>NC_053389.1:808041306-809285056 GCF_905171765.1 Bufo bufo
TGCATTCATGGCCACCAAACCAGAAAGTAGTCTTAAAAGATGGATAAGTCCTCAAGTGTCCTACATGATTATTGTCTGTTGTTCGCTCCTTCAGTTACTCTTGTGTGTCATGTGGATCTCGACTTCTCCTCCATTTCAACAAATGAACACTGAAAGCAAACCTGCAACTATTGTCATTGAATGTAATGAGAACTCATCTGTTGCCTTCTGGAGTGTATTAGGGTATCTAGGTCTCTTGGCGTCCATCAGTTTTATTGTTGCCTTTCTGGTCCGGAGGCTTCCAGATAACTTCAATGAGGCCAAGTTTATCACATTTAGCATGCTGGCCTTTCTCAGTGTTTGGGTGTCTTATGTTCCAGCATCTCTCAGTTCACAAGGAAAGTATACAGTAGCCATGGAAATCTTTGCAATCCAGTCATCAAGTTGGGCCCTTGTGATCTGTATGTTTCTACCAAAATGCTTTATCATATTGTTCCGACCACAAATGAACACTAAAGAACATCTTCTAGGTAAAAAACAAAGGTCAAAAATAGGCTGATGTATATGTATACACCCATCTTGAACTTTCATCAGGATGGATTATGTCTCAACCTTAAACCAATTTAGAAGAGTACAGGCAGCACTCCCTAACTCGATTCTTGTAGAAGATGAAGGTAGATTGTCTCCCCTTTTAATGCATTGAAGATAGAGAGTCCTGACAAGGATCATACTACTTTATCCATTGGAAAAGGGGATTAGACCTAAACTGGGACCTCTCCCTGAGCTTCTTCAATGTTATGTAAATCCTTAAAGAGGTTGCCCAGGATTAACAAAACATGGCTGCAATCATCCCAGAACATGCGTTGTGTCTGATACTGCACCTCAGCCACATTCAATTCAATGGAGAAGAACTGCAATAGCCAACAAAACCTAAGAACAGGTAGAGCAGTGCTTTTAGAGGAAAGCAGCCATGTTTCTCTAATGCTGGACAGACCTTTAAATTAAATTACAAGTATGCTTATACGATGTACTATCAAAGAATAATATACAGCTAATAAGATGAAATTAATATATACAGTACAGACCAAAAGTTTGGACACACCTTCTCATTCAAAGAGTTTTCTTTATTTTCATGACTATGAAAATTGTAGATTCACACTGAAGGCATCAAAACTATGAATTAACACATGTGGAATTATATACATAACAAACAAGTGTGAAACAACTGAAAATATGTCATATTCTAGGTTCTTCAAAGTAGCCACCTTTTGCTTTGATTACTGCTTTGCACACTCTTGGCATTCTCTTGATGAGCTTCAAGAGGTAGTCCCCTGAAATGGTTTTCACTTCACAGGTGTGCCCTGTCAGGTTTAATAAGTGGGATTTCTTGCCTTATAAATGGGGGTTGGGACCATCAGTTGCGTTGAGGAGAAGTCAGGTGGATACACAGCTGATAGTCCTACTGAATAGACTGTTAGAATTCGTATTATGGCAAGAAAAAAGCAGCTAAGTAAAGAAAAAAGAGTGGCCATCATACTTTAAGAAATGAAGGTCAGTCAGTCAGCCGAAAAATTGGGAAAACTTTGAAAGTAAGGGCTATTTGACCATGAAGGAGAGTGATGGGGTGCTGCACCAGATGACCTGGCCTCCACAGTCACCGGACGTGAACCCAATCGAGATGGTTTGGGGTGAGCTGGACCGGAGAGTGAAGGCAAAAGGGCCAACAAGTGCTAAGCATCTCTGGGAACTCCTTCAAGACTGTTGGAAGACCATTTCAGGGGACTACCTCTTGAAGCTCATCAAAAGAATGCCAAGAGTGTGCAAAGCAGTAATCAAAGCAAAAGGTGGCTACTTTGAAGAACCTAGAATATGACATATTTTCAGTTGTTTCACACTTGTTTGTTATGTATAATAATTCCACATGTGTTAATTCATAGTTTTGATGCCTTCATAGTCATGAAAATAAAGAAAACTCTTTGAATGAGAAGGTGTGTCCAAACTTTTGGTCTGTACTGTATATATATATATATATATATATATATATATATATTGTAGAAAGATGCAAGAGTCCATAGTTGACGGAAGGTATGTGTCACCGAGGTTCCTGACCTTGGTGAAGTAAGAACCGGTATTTTCAGGTGTCAGCAGCAGCTAGTGCTGATTGACACTTGGATATTTTAGTATGGCTATATAGCTGATCCGGGATGGCTCTTACTAGGAGTAGTCAAAGTGATGGGTGAGTGACTACTCCCCACGTTCCAGGCCGGGTCTTGACTGGCCTATAAAAACCCAGCCAGCAGTGTCAGCTGAGAGTGGATTACTCCTCTCTGACAGTGGAGCTCTGTCAGTCTCTGTGTTGGGACCTGAGAGTTTGTGCCTGGATTAAGGCCTGCTACCTTGTTGGTGTTAAAACAGGTGGATTCAGCTTTTTCCAAGGACTTATTCTTTACTGCATGGTGTGAACAAACACCAAAATCACAAGTTGACTGTTTTCCTTGAAACTGAATTTTTAGTTTTGTCATTTACTTAATGTGTGAATAAACACTGAACTGTTTAATTCAAAGACTTTGTTATTGCCTCTATACTGCGTCCGCTAATTTGCCTACCAGAGCGAATCCCCACAATATATATATATATATACAGTGGGATGCGAAAGTTTGGGCAACCTTGTTAATAGTCATGATTTTCCTGAATAAATCGTTGGTTGTTACGATAAAAAATGTCAGTTAAATATATCATATAGGAGACACACACAGTGATATTTGAGAAGTGAAATGAAGTTTATTGGATTTACAGAAAGTGTGCTATAAATGTTTAAACAAAATTAGGCAGGTGCATAAATTTGGGCACTGTTGTCATTTTATGATTCTAAAACCTTTAGAACTAATTATTGGAACTCAAATTGGCTTGGTAAGCTCAGTGACCCCTGACCTACATACACAGGTGAATCCAATTAAGAGAAGAGTATTTAAGGGGGTCAATTGTAAGTTTCCCTCCTCTTTTAATTTTCTCTAAAGAGTAGCAACATGGGGGTCTCAAAACAACTCTCAAATGACCTGAAGACAAAGATGTTCCCATCATGGTTTAGGGGAAGGATACAGAAAGCTGTCTCAGAGATTTCAGCCGTCTGTTTCCACAGTTAGGAACATATTGAGGAAATGGAAGACCACAGGCTCAGTTCAAGTTAAGGCTCGAAGTGCAAGAAAAATCTCGGATAGACTGAAGCGACAAATGTTGAGAACAGGTCAGAGTCAAACCCACAGACCAGCACCAAAGACCTACAACATCATCTTGCTGCAGATGGAGTCACTGTGCATCGTTCAAACATCTCGGGCGCACTTACACAAAGAGATGCTGTATGCAAGAGTGATGCAGAGGAAGCCTTTCTTCCGCCCACAGCACAAAAAGTGCCGCTTGAGGTGGGCTAAAGCACAGTTGGACAAGCCAGCTTCATTTCGGAATAAGGTGCTGTGGACTGATGAAACTAAAATTGAGTGAATTTAGCCATAACAAGGGGCGTATATGCATGGAGGAAAAAGAACACTAGCATTCCAAGAAAAACACCTGCTACCTACAGTAAAATATGGTGGTGGTTCCATCATGCTGTGGGGGCTGTGTGGCCAGTGCAGGACTCGGAATCCTGTCAAAGTTGAGGGACGTAGGGATTCCACTCAGTATCACCAGATTCTGGAGACCAATTGTCCAGGAATCAGTGACAAAGCTGAAGCTGCGCCGGGGCTGGATCTTTCAACAAGACAACGACCCTAAACACGCTCAAAAATCCACTAAGGCATTTATGCAGAGGAACAAGTCCAACGTTCTGGAATGGCCATCTCCAGTCCCCAGACCTGAATTATAATTGAAAAATCTGTGGTGTGACTTAAAGAGAGCTGTCCATGCTCGGAAGCCTTCAAACCTGAATGAACTAAAGAGGTTTTTTAAAGAGGAATGGTCCAAAATACCTTCAACCAGAATCCAGACTCTCATTGGAGCCTACAGAAGCGTTTAGAGGCTGTAATTTCTGCAAAGGAGGATCTACTAAATATTGATTTCATTTCATTTTTGGTGGTGCCCAATTTTATGCACCTGCCTAATTTTGTTTAAACACCAGCTTGCACCCACCAGTTTGCATCAGGGACGGTGCTGCCACAGTTTTTTCTTTTTTTTTTAAATATATTATATATATATATAGAGATGAGAGTTCAGGGCAGCACTCCTGGTAGTAAGTATTTGGGTGCCAGCGATGAAAACACCTTACAAGGAGTATAATGTGGAGGAATAAATGACACCGCGGCTCAATCCGTTGGTGAAGAAAAAGTGGAATCCTTTATTCACCTATGCGACGTTTCGGTCCGCTTACTGGGACCATTCTCAAAAGAAGGGTGGCTCACCTGTACACTGTATGGAAAGGGTGCCATGATCTCAGTGACTCACCCTGTCACTAAATACAGATTTTATCCCTTTAAGTAACGCTGAGTGGACTATAATATATTCTTCTATTAGACGGGTGTTAGTTATATGTTGAAAGCATGGAGATCCCTTGTTACATATTGCGAGTCATTCCCATATATTCCCACATGTGGGTCTCTTAATAGGTGTCCATTCAGAGGGTTAATGACCAATTTTTCAACTGAACAATCTGTGCAAAAGATTACGATAACTATATTGATTGTTTTCCCCGTAATATGTACACGAGTTGTTTTGGTATCCTTACTCACGGTTTTGTTGTCAGGGATGGCATCCCACGTGGTCATAAGCATTACGATCTTACCTCCGAATCTTCTCTCCTGCTGTGAGTAGTAGGCTCGGTTTGTGCACTTGTAAGGGGAAACTTGTACGCTTGATTGTGGCACAGTCAGAGTGCCGAGTAGTGTGTAGAAGACAATCAGTCTTTCAGCTTCAAATGGGAACAATCCTGGAGCGCTCCATATACTATTAGGGTACAAGTTTCCCCTTTCAATTGCACGAGCCGAGCCTACTACTTACAGGCAGGAGGGAAGATTCGGAGGTAAGATCGTAATGCCTAAGACCACGTGGGACGCCACGGTAGGCACTAGACCTCCATCCCTGAACAACAAAACCGTGAGTAAGGATACCATATAGGGTTGGGCGAACCCGAACTTTACAGTAATAGTTTGGGTTCGGTGTTCGGCTATTTTATGGCGCTTTTTGAAAGGCTGCATAGCAGCCAATCAACAAGCGTTTAACTCTGTGCCCTTAGAAGCCATCACAGCCATGCCTACTCATGGCATGGCTGTGATCGGCCAGTGTAGCATGTGACCCAGCCTCTATATAAGCTGGAGTCACGTAGCGCCGCACATGTCCTGAGCTTGCCCTTTACCCCTTGGAGGTGCTGACCTGCCCTGCAGCCAGTGTATTGTCTGAACATTTGTTTAGCACGACTGGAGGGGGTTATCACAGGTTATATTTCCCAATGTTTTGGGGTGTACCCTAATTTAAAAATATATATATAAAAATTAAAACAAAAAACCAGTGTAGGCTACCTCCCCCTCCTCCAGCGACGCTTCCACCTACACCGCTACATCCACTGCCTCCTCAACCTCCTACTTCATATGGACCTTTTCCTTCTAGATCAAGATTATTATTTTTTATTTTTACATATTTTATGTTATTTTAAGGCATTTCCCTATCCACAATTGTTTGCAGAGCACTTGCCATGCTCTTAATCACATTTTGCTGGTATTTGCAGCCCTCTAGCCCTTTCCATGAAATTTTTAGAGCCATTTTAGTGCTCAAAAGTTCGGGTCCCCATTGACTTCAATTGGGTTCGGGGTCAAGTTCGGGGCCCGAACTCAAACTTTTTTGTGAAGTTCGGCCGAACCCGTCGAACCCGAACATCCATGCTCAACTCTAATACCAAAACAACTCGTGTACATATTACGGGAAAACAATCAATATAGTTATCGTGATCTTTTGCACAGATTGTCCAGTTGAAACATTGGTCATTAACCCTTGAATGGACATCTACATGAAACCCACATGTGGGAATATATGGGAATGACTCACAATATGTCACAAGGGATCTCCATGCTTTCAGTGGATATAATCAACATATAACTAAAACCCGTCTAATAGAAGAATATATTATAGTCCACCCCAGCGTTAATGTAAAGGGATAAAATCTGTGTACACAATTACTGGACATCAAGCGACATAAATGAAATTTAACAGGTAGTACTTATCAGTATAAAGCCGCGGCAACATTTTGATGTGAGAGATGCCGCTTGTGGCCACATGAAAAAAGAGATATCTGAGATATGAACTGTTATCGTGCAAAATATACCCTGAACATCGAGTGAACTGGATGGACTTGCTGATATCAATTTTAGTTTATTGACTATCTCCATTTATTGATTAACAATTGCGCTGCTATTTTATTACAGGTATTTTATTACAGGTGTTGTGGATTTGCTCGCTATTTTTTATTTTATTTATTTTTTTTATAGTTTTTTCACTTCTATATTTTATATATATTATATTTTATATTTTATATCAATTATGTATTACTATGTACCCAGCTTATAAATAAATTGTTTCTCAGAGTGATTCTGCAAGCGGAAAGCCGATCTCTCCCTTTTTCCCTTAAATATATATATATACTAGCAGAAGGACCCGGCTCTGCACGGGTATATTTCATCTATTTCATTTCATGTTTCCGTGTGTCATAAAAAGATATCAACAGTATCCTCCATAACAGTGACCTCTACAGTACCCGCCCCTTTAACAATGACCTCCACAGTGCCCGCCCCTTTAACAGTGACCTCCACAGTGGCTGCCCCATTAACATTGACCTCCACAGTGGCCGCCCCTTTAACATTGACCTCCACAGTGCCCGCCCCTTTAACATTGACAACCACACTGTCTGCCCCTTTAAAAGTGACCTCCACAGTGTCCTCCCCTTTAACAGTGACTGCCCCTTTAACCGCCTCCGGACCGCCTAACGCAGGATTGCGTTACGGAGGCGGTCGATTCATTCCTCCTTGAGACGCGAGATTTCCTGTGAACGCGTGCACACAGGAGCGCGCGTTAACAGGATCGGAAGGTAAACGAGCTGATCTACAGCCTGCCAGCGGCGATCATTCTCTGGAAGGCTGTAGATGCGATTTTTTTAACCCTTGAAAGGTATATTAGACGCTGTTTTGTTAACAGCGTCTAATATACCTGCTACCTGGTCCTCTGGTGGTCCCTTTTACTTGGATCGACCACCAGAGGACACAGGCAGCTCTGTAAGTAGCACCAAACACCACTACACTATACCCCCCCTGTCACTTAATAACCCCTTATTAACCCCTGATCACCCCATATAGACTCCCTGATCACCCCCCTGTCATTGATCACCCCCCTGTAAGGATCCATTCAGACGTCCGTATGTGTTTTGCAGATCCGCAAAACACGGACACCGCGGATCCGCAAAACACGGACACCGGCAATGTGCTTTCCGCATTTTGCGGATCCGCACATTGCCAGAACTATATAGAAAATGCCTTTTCTTGTCCGCAATTGCGGACAAGAATAGGACATGTTCTATAGGCTCTACAAAAAACGCAGTGTTCGCCCGATCAGGCCTGATCTTGTGCGCACACTTGCGTTCAGTCCGCCCCACCGCAGTGACAGAATTATTTTTTTTTCTGATCACTGCAAAAACACTGTAAAATCGCTGCGGCGCTATAAAAAGATCACTTTTGAAGGGCATGGCGAGTTCATAGAAGATTATTTTTTTTTTCACAAGTTAGCAGAATTTTTTTTTGTTTTTTCTTACAAAGTCTCATATTACACTAACTTGTGACAAAAAATAAAATCTCACATGAACTCACCATACCCCTCATGGAATCCAAAAGCGTAAAATTTTTTAGACATTTATATTCCAGACTTCTTCTCACGCTTTAGGGCCCCTAAAATGCCAGGGCAGTATAAATACCCCACATGTGACCCCATTTTGGAAAGAAGACACCCCAAGGTATTTCGTGAGGGGCATGACGAGTTCATGTAAAATTTTATTTTTTGTCACAAGTTAGTGGAATATGAGACCTAAATAAAATAATTTTCCGCTAACTTGTGCCCAAAAAAAATATTCTAGAAACTCGCCATCTCCCCCGGAATACCTTGGGGTGTCTTCTTTCCAAAATGGGGTCACTTGTGGGGTATTTATACTGCCCTGGTATTTTAGGGGCCCTAAAGCGTGAGAAGTAGTTTGGAATCCAAACGCGTAAAAAATGTCCTGTGAAATCGTAAAGAATCTCATTGGAATTTGGGCCCCTTTGCGCACTAGGCCACAAAAAAGTGTCACACATGTGGTGGGGGGGATATCGCCGAACTCAGTAGACCAGAGTGGGCAATGTGATTTTGTGTGTAGTTTTACATATACTCATACTGTGTGTGAGCAAATATCTCTGTAATTGACCATCGTTTAAAAAAAAATTATGTAACAAGCAAGGGTATATGTAAAACTATACACCCCAAAACACATTGCCCTATTCTCCTGAGTACGGTGATACCCTCTGTGTGACATCTTATATGCAGCCTCGGTGCGTAAAGGGGCCAAAAGTCCAACAAGTACCTTTAGGCTTTACAGGGTTGCTCACAATTTAGCCCGCCACAAAATGCAGAACAGTAAACACACCCACAAATGACCCTATTTTGGAAAGTAGACACCCCAAGGTATTCGGTGAGGGGCATATTGAGGTCCATGAAAGATTGAACTTTTGCCACAAGTTAGCGGAAAGGGAGACTTTGTGAGAAAAAACAAAAAAAAAAATCTATTCCGCTAACTTGTGCCAAAAAAAATACTTACTATGAACTCGCCATGCCCCTCACGGAATCCTTGGGTTGTCTTCTTTCCAAAATGGGGTCACATGTGGGGTATTTATACTGCCCTGGCATTTTAGGGGCCCTAAAGCGTAGAAGAAGTCTGGAATCCAATGCCCTCCTAAAAGATTCTCATTGGAATTTGGGCCCCTTTGCGCACCTAGGCTGCAAAAAAGTGTCACACATATGGTATCGCTGTACTCAGGAGAAGTAGGGCAATGTGTTTTGGGGTGTCTTTTTATATATACCCATGCTGGGTGAGAGAAATATCTCTGTAAAATGACAACTTTGTATCAAAAAATGGGAAAAGTTATCTGTTACAGAGATATTTAATCTCACACAGTATGGGTATATGTAAAATACACCCCAAAACACATTGCCCTACTTCTCCTGAGTACGGCGATACCACATGTGTGACACTTTTTTGCAGCCTAGGTGCGTAAAGGGGCCCAAATTCCAAAGAGTAACTTGGCGATTAAACAGGGCATTTTTTAGACATTTATATTCCAGACTTCTTCTCACGCTTTAGGGCCCCTAAAATGCCAGGGCAGTATAAATACCCCACATGTGACCCCATTTCGGAAAGAAGAAACCCCAAGGTATTCCGTGAGGGTTATGGTGAGTTCATGTGAGATTTTATTTTTTGACACAAGTTAGTGGAATATGAGACTTTGTAAGAAAAAAAAAAAAAAAAACATTTTCCCGCTAACTTGTGCCAAAAAAAATAATTTAGGAACTCGCCATGCCCCTCAACGGAATACCTTGGGGTGTCTTCTTTCCAAAATGGGGTCACATGTGGGGTATTTATACTGCCCTGGCATTTTAGGGCCCTAAAGCGTGAGAAGAAGTCTGGAATCCAAATGCCCTCCTAAAAGATTCTCATTGGAATTTGGCCCCTTTGCGCACCTAGGCTGCAAAAAAGTGTCACACTGTGGTATCGCACATACTGTGTTTTGGGGTGTCTTTTTACATATACCCATGCTGGGTGAGAGAAATATCTCTCTAAAATGACAACTTTGTATGAAAAAATGGGAAAAGTTGACTTTTAGAGAGATATTTCTCTCACCCAGCATGAGCATGGGTATATGTAAAAATACACCCCAAAACACATTGCCCTACTTCTTCTTAGTACGGTGATACCACATGTGTGACACTTTTTTGCAGCCTAGGTGCCCAAAGGGGCCCAAATTCTAAAGAGCACCTTTAGGATTTCACAGGACATTTTTTAGGCATTGGGATTCCAGACTTCTTCTCATGCTTTAGGTCCCCTAAAATGCCAGGGCAGTATAAATACCCCACAAGTGACCCCATTTTGGAAAGAAGACACCCCAAGGTATTTCGTGATGGGCATAGTGAGTTCATGGAAGTTTTTATTTTTTGTCACAAGTTAGTGGAATATGAGACTTTGTAAGAAAAAAATCAATAAAAAAAAAATCATCATTTTCCGCTAACTTGTGACAAAAAATTAAAACTTCTATGAACTCACTATGCCCATCAGTGAATACCTTCGGGTGTCTACTTTCCGAAATGGGGTCATTTGTGGGGTGTTTCTACTGTCTGGGCTTTGTAGAACCTCAGGAAACATGACAGGTGCTCAGAAAGTCAGAGCTGCTTCAAAATGCGGAAATTCACATTTTTGTACCATAGTTTGTAAACGCTATAACTTTTGCGCAAACCAATAAATATACACTTATTGCATTTTTGTTATCAAAGACATGTAGAACAATAATTTATATAGAAATGTCGTTTTATTTGAAAAATTTTACAACTGAAAGTGAAAAATGTCATTTTTTTGCAAAAAATTCGGTCAATTTCGATTAATAACAAAAAATGTAAAAATGTCAGCAGCAATTAAATACCACCAAATGAAAGCTCTATTAGTGGAGAAGAAAAGGAGGTAAAATTCATTTGGGTGGTAAGTTGTATGACTGAGCAATAATCCGTGAAAGTAGTGTAGGTCAGAAGTGTAAAAAGTGGTCTGGTCATTAAGGGGGTTTAAGCTAGGGCAGTGGTCGGCAAGCCGCGGCTCGCGAGCCACATGCGGCTCTTTTGATCCTTCACTGCGGCTCTTTGGTTTGGGCTGGCGCAGGGGCGTAGCGTGGGGGGGGGGGCCGTTGCCCCGGGCGCAAATTTGCAGGGGGCGCCAGGCGGCAAACACTTCAATGAGGGTCATGGGAGGTTCTTCCTCATAGGTTTCAGCCTGAAGCCTATGAGGCAGTAGAGCGAGCGTAGTGTAAGAGAATGTAGTTGATCCTGGGAGGTATGATGATGTCAAGGGAAGAGGCGGAGTCTCGTCGTCCAGTGGGCGCGGCCTAACGATGTGCGGGAGATTCTACAGAGCAGGAGCAGAGTGTGAAGGTAAGTATGTGGAGGAGAATAGTGACTGTCTGTTATTTTTACTTGGGGGGGCTTTTTGCAGGGGCTGAAGGGAGAAGGAATCGGGGGGGGGGATATTATTTACATGGGACTGTATGCTGGAGAGGCTGAAGGCAGGGGGGGGTGATATTTTACATGGGACTGTATGCTGGAGGGGCTAAGGCAGGGAAGTGATGTGTTTTACATGGGACTGTATGCTGGAGAGGCTGAAGGCAGAGGGGGGTGATATTTTACATGGGACTGTATGCTGGAGGGGCTAAGGCAGGGAAGTGATGTGTTTTACATGGGACTGTATGCTGGAGGGGCTGAAGGCAGGGGGGGTGATATTTTACATGGGACTGTATGCTGGAGGGGCTAAGGCAGGGAAGTGATGTGTTTTACATGGGACTGTATGCTGGAGGGGCTGAAGGCAGAGGGGGGTTGTATTTTACATGGGACTATATGCTGGAGGGGCTGAAGGCAGGGGGAGTGATGCATTTTATTAGGCTACTTTCCCACTAGCGTTCAGAGCGGATCCGTCTGGTGTCTGCCCAGACAGATCCGCTCATATAATGCAGACTTGGGATCCGTTCAGAACGGATCCGTCTGCATTATATTGTAGAAAAATTTCTAAGTGTGAAAGTAGCTTCAGACGGATCCGTCCAGACTTTACATTGAAAGTCAATGGGGGCGGATCCGTTTGAAAATTGAGCCATATTGTGTCATCTTCAAACGGATCCGTCCCCATTGACTTACATTGTAAGTCTGGACGGATCCGCTTGCCTCCGCACGGCCAGGCGGACACCCGAACGCTGCAAGCTGCGTTCAGGTGTCTGCTTGCTGAGCGGAGCGGAGGCTGAACGCTGCCAGACTGATGCATTCTCAGCGGATCCGCGTCCACTCAGAATGCATTGGGGCTGGACGGATGCGTTCGGGGCCGCTTGTGAGCCCCTTCAAACGGAATTCACAAGCGGAACCCCAAACGCAAGTGTGAAAGTAGCTGGGACTGTGCAAGGAGGGCTGGAAGGCGGGGAGTGATGTATTTTACATGAGACTGTATGCTGGAGGGGCTGAAGGCAGGGGGAAGGTTGTATCTTACATGGGACTGTATGCTGAAGGGGGGCATAATTATTACTATAATACTACAGGGGGGGCCATTTTAATATTAATAATATTAATACAGAGGAGGAAATAATAATAATAATATAGAGGGGCCAGTATATATTATAATTATACAGAGGGCATTATAGTTATGGGAACTACAGGGGAGGGGAGGTCTGTTATCTGAGGATGATAGTAAAGTGAGAAATCCAAAACATTTTCTGTGAAACTCTACAGGGATGAGACGCGGCTGAAAGAAGGTGTCATGACGGTCCTATCTCCGAATGAAGATGCTGAGGAAAGTCTACATCACAGGAGAGGTCACTGGATGTAACAGGTATGGTGCGGTCTTCTCCTGTATTTTTTCATAGCAATGTATGTTATGTCCATACAAATATCTGTTTGGGGGGGGGGGGGGGGGGGTGGATATAGAATTTGGGCCACACTGCCGACGCCTGGCCCCAGACTTCAGGTCACACTGTGCGTGTCCTGAATTCTGGGGCTCACACCCATCACCCATCTACTACATTATCTGTACTCAGAGTTATCCCTGTGTTACCTGTGGTGTTACATAGGACTGCAAATGACATCTACTGCATTATTTGTAAAAAGGGGAGTGGTCACAGGTTGGGGGCGCAATACTTGGCTTGCCCCGGGTGCTGGCAACCTACGCTACGCCACTGGGCTGGCGGGTGGGCGGCCGTGCAGCCATATCGCGCCGCTCAAGCTGCTTGTAAATTGTCCGTCATGCGCCTCCTGCCCCGTCTGTCTGCTCCTTCCACTTTATGAATGAAGCAGGCAGGCGGGGCAGGAGGCGCATGACGGAGGGAGAGATGTCACGCTGCGCACAGCAGCAGAAGAGCGGGCAGCGCGGCTCTAGTTCGGCTGCCCACTGTGAGGAGGGGTGGAGGGGTGAAGAGGCCGCCGCTCAGGAGGAACGAAATGTCCTGCACCAGAAAGGTAGGAGCTGCCCCCTGTGTGCACTGCACCGGCCCCACCGCAAGTGTCCCTGCCCCCTTCCTTCACCCCACTAATACATTACTTACTGGAAGGCACTTATGGGGGATATCTGTGGATGGCTCACTTATGGGGGATATCTGTGGAGGGCACTTATGGGGGATATCTGTGGAGGGCACTTATGGGGGATATCTGTGGATGACACATATATAGCATCTTATGCTGTATATGTGTCATCCACAGATATCCCCCATAAGTGCGTCATCCACAGATATCCCCCATAAGTGCGTCATCCACAGATATCCCCCATAAGTGCGTCATCCACATTACATCCACATCTGCAGACAAGTTTAAGAAAAGTAAAAAATGATAACGATAAAATGAAATAATAATCAAGATCCAAATAAAAGAAAGTGCATATAAAAGTATTCAAAAACACACTCTGGGCTCATGCCCACGAATGTAAGGGCGCCGTGCCTGTGCTGCGGACCGCAAATAGCGGTCCTCAATGCACGGACACAGACCATGGGGCAGCTGCATGAGGATCGCGGACCCATTCACTTGAATGGGGTTCGCGATCCGCATCGGACTGCCCGCACCGCAAAAAAGTAGCACATGCTGAAGTGAATGGGTCCATGATGCGTGCTGCACACGGCCGTGTACAGCCCGCATCATGGACCCATTCACTCCAATGGGTCCAGGATCGGGGATATGAGTGCTACAGTGTGCTTCGGTGGTGCTTCTGGCTGTGCCTCCGCACCGCAAAAAAGTAGTGCATGCGCCCGGATCCTGGACCCCTTGAAGTGAATGGGTCCTTGATGCGGGCTGCACACGGCCGTGTGCAGCACGCATCATGGACCCATTCACTTCAGCATGCGCTACTTTTTTGCGGGCACACGGTCGTGTGCATGAGCCTAATAGTCCTCACTGGTACTGTTGATGCAATATTTTAGGTTTTAAAAATGTGGCTCTTGTAAGAAATTCCAATCGTGGTTTTGGCGATATTTGGCTCAGTTGACAAAAAAGGTTGCCCACCACTGAGCTAGGGGAACTGAGGTGGTTAAAAGTGACCTCCACAGTATCCGCCCCTTTAACAGTGACCTCCACAGTGCCAATCTCTTTAATAGTAACCTCCACAGTGCCCACCCCTTTAACAGTGAACCCACAGTGCCGGTGCTCGGGCTCAGACATGTCCTCCAAGTAGGATATATTGGTTAATCTCTCAATTTTACACCAGTATTAGGTTTAGTAAGACCGCAGAGTGCACCTGTCTTTATTATTGTTATATTATTCTTGATGTTTATCACATCCACACATTTGCTATCCTGTGTAGGATGTCCATTGTGGTACTTGTGGTCCGCTGCAGGCATCCTCCATTGTATGCATTTTTGCTTGGGGTTGCCATTATCAAGCGGACCTGTCCCCCCTGTATAAATGCACCACTGCATATGGGGTTGAGCACTTCCTGCTTTTTAACCCCTTAAGCACCGGGCTCATTTTCACCTTAAAGGGCTTCTGTCACCCCACTAAAGTAATTTTTTTTTTTGGGGCTAGTTAAATTAGTTATATAGCGATATATGAAAATATAATTGTGTTACTTACTTTGATCCTGCAGTTTATTCAAAAAACAAAGTTTTATCATATGCAAATTCGGTCTCTACCAGCAAGTAGGGCGGCTACTTGCTGGTAGCTGCTGCAGAAATCCGCCCCCTCCTCTTGTTGATTGACAGGGCCAGCCGGGATCTCCTCCTCCGGCCGGCCCTGTCGGCGTTTCAAAAATCGCACGCCTGTGTTGATTCGGCGCAGGCGCTCTGGAGATGAGGAGGCTCGTCTCCTCAGAACTCCCTCAGTGCGCCTGCTCCGATGACGTCTTCTCTTTCGGTGATGTCATCGGCGCAGGCGCACTGAGGGAGTTCTGAGGAGACGAGCCTCCTCATCTCAGAGCGCCTGCGCCGAATCAACACAGGCGTGCGATTTTTGAAATGCCGACAGGGCTGGCCGGAGGAGGAGATCCCGGCTGGCCCTGTCAATCAACACGACGAGAGGGCGGATTTCTGCAGCAGCTACCAGCAAGTAGCCGCCCTACTTGCTGGTAGAGACCGAATTTGCATATGATAAAACTTCGTTTTTTGAATAAACTGCTGGATCAAAGTAAGTGACACAATTATATTTTCAAATATCGCTATATAACTAATTTAACTAGCCCCAAAAAAAAAAATCACTTTAGTGGGGTGACCGAAGCCCTTTAAGGACCAGGCCATTTTTTGCAAATCTGACCAGTGTGACTTTATGCATTTATAACTCTATGATGCTTTTACCTATCATACTGATTTTGAGATTGTTTTTTTCGTGACATATTCTACTTACCTCATTTCTTTGTGAAAATTTTTTGCATTTTTCTAAATTTGAAACTCTCTGCTTGTAAGAAAAATGGACATGCCAAATAAATTATATATTGATTTGCATATTCAATATGTCTACTTTATGTTGGCATCATAAAGTTGATATGTTTTACTTTTTGAAGACGTTAGAGGGCTTCAAAGTTGAGCAACAATTTTCCAATTTTTCATGAAAATTTTAAAATCAGATTTTTTCAGGGACCAGTTCAGTTTTGAAGTGAATTTGAGGGTCTTTATGTTAGAAATTCCACATAAATGACCCCATTATGAAAAATGCGCCCCTAAAGTATTCAAAATGACATTCATAAAGTTTGTTAACCCTTTAAGTGTTTCACAGGAATAGCTGCAAAGTGGAGAAGAAAATTCAAAATCTCCTTTTTTTACACTAACACGTTCTTGTAGCCTCTCTTATTTAATTTTTACAAGTGTTAAAAGGAGAAAAAGCGCCACAAAATTCGTAGCCCAATTTTTCCAGAGTCAGAAAATACCTCATATGTGGATGTAGAGTGATCTGCGGGTAAACTACACGGCTCAGAAGAGAAGGTGCGCCATTGAGATTTTGGACAGAGAATTTTACTGAAATGTTTTTTGGGGGGCATGTCACATTTATGAAGCCCCCATGGTGCCAGAACAGCAAGAAACCCCCACATGGCACACCATTTAGGAAACTAGACCCCTCAAGGTACATAACAAGGGGTCTAGTTTAGGAAGCCCCCATGGTGCCAGAACAGCAATAAATCCCCACATGGCACACCATTTAGGAAACTAGACCCCCTCAAGGTACATAGCAAGGGGTCTAGTTTCCTAAATGGTGTGCCATGTGGTGATTTATTGCTTTTCTGGCACCATGGGGGTTTCCTAAATGTGACATGCCCCCCCAAAAAATTGGAAGACTGTGTACAAATAAATAAAAATGGGGGAAGGGGATTATAAATTTAGTACTCCATGGAAGTGTTGTACTTCCTGAAGCAACCGTTAATGCAGAGGCCTGGATGATCAGGGCACGTGTCACACTGAGTCGTGGTGTCCTTCCGTATCCCCCTCCTGTTACACACTCTGCACTTTTTTTGGTACAGTCCCTTCTTTCCAGTATGGGGGACCACACCTGGAAAGTGTTGGCCAGGGACGATCCGCGTGCCTCCAGTTCCCGAGGTACTCCTGCCTGCTCTTTCCCGGTCACAAAAGATCAGGGCCTTGAGGACTGCCTCATAGAACTGGAGGAATTTCCCTGTGTTGCCAGCGCTCCGGGACAGCACAAAAGAGTTGTACAAGGCAACCTGCAACAAGTAGACTGCAACTTTTTTGTACCATGTCCGGGTTTTGCGCATGGCATTATATGGCTTGAGGACTTGATCAGAGAGATCAACTCCTCCCCAATACCGATTGTAGTCCACAATACAATTGGGCTTAAGCAACGGTGCGGCAGTACCTCGCACAGGGACAGGGGGGATGCCATTACCGTGAATTGTGGACAGTACAAAGACATCCCTCTTGTCCTTATATCTGACCAGCAACAGGTTTTCACTGGTAAGGGCATGGGTCTCACCCCTGGGGATAGGTACCTGAAGGGGGTGGTTAGGGAGGCCTCGTTGACTTTTCCACACGGTCCCACAAGCGGACGTGGATCTGGCGGCGAGGGACTGGAACAAGGGGATACTAGTATAAAAGTTATGCACGTACAGGTGGTAACCCTTATCTAGCTGTGGGTGCATAAGGTCCCACACAAGTTTCCCGCTAACACCCAGAGTGGGGGGACATTCTGGGGGTAAAATACAGGAATCTCGCTCCTCGTACACACAAAACTTGAAAGTGTACTCTGAGGTACTCTCACAAAGTTTGTACAGCTTCACGCCATACCTTGCCCGCTTAGTGAGAATGTACTGGCGGAAACTGAGTCTCCTCTTGAAAGCAATGAGAGACTCTTCAACAGCAACCTCCCTTCCAGGTACATTTTAGCTCCAAGTGACCGATGACCGGCCTGATTTTGTACAGGCGGTCATAGGCAGGATCACCTCGGGGAGGACATGCTGTATTATCTGCATAATGCAGGCATTTTCGAATGGCCTCAAAATGGCAATGTGTCATGGCCATACAGTAAAGTGGGTTTATAAATAATAAAGAATAAGCCTCAAAAAGTACGTTGCCTAGTGGCGTCGCAGGTCCCAGTGGTGAAGTGGGTAAAGTTCAAACAGGTGAAAGCGTTTCTTTTTGCCGGACCGCGCTGCCTCAGAAGTCACAGGAAATCCACATTCGAAGCCGGTCAAATAATCACGGACATGGGGAAGCAAACAGGCCAGTCAAAGCCTTTCCTCCTCTCCCTTCCAAGCTTCTATGGAACACTAAAAATTGCAGCCAATAGTGAAGTACCGTCACGCAAATTGGAGTAAAAATGGTTTTATTATACAAACCGGATTCCAAAAAAGTTGGGACACTATACAAATCGTGAATAAAAACTGAATGCAATGATGTGGAGGTGCCAACTTCTAATATTTTATTCAGAATAGAACATAAATTACGGAACAAAAGTTTAAACTGAGAAAAATGTACCATTTTAAGGGAAAAATATGTTGAATCAGAATTTCATGGTGTCAACAAATCCCCAAAAAGTTGGGACAAGGCCATTTTCACCACTGTGTGGCATCTCCCCTTCTTCTTACAACACTCAACAGACGTCTGGGGACCGAGGAGACCAGTTTCTCAAGTTTAGAAATAGGAATGCTCTCCCATTCTTTTCTAATACAGGCATCTAACTGTTCAATCGTCTTGGGCCTTCTTTGTTGCACCTTCCTCTTTATGATGCGCCAAATGTTCTCTATAGGTGAAAGATCTGGACTGCAGACTGACCATTTCAGTACCCGGATCCTTCTCCTACGCAGCCATGATGTTGTGATTGATGCAGAATGTGGTCTGGCATTATCTTGTTGAAAAATGCAGGGTCTTCCCTGAAAGAGATGACGTCTGGATGGGAGCATATGTTGTTCTAGAACCTGAATATATTTTTCTGCATTGATGGTGCCTTTCCAGACATGCAAGCTGCCCATGCCACACGCACTCATGCAACCCCATACCATCAGAGATGCAGGCTTCTGAACTGAGCGTTGATAACAACTTGGGTTGTCCTTGTCCTCTTTGGTCCGGATGACATGGCGTCCCAGTCTTCCATTTTGCCACACTCCATTTTAAATGATCCCTGGCCCAGTGAAAACGCCTGAGCTTGTGGATCTTGCTTAGAAATGGCTTCTTCTTTGCACTGTAGAGTTTCAGCTGGCAACGGCAGATGGCACGGTGGATTGTGTTCACTGACAATGGTTTCTGGAAGTATTCCTGAGCCCATTCTGTGATTTCCTTTACAGTAGCATTCCTGTTTGTGGTGCAGTGTCGTTTAAGGGCCCGGAGATCACGGGCATCCAGTATGGTTTTACGGCCTTGACCCTTACGCACAGAGATTGTTCCAGATTCTCTGAATCTTCGGATGATGTTATGCACAGTTGATGATGATAGATGCAAAGTCTTTGCAATTTTTCGCTGGGTAACACCTTTCTGATATTGCTCCACTATCTTTCTGTGCAACATTGTGGGAATTGGTGATCCTCTACCCATCTTGGCTCCTGAGAGACACTGCCACTCAGAGAAGCTCTTTTTATACCCAATCATGTTGCCAATTGACCTAATTAGTGTTAATTGGTCTTCCAGCTCTTCGTTATGCACAAATGTACTTTTTCCAGCCTCTTATTGCTACTTGTCCCAACTTTTTTGGGATTTGTTGACACCGTGAAATTTTGAATCAACGTATTTTTCCTTTAAAATGATACATTTACTCGGATTAAACGTTTGATCTGTCATCTACGTTCTATTACAAATAAAATATTGACATTTGCCATCTCCACATCATTGCATTCAGTTTTTATTCACAATTTGTTTAGTGTCCCAACTTTTTTGGAATCCGGTTTGTACTCACAATGTACAAGTATATACGAGCAGTATACAATGGATCAATCACCCGACCCAGGTTTCGCTCAGTCGAGCTTAGTCAGGGGTATTCATCCCACCCACTCCAGGGCGGTCTTATAACGGGTCAGGTTGGTTTGCACCCGCCTACCCCACTTACACATGATCCGATTCATTATAAAATTAAATAATCAAAACATCCAATAATACAAATACATATCCATTAATACAATATCAAATCCATAAAAAGTTGTAAATACATAAAAAACATATAAAACATAAACCAGGGACATTTCACATTGGTCCACCATACATCGGTACGTAAACTCCTGTAGCGATCATAGACCACACATGTCACTTTACTCTCAATTTCATTCATTCCCCTCCCTCTCCGCCACTTTAACACATGACCGCAATACTCCTAACCACCTACTTTCTCTGATATATCTCCTAACCAATCATGGACGACATAGTCCTTGGACCGCCCTTCTCCATTCATAAAAACGACAACTCCCCCACATCACATGATGTTATTCAGCCAAATTGATTCTACACTCTCAGAAGGTCCTAGTTCAATTCGAAGCTACACTCTCAGAGGTCCTAGATCAACAGGGAATGACTGCATCACTTTAGGTAAGGCAAGGTTTTAAGTCAAACTCGACATTCAAACCTTTTGGCTGTAGCGTTCCCATTCTATATATCCATTCAACCTCCCATTTGTTTATTTGTTTTACTCCATCCCCTCCACGCCAGTATGGTTTAACTTGTTCCAACCCCACAAAAAATAGGCCACTAGGATTTTTTTGGTGCACCATTTTAAAGTGCATCAAAACACTATGGGTTTCCAGCCCCTTCCTAATATTCCTCACGTGCTCCTGAATTCTTATTTTAAGCTTCCTTAGGGTACGTCCCACATATTGGAGTCCACACGGGCACTCCAACATGTAAACAACTCCTACACTCTCACAGGTGATCTGCCCTTTGACCTTTACATCCATGTTTTTTTCATTTGAGTGAGCAGACTGAGTGTGCATTTTTTTTTTTTTTAAATCTTCCCTTTTTCGATTTCTACAGTCGTGGCCAAAAGTTTTGAGAATGACACAAATATTAGTTTTCACAAAGTATAATGCTAAACTGCTTTTAGATCTTTGTTTTAGTTGTTTCTGTGATGTAGTGAAATATAATTACACGCACTTCATACGTTTCAAAGGCTTTTATCGACAATTACATGACATTTATGCAAAGAGTCAGTATTTGCAGTGTTGGCCCTTCTTTTTTAGGACCTCTGCAATTCGACTAGGCATGCTCTCAATAAACTTCTGGGCAAATTCCTGACTGATAGCAACCCATTCTTTCATAATCACTTCTTGGAGTTTATCAGAATTAGTGGGTTTTTGTTTGTCCACCCGCCTCATGAGGATTGACCACAAGTTCTCAATGGGATTAAGATCTGGGGAGTTTCCAGGCCATGGACCCAAAATGTCAACGTTTTGGTCCCCGAGCCACTTAGTTATCACTTTTGCCTTATGGCACGGTGCTCCATCGTGCTGGAAAATGCATTGTTCTTCACTAAACTGTTGTTGAATTGTTGGAAGAAGTTGCTGTTGGAGGGTGTTTTGGTACCATTCTTTATTCATGGCTGTGTTTTGGGGCAAAATTGTGAGTGAGCCCACTCCCTTGGATGAGAAGCAACCCCACACATGAATGGTCTCAGGATGCTTTACTGTTGGCATGACACAGGACTGATGGTAGCGCTCACCTTTTCTTCTCCGGACAAGCCTTTTTCCAGATGCCCCTACCAATCGGAAAGAGGCTTAATCGGAGAATAAGACTTTGCCCCAGTCCTCAGCAGTCCATTCACCATACTTTCTGCAGAAGATCAATCTGTCTCGGATGTTTTTTTTGGAGAGAAGTGGCTTCTTTGCTGGCCTTCTTGACACCAGGCCATCTTCCAAAAGTCTTCGCCTCACTGTGCATGCAGATGCGCTCACACCTGCCTGTTGCCATTCCTGAGCAAGCTCTGCACTGGTGGCACTCCGATCCTCTTTAGGAGACGATCCTGGCGCTTGCTGGACTTTCTTGGATGCCCTGAAGCCTTCTTAACAAGAATTGAACCTCTTTCCTTGAAGTTCTTGATGATACTATAAATTGTTGATTGAGGTGCAATCTTAGTAGCCACAATATCCTTGCCTGTGAAGCCATTTTTATGCAACGCAATGATGGCTGCACCCGTTTCTTTGCAGGTCACCATGGTTAACAATGGAAGAACAATGATTTCAAGCATCACCCTCCTTTTAACATGTCAAGTCTGCCATTTTAACCCAATCAGCCTGACATAATGATCTCCAGCCTTGTGCTCGTCAACATTCTCACCTGAGTTAACAAGATGATTACTGAAATGATCTCAGCAGGTCCATAAATGACAGCAATGAAATGCAGTGGAAAGGTTTTTTTGGGATTAAGTTAATTTTCATGGCAAAAAAGGACTATGCAATTCATCTGATCACTCTTCATAACTTTCTGGAGTATATGCAAATTGCTATTATAAAAACTTAAGCAGCAACTTTTCCAATTTCCAATATTTATGTAATTTTCAAAACTTTTGTCCACGTCTGTACATGGCAAACAAAACCCACACCAGCTAAACTTGTTCCCTTTTGTTATCTTCTCTTGATGGTTACAGCTATGCACTAGTTTGGTACGTAGGCAGGGAGCCATTTTAAAAATAACAACCGGTTTCTGTGGAATATCCTTCCCCAGCACAGGATCATTTTTTAGAGTAGACCAGTTCTTTCTAATAGCATCTTTCATCAGGCCCGCTTGCGTATTTTATTGAGTTAAAAAGGAAAAGCAAAAGTCTTTCTCAGTCTCCGCTTTTTTCCCTTTTCCTCTATCTTCTTCCTCTACCACCCTGCTACATTGGGCTAGTTCCACCGCCTGATATCCTTTCTCCCTAAACCATTCTTTAATGACCTCACTCTGTGTCCTAAAATCCTACACTTTAGTGCAATTTCTAAAAACCCTTTTTATTTGTCCCTTGGGAAGATTTTTCAACCACGGTGCATAGTGGCAACTGGAAGTGTCTATGTAGCCGTTGACATCCGTCTCTTTAAAGAACGTTTTTGTTTTAAGCTGGTTGCCTTCAATAAAAAGTGTTAGATCCAAAAAATCAATGGAGGTGTCACTGACTGTGCTGGTAAAGGATAGATTCCACTGGTTATCATTTAACCCTTTGATAAATTCTAACAGACCCTGCTTCTCCCCCTTCCATAGGACCAGACACTCATCGATAAACCTCCTCCATATTATCAATTCTCCAGCTTCCATGGTGCTATTCAATGCAGGTTTAACAGTGGCACTTTCCCAGAACCCCATAAATATATTAGCGAAACTGGGGGCGAATTTCGCCCCCATCGCTGTACCAGTCCGCTGTAGATAGTACTGCTCCTTGTACCAAAAATAATTATGACTCAAGCAAAAATCCATACACTCAAGGATAAAGCCCTCCTGTTGTCTTGTCATTAGGGGATCATTGTTCAGGGTGTGTTCGATCGCCTTGAGTACAAAGAGGCCACATCAATAGTAGCCAGCCATTGATTGGCAGGGCAATTGCCCAACTCGCTAACAAACTCCAGGACACTGCCGGTGTCCTTCAAGAAAGACAGCATTAAAGGGACATATTTTTGGAGAAAAAAATCCACATATTCCCCCAGACGGCTAGTAAGTGAATTTATGCCAGAAACAATCGGCCTCCCCGGCGGGTTGGTCTGGCTTTTGTGGATCTTGGGCAAAAATTATATAACAGGGGTGACTGAATGTTTATTATTCAAGTAGTCAAATTCCTTCTTATTAATAATCCCATCTTTGAAGCCCCTGGCCAGCAACAGTTCTAACTTAGCCTGAAACTCTAAAGAGGGATTTTTCTTGAGTATCTGGTAAGTTCCCACATCGGCCAATAGTCTGGACATTTCCATCTCATACATATCAATGTCCATAATAACAACCCCCCCCCCCCACCTTATCTGCTGGTTTTATCACTATTCTCTTGTTGTTTTCAAGTTGTTTTAAAGCAAGTCTTTGTTCTGGTGTTAAATTCTGTCTCCTGGGTTTAGTGCCAATTCCCTCAATCTCCTTCAGGACTCCCCTTTTAAAAGCCTCTATACACTCATTTTCTTTATTTTTTGGAAAAAATTTTGATTTCTCCCTAAGTTGGGTATGTACAATGTTGCCTTCCTCCTCAGAAATTCTACATGGGGCCTGATTCGTTAAACAGTATTTGGCAATGTTCAACTTGCGCACAAATTTATTTACGTCCAAAAAAGCCTCAAAATGTTAATCCCAACAGCGGGGGCAAACTTCAGGCCTTTTCCCAAAACTTCTTTCTCAGATTGCGTTAGAGAATGTGAGCTAAGGTTAAAGATTCCCACTATATCCCCCTGCTTTTTTTGGGGGTTGGGCTTGTGTTTTTTTTTCCCCCTCGCTTTCCTCTGCATGACTTCTTTTCTGCGGAGTGCACTGTTTCCCTGTCACAGTTCTTTGGACGCCCTTCAATGCCTGATGAGGAAAATTCTGTTTAACTGAAGTATAGCTATGCTCTGCAATCGGCGGCTCCCTATCTTCTAATCTATTTACTTGTTCAATATGTTGGGGAACCTTCCCCGAATTCTCATAGAAACATAGAAACATAGAATGTGTCGGCAGATAAGAACCATTTGGCCCATCTAGTCTGCCCAATATATCTGAATCCTATTAATAGTCCCTGGCCCTATCTTATATGAAGGATAGCCTTATGCCTATCACATGCATGCTTAAACTCCTTCACTGTATTTGCAGCTACCACTTCTGCAGGAAGGCTATTCCATGCATCCACTACTCTCTCAGTAAAGTAATACTTCCATTTATTACTTTTAAACCTTTGCCCCTCTAATTTAAAACTGTGTCCTCTTGTGGTAGTTTTTCTTCCTTTAAATATGCTCTCCTCCTTTACCGAGATGATTCCCTTTATGTATTTAAAAGTTTCTATCATATCCCCTCTGTCTCTTCTTTTTTCCAAGCTATACATATTAAGGTCCTTTAACCTTTCCTGGTAAGTTTTATCCTGCAATCCATGTACTAGTTTAGTAGCTCTTCTCTGAACTCTCTCTAGAGTATCTATATCCTTCTGGAGATATGGTCTCCAGTACTGCGCACAATACTCCAAGTGAGGTCTCACCAGTGTTCTGTACAGCGGCATAAGCATTTCACTCTTTCTACTGCTTATACCTCTCCCTATACATCCAAGCATTCTGCTGGCATTTCGTGCTGCCCTATTACATTGTCTTCCCACCTTTAAGTCTTCTGAAATAATTACTCCTAAATCCCTTTCCTCAGATACTGAGGTCAGGACTGTGTCAAATATTGTATATATTCTGCCCTTGGGTTTTTACGCCCCAGGTGCATTATCTTGCACTTATCCACATTAAATTTCAGTTGCCAGAGTTCTGACCATTCTTCTAGTTTTCCTAAATCCTTTTCCATTTGGCGTTTCCCTCCAGGAACATCAACCCTGTTACATATTGCTGTCTAAGGTGAAGACAAATAAGTCACAGGGGCCTGATGAGATACACCCAAAATTATTAAAAGAGCTTAGTGGTGAGCTGGCAAAACCGCTAACAGATTTATTTAACCAATCATTAGTAACAGGAGTCGTCCCGGAAGATTGGAAATTGGCAAATGTCGTGCCCATTCACAAGAAAGGTAGTAGGGAGGAATCGAGCAACTATAGACCAGTAAGTCTGACATCAATAGTAGGCAAATTAATGGAAACCCTATTAAAGGATAGGATTGTGGAACATCTAAAATCCCATGGATTTCAAGATGAAAAACAACATGGGTTTACTTCAGGGAGATCATGTCAAACAAATCTTATAGATTTTTTTGACTGGGTGACTAAAATAATAGACGGTGGAGGTGCAGTAGACATCGCATATCTAGATTTTAGTAAGGCTTTTGACACTGTCCCACATAGAAGACTTATCAATAAACTGCAGTCATTGAGCATGGACTCCCATATTGTTGAGTGGATTAGGCAGTGGCTGAGTGACAGACAACAGAGGGTTGTAGTCAATGGAGAACATTCAAAACAAGGTCATGTTACCAGTGGGGTTCCACAGGGATCTGTACTGGGACCAATTTTGCTTAATATCTTCATAAGTGATATTGCAAAAGACCTCGATGGGAAGGTGTGTCTTTTTGCTGATGACACAAAGATATGTAACAGGGTTGATGTTCCTGGAGGGAAACGCCAAATGGAAAAGGATTTAGGAAAACTAGAAGAATGGTCAATACTCTGGCAACTGAAATTTAATGTGGATAAGTGCAAGATAATGCACCTAGGGCGTAAAAACCCAAGGGCAGAATATAGAATATTTGACACAGTCCTGACCTCAGTATCTGAGGAAAGGGATTTAGGAGTAATTATTTCAGAAGACTTAAAGGTGGGAAGACAATGTAATAGGGAAGCACGAAATGCCAGCAGAATGCTTGGATGTATAGGGAGAGGTATAAGCAGTAGAAAGAGTGAAGTGCTTATGCCGCTGTGCAGAACACTGGTGAGACCTCACTTGGAGTATTGTGCGCAGTACTGGAGGCCATATCTCCAGAAGGATATAGATACTCTAGAGAGAGTTCAGAGAAGAGCTACTAAACTAGTACATGGATTGCAGGATAAAACTTACCAGGAAAGGTTAAAGGACCTTAACATGTATAGCTTGGAAGAAAGAAGAGACAGAGGGGATATGATAGAAACTTTTAAATACATAAAGGGAATCAACTCGGTAAAGGAGGAGAGCATATTTAAAAGAAGAAAAACTACCACAAGAGGACACAGTTTTAGATTACAGGGGCAAAGGTTTAAAAGTAATATAAGGAAGTATTACTTTACTGAGAGAGTAGTGGATGCATGGAATAGCCTTCCTGCAGAAGTGGTAGCTGCAAATACAGTGAAGGGGTTTAAGCATGCATGGGATAGGCATAAGGCTATCCCTCATATAAGATAGGGCCAGGGGCTATCCATAGTATTCAGATATATTGGGCAGACTAGATGGGCCAAATGGTTCTTATCTGCCGACACATTCTATGTTTCTATGTTTCTATATCTTTGTGTCATCAGCAAAAAGACAAACCTTACCATCGAGGCCTTTTGCAATATCACTTATGAAGATATTAAACAAAATTGGTCCCAGTACAGATCCCTGTGGAACCCCACTGGTAACATGACCTTGTTTTGAATGTTCTCCATTGACTACAACCCTCTGCTGTCTGTCACTCAGCCACTGCCTAATCCACTCAACAATATGGGAGTCCATGCTCAATGACTGCAGTTTATTGATAAGTCTTCTATGTGGGACAGTGTCAAAAGCCTTACTAAAATCTAGATATGCGATGTCTACTGCACCTCCACCGTCTATTATTTTAGTCACCCAGTCAAAAAAATCTATAAGATTTGTTTGACATGATCTCCCTGAAGTAAACCCATGTTGTTTTTCATCTTGCAATCCATGGGATTTTAGATGTTCCACAATCCTATCCTTTAATAGGGTTTCCATTAATTTGCCTACTATTGATGTCAGACTCACTGGTCTATAGTTGCTCGATTCCTCCATAGTACCTTTCTTGTGAATGGGCACGACATTTGCCAATTTCCAATCTTCCGGGACGACTCCTGTTACTAATGATTGGTTAAATAAATCTGTTAACGGTTTTGCCAGCTCACCACTAAGCTCTTTTAATAATTTTGGGTGTATCTCATCAGGCCCCTGTGACTTATTTGTCTTCACTTTAGACAGCAAACTTAGAACATCTTCCTCTGTAAAGACACATGCATCAAACGATTTATTAGTCATCCTTTCTAGTGGAGGTCCTTCTCCTTCTTTTTCTTTTGTAAAAACTGAACAGAAGTATTCATTAAGGCAGTCGGCTAGCCCTTTATTCTCTTCTACATACCTTCCGTCCTTTGTTTTTAATTTAGTTATTCCTTGTTTTAATTTCCTTTTTTCATTTATATATCTGAAGAATGTCTTATCCCCTTTTTTCATAGACTGAGCTAGTTTTTCTTCTGCCTGCGCTTTAGAAGTTCTTATAACTTGCTTGGCCTCTCTCTGCCTAATCTTGTAGATTTCCTTATCTTCATTGCTCTGTTTTTTTTTATAATTACAAAATGCTAGCTTTTTATTTTTAATGATTTGGGCCACTTCTTTTGAGTACCACAGTGGTCTCTTCCTTTTTTTGCTTTTACTGACAAGTCTAATGCAATTTTCTGTTGCCTTCAATAATGCACCTTTTAAGTAGTCCCATTTCTCCTGGACTCCATGTAATCCGTTCCAGTCTGATAAGGACTCATTTATGACTAATTTCATTTTTGAAAAGTCTGTTTTTCTAAAATCTAAAACTTTTGTTTTTGTGTGGTGGGACTCTTTCACAGTTCTTATATTAAACCACACTGACTGGTGATCACTAGATCCCAAGGTTTCGCCAACAATGACATCATATACCGAATCCCCATTTGTGAATACCAAATCCAAAATGGCCTCCCTCCGGGTTGGCTCCTCAACCACTTGTTGTAGAGATAACCCCAGTAGGGAATTTAGAATATCTGTACTCCTGGTAGAACTTGCTATTTTGGTTTTCCAGTTTATATCTGGAAGATTGAAATCTCCCATAATGATAACTTCTCCTTTCATTGTCATTTTAGCTATTTCTTCAACTAGTAGATCATCTAGTTCTTTAACTTGACCAGGTGGTCTATATATCACACCTACACGAGTTACTGCATGGTTAGCAAACTGCAACGTAACCCAAACTGACTCTATGTTGGCCTCACCAACTTGTATTAGGTTAGATTTAATGCTATCTTTCACATACAGGGCCACTCCTCCTCCTTTCTTGCCTTCTCTGTCTCTTCTGTATAAAGAGTACCCTGGTATGGTTATGTCCCAGTCATTTCTTTCATTAAACCATGTCTCCGTAACAGCCACTAAATCTACATTCTCAGATGCCATTATTGACCCAAGTTCATAGATTTTTTTACCTAACGCTTTAACTGCGAGCATTTGTAGACAGGACTCTGAGCTTATCATTTCTTAACCTCTGTGCTTCTGACCTGTTCTGGCATTGTTTCGGGGGGCAATTGGATTTTTTTATTTTCACTCTTTTGCCCCCCCCCCCTTCCTAGTTTAAATACTCTTCCGCAAATTCTTGGAGTTGTTCACTAAGTACATTTGTTCCTTTGAGAGAAAGATGCAAACCATCTTTTTTGTACAGTTCCTTTCTATTCCAAGTAGAGCTATCATGAGAAACAAAGCCAAATCCTTGCTCTTGACACCATTTACCAAGCCATATGTTGAACTCCTTTATGCGCCTCTGCCTATCATTCTGAACATTATGCACAGGCAGAACTTCAGAAAATGAAATGGTGGATGCAAAATCCTGTACGTCATTACCAAGTGTGATAAAAGATTTTTTCACCTCTGACACTTCATTGCAAGCCAGGTCATTTGTCCCTAGATGGACAAGAACATCCACGTCCCCTTCCTGCTTTGCTTGCTTAACAATATTAATAATACGTCTTCTATCTCTTCTAGCAGTAGCCCCAGGGAGACATCTCACAAAACCATTTTCTTTAAGCTCCACACTTCTTATGATTGAATCACTCAGCAACAGCTGCTTCCTTTGAGACTTCACTTTATCTTTCTTGTCCTTTTTTTTTTGTCTTTTTTTTTTGTCTAAAATGTGAGGGGTTAGAGTAGTTTCTTCCACCATGATAGTTATTTCGTCGGGGAGGATAATAACCTCCTTGTTGCCGGGGGTAGTGATTCCTATTATGATTAAAGTTTCTATAATGCTGTGGTCTATATTGCCCATACGGGGCTCCCCGATATTCAGGATCCTGATAAGTATTCACCCATGGTTGCGGTCTATAGGCATTATAACCTTCTCTCTGATTATATCTATAGTCATCATCTCTTTCTTTGTGTCCCTTGTAATAATTATTATTATTTCCTGTCACTTTTGTCTGCAAATTCCTTTGGTTACCCGTGCTATATTCCTGTGTCGGTAAACCCACATCCTTATCCTCTGGCTTCTCTATTGCGGTTTTCTGTTCCTCCATTTTTACTTTCCACTTATAGATTCTATTGTTTTTATAATCATTACATGTTTTAAAAAACTTTTCAGCTTTTTTGCAATCACATCTTTTTCAACTTTCATTATAACATTCTTACTTTTCTCACATAACAAAGCATACTCTTCCTGATCCCCCCAAAAAAGCAGGGGGATATAGTGGGAATCTTTAACCTTAGCTCACATTCTCTAACACAATCTGAGAAAGAAGTCTTGGGAAAAGGCCTGAAGTTTGCCCCCACTGTTGGGATTAACAAATTTGAGGCTTTTTTGGACGTACATAAATTTGTGCGCAAGTTGAACATTGCCAAATACTGTTTAACGAATCAGTCCCCATGTAGAAAATCTGAGGAGGAAGGCAACATTGTACATACCCAACTTAGGGAGAAATCTATTTTTTTTCCAAAAAATTAAGAAAATTAGTGTATAGAGGCTTTTAAAAGGGGAGTCCTGAAGGAGATTGAGGGAATTGGCACTAAACCCAGGAGACAGAATTTAACACCAGAACAAAGACTTGCTTTAAAACAACTTGAAAACAACAAGAGAATAGTGATAAAACCAGCAGATAAGGGGGGGGGGGGGGTTGTTATTATGGACATTGATATGTATGAGATGGAAATGTCCAGACTATTGACAGATGTGGGAACTTACCAGATACTCAAGAAAAATCCCTGTTTGGAGTTTCAGGCTAAGTTAGAACTGTTGCTGGTCAGGGGCTTCAAAGATGGGATTATTAATAAGAAGGAATTTGACTACTTGAATAATAAACATCCAGTCACCCCTGTTATATATTTTTTCCCCAAGATCCATAAAAGCCAGACCAACCCGCCAGGGAGGCTGATTGTTTCCGGCATAAATTCACTTACTAGCCGTCTGGGGGAATATGTGGATTTTTTTCTCCAAAAATATGTCCCTTTAATGCTGTCTTTCTTGAAGGACACCGGCAGTGTCCTGGAGTTTGTTAGCGAGTTTGGCAATTGCCCTGCCAAACTATGGCTAGCTACTATTGATGTGGCCTCTTTGTACACAGTGATCCCTAAAGAATTGGGGCTCAATGCGATCGAACACACCCTGAACAATGATCCCCTAATGACAAGACAACAGGAGGGCTTTATCCTTGAGTGTGTGGATTTTTGCTTGAGTCATAATTATTTTTGGTACAAGGAGCAGTACTATCTACAGCGGACTGGTACAGTGATGGGGGCGAAATTCGGGAAGGTTGAATGGATATATAGAATGGGAACGCTACAGCCAAAAGGTTTGAATGTCGAGTTTGACTTAAAACCTTGCATTACCTAAAGTGATGCAGTCATTCCCTGTTGATCTAGGACCTCTGAGAGTGTAGCTTCGAATTGAACTAGGACCTTCTGAGAGTGTAGAATCGAATTGGCTGAATAACATCATGTGATGTGGGGGAGTTGCAGTTTTTATGAATGGAGAAGGGCGGTCCAAGGACTATGTCGTCCATGATTGGTTAGGAGATATATCAGAGAAAGTAGGTGGTTAGGAGTATTGCGGTCATGTGTTAAAGTGGCGGAGAGGGAGGAGAATGAATGAAATTGAGAGTAAAGTGACATGTGTGGTCTAAGATCGCTACAGGAGTTTACGTACCGATGTATGGTGGACCAATGTGAAATGTCCCTGGTTTATGTTTTATATGTTTTTTTTGTATTTACAACTTTTTATGGATTTGATATTGTATTAATGGATATGTATTTGTATTATTGGATGTTTTGATTATTTAATTTTATAATGAATTGGATCATGTGTAAGTGGGTAGGCGGGTGCAAACCAACCTGACCCGTTATAAGAATGTGGATTTCCTGTGACTTCTGAGGCAGCGCGGTCCGACAAAAATAAATACAGTAAAGTGGGGTCTGGTAAAGGACGTCTCCACTCCAGTACTGCCTGACACTGTTTTTTTTGGCTATGCCCATGTGCAGCACGAGGCCCCAAAACATCTTCATCTCGGCTGCACTGACCGGAGTCCAGTCAACGGACCTAGCCAAAAAGGAGCCCGGGTGTTGAGCAATAAACTGTTGGGCGAACAAGTTCGTTTGCTCCATCATCAGATTCACTAAGTGGTCACTGAAAAAAACCCTAAAAAAGTCATATTCTGTGAAGCCCACTGTGAGAATCTGGTTTCTTGGTTGACCAACAAAGTCAGGAATCACGGGCTCAAAATCCTCTGGGGTACTCCAGGCAAGTGCACAGATAGGGGGCTCAGGTGGACTTGCCTGGTGGGCCGGAAAACTAGTACGAGCCCCTGGGTTGCTCATACTAGTGTGGGGCCACAGGGTCCCTGGCAGGGGGGGCTCCTTGCTCTGCCTGGCGGAGTCTCCGCCGCCTTGGGGACTCATCATCATCACTAGAAGATGAGGAGAACGAGGATGACAACCGGAAAGTGGGGTCATCCTCGTCCTAACTGGGGCTCTCGGAGTCGGAGAGCAGTTGGGCATATGCCTCCTCGGCCGAGAACATATGGCAGGCCATCTTCTAATGCTAAGGGGAGTGTGTGTGTGTAAAACTTTAGTTAGTGTGTGTGTGGGGGGACGGTGTGTTTTAACGTATACCCTGTGGTGGGGTGGACGATGTGCTAAACAGTGTCTGGATGCTCTTTTACGGCTAAGAGTGCTGGCTACAGTCAGCGAACCCACAAAAAAAAGCGTTTGCGCCCAAAAAAATGTGTGTGGGAGGGCAAGCTGCAGCACACCTGGGGTGCTGTGGTCCCCAGACACCCTCAGATCCGGGTGCTGCAGACTCTCCCTGCCTAATCTAAAGCTCTCCCTAAATGTTTATGGTGGCTCAGGGGCCACGGATGGTGGCGGATAACGTGGGAGGCAGAGGGACTGACACGGGGCTCCCCTCTCGGAAGTCTGTGGGCGGGGAGAGCGGCGCTCCATCCATCCGTCCGTCCAGCCAATCACAGGTGATCCTGAGAGGTGGCGTCACCACCACCTCACAGGATCTACAGAGGGTGATTGGTGGTGTATATTACACCACCGATCACCCTCCTATTCAGGAGGAATAGAAGTGGGATAGTAACGCTGAGAACGGTGTTATCGGCACTGGCCATGTTGGTGGAGTACTCGAAACAGCGCAACAAGGAACACAGGTCTCGCATTGAGAGCTTTTCATTGGTGGTGAAGTGGTGCTGTTCCGCAGAGCGACTCACCCGTGCGTGCTGCAGCTGAAATTCCACTATCGCCTGCTGCTGCTCGCACATTCTGGCCAGCATGTGCAAGGTGGAGTTCCACCTTGTGGGCACGTCGCATTTGAGGCGGTGAGCGGGAAGGCCGAAGTTACACTGCAGCCAGGGCCGGTGCAAGGATTTTTGCCGCCCTAGGCAAGATAAAAATTGCCGCCCCCCCCCCCCCTTATCAGATGATCTGCCCATATCATGACATCACATATGTTCCACCCCTTTCTCAGCTTTTAAATTAAAAGAACTGCTATGTTTCCCTTACGGTTAATCTAGCTTCTTGTAGCTGTCCCTTTTTGCGGAACGGAATTGCGGACCCGGATCCGCAATTCCGATCCTGAAAAAAATAGAACATGTCCTATTCTTGTCCGCAATAGCGGACAAGAACAGGCATATTCTCTTAGTGCCGGCAATGTGCGGTCCGCAAAATGTGGAACGCACATTGCCGCTGTCCGTGTTTTGTGGATCCGCAAAACACACACGGATGTGTGAATGGACCCTAAATGTGAGGTAAATTAGTTTCCAATGTAGTATTAATAACTAAACAATTACATAATAAACATATTGCATTATCTACTTACCACCAGGACAATAAGATGATCTGGTCTCTGGCTGCAGTCTGGCTCTGGGGACTCCCTTGTCACTCTCTTCTCCCCCCCTCCCTCCCTTGTCACTCTCTTCTCCCCCCCTTGTCACTCTCTTCTCCCCCCCTCCCTCCCTTGTCACTCTCTTCTCCCCCCCTCCCTTGTCACTCTCTTCTCCCCCCTCCTCCCTTGTCACTCTGCCCCCCCCTCCCTTGTCACTCTCCCCCCCTCCCTCCGTTGTCACTCTCTTCTCCCCCCCTTGTCACTCTCTTCTCCCCCCTCCCTCCCTTGTCACTCTCTTCTCCCCCCTCCCTCCCTTGTCACTCTCCCCCTGTCTCCCTTGTCACTCTCATTCTACCCCCCTGTCACTCTCATTCTACCCCCCTCCCTTGTCACTCTCATTCTTCCCCCCTCCCTTGTCACTCTCATTCTACCCCCCCTGTCACTCTCATTCTACCCCCCTCCCTTGTCACTCTCATTCTACCCCCCTCCCTTGTCACTCTCATTCTACCCCCCTCCCTTGTCACTCTCATTCTACCCCCCCTTGTCACTCTCATTTTACACCCCCCCTCCTCCCTTGTCATTCTCAATTCCCCCCCCTTGTCACTTTCATTTTACCCCCCCCCTTGTCACTCTCATTTTGCACCCCCCCTTGTCACTCTCATTTTGCACCCCCCCTTGTCACTCTCATTTTACACCCCCCCTTGTCACTCTCATTTTACACCCCCCCTCCCTTGTCACTCTCATTTTACCCCCCCTTGTCACTCTCATTTTACCCCCCCCCCTTGTCACTCTCATTTTGCACCCCCCCCTTGTCACTCTCATTTTACACCCCCCCCTTGTCACTCTCATTTTACACTCCCCCCCCTTGTCACTCTCATTTTGCACCCCCCCCTTGTCACTCTCATTTTACACCCCCCCCTTGTCACTCTCATTTTACACTCCCCCCCCTTGTCACTCTCATTTTGCACCCCCCCCTTGTTACTGTCATTTTACATTCCCCCCCTTGTCACTCTCATTTTACACTCCCCCCCTTGTCACTCTCATTTTACACCCCCCCCCTTTGTCACACTCATTTTGCACCCCCCCCCTTGTCACTGTCATTTTACCCCCCCCCCCTTGTCACTCTCATTTTGCACCCCCCCTTGTCACTGTCATTTTACACCCCCCCCTTGTCACTCTCATTTTACACCCCCCCTCCCTTGTCACCTCTAGTGTAGCGTGGCCGAGCTCTGTTCGGTCCGCGGTACAGGAGCATTTGTTTCTTGTACCCGGCCGGACTGACAGGAAGTGCACACTAAGTGAGCACTTCCTGTCAGTCCGGCCGGGTACAGGAAACAAAAGCTCCTGTACCGCGGACCTAACAGAGCTCGGCCACGCTACATTAACAACAGCAGTAGCACAGGGCAGACACAGCAGGCTGCGCAGCACTGAGCCGGAGATTCTTTAGAGCGGCAAGCGCTCAGGAGGGGCAGCATGACGGGCGCCGCTGGCCGGCCGCCCGAACTTATATTACCAACTTTTTTTACACCGCAAAAGGGCTCCCCCTGCTAGATGGCGCCCTAGGCGACTGCCTAAGTCGCCTTACTGGTGGCGCCGGCCCTGACTGCAGCTCTGACAGGCGAGCAGCAGCAGGATGAGAACACCAAAACGGTGCACAAACGGCCCGCACTTTATGCAGAAGCTCTAACATATCAGGGTAATTTCTAAGGAATCTCTGCACCACTAAATTCAGCACATGCGCCAGGCAAGGGATGTACGTCACACCGGCAAGTCCCAGAGATGCTACGAGATTTCGCCGATTATCGCATACCACAAGGCCAGGCTTGAGGCTCACTGGCACCAACCACTTATCGGTCTGTTGTTCAAGGCTCGTCCACAGCTCATGCGCGGTGTGTGGTTTGTCCCCCAAACAGATAAGTTTTAAAACTGCCTGCTGTCGTTTCCCCCTGGCTGTGCTGAAGTTGGTGGTGAAGGTATTACGCTGACCGGATGAGGAGGTGCTAGAGGATGAGGAAGCGGAGTAAGAGGAGGTAGCAACAGGAGGCAAACTGAAGCGCCCTGCAATCCTCGGTGGTGGAAGGACATGCGCCAAACTGCTATCCGCCTCAGGCCCAGCCGCCACTGCATTTACCCAGTGTGCTGTTATGGAGATATAACGCCCCTGACCGTGCTTACTGGTCCACGTATCCGTAGTGAGGTGCACCTTGCCACAGATGGCGTTGCGCAGTGCACACCTGATTTTGTCCCCCATTTGGTTGTGCAGGAAAGGGATTGCTCACCTGGAAAAGTAGTGGCGGCTGGGCACGACATACTGTGGGACAGCCACCGCCATAAGGCCTTTAAAACTCTCCGTCTTCACCAGACGGAATAACAGCATTTCAGTAGCCAGTAATTTTGAAATGCTGGCACTCAGGGCCAGGGATTGCGGGTGGGTAGGGGGTACTTCCTCTTCCGCTCCAGTGTTTGGGAGATGGAGAGCTGAACGCTTCCGTGGGACATTGTGGAGATGCTTTTCGACCCAGATGGTGGTGTTGCTGGCAGATCCTCTGTTTGCGGGGTGGCAGGTGACACTGTCACTCCAGAGGTGGATGAAGAGGCTGAGACTGCAGCAGAAGAGGAAGCAGTAGGAGCCAGAGACCCTTCTTGGTTTTTGAGGTGTCTACTCCACTGCAGCTAGTGCTTTGCACTTAGATGCCTGGTCATGCAGGTTGTGCTCACGTTGAGAACGTTTATGCCTCGCTTCAGGCTCTGATTGCACAGCGTGCAAACAGATCGTGTCTTGTCGTCAGCACTTTGTCTGAAGAACTACCACGCCAGGAAACTCCTTGGAGCTGGCTTTGGTGTGCTCGGTCCCTTGCTGCGGTGGGCAGTAGCTGGCGTACTGTCTAGGGGACGGCCGCTCCGCTTTTGCACCCTGCTCCCTCTTCTGCTGTGCTAGTGGCTCTGTGCGAACATCGCCTCTTCCTCCGAACTACACAGGTTACTCGCATGACCTTGATTCCATGTGGGGTTGAGGAACTCATCGTCCTCCACATCATCTTCCACCCAGTCTTCACCCCTGCCCTCCTTGTCGGTCTGCACACTTTCGAAAGCCCCAGCAGTTGGCACCTGTGTATCGTCATCATCCGAGATGTGCTGCGATGGTCCTCCCATGTACTCATCTTGAAACATAAGTGGTTGGACATCAGTGGACTCAATTTCTTCCACTTCTGGGGCAGGGCTAGGTGGATGGCCCTGAGAAACACTGCTAACAGAGCCATCAAAAAGCAGAAGGGACTGCTGCATGACTTGGGGCTCAGACTGCTTGGCTGATTTGCAAGGGGCTGATGGACATCGGCTGCAGGTGCCAACTCTGATCTTTCAGCAGGAGATTAGTTGGGAGACAATGTGAAGGAACTGGAGGCACTGTAAGCAACCCAATCTACTATCGCCTGTACTTGTTCTGGCCTCACCATTCGTAGAGCCGCATTAGGCCCGACCAAATACCGCTGCAGGTTCTGTCGCCTACTCGCACCTGAGGAAGCGGTTTCACTTGTTCGTGTAGCTGGCACAGATCGACCACGTCCGCTCCCTGCAACAGGAGCTCCACCAGCAGCACCATGACCTGGACCACGTGCCTTATTTGATGCTCTCCTAATTTTTCTCAAATTTAGGATCTTGCCCTAAATGCGAGTTTTAATAATAGCAGAATAGAACCACAGTATGTAAAGGGTGTATCTCACACATACAGTTCCAGACTAGGCCGCAATTAAAGATTTTTGCCCAAAATTGGTGTTTTATTAATAGCAGAATAGAACCATAGTATGTAAAGGGTGTATCTCACATGTAAAGATGCAGACTAGAACACAATTAAAGATTTTTGCCTAAATTGGTTGTTTTATTAATAGCAGAATAGAACCACAGTATGTAAAGGGTGTATCTCACACGTACAGATCCAGACTAGGCCGCAATTAAAGATTTTTGCACAATATTAGTGTTTTTCTAATAGCAGAATAGAACCACAGTATCTAAATTGTGTATCTCACATGTACAGATGTAGACTAGGCCGCAATTAAAGATTTTTGCCCAAAAGGGGTGTTTTATTAATAGCCGAATAGAACCACAGTATCTAAATGGTGTATCTCACAATGACATATGCAGCAAATGCTGTAAAAATATTTTTTTTTGTCCAAAATGGCTGTTTTTAAAATAACAGAATAGAACCACAGTATTTAAAATGTATATCTCACACGTGGAGATCCAGACTAGGCCCCAATTAAAGATTTTTGCCCAAAATTAGTGTTTTTCTAATAGCAGAATAGAACCACAATATGTAAAGGGTGTATCTCTCACGTACAGATGCAAACTAGGCCGTAATTAAAGATTTTTGGCCAAAATGGCTGTTTTATTAATAGCAGAATAGAACCACAGTATGTAAAGGGTGTATCTCACACATACAGATGCAGACTCGGCTGCATTTAACCCCTTAAGGACTCAGCCCTATTTCACCTTAAGGACTTGGCCATTTTTTGCAAATCTGACCAGTGTCACTTTAAGTGCTGATAACTTTAAAACGCTTTGACTTATCCAGGCCATTCTGAGATTGTTTTTTTGTCACATAGTGTACTTCATGACACTGGTAAAATGAAGTAAAAAAAAAAATATTTTTATTTATAAAAAAATACCAAATTTACCCAAAATTTGTAAAAAATAGAAAATTTTCAAGTTTCAATTTCTCTACTTCTATAATACATAGTAATACCTCCAAAAATAGTTATTACTCTACATTCCCCATATGTCTACTTCATGTTTGGATCATTTTGGGAATGATATTTTATTTTTTGGGGATGTTACAAGGCTTAGAAGTTTAGAATCGAATCTTGAAATTTTTCAGAAATTTTCAAAAACCCAATTTTTAGGGACCAGTTCAGGTCTGAAAGTCACTTTGCGAGGCTTACATAATAGAAACCACCCAAAAATTACCCCATTCTATAAACTACACCCCTCAAGGTATTCAAAACTGATTTTACAAACTTTGTTAACCCTTTAGGTGTTGCACAAGATTTTATGGAAAATAGAGATACAATTTCAAAATTTCACTTTTTGGTAGATTTTCCATTTAAATATTTTTTTCCCAGTTACAAAGCAAGGGTTAACAGCTAAACAAAACTCATTATTTATGGCCCTGATTCTGTAGTTTACAGAAACACCCCACACGGCAGGGCGCAGAAGGAAAGAAATGCCATACGTTTTTTGGAAGGCAGATTTTGCTGGACTGATTTTTTTGACGCCATGTCCCATTTGTAGTCCCCCTGATGCACCCCTAGAGTAGAAACTCCAAAAAAGTGACCCTATTTTAGAAACTACGGGATAGGGTGGCAGTTTTGTTGGTACTAGTTTAGGGTACATATGATTTTTGGTTGCTCTATATTACACTTTTTGTGAGGCAAGATAACAAGAAATAGCTTTTTTGGCACCGTTTTTTTTTGTTATTTACAACATTAATCTAACAGGTTAGATCATGTGGTATTTTTATAGAGCAGGTTGTCACGGACGCGGCGATACCTAATATGTATAACATTTTTTTATTTATGTAGGTTTTACACAATGATTTCATTTTTGAAACAAAAAAAATCATGTTTTAGTGTCTCCGTTTTTGGGCGATTATCATAGGTAGGGTCTCCATTTTTTGTGGGATGAGATGACGGTTTGATTGGCACTATTTTGAGGTGCATATGACTTTTTGATCGCTTACTATTACACTTTTTGTGACGTAAGATGACAAAAAATGCCTTTTTTTACACCTTTTTATTTTTTTACGGTGGTCATCTGAGGGGTTAGGTCATGTGATATTTTTATAGAACCGGTCGATACGGACGCGGCGATACCTAATATGTATACCTTTTTTTTATTTATGTAAGTTTTACACAATGATTTTATTTTTGAAACAAAAAAAATTATGTTTTAGTGTTTCCATAGTCTAAGAGCCATAGTATTTTCAGTTTTTGGGCGATTATCTTGGGTAGGGTATGATTTTTGCGGGATGAGATGACAGTTTGATTGGTACTATTTTGGCGTACATGCGACTATTTCGATCACTTTTATTACCTTTTTTGGGAAGTAAGGTGGGCAAAATTTCAATTTCCTTATAGTTTTTATTTTTATGGCGTTCACCGTGCAGGGAAAGTAACATAACCGTTTTATAGATCAGGTCGTTACGGACGCGGCGATACCTAATATGTGTAGTGTATTTTTATTTTTATTTTTTTTATTCAGTGATAAATGTGTTTTTTTTTTAACTTTACTTTTTTTACTTTTTTTTGACCCAGACCCACTTGGTTCTTGAAGATCCAGTGGGTCTGATGTCTGTATAATACAGTACAGTACACTATATAGTGTATTGTACTGTATTTTACTTACACTTTGTCTGAACAGATCTATGCCTTTAGCACAGATCTGTTCAGCACCATGGACAGCAGGATGCCTGCGAAGGCGTCCTGTTGCCATGGGAACCTTCCCCGTCTGCTCGGATGTGGCCACAACTGAGCAGACAGGGAAGGGTAAGGAGGGGAGCTCCCTCCCACTGTGACCCCATCCTGTCTGGGGGCAGCAAAGGCACAGCAGCCCCCCAATGGGAGAGGGAGGGAGCTCCCTGACCCTGACTGTTAACCTTTTCCATACAGCGGTCCATACGGACCGCGGTATGGAAAGGGTTAAACGGCTGACATCTGCACAGATGTCAGCCGTTTATACCAGAGTGTCAGCAATGTGCTGACACTTTGGTATACCCACTGGCCACCAATGATTTTTCAAGAGGAGGCGGGTGGGGGATCGCGATCCCGCCTGCCGCACCGCCCGCCTCCCGCACCGCCCGCAACCCCCCCCCGCACCATCCGCCACCATAAAATCTCTCAGGGGTGCAGGGGGGGTGAAAATCTATATTTTGGGCATGTTAAAGTTTCTGATCTCTGCTGTCAGGGACCGCGGGGATCAGAAACTGCAGAAAGCGCAGCAAACCGCAGGTTTAAATTGACCTGCGGTTTGCGGCGATCGCCGATACGGGGGGTCACATGACCCCCCCTGGCGTTGTGACAGGATGCCGGCTGAATGATTTCAGCCGGCATCCTGTTCGGATTAACCCCCCCCGGCGCTGCAATCCCGATTTAAACTTAGGACGTACCGGTACGCCCTGAGTCCTTAAGGATTCGGGAAATAGGGCGTACCGGCACGCCCTAAGTCCTTAAGGGGTTAAAGATTTTTGCACAAAATTAGTGTTTTCTTTTAGCAGAATAGAACCACAGTATGTAAAGTGTGTATCTCACACGCACAGATGCAGACTACACGGCAATTTAAGTTTTTTGCCCAAAATGGCTGTTTTTCAAATAACAGAATAGAACCACAGTATTTAAAGTGTGTATCTCACACGTACAGATCCAGACTAGGCCCTAATTAAAGATTTTTGCCCTAAATTAGTGTTTTTCTACTAGCAGAATAGAACTGCAGTATCTAATGTGTGTATCTCACACGTACAGATGCAGACTAGGCCGAAATTAAAGATTTTTGCCCAAATTGGTTCTTTTATTAATAGCAGAATAGAACCACAGTGTGTAAAGGGTGTATCTCACACGTACAGATCCAGACTAGGCCGCAATTAAATATTTTTGCCCAAAATGGGTGTTTTATTAATAGCAGAATAGAACCACAGTATGTAAAGGGTGTATCTCACACGTACAGATGCAAACTAGGCCGCAATTAAATATTTTTGCCCAAAATAGGTGTTTTATTAATAGCAAAATAGAACCACAGTATCTAAAGTGTGTATCTCACACATACAGATGTAGACTAGGCCGCAAATTAAATTTTTTGTACAAAATGGGTGTTTTATTAATAGCAGAATAGAACCACAGTATCTAAAGGGTGTATCTCACAATGACATATGCAGCAAAGGCTGCAAAATTAAGTTTTTTTAATAACAGAATATGACAGCAGTATATAACGCTTGAATTTCACACGTGCAGATGCAGCAACGGCTGTAAAACCCAGAAAATTATAGCTGTATTTCTAGCTTAAATTGCATGAAGGTTATTGCCAAAAATTGGTGTTTTTTTCAAAGCCAGAAAATTATTGAAGTATTTCAGACTTGTTTTTAACAATCACAGACGCAGCAATGGCTGCAATATTAAGTATTTTGCCAAAAAAGGGTGTTTTTTTTACTAACAGAATATGACAGCTGTATATAACGCTTGAATTTCACACGTGCAGATGCAGCAAGGGCTGTAAAATTGTGTATTTTGCCAAAAAAGGGGGTTTTTAAAAACCCAGAAAATTATAGCTGTATTTCTAGCTTAAATTGCACACTGACTAATGCTGCAAAGGCCCCAGATGTTGTATATTGCAAAAAAAAGGGTGTTTTTTTAAAACCAGATTATTATTGCAGTATTTCAAGCTTGGATTTGTATGTCACAAAAGCACATATGCAGTGCTGGTGCACTGAACTTGCATAAAATGGCCGCCGCCGCCCACCTAACTAACAGACGGATAAAATTAATTTTTCTCTGTCACTGGGCTCAGGGCAGGGTAAAAAGATTGTGCACTGCACCCAGACAACTATATCTATGTAGATCGCTGAGTTTAATTTGAGTTCTGATAACTCTTTCCTATTCTCTCCCTCACAGCAGCAGCATCCTCTCCCTACACTAAGCACAGCAGAGTGACGTGCAGCGCTGCATGACTCCAGCTTATATAGAGGCTGGGTCACATGCTGCTCTGGCCAATCACAGCCATGCCAGTAGTAGGCATGGCTGAGATGGCTTCTAAGGGCACACGAGTTAAACGCTTGTTGATTGGCTGCTCTGCAGCCTTTCAAAAAGCGCCAAGAAATTGCCGAACACCGAACCCGAACTTTTACTGAAATGTTCGGGTTCGTGGTCCAAAACTTTATAGTTCGGGTTCACTCAACCCTAGTCAAGACTCCTGCTCAGTAACAACAGTTTAACTCTATGCTTTCTTACTTAAACTCAAAGACATATTATCTTTTCTGCTTCTGTGAACTCCATATATAACTGTTATATGACATTATTGGCAGGTCTACCTATATAAACATGTAAGTCATATTAGCAACCTAGAACAGGTCTTAGCTGGCCAGCTACAAGGCCACACCAAACGGAGGGGAAATGCTGACTGAGATTTATCAGATATTCGTCATCTCTTGAACATTCAGCCAGAGGCTGTAGATGCTGCACACGGCTCGTTACATTGTCTTAATTGCTTATAATTTTGTATGTACAATTAGTGGCCAAGGACAGGAAGAGTTAATAATACCCCCAGAGTATAACTAATGGGGTCTAGGGGGAGTTTCTTCTTATATCTATCAGTCTTATATATATAGAGAGCGTTTACTCCATACATGACATTGCTGAAGGACAGGATGAGGTAGGTACAAGTGATATGATGACTGGGGGGCTGTCAGTCATAGTATGGTTTCAGTCAGTATCACATGGAGCGCTGATGCAGCAGAACTGATTTTGTTAATGCTCAGCTGAGTTTTCTATTAACTACATGGGACCTCCAGTACTAGAGATTATACAAGAGTCGTACGAGGACGGAGCGAGGTTTACACATCTGTATTCTAAGTATATACTTCATTGTATTATTTACTAAGGTTATACTGGAGCAGGTCATACTATGCTAGTGTCATACTACAGCTGTACTAGAGGTATACTAGTGTCATACTACAGCTGTACTAGGGGTATACTAGTTTCATACTACAGCTGTACTAGGGGTATACTAGTGTCATACTACAGCTGTACTAGAGGTATACTAGTGTCATACTACAGCTGTACTAGGGGTAAACTATTGCCATACTACAGCTTTACTAGGGGTATACTACAATCATACTACAGCTGTACTAGGGGTATACTAGTGTCATACTACAGCTGTACTAGGGGTATACTACAGTCATACTACAGCTGTACTAGGGGTATACTAGAGTCATACTACAGCTGTACTAGGGGTATACTAGAGTCATACTACAGCTGTACTAGGGGTATACCACAGTCATACTACAACTATTCTAGGGGTATACTACAGTCATACCACAGCTGTACCAAAGGTATAATTGAGTCATATCTCAGCTGTACTAGGGGTATACTACAGTCAAACTACAGCTGTACTAGAGGTATACTAGAGTCATACCACAGCTGTACTAGGGGTATTCTAGAGTCATACTACAGCTGTACTAGGGATATACTACAGTCATACTACAGCTGTAGTAGAGGTATTCTAGAGTCATACCACAGCTGTACTAGGGGTATACTAGAGTCATACTACAGCTATACTAGGGGTATACCACAGTCATACTACAACTATACTAGGGGTATACTACAGTCATACTACAGCTATTTCTAGGAGTATACTAATGTAGTACTACAGCTGTGCTAGGGGTATACTAGAGTCATACTACAGCTATACTAGGGGTATACCACAGTCATACTACAACTGTACTATGGGTATACTACAGTCATACTACAGCTGTACTAGGGGTATACTAATGTCATACCACAGCTGTACTAAAGGTATAATTGAGTCATATCACAGCTGTACTAGGGGTATACTACAGTCATACTACAGCTGTACTAGAGGTATACTAGAGTCATACCACAGCTGTACTAGGGGTATACTAGATTTATACCACAGCTGTACTAGGGTTATTCTAGAGTCATACTACAGTTGTACTAGGGGTATACTACAGTCATACTACAGCTGTAGTAGAGGTATTCTAGAGTCATACCACAGCTGTACTAGGGGTATACTGGTGTCATACTACAGCTGTATACTATAATCAAACTACAGCTGTACTAGGGGTATACTAGGGTCATACCACAGCTGTACTAGCGGTATACTGCAGTCATACTACAGCTGTACTAGGGGTATACTAGAGTCATACTACAGCTATACTAGGGGTATACCACAGTCATACTACAACTGTACTAGGTGTATACTACTGTCATACTATAGCTGTACTAGGGGTATACTAGTGTCATACCACAGCTGTACTAATTGTATACTACAGACATACTACAGCTGTACTAAAGGTATAATTGAGTCATACCACAGCTGTACTAGGGGTATACTAGTGTCATACTACAGCTGTATTAGGGGTATACTAGAGTCATACCACAGCTGTACTAGGGGTATACTAGTGTCATACTACAGCTGTATTAGGGGTATACTAGAGTCATACCACAGCTGTACTAGGGGTATACTAGAGTCATACTACAGCTGTACTAGGGATATACTAGTGTCATACCACAGCTGTACTAGGGGTATACTGGTGTGATACCACAGCTGTATTAGGGGTATACTAGAGACATATCACAGCTTTATTAGGGGTATACTGGTGTGATACCACAGCTGTATTAGGGGTATACTAAAGTCATACAACAACTGCACTAGGAGTATAATAGAGATGCAGCAGGGTCAAACTAAAGCTGTACAAGGGTATACATTGTAGAGAAGTAACATGGTCCTACTACAGCTTTACTAGAGGTATACTAAAGACATTAGAGGGTCGTAGGGTTGGTCTGCCAATAGAGAACCCTATATCCACATCCTGATGAGGTGAGCCTCTGCATATATACTTTGCTGTTTGACTCTGATGCATGGCCCAGTGGGTTCTAGACCTTCTAATCTTCTTCTCTCTGGAGTATTCTGGTAGCAAAGTTGCTTCCTTTTCTGTTCAAGTCTCAGAGATGGAAGGAGTTATAGTTCCCCAACATATGGAAAGCCCCACGTTTGGAGACTATTGTTATGTACTGTAATAATTGTGGAAAAATTCTGTTTTCCAGGTTCGTGTCTCATTTATACAGAACACTATGGCATCTTCTAGTAATGTTCCCCTCCACATACTCAAGGGGCAACCTAGCTTCCATGGACCTCAGAGGGATTTTAGTAGATGGAGATGTCCTTATAGGAGCAATAATTCCTCTTCACATTGACAAACTGTACTCCACAATGACATTCCAGGAGAAGCCACCAGCAGATATCTGCACAAAGTAAGGTCAAGAATCATTAAATGTACTTACCTTCATGTCACATACATATTCCTATAAGGTATTTCTACTGATAACATACTGGTGCTGTTCAATCCACAACTGTATTGTAATGTAAAATGGTCAAACTGCTTTCTTTTCACAGTGGTGGTGTTGCACAGTTGTCTTACAGCGAGGACCTGTTCAATAGTGTTGATCACGAATATTCGAATTTCGAATTTTTATCGTGAATATAGGTACTTCGAAAATTCGCGAATATTTCGAATATAGTTATATATATTCGTAATTTCGAATATTCAAATTTTTTATTCAAATTTTATTTTGGATTTTATTTTATTTATTTTTTATCAGTACACATGATCCCTCACTGCTTCTAGCTTGTGGGCCAATAAGAAGGCTGCAATATACTTGACTTTAGGAGTAGTAGTGTTTGCGAATTTTGCTCTATATATGTTTTTTTTTGAATATTCGCTATATTGCTATATATTCTTGTTTTAGAATATTACGAATAAAACTAAGTTATAGCAATATAAAGAATATTCGAAAAAAATCGAATATAGAGCAATTTAGCTAATATACTGTAGTGCTATAATCTTCTTTGTCTAATAGTTGTAAGTTGAAAAATTCTCAATAAAAAATTTGAATCCGAAAATTCGAATTCCGAAAATTTGCATATTACACAATCATTACCTTTCCGATTTTTCGAGTAAAAAAAAATTGTGAATTTTCGAATTTGCGAATATTCGCGAAATATTGCGAATTCGAATATGACCCCTGCCGCTCATCACTACTGTTCAATTGGCTGATGGATAATCAGCTTTTCCAATAAGGAAACCCTGTAGCCTTACAAAGAATGCAGAGGCAAAGGGATGCTACACTCTCCTATTTTAGAAGACAGAATCACAGGGTATAAAAGGTATGAAGTTGGTGTCCAAAGTTCTTGGTTAGATGCCTGTGGTGTGAGTGAGGAGACAATCCACTTATGTGAGAAGGTCAGATGACACAACAAATAGGAGATTAGTCAAACAGTCGGAAGAATAATATCCAATGGATTAGCCACCAAAAGAGGGCAGATAGAGACAGTACATTTATTGAGGTTCATCTAAATTACACTGATCTGAAGACAAAGCTAGAGAGAATCTGACTATGCTGTGCCAGATGCCACATCAATAGAATGGACCTCAGTATCAGAGGGCATGCCAGAAGCACTAATGGCACACAAGTAAGGTATGATTAAGAGAGTGACTTGAGAGTGTGCAGCAGAACAGTATATCCACAGAATATTGGAGAAGCCCATAGTGAACTGGCCAAATATGCATAATGCATGTCAAGCAAAGGTTAGACTTCAGAATGGGCCCTGGTGACTATAACTGCAGGACACAGACATCTTTAGCTGACCCTGGTCATCAAATGTTTAGGGTTCCCAAAATTTGGGCTCATATCCACATTGTTGAAGACAAACCATCAAGCTTGTCATGATTTAACCCAACACTGGCACACTACTGTAGAAAAACCACCAATAGACTTACACCAGAACCCAGAAAGATGAGGAGCACATGTCCAACCACAAACGATAATTTGACAGCCTATAGTCAGGTGATAGAACATGGGGTCCACCTAATGTTTAATTTCCCTTCAAATTCTCAGGCATGGGTCTCGGTGTTGAGTCCCTCGTGACCCAATAAATTTACACCCTGTGTTTGATCACCAAGGGGCTCAATTCTGTGATACAGATAAGTGAAATTTTGTATAAATGATGTCAAGTCCATTATTTACTGATTTCAGGTTCCGCTTTGAACAGTACCAGCAGTTCCATGCCATGAGGTTTGCCGTTGATGAAATTAATAGAACCCCCAAACTTCTCCCAAATGTCAGCCTGGGCTTCTATGCCTATGACTCCTGTGCTGTGCTACATGGAGAGTTAGAAGGAACCTTGTGGATGCTGACAGGACTTGATCATGCAATACCCAATTACTGTTGTCGCAAACGTCCACCTCTGGCTGCCATCATTGGACACTCTGCATCCACGTACTCTATTCTCATGGCTCACATATTGGGACTTTACAGATACCCACAGGTAACATTTTAAAAGTTTCTTGTTTTTCTTGAAATGTTCTGTTGTAGAGATGACAGAATTTCTTGGAATTTGGTTCAGTTCCGATTCCGAGAATTGGTCCAAAACTTTTATTTTGGTCCGAATCAATTCTACCCGAGTCAAAAAGGCTCCTATTTCCCTGGAAATTTATATATGACTCTCTGAGTTCTTATATTTTTTTCTCTCGTCTCTTCCTCTTTTTTTTCAAATTTTTGCGATTGGTCTCTCTGTCTACCCCCATTTTTAATCACTTTAAGCAATACCAAATAATGTCAGAGTGAGACTAACATATATAGCTAAGAGTAATCACAACGTTTACAGTAGTAACAAACAGCATGTTCAACATCTTAAGGACCTTGCCATTTTTCACCTTAAGGACCATGTTTTTTGGGAAATTTGACATGTGTCACTTTATGTGGTAATAACTTCAAAATGCTTTTACTTATCCAAACCATTCTGAGACTGTTTTCTCACGATACATTGTACTTCATGATAATTTACAGAAAATTTGGAAAATTCACAATTTTACAAAATTTGAATTTCTCTGCTATTAAGACAGGTAGTGATACATCATAAAATAGTTATTACTTAACATTTACAAAATGATGCCAACATAAAGTAGACATTTGGGAAATGTAATTTTATTTTTTAGGATCTTATAAGGCTTAGAATTTTAGAATACCCAAATACATATTAAATACCAAAAATAAATGTGTGGGAACATGATACAGAACCCAATCAACAACACCACACTTGTAGTACAAAAACCATCTTTATTAATTGTGTGTACGCAGACACACATGAATTATATCACAACTAATCATAAAAACATTGCAGATAGGTGCTATGAAGGTGAAAACCCCCAACCAGCTCTACATCGCCACATAATAGAAAAATGCTGTGCAATATTTCATACCTCATACAAGTTGACAAGTAACTAAATACCAGATTGCTGCCTCCTATTGAGTATAAACAGAATTTTTAAACAGACAGCTTAACCCTCTGTATAATCTATGGACAGCATTGAGGATGTCTGATTTGGGTCATTGTGTCCACTTTTGACTTTTGTTTATACTCAATAGGAGCAGCAATCTGGTATTTAGTTACTTGTCAACTTGTATGAGGTATGATATATTGCACAGCATTTTTCTATTATGTGGAGATGTAGAGCTGGTTGGGGGTTTTCACCTTCATAGCACCTTAGAATTTTAGAAGCAAATTTTTTAATATTTTAGAAAATTTCCCAAACCCACTTTTTTAAGCACCACTTCAATTCTAAAGTCACTTTGTGGGGCTTACATAGTGATAACCACCCATAAATGACCCCATTGTAGAAACTACACCCCTCAAGTTATGTTCTAAAGCATTTTTTGGCTTGTATTAGTGGGAAAAAAAAGGGCTTATTAGCTGTTGTGTGGTGAAGTGAGAAAATTACAGCCCTTTTTAGTGTGTATTAGTGGCAAAAAAATATATATTATTTGATGTTCAGCTGTGCAGTTATATGTTCTAAATCCTTTTGTTGAGTGTATAAGTGGAAAGGGATAAGGGTCTATTTGCCATTCAGCGGTGCAGTTATATGTTCTAAAGGCCTATTTGGCATGTATTAGTGGAAAAACAATATATATTATTTGCCGTTCAGTGGTGCAGTTATATGTTCTAAAGCCTTTTGTGGAGTGTATAAGTGGAAAAAAGTAAGGGCCTATTTGCCGTTTAGTGGTGCAGTTATATGTTCTAAAGCCTTTTGTGGCGTGTAGAGATGAGTGAAAAAGATCTGCTTCTATCCGAATTTATTCTCGGCAAATTACATAAAAAAACTGCTATTTCAGGGCTGCAGAGAGCCTTTATAGGGGTGTAGAACACTGTGCCTTACAGTAACACTCATAGGGAGTGTGCTGTGGTAGTGAAATAATACTGTGAGTCAGCATGATATGCAGATGACAGGCGTCGCTCTTAGAATCACTGCACACTTCACTTATTTGGACAGTCACGGGGCCAAAATAACTCAAGTATTAACTTAGCATTACAGGTCGATGTTAGCGTCAAGAAAAAGCGCACTCCTTTTACACCATCGTCAGCTGATTCCACATAGATGTCAACAGAACCAGTTCTATTAAACGCTTATACAAGTAGAGCCCCCCGACAGAGTGGAGAGGGTGTCAGCAGTAAGTTTGTGTAGACATCACTGATTAATTTGCCCTTCCTCTGATCTGTCAGAACAATTACCCCCAAAAAACAGATTCGGTCTGTAGAGCATACGCCTTCACTCGTCAGCATTTGCTCAATAATCCATCAGTATTGCTAATGCCAAAAAAAACTGGAGTTTATCTAAAACAGAGATGACACGTGAATAGAATATTTGCATTTCTTCTGTGTTTTGTACACAGGGTCAAATAAATGATGATGTCAGCCAGACCTAAAGGAAAAATAGTGGCCCAGTCATGAAGTGGGGAGGGTGGGAACAGAATGAGAAGTCCACAGAGTGGCCCAATAACATAGTGGTGAGGGTGGGAACAGCATGAGGAGACCACAGAGAGGCAGAATGACAGTGTCTGGAGGTGGCGGCAGCAGCATCAGGAGAAGGCGACCGAGTGGCACAATGACAGAGTCTGGAGCTGGCGGCAGAGGCAGCAGCATCAGGAGAAGGTGACCGGGTGGCACAATGACAGAGTCTGGAGGTGGCGGTAGCAGCATCAGGAGAAGACCACTGAGAGGCACAATGACAGAATCTGGAGGTGGCGGATGCAGCAGCATCAGGAGAAGGACAGTGAGTGGCACAATGACAGAGTCTGGAGGTGGCAGATGCAACAGCAGCATCAGAAGAAGACCACTAAGTGGCACAATGACAGAATCTGGAGGTGGAGGATGCATCAGCAGCATCAGGAGAAGGACAGCGAGTGGCACAATGACAGAGTCTGAAGGTGGCAGCAATATGAGGAGGCCATTGAGTGGCACAATGACAGAGTCTGGCGGTGGCAGCAGTATGAGGAGGCCACTGAGTGGCACAATGACAAAGTCTGGAGGTGGCGGATGCAGCAGAAGCATCAGGAGAAGGACAGCGAGTGGCACAATGACAGAGTCTGGAGGTGGCAGCAGCACCAGCATCTGGAGGAGACCACAGAGTGGCAAGGTGACATAGTGTGGAGATGGAAGCAAAGACAACACCAATGAAAGCTCTAAATGTGTGTAGGCTTAAACAGCACTCCGATATCAATCAGCAAATAAGCCCCCAAGGGGGAGAGTGTCAGTATCTAAAAGATAACTTTTAATACAGTATGCAACTAAAACACACCACTGTGATGCAATATCTAAAAAACAACATGGGGGGGCGGGGGGGTCTAAGCCTGGTACCCCAGCACTGGTAGAGTAAATATAAACCTGCTCCACCTGGTAAGAGGTGCGAGCAGTCTTACCAGAGCAATAGGGACAATGGGATCAGTGAAGGTGGCCAGGTAGATCTCGGGTATGAGCCGGATGGGAAGTCGCAGTATTTATTGGGTGGCGTCTGTATAGTCAATGCAGAGCTGTGCCCTATAAAACCCTATAAATGGGGAAGGGGACATTTTGGGTGGACAGTCGAGTTCTTCTTGGAGTAACTATGGCCCCCGCTGCATTAAACACCCGCTCTGATGCCACATGACTGGCCGGGCAGGATAACTCTTCCAGGGCAAACTCGGCCAGTTGCGGCCACAAATCCAGTTTGGCTGCCCAGTAGTCCAGCGGATCTCCAATGACAGCTGGCAGGGTGCACTCCAGGTAAGCCACCAACTGCTGGTTCAGGTTCTGCTCTACGATGGCGCAGATAGGCAGCGACCAACTGACTACATAGGCTGTCTCTGTAGTAGGTTAGTTTGTCTTCCCTCTCAGTGGGTTTAAAAAAGGCCCCCATTTTGGACTGGTAGCGAGGGTCCAACAAGGTGGAGAGCCAGAATTCATCCCTCTGTCGAATGGTAAAAATTCTGCTGTCACTACGCAAGCAAATGAGCATGCAGTCGGCCATTTGTGCAAGTGACCTGGAGGGACTCCCTGCCTCCATCTCCACTGCATACTGCCACGGTTTGTCTGGGTCCTCTGTCTCGTCTTCCTCATCACCCTGTAGCTCCTCTGGCTGTTTCTGCTCCTCCTCTCCTGTCCCCTGAGTAGAAAAAACACCCATTTCGCTACACATTGCCTGTGCTCCAATGTCCTTCTCCCCTCCAACTTCTCTTCCAGTTCAGCCCCCACAGGGCTCATGTGGCTGTGAGATCTAGCCGCCACGTCTCCAGTCCCCTGACCAGCCAGATTTACCAGCATCTGTTCCAGGACATGTAGCAGTGGAATGATATCATTCACGCCAAAAAAAAAAAACGTTTTCTATTGAAATACGCCACTAAAGACTTTACCACACAGGAATAAATTTCTTGTTTTCTACCGAAATACGTAATTAAATATTTTACAACAAATATTACTGCAACTCAGAACGCTGAATTCATTTTGTTTTTCTACCGAAACACGCCACTAGTGTTGGTCGAGCACCAAAGTGCTCGGGTGCTTGAGTAGAACACCTCGGGATGCTCGGGTGCTGTACCGAGCACACGAGCACAATGGAAGTCAATGGGAGAACCTGAGCATTAAACCAGGCACCCCCTGCTCTGAAGAGGGGAGGGTGTCTGGTTCATAGTAAAAGGTCAGAAATTGATGGAAACACCACTGAAATGGTTCGGGAACAGCATGGGGAGGATGTCTGGATGCATCTTGGACTCCCAGGTCGCTGCTGGGAGACTGACAATAATACCCACCAAACCGAAGATAAAATCGATTTTAGAGGAAAATTTTTTAGAAAACATTCTTTCCTGTATATTTACTTGTATATAAAGTGCAAGTGCTGCCAAAAATTGCAAGGAAGAGGCACTCAGATACAACCTGTATATCACATATAGAAGGGCCTCATTCACATTGTGGTACAATTGTTCAGGTAGTGGGACTCCTACACTCATAAAGCCTATGCACTAAGGGAAAGGGCTGCCAAAAATTACAAAGAAACCGGCACTCCCATCCACCCTTTATTATACGTAAAGGAGGAAATCATACACACCCTTGAAAAATTATGATTGCTGGCCTGCTGGTGACCCTCTAAATTATTAGGGGTGAGGGCCTCCTGCCGAGCTGACCCTCTAAAAAAATTTGTTGGCGAGGGCATGCTGCCGAGCTGACCATCTAAACAATTTTGTGGGTGAGGGCCTGCTGTCGAGCTGACCATCTAAAAAACTTTGTGGGCGAGTGTTTGCTGCCGAGCTGACCATCCAAACATTTAGGGGTGAGCGTCTGCTGCTGAGCTGACCCTCTAAAACATTAAGGTTGAGGGCCTGCTGGTGATTCTCTAAAACATTATAGGTGATGTCCCACTGCTGAGCTGACCCTCTAAAACATTACGAGCGAGGACAGCCTAATAAGCATGTTGATATGATGGAGGAGGAGGAGTAGGGGGGGGGGAGAGAAAAGGAAGATTAAACCATATACCCTTTTTACTGGTGTAAGGGGTGCATGTGAATACAGTGTATTTAATACAAAATAAAAGCCACATTTAGAGTGCCTTTATGTTCAGCCACTTTCCTCTGGTGGAGTAGAGAAGTCAGGGGAAATCCAGGCCTTGTTCATTTTTATAAGAGTCAACCGCTCAGCATTTTCAGTTGACAGGCGGATGCGCTTATCTGTTATTATGCCCCCAGCAGCACTAAATACCCGCTCAGACAAAGCGCTTGCGCGCGGGGCAGGCCAGCACCTCCAAGGCGTAGAGCGCCAGTTCGTGCCACGTGTCCAGCTTGGACACCCAATAGTTGTAAGGCACACAGGGTTTAAGGCTGACACGGTGTGCTACGTACTCCTTCACCATCTTCCACAATGTTTCCCTCCTTGTGACACTAGGCCGCGCATCAGGTTGAGGGTGCTGGTGGGGTGTCATAAAACTATCCCAGACCTTGGAGAGTGTTGCTCTGCTTCTATTGGAACTGCTATGTGTTCCCCTCGTCTCCCCTCCTCGGTTGGCCAAGGAACAACAAACTCTGCAGCCAGCCTTGTCAGCTGTAAATTTTTGGAGCAATTTTTTCACAAGGACCTTCTGGTATTGCACCATTTTGCAGGAATGAGAGATGATAAGTTCTCTTTGTAGCAGGGATCAAGAAGGGTGAACAGACAGTAATCAGTGTTGGCCAAAATGCGTACAACGCGAGGGTCATGGGAAAGGCAGCCTAACATAAAGTCAGCCGTGTGGGCCAGAGTCCCAACAGACAAGACTTCGCTGTCCTCATCAGGAGGATGACTCTCAATCTCCTCATCCTCTTCCTCCTCTTCTACCAAACCACGCTGAACAGATGGAATAAAACTTCCATGGGGACTACCCTCTGTAGCGGAGGCAACCGGCTCCTGCTCCTCCTCCTCATCATCCAATTCACGCTAAGAAGGTGAACTGAGGGTGGTCTGTATACTTTCTTCCTCCATTTCTACATCTTCCACATGCATAGCATCCGCCTTAATTGTAAGCAGCCAGCATTTCAGTAGACACAGAAGTGGGATGGTGATGCTGATAATAGTGTTATCGCCGCTCACCATCTGTGTTGATTCTTCAAAGTTGCGTAAAACCTCTCAGAGGTCAGACATCAATGCCCTCTCATCGCTTGTGAAGAGTGGAAGCTGACTGGAAAGGCGACGACCAAGTTGCAGCTGGTATTCCACTACTGCCCTCTGCTGCTCACAAAGCCTGGCCAACATGTGGAACGTGGAGTTCCAGAACGTGCTCACGTCGCACAATAGTCGGTGAGCTGGCAATTACTAGCGCTGCTGCAGCATTGCCAGACCGGCGAAAGCTGTCAATGACTTGCGGAAATGGGCACACATGAGGTGCACCTTCACCAGTAGCTCAGGCAAATTGGGGTAGATTTTTAGAAACCGCTGAACCACTAGGTTGAACACATGGGCTAGGCATAGTATTTGTGTGAGCTTCTGAGTTCCAAAGCCGCCACCAAGTTACGGCCATTATCAGACACAACCATGCCTGGTTCTAGGTTGAGTGGCGAGAGCCACAGCTCAGTATGGTCCCTTATCCCCTGCTACAGCTCCGCAGCGGTGTGCTGTTTGTCACCTAAGCAGATCAGTTTAAGTGCCGGCCTGTTGCCACTTCCCCACTGCAGTGCTACACTGCTTCCAGCTACTGACTGATGGCTGACTGGTGCTGCAAAATGATAATTCAGAGTGTGGAAGTTGAGTATGAGGCAGAGGAGAAGGGTGGGTTGCAGCCACTAACGTAGATGGTGGCAGAAACCCTGATGGAAGTAGGGCCCGCAATCCTTGGCGTCGGTTGGCACCTGTGACATTCCAGTGTACGACTCGCCCCCGGCCTCCACAACATTCACCCAGTGTGCTGTCAGGGAAATGTAGCGTCCCTGGCCAAAAACACTTGTCCATGTGTCACTCGTTAAGTGGACCTTTCCAATAACTGCGTTGGGCAAGGGTAATGTTACGGGACACATGCTGGTGTAAGGCTGGGACTGCACACCGTGAAAAATATTGGCGGCTGGGAACAGAGTACCGCGGGAAAGCTGCCGCCATCAGGCTGCGGAAAGCCTCAGTGTCCACAAGCCTAAATGGCAACATTTCCAGGGCCAGAAATTTGGAAAAGTGCGCATTTAGTACTATGGTCTGTAGGTGGGTGTTTGCGCTTTTGTTCAAAGGCCTGGGGTATAGACATCTGTACGCTGCGCTGGGACACAGAATTGGATGTGCTAGCTGATGGTGCTTGCGAAGGTCCAGGTGCAGGGCGGGAGGCGTCTTGGACAGGGGATTGGCCAGCACGTAACAAAGGGGAACAGGAGGCAGTGGTGTGACCCGCAGACACTAGTTGTGGACCCAGGCGTTCGGTCCACCTATTAGGGTGCTTTGATGCCATGTGGTGGATCATGCTGGTGGTGTTGATGTTGCTAGTGCTCACACCTTTGCTCATTTTGGTATGGCACAGGTTGCAAATTACAATTCTTTTATCGTCCACACTTTCCTCAAAAAAGCGCCAGACTGCGGAACACCCACCCCTTGGCAAGGGACATTGCCACAAGGGGGTGCTCCGGGGAACAGTTGCGGGCCTGTTTGGTGTGGCCCGCCTTCTCCCTTTTGCCAACCCACTGCCTCTTCCAGCCGTTTGCTGGGGTGCGGATCCCTCCCCCTCTGTACTGCTGTCCTCGCTAGGCTTACCACCTTCCCAGGTTGGGTCAGTGACTTCATCGTCCAGCACCTCCTCTTCCAATTCCTCACTCTGGTCATCCTCCTGACTTGTTGGCCTAGCAACAACCTCAGTTATTGACAACTGTGTCTCATCCTCTTCATCAACCTCTTGAGACACTAATTGCAGTTGACTTATTGGCAACTGTGTCTCATCATCATCATCCACCTTGTAAAACACTAATTGCCATTCCCCACCGTCATCTTCTTCTGACTGTGGATGCTCCAGAGTTTGGGAATCAGGGCACCAGTGATGGCCAGTTCGCAGTGTTCGCCAGCGAACACACGCAGGCTGCCATCTTGACTCACAAGTCTGGCGAAGCACAGGTAAGCCCTTACCTGTACCGCGAGCCGGTCTTAAACAAATGCGGTCACCGGGGGGAGGCAGTTCCGAGAACAGCCGCCGGGGGCACTCATCGGGCTGTTCTCGGAACTGCCTGCCTCCGGTGACCGCATTTGTTTCAGACTGGCTCGCTGCACAAGTCAAGATGGCAGCCCGCATGTGTTCGCTGGCGAACACTGCGAACTGGCCATCACTGCAGGGCACAAGATCTCCTCATGTCCTTTTTCAAGCGGGCTTGGCTAGAGGCCCAAATTAAGGAATGGCGATGATACAGCTCCTCGGAATATCCGAGTGTGGGATCACTTGTTGCCAAGACTCTCCATGGTGGGTGGAAGGAGTATCAGGGTGAGGATTCTGTTGACCAGACTCTTGGCTACTGAGACTGGACTTTGTGGAAGACAGGGTGGTGCTTAACCGTCTGGAAGCATTGTCTGCTGCAATCCAACCGACCGCCTGGTCGCACTGGTCTGACTTTGAGAGTGGTGTCCTAAGCCGTCCTGCAAACTGGGACATGAAGCTAGGTATCATGGATGAGTGTGTTTCTTGTTCTCTGGCAGCAGGCACAGTTTCACTGTGCCCGGGGCCATGGCCTCTGCGTGCACCATCAGCAGCACGGCCACTGATGGGACATACAGCTCGCCTTATGCATATTAAATGGTATATATGCTTGCAAGTATGTCACACGTACAGTAGCGCAGGTTTTGTAAGTGTATGCGCAAATAAAGTACACAGAATGTTACAGATATTTTTAGGAGGCGCACACGTTAAACAGGAGGTATAGCGCAAGTAATGTCGCTGTCACCACCGCCTAATAAAAATTTACACTGAATGAATGTCACTGATATTTAGGATGCTCACATGTTAATCAGCAGGTATAGCGCAAGTAATGTCGCTGTCACCACAGCCTAATAAAAAAATTACAGTGAATGAATATCACTGATATTTAGGATGCGCACACGTTAAACAGGAGGTATAGCGCAAGTAATGTCGCTGTCACCAGCGGCTAATAAAAAATTTGACTGAATTAATGTCACTTATATTTCGGATGGGCAAATGTTATATAGGAGATGTAGCGCAGGTAATGTAACTGTCCGCAGCGGCACTGTCAACAGAAAAAGTACATTGGATGTCACAGATATTTTTAGGATGCGCACACGTTACAAAGGAGATGTAGAGCATAATGTCCCCCAGCGGGGGAAAAAATTACACTGAATGTCACTGATATTTCGGATGCGCTAACGTTATATAGGAGATGTAGCGCAGGTAATGTAACTGTCTGCAGCAGACACTGTCTACGGAAAAAGTACACAAAAATGTCACTGATATTTTTAGGCTGCGCACACGTTAGACAGGAAATGTAGCGCAGATAATGTCGCTGTCTGCAGCGGCCAAACATTTGAAAGCAATTTAGTGCAGGGTGCACTAAAAATATATAATGCTGCCACAAACAATAGTCCTTAAAAGGACTTTTGGGTCTATAACAAGTATACTATCTCTATCTCTACACTATCTCTTCCTTCTGCTCTCCAGCTCTCCCTGAATAAGACTAAGCCGAACACGTTTTATTGTTTGCTATATAGCACCCGATAACGCGTTCCGGCCAGCCAATCACTTTAATGCCAGCAGCCAACATGGCAGTACTTACCTGCACGTTTATTGGCTGCATTGCGCTCGAGCACACACGGTATTCGGCCCAACACTATTCATCACTAAAGATTTTACCACAAATATTACTGCAGCTCTGAACGCTGATACATTTTGTTTTTCTACCGAAATACACCACTAAAGATTTTACCACATATATTACTGCAGTGCTGAATGCTTAATTAATTTTAATGCGTTAATTTGGGCCCGCGCTGCTTCGGTTGGTGCAGATAGCACTATCCTCCAATGCAGTTAACCCAATAATCCGACACAAGATACTGATACTCCCAACTTAGATCTCCATCCAGCGTCTGCAGAGTATCAAAATCACACAATAGTGCAGTTGAATAAATAAGGGTTTTATTATACTCACAAACAAGTTAAAATTGATAGCATATCATAAAACACATTATCTTCTCTTTCGTATAACAGCCCGACCCGGGTTTCGCACAAGGCTTCGTCAGGGGCGAAATCTAAGGCTATACTGAGCCATGCCTATTTAATTCCAAGCCCTCCCCTATCACCCACTAAAGGAAACACGTCATCCTCCAGACTATAATTATAAACCCTCTAAGGCCCCTTTCACACAGGCGAGAATTCTGCGCGGGTGCAATGCGTGAGGTGAACGCATTGCACCCGCACTGAATCCAGACCGATTCACTTCAATGGGGCTGTTCATATGAGCGTTGATTTTCACTCATCACTTGTGCGTTGCGTGAAAACCGCAGCATGTTCTATATTCAGTGTTTTTCATGCAAAGCAGGCCCCATAGAAATGAATAAGAATGCGTGAAAATCGCATAGCATTCGCAAGCAAGTGCGGATGCAATGCGATTTTCACGCATGGTTGCTAGAAGATGATGTTAGTAAGCTGATAAAAGTCAATTTACTGTATTATTTTCCCTTATAACATGAATATAAGGGAAAATAATAACATTCCTAATACAGAATGCTTACTAAAATGTTGCTTGAGGGGTTAAAAAAATAAAATTAAAATAAACTCACCTTATCCTGTTGTTCGCGCAGCCGGCATCGTCTTCTTTCTTCATCTTTCAGGACCTGCAAAAGGACCTTTGATGACGTCAGCGCAGGTCCTGCTGAATGAAGATAGAAAATGAAATGTGTGAATATTTTTCTTTCTGTACTGAAATAAACCACATCACACCAAATTAACAAGATGAACCTATTCATATCAAACAGGGTTTGAGGTCAAATTCTATATATAATCCATTTGGATTGATCCAAATGGATTGAATATAGAATTTGACCTCAAACCCTGTTTGATATGAATAGGTTCATCTTGTTAATTTGGTGTGATGTGAATACGTTTATTTCCATCTATTTAGTAGGAGCGGTGTCTGGGGATGAAATGTGCATGTGAAAATAATTTTTGTCTCCATACCCATGGAAGTGATATGAAAAGTTCATGGGAGCGCATTGAATGGAAACCTGGTTGATTACGTGAGCGCATTGAATGGAAACCTGGTGTAGGATTGTTTGCGATAGACTCATTTGCATAGGGAAAACCTCTGATTGGTTGAGAAAAAATATGTGATCATATTACGAATGGGCTGGTTGTAGAAGGTAAGTGGCAGTGAGATAAGTGTATTGGAAATATATGAGGGGAGAAAGATCCTAAAGATTGTATTTTATGTATAGGGATTTATTTATACAGTTGCAAGATAAAGTATGTGAACCCTTTGGAATGATATGGATTTCTGCACAAATTGGTCATAAAATGTGATCCGATCTTCATCTAAGTCACAACAATAGACAATCACAGTCTGCTTAAACTAATAACACACAAAGAATTAAATGTTGCCATGTTTTATTGAACACACCATGGAAACATTCACAGTGCAGGTGGAAAAAGTATGTGAACCCTTGAATTTAATAACTGGTTGAACCTCCTTTGGCAGCAATAACTTAAACCAAACGTTTCCTGTAGTTGCAGATCAGATGTGCACAACGGTCAGGAGTAATTCTTGACCATTCCTCTTTACTGAACTGTTTCAGTTCAGCAATATTCTTGGGATGTCTGGTGTGAATCGCTTTCTTGAGGTCATGCCACAGCATCTCAATCGGGTTGAGATCAGGACTCTGACTGGGCCACTCCAGAAGGCGTATTTTCTTCTGTTTAAGCCATTCTGTTGTTGATTTACTTCTATGCTTTGGGTCGTTGTCCTGTTGCAACACCCATCTTCTGTTGAGCTTCAGCTGGTGGACAGATGGCTTTAAGTTCTCCTACAAAATGTCTTGATAAACTTGGGAATTCATTTTTCCTTTGATGATAGCAATCCATCCAGGCCCTGATGCAGCAAAGCAGCCCCAAACCATGACGCCCCCACGACCATACTTCACAGTTGGGATGAGGTTTTGATGTTGGTGTGCTGTGCCTCTTTTTCTCCACACATAGTGTTGTGTGTTTCTTCCAAACAAATCAACTTTGGTTTCAACTGTCCACAGAATATTTTGCCAGTACTGCTGTGGAACATCCAGGTGCTCTTGTGCAAACTGTAACGTGCAGCAATGTTTTTTTTGGACAGCAGTGCCTTCCTCTGTGGTATCCTCCCATGAAATCCATTCTTGTTTAGTGTTTTACATATCGTAGATTCGATAACAGGGATGTTAGCATATGCCAGAGACTTTTGTAAGTCTTTAGCTGACACTCTAGGATTCTTCTGCACCTCATTTAGCAGTCTGCGCTGTGCTCTTGCAGACTGTGATTGTCTATTGTTGTGACTTAGATGAAGATCAGATCATATTTTATGACCAATTTGTGCAGAAATCCATATCATTCCAAAGGGTTCACATACTTTTTCTTGCAACTGTATATGTGATTATTATATACTCGTATGATTGTGTGAGGGCTGTTTTAAAATCATGTTGGTTTTAGTGAATGTATCTGATTAAGTCTTTTAGAGGGCTTATAATTATAGCCATGGAGGATGACGTGTTTCCTTTAGTGGGTGATGGGGGAGGGCTTGGGAATAAATAGGCATGGCTCAGTATAACCTCAGATTTTGCCCCTGACAAAGCCTTGTGCGAAAACCCGGATCCTGCTGTGATACGAAAGAGAAGATAATGTGTTTTATGATATGCTATCCATTTTAGCTTGTTTGTGAGTATAATAAAACCCTTATTTATTGAACTGCACTGAAGGTACATCACTATTGTGTGATTTTGATACCCTGCAGACGCTGGATGGAGATCTAAGTTGGGAGTATCAGTATCTTGTGTCGGATTATTGGGTTAACTGCATTGGAGGATAGTGCTATTTGCACCAACCGAAGCAGCGCGGCTCCAAATTAACGCATTGGAATTCTGTGTGAATATACCCCCTTCACTTCAGGGACCTGCAGAGCAAGAATATTTTTAGAGAAATCTATCGTGACTGGAACTTTTATTCTGACGTTGAATTTATTTTGTTTTTCTACCGAAATACGTCACTGAAGATTTTACCACATATAAATGCAACAGTGAACGATGAATATATTTAGTTTTTCTACCAAAATACGTCACTAAAGATTTTACCACAAATATTACTGCAGCACTGAACGCTGAATAAATTTAGTTTTTCTACCGAAATACACCACTAAATGCTTTAACCACATATAACTGCAGAAGTGAACTGAGAATATATTTTTATTTTTGTACTGATATTGGCCAATAAACACTTTCATCACATATAACTGCAGAATTGAATTGAGAATATACAGTATTTTTCTTTCTGTACTGAAATACGCCACTAAACACTTTTTATCACATATAACTGCAGAAGTGAACTGCGTAAATATTTTTCTTTTTGTACTGAAATAGGCCACTAAACTCTTTTAGTGCAAAAAAACTGCAGAAGTGAACTGTGTATATATTTCTCTTTTTGCACTGAAATAGTCCAGTAAACGCTTGTAGCGCAAATAACTGCAAAAGTGAACTGCGTATATATTTCTCTTTTTGCACTGAAATAGGCCAATAAACGCTATCACCACATATAACTGTAGAAGAGAAATGTGTATATTTTTCTTTTTGTACTAAAATTCTTTCTGTACTGAAAAAGGCCACTAAAGGCTTTTCAACATAGCACTTGCATCCCAATAACAAGAACATATTGCTGGAATGACAGAGCTGTATAATGGCTATTTGAATCCCCAAATAATCTTTCCCTGCACTTGTAAATAGCTTTACTAGCACTGTCCCTAGCGCTTTCTGACATCTCTCCCTGCACTAAGATGCTGTGAAATGATTCCTCCCTTTTCTTTTCCCTGCACTTGTAAATCGATTTTCTTGCACTGTCCCTAGGGCCTTCTGACATCTCTCCCTGCACTAAGTTGCTGTGAAGCGATTCCTCCCTATCCTTTCCCTGCATTTATAAATAGTTTTTTCAGTTTTTCTTTTCACAATGAGGTTTTTACTATTGCTGTCTCTAGCGCCATCTCACGTCTGTCCTTGCACTCAGTACACTAGAAAATGTCTGAATCTAAGAAGGCCGCCGTATTTATAGGGCTGTGACATCACAGGGCTGGCTGGCTGCTGATTCGTTGCATGCATGTCAGTCTGGGTGATCCTGCCTCCCCAGACTTCCTTTCTCCATGTCCTCACACGTGCAGCAGCCATATTAGGAAAAATGCGATTTGTTACCACGAAGCATGAGGAAATTCGCCTTCGGCACAAGTGGAAAAAAATAAGGGCCTATTTGCTGTTCAGCGGTGCAGTTATATGTTCTAAAGCCCTTTTTGGCGTGTATTAGTGGAAAAACAATATATATTATTTGCCGTTCAGCGGTGCAGTTATATGTTCTAAAGGCTTTTGTGGAGTGGAAAAGTGGAAAAAATAAAAGCCTATTTGCCATTCAGCTGTGCAGTTACCTTATTTTTCGCTTTATAAGACGCACTTTTTTTCCCCCAAAAGAGGGGGGGAAATTACAGTGAGTCTTATAAAACGATGGGTGACTTTTTTTTACAGGGCTGACACTGATATATCGCCGGCCGCTATGCTGCACAGCGTGGCCGGCGATACGGTACATCAGATACAGTGCGGGGATGGAGGGAGATTTTTTGTATGTAAAATCTTTCATTATTCCTGAATCCAACGCTCTCCTATTGATAAACTAGCCTAATCACCTGCATCAGTACTCACTATGAATGTAGCGTGCGGTCCCTCCGGCGGATGACTTTATCCTGCTCCTGCTTCATTAATGAAGTGGGAGGAGCGTGACTGACTGAGTGACGTCAGTCACACGCCGGCCGGACCGCACGCTACATTCATAGTGAATACTGATGCAGGCGATTAGGCTAGTTTATCAATAGGAGGGCGATGGATTCAGGAATAATGAAAGATTTTACATACAAAGAGACTTCTGTGCGCGGGGCCCGGTGTAATACAGTGACTGCACCGGGCCCCGCTGTGAGTTGCCTCCAGCCCCTCCTCCCTCCCCGCACTGTAACTGATGTATCGCCGGCCACGCTATGCAGCATAGCGGCTGGCGATATATCAGTGACAGCTAGTTTATCAAAAGGAGAGCGATTGATTCAGGATTAAAGATTTTACATACAAAGAATAAAGTACTGTAATGTGTGTCATCCACACATATAGCATCTTATCCTGGCTCCCCTCATGGCCCTATGTGTCACAGCACACATCCCCCATAACAGTGCATCATCCATAGATCCCCCCATAACAGTGCATCATACACAAATTCCCCCCCATAACAGTGTGTCATCCACAGAGCCCCATAACAGTGTCATCCCCAGACCATTAGCTCAAAATCCACCAAAAGCACACCTTTTGGTTCAAAATATTTTTTTTCTTATTTTCCTCCTCAAAAACCTAGGTGCGTCTTATAATCAGGTGCGTCTTATAAAGCGAAAAATACGGTATATGTTCTAAAGTCCTTTTTGCGGTGTATTAGTGGAAAAAAAATATATATTATTTTCAAATCAGCGGTGCAGTTATGTGTTCTAAAGCCTTTTGTGGGGTGTATAAGTTAAAAAAAATAAGGGCCTATTTGCCGTTCAGCGGTGCAGTTATATGTTCCAAAGCCTTTTTTGGCGTGTATTACTGAAAAAACAATATATATTATTTGCCGTTCAGTGGTGCAGTTATATGTTCTAAAGCCCTTTATGGCATGTATTAGTGGAAAAAATTTCCTTTTTTTTTTTTTTTGATCTAACAGTATGTCAGACAGAGAAGTGTCAGGCCCTCAACAGGGGAGTGGCAGAGGCCTAAATGTTTATGGCGCAAGCACAGGTCACAGCAGAGTAAGGGGGCGTGGCAGCAGGAGTCGCAGCGAGAGGCCTGAGCTCCTGGTGTCATCTAGCGGTCGTGTCTTGACCAGCAATCCAGCGGTTCTTAAATGGTTGACTCGGTCATTCACTTCATCCCAAGTGACATCAGACACCCCCAGCCAAGAGTCGGTGGGTTCGTCAGACACAACCCTTGGTTAACATGGCCCGGAAGCAGGCCTTGAGATTTCACCTGTCCTCATCCTGCCTCTGTCTGTTTCTGTTCCCTCAGCCAGAGAAGTATTATATGCTGTGGGCTCAGCTCCACTATACAGCGAGGGCGAGCTACTAGAAGACAGTCAGCAGCTACTGGCTAGTCAAGATGTGGAGGAAACATCCGCCGCTTCCTCTGGTAGGAAGGCAAGTAGTGATGAGGAGAGTGGAGTGGGAGCTGGTGTTGCGAGCGGTCAGGCTCCTGACCCAGAGACCATTGAGGAGGACATCAGTGACGTGCAGACAGTACTCAATGATGATGATGTAGCTGATTGCACTTGGGAGCCGGATGAATTAGGGGCTTCATCATCATAGGGAGAATAGGGTGGCGGCTTGCCCGTTAGGCAGCGGTTGAGCCAGCAAGTTGCTAGCATGGCCAGGAGTCAGCAGGGTGGCAGCAGTGGGAGATCAAGAGCCAAACTTGCCCGGGATAGACCACCCGCTTCACAGGAGCCTACCTGCTTGGAAAGTAGTGGTGCAGGGGTTCATGGAAGCATCAGCGGTAGCAGTCAATAAGCGCGGAGTGTTGGGGGTAAAATCACCTACTCGGCGGTCTGGCAGTTTTTTGTTAAGCTGCCAGAGATGGTGAACATGGCCAATTGTAGAATCTGTGGGCAGAATGTGAAGTGTGGCCAGGGTGCCAATGTTGGCACCACGGACCTGAATCAACATATGCAGTGTCACCATAAAGTGGCCTGGGAGAACCGTGGCTCTGAAGTGGTGGTCCAGCCTGCCGCAGCAACCGCTACATCCCCCAGTGGCACGCACCTGATTTCAGGCAGTCGAATTCTGTCTTTCTCCAGGACAACTCAAAATCGAAACCATAGTGATCGACAGCAGGAAAAATATGGTGTCGGCGCTGCATCAAGGAGGGCTGAGCCATGCGCCCTGCATGGCACAAATGTTCAATCTGGTCGTCAAGCAGTTCCTGAACTCTTCCACCCATCTGCAAGACATACTAAAAATGGCCAGGAAACTTTGCATGCACTTCAGCCACTCGTACACCGCAAAGCACACCCTACTTCAGCTGCAGCGGCAGAATGGCATTCCCCAACATAGGCTGATATGCGACGCTTCCAGCCTTTGGAATGCCACCCTCCATATGTTGGACTGACTATACGAACAGAGAAAGGCCATAAACGATTTCTTGATGATCCAAGCAGACAGGAGTACTGCCCTGTGTAATTTCGATGTCAGCCAGTTGCAGCTCATGTGTGTCACCTGCCATTTGCCCAGGCCCTTTAAGGAGGCCACGTCATTTGTCAGTCACCAGGACTACGGGATGAACAACGTCATTCCACTGCTTCATATCCTGGTAAATCTGGCTGGTCAGGGGACTGGAGACGTGGCGCCTACATATCATGGCCACATGAGCCCTGTGGGGGCTGAACTGGAGGAGGAGGAGAAGGACATTGGAGCACAAGCAATGTGTATCGAAATGGGTGGTTTTTCTATACAGATGACAAGAGACGAGGAGCAGGATTAGCCAGAGGAGCTACAGGGCAATGAGAAAGATGAGGCAGAGGACCCAGACACACTGTGGCAGTATGCAGTGGAGATGGAGGCAGGGAGTCCCTCTAAATCACTTGCACAAATGGCCCATTGCATCCGATGCATGCTTACTTGCTTACGTAGTGACAGAAGAATTGTCACTATTTGGCAGAAGGATGACTTCTGGCTCTCTACCTTGTTGGACCCTTGCTACTGGTCCAAATTGGGGGCCTTTTTTTACACCCGCTGAGAGTGAGGACAAACTGAACTACTATAGAGACATCCTATGTAGTCAGTTATCGTCCATTCTTGCAGGTCTGACCGGGGGGGACCTCTGCGCTCACGTTCCTCTGCCATGGCTGCTGTGGCAGGGGAAGGGGGGTAGGAGCAGCTCCAGCTCCATCAGCAGCAACTTGTCAAGAGTCGCTGATGAGCAGCTTTCTTCACCCGGCTACTGAAGAAACCACTCACCAGCAGCAGCAGTAACAGCTAGACCTGGAGCAGGACGTGAACCAGCAGGTGGTGACATACTTGGACAGCACCCTGCCACCCCACATTGAAGATTCACTGGACTACTGGGCAGCCAGACTGGATTTGTGGCCCCAACTGGCAGAGTTTGCCCTGTAAAAGCTGTCCTTCTCGGCCAGTAGTGTGGCATCATAGCGGGCGTTTAGTGCGGTGAAGGCCATAGTTACCCCAAGAAAAACTCGCCTGTCCACCCAAAATGTGGAGAGACTGACCTTTGTCAAGATGAATCAGGCGTGGTTAAGCCAGGATTTCCACCCACCAATGCCTGATGCATCAGACTAGATCATCCATGGTGCCACACCAACACTTTGACAAAAGAGGCTGGTTTCTTCTCGCTACCTGTCTTAGCTACTATTCTGATGCTGTCACCCGCCTGATGCCACACATCTGATGCCAAGTGCTCCTTTTTCACCCACCATCGTCAGCTGGTACTGGTATTGCAACCCACCTCTCCACTCACCGGGCATCTCTGTGGTCACCTGATGCTGCTGCCACTTCCACACTATGTCACCTTGCCACTCTGTGGTCTCCTGATGCTGCTGCCACCTCCACACTCTGTCATTGTGTCACCCTGCTGCTTCCTGATGCTGCTGCGACCTCCACACTCTGTCATTGTGCCACTCTGTGGCCTTTTTATGCTGCTGCTGCCATCTCCACACTGTCATTGCACCACCCTGTGGCCTCCTCCTGATGCTGCTGCCGACACCTCCACACTCTTTCATTGTGCCACTCTGTGGCCTCCTGATGCTGCTGCCGCCACCTCCACTTTGTCATTATGCCACTCTGTGGCTTTCTGATGTTGCTGCCACCTCTGCACTGTCATTGTGCCACTCTGTGGCCTCCTGATGCTGCTAATGACACCACCTCCACACTGTCATTGTGCCACTCTGTGGCCTCCTTTTGATGCTGCTGCCGACACCTCCACACTCTGTCATTGTGCCACTCTGTGGCCTCCTGATGCTGCTGCCGCCACCTCCACTTTGTCATTATGCCACTCTGTGGCTTTTTGATGTTGCTGCCACCTCTGCACTGTCATTGTGCCACTCTGTGGCCTCCTGATGCTGCTAATGACACCACCTCCACACTGTCATTGTGCCACTCTGTGGCCTCCTCCTGATGCTGCAACCTCAACACTATGTCATTGTGCCGCTCTGTGGTCTCCTCATGCTGCTGCTGCTGCCACCTCCAGATCCTGTCATTGGGCCACTCTGTGGCCTCCTCATGCTGCTTCCACCTCACCACTATGTCATAGGGCCACTCTGTGGACTTCTCATGCTGTTCCCACCCTCCCCACTTCATGACTGGGCCACTATTTTGCCTTTCGGTAATCACAAAGTGAAGCACCGCACACCGCTGTTGCTGGTGCCCGCAAAAGACTTGTTAGTCGTAGTCTGTAATAGAAAAAGATTTGCTGCACACAGCTGATTCAATCCGATCTCGGGCGTGTTGTATAGTTTCACCAACGTACGCTAATCCGCATGGGAATTTGAGTAAATATACCACAAAACTTGAGTCACATGTAAAAAATCCTTTCACAGGAAATAATCATCCGGTATGCAGGTGAGCGATGTATTCGCCTTTAATTACATTGGAGCACTGTGCACAGTGAAGGCACGGGAAAGTTCCCCGTCGTTGGCTCCTAAGAAATAGATGTTTAGGTAGTTTTGTAAAGCTGCCAATGTCCGCCCTGACTAGTCTATCCTTGATGTTTGGAGGTCTTTTATAGCATGTTAAGGGTGGTAGTCGGATACGCCTTTCTCAGTAGTGGCCAATGTTTCCTCAGGGTTTGGTGAATTTTGGGTACAAGGGGATGGTATGTTGTATGTGCGTTTTCTGTTATTAGTGCTCGGTGGGGTGGCTTGTTCTATGTCGGTTCTGGCCGTGTCCAGAATACACTGGGGATAGCCCCTTTCTTGAACTTTACCTGTCATCTCGTCTATTCTTTCCTTTTTGGTCCCTTCATTGGATACTATTCGATTTACCCGTATAAATTGGGATTTGGGTAGTGCATTCTTAGTGGCTCTGGGATGACAGCTGTCATAATGGAGAAGGCTGTTACGATCAGTGGGTTTCTGGAACAAGTCTATTGTGATGTTACCTTTTAGGTCAAGTCTAATTGTTGTATCAAGGAAGCTGATTTCTTCCTGGCTGATGTGTTGCGTGAAGTTAAGTTCTGGGTAGACCTGGTTAAGGTCCTGGACGAAATCATGAATGGTGGACATGGGGCCCCTTCATATGCAAAAAATATCATCAATAAATCTGAGCCAAATTATGGAGAATTGATGGAATAAGGGATGTGTATAAACTAATTCTTCCTCGAATGTCATCATGTATGCGTTTGCATATGGAGGGGCCACATTAGACCTTTCGGCCTGGCTGACATCATCATTTATTTGACCCTTCTTCTGATCTGTCAGAAGGAAGGAAAAATGAGACGTACAATGGATCCTGTCTATGTAACAGCTGTAAGGCCTCCATGACATGGTCCCTATTTTGCATCAGAATTGTCTAATGATTTGGTACAAAACACAGAAAACCTGAAAATATTTGTCACCACCAGTACTGTGAGAAGGTCTGGCAGACGTTCTTCTCTACTTCTTGCATGACGTTCTTTGTTTTGGTTTCACTTTGTCATCTCCCTTCCTTCTCCCAGGTGTCACCTATTTAGACTAATTGTCTCCCTTTATATTCCCTCCTATACTGCCTCACTTTGCGGTTTATACTACTTCCTGGATGAGGTGTTCACTGCTGGAGGCTGCTGCTGTTGTTTCCTCAGATACGTCTTTTTCCTTTATTTGTGTTTCCTTGCTGGCTTGATTCTAGGTGACCCTGACTCCGTCCGTATTAAGTGCAGGGAGCCGGTGGTCGTGTCCCCTCACTATTATAGGGTTTTCAGGTGTCACACAGTAGGTACGTGGGCATGCAATCATCTACCATAGAGACCCTTGCATGGGCATAGCAGTCAGGGAGAGCTCTAGGGGTTTTATAGAGCTCACCCATATGCTCCTTAGTTTGGGATCAAGCCAGTTGGATGTTTATTTATAAGTTCCAGCTTTCTGCAACATCATCCGTGACAATATTCCATTCACGTGTCATCTCTGTTTTGGATCCACTCCTGTTTTTTTTGGCTTTAGCAATACTGATGGATCACTGACCAAATGCTGACTGAGTGAAGGTGGATGATCCACAGACAAGATCCGTTCTGTTTTGTTTTTTGTTCTGATGGATCAGAGGAAGGGCAAAATAATCAGTGATGTCAACACAAACTTACTGCTGACATTCTCTTCACTCTGTCGGGGGGGGCTCTACTTGTATAAGCGTTTAATTGAACAGGTTGTAGACATCTATGTGGAATCATCTGAGTTCACACTTGAGTTATTTGGTCAGTTTTGGCCCCGTAACTGCCCAAATAAGTGAAGTATAGTGATGGACGAACATCTGCCGGGACGGTTCGCGAACCGCAAGTTCGCGGCGGGTCCCATTCATTTTAATGGCAGGCGAACCTGAAAAACCTTCAGCTCATATTTGCAGCCAAGAAATAATTACTAGAAGTGCACAAATAGTCCCACAACATGGACAGTGACATACCAGGTGTATTATTCGAATTTACGATCTCCATTCATTATTTTTTTCAATGCGAAATATCGGCAATGTTATTTTCACGTACGCGCATGCGCAAATGCACTATACAGTACCCAATTGCACTATAAAGAAAGTATATTGCTATATAACACCCCGCTTCAATCAGTTTTTTTGGGGGACGACTGGCATATCACACCAGTAGAAATTATTTGTTCCAATAACGCTTGTCCCTCTATATACCTGCAGCATCGCAGCAGAACTGCACACAACTGCCGCACAATACAAATGCACTATAATATACTTTCTAACATAGAAAGTATATTATAACATTGTACAAGAAGGCAATTCATAAGAATATACATAAAGATAAAACGTAACCTTTAATAATGTTACTATGAGGGTCCATTCACACGTCCGTAAGTGTTTTGCGGATCCGCAAAACACAGACACCGGCAATGTGCATTCTGCAATTCGCGGACCGCACATCGCCGGCACTATAATAGAAAATGCCTAATTTTTTCTGCAATTGCGGACAAGAATAGGACATGTTCTGTTTTTTTTGCAGAAACGGAAGCGCGGAAGTGCGGATTCGCAAATGCGGATGTGGGTCCGCAAATGTAGATGCGGACAGCACATTCCAGCCCCATTGAAAATGAATGGGTCTGCACCCATTCTGCAAAATTGCGGAACGGATGCGGACCCATTTTGCGGACGTGTGAATGGAAAAGATATCCCTCAAAATGAAAATAAATTAAATTATTAAAGTTAAGCAAAAAGCATAGTTGTGGTCGGCAATAACAAGTGCTCGGTGGCACCAAATCAGAAACCATATGTCCTACCACAATCCGGGGGGGTTCCAGTGCACATCCATGAATCCCGGAGGGAAAGCAAAAAACATCTATCCCTGGGCTACATGATGATGTGGTATTGAAGGACAGGGTGGGCAAGGAACTGTCCCTGATATTGCCCTACAGTGGGGTGCTATTCTGGCCCTGATAGGCTAACCACAGACCACCCGCCCTGATAAGAGCGACTCCGTCCGGAACCTTACCCTATATAAAAATGGCCCTAGTAAGCCCCTAGCCCCTAGGCCCCTGACTTCCAGGTGATCACTATATAGATCTATGTGTTTTTGACTCATTATAAAAGTATATTATAAGTATATTACACCACTTAGTATATCACACATATCGATAGCACACCTATACCAGTCCTTAAAATGACTTTAGTGGCCCTATTAGCAAGTGTTTGGTGTCCCTAACAGCCTGTCCCTGCTCCACACAGCAACCTCTCCTTACACTCGCAAAACACTTAATGTAAAATGGGGGCCAGATCAAAGTTCTTTACAATGTAAAAGAATATGGCGGGCGCGAATATCTCCTGTGGCGAAACCAACCTCGCCACTGGGTGCTGGAGAAGCCTGGTTGCCAGCCTCTTGCCCCAGGATTATGGGCCCTCTCATCAGCCCATGCTAAACTTAAACCCCATGGCGATTTGACTGTGTTTGTGGCATCTGAGCGCTGTTTGGATATTGAGCGCTCAGATCCAAGCCATCTGGGGATATGTTAAATGTCTATGTTTACTGTAATGGTTGGGACATTGTATATTAGAATTTAGATTTCTGTCCTATTGTCTCTACGTGTGTATTGGCGATTTCCCTTTGTCCTGAGAGATAATTGAATTACTCCTCGGTTGTCTCCAGGACAGAAGACATTGTGTATTCTCCTGCCTGTGATAATTACATCAACCCATTGTGTAAGGTAATTGTATCACAGGCAGAGGGGAGGATTTTGTGTGGGAGTGTTTTACTGTATTGTACGTGTTTATTGGTTGTTTTTACAAAACCCTGTGGGTGGTACTGATGTGTACCAATGTTATATAAGATCAATAAACACACAGCTCTGGCTGTCCACTGCTTTACCCTCAACACGGAGCCTCGTCTCGTTCTTGGGGGGATTCACTGTATGCTGTTAGAGACTGATTGCTAGGAGTGTAAGCCGCTTGAGTGCGTTTCCTATTCGTCTGCTAGCAGCTATTCGTGAGGTTCCGTTCGGGAGTTTGGAGTATTCCCTTGTATGCCGTTACATCTCCATATGTTCGCATGTTCGGCGAACACGCAAAGTTCGCCCATAAACGTCCATCGGGCGAACCGCAAGGCCATCTTTAGTGAAGTATGCAGTGATTCTAAGAGTGACGCCTGTCATCTACATGTCATACGGACTCACAGTATTATTTCACTACTACAGCAGACTCCCTATATGTGTTACTGCAAGGCACAGTGTTCTACACCACTATAAAGGCTCTCTGCAGCCAGGAAATAGCAGTTTTTTAACGCGATTCGGCACGAACCGGCCAAATAAAAATTTTTAGAAATTCGCTCATCTTTAGTGTTCACTTGTTATATTTTAGTAGAGCAGGTTGCTATGGAAGCAACAATATCAAATACGGTATGTCTATTTAATTTTTTCTTTTGTTTCAGTTTTACATAATAAAGCATTTTTTTTTTTAAATCATGTTTTAGTTTCTTCTTTTTCTGAAAGCCATATTTTTTGGGGGTGCGACAAAAAAAAATGTCATTTCTTGGCACGGTTTTGATTTAATTTTTTTTCACCTGGCAGGGTAAATCATGTGATATTTTTATAGAGCAGGTTGCTACGGACACGGCGATACCTAATTTTTCTTTTTTATATTTATTTTGGTTTTGCACAATAAAAGCATATTTGGAAGAAAAATATTCATGTTTTTTATGTCTCCATTTTCTGAAAGCCATATCTTTTTTCATTTTTGGGCGATTGTCTTATGTAGGGTCTCACTTTTTTGCGGGATGAGATGAAAGTTTGATAGGTATTATGTTGGGGTACATACTGTACTACTTTTTGATCTCTTGATATTACACTTTTTGTGATGTATGATGACAAAAAATGGCTTTTCTTGGCACAGCTTTTATTTTATTTTTTATGGTGTTGACCAGACAGGATGAATCATGTGATATTTTTATAGAGCTGTTTTTTTTTGTTTTTATTTCTTTCAATTTCATATGTGTCTTTTTATGGGAAAATGGTATATTTTTTATTTGAAACAACTTTTTTATTGTTAAAAACACTTTTTCTATTTTTTATTTTTGTCCCACTATGGGACTTCAACCTTACTGGGTCTGATCCCTGTTTGAATGTAGTACAGTACATCTGTATTGTACTGCATTGACTATCAGTGTATTACACAATGTAATACACTAATAATTTGCCTATGAGACCCTGCCTGTGACGCATATGAGGGGTAATCCACCGGTATCGGCATTATCACCAATGCTGGTGGATGCAACAGAGGCCCGCCTGTCAGTAACAGTCAGGCTCCTACCGCTGATCGTGGCACCGCACATGGGGCAGGGGAAGAACCGCAGGACAAGAATATCGTCCTGGGGCGCAAAGTATTGGCCGTTTAGGATGAGCATTCTTGTCCTAGGTCCTTAACCTGTTAAAAAGACACCATACCTAATCATGTGGTAGGAAAGGGAGAATGTACAGTGTACATCACTATGCAGTGCAGCAACATGCATAGCTAGTCCTTACTGGTAGTGAAACAGTTACTGTTCCTCAGAATGACAGGCAGGTCACATATATGTGTAACATCATGCAGGCCACCAACATTCCTAGCTAAACCCCAGCTATACAAAAAAAATGCAATATCCTTCAGTAAAGCAAAAAAAAACACTGTGCGCCCCTGTGGGTGTCCCAATGATTTAATGACTCTAGTGGAACAAAATAAGGGCTTTGAGGAAGGACCAATAAAGTAGTGGAGAAAAAAACATAATTTTTTAATTAATGTTATGGCAGTGCAAACACATTCGTTTAAATCCCTTCTGTTAGATGTAGTATGGCTGGGGAAAGGAGGAGGAGCATTTGTGCGGACGCACGCGGATGACGTGCGCACCTACCTCCTGACGCAGCTATGGATGGTGGCTCGTAGCCAGACGCGCAGAGACCCACTCACCGCCTAAGCCGTCACCTGCTCGATAGCACGCTCCGTCCTGGCCTGGCATCGAGACTGCTGCCCTGTGGAAGCTGGGAGAGTAGAGCGTGAAACCATTGGAGGAGCAGAGTGTTGGTTTCCCCCTCTCCCTCGGCCGCGAATGTATTGGCGTCGGATAAAGACGAGTAGCGGCTGAGCTCCGGAGTTGAGCCCCGACTGTAGAGCGGGACAAGATGGCAGTGGAGCTGTGAATAGAAGGGGACATGAACGGCATTTAACGGAGTCAAGAGCGGGATCTCAATAAAAGGAGAAGCTGTATCAGGAGAATAGCGGCCGATTCTCTGGCTAAGTGAAGCGGTGGGGAAAAGAACTGGTACTAACAAATGTGAACCTTATACCTTATTAATTGTGGACAAGAGACTACAATAATTCTAACGCATTAATCTGAAGGCTTATCAAGTAAAAGTCACAAGCAGTACCGTTGGGACGTGCAAGGTATTGATCCGAGGGCTGACTACACTTTTTGGGCAGGCTTACCGTGATAATCCCCTATAAGTATATGTACTAATAGTACTAATGTACTGACTCTGTGGGTCGCAGCGCCGAACTTGTGGGAGTGGGACTTGGATTCCAGTCTGACATTTGAACCTTATACCCTACTTATTGTGGACAAGAGACTATAATCATTCTAATGTACTAACCTGAAGGCTTATTAAGTAAAGTCACAAGCAGTACTGCTGGGACGCGCAATGTACTGATCTGAGGGTGGACCGCGCTTTCTGGGCAGGCTCACCGTAATAACCTCCTATAAGTATATGTACTATATGTACTAATGGTACTAACCTACTGACTTGGTGGGTTGCAGCACCGAATTTGTGGGAGTGGGACCTGGACTCTTTGCCAGATATCTGATGTCTTCCTATTCCGTTGTTTGTTCCTTGGTTTGGGAGTATTGAATATTCAGTTATTGGCTTCGTGAGACGCAGCATGGAACTCTTGGGAACAAAATCTGGGCTTCTTACCAAATACCTGGTGTCTCCCTGACTCATTGCTTTACCTCGGAATCTGTTAACTGAACTGGGGTGGAGACCGGGTCGTTATATGGACTAAGGGAACATAAGATACATTAATTTATGTACAATCTCCTGATTCTTTTGGATTGTAGCGTTGTTCTTCCTTTGCTGTTCTCCTTCCCTGTCTTCCCCTCCTAACTATATTCTTATTATCTCGCTCTCTATTGGATTTGAAATGTCTAGGCAAGGGGTAGGGAAGAAGGGGAGGGGGCAACCTGAGTTAAACACCTCAATCTCTCCTATGTTCAAAAGAGTAGACAAATCGAAGCAACAACTCCTCTCTAATATGAGCAGACAGACTAGCCCCCCCCCCCAAGAAAAAAAAAGATGACACTTTACAAGATTTAGAGGGCGCGTATTTCTGCTCAGGGGATAATGTAAGCCCGATAATACAAGAGAAAGCCCCCCAGGCTTGAAAGAGCGGTTCCAAAATTCCAAAACAGGTAGATGAAAATACTCTTAATAAAGAGGAGCAGGCACCAAGCCTGCAAGATATTTTTAAAGAAATAAAAAATTGTAGTTTTGCAATACAAGACCTCTCTCTCCAGATGGGAAATGTAAGAGAGTCACTTGGGCTCCTTAGAGCGGACTTACAAAAACATAAAGAAAGAGAGATAGAAGCTGAGAAGAGGATATCAGATGTTGAGGATGTGCTACAAAAAATGGTTAGAGAAAAAGATACCCTAAAGGAAGAAAATAGGGAACTAAAAAAGAAACTGTTGGAACTAGAAAACAGGTCTAGAAGGAGGGAGCAGAGGGCCAGGATACTTGTTCCTTTATACAATCCTGGCTGATGGAACAATTAGGGCATAATATTTCAAATTTCAAAAATTTTGTGGATAGGGCCCACAGAATGGGAAGGCTACCTCCCCCGGGAACAAGACCTAGGCCAATAATCTTTAACTTATTATCGGTCAGGGATAAAGAGGAAATATTGTGCAGGTCAAGGAAGAGGGGTAATTTGGAGTACAAAGGTGAAGTAGTAATGTTATTCCCTGACTATGCAAGAGAAACAGTAAAAGCAAGAAGTCAATTCATTGACTTAAAAAAGATTATGCGCAAGCAAGTATTCCATGACATTTCCGGTTAAGCTAAGGATAGAGTGGGAGAATAAAACATGGTTCTTTGACACTACAGAGGCGGCTGGGGAATGGCTCAAAGGTAAAATAAAGAGTTGACGTTTAAGGGGGCCGCGATCGGGTCGGGAGGGGGTAATGCTAAGTTAGAGAGCCAGGGATTTAAGCCATTCTGGGTCACTCAGTTAGGGGTGGGAAGGGTGGGTTCCTTGCTTGGTGTTCCGACTTTGTACCAGGTCCTCTGGAAATAAAAACTGCACAAGAACCAGTTAAATATTTGGGGATCCAGATAACCTCCAATCCTAAAGATTATGTCCAATTGAATATTATACCTCTAATTAAAAAAAAATAGGAAGAAAATAGACATCTGGAAAAAACTCCATATCTCAATGGCAGCCCGTATTTTACTTGTGAAAATGTGCTTATTACCTTCGTTCAATTATATTTTGTGAAATGCGGCTACAATAATAATAATAAAAAAAATGTTTAAATTAATAGGCAGCTTATTAGCGGATTTGATTTGGAGAGGGAAAAAAACTAGAATCAGAGCAGAAATATTGAAAATACATGAGAGGGAAGGAGGACTATCGATCTTGGATCTGGAACTTTACTCCATCTCGGGTTACATTAAAAACATTATAACCTGGAGTAATTCACAAAGATATAGGACATTTTTTTTTTAGAATATATTTTATTTTACAAATAGTGAAAATCTACAGTATTCCATTTTGGTGTCACAAAACAATAATACAGTAGTACATAATCTCATCATATACAAAATTTCCCTCTTATTTTTTAACCCCCCCTTCCCTCCCTCCAACCCCCTTTTTTCCGCGGAGCTACTGTCTTTACGCCTAGTATTATCATTTCAGGTTGCCCCATATTCGCATCCAAGCTGCCTTTTTTCCTGCTGTTTGGGTGAGGATGTATTCATATTGCTTAACCCTGTTCATCCGCTCCATCCACTCCTGAAAATTAGGGTATTCCGAAGTGCCTCAATATTTAACAATTAATATTTTGGCCAGTGCAATACCCCGAAGCCAGAGTATCTGTTCAGTTTTATTTTTATCTATCTCTGGGAAAGTGCCCAGGATAACATAATTAATGCAAGCTTCGTATTTTATGGGGGAACTGTCCCGCAATTTCCAGAATATTTTAGTCCAATACTCTTTTATCCCTGGGCATTCCCACAGTAGATGTATATAGTCTCCTCTATCTTTACTGCATTTATAACAGTTCTGTTTCCTATCGTTGTAAATAGTATGCAAAAAGGCTGGTGTATAATAGAGACGGAGCATAATTTTCAAAAGAATCCATGCATGGGCAGGGGAGACCGTCGGTCTTTTAATATTTCTGTACACAGCGTTCCACGGGATAGGTTCCCCATTCTGCAGGTCCTTTTCCCATTTTGCCTCACTTCTAAATGTGATTGTTTTAGTGTATTCATATTTTAACTTTGCATAGATGTGTGATATGGAAGTATTAAGAGTCATATCTTGACAAAAATCTAAAAAGGTGTTCCTTACAATATTTAAATAATTCTTATTCTCTGTGTAGTAAATAGCGTGTCGTAATTGTTCATATCTAAATTTATCAATAAATCCTAATGTAATATCTGGTAGGATTTCATTTAAAGGCTTAAGCTGTCCTTTATGAAAAACTTGTGCAATAAGGCATATCCCATATTTTTCCCAATATTCAGCATCACCCAATAACATAACTTGTGGTAAATGTGCATTCCCCCACAGTGGGGTGTACTGAACTGCCTGGGTTACTCCGACCATATATCTAATTTGTTGCCAAATATACCCGAGCATCCTACCGAACGGGTTCATTATTATTTTCTTCTCCATGGTGCCAGTTTCGAGAATGTGAAAGAGATCCTCCCAGGGTCTACAGTGCTCCCCATAAATAAGCCGAATGCATTTATTCTTTCGATTCCTCACACACCATCTCAATTGGGCAGCTATATAGTATCCCTTTAGAAAAATGACGGAGAGTCCGCCCTCTTCTTTATACAGATATTGTATCTTAATTCTGACTCGTTTGCGCCCCCATATTAGTTCATTGAAGAGAGTCTCTAGCTTATTAAAAAATTTGTCTTCTATCGTTATTGGGCTAGCATTAAATACATACAGTAACATTGGAAGCAACGTCATTTTTATAAGTGCTATGCGATTAATTTGTGACAGGGGAAATTTAAGCCATGTTCTAATTTTTTCCTTAACTCTATCTATTATTGGAAGTATGTTCAATTTCGTATAATGTTCCAATTTGGTCCCTATCTGGATACCCAGATATGATAAAGAATCTGCTGGGGTCAGTATACTAACTCGGAGATTATGACCGGGCGGAACCGGACGTTTTAGCCCAACTGTAACGGTCACGTCCACACACACACACAGGGGGAAGGATAGTGACCACTGCCCTCCACCCTCACCCCTGGCCCTGCCTACTTGCCTCACGAGTCCTGATGACAGGGGACAACTGGCCGACAGTCCCTAACTTAGGATACGTGCAGGGAAGACAGACAAGACAAAATACGGAACATGAACAGACCGGGTCAGAACCAAGAGAGCTACGCAGTACAAAGGGTTAAGCAAAGAATGGTCAGGAGAAGCCGGGGTCAAATACCAGGAGAGTAGAGAAGTACAAGAGGAGTCCTAAGAGAGTGGTCAGGTGGGAGCCGAGGTCACAATACCAGGACGGATGCGCAATACAGGAGGAGCAGGCAAAGGATCGTCAGGGAACGGAATCAGGTGAGTATTCAGTAGTCCAACAAATAGCCAGGAACCTAGAAATTAACAGGCAACCTGTGGCTAGCAGGCTGTCTGTATTTATAGTGGGGAGTGAGGGTCATGTGACGTGGCCAGCGTCACATGACCGACAGACCAACCAGTTGAGCACCGAGTGATCAGCTCGGCGCTCAAGGCAGACTTAGGAGCAGGAAGCCACCCAGCAGTAAAGCCGCCCTGGGAATGAGGTCAAACACAGATCCTCATTCCCAAAGCTAAGCAACAGTTCTGCGGGCAATGGGGGACCGAGTGCACCTTCGGAACCCCGTTACACCAACAAGGTACCTATCATGGAATTCATCTTCAAAGCATGGAAGGAAGCCAGAGAGTTATGGACAAAAGATAGATTTCATATGGATACCCTAATATGGGATAACTTCCATCTGACTGAGTTAAACACCATTGAACAGAAAATCTGACGTAAATATGGGATTTTCAAACTGGGCCAGGTATGGAAAAATGGGGACATAATCCCATATCAAGAGTTAAAAAATGAATATGGTTTGGGAAATAAAGACCTGGGGTTATATTACTTACAACTGAAACATGCTTTGCGAACAGGGGTAGGAAAGGGGACACAGATTACGGCTTACCCTCACCCACTAATAAACATCACTAGATTAACAGTAGGGAAAAAAATTATATCTAAAATATTTGAGAGTCTGCTATATCAAAAAACAAAAAAAAAGCTGTTAAATGTCTAATGTACAAATGGTCTAAGGACCTACCATCACAAAATCAGGAATTATGGGAAATGGTCATTCGGGCAAAAAACAAGGTCTCAAAGAATTTCTCTTATAGAATTACTCAATTTAACATACTATATCGCTTATACTATTCTCCCAAACGGTTAATGAAATACTATAAATCTAAAGAATTTAGCTGTCCAAAAATATGGAGAGAAAGGAGTGGATGATGTTCATATACTCTGGACGTGCACTGTTATCCAAGACTACTGGGAGAAGGTGATCATGCGAATAGAGGAGTATCATTCCTTTAAAGTCCCCAGAAATTTTGAGATATGTATTCTTGGAGCTACGGATAAAATAGGTAATTTCCAACAGCGAGACATAGCAGCCAAATTACTATTCCAAGCTAGGAAAAATATCATTTGACTTTGGGGAGTTAGAGTGACATCTACGGTTGCGAACTGGGTGAACTCCACTAGCTCTAGAAGAATTCCATCTAATTTCCCATGAGAAAAAACGTTGTTTTGCCCGAATATGGCATAAATGGCTAAGATAAGAAATGGTCGGGGGTGAGGGGGGGGGGGGGGGAGATGGAGGAGGGGGAGAGTAGAGGGAAAAGAAAACTGTAGTATGGCTGCGCTTCACTATTAGGCTTAGTTCACACTTCACTTATTTGGGCAGTTATTGTCAGCCCAAAGCAGGTGCAGGTCAAACTCACAGAACAGGTTTAGATCTAATCATGTTACCTAATCTGAGAGTAGACTTGGCTCATGAATTTGCCTCATACTAAGGCCTGTTGCACACAAACTTTTTTTCCGTTTACGTTCCGTTTTTTTGCGTTCCGTATAAGGACGGTGTACAGAACCATTAATTTCAATGGATCCGCAAAAAAAAAAATGGAAGTACTCCGTATGCCTTCCATTTCCGTATTTCCGTTTTTACGTTCCGTTCATAGATAAAACATGTCCTATTATTGTTCGCATAACGGACAAGGATAGTACTGTTCTATCAGGGGCCAGCTGTTCCATTCCGCAAAAATCGGAATGCACACGGATGTCATCTGTATATTTTGCAGATCCGTTTTTTGCGAATAGCCTAAAAATAAAGTGGATACTGTATTTTAAGCATCCTCCTTCAAACCATCAGCATTTGGTCAGTAATTGATCAGTATTGGTACGGCAAAAACTGGAGTGGGTTCAAAACAGAGATGTCAAGTGATGGGAATATTTGTGTCTTCTGTGTTTTGGACAAACTTCTGCTTTTGTCTTCCAAATCATGATCAAACCCTGATGCAAAATACTGATCATGTGATAGAGGTTTCTTGCTCAATTTACATGAGTTTTGGCTATTTGCTTCTTAAATCGGCTTTAGGGCTCATGCACATGACCATATCTATTTTGCGGTCCGCAAAAAATGGATCCGCAAAAAATAGGGATGACATCCATCGAAACAGCTGGCTCCTAATAGAACAGTATTATCCTTGTCCGTAATGCGGACAATAATAGTACAGGGAGTGCAGAATTATTAGGCAAGTTGTATTTTTGAGGATTAATTTTATTATTGAACAACAACCATGTTCTCAATGAATCCCAAAAACTCATTAATATCAAAGCTGAATATTTTTGGAAGTAGTTTATAGTTTGTTTTTAGTTTTAGCTATTTTAGGGGGATATCTGTGTGTGCAGGTGACTATTACTGTGCATAATTATTAGGCAACTTAACAAAAAACAAATATATACCCATTTCAATTATTTATTTTTACCAGTGAAACCAATATAACATCTCAACATTCACAAATATACATTTCTGACATTCAAAAACAAAACAAAAACAAATCAGTGACCAATATAGCCACCTTTCTTTGCAAGGACACTCAAAAGCCTGCCATCCATGGATTCTGTCAGTGTTTTGATCTGTTCACCATCAACATTGCGTGCAGCAGCAACCACAGCCTCCCAGACACTGTTCAGAGAGGTGTACTGTTTTCCCTCCTTGTAAATCTCACATTTGATGATGGACCACAGGTTCTCAATGGGGTTCAGATCAGGTGAACAAGGAGGCCATGTCATTAGATTTTCTTCTTTTATACCCTTTCTTGCCAGCCACGCTGTGGAGTACTTGGACGCGTGTGATGGAGCATTGTCCTGCATGAAAATCATGTTTTTCTTGAAGGATGCAGACTTCTTCCTGTACCACTGCTTGAAGAAGGTGTCTTCCAGAAACTGGCAGTAGGACTGGGAGTTGAGCTTGACTCCATCCTCAACCCGAAAAGGCCCCACAAGCTCATCTTTGATGATACCAGCCCAAACCAGTACTCCACCTCCACCTTGCTGGCGTCTGAGTCGGACTGGAGCTCTCTGCCCTTTACCAATCCAGCCACGGGCCCATCCATCTGGCCCATCAAGACTCACTCTCATTTCATCAGTCCATAAAACCTTAGAAAAATCAGTCTTGAGATATTTCTTGGCCCAGTCTTGACGTTTCAGCTTGTGTGTCTTGTTCAGTGGTGGTCGTCTTTCAGCCTTTCTTACCTTGGCCATGTCTCTGAGTATTGCACACCTTGTGCTTTTGGGCACTCCAGTGATGTTGCAGCTCTGAAATATGGCCAAACTGGTGGCAAGTGGCATCTTGGCAGCCGCACGCTTGACTTTTCTCAGTTCATGGGCAGTTATTTTGCGCCTTGGTTTTTCCACACGCTTCTTGCGACCCTGTTGACTATTTTGAATGAAACGCTAGATTGTTCGATGATCACGCTTCAGAAGCTTTGCAATTTTAAGAGTGCTGCATCCCTCTGCAAGATATCTCACTATTTTTGACTTTTCTGAGCCTGTCAAGTCCTTCTTTTGACCCATTTTGCCAAAGGAAAGGAAGTTGCCTAATAATTATGCACACCTGATATAGGGTGTTGATGTCATTAGACCACACCCCTTCTCATTACAGAGATGCACATCACCTATTATGCTTAATTGGTAGTAGGCTTTCGAGCCTATACAGCTTGGAGTAAGACAACATGCATAAAGAGGATGATGTGGTCAAAATACTCATTTGCCTAATAATTCTGCACGCAGTGTACATGTTCTATTTTTTTTGCGGAACGGTCGTAAGGAAACAGAATGCACACATCAGTATTTGATCGGTATTGGTAATGCAAAAACAGGAGTGGGTACAAACAGTGATTACATGTGATATAAATATTTGCATGTCTTCCATGTTTTAGACACACTCCTGCTTTTGGATTCCAATCACTGGCTGACCATGAGGAAGGCCCAGGCGGCCCCCTGGCCATCGACCCACCGGGAAATTTCCCTGTAAGGTCTATAGCCAATATTTGGTCATTTTTTTCCATCGGTATTTGATCAGTTGTCACACCTGCGTTCAGTGCGGATCCGTCTTGTATGTGCACAGACGGATCCGCACCAATAATGCAAACGCTTGTATCCGTTCAGAACGGATCTGTTTGCATTATTCTTTAAAAAAAAAAGTCTAAGTCAAAATGGATCCATCCTGACTTACATTGAAAGTCAATGGGGGATGGATCCGTTTTCAATTGCACCATATTGTGTCAGTGAAAACGGATCCGTCCCTATTGAATTACATTGTAAGTCAGGAAGGATCCGTTAGGTCCGTATCGTCAAGCGGACACCAAAACGCTGCAGGCAGCTCACAAGCGGACCCAGAAATGCCAGTGTGATAGTAGTTTTACCTGCATTATTCCTTCCCATGTGCATAACCTTACATTTGTAAGGATAATAACATCCTACTACTACTATAGCTTTGAGACACTAAGGGCTCTTTCACACGAGCGGATCCTGTGCGTGGAATCCACTGCGTGAAAGAGAGCCAAGCCCCTTTCCGGACAGCAGAGGCACGGAGCATTAACATGATTGATAATGCTCCGTGCCTTTCTGTAACCTTTTTACTACAAAATCACGGTGACAACTTTATCTCACTGTGATTTTGTAGTAAAAAGATCACAGAGAAGCACAGAACAGTATTAATCATGTTAATGCGCCGTGTCTCTGCTGTCCGGAACGGGGCTTGGCTCTCTTTCACGCAGCAGATTACCCGCACGGCATCCGCTCGTGTGAAAGAGCCCTACCTGATCCCCCTGTCCTACACTACCAGGTCTAAATGGAAATCCAAGTGAATTGAACATTTTTAAAAGACACAAGAATTATGAATTTTGGTCAGACTAGATGGGCCAAATGGTTCTTATCTGCCGACACGTTCTATGCTTCTATGAATTAAAATCTGAAACACAATTTTTCTAATATCCCCCAACCAGTTCACATTACTTTATAGGACAGCTGTATGCTGCAAACCATATGCATAGAATGCAAGCCTTGGATTTCTGCCATGGATCTACATTTCAGATTTTCACACAAGTGAACATGACCTAACAGGGCTCCCACCATTAGTGTCTTCTTATGTGGGTGATTGGCTCTTGGGCTCCAACAGGAACCAGTGTGGCAGATGCCTCTAGTTATGCTGATGGTATACTAAAATATAACAATGCTTAGACTGATTAAATAATTTTGTCCACCAATTGATCCCTCAATGTGGTCATTAAATGTGGCAAATCATCAGAGTGTCAAATTTAGGCATCCTCAGGTTCAGCTGAGTGCTCCATATGGGTTAATCGGTAGGTTCTCTTTTGAGAAGACGTGCTCAGCCTCTGCAGTGAATTGGCTGTTCCATATGGGTTAAGGGAGTCCTATTTTCTTATGTCTGGTGGATAAGAGTGACTAATAACATGCTTATGACAATAAGTGATATTCAGTATATATTATTGTAAATAATATTGTAAATACTAATTATATCTTAAAACCTAACACCACTTTCTACATTGTAGGTCAGCTATTTCTCAACCAGCCCTCTACTGAGTGACAGAACACAATTTCCCTCCTTCTTCAGGACTGTCCCAAGTGATGCTTTCCAGTCTTTGGGATTGGCTCAAATGATCAAACATTTTGGATGGAATTGGGTTGGGCTCATTGCCTATGACAATGACTACGGCCGAGAGGGCATTAAAGTCATGAAACAGGAAATTTTAAGGTCAGGAGCCTGCTTGGCCTTCACACAATATATATCAAGTATTCGGTCCTACAGCAATATTCAAAACATTGCCAAAGTCATCAAGAGATCAACGACTAAAGTAGTGGTGGCTTTCTCTACGGACATTTATTTCATACCATTGTTGGAAGAGCTGTTGGCACAAAATGTATCAGGAAAAATCTTTGTAGCCAGTGAAGCCTGGTCCATATCGAAAGTACTCTCAGTAGATAGATACTCTTCCATACTTACTGGGACCATTGGATTCGCTTTTCCTAGCTCTAGTTTAAAAGGGTTTCAAGAATATCTCAACAATATAAACCCCTACAATGTTCCAGGGGTCAAATGGGCCAAGATGTTTTGGGAAGAGGCATTTGGATGTTCTTTTCCTATCGAAGGTAACCCCAACGGTCATAAAAATGAGTCTAATATATGTACGGAGTATGAGGACCTATCAAGCATACAAAATCTCTACAATGATGTTTCAAATTTAAGAGCTTCCTACAATGTTTATTCTGCCGTACACGTGATAGCGAAAGCACTTGAGGACCTTACACACTGCAATGTATGGGATGGGCCATTTTTAGGTGGGAAATGCGCTGATTTGAGGAAGTTTGAACCATGGCAGGTAAATATTACAAGATTTATAATGCAGTTTATAAAACCCCAATGTATGTGCCCTGGCAACCACTTTTCTTTACTGTTCCACTATTTCCCACTACCTCATTCAAGTCCATGGAGACAAACAGGGGGTCTGACAGGTGCCCTTTAGGAAGGTATTCCTATTCATAACCCCCCCCAGGCATAAAATAATATTGTCTATTTTCTTTGTCGCTCTACTTGTCTTAGCTTTTATACTACTTTAAGAAAGTACATGTGTCTTTTGAAAACAAGAGAGAACTTTTCTTCAATGAAAACGGTGATCCGACAGCAATGTATGACATCATCAACTGGCAGAGACATTCAGATGGTTCAATGACCCAAGTGAAAATTGGACATTACAACACTTTGGCTGGATATAACCATAGTTTCATTGTCAACTCAAGTTTAGTTTTGTGGGCCGACGGAAGTCATGAGGTAAATTTTAAAAACAATCTTAAAATCTTCAGTGAACATAATTTTTTGGGGTTAAGGGGACTGTCTGGTTTAATAAGTCTATATAGAAAATCCTAAATTATTAGAAGGAGCACTTAAAGAAGTTAGTCTATCCTGAGCATAAGTTAACAATATCAGATTGGTGGGGGTCCGATTCACTACATCTCTACTAATTAGCCGTTTGAAGAAGCCTTGGCACTCCATGGGCACTTAGTTGCAGCTCAGTCCCATTCTCCTGAAATGCAATACCAAGAACAGCTACTATTCAAAGTATTATGTGCTTGGTAGCTGTCAGGGGACCACAAGGCTCATTGGAGCTCCAGTGAGCAAACAACAATTCCCCTAGAGGAGCAAAAAGGGAGCTAAAATATAACTTTTACTAATCATTATTAAAACCTTGCACCACGTTCAAAGGATAGCAAATATGGCTTTAGAAATAAGGAACAGTCTTACCATTCCGACGGCAAACCCCGATAGGGACAGGCCAAGCGTGGTAAAGTACCGTGCCCACAGTCACTTTGTTGTTCAGTTACTCAAGTTTACTTTGACTAGAAATGTATTTTCATTCAATGGGAGGATCTACCACCAGCTCAGGGGCACTGCGATGGGGAGCCCATGTGCCCCATCGTACGCTAATTTGTTCATGGGCTGGTGGGAAGCAACTTTGGTCTTCACCGAAGAAAGAGCCCTACATACCGAGCCCATAGGACTATGGGCACGGTACATTGATGACATCTTTGTCATATGGCACGATACTAAGAAGACTTTTGAGTCCTTTGTTAAGGACCAAAAAACAAATGAGATAGGTCTCCATTTCACATGTGAATCAGATGAGCAGGCCTTATCCTTCTTGGATGTCCTGATCACTAAGAATCAGACGGGCGAGCTGGACACTTTGGTGTATAGAAAACCTAATTCTACAAATTCACTCCTTAAATGGGAAAGTGAACACCTGCTCCCCTTAAAACGTGGGATCCCTAAGGGACAGTATTTACGTCTGAGGCGGAATTGTTCTACTAAGAAAGAATTTCTACACCAAGCTGCTGACCTTCGCCAGAGATTTTTGGCAAGAGGTTACCCTGACTGTGTTCTTAAATCGGCATTTAGATCAGCCCTAACTGAGGAACGCTCCACTCTCCTTACCCCTAGATCTAAACCGGCACCAACATATAGATTGATTCGCCTAATAACTTCCTATGATGTGAAGCCAAATCTATTAACCCCTTAAGGACTCAGCCCTATTTCACCTTAAAGACCTGGCCATTTTTTGCAAATCTGACCAGTGTCACTTTAAGTGGTGATAACTTTAAAACGCTTTGACTTATCCAGGCCATTATGAGATCGTTTTTTCGTCACATATTGTACTTGACACTGGTAAAATAAAGTCCAAAAAATTTATTTTTATTTATAAAAAAAATACCAAATTTACCAAAAATTTGTAAAAAATTTCAAATTTCCAAGTTTCAATTTTTCTACTTCTATAATACATAGTAATACCTCCAAAAATAGTTATTACTTTACATTCCCCATATGTCTACTTCATGCTTGGATCATTTTGGGAATGATATTTTATTTTTTGGGGATTTTACAAGGCTTAGGCTACTTTCACACTTGCGTTCGGTGCGGATCCGTCTGGTATCTGCACAGACGGATCCGCACCTATAATGCAAACGCTTGCATCCGTTCAGAACGGATCCGTCTGCATAACAGCTTTTTCAGATCTGAGTTTTCACATCGTGAAAACTCTGATCCGACAGTATATTCTAACACAGAGGCGTTACCAATCTGCGTTTTGGTGTCTGCCTCCAGAGCGGAATGGAGGCGGAACGGAGCCAAACTGATGCATTCTGAATGGATCCTTATCCATTCAGAATGCATTGGGGATGAACGGATCAGTTCGGGGCCGCTTGTGAGAGCCCTCAAACGGATCTCACAAGCGGAACCCCAAACGCAAGTGTGAAAGTAGCCTTAGAAGTTTAGAAGCAAATCTTGAAATTTTTCAGAAATTTTCAAAAACCCAATTTTTAGGGATCAGTTCAGGTCTGAAGTCACTTTGCGAGGCTTACATAATAGAAAACACCCAAAAATGACCCCATTTTATAAACTAAACCTCTCAAGGTATTCAAAACTGATTTTTACAAACTTTGTTAACCCTTTAGGTGTTCCACAAGAATTTATGGAAAATAGAGATACAATTTCAAAATGTAACTTTTTTGGCAGATTTTCCATTTTAATGTACGGGCACACGGCAGGGCGCAGAAGGAAAGGAATGCCATACGGTTTTTGGAAGGCAGGTTTTGCTGGATTTTTTTTTTACACCATGTCCCATTTTAAGCCCCCCTGATGCACCCCTAGAGTAGAAACTCCATAAAAGTGACCCCATCTAAGAAACTACTCCCCTCAAGGTATTCAAAACTGATTTTACAAACGTCGTTAACCCTTTAGGTGTTCCACAAGAATTTATGGAAAATAGAGATACAATTTCAAAATTTCACTTTTTTGGCAGATTTTAAATTTTAATAATTTTTTTCCAGTTACAAAGCAAGTGTTAACAGCCAAACCAAACTCAATATTTATGGCCCAGATTCTGTAGTTTACAGAAACCCCCTATATGTGGTCGTAAACCACTGTACGGGCACAAGGAAGGGCGCAGAAGGAAAGGAATGCCATACGGTTTTTGGAAAGCAGGTTTTGCTGGACTGTTTTTTTTTTACACCATGTCCATTTGAAGCCCCCCTGATGCACCCCTAGAGTAGAAACTCCATAAAAGTGACCCCATCTAAGAAACTACACCCCTCAAGGTATTCAAAACTGATTTTACAAACGTCGTTAACGCTTTAGGTGTTCTACAAGAATTAATGGAAAATAGAGATAAAATTTCAAAATTTCACTTTTTTGGCAGATTTTCCATTTTAATATTTTTTTTCCAGTTACAAAGCAAGGGTTAACAACCAAAATCAATATTTATGGCCCAGATTCTGTAGTTTATAGAAACACCCCATATGTGGTCGTAAACTGCTGTACGGGCACACGGCAGGGCGCAGAAGGAAAGGAATGCCATACGGTTTTTGAAAGGCAGGTTTTGCTGGACTGTTTTTTATAACACTATGTCCCATTCGTAGCCCCCCTGATGCACTCCTAGAGTAGAAACTCCAAAAAAGTTGCCCCATTTTAGAAACTACGGGATAAGGTGGCAGTATTGTTGGTACTAGTTTAGGGTACATATGATTTTTGGTTGCTCTATATTACACTTTTTGTGAGGCAAGATAACAAGAAATAACTGTTTTGGCATCGTTTTTATTTTTTGTTATTTACAACATTCATCTGACAGGTTAGATCCTGTGATATTTCATAGACCAGGTTGTCACGGATGCGGCGATACTTAATATGTATACTTTTTTTTTATTTATGTAAGTTTTACACAATGATTTCATTTTAGAAGCAAAAGAAAACATGTTTTAGTGTTTCCATAGTCTGAGAGCCATAATTTTTTCAGTTTTTGTGCGATTACCTTGGGTAGGGTATGATTTTTGCAGGATGAGATGACGGTTTTATTGGCACTATTTTGGGGTGCGTGTGACTTTTTTATCGCTTGCTATTACACTTTTTGTGATGTAAGGTGACAAAAAATGGTTTATTTAGCACAGTTTTTATTTTAAATTTTTTACGGTGTTCATCTGAGGGGTTAGGTCATGTGATATTTTTATAGAGCCGGTCGATATGGACGCGGCGATACATAATATGTATACTTTTTTTATTTATGTAAGTTTTACACAATAATATCATTTTTGAAACAAAGAAAAAATCATGTTTTAGTGTCTCCATATTCTGAGAGCCATAGTTTTTTAAGTTTTTGGGCGATTATCTTAATAAGCTGCAGACCACATCCCTCAGCGGCTCTTCTGGTTTTGGGGTGGGTCGGAGAGCCCGATGGATCCTTTCAATTATTATAGATTGTGCTCTATCCGTACCCAAGAGATCGGCACATAAGCTTAGCATTACTGACTCTAGGTCATCATTAAGTATGGATTCCGGTAATCATTTTATTCTGATGTTTCTGCGTCTGCTCCTGTTCTCTTGATCTTCAAGCAAGAAGAATGCCATGTTGAGGGAGGAGATCTGATCTTCTAAGGTGCGGACAATAGCAGTGTTGTGGGCCACCACTTGATCTTGGTTTGTTTCAAGTTTCTCTAGGCGATGCCCCATGTCTCTCATGTCCTGCCGGAGCTCTTTGAGCTCTTGTACTATCATGGCCAAAGCTTGTGATAGTGTGGCTTTGAAGAAAGCTTTAGTAAGTGTGCTTCGATTCCGTTCTTGTTCTTCTTCTCCCACTGCTGATGCGCCGTCATCTTCAGCTTAATCTCGATCATAAGCTAACGGCGCCATCTATTCTAGGGTTAGGTATCCAGACCGGGTAGCCCCTTGCAGGGCAGGAACTCTGTATAGACAGGCAGGGCCGGATTAGCAATGTCCCCATCCCCATTCAGGGATAACTTGTTCCCTGTGTTGTCTACATTTTGAAACTACCAACGACCACACCAAGTTACCAGTCTAGACGTGGTGCATCTCCTTTATCACGCTTGGCCTGTCCCTATCGGGGTTACGTCAGAATGGTAAGACTGTTACTTATTTCTAAAGCCATATTTACTATCCTTTGAACATGGCGCTAGGTTTTTATAATTATTAGTAAAAGTTATATTTTAGCTCCCTTTTTGCTCCCCTAGGGGAATTGTTGTTTTCTAATTGATTTTGGGAGCGCCACTATCTATTATACATCGCTATATTCATTGCTCTCTTCAGAGCTCCAGTGAGCGCAGCGCTCTCTTTGAACAGCTGATTCCCACTGATTTGATTTTGATGACTAGGGTTGAGCGAATCAAAGTGTCCAAAGTGGACTTCAATGCGAATTTCAAGAAAAATTTCATTCACCGAGAAGCCAAATTTCCTCGTGCTTCGTGGTAACAAATCGATTTGCCCAGAAATGGTAAAATAAAATTATCATACTTATCTCATCCATTTGAGTGCAAAGAGGTCTCCGTGGCCATCTTGCTTGAAGACACCACGCAAAATCTCACGCGCGCTGAAATCAACACACACCGCGCAAGATTTCGCAGTTGATCTTCATGCAAGATGGCTGCGGCAGCCTCTTTGCACTCTAATGGATAAGGTAAGTACAGTTTAAGTTTTTTAAATGATCAACCCATGAAAGGCCTAAATAGTCATCTCAGTTGCCGTGATCAGCGATGAACATTACCCCTATTCCCCTGACGAAGTCGCAACAGCGGCGAAACATGTCGGGAGGGGCAGTAATTATGTATGTGTGATTTTAGACAGGGCTGAGCAATAGAAACAACACATCAGCTGAGGATAGGTAGAGTGACTGAGTGGATGCATATGTGAATGGGCTGGAATGCCGGCAGATAGTAATCTGAGTGTGGTGATACAAACAGCCACATTTCACAAACGCTGGCAGTGATTAATCAGCATGTGGTGATATAAAAAGCCACATTGTGTGAACGCTGGCAGTGAATCTGCACATGGTGATACAAACAGCCACAATGTACAGTACAGACCAAAAGTTTGGACACACCTTCTCATTCAAAGAGTTTTCTTTATTTTCATGACTATGAAGGCATCAAAACTATATATTAACACATGTGGAATTATATACACAACAAACAAGTGGGAAACAACTGAAAATATGTCATTTTCTAGGTTCTTCAAAGTAGCCACCTTTTGCTTTGATTACTGCTTTGCACACTCTTGGCATTCTCTTGATGAGCTTCAAGAGGTAGTCCCCTGAAATGTATATAATTCCACATGTGTTAATTCATAGTTTTGATGCCTTCATAGTCATGAAAATAAAGAAAACTCTTTGAATGAGAAGGTGTGTCCAAACTTTTGGTCTGTACTGTATGTACACTGGCAGTGATCAATCTGTATGCGGTGATAGATTTAACCACATTGTCTGAACACTGGCAGTGAATCTGCACGTGGTGTTACAAATAGCCACATTGTCTGAACACTGGCAGTGAATTTGTACGTGGTAAGACAAATAGCCACATTATATGAACACTGGCAGCAAATAATCTGCAGGTGGTGATATATAGCCACATTGTATGAACGCTGGCAGTGAGTTATTTGAATGAGGCGATACAAATGGCCACAGTGTATAAATGCCGCAAGTGAGCCATTTGAATGTGGTAATACAAATAGCCACAGTGCATGAACGCTGGCAGGGAACAATTAATATGTGGTAATACAGACAGCCACATTGTGTGTGCACCTAGTGAATTGAGCAGAAAACTGCCAAGTAGTGTTGCGCAGACTTATAATGAACAGTGTGGCTGCCTGATCGCCAATTTGTGATAAGTCCTAACCGTCCCCAGTGGCTACTGTGGATGGTGACAGATGGACGTGAGTCTGTTCCATATAACACAATGTGGTATTAATATCCATAAACACACATACAAATAAAGCACCCACTCAGTCCTCCCAGCAATTCCAAGACTACAGGTGACATATTGTCAGTCCCTGATAGTTTTAATTGTTCGTGATCTGTCGTCTGTAGGTTTAATTTTAAAGGTACAATTAAAGGATTAGTTGTATATACATCAAACTTTTTTGTTGGGACCCCTAAAGGGATTTTTTGGTCTGGATGACCTTTTGTATAATCAGCGATGAACAATGCCACCTGAATGTTACAATGACGGGGAGCGGCGTAATCGCTGTTCCCCGTCATTGTAACCGCTACTTACAAAGTGTTCCCACATTCCAGGCTGTCATCTAATAGAGCAGAAACTGACTACAAAGAATGTGTCTGACTCTGGAGGAACCAACTTTTGGATGCATTATGGAGACAGCCTTTTAAAAAAATGAAATACTTTTTTTTTTCTGCGGAGGTCACTTGTATCTTATCAAGGGGCCTAGGAGCGAGATGCCTGATGACAACCTATCATTATTGTACAGGAGATGTTTTGAAAAAGCCACCCCTGCAGACCATGGCATGGATGAGAAGCTTGAGACTGCAAATTAATTCATATTTTGGATGCCCGTTTAGGTTCCTATTTCCATCTGCAGTGACAGCTGCTCTGCCGGATTCAGGAAGGCTCCTCGTATGGGTGAACCTATTTGTTGCTTTGAATGTGTCCCTTGCCCTGAAGGAGAGATTTCCAACCGCACTGGTGAGAATTGAAACTGGATGGAAGTAATGTAACATTCTATTAAGGGAAAATATCTGGCTTACCATGGCTTCACCTAGCAAAACCAGCTGCTTTCCATGAGTGCTGACTAAAGATTGACAAACCAGTTCATACAGAACCAGGTTTGGTCGACACTTTTCAATTTTTCGCATGACAGATGAACCCAAACCTTTTCAGGTTTGTTTCAGACTAATCCTGGCAGACAGCTTTGATGAGCCAATTAGTTCTCTAGCAGACAGGGAGGTGCCCTAGCAGAATGAGCAGAACATCATTTATTGCTGTGAATGAGGGTGGATAGGTCTTAGGCTGAGTTCACGCGGGCGAGTATTCCGCGCGGGTGCAATGCGGGAGGTGCGTTGCGTGAAAATCACAGCATGCTCTATATTGTGCGTTAGAAGTGATTGGGGATGCGTGAAAATCGCAAGCATCCGCAAGCAAGTGCGGATGCGGTGCGATTCAAGTGATTGATAGGGTAATATTAGGGCTAAATCTTTTTAGTTCTCTATCTCCACACAGTTAAAAAAAAAATTTTGGGAGGGTTATGGAATTTATGCAAACCAGCATATAGGTGATCATTACATTAATCCACAGGGTAGTGCACCCCACAACATCTGGGAGTGAAAATGTGATATTAAGCATCAAGCCTCAATCATCTATTTATTCTATCTCCATGCAGTTGGAATTTTATTTTGTTTGTGGGGTTATTCAATTTAATTAAACCAGCACATAGGTGATCAGTACACCAATACACATGGTAGCGCACCGCATTATTAGTGATAACGTGACATTAAGCGTCACACCTGGCCTTTAATCATTCGTTTCCATTTATGCTATTTCCACAGAGTTGGAATTTAATTTTTTGGGGGGTTATTCAATTTAGTTAAACCAGCATATAGGGGATAAGAACACCAATACACAAGGTAGCGCACAAAATTATCTGTGTGTAATAACGTGATATTAAGCATCAGGTCTCAATTATCCAATTACATTTATTTCCTTTTGTACACTGTTCCAAATTTTGGAGGGTTGTTCAATGGAATTAATCCAGCATATAGGTGATCAGTACATAAATGCACAGTGTAGTGCACCAAATTACCCGTGAGTGATAACATGATGTTAAGCATCAGGCCTGAATTATCCATTTACATTTATTTCCAAATTTTTTGCAGGGTGTTAAAATTATAGTGATAATGAATTTAGGCCTAAATCAGTTTCCCTTTAGTTCTGTTTGGGGTTGTTGAATTTAATCAAACCAGTATATACGTGATTACTACACCAATACCCTGGGTAGCACATGAAAGTATCTGTGAGTGATAACGAATTTAAAAATCAATCCATTTCAATTTTTTTCTGTCTCCATAAGTTTCCAATCAAAATTCTTTAAGGGGTGTGGTGGAAATTATTAAAACCAGCATATATGGGATTCCTACACTAATACATAGAGTAGCACACAACATAATCTGTGATGCCGAAAAATGTCAGAGTTACAAATAACCCAGAGTCAAAAAGTGGTAAGTAGCATCACCAGTAACATAGTAACATAGTACATAAGGCCGAAAAAATACATTTGTCCATCCAGTTCGGCCTCTCATCCTGCAAGTTGATCCAGAGAAAGGAAAAAAAAAAGTGAGGTAGAAGCCAATTTTCCCCACTTTAGGGGAATAAAAAGTTCCTTCCCAACTCCAATCAGGCAATCAGAATAACTCCCTGGATCAACGACCCCTCTCTAGTAGCTATAGCCTGTAATATTATTACGCTCTAGAAATACATCCAGGCCCCTCTTCCTTTATTGTACTCACCATCACCACCTCCTCAGGCAGAGAGTTCCATAGTCTCACTGCTCTTACCGTAAAGAATCCTCTTCTATGTTTGTGTACAAACCTTCTTTCCTCCAGACGCAGAGGATGTCCCCTCGTCATAGTCACAGTCCTGGGGATAAATAGATGATGGGAGAGATCTCTGTACTGACCCCTGATATATTTATACATATTAATTAGATCTCCCCTCAGTTGTCATTTTTCTAAAGTGAATAACCCTAATTTTGATAATCTTTCAGGGTACTGTAGTTGCCCCATTCCAGTTATTACTTTAGTTGCCCTCCTCTGTACTCTCTCCAGCTCTTCTATGTCTGCCTTGTTTACTGGAGCCCAGAACTGTACACAGTACTCCATGTGTGGTCTGACTAGCGATTTGTAAAGTGGTAGGACTATGTTCTTATCACGGGCATCTATGCCCCTTTTGATGCAACCCATTATCTTATTGGCCTTGGCAGCAGCTGCCTGACACTGGTTTTTACTGATTAGTTTGCTGTTTATTAAAATTCCTAGATCCTTTTCCATGTCAGTGTTATCGAGTGTTTTACCAATTAGTATGTACGGGTGACTTGCTTTATTCCATCCCATGTGCATAACTTTACATTTGTCAGTGTTAAACCTCATCTGCCACTTATCTGCCCAAGCCTCCAATCTATCCAGATCGCTCTGTAGTAGTATACTGTCCTCTGTAGTATATATATACCGTATACTGTCCTCTTCAGTGTTAATTACTTTACACAGTTTAGTGTCATCTGCAAAAATTGATATTTTACTGTGCAAGCCTTCTACAAGATCATTAATAAATATATTGAAGAGAATAGGGCCCAATACTGACCCCTGAGGTACCCCACTAGTGACAGTGACCCAATCTGAGTGTGTACCGTTAATAACCACCCTCTGTTTTCTATCACTCAGCCAGTTACTTACCCACATACAGACATTTTCTCCCAGTCCGAGCATTCTGATTTTATATACTAACCTTTTATGCGATACAGTGTCAAATGCTTTGGAGAAGTCCAGATATACGACATCCATTGATACGCCGCTGTTACCTCCTCATTGAAACTGATTAAATTTGTTTGGCATGACCGATCCTTCATTAAGCCATGCTGATATGGCATTATTTGCTTATTTCCGTTGAGATGCTCTAAGATAGCGTCTCTTAGAAAACCTTCAGTTTACCCACAACAGATGTTAAACTTACCGGCCTATAGTTTCCAGGCTCTGTTTTTGGACCCTTTTTGAATATTGGCACCACATTTGCTATGCGCCAATCCTGTGGGACATTCCCTGTCAGTAAAGAGTCCGCAAATATCAGAAATAAGGGTCTGGCTATGACATTACTTAATTCCCTTAGAATACGGGGGTGTATGTCATCCGATCCTGGTGATTTGTCTATTTTAATCTTTTTAAGTCGCTGATGTACTTCTTCCTGGGTCAGACAGGACACTTTTAATGGGGAATTTATTTTTACATTCAGCATTTCATCTGACAGTTTATTTTCCTCAGTTAATACAGTGGAGAAAAAAATATTTAACAGCTTTGCTTTCTCCTCGTCGCTCTCTGCAACTTCCCCCTCATTACTCTGTAGAGGGCCGACACCTTCAGATTTATAATTTTTAACATTTATATAATTGAAGAACATTTAAGGGTTAGTTTTGGCCACTTTTATTTGTTTTTTACATGTTCTATTTTTTTCCTTATAGTTTTTCAGTGCTTCCGTGCTACCCTCCTGTTTTAGTGATTTATATACTTTCTTTACAGTTCTATTTATTCACATTAGTTTCTTTTTGTTCCTTAACCTTTTATTCCCATACGATATGTACCTCTCACAATGAGATTTTAGGATGCTTTTAAAGATATCCCATTTCGTGGCTGTATTTTTATTTTTGAGGACTTTGTCCCAGTTGGCTAAATTTAGCTTTTTTGAAGTTTCTTTTTTTTGTTCCTCCCTGTAGAAATGCTCTTTTGAATGATAATTGGAAGGTTATTACTTTATGGTATCACTATTTCCCAGGTGTCCCCCAACCTGCACGTCTGTTGTTCTGTCAGGCCTATTGGTTAATACTAAGTCCAGTATGGCCGTCCCTCTAGTTGGGTCCTGAACCAGTTGGGAGAGGTAATTGTCTTTGGTTATTGCCAAGAACCTGCTTCCTTTATTAGATGTACAGCTTTCAGTTTCCCAGTCTATATCTGGGTAGTTGAAGTCCCCCATAATAAGCACCTCATTATGATTTGCTGCCATGTCTATATCGTTTAGTAGTAGATTTTCTGTGGACTCTGGTTTATAGTAAACTCCTATTAGAAATTTATTATTGTTTTTAGCTCCATGTATCTCGACCCACAGTGACTCCACATGTTCATGTCCCTCACTTATATCTTCCCGGAGTGTGGGCTTTAGACAGGACTTTACATAAAGGCAGACCCCTCCCCCTCTCCGGTTTTGACGATCCATTCTAAACAGACTGTAACCTTGTACATTAACTGCCCAGTCATAGCTAACATCCAGCCATGTCTCTGTTATTCCCACTATGTCATAGTTCTCCTCACACATCACAGTAGTAGTAGTAGTACTAATAGTAGACTGCAGTTCTCCCTGCTGGCTTTGGAAAGGCACAGTATTATCGTTGAAGAGAGAGAGGATGAGATTGTAGATTGGATGGCTCAGTCTTCCTCTCAGTCACAGCAGGATGACAAGGAGGTGACTTTAGAGTCTGACACTTCCTTGGAGCCAGGGGTCACAGAGTTCTTCCTGTTCTTCCCCCTTGTAGAACCAGAGAAGGCTTTCAGCCCTCTCAGTCTTCACTGCCCCTTCCTTTTTATTAAGAAGTGGCAAGGAAACATTACAACACCCTATGGTAGATAGTCAAGAAAGTCTCCCTGTTGAAAACCTGTGTGAGAGCCATCACTGTTTGGGCGGCAATTAGGAGGAGGTTCAGGAGGAGGCTGGGGATGCTATGCATAGCTGTATTCATGGTGGCGGTAATAGTGGGACCATTAGCCACGGCATTGGTGATGGGAGCAGCAACAGTGGCAGTTGGGGAAAACACAGAGGAGGGGAGGAGGACCCAGGAGCCCTCCTTGATATCTCATAGTCTGATAAAAGCGGCACAGAGGGTCAGGACTCCAATGATAATAGTGTACTGGACAGGACCTGGGAGCTGGGTCAGGGTGCTGAGGAAGAGACAACATCAATGGAGAAGGGTGTTCGCAGCAGCTCCCAAAAAAACAGCCAGGGCCCACTGTCCATCCTTTCAGCCATTTTCATGTGGTGAGGATTGCTCTTCTGGACTTGCAGTGTCACAATGTTCTGCAGCTACACCGCTTAATCCACAATTAGAGATGAGTGAAGTTATGAAAAATTCGATTTGGTTGCTTCGCCGATTTTCACAAAGAAATTTAATTTGTGACGAATTACTTCCACACAAAGCAAATTCCTTTGCATTATCCCGAATCCCGAATTTAGAAAACAGCGAATTTTTTCACATTTTTGTTAACTTTTGGATTTTTTTTTATAAATAAAGGTGAAATATATTGACTCAATTTTACCATTAACATGAAGTACAATGTGTCACGAGAAAACATTCTCTGAATGGCCAGGATAAGTAAAAGCATTCCAAAATGATTACCACTTAAAGTGACATATGTCATATTTGCAAAATTAGGCCTGGTCAGGAAGGGGGCAAATGACTCGGTCTGGAAGTGGTTAAACATACACGGTGTTATGGGAAAATAAATAAATAATAAAGTGCCTTGGGGACCCAAGCGTCCAAAAATTAAGCCTTGACAGGGTTAGAATGCCTGCCCGTACGACACGCATAAGTGTTGATTGTCAGAAGAAAAAGTGGCTCGTTGTGAACGAGACTAAAAATATTCTCCCTTTTAATTGGGAGCAGCAGCAGTGCCGGGTTGATGTGCAAAGGGTTCGGTACGGATATAGTGGCATTTAGTATACCTGTCATTGAGTTTGAGAGCTTGTGGAGGAGGGAGGGAAGACGAAAAAATTTCATACTAAATAAACGAAAATAGATAACAAGTTTTCCTAAAAATTATGATTCCTCAGAGGCTATAGGGGGTTATATACTAGGAATAAAAAAAAAGGGAGATTCCGGCACTGGGTAGATTTGTCGTTGCATCGTCTTTATTTTCCGTTTCACATTATAGGTTACATATAGTCCACTATATGTAACCTATAATGTGAAACGGAAAATAAAGACGACACAACGACAAATCTACCCAGTGCCTGAATCTCCCTTTTTTTTATTTCTATGTATGGAGAGCTAGCCTTGGTTCGTCTCGTGCACGGAGGATATTGGGTGAGCTGGACTTATTTATTATATATTTGGACAGGGTTATATACTAATTTTCAGAGGAATTGGAGCATTTACAGTTCGCTTCAAATCGATTCAGTTCTGAACCGAACTTTTTAAAAATTCGGCGAACCAGAACCGAATCCCCAGTGGTTCACTCATCTCTGAGTTGAAACGAGGTAATCAGCTAATCGATGTGTTGGATACCATATAAAAGGTGTTATACTGGTGGCCTCTGTTCACTGATCCACTCACTATGTGTCTGTCCTGTGTGCATGTGTTAAAAGAGCTTAGTTCAGTGTATCTTACCTTAGGTTCAGTACTGCAGGGGTTCCACCCTTTCCCTCATTGCTCTTTGTGTTGCTGTCCAGCTGCTGACTAATTATTCAGCTCACCTATAAATACCTGCTTGTCTCTCTCACCCTTTGCCTGATCAACACAGGTCCTACTAGATTTCTTTACCTTGCTATCTGAGCTATAATCTCTTTACCTGTCGGTATACAATAGAGGGATTAATATGTTTGTTTACAGTTGATAAAATACATTTTAATGTGTTTGCTCACTATTTAAGGTTTAACTTTATCTTTCAGACTCCATAGATTGTTCAAAGTGTCCATGGGATATGTGGCCAAACAACCAAAAGAACCAATGTCTTCCAAAACCCATTGAGTACCTTTCATATGATGAGCCATTGGGATTCACTTTAACAGCCACCAGTGTTTTTTCTTCTATGGTTCCATTATCTATCCTTCGGCTTTTCTATCATTACAAGAACACTCCAATGGTCAGAGCAAATAACTACTCACTTAGTTGTATCTTGTTGGTATCGTTGACATTCTGCTTCCTGAGCTCTTTGGCCTTCATCGGTTACCCCCATACAGAGAAGTGCCTTCTACGACAAGCAACATTTGGCATGGTGTTTGCCCTTTGCGTCTCCTGTATCTTAGCTAAAACTGTAATGGTAGTCTTTGCATTCATGGCAACCAAACCTGGAAGTAGTCTTAAAAGGTGGACAAGTCCTCAAGTGTCCTACATGATCATCGTCTGTTGTTCGCTCCTTCAGTTACTCCTGTGTGTCATGTGGATTTCTGCTTCTCCTCCATTTCAACAAATAAACACTGGAAGCAAACCTGGAATTATTCTCATTGAATGTAATGAAAACTCAACAATTGCCTTCTGGAGTATGTTGGGGTATCTAGGCCTTTTGGCTTCCATCAGTTTTATTGTTGCCTTTCTGGCCCGGAGGCTTCCAGATAGCTTCAATGAGGCCAAATTTATCACTTTTAGCATGCTGGCCTTCCTCAGTGTGTGGGTGTCTTATATCCCAGCATCCCTCAGTTCGCAAGGAAAGTATACAGTAGCCATGGAGACCTTTGCAATCCAATCATCAAGTTGGGCTCTTGTGATCTGTATGTTTCTACCCAAATGTTTTATCATGTTGTTCCGACCACATATTAACACCAAAGAACATCTCTTAGGTAAAAACAAAGCTCAAAAATAGGCTCAAGTACAGGCATACATTGTGGAAGAGCATGCCCATCTTGAACTTTCATCAGACTGAATCATGTCACAACCTTAACCTAATTTAGAACAGTTAGGACAGCACTTCCCAACTCAATTCTTGTAGAAAAAGAAGGTAGCTTGTCTCCTCCTTCAGTGCACTGAAGATTGTCCTGACAAGGATCATACCACTCTTCCCATAGGAAAAGGGGACTAAACTGGGACTTCGCTTCATGAAATTCTTCGATGTCGTGTACATTAAATGTGTTGCCCAGGATTAATCGACAGGACTGCAATCTTCCCAAAAAAGTACCTCACTGTCCTTGGTGGTGCCTGAATTGAGCCACACTCAATTTAAAGGAGATGAGCTGCAGTACCAAACATAACCTGAGGACAGGTGTAGCACTATTTTTATTAGAGGGGCAGCCTTGTTTTTCTAATACTCGACAAGCCTTTACATTCAATTATGGAACATGCGTTTACGTTGTGTTATAAAAAATAAAATGTACAGCAAATAAGATGAAATTAATGAATTTTTATGTATTGATTTCTATCAAGCGCTAATAACAAACATAAAAACAAATGTTTAACTCTTTAAACCTGCTATTTATGACCCCTGTCACAGTTCTGCTATAGGAACTACACCTCAAGAACTGTGAAAATTCTGAGACGTTTAAGATCTTCCAGACAGTGTATAATCAGAGTGGCGACTACTGCTATGAGAAGGTGGATGTACACTTTGCCACCATCTTCAGTGAAGAGCTGTTATTTGTTATAAAACTGGCCTCATTATTGTGGACCTTTTGTCCAAGGATCTATTTCCATCTACCTACCTCTTGAATCCAAAAACTCATCTAAACCAAGGGCAACTCGAACCACCACGAGGCACGAGACAGTTATTAGTATGTGCCTTGAATGGAAGAAGGGGTATGCCCTTCCCTCCACTGTGAGAACTTAGCCCAGGAAAAGCTGGAGAAGAATTTCTACCATACATACTACTAAATACTATAACAAAGTGTAAGAGGTACACGTCCCTAAATATCAAACAGAACAAATATTGGTTGAAGGAAGTTAAAAGGGGAGCAAAAATAATAATAAGTTTATTAGTGCTTAACTGGGGATGGGGGTGAAAACCTACAATAATCATAGGACATAGAATCAAAACCGTCTATCCAGATGGTACAACCTATTAATATATTGGCAGGGATCCTCCCAACTATGGTGTGTTGGAGGCTAACTGAGGTGTAACAAACAGATAGACGGACTAATATATATATAAAATGTATTGAACCACCGCACTATAAATCGGATATGATATTCCTGTGCTGCCTCACAATAGTAATATGTGCTGGTGGGGTAATACAGGAGTGGTATGACCTCTAAGAATGTGTCAGTGTTGAATTGCTCAACATACGTATAGAACATACCACACGCAGCAAACATCTACCACTGGCCAGTGACAGTGATATCGCTGGGCAGTAACGGTTAGTGCAAGGAGCGGCAGTGTGCTATGCCGTGTCTCCAACACTAGCCCCAATGTAGGTGCGTCGATGGCACAAGTGCAAAGCTACTGCTGATAAAGGTATATTCAGCAGACAGCCCACCTGCATGTGCTAAACTACGTCTCTACGCGTTTCCGTGCACCTTGTCAGTGCACTTCATCAGGAGCCTGCGTAGCTACAACACCTTCACTGCCTGACCCGATACCCTAGTCTGGGAATCGGCGAACTATATAAAGATGTTAATGAGTAACACCGAATCCTAGTATGGGACACGGTGTGCAGCTTTTGACAAACATAGCCTCGGCTCTGTAATGGCCGCGAAGCTGCCAGCCAGACGCCGTGATTTAAAGGGCAAACACCACACCCCCATGGACACACCTCCTGTCGGCAGCCAATCCACCACATGAATCATTCATATTGGGCTGGTTCACTACCGACATGGAGGAATAGGGATGTGTCCAGGAGGTCAGCGCACAAGCGCTGAATAATAATAATGTAACAGGGAATATCAACGGCGGCCTTGTAAATGAATAGGCAGCAATATTAAAAGAGCAACTAGGGGATCATGGAGCAGCAAATAATAATAAATCTACAAAATGACCACATGTAACATGATGTGGAAGTGGCAACTAAGTAACAGGCTAATTTACAGATGAGAATACACATACTTCATTATAATCACATATCGATCAAAGATGAGTGTATATGTATAATTGCCCATATGTAGTAGATCGTACCGCTACTGACAATATATATCTATAGGTACAATAGCGTATAAAGCTAGTCTGAATGATGACTAGCCAAAGATTTAGTACCATATGAAGATAGTCTGACTATAAAAACCACTTCACATATAAACGTATGGTCAACCAAGGACAAACATGACATATTGTAGTCCAAATCACAGGAGGCAAGAGATGACCACAGTATACATCAATGGATCCTGGATAGATCATATAAATGGGACAAAGGAAATTGCATCATTCAGACCATTAGGTTTAAAGATCCATTGTGCCTCCTTCTGTAGGAGAATGCGGTCTAAATCACCTCCTCGCGGTGTTCTCTTCACCATGTCGATGCCCTGAAATTTGATAAAATAAGCATTGCCACTGTGGCATTCAACCACATGACGGGCGATCAGAGTATCTTGGGAGTTGTTAATGTCAGATACATGTTCACCAATACGCCGTCTTAGCTCCCGTATCGTTTTACCGACATATTTCAGGCCACATCTACATGTCATTAAATAGACCACGCCAGTAGATTTACAGTTCACAAATGGTCTAATGAAAAAAGTTCTGTCGGATGTATAACCGGTGAATGATTTGTTTTTATTGATGTAGCCACAGAACTTACGATTCCCACAGGGAAAAGTACCTGAGACAGGATTGTATAACCAGGTATGTTGTCTGGGGCTCTGGTACATACTGTGAACTAAAATGTCACGTAGGTTCTGGCTACAACGGAAAGTGATTGCTGGTTTCTCAGGGATAAGGTGACCTATATCCGAGTCGGATCTGAGAATGTCCCAATATTCTGATAGTACATGACGTACTTGGTCATGCGCACTATCAAAAGTTCCAATGATCCGCACATCATCACTCCCTTGAGGGTTTTGTTTGGAGGATAATAGCGAAACTCACTAACATCTTTATATAGTTCGCCGATTCCCAGACTAGGGTATCGGGTCAGGCAGTGAAGGTATTGTAGCTACGCAGGCTCCTGATAAAGTGCACTGACAAGGTGCACGGAAACGCGTAGAGACGTAGTTTAGCACATGCAGGTGGGCTGTCTGCTGAATATACCTTTATCAGCAGTAGCTTTGCACTTGAGCCATTGACGCACCTACATTGGGGCTAGTGTTGGAGACACGGCATAGCACACTGCCGCTCCTTGCACTAACCGTTACTGCCCAGCGATATCACTGTCACTGGCCAGTGGTAGATGTTTGCTGCGTGTGGTATGTTCTATACGTATGTTGAGCAATTCAACACTGACACATTCTTAGAGGTCATACCACTCCTGTATTACCCCACCAGCACATATTACTATTGTGAGGCAGCACCTTTTTTCTCGGAATATCATATCCGATTTATAGTGCGGTGGTTCAATACATTTTATATATATTAGTCCGTCTATCTGTTTGTTACACCTCAGTGGGCCTCCAACACACCATAGTTGGGAGGATCCCTGCCAATATATTAATAGGTTGTTCCATCTGGATAGACGGTTTTGATTCTATGTCCTATGATTATTGTAGGTTTTCACCCCTATCCCCGGTTAAGCACTAATAAACTTATTATTATTTTTGCTCCCCTTTTAACGTCCTTCTACCAATATTTGTCATGCATACTACTACCATAATCCTCAACACCACATGGCTCAAATTCTCTCCACCTCACTCCTCCCTTGTGGGCCACTTCACAACGCACATGGTGTTGGTTTAGAGTAGAAGTGGTTAACCTGACATCATGGAGGTAACCTCAGTTGTGACATTTGACATTATTGAAGTAGGCACTGGAACTACACAACTCCATCAACTGTGTAGCTCCAGCACTGTTTACCAGTGCCGAGCTCCATTGAGACAGTTGATCAGCAGACACACAATCTTTGGCGTATTGTAGGAAAGCTGGGGTGATGTCACATGTAGAAGTGTATAGTTGGGTGTCATCAGCATAGAGATGATACTGGAGACCAAATCTACCAATTCAAAAAAGATACAGTAGTGCAGCAGTGCCCGAGACAGTACAGCCCGCTAGCTTAATAACAACTGGCAGGGATAAGATGTGTACTGTGACTGGGCCATCAATGTCCAAAATCCAACTAGCATGTCTGACCGCTGCTCCCTACTGTGTGTAGTAACCACAGGTATATGTACAGTTCTTCGTAATACACACAGCATATTTCCCACATGAACAAGCCAATCAGGTGCCCTCCAGGATTGGTGGCATCGGAGAGGAAGAAGAAGTTCTATGTATGTGGCGTCGAGATGTCCCGAATAGATCGCCGGCGAATAGTTCCCGACAAACATAGCTTGTTCGCGTTCGCCGCGGCGGGCGAACATATGCGATGTTCGGTCCGCCCCCTATTCGTCATCATTGAGTAAACTTTGACCCTGTACCTCACAGTCAGCAGACACATTCCAGCCAATCAGCAGCAGACCCTCCCTCCCAGACCCTCCCACCTCCTGGACAGCATCCATTTTAGATTCATTCATTTAAAAGGGAAATCGATAGCTAGGCCAGTGTATTCAGTGTCCACTACAGTCCTGAAGGACTCATCTGATCTCTGCTGTAAGGACAGCACCCCAAAAAGCCCTTTTTAGGGCTAGAACATCATTCTGCTTTTTTTTTTTTTTTTATTTCTGTGTAATCTAATTGCACTTGCCTGCCAGCGTGTGTGTCAGGCTCACAGCGTATACTGTGCCCACTTGCCCAGTGCCACCACTCATATCTGGTGTCACAATAGCTTGCATTTAAAAAAAAAAAACACTTTTTGGACTGTGAAATAATAGCAGTCATTTTCCTTCACACGTGTGCGTTTCAGGCCCTGCCAGGGCACAGTGTCACACCAGTGCAACTCATATCTGGTGTAACAGTGGTGCACATTTAAAAAAAAAATACAATTTTGACTGTAATAGATTGAATAGCAGTTAGTTGTCTGCAAGCGTGTGTGTCAGTCCTACAGCGTCTACTCTGCCAACTTCTGCCAGTGCACTGTGCCCCTCATATCTGGTGTCACAGTACCTTGCACGCATAGTACAACTTAACTAATCTAAAAAAAAATGACAGGCAGAGGCAGGCCACCCCGCAGGGGCCGTCGTGGTCGTGGTGCTGTGAATCGCTTTGGCCCTAGAATAATGCTCAGTGTTCAGAGGCCACGTACCCTGAACTCGAAAAGTTCTGAGGACATAGTTGACTGGCTAACACAGGACACCCAATCTTCTACAGCTTCCACTCTGAACCTTGACGCACCATCCTCCTCCAGCTTAGCTTCGGGCACCTCTCAAGTTACCACTTGCCCGCCTGCCGCCACCACCACCACTACCACCACAGCCGCTTCACTTGATCTGTCAGCGGAGTTATTTACACATCAGTTGGAAGAAATGAGTGATGCGCAACCATTATTGCCAGAGGATGTACAGGGAGTGCAGAATTATTGGGCAAATGAGTATTTTGACCACATCATCCTCTTTATGCATGTTGTCTTACTCCAAGCTGTATAGGCTCGAAAGCCTACTACCAATTAAGCATATTAGGTGATGTGCATCTCTGTAATGAGAAGGGGTGTGGTCTAATGACATCAACACCCTATATCAGGTGTGCATAATTATTAGGCAACTTCCTTTCCTTTGGCAAAATGGGTCAAAAGAAGGACTTGACAGGCTCAGAAAAGTCAAAAATAGTGAGATATCTTGCAGAGGGATGCAGCACTCTTAAAATTGCAAAGCTTCTGAAGCGTGATCATCGAACAATCAAGCGTTTCATTCAAAATAGTCAACAGGGTCGCAAGAAGCGTGTGGAAAAACCAAGGCGCAAAATAACTGCCCATGAACTGAGAAAAGTCAAGCGTGCAGCTGCCAAGATGCCACTTGCCACCAGTTTGGCCATATTTCAGAGCTGCAACATCACTGGAGTGCCCAAAAGCACAAGGTGTGCAATACTCAGAGACATGGCCAAGGTAAGAAAGGCTGAAAGACGACCACCACTGAACAAGACACACAAGCTGAAACGTCAAGACTGGGCCAAGAAATATCTCAAGACTGATTTTTCTAAGGCTTTATGGACTTTATTTGGTATCATCAAAGATGAGCTTGTAGGGCCTTTTCGGGTTGAGGGTGGAGTCAAGGTCAACTCCCAGTCCTACTGCCAGTTTCTGGAAGACACCTTCTTCAAGCAGTGGTACAGGAAGAAGTCTGCATCCTTCAAGAAAAACATGATTTTCATGCAGGACAATGCTCCATCACACGCGTCCAAGTACTCCACAGCGTGGCTGGCAAGAAAGGGTATAAAAGAAGAAAATCTAATGACATGGCCTCCTTGTTCACCTGATCTGAACCCCATTGAGAACCTGGGGTCCATCATTAAATGTGAGATTTACAAGGAGGGAAAACAGTACACCTCTCTGAACAGTGTCTGGGAGGCTGTGGTTGCTGCTGCACGCAATGTTGATGGTGAACAGATCAAAACACTGACAGAATCCATGGATGGCAGGCTTTTGAGTGTCCTTGCAAAGAAAGGTGGCTATATTGGTCACTGATTTGTTTTTGTTTTGTTTTTGAATGTCAGAAATGTATATTTGTGAATGTTGAGATGTTATATTGGTTTCACTGGTAAAAATAAATAATTGAAATGGGTATATATTTGTTTTTTGTTAAGTTGCCTAATAATTATGCACAGTAATAGTCACCTGCACACACAGATATCCCCCTAAAATAGCTAAAACTAAAAACAAACTAAAAACTACTTCCAAAAATATTCAGCTTTGATATTAATGAGTTTTTTGGGTTCATTGAGAACATGGTTGTTGTTCAATAATAAAATTAATCCTCAAAAATACAACTTGCCTAATAATTCTGCACTCCCTGTAGATGTGGCGAAACCAACCTCGCCACAGTGTTTTGGAGGTGGCTGTTTGCCAGCCTCCTGCCCCAGGATTATGGCCCATACTAACTTTGAAGGAGAAGACAGACCGGCCGCACAGCTTAAATCTGTGGAACTGTTTTGGGCAGGAAAGCCATGCTTGCGGCCGGCCAAATGTGACTTCCATGGAATTCGGGAACCCCTGCTCGGATCTGGGTGATTTTTGGATATGACAGATTACTGGGAGGGGCTGGAGAAGATCCAGCGGTCATGGTCCATATCGGAACCAATGACAAAGTTAGGGGTAGGGGGAGAGTCCTTAAAAATGATTTCAGGGATTTAGGTCAAAAGCTTAGGGCAAGGACCTCAAAGGTAGTATTTTCCGAAATACTTGCAAAGAAAGGTGGCAAGGGGCAGCTGTGTTGGGGAAGAAGATGGCTAGAAGGTTGGAGGAGTGTTTAAACTAGGGATTGGGGGAGGGTAATTACACTATAGAAGGGAAAGATAGTGCAGATAGAGACCGGGGGCAAGGTAGTGGGACTGGGGGAGGAATGGAAGGAGGGACTAGAACAGTTCAGAAGGAAAGGTGTAGGGTAACAAATATACATAAACCTCTCAAATGTATGTATACTAATGCCAGAAGCCTGACTAATAAAACTGGTGAACTGGAATTAGTGATGTGTGAGGAGGACTATGACATAGTGGGAATAACTGAGACATGGCTGGATGATAGCTATGACTGGGCGGTTAATGTACAAGGTTACAGTCTGTTTAGAAAGGATCGTCAAAACCGGAGAGGGGGAGGGGTTTGCCTTTATGTAAAGTCCTGTCTAAAGCCCACATTCCGTTAAGATATAAGTGAGGGACATGAACATGTAGAGTCACTGTGGGTAGAGATACATGGAGCTAAAAACAACAATAAATTACTAATAGGAGTTTACTATAAACCACCTAATATACCAGAGTCCACAGAAAATCTACTACTAAACAAGATAGACAAGGCGGCAAATCAGAATGAGGTGCTTATTATGGGGGACTTCAACTACCCAGATATAGACTGGGAAACTGAAACTTGTATATATCATAAAGGAAACAGGTTCTTGGCAATAACCAAAGACAATTACCTCTCCCAACTGGTTCAGGACCCGACTAGAGGGACGGCCATACTGGACTTAGTATTAACCAATAGACCAGACAGAACAACAGACGTGCAGGTTGGGGGACACCTGGGAAATAGTGACCATAAAGTAATAACCTTCCAATTATCATTCAAAAGAGCGTTTCTACAGGGAGGAACAAAAATACCAAACTTCAAAAAAGCTAAATTTAGCCAACTAAGAGAGGCCATAGGCCTAACTAACTGGGACAAAGTCCTCAAAAATAAAAATACAGCCACAAAATGGGATATCTTTAAAAACATCCTAAAATCTCATTGTGAGAGGTACATACCGTATGGGAATAAAAGGTTAAGGAACAAAAATAAACCAATGTGGATAAACAGAACTGTAAAGAAAGCAATAAATGACAAAAAGAAAGCATATAAAACACTAAAACAGGAGGGTAGCACGGAAGCACTGAAAAACTATAAGGAAAAAAACAGAACATGTAAAAAACAAATAAAAGCGGCCAAACTAGAGACCGAGAGATTAATTGCCAAAGAGAGTAAAACTAACCCTAAAATGTTCTACAATTATATAAATGTTAAAAAGTATAAATCTGAAGGTGTCGGCCCTTTAAAGAGTAATGAGGGGGGATTCGCAAAGAGCGACGAGGAGAAAGCAAAGCTGTTAAATATTTTTTTCTCCAGTGTATTCACTGAGGAATATAAACTGTCAGATGAAATGCTGAATGTTGAAATAAATTCGCCATTAAAAGTGTCCTGTCTGACCCAGGAAGAAGTACAACAGCGACTTAAAAAGATCAAAATAGACAAATCGCCAGGACCGGATGGCATACACCCCCGTATCCTAAGGGAATTAAGTAATGTCATAGCCAGACCCTTATTTCTGATATTTGCAGACTCTATACTGAAGGGGAATGTCCCACAGGATTGGCGCATGGCAAATGTGGTGCCAATATTCAAAAAGGGTCCAAAAACAGAGCCTGGAAACTATAGGCCGGTAAGTTTAACATCTGTTGTGGGTAAACTGTTTGAAGGTTTTCTGAGAGATGATATCTTAGAGCATCTTAACGGAAATAAGCAAATAACGCCATATCAGCATGGCTTTGTGAGGGATCGGTCATGTCAAACTAATTTAATCAGTTTCTATGAGGAGGTAAGTTCTAGACTTGACAGCAGCGAATCAATGGATGTCGTATATCTGGACTTCTCCAAAGCATTTGACACTGTACCACATAAAAGGTTAGTATATAAAATGAGAATGCTTGGACTGGGAGAAAACGTCTGTAAGTGGGTAAGTAACTGGCTCAATGATAGAAAACAGAGGGTGGTTATTAATGGTACATACTCAGATTGGGTCACTGTCACTAGTGGAGTACCTCAGGGGTCAGTATTGGGCCCTATTCTCTTCAATATATTTATTAATGATCTTGTAGAAGGCTTGCATAGTAAAATATCAATTTTCGCAGATGACACTAAACTGTGTAAAGTAATTAACACTGAAGAGGACAGTATACTGCTACAGAGGGATCTGGATAGATTGGAGGCTTGGGCAGATAAGTGGCAGATGAGGTTTAACACTGAGGTTATGCACATGGGAAGAAATAATGCAAGTCACCCGTACATACTAAATGGTAAAACACTTGGTAACACTGACATGGAAAAGGATCTAGGAATTTTAATAAACAGCAAACTAAGCTGCAAAAAACAGTGTCAGGCAGCTGCTGCCAAGGCCAATAAGATAATGGGTTGCATCAAAAGGGGCATAGATGCCCGTGATGAGAACATATTCCTACTACTTTACAAATCATTAGTCAGACCACACATGGAGTACTGTGTACAGTTCTGGGCTCCAGTGAACAAGGCAGACATAGCAGAGCTGGAGAGGGTCCAGAGGAGGGCAACTAAAGTAATAACTGGAATGGGGCAACTACAGTACCCTGAAAGATTATCAAAATTAGGGTTATTCACGTTAGAAAAAAGACAACTGAGGGGAGATCTAATTACTATGTATAAATATATCAGGGGTCAGTACAGAGATCTATCCCATCATCTATTTATCCCCAGGACTGTGACTGTGACGAGGGGACATCCTCTGCGTTTGGAGGAAAGAAGGTTTGTACACAAACATAGAAAAGGATTCTTTACAGTAAGAGCAGTGAGACTATGGAACTCTCTGCCTGAGGAGGTGGTGATGGTGAGTACAATAAAGGAATTCAAGAGGGGCCTGGATGTGTTTCTAGAGCGTAATAATATTACAGGCTATAGCTACTAGAGAGGGGTCGGTGATCCAGGGAGTTATTCTGATTGCCTGATTGGAGTCGGGAAGGAATTTTTTATTCCCCTAAAGTGAGGAAAATTGGCTTCTACCTCACAAGTTTTCTTTTGCCTTCCTCTGGATCAACTTGCAGGATAACAGGCCGAACTGGATGGACAAATGTCTTTTTTCGGCCTTATGTACTATGTTACTATGTTACTACTATGTTACTATGTTGTTCACCCAGATCAGAGCTATCCAAGGATGTATACATTATGGGGATGTGTGGGGTTTTGAGGTGTTTTTGGTGTGTTGGGAAAAATATGTGTTTTCTGTCTGGTAGTGATTAAGTTAGCCCATTACGTTTGGTAATTGTATTTTGTGGATTGCGCCTAAGACAATGCCAGTGTGTTAGTTAATTGCGTCTCAGACAATGCTCATTGTATTTTGTTGATTGCGTTACAGACAGAGGGAAGGGGATTTTGTGTACAATTGCTGGGAGGGTTTCAATACTGTAAATGCATGTGATTGGCTAAAATATAAACTGTCACAGTCTTTTACAAGGGCCCCAGGGGGAGTGTCCCTTGCTAGGAGACCTGCATAAAAGGCTGGAAAATAACCCATTAAAGAGTTCCTGCTTTGCCCCTTTATGAAGTCTGGGATCATGTTTGGGGGATGGGATAACTACACTCTTGGGGATTGCTATATCATAATACTCCCCTGAGTATAAGCTCTTGTAAGAGCTTGTTCCTGGTTCCTGTCTCTGCATTTAGGAGAGGTTCACCCACTGGAGCCTGGAGCCTTGGCGTAGGTCCGGGGTGGGTAGGAGACGACGAGACCTCCACCAAGCTTCGGCGGTTTGTGGGGTCTGCAGTGCTGACGGTGTCAAGTGGAGTGCTTGGAGTTCTCTGAAAGCACTAGGAGCAGCTATCAACGGAGGTACCCGGTCGGGGTGCTAGGCGTTTCGATACAGTAGATAACAGGGATATGTCTCAGTCAGGCAGCATTACACACATGGACGTACGGTGTGATGATGATGATGATGTTGTACCCGCTGCTGCTTCCTTTGCTGAATTGTCAGATACTAGTGAAGCGGTTGATGATGACGATGTGTCCGTGGATGTCACGTGGGTGCCCGCTAAAAGAGAAGAAGAACAGGGGGAAAGTTCAGATGGGGAGAAAGAGAGGAGGAGGAGACGAGTTGGAAGCAGGGGGAGGTCGTCGCAAGGAGCTAGTGGCACAGTCAGACAGCATGCATCGGCACCCGGGGTCAGCCAGACAGCACGCCAATCAACGCATGCTGTTGCCACCACCAGAATGCCGTCATTGCAGAGATCAGCAGTGTGGCATTTTTTTTGTGTGTCTGCCTCTGACAACAGCGATGCCATTTGCAACCTGTGCCAAAAGAAACTGAGTCGTGGGAAGTCCAACACCCACCTAGGTACAACTGCTTTGCGAAGGCACATGATCGCACATCGCAAACGCCTATGGGATCAACACATGAGTACAAGCAGCACACAAACTCAAAGCCGCTATCCTCCTCCTGGTCCAGCATATTGAGCCACGTCAACCACTGCTGTCCTCCTTGCCCCCTCTCAACCATCCGCCACTCCGTCTCTTTCCTTGAGCAGTTCCTGCTCATCTGCCCACAGTCAGGTGTCTGTCAAGGACATGTTTGAGCGTAAAAAGCCACCCCCTTGCCCGGGGTCTGACAGCTGGCTTGTCTGAACTCTTAGCCCGCCAGCTTTTACCATACAAGCTGGTGGAGTCTGAGGCGTCCTAAAAATTTGTAGCTATTGGGACACCGCAGTCGAAGGTACCCGGCCGAAATTTCTTTGCACAAAAGGCAATCCCCAACCTGTACTCAATTGTGCAAAAGGAAGTAATGGCATGTCTGGCACACAGTGTTGGGGCAAGGGTCCATCTGACCACTGATACCTGGTCTGCAAAGCACGGTCAGGGCAGGTATATCACCTACACTGCGCATTGGGTAAACCTGCTGACGGCTGCCAAGCATGGAATGCGTGGCTCTGCAGAGGAGTTGGTGACACCGCCACGACTTGCAGGCAGGCCTGATGCCACCTCCTCTACTCCTCCTACTCCATCCTCTTCCATAACCTCCTCAGCTGAGTCCTCTTCTGCTGCTGCGTCTTGCTTCACATCAACGGCACCCCCCCAGCTCCCCAGGGGCTATTCCACATCCCGGATACGGCAGCGTCTTGGGGTTGACTTGCCTGAAAGCAGAGAGTCACACCGGACCAACACTCCTGTCCGCCCTGAACGCACAGGTGGATCAGTGGCTGACTCCGTACCAACTGGAGATCGGCAAAGTGGTGTGTGACAACGGAAGCAATTTGTTGGCGGCATTGAATTTTGGCAAGTTGACACATGTGCCGTGCATGGCACATGTGTGTAATCTGATCGTACAACGCTTTGTGCATAAGTACCCAGGCTTACAGGATGTCCTGAAGCAGGCCAGGAAGGTGTGTGGCCATTTCAGGCGTTCCTACACGGCCATGGCGCACTTTTCAGATATCCAGCGGCGAAACAACATGCCAGTGAGGCGCTTGACAGCCCGACATGTTGGAATTCAACACTCCTAATGTTCGACTGCCTGCTCCAACAAGAAAAAGCCATCAACGAGTATTTGTATGACCGGGGTGCTAGGACAGCCTCTGCGGAGCGGGGAATTTTTTTGCCACGTTACTGGACGCTCATGCGCAATGCCTGTAGGCTCATGCATCCTTTTGAGGAGGTGACAAACCTAGTCAGTCGCACCGAAGGCACCATCAGCGACATCATCCCATTTGTTTTCTTCCTAGGGCGTGCCATGCGAAGAGTGCTGGATCAGGCCGTAGATGAGCGTGAAGAGGAAGAGGAAGAGTTGTGTTCACCATCACCACCAGAAACAGCCTTATCAGCATCGCTTGCTGGACCTGCGGCAATGCTGGAAGAGGATTATGAGGAAGAGTAGTCAGAGGAGGAATGTGGCTTTGAGGAGGAGGAGGAAGACCAACCACAACAGGCATCCCAGGTTGCTCGTTGGCACCTATCTGCTACCCGTGGTGTTGTACGTGGCTGGGGGGAAGAACATACCTTCAGTGAGATCACTGAGGACGAGGAACGGGACATGAGTAGCTCGGCATCCAACCTTGTGCAAATGTGGTCTTTCATGCTGTCGTGCCTGTTGAGGGACCCTTGTATAAAAAGGCTGAAGGAGAACGACCTGTACTGGGTGTCCACGCTACTAGACCCCCGGTAAAAGCAGAAAGTGCCTGAAATGTTACCGAATTACCGCAAGTCGGAAAGGATGCAGCAGTTCCAAAATAAATTAAAAAGTATGCTTTACACAGCGTATAAGAGTGATGTCACAGCACAATGGGAATCTAACAGGGGAAGAGGTGAAAGTAATCCTCCTCCTCCCACGACAACGCCGGCAAGGACAGGACGCTTTACAGACGTGTTGTTGATGGAGGACATGCAGAGCTTTTTAAGTCCTATGCATCGCCACAGCCCTTCGGGGTCGACCCTCAGAGAATGACTCGACCGACAGGTAGCAGACTACCTCGCCTTAACTGCAGATATCGACACTCTGAGGAGTGATGAACCCCTTGACTACTGGGTGTGCAGGCTTGACCTGTGGCCTGAGCTATCCCAATTAGCGATAAAACTTCTGGCCTGCCCCGCTTCAAGTGTCCTGTCAGAAAGTACCTTCAGTGCAGCAGGAGGTATTGTCACTGAGGTCAAGGTCAAAAAAGTCTAGATTACCTCACCTTTATTAAGATGAATGAGAGATGGATCCCGAAGGGACTGACAGTGGGCGATACATTCGACTAAAAAACGCCTGATGAGATGAGCTGCCTTGGGCTAAAAATGGTCCACACGCTGCTGTTTTTTTTTCTCTGAATGCCGGATGACTTGCGTGACTTATCCGCCACCAACTAGGGTTCAAGCCGCAATGTTTTAGAGCACTTTCTGCCTGGGAAACAAACATCAATTTTTCTGGCCGCTGCTACAGCAGCGGCTGCAACGATACCTAATTTTTCAGGCATGTGTACATGCCTAATTTTTCTGGCCTCTGGTGCTGCACTGTGGCTTCAAAAACCAAACAAAAAAAAAGGCATACATGTGTCAATTCCCCTTCGTGATCGTTACCTTGTTGTGGTGAAGGGGCTTGCGTATCACAATGAAGCGACCACCTCTATGAGTGTGTTGGCAATGGCAATGTTGGCACATCCCAGATGATAAGGTCGTTGCTTCATTGTGAACAGACCAAAAGCGATCAGCTGGATAATTTTGCATAGAAAAAACATTAATTTTCTTTGTGATCATCTAAGGTGATCATTAAAGCCTACTAGTCCAACAATGGGCCCACACTGCAGAATCATTGTTTTCTGGGTCACTTAACTGTCACTTAACTACCTCAGCACGACCATAGGCTTTGTAAAACCCCCATCGCCTGCAATCTCCCAAACGTGCGCACGAGCACAGTCATAACTACACCAAGATTGACGCATAGAGGTATAAAATTTATGTCATGTGTGTCAACTATTGACAACTCTTTGCGGTTATAAAATCTATTCCATACACGTCCCCTGATAGGGGACGTAACAGGGATTGAATTGATAAGAATAGAACTACTTACCACACCACTCCTATCTGGTGGCACATTAGATTACTTGCGTAGTGCCCCAAATTTGAAGTAGAGAGAGAATCAGTCTGCATGTCATAGCAGAGAATCAGGCTTTACGTCACCCAACACTGGAACAGTCCATTGTCAGATATTTAGGCCCAGGCACCCAGGCAGAGGAGAGAGGTCCCGTAACAGAGAATCTGGCTTCATGTCAGCACAGAATCAGTCTTCATGTCATAGCAGAGAATCAGGCTTCACGTCACCCACCACTGGAACAGGCCACTGTCACATATTTAGGCCCATGCACCCAGGCAGAGGAGAGAGGTCCCGTAACAGAGAATCTGGCTTCATGTCAGCAGAGAATCAGTCTTCATGTCATAGCAGAGAATCAGGCTTCACGTCACCCACCACTGGAACAGGCCACTGTCACATATTTAGGCCCAGGCACCCAGGCAGAGGAGAGAGGTCCCATAACAGAGATTCAGGCTTCATGTCAGCAGAGAATCAGTCTTCATGTCATAGCAGAGAATCAGGCTTCACGTCACCCACCACTGGAACAGGCCACTGTCACATATTTAGGCCCAGGCACCCAGGCAGAGGAGAGAGGTCCCATAACAGAGATTCAGGCTTCATGTCAGCAGAGAATCAGTCTTCATGTCATAGCAGAGAATCAGGCTTCACGTCACCCACCACTGGAACAGACCACTGTCACATATTTAGGCCCAGGCACCCAGGCAGAGGAGAGAGGTCCCATAACAGAGAATCTGACCTTATGTCAACACAGAATCAGTCTTCATGTCATAGCAGAGAATCAGGCTTCACGTCACCCACCACTGGAACAGGTCACTGTCACACATTTAGGCATTTAAGTTTTTCAGAATGACACTATCTGCACCTTCAATGTAAGATATCCTTTTTTGGTATAGATTTCAAGTAGGCCTCATATAGCAGAAACTAGTTATTTTGAGAATGGCAAATTTGGGAATAGTTTTTCAACCCAGAACAAAAACTGTGCTTTTACGGTCACTACAAATAACTTGACCAGCTAAAACAGTACAGATTTGGTTGAATAGAAATGTGAGGCCTATTTTTTACGCGCTGTGTGACAGGTATACATTTAATCACAGAATTAGACTTGTATCTGCACTGTAGCGTGTGTGTTAAGTTTTTCAGAATGACACTATCAGCACCTTCAATCTAAGATATCCTTTTTGGGATAGATTTAAAGAAGGCCTGATATAGCAGAAACTACTAATTTTGAGAATGGCAAATTTGGGAATGGTTTTTCAACCCAGAACAAAAAGTGTGCTTTTACGGTCACTACAAATAACTTGACCAGCTAAAACAGTACTGATTTGGAGGAATATAAATGTCAGGTCTATTTTTTAGGCGCTGGGTGACAGGCTCAACTTGCCCCTGATGTAGTATATGGCCAAAAAATAACCACACTATTGATGGTTAAATGCACTTCGGTGACACAGGCTCAGCCTGCACCTGATGTAGTATATGGCCAAAAAATAACCACACTATTGAAGGTTAAATGCACTTGGTGGCAGCTTGTGCTGGCGCACCACAAGCCACAAAATGGCCGCCGATCACCCCAGAAAAAAGTGATATAAAAACGCTCTGGGCAGCCTAAAAAAAGTGAGCAATTCAATATCAGCACTTCAATGATCCACAGCTGGAGATCGATCACTGAATTAAGTCTTTTGGAGGAGTTAATCTGCCTAATCTTGCCCTAACGTCGCTGCAGCAACCTCTCCCTATGCTTGAATTAGCAGAGTGACGTGCAGCGCTACGTGACCCAAGCTTATATAGAGGCTGGGTCACATGCTGCACTGGCCAATCACAGCCATGCCAATAGTAGGCAAGGCTGTGATGGCCTCTTGGGGCAAGTAGTATGACGCTTGTTGATTGGCTGCTTTGCAGCCTTTCAAAAAGCGCCAAGAAAGCGCCGAACACCGAACCCGAACCCGGACTTTTACGAAAATGTTCGGGTTCGGGTCCGTGTCACGGACACCCCAAAATTCGGTACGAACCCGAACTATACAGTTCGGGTTCGCTCATCCCTACGTATAATAATGCAGAGAGAGGCAACACAGAGAGAGGAGTGAGAGGAAGAGGAGTCAGAGGAGGAAGGTGGCTTTGAGGAGGTGGAAGACCAACCACAGCAGGCGTCCCAGGGGGCTTGTTGTCACCTTTCGGGGACCCTTGGTGTTGTACGTGGCTGGGTGGAGGAAGAGACCTTCAATGACATCAGTGAGGACAAGGAACGGGACATGGCTAGCTTGGTATCCAGCCTTGTGCAAATGGGGAGTTTGCGGATGTGCAAATGGGCTGTTTGCGGTGCGTTAAACGGGGAGTTTGGTCTGTCACTGTGAAGCGGGCGTAACCCTTACACTACCTGATCGATACAACATCATACCTGATGCTTTAAAGCACGTTATTCCAAACAATTTAGGAATGTTAGGTGATTTATGCCCTTTATGGATTAAAACCAGACTCTGCGTCAACTATGTAATTTTCCATGGGAGTTTTGCCATGGATCCTCCTCCGGCATGCCACAGTCCAGGTGTTAGTCCCCTTGAAACAACTTTTCCATCACTATTGTGGCCAGAAAGAGTCCCTGTGGGTTTTAAAATTCGCCTGCCTATTGAAGTCTATGGCGGTTCGCCCGGTTTGCCCGTTTGCGAACATTTGCGAAAATTCGCGTTCGCCGTCTGCGAACAGAAAATTTTATGTTCGCGACATCTCTAATGTGGCGTCCTCTTGTGTTGCACAACCAAAAAATGTTAGGATAGCATATACTTGAATATGTATGTAGATAATTAGAAAACCTAGAAAGTCTCACACATATATAGTTGATAATCTTTATTAATGAAAAGACAAAAATTGAATAATACATATACAGCGGTTTACAATAGTGGTAAAAAATGCAGGAGGATAAAGTGACAAGTGCACAGAGCCACCAATAGTCCTAAACTGGTAAGTCAGATAATACATAGGGCTGAATGAGACAAAGTATTGCCTATACTGATGTGATAACTGGTAAGTACCTATAAATAACCACACAGAAGACACACAGTCTCAATAACAACACCACATGTCACAAGAAAATACATAAGTCATGGTTATGTTGCAGGGAGGCCAGCAAGACGGTGTAATCACCTTGCTGAAACAGCTGTTGACCCGCCTGCAACATGCAATACAAAATACAATTGACAGTGGAGCAGCCTATACTGACCAGGAAAGTGTTGGCTCTTAGCCCGACGCGCGTTTCGCCTCGCTTCTTCAGGGGGTGTATGGTTGCTTCTAGTCACCAGCCAGGTATAAATGCCCCTATAATCCACCCACCTCTCAGAAACTCCCACCAGTAGAGCCAATAGCAGAGATGAAGGAGAACTCCCAGCTGGGCGTGAGCATGTAGCCCGTACAAATACAGTGGGAGTTGTCACACAGGTGCATTGAGTAATCGCCGAACCGGAGGGCGGGCACGCAGCGCACACCCGGAAGTATCGCATGAGTGGGTTGCTCAAAGCAGAGATAAAGGAGTGCACAATGTACAACCCCCACTCAGCGCCAGCGCAGAACACGTCAGCCAGGGACGTAGCAGCGGGACGTCACTCCGCACAGATCAAGGATCCCGCAAGAGTGCCGGCGTGAGGACGCACCTTCCAAAATTGTTGTATGCACTATAACCCCGGTGATGGCGCATGCCACCATGCAGGAAGAGATCCACAATGAGCTTAGGAGATGTAAGGATGATCGCGGCTAAGGTGGTAGGCTGCAACATAGTCCCGGACCACCCACACCAGCCCACAAGTCATGCGATCCACCAATGTGAGGACAACAGCGCCATGTTGGATCATGGCAATGACTGTCCCTACCCATAAATACAACAAGGCTAGGCGAACTTAAAAAATCTATATCTAAAATCCATATATATCAAATAAAATATATCATAAAGCGCCGTTAAGGACATTAACCAACCCAGTTTACACCAGCAAGAATTTGTAAATGTACGATAAAAACGATTCATATATGAGATCCTGGGTATATACATTCATGAGTATGTGTTATTTGGAGGTGAGATACCGAAGGACCGGAGAACAGTCCAGCGGCACCGCACCAACAGTTACTGTAAAGTGCAATACAATATAACACTAATAAGTATAAGGCTGTAATGAAAATCACAGCGGAGGACAAGGGATCTAAGCGAGGACAGCTTGTCATTTGTGCTGAGGCATAATAACAGAACAGTGCCTAGATAGACAGGGAAAGTAGTGCAAGTGAGGAGAAGGTGCAGATAGTACCATGCAAGTGAAGAAAACAATATGGGATAAGAATAAAATAAACATATATGCAATGTGTACACATATGCCAATAACCCAGGACCATGCAGGTTGGCCTATGATACCGGCCACCCAATTGCTGTATATCCAGGGTTGTTGCACACAGTAGGATGGAAGTGGGCAATAAACCATACAGCCCAGTCCGAATCCATCCAGGTCTAGAGTCCTCTTTGACATAGGCAGCCCAATGAGATAGAACTAAATCGGAGATTAGATGAATCAGGAGGGGGAAGAAAAGGAGAAGGGAGGCCCGTGATGGGCCGATACCATCGAGACGATGCATCCAATTCCAACGGTGCAAAGCACTAGCAGCCTAGTTGGTGGGCATCGACTGGACCTGGCAATTCTAGAAAGACATAACTCACATGAATAAAGTGAACAGGAGAACCATGCAACTAAGGATACAAATAGCAGTTAAAAACAAAATGGTTAAATTAAGACATAATGCACTGATAAAAACAGTCGGTACTGCGGGACACCAGGTCAGAGGAAGCACTGCAAAACATATAGAAACAGGGCTAGGATGTGTTGGAGAAGAGAGAGAGGAGAGAGGAGAGGAGAAAGGATCCAAGGGTCAAGAAACTGCTGGAGTAGTTCACAAGAAGGGAACAAAGCTGTTACCCTCGCTGAGACCCAGGGGGGCGTTGGTATTCAAGGTGTAGATCCACCTTGTTTCTTTTTGGCCTAGTATCTTTTTCCAATCGCCACCCCTGGGGGACACCATGACTCGATCGATCCCCCTGAATCTTAGGAGGCATCCATCGCAGTTGTGCTGCTCCTTAACCACCTCCGGACCGCTGTACGCACAGACGCGTCCTGGAGGTGGTTGATTCATTCCTCCTGGACGCGCCGGCGCGTCCTCTTTCGAGACGCGAGATTTCCTGTGAACGCGCGCACACAGGCGCGCGCGCTCACAGGAACGGACGGTAAGAGAGTGGATCTCCAGCCTGCCAGCGGCGATCGTTCGCTGGCAGGCTGGAGATGTGTTTTTTTTAACCCCTAACAGGTATATTAGACGCTGTTTTGATTACAGCGTCTAATATACCTGCTACCTGGTCCTCTGGTGGTCCCCTTTGTTTGGATCGACCACCAGAGGACACAGGTAGCTCAGTAAAGTAGCACCAAGCACCACTACACTACACTCCCCCCCCCCCCGTCACTTATTAACCCCTTATTAGCCCCTGATCACCCCTGATCACCCCATATAGACTCCCTGATCACCCCCCTGTCATTGATCACCCCCCTGTAAAGCTCCATTCAGACGTCCGCATGATTTTTACGGATCCACTGATAGATGGATCGGATCCGCAAAACGCATCCAGACGTCTGAATGAAGCCTTACAGGGGCATGATCAATGACTGTGGTGATCACCCCATATAGACTCCCTGATCACCCCACTGTCATTGATTGCACCCCTGTCATTGATCGCACCCCTGTCATTGATCACCCCCTTGTAAAGCTCCATTCAGATGTCCGCATGATTTTTACGGATGCACTGATAGATGGATCGGATCCGCAAAATGCATACGGACGTCTGAATGAAGCCTTACAGGGGCGTGACCAATGACTGTGGTTATCACCCCATATAGACTCCCTGATCACCCCCCTGTAAAGCTCCATTCAGATGTCCGCATGATTTTTACGGATGCACTGATAGATGGATCGGATCCGCAAAACGCATCCGGACGTCTGAATGAAGCCTTACAGGGGCGTGATCAATGACTGTGGTGATCACCCCATATAGACTCCCTGATCACCCCCCTGTCATTGATTACCCCCCTGTCATTGATTACCCCCCTGTAAAGCTCTATTCAGACGTCCGCATGATTTTTACGGATCCACTGATAGATGGATCGGATCTGCAAAACGCATCCGGACGTCTGAATGAAGCCTTACAGGGGCATGATCAATGACTGTGGTGATCACCCCATATAGACTCCCTGATCACCCCCCTGTCATTGATTACCCCCCTGTAAAGCTCCATTCAGATGTCCGCATGATTTTTACGGATGCACTGATAGATGGATCGGATCCGCAAAACGCATCCGGACGTCTGAATGAAGCCTTACAGGGGCGTGATCAATGACTGTGGTTATCACCCCATATAGACTCCCTGATCACCCCCCTGTCATTGATTACCCCCCTGTAAAGCTCCATTCAGATGTCCGCATGATTTTTACGGATGCACTGATAGATGGATCGGATCCGCAAAACGCATACGGACGTCTGAATGAAGCCTTACAGGGGCGTGATCAATGACTGTGGTTATCACCCCATATAGACTCCCTGATCACCCCCCTGTCATTGATTACCCCCCTGTAAAGCTCCATTCAGATGTCCGCATGATTTTTACGGATGCACTGATAGATGGATCGGATCCGCAAAACGCATCCGGACGTCTGAATGAAGCCTTACAGGGGCGTGATCAATGACTGTGGTGATCACCCCATATAGACTCCCTGATCACCCCCCTGTCATTGATCACCCCCCTGTCATTGATCACCCCCCTGTCATTGATCACCCCCCCTGTCATTGATCACCCCCCTGTCATTGATCACCCCCCTGTCATTGATCACCCCCCCTGTCACTGATCACCCCTCTGTAAGGCTCCATTCAGACATTTTTTTGGCCCAAGTTAGCGGAATTATTATTTTTTTTTCTTACAAAGTCTCATATTCCACTAACTTGTGTCAAAAAATAAAATCTCACATGAACTCACCATACCCCTCACGGAATCCAAATGCGTAAAATTTTTTAGACATTTATATTCCAGACTTCTTCTCACGCTTTAGGGCCCCTAGAATGCCAGGGCAGTATAAATACCCCACATGTGACCCCATTTCGGAAAGAAGACACCCCCAGGTATTCCGTGAGGGGCATATTGAGTCCATGAAAGATTGAAATTTTTGTCCCAAGTTAGCGGAACGGGAGACTTTGTGAGAAAAAAATTAAAAATATCATTTTCCGCTAACTTGTGCCCAAAAAAAAAAATTTCTATGAACTCGCCATGCCCCTCATTGAATACCTTGGGGTGTCTTCTTTCCAAAATGGGGTCACATGTGGGGTATTTATACTGCCCTGGCATTCTAGGGGCCCCAAAGCGTGAGAAGAAGTCTGGTATCCAAATGTCTAAAAATGCCCTCCTAAAAGGAATTTGGGCACCTTTGCGCATCTAGGCTGCAAAAAAGTGTCACACATCTGGTATCGCCGTACTCAGGAGAAGTTGGGGAATGTGTTTTGGGGTGTCATTTTACATATACCCATGCTGGGTGAGAGAAATATCTTGGTCAAATGCCAACTTTGTATAAAAAAATGGGAAAAGTTGTCTTTTGTCAAGATATTTCTCTCACCCAGCAAGGGTATATGTAAAATGACACCCCAAAACACATTCCCCAACTTCTCCTGAATACGGCGATACCACATGTGTGACACTTTTTTGCAGCCTAGGTGGGCAAAGGGGCCCACATTCCAAAGAGCACTTTTAGGATTTCACAGGTCATTTACCTACTTGCCACACATTAGGGCCCCTGGAAAATGCCAGGGCAGTATAACTACCCCACAAGTGACCCCATTTTGAAAAGAAGACACCCCAAGGTATTCCGTGAGGGGCATGGCGAGTTCCTAGAATTTTTTATTTTTTGTCACAAGTTAGTGGAAAATGCTGATTTCTTTTTTTTTTTTTTTTTCATACAAAGTCTCATATTCCACTAACTTGTGACAAAAAATAAAAACTTTCATGAACTCACTATGCCCATCAGCGAATACCTTGGGGTCTCTTCTTTCCAAAATGGGGTCACTTGTGGGGTAGTTATACTGCCCTGGCATTCTAGGGGCCCAAATGTGTGGTAAGGAGTTTGAAATCAAATTCTGTAAAAAATGACCTGTGAAATCCGAAAGGTGCTCTTTGGAATATGGGCCCCTTTGCCCACCTAGGCTACAAAAAAAGTGTCACACATGTGGTATCTCCGTACTCAGGAGAAGGTGGGGAATGTGTTTTGGGGTGTCATTTTATATATACCCATGCTGGGTGAGAGAAATATCTTGGCAAAAGACAACTTTTCCCATTTTTTTATACAAAGTTGTCATTTGACCAAGATATTTATCTCACCCAGCATGGGTATATGTAAAAAGACACCCCAAAACACATTCCCCACCTTCTCCTGAGTACGGAGATACCAGATGTGTGACACTTTTTTGCAGCCTAGGTGGGCAAAGGGGCCCATATTCCAAAGAGCACCTTTCGGATTTCACAGGTCATTTTTTACAGAATTTGATTTCAAAATCCTTACCACACATTTGGGCCCCTAGAATGCCAGGGCAGTATAACTACCCCACAAGTGACCCCATTTTGGAAAGAAGAGACCCCAAGGTATTCGCTGATGGGCATAGTGAGTTCATGGAAGTTTTTATTTTTTGTCACAAGTTAGTGGAATATGAGACTTTGTATGAAAAAAATAAATAAAAAAAAAATCATCATTTTCCACTAACTTGTGACAAAAAATAAAAAATTCTAGGAACTTGCCATGCCCCTCACGGAATACCTTGGGGTGTCTTCTTTCCAAAATGGGGTCACTTGTGGGGTAGTTATACTGCCCTGGCATTCTAAGGGCCCAAATGTGTGGTAAGGAGTTTGAAATCAAATTCTGTAAAAAATTACCTGTGAAATCCGAAAGGTGCTCTTTGGAATATGGGCCCCTTTGCCTACCTAGGCTGCAAAAAAGTGTCACACATCTGGTATCTCCGTACTCAGGAGAAGTTGGGGAATGTGTTTTGGGGTGTCATTTTACATATACCCATGCTGGGTGAGAGAAATATCTTGGCAAAAGACAACTTTTAACATTTTTTTATACAAAGTTGGCATTTGACCAAGATATTTATCTCACCCAGCATGGGTATATGTAAAAAGACACCCCAAAACACATTCCTCAACTTCTCCTGAATACAGAGATACCAGATGTGTGACACTTTTTTGCAGCCTAGGTGGGCAAAGGGGCCCACATTCCAAAGAGCACCTTTCGGATTTCACAGGTCATTTTTTACAGAATTTGATTTCAAACTCCTTACCACACATTTGGGCCCCTAGAATGCCAGGGCAGTATAACCACCCCACAAGTGACCCCATTTTGGAAAGAAGAGACCCCAAGGTATTTCGTGATGGGCATAGTGAGTTCATAGAAGTTTTTATTTTTTGTCACAAGTTAGTGGAATATGAGACTTTGTAAGAAAAAAAAAAATAAAAAATCATCATTTTCCGCTAACTTGTGACAAAAAATAAAAAGTTCTATGAACTCACTATGCCCATCAGCGAATACCTTAGGGTGTGTACTTTCCGAAATGGGGTCATTTGTGGGGTGTTTGTACTGTCTGGGCATTGTAGAACCTCAGGAAACATGACAGGTGCTCAGAAAGTCAGAGCTGCTTCAAAAAGCGGAAATTCACATTTTTGTACCATAGTTTGTAAACGCTATAACTTTTACCCAAACCATTTTTTTTTTACCCAAACATTTTTTTTTTATCAAAGACATGTAGAACAATAAATTTAGAGCAAAATTTATATATGGATGTCGTTTTTTTTGCAAAATTTTACAACTGAAAGTGAAAAATGTCATTTTTTTGCAAAAAAATCGTTAAATTTCGATTAATAACAAAAAAAGTAAAAATGTCAGCAGCAATGAAATACCACCAAATGAAAGCTCTATTAGTGAGAAGAAAAGGAGGTAAAATTCATTTGGGTGGTAAGTTGCATGACCGAGCAATAAACGGTGAAAGTAGTGTAGGTCAGAAGTGTAAAAAGTGGCCTGGTCTTTCAGGGTGTTTAAGCACTGGGGGCTGAGGTGGTTAAAATGCCTGGCCAATGTCTTCAGCTGCAATGTGTCTTGTTCTTCTTTAGCAGCCTCAATAGAGAGAATGTGTTCTCTAACTCTCCGCCTGAGCTCTCTGGATGTCAGGCCTACATATATGAGATCACAAGGGCAAATTGCCCAATAAATGACCCCTATTGTCGTGCATGTTATGGGGTGTGTGATCTTATATTGTTTAGTATGGCCCGAATCCCAGAAGTGTGTGGCCCTGTCCATATTTGCACATCCCACACATTTACCGCACTCTCTACTACCCCAGAGTGCAACTTTTGTGCCAAAAAGACCTGGAGCCTTCGGCGAATAGTGGCTCCGAACTAAGTGGTCGCTAACATTTTTGGCTCTGCGGTAGGTGATGCGCGGATAGTTGGGAACCCAAGTTTGTAATTGAGGGTCCAAACGTAACACCCCAATATTTGGTCAAGACCGCTCGTACTTCTCTCCATTGTTTATGGAAATTGGTGATCAGTCGGATCTCATCCACAGAATCTTGTTTCTTTTTCTTAAACAGAAGGTCGGACCTCTTTTCCGATTTAGCTCTCAAATATGCTTGATCTATACATTGCTTACCGTAGCCACATTGCTGGAATCTACTTCGAAGGTCCTCCGCTTGTAGTTCAAAGGAGGAATCGGTGGAACAGACCCTCCTCGCCCGAAGGAATTGGCCCACTGGTATACTTCTAATGAGGTTGTTAGGGTGTGCTGATTGTGCACTGAGGAGAGAGTTGACAGACGTCTCCTTTCTATATAGATCCGTCCCCAAGAAGCCCTGCAAATCCACCCGAAAGACCACGTCCAGGAACTCCATATTGGTCCGACCCACCTTGAAAGTGAGTTTGATATTTTTATTATTGTTGTTAAGTTCTCGGATAAGGAGCACAAATTCATCCTCAGTCCCCTGCCAAATGATGAGCACATCATCGATGTAACGTCCCCAAAAGGTTTTAAAATTCGCCTGCCTATTGAAGTCTATGGCGGTTCGGCCGGTTTGCCCGTTCGCGAACATTTGCGAAAATTCGCGTTCGCCTTTCGCGAACAGAAAATTTTATGTTCGCGACATCTCTAATGTGGCGTCCTCTTGTGTTGGCAAAAATCCACGGTACTGACAATTAGTGATGAGATGCATAGTCAATATTCGAATTTGCGAGAATTTGAACATTTTTGACCGAATATTCGCCATAAATTCTCAAATTCGAGAATTCATGATCTCCAGTCATTATTTACTTGATTGCGAAAATCAGCAATGTAATATATTTTCGCGATAACAATTTGCGATTAGAACATTCGCGATCAACACTAAGGGGTAGGCAACTTTCCTGTTGGTTGCTAGGGATGTTGCTAAGTGCCAATATTCACGATAAATTTGCGATAAGAATATTCACGATCAACACTATTCGCAAATACAAATATATAGCACTATATTCTAAACATTTGCAAATTCTCGAAATGGCGATATTCGTACTGAACTTTAGGATTTTTGGACCCCGGACCCGAACATTTCAGTAAAAGTTTGGGTTTGGTGTTCGGCGATTTAACCCCTTAAGGACATAGGACGTACCGGTACGCCCTATTTCCCGAGTCCTTAAGGACACAGGACGTACCGGTAAGTCCTGACTTAAAATCGGCATTCCGGCGCCGCGGGGGTTAATCGGAACGGGATGCCGGCTGAAATCATTCAGCCGGCATCCCGTAACAATGCAGGGGGGGGGGTCATTTGACCCCCCCGTATCGACGATCGCAGAAAACCGCAGTTCAATTCAGACCTGCGGTTTTCTGCGTTTCCGGTCCATTCGGGTGTCCTGTGACCCGATGAACCGGAAAAAGACTGCGATCGGTGGCGTAATTATACACCACCTATCGCAGTCCGAGGATTTGGATAGGCGGTGCTGGCCCTGGTGCTGATGCCTGCTGTCCAGGGTGCTGATTGGTGCAGGGGAGAGAGGCGCGAGATTCAAACTTCCTGCGCTCCTCTCTCCCCTCCTCTTCCTGTCCAGCACCCTGACCGTGCAGCATCGTTCAGCATCAGCTCCTGCGTCCCCATAATCGCCATCCATCACCCTCCTGCACCCATCGCCACCCAGGTAGGTTAGGGTCAGTGAGGGAGAGGCACCGTTAGGCAGGGAAAGAAGGGAAAAGTTAGTAAGAAAAAAAAAAAGTTCTTTTATTTCAAAACTTTTTTTGATCCATCCATCAGACCCCAGACCCCCCCCCCTGCCACTTGCCCCCCCCCCCACCAGCCCCCCAACAATCCAGATTCCCACAGTGGGGTTTACTGAAATGGACTATTTTAGTTTTTTTTTCAGTAACCCACTGGTGAATCTGATGGTGGAGCAGACGAATCTGTACGCCCAACAGTTCGTCGCTCAAAACCCAGGCTCATTTTTGGCTAGACCCGGTGGCTGGACGCCGGTCAGTGCAGCCGAGATGAGGACATTTTGGGGCCTCGTGCTGCATATGGGTCTAGTCCAAAAACCCAGTGTCAGGCAATACTGGAGTGGGGACGTCCTATACCAGACCCCACTGTACAGTATGGTCATGACACGTCCCCGGTTTGAGGCCATCCGGAAATGTCTGCATTATTCCAATAATGCAGCATGTCCACCCCGAGGTGATCCTGCCTATGACCGGCTGTATAAGATACGGCCGGTCATCGATCACTTTGGGGCCAAATTCATGGAGGCCTACATACCTGGAAGGGAGGTCGCGGTTGATGAGTCTCTCGTTGCGTTCAAGGGGAGACTCAGTTTCCGCCAATACATTCCCACAAAGCGGGCGAGGTATGGCGTGAAGCTATACAAAATTTGTGAGAGTACCTCAGGGTACACTTACAAATTTCGTGTGTACGAGGGGCGAGATTCTCGTATTCAACCCCCAGAATGTCCCCCCACTCTGGGTGTTACCGGGAAACTCGTGTGGGACCTTATGTACCCACTGCTGGATAACGGTTACCACTTGTACGTGGACAACTTTTATACCAGTATCCCCATGTTCAGGTCCCTTTGCGCCAGATCCACGTTCGCTTGTTGGACCGTGCGGAAAAATCAACGCGGCCTCCCTGCCTACCCCCTCCAGGTACCTATCCCCAGGGGTGAGACCTGTGCCCTTACCAGTGGAAACCTGTTGCTGGTCAGGTATAAGGACAAGAGGGATGTCCTTATGCTGTCCACAATCCACAGTAACAGCACCACCCCAGTCCCTGTGCGAGGTACCGCGGCAACGGTCCTCAAGCCCGATTGTATCGTCGACTACAATCGGTATATGGGAGGAGTTGATCTCTCTGATCAAGTCCTCAAGCCATATAACGCCATGCGCAAAACCCAGGCATGGTACAAAAAAGTTGCGGTCTACTTGGTGCAGGTTGCCATGTACAACTCTTTTGTACTATCCCGAAGCGCTGGCAGCACAGGGACATTCCTCCAATTCTATGAGGCAGTCCTCAAGGCCCTGATCTTTTCGGACCGGGAAAGAGCAGGCCGGAGTACCTCGGGAACTGGAGGCGCCCAAAAAAAGTGCAGAGTGTGTCACAAGAGGGGGATACGGAAGGACACCACCACTCAGTGTGACACGTGCCCCGATCATCCGGGCCTCTGCATTATCGATTGCTTCAGGGAGTATCACACTTCCATGGAGTACTAAATTTTTATAATCCCCAACAGTCCACTAGAGAACATAAAAAACTATGTCTCTCAGACTTTGGAGACACAGAAACAATTTTTATTTCCCCAAAAAATATTAGTTTTAGTGCAGGCATCCTCAAACTGCGGCCCTCCGGATGTTGTAAAACTATAACTCCCAGCATGCCCAGACAACCTACAGCCATCAGCAGGGCATGGTGGGAATTGTAGTTTTACAAGATCTGGAGGGCCGCAGTTTTAGGATGCCTGCTTAGTGTCTCCAAAGACTGAGAGACATACATATTGGGGATCGTCGCGTGCGTAAAAGTCGTCACTATAAAAATTACTTTTGACCAAACGCCTCGGATGAACGGTGTTAAAAATATAAAATAAAAACGGTGCCAAAACACCCATTTTTGGGCAAAATTTCAATTTGAATCCATTTTGCCGGTAATAAAGCAAGGGTTAACAGCCAAACAAAACTAAATATTTATTGCCCCGATTCTGTAGTTTGCAGAAACACCCCATATATGGTCGTAAATGGCTATATAGCCGCACGGCAGGGCATAGAACAAAGGGAACTCCATATGGTTTCTGGAAGGCAGATTTTGATGGACAGTTTTTTTTTTGACACCATGTCCCATTAGAAGCCCCCCCTGATGTAGCCTAGACTAGAAACTCCAAAAAAGTGACCCCATCTAAGAAACTACACCCCTCAAGGTATTCAAAAGTTACTTTACAAACTATGTTAACCCTTTAGGTGTTCCACAAAACTAAATAGCGAATGTAGAAACAATTTTAGAATTTAATTTTTTTGTTACATTGCCTCAAAAAGAGTAATATAGAGCAACCAAAAATCAAATTTACCCCTAAAATAGTCCCAAAACAACAACCACCTTATCCCGTAGTTTCCTAGATGGGGTCACTTTTATGGAGTTTCTACTCTAGGGGTGCATCAGGGGGCTTGAAAGGGTACATGGTGTAAATAAACCAGTCCAGCAAAATCTGCCTTCCAAAAACCATATGACATTCCCCTTCTTCTATGTCCTGCCGTTTAGCCAAACAGTAGTTTACGACCACATATGGGGTGTTTTTGCAAAGGACAGAATCAGGGCAACCCATTTTGAGTGTTGTTTGGCAGTTAACCCTTGTTTTACTCCTGGAAAAAATTGATTATATTGGAAAATTTTCCAAAAAATAGAAATTTCAAAATTGTTTTCTCCATCTGCCATTAACTCTTGTGGAACACCTAAAGGGTTAACAAAGTTTGTAAACCAAGTTTTGAATACCTTGAGGGGTGTACTTTCTTAGATGAAGTCACTTTTTTAAAATTTCTATTCTAGGGGTGCAACAGGGGGCTTCAAGTGGGACATGGTATAAACAAAACCAGTCCTGCCAAATCTGCCTTCCAAAACCAATATGGTGTTCCCCTCCTTCTATGTGCTACCGTTCGGCCAAACAGTAGTTTACGACCACATATGGGGTGTTTTTGCAAACTACAGAATCAGGGCAACCCATTTTGAGTGTTGTTTGGCAGTTAACCCTTGTTTTACTCCTGGAAAAAATTGATTATATTGGAAAATTTTCCAAAAAATAGAAATTTCAAAATTGTTTCTCCATCTGCCATTAACTCTTGTGGAAGACCTAAAGGGTTAATAAAGTTTGAAAAAACAGTTTTGAATACCTTGAGGGGTGTAGTTTCTAGAATGGGGTCATTTCTGAAAATTTCAAAATTTGCTTCTAAACTTCTAAGCCTTGTAACATCCCCAAAAAATAAAATATCATTCCCAAAATGCTACAAACATGAAGTAGACATATGGGGAATGTAAAGTCATCACAATTGTTGGGGGTATTACTATGTATTACAGAAGTAGAGGAACTGAAACTTTGAAATTTGCTAATTTTTCAAAATTTTTGGTAAAAATTGTATTTTTTTATGCAAAAAAATTAACTTTTTTGACCCAATTTTAGCAGTGACATGAAGTACAATATGTGACTAAAAAACAATCTCAGAACGGCATGGGTAAGTCAAAGCGTTTTAAAGTTATGAGCACTTAAAGTGACACTGGTCAGATTTGCAAAAAATGGCCTGGTCCTTAAGGTGAAAATGAGCCCGGTCCTTAAGGGGTTAAACAAGCGTTTAACTGTGTGGCCTTAGAAGCCATCACAGCCATGCCTACTAATGGCATGGCTTTGATTGGCCAGTGAAGCATGTGACCGAGCCTCTATATAAGCTGGAGTCACGTTGCGCTGCACGTCACTCTGCTGTGCTTAGTGTAGGGAGAGGATGCTGCTGCTGTGAGGGAGAAAATAGGACAGAATCTTTAATCAGAACTGCAATTGAACTCTGCAATCTTTTTACCCTGCCCTGAGCCCAGTGACAGAGAAAAATAACTTTTATCCGTCTGTTAGTTAGGTGGGCGGCGGCGGCCATTTTATGCAAGCTCAGTGCACCAGCACTGCATATGTGCTTTTGTGACATTCAAATCCAAGCTTGAAATACTGCAATAATAATCTGGTTTAAAAAAAACACCCTTTTTTGGTAATATCCTATATCTGGTGCCTATGCAGCATTAGTCAGTGTGGAATTTAAGCTAGAAATACAGCTATAATTTTCTGTTTTTTAAAAAACACCCTTTTTGGGCAAAATACACAATTTTACAGCCCTTGCTGCATCTGCACGTGTGAAATTCAAGCGTTATATACAGCTGTCATATTCTGAAAGTAAAAAAACACCCTTTTTGGCAAAATACACCATTTTACAGCCCTTGCTGCATCTGTGATTGTTAAAAACAAGCTTGAAATACTTTTATAAGTTACAATAATTTTTTGGCTTTGAAAAAACACCCATTTTTGGCAATAACCTCCATCTGGGGCCTCTGCCGCATTAGTCAGTGTGCAATGTAAGCTAGAAATACAGCTATAATTTTAAAAAACACCTTTTTTGGGCAAAATATACAATTTTACAGCCCTTGCTGCATCTGCGAAATTGAAGCATTATATACTGCTGTCATATTCTGTTAGTAAAAAAAACACCCTTTTTTCGGCAAAATACTTAATATTGCAGCCTTTGCTGCATCTGTCATTATGAGATACACCCTTTAGATACTGTTGTTCTATTCTATTAAAAAAACACCCATTTTTGGCAAACATCTTAATTTCCGGCCTAGTCTGCATCTGTACGTGGGAGATACACCCTTTAGATACTGTTGTTCTATTTTGCTATTAAAAAAACACCCATTTAGGACAAAAAAAAATTTTTTGCAGCCTTTGCTGCATATGTCATTGTGAGATACACCCTTTAGATACTTTTGTTCTATTCTGCTATTAAAAAAACACCCATTTTGGGAAAAAATCTTAAATTGCGGCCTAGTCTGCATCAGTACGTGTGAGATACACCATTTAGATACTGTTGTTCTATTCTGCTATTAGAAAACACCCATTTTGGGCAAAAATTTAAAATTGCGGCCTAGTCTGCATCTGTACGTGTGAGATACACCATTTAGATATTGTTGCTCTATTCTGCTATTAAAAAAACACCCAATTAGGGCAAGATCCTACATTTTTGAAATATGAGGAGAGAATCGAATAAGGGACGTGGCCCCGGACGTGGTGCTGCTGGTGGAGCTCCTGTTGCAGGAAAAGGATGTGGTCGATCTGTGCCATCTACACGCACAAGTGAAACACCTTCCTCAGGTGCGAGTAGGCGACAGAACCTGCAGCTGTATTTGGTCAGGCCTAATGCGGATCTACGAATGGTGAGGCCAGAACAAGTAGAGGAGATAGTAGATTGGGTTGCTGACAGTGCCTCCAGTTCCTTCACATTGTCTCCCACCCAGTCTCCTGCTGAAAGATCAGAGTTGGCACCTGCAGCCGATGTCCATCAGTCTTTCTCCTCACCCCCTTGCAAATCAGCCAAGCAGTCTGAGCCCCAAGTCATGCAGCAGTCTCTTCTGCTTTTTGATGACTCTGTTAGAAGGGTTTCTCAAGGCCATCCACCTAGCCCTGCCCCAGAAGTGGAAGAGATTGAGTGCACCGATGCCCAACCACTTATGTTTCAAGATGAGTACATGGGAGGACCATCGCAGCACGTCTTGGATGATGACGAAACACAGGTTCCAACTTCTGGGGCTTTCGAAAGTGTGCAGACTGACAAGGAGGGCAGGGGTGAAGACTGGGTGGAAGATGATGTGGAGGAAGATGAGGTCCTTGACACCACATGGAATCAAGGTCATGCGAGTGACCTGTGTAGTTCGGAGGAAGAGGCGGTGGTTGCACAGAGCCACTAGCACAGCATAAGAGGGAGCAGGGTGCAAAAGCGGAGCGGCCATTCCCTAGAAAGTACGCCTGCTACTGCCCACTGAAGCAAGGGACCGAGCACACCAAAGCCAGCTCCAAGGAGTTCCCTGGCGTGACAGTTCTTCAGACAATGTGATGACGACAAGACACGAGTGGTTTGAACGCTGTGCAATCAGAGCCTAAAGCGAGGCATATATGTTTTCAACCTGAGCACAACCTGCATGACCAGGCATCTAAGTGCAAAGCACGAGCTTCAGTGGAGTAGACACCTCAAAAACCAAGAAAGGTCTCTGGCTCCTCCTGCTTCCTCTTCTGCTGCAGTCTCGGCCTCTTCATCTACCTCTGGAGTGACAGTGCCACCTGCAAACCCGCAAACAGAGGATCTGAAAGCAACACCACCATCTGGGTCACCAAGCATCTCCACAATGTCCCACTGAAGCGTTCAGCTCTCCATCTCACAAACACTGGAGTGGAAGAGGAAGTACCCCCCTACCCACCCGCGATCCCTGGCCCTGAATGCCAGCATTTTAAAATGACTGGCCTTTGAAATGCTGTCATTCCGTCTGGTGGAGACGGAGAGCTTTAAAAGCCTTATGGCGGTGGCTGTCCCACAGTCTGTCATGCCCAGCCGCCTCTACTTTTCCAGGCGTGCCATCCCTTCCCTCCACAACCAAGTGGGAGACAAAATCAGTTGTGCACTGCTCAACGCCATCTGTGGCAAGGGGCAACTCACTACGGATACGTGGACCAGTAAGCATGATCAGGGACGTTATATCTCCATAACAGCACACTGGGTAAATGCAGTGGCGGCTGGGCCTGAGGCGGATAGCAGTTTGCCGCATGTCCTTCCACCACCGAGGATTGCAGGGCGCGTCAGTTTGCCTCCTGTTGCATCCTCATCATACTCCGCTTCCTCATCCTCTACCGGCTCCTCATCCGGTCAGCGTAACACCTTCACCACCAACTTCAGCACAGCCACGGGTAACGACAGCAGGCAGTTTTAAAACTTATCTGTTTGGGGAATAAACCCCACACCGCGCAGGAGCTGTGGACGGGCCTTGAACAACAGACCGACGAGTGGTTAGTGCCAGTGAGCCTCAAGCCCGGCCTGGTGGTGTGCGATAATGGGTGAAATCTCATAGCAGCTCTGGGACTATCCGGTTTTATGCACATCCCTTGCCTGGCGCATGTGCTGAATTTGGTGGTGCAAAAATTCCTTAAAAATTACCCTGATATGTCAGAGCTGCTGCATAAAATGCGGGCCGTCTGCGCACACTTTCGGCGTTCTCACCCTGCTGCTGCTCGCATGTCAGCGCTGCAGCGTAACTTCGGCCTTCCCGCTCACCGCCTCATATGCAACGTGCCAACAATGTGGAACTCCACCTTGCACATGCTGGCCAGACTGTGCGAGCAGCAGCAGGCTATAGTGGAGTTTCAGATGCAGCACGCATGGGTGAGTCGCTCTGCGGAACAGCACCACTTCACCACCAATGACTGGGCCTCCATGCAATACCTGTTTTCCTTGTTGCGCTGTTTCGAGTACTCCACCAACATGGCCAATGCCGATTATGTCGTTCTCAGCGTTACTATCCCACTTCTATGCCTCCTTGAAAAAACGCTGCTGGCGATGATGGAAGAGGATGTGGCACAGGAGGAGGAGGAGGATTCCTCCACAAGTGGCTCCGAGGGTGGGTTCCTGCACCCACAAACGCCAGGTACACAATTGTCCAGCCAGGGCACAGTTCTGGAGGATGACGAGGTAAAGGATGAGGTGATGGAGGAGTAGGAACAATGTTCACAGCAGGGTGGCACCCAGACCAGCTTATGGCCATCACTGGTGCGTGGCTGGGGGGATACAGAGGACACAGACGATACATCTCCCACAGAGGACAGCTTGTCGTTGCCTCTGGGCAGCCTGGCACACATGAGCGATTACATGCTGAAGTGTCTCCGCAACGACTGCCGAGTTGCCCACATTCTAACTTGTGCTGATTACTGGGTGACCACGCTACTGGATACCCGTTACAAGGTCAACATACTGTCCTTAATTCCCTCACTAGAGCGTGATCGTATTTTATGTTATCTAAAGTCATTTCCCTATCCACATTTGTTTGCAGAGTATTTACCATGCTCTTAACCACATTTTGATGCCATTTGCAGCCCTCTAGCTCTTTCCATGACATTTTTAGAGCCATTTTAGTGCTCAAAAGTTCGGGTCCCCATTGACTTCAATGGGGTTTGGGTTCGGGGTAAAGTTCGGGTCCCGAACTCAAACTTTTTTGTGAAGTTCAGCCGAACCCGTCGAACCTGAATATCCAGGTGTCCGCTCAACTCTAGATAGAAGTATCCACAATGTGTCCTTCATAATGGGTATAGCTATAGCAGGGGAATCAGGTGTACCCTGGCTCTGGTGCCTGGGAGGACCCACATAAGAAGACACCAGTATCATGCAGTACATGTAGGTGGGGGGCTTGTAACAGATTTTGCACTTGGGATTATAAACTTCAAGAAGACAGGCTGGCCACACCAAACGAATGGGAAATGCTGACTGAGATTTATCAGATATTCGTCATCTCTTGAACATTCAGCCAGAGGCTGTAGATGCTGCACACGGCTCGTTACATTGTCTTAATTGCTTATAATTTTGTATGTACAATTAGTGGCCAAGGACAGGAAGAGTTAATAATACCCCCAGAGTATAACTAATGGGGTCTAGGGGGAGTTTCTTCTTATATCTATCAGTCTTATATATAGAGCATGTACTCCATACAGGACGTTGCTGAAGGACAGGATGAGGTAGGTGCAAGTGATATGATGACTGGGGGGCTGTCAGTCATAGTATGGTTTCAGTCAGTATCACATGGAGCGCTGATGCAGCAGAACTGATTTTGTTAATGCTTAGCTGAGTTTTCTATTAACTACATGGGACCTCCAGTACTAGAGATTATACTTCATTGTATATACTTCATTGTATTATTTACTAAGGTTATACTGGAGCAGGTCATACTATGCTAGTGTCATACTACAGCTGTACTAGAGGTATACTATTGTCATACTACAGCTTTACTATGGGTATGCTAGTGTCATACTACAGCTTTACTAGGGGTATGCTAGTGTAATACTACAGATGTACTAGGAGTATACTAGTGTCATACTACAGCTGTTCTAGGGGTGTACTAGAGCCATGCCACAGCTGTACTAGGGGTATACTAGATTCATGCCACAGCTGTACTAGAGGTATACTAGAGTCATACCAAAGTTGTACTAGGGGTATACTAGAGTCATACCACAGCTGTACTAGGGGTATACTAGAGTCATACCACAGTTGTACTAGGGGTATACTAGAGTCATACCACAGATGTACTAGGGGTATACTAGTGTCATACCACAGCTGTACTAGAGGTACACTAGTCATACCACAGGTGTACTAGGGGTATACTATAATCATACCACAGTTGTACTAGGGGTAAACTATAGTTATACCATAGCTGTACTAGGTGCATACTAGAGTCATATCACAGCTGTACTAGAGGTATACTAGAGTCATACCACTGCTCTACTAAAGGTATACTAGAGTCATACCACAGCTGTACTAGAGATATACTAGAACCATACCGCAGTTGTACTAGGGGTATACTAGGGTCATATCACAGCTGTACTAGGGATATACTAGTGTCATAATAGAGCTGTACTAAAGGTGTACTAGAGTCATACTACAGTTGTACTAGGGGTATAATAGAAATGAAGCAGGGTCACACTACTGCTGCACTAGGGGTATACTACAGATATAGCAGGATTATACTATAGCTGTACTAGGGGTATACTAGCAATGCAGCAGCGTTATACTGCAGCACTACTGGAGGTATACTAGAGATGAGAAAACCTCAAAGAGAGAGATTGTTTTCACCAGAAATCAAGAAATGCGTTATCTAGCCTACAATAGTCATGACATATATTAACTGGTCTCCATAATAGAAATAGTACCCACCCAGATGTCCCCCAAGGCCTTCAAACTAGACAAATTCTTTTTATCTGCTTTGCTCTGATAAAGGCCTTTTGTCCTGAAAGAACTAGTTGCAGATGTGAGGCTGGCCTAGCTATTTTCCTAGTTTTGCTACATAAGCATGTTTAAAAGTCTGGAAGGCAACCCCCTACTGATCAGCTGTGTGAAGACAATACAGTGCTCATATGACTGCTATGTTCTCACTGGTTATCAGCTTGCTGTACAGCAAGGTGTAATTACAGCTCTGCTATTCCCATTCACTTCAATGGGATGGCTCCTTTCTATTCACCTAAGGAAGGATATGTCATCTCTCCCTCTTGCTCCATCTTGCCTGGAACTAATCGCAAAATGTTTGGTTTCAATCTGAACTTTTTGGGAAATTCAGACTGAATTCCCAACCGAGAGAATTGATTTGCTCATCCTTACTAGAGATATAACAGGGTGATACTACAACTTTACTAGGTAAATACATAGAGATTTTATAGAGATACAAAAGAGTTTCTTCCATACTAGAGATACGGTATGTATAAGAGACATAACAGGGTCCTGCCACAGCTGTATGAGAGGTATACTATAGATAAATCAGTGTTACACAGTTAACCCTTTTACTTTTGTCATGTTTTATCAGTATAGCGGTACTGTGTGTTTTCCAGTGAGGGAGGATAGGACTGTTCATATAATGCACTGGAATCACAAAAATCCTGCTTGGCCTACACAAACTTTTTTTTCCTGTGCATGAGCAAAAACCTCAAGATTCTACAGTTCATAAGTGTTTTATAGGTATATTCTCAGTACCCCCAGTAGCATATATTTTGCTGGATACACTGTGCAATTGTGTCTTTTTCTGTTTGACAAACAGTCTCCATTTTGGTCCTTCTTAGATCAGCGCATTTCGGTGTCTTTGTAGAATGGAACTTTTTAATTGTGTCTTGTTAATTCCAAAAACTATTTTAATTCCACTACTGTTTATAGTAGTTTTAGTGCGGAGTATACCAGTGTAAGTTGTTATTACTAGCGTTAATCGTGTTTGTGGATGGTAACATTTCATTCAGACTCTGTCTCTTAATTACCAAAACAAACTGTTGCACTTTTGCTTCCATTTAATAATCCATGTACTAAAACTATGACTTGTTATTGTTTAAATAGACCTCATAATAAAATATCTGGTAGCTGACAGAGTGGAAAACGAAGGACCCATGCCACTTTTTTAGTGGTCTAGGTTTAATAGATAAAAGTGAGATTAGACCTGGATTATAGCTCATTTACTATGTGTGACTTTTGCACAAGTCGCAAAAAAGTTGCAACCTATGCCAGAAAACCCCCTGAGGTACCAAATATATGATTAAGGTGCACCACCTCTGCAGTTGTTGGGTAGTGCTGTATAAATCACCAAACTAAGCCTCAAAAGCAAATGGGGCTCTTTCTCTTTTGAACGCTGCAGTGTGCCAAAATGGCAGTTGACGACCACATACAGTACAGACCAAAAGTTTGGACACACCTTCTCAGAGTTTTCCTTATTTTCATGACTATGAAAATTGTAGATTCACACTGAAGGCATCAAAACTATGAATTAACACATGTGGAATTATATACATAACAAACAAGTGTGAAACAGCAGAAAATATGTCATATTCTAGGTTCTTCAAAGTAGCCACCTTTTGCTTTGATTACTGCTTTGCACACTCTTGGCATTCTCTTGATGAGCTTCAAGAGGTAGTCCCCTGAAATGGTTTTCACTTCACAGGTGTGCCCTGTCAGGTTTAATAAGTGGGATTTCTTGCCTTATAAATGGGGTTGGGACCATCAGTTGCGTTGAGGAGAAGTCAGGTGGATACACAGCTGATAGTCCTACTGAATAGACTGTTAGAATTTGTATTATGGCAAGAAAAAAGCAGCTAAGTAAAGAAAAACGAGTGGCCATTATTACTTTAAGAAATAAAGGTCAGTCAGTCAGCCGAAAAATTGGGAAAACTTTGAAAGTAAGGGCTATTTGACCATGAAGGAGAGTGATGGGGTGCTGCGCCAGATGACCTGGCCTCCACAGTCACCGGACCTGAACCTAATCGAGATGGTTTGGGGTGAGCTGGACCGCAGAGTGAAGGCAAAAGTGCCAACAAGTGCTAAGCATCTCTGGGAACTCCTTCAAGACTGTTGGAAGACCATTTTAGGGGACTACCTCTTGAAGCTCATCAAGAGAATGCCAAGAGTGTGCAAAGCAGTAATCAAAGCAAAAGGTGGCTACTTTGAAGAACCTAGAATATGACATATTTTCAGTTGTTTCACACTTGTTTGTTATGTATATAATTCCACATGTGTTAATTCATAGTTTTGATGCCTTCATAGTCATGAAAATAAAGAAAACTCTTTGAATGAGAAGGTGTGTCCAAACTTTTGGTCTGTACTGTATGAAGTGCCATATTCAGGAAAAAATGAAAGATTTGGGGTTAAAGCAACATCTTATTGAAAAAAAAAAGGATTTTCTTTTTTTAACAGCCAAGGTTTTCTACATTCCATGACAGCACATGGGGCAAAGCACTAACTATACCCCTCAATAAATTCCTTGAAGCATGCAGATTCCATAATTGCCCCATTTTAGGGGGTTTCCACTGTCTGAGTACCTCAGGGTCTTGTCAATTGCGACATGGCGCCTGTAAATCATTCCAGCAAAATATGCCTTCCAAAAGCCATGACGCTCCTTTCCTTCTGAGGCCTGCAGTTTGCCTATCCAGTCATTTACAACCACATTATAAGTTAAAATGAAAAATCTGGGGCTAAAGAGACTATTTAAAAAATATTTAATTATTAAAGGAAATGTGTCACCAAAGATTGTATCTTGCCCTTGTGTCTGTGCCCTTTGCAGGGGTCATTGTACAAGGAAAGAATAGATAAGCTGTGACAATCATCCATTGTGAATAGTGGATCCTGTCTTATCTATACACAGAGGTGATATCATTATAGACAGGATTAGAATGAGTTAAATGCAGTAAATTGATCTGTAAAGAGGTGCCAATTATAAGACATAGTGGCCAGCGCAAGAATTGCAGGATTGCATTAATTTTTTTATTTTTTTATATATGGAATACATGAAAACCATTCCAATAAATTCTTCTCTCCCTAGAGCCATATGGCGCTCCTTCACTTCTGAGCCCTGAGGTGTTCCCATATAGCAAAGTTTACGACCACATAGGTAGAGTTTATGTAAATTTCAGCCTCATGGTAATAAATACTGAGGCTGTTTGTTATTGCTGATTGGTTTGCTGTTAATCCTTGCTGTGTTACAGAAAACATTGATCTCCAAAAAAAATTAAAATGAAATTTTGAAACTTTTACCACATTTTTCTCTTAATTCTTGTGGAACACCTAAAAGGTTAACAAAGTTTGAAAAAACAGTTTTGAATAATATGATGGGTGTAGTTACAAAAATTCTAAGACTTCTAATTTTCTAAAAATAAATAAATGACTTTTACAAAAATATGTCAATATAAAGTAGACAAATGGTGAATGTTAATAACTATTTTTGAGGTATCACTATCTGTCTTAAAGCAGTAAGATCTTTATTTAGAAAATTGGTTAGATAAGTAAAAACATTCCAAGATCATTAGCACATAATTTGACAAGTCAGATTTTCAAAAATAGGCCTGAACAGAAAGGTGAAAAGTGGCTTGATCTTGAAGGGGGTAAACAGGCTGTTTCTTAATGCTGCCAACCATGTATTTACCAATGGCTATGTATGTCAGAGCCAATATGACATTATTTACTATTGCTGTCATTGTGTTAACCCCTTAGTGATACACCTTTTTATGGTGGTCACTAAGGGGCCTTAGGCTGGGCCGCTGCTTTTTTACAGGGGACCCGGGGGTGCAGTGGGGAGCGGGGACCCGGCTCTCACATGAGAGCCACAGCCCTACTCTAACAGCCCGGACCTGCAGGAGTGCCGATCTGGGCTGTTTAACACTTTACATGCCGCGGGCAATGGCGCCCGCCGCATGTATTGTGCTGACAGAGTAATAGGAAAAATATGAGCCCTAGGAGACCTCAAAGAGTCATATATCATATTTTCATGGCAAATGGAAGACTTTTGAATTGGGTAGAATCATTTGGACCAAATTTTTTTAAATGACTCGTTACAACCTGAAACGCATTTCAGGAAATTTGCTCATCTATATTAGAGACAGGGTCTTTCTACAGCTTTACTAGGGGTATAATAGAGATGCAGCAGGGTCATACTGTAGCTTTACTAGAGGTATGCTAGAGATGTAACAGGGTCATACTACAGTTTTACTAGGGGTATACTAGAGATGTAACAGGGTCATACTACATCTTTACTAGTGGTATAATAGAGATGTAGCAGGGTCATACTATAGTTGTGCTACGGTTATACAAGAGATGTAGCAGGGTAATACAACAGCTTTACTAGGGGTGTATTAGAGATGTAACAGGGTCATCTAATAGCTGTGCTAGGGGTATACTGTTGATGTAACAGGGTCATATTACAGCTTTACTAGAAGTATAATAGAGATTTAGCAGCATCATACTACAGCTTTACTAGGGGTTTACTAGAGATGTAACAGAGTTATACTACAGCTTTACTAGGGGTATACTAGAGATGTAACAGGGTCATTTTACAGCTTTACTAGGGGTATACTAGAGATGTAACAGGGTCATATTACAGCTTTGCAAGGGGTATACTAGAGATGTAACAGCGTCATACTGCAGCTTTACTAGGGGTATAATAGAGATGCAGCAGGCTCATACTCTAGCTTTACCAGGGGCACTCTAGAGATGTAACAGGGTCATCCAATAGCTGTGCTAAGGGTATACTGGAGATGTAGCAGGGTCATAATAGAGCTATACGGGTATACCAGAATTTTAAAATTGGGGCATAGACAAAGAGTAATAAAATGCAAAATGTGTTTTTCTGCTCACCATGCTGGGATATGAGAAAAGCTTCTTGTATGAAATCCCACTTGGTGTCCTAGAAACCGCTTCGCCTTGGGTGTAGGCAAAGCTTCACCAAATAAAGAGGAAATAAAAAATCTCTAACGCTCAAGGGAAATGTCTTAAGTATAAAACTATCATTTATTGAAGAAATCAATTAAAAACTTACACGGCACAGAGCTCTGGTCATATTGCTGACATGTTTCGAACCTACTTGCAATGATTCTTACTCATAGCAAGCTCTTACATACTACAGAGCTATGGTCATCTCGCTGACATGTCTCAAACTTACTTGCAATGGTTCTTACTCATAGCATGCCAGGGACAGTGAAGGGAAAGGCTAGAATTTCAAAGAAGAATTGTGTGTGTTGTGTACAATAGAGAGAAGCAGGAGAGCTGACAGGAAAAGAGGAGACAGGACCTGGGGCAAATACTTTCAATTTGTTTCCAAATTTTCACAGAAATCCTTTTTTTGGGGGTTCAATATAATTAAACAACATATACACTTTATTACTGCAGCAATACCCACGGTATGGTAGAGATCTACCTGTGTGTGTTATTCAGCATCAAGCTTCAGTCGTCCGTGTACGTATTTTCAGTTTCCACATGCATGGAATTCATTTTTTGGAGGGATTGTTAAATGTAATTAAACCAGCATATAAATAAAATTGCTACAAAACACAAGGAATAGTAGCAAGCTTTCTGTGTGTATTAACGAGAAATTAGGCATCAAGTCATCCGCTTACATATTTTTTTTGTTAAATTGTTTATTTTATTGATTTTTTTATCAATGAAAAAATAGTACAGGTACATTGTCTCATTGCACAATCGTAAGAGGCAATACAGGTACATTACTATGTTGCATAACGTCAATACCAACAAATGTACATTAGTATACAAAACATACATTTTGCATCTGAGGCCAATAAACGCACTAAGGGCTGAAACCACAGAAGGACATAAGACAATTACAATGACACGACACATGGGGGAAATTAGAGGAAGGGGGAAAAATAATAATCTAATTGGTAATCAAAGGTCTTTTATTGTAAGTGATCAAAAGCGTCATCCCATGTTTGCCAGATCTTTGTAAATCTATCGACTGAGTTAGTAATACATGCAGTTAAGTATTCCATTTTCCTAACTTCCCTTACACTATGTATAAGGTCCATTCGGGTAGGCGCGTCTGCCCTCAACCAAAACCTCGCAATTAGGCGTCTGGCCGCCGTTAACACCTGAAGGACTAGTAGGAGGAATTGTTTTTTTAAAGACATTTTTGGCATATTCAATAAGTAAAAAAAAGGTGTAAAAGGAAAACGAATTGCGAGGAGTTGAAAAAAGACAGACTCCACCATTCTCCAAAAGGGCACAATCACAGGACATTCCCAGAAAATGTGAAGGTGGGTCCCCTCATGTCGGGATTCGAACCCGTGACCAGCCACATCCCAGGCGGTAGCCCTGCTTACTAGGCTACCGTCCTCTCTGGACATTCCTCCCTGAAGCCTATTAGTTACCTCAGTCTTGCCAAGCCTTGCTCATCACCCTTGATTCCCCACACCTGGTACTTCCCTATATAAGTCCAGCCCCTTGCACTCTAGCTTTGCTGATTATTGAGCTCCTGAGCCTTGATCAAGCTTCTCCTCATCCGCTGCTCCTGCTACAACTGAAGTCCACTGCTGACCAGGAATTGCCTACCGACTACTCTTCTGCTTGACCCTACCTACTGAACTGCTACCATCGTTGCCATCCGGATTGTCTGACTACGCTTACTGCCGCCTGCCCTGACCCACCGCCTGCCTACCGACTACTCTTCTGCTTGACCCTACCTACTGAACTGCTACCACCGTTGCCATCCGGATTGTCTGACTACGCTTACTGCCGCCTGCCCTGACCCACTGCCTGCCTACCGACTACGCCTCTGCCAGACTTCTTGCACCTACTACCTGCCTGCGGTCCTTGCCACTGGGCTCCACTCCTACCTCCAGCCAGCGGTCCTCTGACTCAGGTGAGCCTCAGTACAGGACTGTTACACCTCACCTATCATACACCTCCAACATCTATCAGAGATATCTTGGCTAAAGTGTTTTAATAGCTGTGGGGTATGATACCAAAACATAAGCACTTTATATGTGTTTTCCCTATATGTGATACATGAGGACGACTTCGCTGCTCGTTCCCATATCTGTTTCCATTCTGCATACGTTATAGGATGGCCTAGAATTACTTCCCATTTAGACATGTAGGAGTGAGTGACAGAGGAGGATGATAGGATAAGATAAATGTCTGAAATGAGACCCTTCGTTGTAAAAGTCAATTTAAAAAGTTTCTCAAACGGCGTGGGGGTTGACACCTTCGTTGAGTGAAAGAGGTCCGAAAAAAAATGGCAAATCTGCAGATATTGATACCCAGAGGACTCCGGCAATTGATGCAAGGATCGTACCTCGTCAAATGAGAAAAAGCCCAGAGTCCTATAGTTTACAACATCCGCAAATCTGAACAACTTCCTGGGAAACCATGTTTTAAGAAAAGCTGTGCTCATTCCCAACTTAAATAGTGGGTTATACAGAAAGGAGACCATAGAAGATTTTTCCGATGCAAGTGAAAACAGTCTGTTACATCTTGACCATATGTTACATGTAAAAGACATAGGGCCCAGTAGCTCAGGTCTAAGTGAGGGTTGTAGAGAGTACCAAATGAGTGAGTTCGGATGTACAGGGGCTATCCACAACTTCTCTATTTCCATCCATCTGGAGTACGCGTACATATTGGACCAGGCTGGCAGTCTTCTAAGGTGTGTAGCCCAGTAATATTTTTTAATATTTGGAACTGCTAATCCACCTTGAGTTTTGGGTGACATTAAAATTGAGCAAGCTATACGATGCCTCTTTCCATTCCAGATGAACCTGAATATGGATGACTGAAAATCACGCAGCTCCTTCTCAGGGACAGGAATTGGGAGAGTTTCAAACAAATACAGTAATTTAGGCAAAATATTCATCTTAACTGAAGCTATACGGCCCAAAAGGGAAATGGGAAAAGGCATCCATTTAATCAATAAGGCCTTGAGTTCTCGGAACATAGATTGAAAATTTTGAGCGTACAACGAGGAATAAGTAGGGGTTAAGTTGACCCCCAAATACCTCAAGGACGTTTCCGTCCATTGAAAATTAAAGCTGGATTTTAAGGTGGTCAAAATATCAGGGGTTAGGTTAAGAGGGAGAGCCTCAGTTTTTGTGGTATTAATTTTATAACAGGACAACCTACCATAAGTCTCTAGTAATTTAAAGAGGTTGGGAAGCGAAATATGTAAGTCAGTTAATGTTAGCAGGATATCATCTGCGAATAGTGAAAGTTTGAATTCTACTGCATTCACTTTAATCCCATGAATATCAGGATGAGACCTAATGGCCGCCGCTAGGGGTTCTATGCATAGAACGAAGAGCAGGGGGGACAGTGGACATCCCTGTCGCGTACCATTTTTTTATAGGAAAAGGCAAAGAATGAGCATGCTTCATTTTCACTATCGCTGTGGGTTGGGCATATAGAACATGGAGGGCTGTAAGGAAAGGGCCTTTCAGACCGAAGGCCTCCATGGTAGAGAACATAAAAGGCCACCCTAAGCGATCAAACGCTTTCTCTGCGTCAAGACTTAGCAACAACGCCGAGTCTCTGCGTTTATTTGTGATATCAATTAAGTCAATGGCGCTTACATATTTTAAGTGTCCACACGGTCGCAAATTAATGTTTTTTTTGGGAGGGTCTTTTAATTTAATTAAGCAGCATATGTACATGATTAAATCAGAAATACCCGGGTTTGGTATAAATCTACCTGTGTGTGTTAAGTTTGAATTAAACGTCAAGCCTCAGACACCCGTTTAGGTCTGTTCGGTTTTCACACGGTTGGAATTGAAATGTTTTTTTTTGGGATTGCTAAATGTAATTTAACCAGCATATATATGTGATTACTACAAGACACAGGGTAGGGCAGCAACCTACCTGTGAATGATAACGAGAAATTGAGCATCAGGCCTCAATTGTCTGTTTCCATGAATTCTGTTTCCACACAGTTGGAATTTAACATTTTTTTGTGACTTGTTCAATTTAATTAAACCAGCATGTAGGTGATCAACACCAATATACAGGCCAGCACAAAAAAAGTATCTGTGGGGGATAACATATTCAGTTTCTCTTTATTTCTGTATTCACAAACCCCTTTTTTAATTATTATATATATTTTTTTAATTGGGGACGGATTATATTCAAAGCAGCAGCATATAAACGTGATTACTACACCAATAGACAGGGAAGTACACACAAGTATTTGGGAGCTATAAAGAATTTAGGCCCAAATCTGTTTCCCTATTTCACACGTTTTTAATCAATTCAATTTTTTGAGGTTGTTGATTATATTCAAACTAGCAGCATATATACACGTGTTTATATGTGTTTATACTTGTTTACAATATATATATATATACCGTACAGACCAAAAGTTTGGACACACCTTCTCATTCAAAGAGTTTTCTTTATTTTCATGATTATGAAAATTGTAGATTCACACTGAAGGCATCAAAACTATGAATTAACACATGTGGAATTATATACATAACAAACAAGTGTGAAACAACTGAAAATATGTCATATTCTAGGTTCTTCAAAGTAGCCACCTTTTGCTTTGATTACTGCTTGGCATTCTCTTGATGAGCTTCAAGAAGCTCCCCTGGAATGGTTTTCACTTCACAGGTGTGCCCTGTCAGGTTTAATAAGTGGGATTTCTTGCCTTATAAATGGGGTTGGGACCATCAGTTGCGTTGAGGAGAAGTCAGGTGGATACACAGCTGATAGTCCTACTGAATAGACTGTTAGAATTGGTATTATGGCAAGAAAAAAGCAGCTAAGTAAAGAAAAACGAGTGGCCATCATTACTTTAAGAAATGAAGGTCAGTCAGTCAGCTGAAAAATTGGGAAAACTTTGAAAGTAAGGGCTATTTGACCATGAAGGAGATTAATGGGGTGCTGCGCCAGATGACCTGGCCTCCACAGTCACCGGACCTGAACCCAATCGAGATGGTTTGGGGTGCGCTGGACCGCAGAGTGAAGGCAAAAAGGGCCAACAAGTGCTAAGCATCTCTGGGAACTCCTTCAAGACTGTTGGAAGACCATTTCAGGGGACTACCTCTTGAAGCTCATCAAGAGAATGCCAAGTGTGTGCAAAGCAGTAATCAAAGCAAAAGGTGGCTACTTTGAAGAACCTAGAATATGACATATTTTCTGTTGTTTCACACTTGTTTGTTATGTATATAATTCCACATGTGTTAATTCATAGTTTTGATGCCTTCATAGTCATGAAAATAAAGAAAACTCTTTGAATGAGAAGGTGTGTCCAAACTTTTGGTCTGTACTGTATATATATATATAAATTTGTGTGTGTTTACTACACCAATACATAAGGTAGTGCACAACATTATCTGAGAGGCCCAAAAATGTCTGGACTATGCAAGGTTTCCAAACAAAAGACCCAGAGCCAGAATGTGGGTAGTTGCAGCAGCATCTATCCAGACAGAAGTAGTAGTAGTAGTAGTAGTAGTAGTAGTAGTAGATGGCCGCAGTTGTCCCTGCTAGCTTTAGAAAGGTGAAATATTATAGTTGAGATGAAAGAGGATGAGATTGTGGATTGGATGGCTCACACCTCCTCTCAGTAGCAGCAGGATGATGTGTAAGTGACTTCAGAGTCCGATACCTTGCCGTGGAGCTAGGGGTCACAGCATTCCTCCTGCTCCTCCTCCTTGCAACCCCAAAGATGGCTGCTAGTGGATTCCTCCCAGTCTTCTCTGCCCCTGCCTACAGGGGCAACTTCCTTTTTCCTAAGAAGTTGCAAGAAAACCCCACCACACCCTAAGGCAGATTTTTAATCAAGTCTCCCTGTGATGGCGAGAGCAATAAAGAGCAGAGCTTATGTACCTCCCAAAGAACAGCCAGGGTCAGGTCTGCTTCTGTATCTGTTGATGCCACTGACAGTGTGGGTGGGTTAGGCCCAAAACGTACCTGAGCTAAGCCCAACTCGGCTGGCTCTACCACTGCTATGCTAGTATCTCCCGTCTGGCATTTTTTCTTCATGCTGATGGAAGACAAAAACATTTCTTTGTCCAAGCTGTTCAAGAGCAAAATAAGGTGTGGGCAAGCAAATACAAATAGGAGCCACAGCTCTATTGAACCACATGGCATCCAGCCATATCAGCAGGTTTTCCCTCCTTCTCCCGGTCCCCATTGTGCCAGCCAGGCTGCATCCACGAGCAGTATGGTTTCTTTCACACTGTCATCCTTTTCTGCTTCTCACGCTTTGACTCCTCCTCCTTCTCCACTCCATCGTCAGATATTGATAATGGAATGCATGGCCAGGAAACAACTCTACAAGACCAGCAATCCGATGGTGCACAAGCTTAATTCCTACCTGTCCCAGTTGCTGGCAGTACAGTTGGTGCCGTACCATTTAGTCAAGTCTGCTGCCTTTAGCAATAAGATTCTTCACTGGCATTATTTTTCCCAAAAAGCGATTCCTGCCTTGTGCTCTCATGTAGCGGACAACTTGGGTTTCTCCCTGCGATTCTCACTATGTGGCAAGGTTCATGCCACGGTGGACACCTGGAAATGCTCTTACGGGCAAGGACAGTACATGTCTTTTATGGCCCACTGGGTCAATGTTTTTTCCAGCAGAAGCGAGGTTGTTTTGACCCTCCACAATTCTGTCTTCCTGGCTCCCACACCAGGCACTTATCTGCCTCCTCCCCCTCCTCCATGGACAAGTTCCTATCACCAACAGCAGCAGGGCACAGGGTCACTCGAACCACCCCTCCTTCCTATCACATGTGTCAGGTTAAGCATTGCCAGGCTGTGTTGGAGCTGATCGTCATGGGAGACAGTAGCCACACTGGCGAGCAGTTTCTCCAATACATCAAGAAGCAAACATGCAGTTGGCTGTGACCCCACCAACTCCAACTGGACAAGGTGGTCAGTGACAATGGGTGCAACATCGTGGCCTTCCTAAACCTGGGAGAAATAACACATTGTCCCTGCATGGCACAAGTCATCATCCTCGTGGCACTAAATAAGTACACTGGCTTGTGCAAGGTGCTGTTAAAGTCCAGGAGACTGTACAAGCACTTCAGACACTCTTACGTGGTGCGGAACATTCTCCTGGACCTTCAGCGATAAAACAGCCTGTCTCTATACTCCATAATCCATGACGTGCCAACTAGTTGAAATTCGATGTTGCACATGCTCAAGCATCTGTACAAGCAGCAGAAAGCTGTGAATGATTTTGTCATGCACCAGACAGTCCTATGCCTTATTCACACGTCAGTGTTTTGGTCAGTGATTTCTATCAGTGATTTTGAGCTAAAACTAGGTGTGGCTCTAAACACAAAATAGGTGCAGATCTTTCCCTTATAATTTATGTCTGTGTAGGCTCCAATCATCTAAATCACTGACCAAAACACTGACTTGTGAACAAGGCATTAGCAGCAGGGAGCATGTGTTGTTTCGATTTCAGGCAGTGGCAGCTCATCCGAGATGCCTGTTGGGTGCTGAAGCCTTATGAGGAGGCCACAAAGTTTGTCAGCAGAGACAGCTGCAGGATGAACAACGTCATCCCTCCCATATTTTTTCTTAGAACAGAAAGCGGACACTCATGTAGCAGGGATTCACAGTGGAAGAAGAGCAGCTGACAAATCTAGTTGTCCGCCCTATAGCTGTTGGGGGCACACAAAAGGAATCTGCCATGGAAGTGGAGGATGATGAATATAAGGAAGATGAGGAGCTGCCACTGCAAGAGGAGGAGTTAGAGGTGGAGGAGCAAGAGAACAATGAGGAGGATGGCATGGGCCAAGACATCCAATCGTCTTAGTGGGGGAAAGAAGTGGCTCTTCGGGCACACTGCTTACGATTACTGAATAGCCATGCTTTTAAACCTTCGCAATGAAGGCAAAATGGGGGAATGTTTTCCTCTAGCAGAAAGGGAGGGAAAATGATGTTACTACTATGAAACACTGGGTATGCACCCTGCCGCAGCTTAAAGCGAGCAGACACCTCCTACAAGCTTGTCTCCGCTCCCCGCAAAGTCACCCACTCCCACCACTATAAGCAGCAGATACCACAGGAGCAGTAGCAGCAGCAGCCATTTAAGTGTCCTCAACATTAAGGGGCAGTTTTTCCACGTGCCATGCAAACCGGGCACATACCTTGTTCCCTGACCCCATCGATTTCTGGGCAGGCAGACTAGTGGCTACAGCTATGCTATGAGTAAGTATAAAAGGTCATATCAAAGAAATGTTAGGAGTAGATTTAGGAGGGTCTTACTAGAGCTATACTAGTGGTATATTTAACAGGGTCATACTAGAGCTATACTACAGGTATATGATAATGTCCCCTTTTCGTGCTCCCAGTATTTATAATGTCCCCTTGTAGTCCTCCAGTATCCCCCACAGCACCCCCACTTAAGTTACCTAAGTTAGGATAGATTTATAATTGCTGGGAAATCGATCACTAGCATCCCACAGATCACTGGAACAGGAGTCCCTGACTACTCTATGACAATGGGGCATTGTTAAGCAGTCAACTATATCTCTGGCAGCCTAATAGAGATGAATGAGGCAGCAGTATGCACAATTAAGACTGAGTTCACTTTTCAGTTATTTAGTCAGTTATTGTCATCAGTTATTGTGAGCCAAAACTAGATGCGGGTCAAAAATACAGAACAGATGAATATCTTTTCATTATACCTTATCTCTGAGTTGGCTTCACTACCGGTTTTGGTTCACAATAACTGATGGAAATAACTGACCAAATTACTGAATTGTGAACTCAGCCTAACCTCCACTCCATTTATACAGGGAGATGAGGAGGACCCCAATTTCTGTGATTCATGGGGGTTCCAGCAGTCAAACCTCACTGATTAGATACTCATCCCATGGATAAGAAATAAGTTTAAAACAACTCCTTTAAAGGAGTTATCCGATTTCAGACACATCTCCCACATGTTCCGGGCCCTTCACAGGTAATATACTAACTCCGCTCCCTGTGCCGCTCCTGTTCCTCGCACCGCCACTGCTGCTTCGCCCTGCACACTGATGAAAACATCCGGTGTCGGGAGGGAGCAGCCAATGGCAGGCGGGGACAGGGATGAGCCTCCCTAGCGTCATCCGCCGCAATGCTAGGGAGTCTCGTCCTTGACCCTGCCTGCCATTGGCGGCTCCCCCGACACCGGATGTTTTCATTGGTGTGCAGGGAGAAGCAGCGGTGCAAGGACCAGGAGCGCCGCAGGGAGCGGGTAAGTATATTACCTGTGAGGGGCCTGGCACATGGGGGGGTTGTTTCTGAAATCAGATAACCAATTTAAAGAGTCAAGAAAAACTACACCTCAGTGCTCTTCAATTTTTGATGACAAACTCTCATCATACTGGGAGTTGGAGACCACTGTTATGTACTGTAATAATTGTGGAAAAATTCTGTTTTCCAGGTTGTTGTCTCATCTATACATAACACTATGGCATCTTCTAGTAATGTTCCCCTCCTCATACTCAGGTGGCAACCTTGCTTCCATGGATCACAGAGGGATTTTGGTAGATGGAGATGTCCTTATAGGAGCAGTAATTCCTCTTCACATTGACAAAATATACTCCATGTTGACCTTCCAGGAGAAGCCACCAGCAGATATCTGCACAATGTAAGTTTAAGAATCATTAAATGTACTTATCTTCATGTAACTTATATATTTCTATCAGGCATTTCTACTAATAACAGCTATGTTAGGGTACTTTCACACTAGCGTTTTTCTTTTCCGGCATAGAGTTCCATCACAGGGGCTCTATACCGGAAAATAACTGATCAGACATATCCCAATGCATTCTGAATGGAGAGTAATCCGTTCAGGATGCATCAGGATGTCTTCAGTTCAGTCATTTTGACTGATCAGGCAAAAGATAAAACCGTAGCATGCTACGGTTTTATCTCCGGCGAAAAAAACAGAAGACTTGCCTGAATGCCGGATCCGGCATTTTTTTCCATAGGAATGTATTAGTGCCGAATCCGGCATTCAAAATACAGGAATGCCGGATCCGTCCTTCCGGTCTGCGCATGCGCAGACCTTTAAAAATAGAAAAAAAAATAAATACCAGATCCGTTTTGTCTGATGATACCAGAAAAACAGATCCGGTATTGCAATGCATTTTTCTGACTGATCAGGATCAGAAAATATGACATGCGTTTGCATACAGTTTGCCTGATCAGGCAGGCAGTTCAGGCAACGGAACTGCCTGCCGGATTCAAACAACGCAAGTGTGAAAGTACCCTTAATGTAAGATGAATTAACTGATTTCTTCACAGGCCTGGAGGTGTAGCAGTTAACTTACAGCTGGGACCTCCTCAGTTGTTTGGGGATCAATCGGCCTTTCCAATAAAGAAACCCTGTCGTCTTACATAGGACACAGAGGCATTAGGGCACCATACTTTTCTGTTCTAAGAGACAGAATAACATGGGATAAACTGAAGTGCAGTTTGTTCCCAAAGTGCTCAGATACAGTACCTGTGGTGTGAGCGGGGAGACAGGCCACTTGTGTGAGTCAGGAGACACAACAAATATTGGGAGATTGTGCAAACAGCCAAAAGAGTAAGGGCCAATGTTACAGCCACCAAGAGAGAGCAGATAGAGACTTTGTGAATCAAAGGGCATGGCAGAAACACTAATAATGTACAAGAGAGGTACTACTGAGAGAGTTACATGAGCAGGTGGGGCAGAAGAGTCTCTCCATGGATTATTGGAGAGCCTTCAGGGGAAACCATGCTGTGCCAATGGTCAAATATGAATAATGCTTGTGGGTCCACAGTGACTATAACCTCCAGAGATCACACACATCTTTAGCTGGCCCTGAATATGAAATTATTGGGGTTCCCAATGTTGAGGCTCAATTTCACTTTGCTGAAGACAAACCATCAAGCTTACCAGGACTCAACTCAACACTGGTACACAGGCGATAAAAGAAGAAAGAGGGTTTGAGGGTTAGTCGGATCTGATGGAAATGACTCCAGTAGATCCGAAAAACTTGAGGCGCCAGGGGGTTGTAGGAGTAATTGTGGAGAAGGAAAAATGGTAGATAGGCTTCTCAAGGGTTTGTCAAGCTGACTAGTGTGTCCGCATGTGTAGGATAAGTGGGGTAGAAGGAAATAGGAGGATTGGTGGGTGTTGGTTCCCACTCAAATCCGCCTATTACTGGAAACGGGTTTCCAGGAATAGGCGGATTTGAGTGGGAACCAACACCCACCAATCCTCCTATTTGCTTCTACCCCACTTATCCTACACAGGCGATGAACCACTCTAGAAATACCTCCCATGGACTTACATCAATACCCAGAAAACATGAGGAAGCCCATGCCTGACCATAAATGATATTTTAATAAACTCTAGTCAAGAGTCATGGAGTCCAAGTATTGTTTTATTTTCCTTCAAATTCTCAGGCAAAGGTCTCACTGTTGAGTTCGTTATGACCCAATTAACTTACATCCTGGGTTCCCGAGGGCTCTGTGATACAGATAAGTGAAATTTAGTATAAATGATATTAAGTCCACTATTTACTGATTTCAGGTTCCGCCTTGAACACTACCAGCAGTTCCATGCCATGAGGTTTGCTGTTGATGAAATTAATAGAAGCCTTGAACTTCTCTCAAATGTCAGCCTGGGCTTCTATGCCTATGACTCCTGTGCTGTGCTACAGGGCGAGTTAGAGGGAACCTTGTGGATGCTGACAGGACTTGATCATGCAATACCCAATTACTGTTGTCGCAAACATCCACCTCTGGCTGCCATCATTGGACACTCATCATCCACGTACTCTATTCTCATGGCTCATATATTGGGACTATACAGATACCCACAGGTAACATTGAAAAAAGTTGAAGGTTTTTCTTGAAATGCTCAATTGTAGAGATGACCAAATTTCGGGAAATTATTTTCAGGTCCAATTCTGAGAATCAGTTAAAAAATGTGATTCAGGTTTAAATCAATGCTACCTGAGTTAAAAGTGCTCCAATTGCCCTGGAAATTTGCATAGGACACTCAGTTCTCCAAGGAATCATATTTCTTCTCTCATCTTTCTCTATTTTTTTTTTCTTTCTCTGTACCCCCCATTGAATCCCTTTAAGCAATGCTAAATAATGTAAGAGTGACACAAAGCTAAGGGTAATCACATTGACATTAACAAACAGCATAGTTAAAAACACATTGGTAAGTTTTTTTTAATGAAGAATCTTTCAAAAAGTGTCTCTTATATGGGGCAAATGGTGTATAAACACACAGTATTATCTGAAAAAACAAGAGGTCCAAAAGTTATGAAATAATGGAGGCAGATGTCTGCCCCTGTTTATACACATAAGTGTTAATGTCAGAAGAGACAAAGGCCTGTACTGAGTAAGCCTCGAAAAATTCTCCCTTTTTTGGGAGCAGCAGCAGTACAGTGTGGATTTTGAAGGGGTAAGTGTGTAGGAGTAATAGTGGCAGTATTGCTAGTGGCAGCAGTAGCAGCACAGCATGGAACAGACAAGGCACTAGATCATCCAAGTACTCTATTCTCATGGCTCATATATTGGGACTATACAGATACCCACAGGTAACATTAAAAAAGTTGCAGGTTTTGCTTGAAATGCTCAATTGTAGAGATGACCAAATTTCGGGAAATTATTTTCAGGTCCACAGGTTTTGGCAAGCTGTGTTGGCTGTGTTAGTGCCAGCATGGGATGTAACGGAGGCGTGTAAAAATCCTTACATATACGTGCCCTATTCATTTTGACAAATGTAATGTATTGTACACTTGCTGAGGACAACTTTGTCTGTTTGGATTTCATGACACCACTTATCACGCTTAAAATCCTCTCCGGGAGAATAGAAGTACATGGGGTCAGGAAACGGGGTATATGCTGGAGAAAGGCCACAGTACAGGTAGAACTGAACCTAGATGTTGAGGCAGTGCATCTCTGTTTGCCGATTTGCATCTGCCCAGCTCTGCACATGAAAAAAATTATCCCATATGCTGTTGGTGGTGCTGTGGCTTCTGCTGCTTGACTCAGTGGATGGCAGAGAGGGCTCTCATGTTAGACACGCGAGTGATGGGCGTCTGCTTGCCAAAACCTGTGGCAATCTGTGTACACACTATTTCCTACAATTTTCCCTTTTGTTTGGCAACAGGAGAACATTCCCCCATTTTGGTTTTATAGCAAGGGTCTAAAAATATGGCTATCCAGTAATCAACTGATTGATGCTAATGAAACCAGTCAGTGGATTCGCTAACAAGCATACAGCTTGCCATGCCCACCAGTGTGCCTGTGAACCCAGTACTTTCCGGCTCTGCCCTCCACATTGATTATTGGTTATCATGGCTAGTGTCATGGCCAGTGATTATTGGTCATCATGGTAGCAACTTATTCTCCTCCAATTCACCCTCCATGTCACTTTCTCCATGTGGGTCTCCAAAGGCTACTGGGCGTCCAGGAAGATGAGAAAGTTATTCTTCCACCATCCCCCCTTGCATGAGCATGAGAGTTTTCTCTAATATCAGTATTGGGGGATGCTATAGTTGATGCTGAAGTTGTCCCTACTGACAAATCTGGTAGCCTCTTTGAAGAGTCTGATGAGCTGCCACTGCCTGACCTAAAAAAAGAAAAAAGAAAAAATATATGCTCTTTGCGGCATGATGAAATCATTTACCACTTTACACTGCTCGTACAGATGCTCCAGCATATTCAAGGTGGAATTCCAGCGAGTTGGAACATCACACATCAAGCGGTGGAATGTCGCTGCAAGCCCAGGAAGAAGTTCTTAACCACATAAGAATTGCTGAAATGTGAGGGCACTCTCCTGGACATGGTGAGAAGCAGTGCAATGTCGCTGCAAGTCCAAGAGGAAGTTCTTAGCCACATAAAAATGGCTGAAATGCGAGGAAGAATTGCACCACAAGATTTATCACGTGCACCTTGCAGGGAGCATGCAGTGCAGTCACAATGTTCGTGCCATTCTCGCTGACAACCTTGCCCTTCTCAAGGTTGTGACGAGACAGCCAGCGGAATATTTGCTGCTTGATGCACTTTACCAACTGATCCACTGTGTGGTTACTATTACCCAGCCTGATCAGCTCTAACATAGCAGGCTTAAAGGGGTTGTGCAGGCTGTATATATTGATGACACGTAGTGTAATGAAGAGGAAGCAGTGCTCGCATGGAGCACCGTCTCCTCTTCAAAAAGTTTATCAGTTGGGGTGCCTGGTGTCGGACCCTCACTTATCAGATATTGACAATCTATCCTGGACATAGGTCATCAATATAAACTGCCTGCACAACCCCTTTAACTTTTCACATATGGTAAAAATCTGGGGTTGAGGAAGTGACATTCTGCCCTGATTTTGTTGGGGACAGGAGGATGTCCATTGAGGAGGATGTAGAAGAGGCAGATAAGTGTCTGGTGTGGGAACCAGATTAACTGAAATGTAGAAGTGTCAATAGGTGCTGTGGTGCTGGATCACTACTGCCATGCAAAGCAGTGACCCAGTGGGCCGTGAAAGACATGTACTATCCTTTGTCGTAACAGCTGCTCCAGGAGTTGATTGGCCTGATGGGAGTTATGCTTGCACAGAACCTAATTGCTTGTCGTGAATAGTTATGTCATGGCCACACATTCCAATATGGATGTCTCATGATGTAAGGAAGGACAAGGAGGAGTAGTCTGAACAGAGGAAGAATTAGCTGATAATGATGACAGGTATACTACTGCTTGGGGATGCAGCCTGGATCCTCTCAGCCATGGTAACATCTCTCCAGACCTCTTCTTTAAGGCCAGTTTGTCACTGTCCAGGTGAACTCAAGCTTAGGGTCTGAGGTGCAGACCAAACGTCCAGTCTGCCACCAGGGCATTACTTATTCTTAGCCTTCTATCACAGCAGCTACAGTATATATCACACAGATCAAATTCCTAGTGGCATCACTTCTGTAGCTCTCAGCCACTAGGAGATCCCCCTACCCTAGGTTACCGATATCAACTGGAAAACCGGGGGAATAAACTGCATCTTAATACACATTACCATTACAATGCACATTTTTCAACAAATATGAATTAACATCTGAAAGACATAGACCATTGTCCCCCAACCAGTCCAGTCAAATGGAAACAAGAAAAAATGAATGCAGAACATTACTAATTGAGTCAACCACATTACTTTTTAGGGCAGGAGCTGCCACCCCCTACATGTATGCCGCAAAACAATATCCATTGAATGTAAACATGGATTTCTGACATGGATTGGATTAGTACACAAGTGCCATAATCGGACTCAAACCTACAGTGCACTATTTACGTGTATAATGTGGGTGATTGTATTTTGGGCTCCATCAAGCACCAGGGCCAATGCAACAGCTGCCTCTAGTTATGCTCCTGTTCCCATGTAAATAATGCATAGGTTACACTGATAGAACAAATTGGTCCACCAATTGGTTTTTCAGTTTGGTCGCTCAATTTCAGGCATCTTCTAATTCAGATGAATCCTCCATGTCGGTTAAGGGAGCTCTATTTTCTTGTGTCTAGTGGATAAGAGTGAAAATCCATGCTTATGTCAATATGCATGTGATATTTAGTATAAAAGAGTAATATTGTAAGTATTGATTATATATTAAAGCCTAACACCACTTTCTACATTGTAGGTCAGCTATTTCTCAACCAGCCCTCTACTGAGTGACAGAACAAAATTTCCCTCCTTCTTCAGAACTGTCCCAAGTGATGCTTTCCAGTCTTTGGGATTGGCTCAAATGGTCAAACATTTTGGATGGAATTGGGTTGGGCTTATTGCCCCTGATGATGACTATGGCCGAGAGGGCATCAAGGTCATTAAACAGGAAATTTTAAGGTCTGGAGCCTGCTTGGCCTTCACACAATATATATCAAGTATTCTGTCCTACAGCAATATTCGAAGCATTGCCAAAGTCATCAAGGGATCAACGACTAAAGTGGTGGTGGCTTTCTCAACGGACGTTTACCTCATACCATTGTTGGAAGAGCTGTTGGCACTAAATGTATCAGGAAAAATCTTTGTAGCAAGTGAAGCTTGGTCCATTTCTAACATTCTCTCAGTAGATAGATACTCTTCCATACTTACCGGGACCATTGGTTTTGCTTTTGCTAGCTCTAATATAAAAGGGTTTCAAGAATATCTCAACAGTGTAAACCCCTACAATGTTCCAGGGGTCAAATGGGCCAAGATATTCTGGGAAGAGGCATTTGGATGTACTTTTCCCATTGAAGGTAACCTCAATGGTCATAATAATGACTCTAATTTGTGTACAGGCCATGAGGACCTATTAAGCATCCAAAATATTTATAATGACATTTTAAATTTAAGAACTTCCTACAATGTCTATTCAGCTGTACATGTGATAGCAAAAGCTCTTGAGGACCTTACACACTGCAATGTATGGAATGGGCCATTTTTAGGTGGAAAATGTACTGATTTGAGGAAATTTGAACCATGGCAGGTGAATATTACAAGATTTACAATACAATTGTTGTTAAAACCCCAATTTATGTATCTAGGACATATCACACAGGTTAAAAGTAAGTTAAATGAGTGATCAATCTCTGGTATCCCAACTGTTGCCTACAATGGGTACCCTTGATTCTCATTCTCAGTTGTAGAGCAGGAACAGCATGCATTATCCCCCTATGTAAACATAAATGGGGCTATCAGAAATAGCCAGCCAAGGGCACCTCATTTTAGACAACGGTTGGGGGTCCTATGGTTTAGGTTCTACAGAGTCTAATCCGATTGACATAATATACAGTAGCATTAAAAATGGGTGGTGTCATGGGCCACAAACATACATGTAATTTAGGTGTCAGTTAAACAACTTCACCATAAATTTGCATGCTAGTCTTGGCCAAGCATTTATTTCAATTTTGAGAAGGCCATTTAACATGCATTATCACAACTTGATGACAGTTGACCAAACCCACTACTGTTGGGGCGATGAACAGATGATCTAATGTTTGGGTTATGTTGCCTGTAGACTCCCATTGTGTAAAAATGCAATACACTGCATTGTATATGTTTTTAGCTGTAGACTACTTGTTTCTATATAGTGAAAAAACTGTCCATGTATACCAACCTATCACATACCAAGAGGACAATAGGTGCCTAGTGGTATATGGGCACATCAGAGGTTTATGTCAGGGAATATTTTCAACATATACCTACATTGTGCCGGAAAAAAAATCAAGATGCGAATAGAGCCTAATGTGTATGGCCAGCTTTCGAACTCCAACACAACAAATTATGTAGATGTCAGAGGACTATGGACAGTCAAGTCGACCCCAAATGATAAAGAGTATACTTTTCTCTACTTTATGATATTGCTCGTTCAACCCCCAGAGGGGACATCTTGTTTGCAGTTATGTGTCAATTATTTAGTCAATTCCAGGAAACAATTACACTTCAAGAATGTTAGCAAATAACTGACCATCAAATACGGTCTGACAAGTGCCCTTTAAAAATATTAGGATGATACTCACATAAAACAAGATTGTCCATTTTCTTTGTCCCTCTTCTTGTCTTAGATTTTATACTACTTCAAGAAAGTACAAGTGTCTTTAGGAAATCAGAGAGAACTGTTCTTCAATGAAAACGGCGATCCACCAGCAATGTATGACATCGTCAACTGGCAGAAACGTCCAGATGGTTCAATGACCCAAGTGAAAGTTGGACATTATGACACTGTGGTTGAATCTAATCATAGTTTCACTGTCAACTCAAGTTTAGTCTGGTGGGCACATGGAAGTCATGAGGTAAATTAAAAAGTAACTCTTAAAATCTTCAGTGAACATAATTCATGTTGGTTGAAGGGTTCATCTGGTTTAGAAACCTGTACAGAAAATCCTAAATTAATAGAGTTTCCATAGCCCAGAGGACTACTGCAAAGGATTAACTATTACCAAAAGAGGTAATACAATGTTCTTAGGCTAGTTTCACACTAGCGGCAAGGAAATGGGGGCGGTCCAGAGTTCTGGCAGCAGCACAGCAACCATTCCAAGAGGCGGCCAGAATAAAACTACGACATCCTAGCCTGTACCACTCCTCTCTCCTCCGCACATTCCACTGCAACTCTCTGAAGAGGAAACATATCATCGATCCCGACATTACAGATTGTCATCTAATAGAGAAGAAATTAACTATACAGAATGTGTAGACACTTGCTTCCAGGCTCTCCTACAATTTTTCACAATATTGAAACCGCGCTGCTCTCCAATAACTCCACTCAGACCACTTCAGCATGTGCTGATATTCATCAATACACCAATTACTGTCTTCTTGCCACACATCTATTCGCCTCTCCTATATTGGTCAAGACCAGATAGGCAAATTGGGAAACCGGTCAAATTGTGTGATATGCCTGTATTCCTCTCAAGTTTGTGAGTATAATAAAAGCTGGTTTGGGATTAAAACTCATTGCGGTGCTTCACTATCTTTGTCTATCTGGTCTTGACCAATATAGGAGAGGTGAATAGATGTGTGGCAAGAAGACAGTAATTTGTGTATTGATGAATGACGGCACATGCTGAAGTGGTCTGAGTGGAGTTATTGGAGAGCAGCGCGGTTTCAATATTGTGAAGAGTCAAACTAGGTGTGAACAGGATCCACCACACCTGTAACCTGCAGCGAGCAAAGTAGGATTGACAATTCAGAATTTGCTTTTTTTCTCCTACAATTTACAGCTGATCACGAAGGGGCCCAAGAGTGGGACACCTGGTGATTAACATATAATTTTTGTACAGTAGATGTTTGGAGGTCATTTATTCTAGATGGTATGGATGGGAGGCCTAAGACTTCACAATAATATTATTCATATTTTGGATGCCCATTTAGGTTCCCATTTCTATCTGTAGTGAGAGTTGCCCTGCCGGATTCAGGAAGGCTCCTCGTACTGGCGAACCCATTTGTTGCTTTGAATGTGTCCCTTGCCCACAAGGAGAGATCTCCAGCCAAACTGGTGAGAAATGTAAATTAATGATTATCATGTAACAGTATATGCAGGGGAAATATTTGGCTAACTACCGAGAGCCAGACCAATAGCAATCGGATAATCAATACAATGCATTTACTTTCTCCACATTTTTTTATATTGCAAATTTTAAAAAAAATCACGTTTCCCCCATCAATTCACTCAGTAACCCATAATTAGAAAGTGAATACAGAATATTTGAATTCCTTGCCCATTTATTAAAAGGAAAATTTTAAATCTTGCATTGACATAAGTATTCAGACCCTTTACTCAGGACTTTTTAAAGCCCCTTTGACAGAGATTACAGCCTCCAGTCTTCTTGGGTAGGATGCAACAAGGTCTGCACATCTGGGTTTGGGGATTTTCTGTCAATCTTCTCTGCAGATCCTCTCAAGCTCTGTCAGGTTGGATGGGAACTGTCGGTGCCCAGAAATTTTCAGGTTTCCCCAGAGATGCTTGATTGGGTTCAGGTCAGAGCTCTGGCTGGACCACTCAAGAAAATTCACAGAGTTGTCCCCAAGTCATTCCTGTGTTGTCTTGGCTGTGTGCTTAGGGTTATTGTCTTGTTGGAAGGTAAACCTTTAGCCCAATCTCCAGAGCATTCTGGATCAGGTTTTCATAAAAAATATCTCTGTACTTCTGCTCCCTTCAGTTTCCCCTCAACCTCACCAGCCACCATTTCCCAGCCACTAAAAACACCCCCACAGCATGATTCAGCCATCATCATGCTTCACTCTAGGAATGTTTTTGGGCAGGTGATTGGGCAGTGCCAAGCCAAAAAGCTCAATCTTGGTTTCATCAGACCATACAATCTTGTTTCTCACAGTCTGAAGTCCTTTTTTGTAAACTTTCATGTGACTTCTCTGAGGAGAGGCTTCTTTCACTCAGATTGGCGGAGAGCTGCAGTGATGGTTGACCTTCTGGAAGTTTCTCCCATCTACACGCAGGATCGTTGGACCTCAACCCGAGTGACTATTGTGTTTTTTGTAATTTCTCTTACCAAGACTGTTTTCCCCCGATTACTTAGTTTGGTGGGGCAGACAATTCTAGGAAAAGTTCTGGTTGTTCCAAAATTCTTGCATTTAAGAATTAAAGAGACCACTGTGCTTTATTGAACTTTTAGTGCAGCAGAACTTTTTTGTACCCTTTTCACGATTGGTGCTTCCACATAATCCTGTACCTGAGCTTTATAGGCAGTTCTTTTTTCTCATGGCTTGATTTTTTGGCTCTAATATGCATTGTCAGCTGTGAGACCTTAAATAGACAGGGCTGTGTCTTTGCAAATCATGTCCAATCAATTGAATTTACCACAGATGACTCCAATAAAGGTGTAGAAACATCCTAAAGATTATAGAGTGTCATAGCAAAGTGTCTGAATTCTTATGCCCATGCAAAATGTTAGTTTTTCCTTTTTAAGAAATTTGGAAACATTTTCAAAATGTGTTTGCTTTCTTATTATAGAGTATTAAGTGCAGATTGATGGGGAAAAACTTTTCATTTTAACATAAGGCCGCAATATAACAAAATATGAAAAAAAATGAGTCTAAAGACTTTCTGAATACATTGTATGTTGGCTGTTATATGAAAGTTTTTTTTATTACTATTTATAGTATGTGTTTTAATATGTTTGCTGACTATTTAAGGCTTAACTATACTTTCAGACTCCATCGATTGTTCAAAGTGTCCATGGGATATGTGGCCAAACAACCAAAAGAACCAATGTCTTGCAAAACCCATTGAGTATCTTTCATATGATGAGCCACTGGGGTTCACTTTAACAGCCACCAGTGTTTCTTCCTCTATGGTTCCATTATCTATGCTTGGACTTTTCCTTCACTACAAGAACACTCCAATTGTCAGAGCAAATAACTATTCACTTAGTTGTATCTTGTTGTTATCATTGACATTCTGCTTCCTGAGCTCTTTGGCATTCATTGGTAACCCCTATACAGAGAAGTGCCTTCTACGACAGGCAACATTTGGCATGGTGTTTACCCTTTGTGTCTCCTGTGTCTTAGCTAAAACTGTCATGGTAGTCTTTGCATTCATGGCCACCAAACCTGGAAGTAGTCTTAAAAGATGGACAAGTCCTCAAGTGTCCTACATGATTATCATCTGTTGTTTGCTTCTTCAGTTACTCTTGTGTGTCATGTGGAACTTGGCTTCTCCTCCATTTCAACAAATGAACACTGAAAGCAAACCTGGAATTATTGTCATTGAATGTAATGAGAACTCATCAATTGCCTTCTGGAGTATGTTGGGGTATCTAGGCCTTTTGGCTTCCATCAGTTTTATTGTTGCCTTTTTGGCCCGGAGGCTTCCAGATAGCTTTAATGAGGCCAAGTTTATCACATTTAGCATGCTGGCCTTCCTCAGTGTTTGGGTGTCTTATATCCCAGCATCCCTCAGTTCACAAGGAAAGTATACAGTAGCCATGGAGATCTTTGCAATCCAATCATCAAGTTGGGGTCTTGTGATCTGTATGTTTCTACCAAAATGCTTTATCATATTGTTCCGACCACATATGAACACTAAAGAACATCTCTTAGGTAAAACCAAAGCTCAAAAATAGACTTAAGTACAGGTATGCATGCCCATTATGAACCTTCATCAACTGGATTATGTGACAACCTTACCTTTAGAACATTTTAGAACAGTATGGGAAAGCGCTTCCCAACTCAATTCTCAATTTCTTGTAGAAAATTAAGGTAACTCATCTCCTCCTTCAATGCATGGAATATGGGAAGTCCTGACAAGGATCATACCACTCTACCCTTTGGAAAAGAGGATTTGGACTAAGGTGGAACATCTTGATGTGACCTTCTTCAATGTTGTTTATATTCTTAAAATGGATGCCCAGGATTGAAAAACATGGCTGCAATCTTCCCAAAACAGGACAACACATGTCCATGTGTTGTGTATGATGCTGCACTTTAGTCAATCCCATTTGGTAAAGAGGTGTGAACCTAAACTGGAACCTCTCTCCATGAGCTTCTTCAATGTGTATATCCTTAAAGGGGTTGCCCAGGGTATTAAAACAATGGATGCAATATTCCCAAAACAGTACCATATCTATCCATAAGTTGTGTGTGATATTGATATTGCAGCACATCACCATCAATTCAAAGGAGATGAGCTGAAATGCTAAACACAACCTAAGGGAAGCACTGGTTTTGGAAGAAAGCAATTTTTTTCTAATTCTGGACAAGCCTATAAATTCAAATATGAAACATGCATATACACTGTGTTACAGAAAAATAAAATGCACAGCAAATCAGATGAAATTAATGAAAATATTGGTATTGTTTTCTATCAAATGCTGACAACACATAGAAGCACAATCTTTTCAATACCTTAAACCTACAATATATGAGCCCTGCCATAGAGTAATATAATACAACTCTCAACTAGTCAATATCACATGACTTGGGTACCATGTTAAATTTAGTGATGAGCGGCAGGGGCAATATTCGAATTTGCGATATTTCGCGAATATATGGTAGAATATTCGTCATATATTCGCGAATATTCGTATTCGAGATATTCGTTTTATTGCGAAAAATCTGTAATAAAAAAATCGCACAATGCAAATTTTTATGCGAAAAAAGGGTGTTGGTCAAAAACGAGTATATAGCACTACAAAATATACTGCTATTTATTTTTTTTTTTAGAATATTCGTCATTTTTTTCCATCTGAACACATGATTCCTCCCTGCTTAAAATGCTTGTGGTCAATGAGTCATTGGCCCACAAGCAAGAAGCAGGGAGGAATCATGACTTTAGATGTTGAAAATGGACGAATATTCTAAAAAACTAATATATAGCACTATAGCGAATATATTCGTTTTGACATTTTTTAGAATTCAGCTTTTTTTTTTTTTTCCAAACAGTAGTTAAACCCCTTTGGCATACTCCTCCCCACAAGCGTCCCTGTCACCATGGGAACGCCTGGTGGTTAGAATATACCATCGGATCTGAGTTAGATCGTGAAAACTCAAATCCGATGGTATATTCTAACACAGAGGCATTCCCATGGTGATGGGGACGCTTGAAGTTAGAGTATACCAACAGGCGCAGACATACTGGCCCCCTGCTGCCTGGTGGCACCTGACCTCTGACAGGGCACTGTGATCCACACAATTAACCCCTCAGGTGCCGCACCCTGTCAGAGGTCGGATGCCGCCGGGCAGCAGTGCGCCCCACTATTAAAATCATTCATGGGCAGTGCGCCCTAACCCCCCCTCACCAGTATTACAATCATTGGTGGCCATTGTGGATCCCCCCCTCCGTATTAAACATCATTGCTGGCAGTGCGCCCTCAATCCCCCCTCCCGCCCCAGTATTAATCATTGCTGGCAGTGCGCTGACAATCCCTCCCCCCCCCGTATTAATCATTGCTGGCAGTGCGCCCCCCCCCCATCATTGGTGGCAGCGGCAGTTCCAATCGGAGTCCCAGAAGTGTAATGCTGGGGCTCCGATCGGTTACCATGGCAACCAGGATGCTACTGAAGTGCGCCCCCCTACTTACCTGCGCTGGGGCTGCTGGGCGCTCCTTCTTCTCAAACTCACAGGTCTGTGTGGCGCATTTCTATAAGCATTGCTATAAGCATACACCGCACAGACCTGTGAGTTTGAGAAGAAGGAGCGCCCGGCAGCGCCAGCACAAGTAAGTACAATGCTGACTAACTGACCATGGCAGCCAGGACTTCAGTAGCGTCCTGGTTGCCATGGTAACCGATCGGAGCCCCAGCATTACACTGCTGGGACTCCGATCGGAACTGCCGCTCCCACCAATGACGGGGGGGGGGGGCGCACTGTCAGCATTGATTAATACTGCCAGCAATGATTAATACTGGGGAGGGAGGGGGGATTGAGGGCGCACTGCCAGCAATGATTAATACTGGGGAGGGAGGGGGGATTGAGGGCGCACTGCCAGCAATGATTAATACTGGGGAGGGAGGGAGGGGGGATTGAGGGCGCACTGCCAGCAATGATTAATACGGGGGGAGGGATTGTCAGCACACTGCCAGCAATTATTAATACTGGGGAGGGGGGGGATTGTCAGCACACTGCCAGCAATGATTAATACTGGGGGGGGAGGATTGAGGGCGCACTGCCAGCAATGATCAATATGGGGGGAGGGAGGGATTGAGGGCGCACTGCCACCAATGATTAATACGGGGGGGGGGAGGGGGGCGCACTGACAGCAATGATTAATACTGGGGAGGGAGGGGGGGATTGTCAGCGCACTGCCAGCAATGATTAATACCGGGGGGAGGGATTGAGGGCGCACTGCCACCAATGATTGTAATACTGGTGAGGGGGGGTTAGGGCGCACTGCCCATGAATGATTTTAATAGTGGGGAGGGGGCACTGCTGCCTGGCGGCACCCGACCTCTGACAGGGTGCTGTGATCGGCACAATTAACCCCTCAGGTGCGGCACCTGAGGGGTTAATTATGTGGATCACAGTGCCCTGTCAGAGGTCGGGTGCCGCCAGGCAGCAGGGGGCCAGTATGTATGCGCCTGTTGGTATACCCTAACTTCAAGCGTCCCCATCACCATGGGAACACCTCTGTGTTAGAATATGCCATCGGATTTGAGTTTTCACGATCTAACTCAGATCCGATGGTGTATTCTAACCACCAGGCGTTCCCATGGTGACGGGGACGCTTGTGGGGAGGAGTATGCCTGACTTATTGACCACAAGCATTTTTAGCAGGGAGGAATCATTTGTTCAGATGTAAAAAATGACGAATATTCGATATAACGAATACCGTATATACTCGAGTATAAGATGAGTTTTTTGGCACATGTTTTTGTGCTCAAAAAGCCCCCTCGTCTTATACTCGAGTCTAGGTCTGTATTATGGCAACTTACATTGCCATAATACAGACCATGACATGTTGGGGGCCGGAGAAGCTGTTACTTACCTTTACAGGTGCTCCGGTCAGCTCCCAGCACGTCCGCGAGGCACCTCTGTTAAGCTCCCAGTAGGAGCGATTTGGCCGACCCAAAAATGCAGCGATTATATATGAAGGGGCCCCGCTCACATAACTGGCTTTGTGTGTAAAGTATTTTACTAGTGTGTGAAACAATCTCTCTCCTATTGATAACAGGTCCAGCCTCTGTACTCACTTTCACGATGAATGCACTGCAGCGAGCGGCCCGGCCGGCGTGTGACTGACGTCACTTAGTAACGCTCCTGCTTCCTTAAGTGGGATGAGCGTTACTAAGTGACGTCAGTCACGCGCCGGCCAGCTCCCGCTCGCTGTAGTGCATTCATAGTGACAGTGAGTACAGAGGCGGCCATGTTATCAATAGGAGAGAGCTTGTTTTACACACTAGTAAAATACTTTACACACAAAGCCAGTTATGTGCGCAGTTTAGGACACATGAGGGGACACATAGGGCCATGAGGGGGACCAGCATAAGATGCTATATGTACCCTAGTCTTATACTCGAGTCAATAATTTTCCCCATTTTTTGGGGGTAAAATTAGGGGCCTCGGCTTATATTCGGGTCGGCTTATACTCGAGTATATACGGTATATAGCAGTATATTTGAAATATTCGCAAATTATCGAAGTTGCGATATTCACGATTAATATTTAACACTAGTTAAATTATCTTTATTTTAATTTTATTTTATTTGTTTAATTTTCTAAAAGCTGTAAAATATTCATAATCAACATCCATAATCAACCTAAAAGAGATAAGCTGTGATTGTAAATTAAACAGGGCACTGGTTTACAGTAGAAGGGGTCAACTTGACATCATGGAGATGACCTCGATTGTGACCTTTGATTTCATATAAATTTGTGCTGGAACTACACAGCTCTGTCCATGGTGTAGTGGACAATGCTGGTAACTGCAGCGCTGCTTTCTCTAAAGTAAATGGAAGCAGTGCTGTCGTTTCCAGCTTCATCCCCCTACAGAGCAGTGCAGTTCCAGCGCTGACTTCCAATACCCCAGCTAGAATGAAACAGCTGATTTGCTGGGGTGCTGAGTGTAAGACCCTCGCCAATCTGATCTTGATGGCCTATCCTGAGGCTAGGCCATCCATACCAAAATCTAGGACAACCCTTTTAATGAAGCACTCCAGGATATTTTTTATTGGCCATATAATGGCAACTGTCTAGAAATTTCCATGAACTCAGGTGCACCCATGCATTTTTAATCTTTCATTATGGGCAGCTGTGTCACGTAATCCCAGTCTGTTTACCAGAAAGCTTGCTCAGCTATTTTTGGAACTCCCATTGCAGTGAACGCTTGCTCTTCTTCGCTTCTGTGATCCCATTCTGGAGATAGGAGTGGGTTCCAGGGGTGAGACCTGAGTCTGACATTTGTGGCATATCCTAGTGATATGCTAAAAAAGTTAAGATAGGAAAACCCCTTTAATACTTGGAATGCCACAATTGTTATTGAGGCATCAAGAAGGGGGCAGGATACATATTCTATGAGATCAATTGCACCAGTGATAGTAATCTCTGGGACTGGCAGATTCAATGAGCAACTAACAAATGCTTCCTGTGTGGTACCCGGTTGGGTCTTCTTTAACCTGTTATGGAGACAGGTCGTACAGGTACGCCCTGATGTCCTGGTACTTAAAGAGGACCTTTCATTACGATAAAAAAATCGAAACTAAGTATACAGAAGACGCCCAGGAGAACAAGAGCAAGCTCCTCCCGGTTGAGCCAAAAATCTGAAGATACCGGAGCCTATACCAGGAGAACGGAGCAGCGCCCAGGGATAATAGTAGGTGCATGGAGATCCCTGGGCGCGGCTCTCCATGTCAGCATACTTAGTTTAGATTTTTTATTGTAATGAAAGGTCCTCTTTAAGGACACAGGGCGTACCTGTACGCCCTGTGTATTTCCGCACGGCGGGCGGTAATCGGAACAAGGTGCCTGCTCAAATCATTGAGCAGGCACCTTGGTACAATGCCCAGGGGGGTCCTGTGACCCCCCCCCCATGTCGGCGATTGCAGCAAACCGCAGGTCAATGACCAATCACCGTCCTGTGATCCTGAGAGATGACGGTCACGCTTCCTCTCAGGATCGCTTCTGATTGGCCGGCTGGGCAGGTAGGCGGGTTCAGCGGCAAATTTTGAATTGCCGAAGCTCCTCTCCCCGCTCAAACAGGTCTGTGGAGCGGGAGAGAGAGGAGTTTGGCTGTACTGTGAGTTTTTTTGCGCCATCAGGCACAAATCAGTGTATTTTGTAGAGGTAGGGAGAGGCAGATTAGGTAGGCATAGTGAGGGAGAGTAAGGAAAAAAAAAAGTTTTTTTATTGTGGTCTAGCACCCGGATAGGGTGTCTGGGGTCCACAGCACTCAGCTGTGTGACCCTAGACCCCCCAGGGGTGCTGGAGCTTGCCCCCCCCCGCCACCCCACACACATTTTTTTAGGCCTTAAGTCTTTATTTTTATTAATTTTTTTGCATGCGCTGACTGTGGCCGGCACTCTTAGCGTCCGGCCACTGTTAGCGCATCACCCTCCCCACCGCTGATCAGCTTCGTAACACTGATCAGCGCGTTTGAATCCTTTTTTTTAACACTTTTTGGGATTTTCAAATTTTTTGAGTTATTTTTTTTTTCTGTTAGGTGTAGGGCAAAGTACGCGAACACCCATCCCCCACACACACGCACACTGAATAAAGTTTTCCATGCACGCACACACACACTCCCCTATGGCCCGCCGGATGTTCTCGGCCGAGGAGGCATACGCCCTGCTTGCCTCCAAATCCGAGAGTCCCAGTGAGGATGAGGATGACCCCACTTTCCTCTTGTCATCCGTGTCCTCCTCATCATCTAGCTATGATGATGAGCCCCCAAGGGCTCTGGGGCTCCTACTAGTTTTCCGGCCCACCAGATAAGTCCACCTGGGCCCCCTACTGGTGAACTTGTCTGGTGTACCCCAGAGCATTTTGAGCCTGTGATTCCTGATTTTGTTGGCCAAGCAGGAATCCAGATTCCCACAGTCGGCTTCACTGAATATGACTATTTTAGTCTTTTTTCAGTGACCACTTTGTGAATTTGATGGTGGAGCAAACAAACCTGTACGCCCAACAGTTCATTGCTCAACACCAGGGCTCCTTTTTGGCTAGGGCCGGTGGCTGGACTCCGGTGGCTGGACACCAGTGGCTGTACTCTGGTCAGTGCAGCCAAGATGAGGACGTTTTGGGGCCTCGTGCTGCACATGGGCATAGTCAAAAAACCCAGTGTCAGGCATTACTGGAGTGGGGACGTCCTCTACCAGACCCCACTTTAAAGTACGGCCATGACACGTACCCGGTTTGAGGCCATCTGGAAATGCCAGCATTATGCAGATAATACAGCATGTCTCCCCCAAGGTGATCCTGCCTATGACCGCCTGTACAAAATCAGGCCTGTCATCGATCACTTGGGGCCAAATTTTTGGAAGCCTATGTACCTGGAAGGGAGGTCACGGTTGATGAGTCTCTCTCGCTTTCAAGGGGACTTACAAGTTTTGTGTGTACGAGGGGCGAGATTCCCGTAGTCAACCCCCAGAATGTCCCCCCACTCTGGGTGTTAGCGGGAAACTTGTGTGGGGCCTTATGCACCCACTGCTAGATAAGGGTTACCACCTGTACGTGGATAACTTTTATACTAGTATCCCCTTGTTCCAGTCCCTCGCCACCAGATCCATGTCCGCTTGTGGGACAGTACGGAAAAATCAATGCGGCCTCCCTACCCACCCCCTCCAGGTACCTATCCCCAGGGGTGAGACCCGTGCCCTTACCAGTGGAACCCTGTGGCTGGTCAGATATAAGGACAAGAGGGATGTCCTTGCACTGTCCACAATTCACGGTAACGGCATCACCCCTGTCCCTGTGCAAGGTACCGCATCAACGGTCCTCAAGCCCGATTGTATCGTGGACTACAATCAGTATATGAGAGGAGTTGATCTCTCTGATCAAGTCCTCAAGCCATATAATGCCATGCGCAAAACCCAGGCATGGTACAAAAAAGTTGCGGTCTACTTGGTACAGGTTGCCTTGTACAACTCTTTTGTGCTGTCCAGGAGCGCTGGCAACACAGGGAAATTCCTGCAGTTCTATGAGGCAGTCCTCAAGGCCCTGATCTTTTATGACCAGGAAAGAACAGGCCAGAGTACCTCGGGAACTGACGGCGCCCGGATCGTCCCTGGCCAACACTTGCCAGGTGTGGTCCCCCATACTGGAAAGAATGGACGGTCCCCAAAAAAGTGCAGAGTGTGTCACAGGAGGGGGATACGGAAGGACACCACCACTCAATGTGACACGTGCACCGATCATCCGGGCCTCTGCATTGACGGTGGCTTCAGGGAGTTCCACACTTCCATGGAGTACTAAATTTATAATCCCCTTCCCCAATTTTAATTCCATTTAGCCATTGACAATCAAAAAAAAACTATGGTTCTCAGACTTAAGACATTAAAACAAATTTTTTTTTCCAAAAATATTATGATGTAAAACTAAAATAATTAAAAAAGTAGACATATTAGGTATCGCCGCGTCCGTAATAATCTGCTCTATAAATATATCCCATGACCTAACCCCTCAGATGAACACAGTAATTTTTTTTTATAAAAACGGTGCAAAAAAAGGTATTTTTGTCACCTTACATCACAAAAAGTATAATAGCAAGTCAAAAAGTAATTTGCCCCCCAAAATAGTGCCAATAAAACCGTCCTCTCATCCCGCAAAAAATGAGCCCCTACCTAAGATAATCGGCTAAAAATAAAAAAAAAACTGACTCAGACTATGGAGATACTAAAATGTTTTTTTTTTTTGTTTATAAAAGGATAATATAGTGTAAAACCTAAATAAATTTTAAAAAAGTAGACATTTTAGGCATTGCCGTGTCCGTAATAATCTCTTCTATAAAAATAAACCCCATGACTTAACCCCTCACATGAACACAGTCAAAAAAATAGAATAATAACTGAAACAGCTATTTCTTGGCAAATTTTCCATTTTAATCTGTTTTTTCCAGTAACAAAGCAAGGGTTAACAGCCAAACAAAACTTTATATTTATTACCCTGATTCTACAGTTTACAGAAACACCCCATATGTGGTCGTAAACTGCTGTATGACCAAATGGCAGGGCGCAGTAGGAAAGGAACGCCGTATGGTTTCTGGAAGGCAGATTTTAAATGGCCTTTTTTTTTGCGCACCATGTCCCATTTGAAGAAACCCTGATGCACCCCTAGAGTAGAAATTCCATAAAAGTGACTCCATCTAAGAAACCACACCCCTCAAGGTATTTAAAACTGATTTTACAAACTTTATTAACCCTTTAGGTGTTCCTCAACAGTTTATGGCAAATGCAGATGAAATTTCAGAATTTCTATTTTTGGTAATCTTGCCTCACAAAAATGTAATATAGAGCAACCAAAAATCATATGTACCCTAAAAATAGTCCCAACAAAACTGCCACCTTATACCGTAGTTTCCAAAATGGGGTCACTTTTATGGAGTTTCTATCTAGGGGTGCATCAGGGGGCTTCAAATGGGACATGGTGTAAATAAACCAGTCCAGCAAAATCTGCCTTCCAAAAACCACACAGCGCTCCTTTCTCTCTACGCCTTACCGTGTGCCCCTACAGTAGTTTACAACCACATATGGGGTGTTTCTGCAAACTAAAGAATCAGGGCAATAAATATTGAGTTTTGTTTGGCTGTTAACCCTTGATTTGTTACTGGAAAAAATGCATTAACCACCTCCGGACCGCCTAACGCAGATTCGCGTTCCGGAGGTGGCAGCCCTGCGTAGAGTCACGCATATATGCGTCATCTCGCGAGACGCGAGATTTCCTGTGAACGTGCGCACACAGGCGCGCGCTCACAGGAACGGAAGGTAAGCGAGTTGATCTCCAGCCTGCCAGCGGGGATCGTTCGCTGGCAGGCTGGAGATATGATTTTTTCAAACCCTAACAGGTATATTAGACGCTGTTTTGATAACAGCGTCTAATATACCTGCTACCTGGTCCTCTGGTGGTCCCTTTTGTTTGGATCGACAACCAGAGGACACAGGTAGCTCAGTAAAGTAGCACCAAACACCACTACACTACACTACACCCCCCCTCTCACTTATTAACCCCTTATGAACCCCTGATCACCCCTGATCACCCCATATAGACTCCCTGATCACCCCCTGTCATTGATCACCCCCCTGTCATTGATCACCCCCCTGTAAGGCTCTATTCAGATGTCTGTATGATTTTTACGGATCCACTGATAGATGGATCGGATCCGCAAAACGCATACAGACGTCTGAATGGAGCCTTACAGGGGAGTGATCAATGACGGAGGTGATCACCCCATATAGACTCCCTGATCACCCCCCTGTCATTGATCACCCCCCTGTCATTGATCACCCCCCTGTAAGGCTGCATTCAGATGTCTGTATGATTTTTACGGATCCACTGATACATGGATCGGATCCGCAAAACACATACGGACATCTGAATGGAGCCTTACAGGGGGGTGATCACCCCATATAGACTCCCTGATCACCCCCCTGTCATTGATCACCCCCCTGTCATTGATCACCCCCCTGTAAGGCTGCATTCAGATGTCCGTATGATTTTTACTGATCCACTGATACATGGATCGGATCCGCAAAACACATACGGACATCTGAATGGAGCCTTATAGGGTGGTGATCAATGACAGGGGGGTGATCACCTCATATAGACTCCCTGATCACCCCCCTGTCATTGATCACCCCCCTGTAAGGCTCCATTCAGACATTTTTTTGGCCCAAGTTAGCGGAAATAATTATTTTTTTTCTTACAAAGTCTCATATTCCACTAACTTGTGTCAAAAAATAAAATCTCACATGAACTCACCATACCCCTCACGGAATCCAAATGCGTAAAATTTTTTAGACATTTATATTCCAGACTTCTTCTAACGCTTTACGGCCCCTAGAATGCCAGGGCAGTATAAATATCCCACATGTGACCCCATTTCGGAAAGAAGACACCCCAAGGTATTCCGTGAGGGGCATATTGAGTCCATGAAAGATTGAAATTTTTGTCCCAAGTTAGCGGAAAGGGAGACTTTGTGAGAAAAAAAAATAAAAATCAATTTCCGCTAACTTGTGCCAAAAAAAAAAAAATTATATAAACTCGCCATGCCCCTCATTGAATACCTTGGGGTGTCTTCTTTCCAAAATGGGGTCACATGTGGGGTATTTATACTGCCCTGGCATTCTAGGGGTCCTAAAGCGTGAGAAGAAGTCTGGGATCCAAATGTCTAAAAATGCCCTCATAAAATGAATGTGGGCCCCTTTGCGCATCTAGGCTGCAAAAAAGTGTCACACATGTGGTATCGACGTACTCAGGAGAAGTTGGGCAATGTGTTTTGGGGTGTCATTTTACATATACCCATGCTGGGTGAGATAAATATCTTGGTCAAATGCCAACTTTGTATAAAAAAAATGGGAAAAGTTGTCTTCTGCCGAGATATTTCTCTCACCCAGCATGGGTATATGTAAAATGACACCCCAAAACACATTGCCCAACTTCTCCTGAATATGGCGATACCACATGTGTGACACTTTTTTGCAGCCTAGGTGGGCAAAGGGGCCCACATTCCAAAGAGCACCTTTAGGATTTCACAGGTCATTTACCTACTTACCACACATAAGGGCCCCTGGAAAATGCCAGGGCAGTATAACTACCCCACAAGTGACCCCATTTTGGAAAGAAGACACCCCAAGGTATTCCGTGAGGGGCATGGCGAGTTCCTAGAATTTTATATTTTTTGTCACAAGTTAGCGGAAAATGATGATTTTTATTTTTTTTTCCTTACAAAGTCTCATATTCCACTAACTTGTGACAAAAAATAAAAACTTCCATGAACTCACTATGCCCATCACAAAATACCTTGGGGTGTCTTCTTTCCAAAATGGGGTCACTTGTGGGGTAGTTATACTGCCCTGGCATTTTAGGGGCCGAATGCGTGAGAAGTGGTTTGAAATCAAAATCTGTAAAAAATGGCCGGTGAAATCTGAAAGGTGCTCTTTGGAATGTGGGCCCCTTTGCCCACCTAGGCTGCAAAAAAGTGTCACACATGTGGTATCGCTGTACTCAGGAGAAGTTGGGCAATGTCTTTTGGGGTGTCATTTTACATATACCCATGCTGGGTGAGAGAAATATCTTGGCAAAAGACAACTTTTCCCATTTTTTTATACAAAGTTGGCATTTGACCAAGATATTTATCTCACCCAGCATGGGTATATGTAAAATGACACCCCAAAACACATTGCCCAACTTCTCCTGAGTACGGAGATACCACATGTGTGACACTTTTTTGCAGCCTAGGTGGGCAAAGGGTCCCACATTCCAAAGAGCACCTTTAGGATTTCACAGGTCATTTACCTACTTACAACACATTAGGGCCCCTGGAAAATGCCAGGGCAGTATAACTATCCCACAAGTGACCCCATTTTGGAAAGAAGAGACCCCAAGGTATTCCGTGAGGGGCATGGCGAGTTCCTAGAATTTTATATTTTTTGTCACAAGTTAGCGGAAAATGATGATTCTTTTTTTTTCCCCAGCATGGGTATATGTAAAATGACAGCCCAAAACACATTGCCCAACTTCTCCTGAGTACGGAGATACCACATGTGTGACACTTTTTTGCAGCCTAGGTGGGCAAAGGGGCCCACATTCCAAAGAGCACCTTTCGTATTTCACCGCCCATTTTTTACAGATTTTGATTTCAAACTACTTTCCACACATTTGGGCCCCTAGAATGCCAGGGCAGTAAAACTACCCCACAAGTGACCCCATTTTGGAAAGAAGACACCCCAAGGTATTCGCTGATGGGCATAGTGAGTTCATAGAAGTTTTTATTTTTTGTCACAAGTTAGTGGAATATGAGACTTTGTAAGAAAAAAAAAAAAAGAAAAAAAATCATCATTTTCTGCTGACTTGTGACAAAAAATTAAAAGTTCTATGAACTCACTATGCCCATCAACGAATACCTTAGGGTGTCTACTTTCCAAAATGGGGTCATTTGTGGGGTGTTTGTACTGTCTGGCCATTGTAGAACCTCAGGAAACATGACAGGTGCTCAAAAAGTCAGAGCTGCTTCAAAAAGCGGAAATTCACATTTTTGTACCATAGTTTGTAAACGCTATAACTTTTACCCAAACCATTTTTTTTTTACCCAAACATTTTTTTTTTATCAAAGACATGTAGAACAATAAATTTAGAGAAAAATTTATATATGGATGTCGTTTTTTTTGCAAAATTTTACAACTGAAAGTGAAAAATGTCATTTTTTTGCAAAAAAAATCGTTAAATTTCGATTAATAACAAAAAAAGTAAAAATGTCAGCAGCAATTAAATACCACCAAAAGAAAGCTCTATTAGTGAGAAGAAAAGGAGGTAAAATTCATTTGGGTGGTAAGTTGCATGACCGAGCAATAAACGGTGAAAGTAGTGTAGGTCAGAAGTGTAAAAAGTGGCCTGGTCATTAAGGGTGTTTAAGCTATAGGGGCTGAGGTGGTTAAAATGGAAAATTTGCCCAAAAAATCGAAATTCTAAAATTTTATCTCCATTTGCCATTAACTCTTGTGGAACACCTAAAGGGTTAACGACATTTGTAAAATCAATTTTGAATACCTTGAGGGGTGTATTTTCTAGAATAGGTTCATTTTTGGGTGGTTTCTATTATGTACGCCTCACAAAGTGACTTCAGACCTGAACTGGTCCTTAAAAAGTGGGTTTTTGACAATTTCTGAAAAATTTCAAGATTTGCTTCTAAACTTCTAAGCCTTGTAACATCCACAATTTTTTTTATTGCATTCCCAAAATGATCCAAACATGAAGTAATAACTATTTTTGGAGGTATTACTATGTATTATAGAAGTAGAGAAATTTTTCTAAATTTTTGGTAAATTTGGTATTTTCTTATAAATAAAAATGATTTTTTTTTACTCCATTTTACCAGTGACATGAAGTACAATATAAAGCGAAAAAACAATCTCAGAATGCCCTGGATAAGTAAAAGCATTTTAAAGTTATTCACACATAAAGTGACACTGGTCAGATTTGCAAAAAATGGCCTGGTCCTTAAGGTAAAATATGGCCGTGTCATTAAGGGGTTAAAGGTCTTCAACTTTTGGGCAATTCATATCTGTACTAAGGTTCCTTTGGCTATCAGCTGATCATAGAGTATCCACCTACTGGCACCCTAAGTGATCAGCTCTAATCTCTAAGAAATTGTTTATTTTCTCTGGAGCGCCATCCCGAGGAGAAATGAAGCATCCCAAAGTGCACATTCAAATTATTGAGTTGTCTGTGTAATACAGGACTGGAATTGAAATAAACAAGGGGGGAAAAATAGGGGTCAATTGAACGGAGTCCAAATGATTAAGGGGGGTGGGGAAACTTACAAAGAGCGCCAAACCGAGCTATAAGTGGGTCAAGAGTGTGGTATCCTGGTGGTATAGTACCAGCATATTATACAGACAAATAAAATACAATACAAGTACAGGGTATAATTAAAAGGAATATTTAAGCGGTACAAAGTCAATTTAAGACCGATAGGCAGATGAAGTTCAATTCCTGCTAGCGGTATCCGCAGAAGATTAAAAACAAAGGTTAAAAACAAGGAGTAAAATGGATGAGAAACATCCAGTGAGGCACTTACTTCACTGGGGGGTCGTCAGCAGGATAAGCATAAAACACCTGTGACGGTTCCCCCCTGGCCAGGATCGTGTGTAGAGTCTCAGTGAATGATGGCAGCGAGGCAGTGTGCTTCTGATCAAATCACCTTTATTGCAAGATATGTGGCTCAACGCGTTTCGGGGATCAAGGTTTCCCCTTCATCAGGAGCAAGTATGCTATAGTTGTACTTGTGACAAGTCAGGTCTATAAATACACAGTTCAATTAACAATTTGGCGCGAAAAAGACAGAGAGCGGAAGTGATGTAGTGTCATTTCCGGTCGGAGGAACGCAGATTGCGTTCCAAAGGGCGGAAGTAGTCAATTGGAATGACAAAGAAATAGTCAGAATAAATAATAATGCAATACTTGTAATAGTAGCTTTGCAGTAATGAGGGTGTGATGGAGTGAAGCCTTAATGGCGTGGGCGTGGCCGAGGGCAGGTGGAGGAATGGAGCGATCAGATGCGGTCTACCAGACGCTCCTTACGGTGGAACGCCTGGTGGAACGCATGATCGGGGGGCAGGGTCAGCAAGAAAAGTAAGAAGTGTAAAGGGAGATTTTAAAACATCAAATGGTAAAATGGTATCGTCAATGTAGGTAGTATGGGCTAAGTGGACGCTGCTGGGGGCAGGTATTATTACAGGGGGAGGTGCTGGTCGGATGCAGTTGTGCCCTGTGGAACGCATGGTGGAGCGCACGTTTTGGGGGGCGAGTTAGCGGTAGTCGTGTGCCTAAGTATCTACCTGGCAGCACAGAGGGGTAGTAGAAAACACTGTGTGCGTGGTCCGGTGATAGTAATCACATGACCAGGGTATGTGTACTGCTAGGGGGAATGATCAATATGCAAAGGATAAGTATTAAAATAAAATAAACATTAAAAAACATATGGGATATTAAAATTATGGGATAATAAAAAAAACAAAAAAAACACCTACAGGATATTAAAAACATACAGGATGACATGAAAAGGATCCCTATATATACACAATACACACACATATATATATACAGTATATATATATATATATATATATATATACAGTACAGACCAAAAGTTTGGACACACCTTCTCATTCAAAGAGTTTTCTTTATTTTCATGACTATGAAGGCATCAAAACTATGAATTAACACATGTGGAATTATATACATAACAAACAAGTGTGAAACAACTGAAAATATGTCATATTCTAGGTTCTTCAAAGTAGCCACCTTTTGCTTTGATTACTGCTTTGCACACTCTTGGCATTCTCTTGATGAGCTTCAAGAGGTAGTCCCCTGAAATGGTCTTCCAACAGTCTTGAAGGAGTTCCCAGAGACGCTTAGCACTTGTTGGCCCTTTTGCCTTCACTCTGCGGTCCAGCTCACCCCAAACCATCTCGATTGGGTTCAGGTCCGGTGACTGTGGAGGCCAGGTCATCTGGCGCAGCACCCCATCACTCTCCTTCATGGTCAAATAGCCCTTACTTTCAAAGTTTTCCCAATTTTTCGGCTGACTGACTGACCTTTTCCCAATATTTCGGCTGACTGATGGCCACTTGTTTTTCTTTACTTAGCTGCTTTTTTCTTGCCATAATACAAATTCTAACAGTCTATTCTGTAGGACTATCAGCTGTGTATCCACCTGACTTCTCCTCAACGCCACTGATGGTTCCAACCCCATTTGTAAGGCAAGAAATCCCACTTATTAAACCTGACAGGGCACACCTGTAAAGGGAAAACCATTTCAGGGGACTACCTCTTGAAGCTTATCAAGAGAATGCCAAGAGTGTGCAAAGCAGTAATCAAAGCAAAAGGTGGCTACTTTGAAGAACCTAGAATATGACATATTTTCAGTTGTTTCACACTTGTTTGTTATGTATATAATTCCACATGTGTTAATTCATAGTTTTGATGCCTTCAGTGTGAATCTACAATTTTCATAATCATGAAAATAAAGAAGACTCTTTGAATGAGAAGGTGTGTCCAAACTTTTGGTCTGTACTGTATATATATATATATATACATACACACAAAAAAATATACCCCAAAAATTATTATTATGAAAAAAAAGAGAATATAAATAAATATAAACAACATATAAGTACACACATATATAACCGTGCAAATGTCTACAGTGGACACATAGAATCTACATCTACATACATGAAAATAGACACATGTACATATGAGTCGTAATGGGTTTGATTGCTTCTTAAGTCCATTTGATGAGTTGGGCAGATGGAGAGTAGAGGGAAGCTATATATGTCGAGTATATATGGGATCTCTTGCGGAATATTTTGATATGTATCCATTGGCAACAAATTTCGCATGTAGGTACGTTGTTGACGAGGGACTAATAGGGGTGAATAGTGTGCGTGCTCAAAGAGGTTCGGTCTCGTATCCAAAAAGGGATGGTAATTAATTCATAGCTGTTGGGGTTGGAGTGCTAGCTGTTTGGTAGTTTCCGTGTAGAAGAGGGGTAGTCAAAAGGGATAGTGGCCGAATAGTAAAGTAAAACTAGGGGGTGGGTAGATTAGTAGCTGACGTATTCTAGAGATTCGTTGAGTCCGAATGGGGTTAGCGTATTCAGTTTGTAGATCCAGAACATTTCCTTACGGCACAATGTCTGGTAACAATCGGGGACCCACTCCAAAGGGATGACACAAAGTGAGGAGGGGGTCACCATCATGGCAGTTTGAAAAGTGGCGTGATACGCTATGGGTGACTACTCTACGGGAGATGTTGGATCGGTGGTCGTTCATGCGTTCTCGTAGTGATTCGGTGGTACGCCCTATGTATTAGATGTTGCAGGAACAGTAGAGAAGATAGATTACAAATTTGGTGCCACAGTTCATTTCATGTCGCAATGAGAGGGACTCGTCAAGGTTGGTGAGGGAAATTTCCCTGACGTCATGTGCGATCATGGCACAGCATTTGAAGCGTGTTTTACCGCATTTGAAAGACCCTATCCACTTAGCCCATACTACCTACATTGACAATACCATTTTACCATTTGATTTTTTTAAAATCTCCCTTTACACTTCTTACTTTTCTTGCTGACCCCGCCCCCCGATCATGCGTTCCACCAGGCGTTCCACCGTAAGGAGCGTCTGGTAGACCGCATCTGATCGCTCCATTCCTCCACCTGCCCTCGGCCACGCCTATGCCATTAAGGCTTCACTCCATCAGACCCTCATTACTGCAAAGCTACTATTACAAGTATTGCATTATTATTTATTCTGACTATTTCTTTGTCATTCCAATTGACTACTTCCGCCCTTTGGAACGCAATCTGCGTTCCACCGACCGGAAGTGACACTACATCACTTCCGCTCTCTGTCTTTTTTGCGCCAAATTGTTAAATGAACTGTGTATTTATAGACCTGACATGTCACAAGTACAACTATAGCATACTTGCTCCTGATGAATGGGGAAACCTTGATCCCCGAAACGCGTTGAGCCACATATCTTGCAATAAAGATGATTTGATCAGAAGCACACTGCCTCGCTGCCATCATTCACTGAGACTCTACACACGATCCTGGCCAGGGGGGAACCGTCACAGGTGTTTTATGCTTATCCTACTGACGACACCCCAGTGAAGTAAGTGCCTCACTGGATGTTTCTTATCCATTTTACTCCTTGTTTTTAACCTTTGTTTTTAATCTTCTGCGGATACCGCTAGCAGGAATTGAACTTCATCTGCCTATCGGTCTCAAATTGACTTTGTACCGCTTAAATATTCCTTTTAATTATACCCTGTACTTGTATTGTATTTTATTTGTCTGTATAATATGCTGGTACTATACCACCAGGATACCACACTCTTGACCCACTTATAGCTCGGTTTGGTGCTCTTTGTACGTTTCCCCACCCCCCTTGGTCATTTGGACTCCGTTCAATTGACCCCTTTTTTTCCCCCCCTTGTTTATTTAAATTCCACATTGAGTGCCTTCATTGGACACTTCTAGAGCTGCCTCCCTTGCGTTACTCAGACTCACTTTACCACCACTGTCGGCGCCTACTCTCAGACACTCGGGGGATTTCTCCAGACCCTTGAGTGGTTGAATAAATTCCTTTTTTTCCTTTTTTCTTCCTAATACAGGACTGGACAGGTCCTCCACAGTGAGAAGCTCTTTGCTGCCCCTGTCCACTCTGGTCAGTGGTTGAGGATCCAAAATAGGCGATGCCTCCTTTGTTGGTAGTACAGCGTTATTTCATATACAGAAAATCTACTCTACTGAATATCATTAATTCTCCATTATGGCCACCTACATTCGAAAAAAATAATAATAATATGAACAAATAATCATTGAGTGTACTGTATGTGTAAATTAAATAGACAAAAATAGGAAAAGAACAAATAATATTAAAGATATTATGATAAATAAAATAGAATTTTCCATTTCCCTAGTAAATATACTTTTGGGAAATAAGTCGTAGTTCTGTCTATTAAGCCCGACCAGGGAATTTTCCTTGAATGAATTAATCACTGTTATAAATATCCTTGCCACACTCTGACAACAGCTGAGACACACCGACCATAGTTAACAGACCAGACAGCTACCAACAATTGGTTAACATGAGCAAACCCTCGAGAACTGGGAAATTTTAATTATTGTGCATATAAAGGCTGGATGTGCAGAGACGAGAGGAAAGCTTTATTTTGAAAGTGGAGATGAGGTAAGGATGACCACAATATTAGTGGAGGGTTTCGAGAGGGAATAGAGTGGCTTTGGTAGCAGTCGATGAAGTTTGATGAGTAGAGATTATCAAATAATTGAAAAGTTTGATTCGGTTGATTCACGGAATTTTACAAAAATTTTTTCTTTGTGACGAATTACTTCATCACGAAGCGCATTTTTTTGCAAGTAGCGGATGCAATGACAGGGAGCTGCGATAGCGCCGCCCCCATCATTGTACCACTCAGATGCAGCGTTCATACATGATTGGGCATCTGAGTGTAAAAACAGTGTAAAATTAACCCAATTTTTTTTTTTTACCAAACTTACAGCCTCCATTTTCTCTCGACGGGCCGGCCGCCGCCATCTTGCTTGAAGATCTGGAGTAAAATCTCACGCGGCGCAAGATTACAGATGTAGCAGGGTTAACACTTAAACTCAACTCAAATTTCTTAACTCATCGTGTTATCTTGAAACAAAAGCCATTGAAAAGCAATTGAGGGTGTTTGCTTAATGCATTTAGTTTAGATAACACGTCTCATAAAGCTTGAGTGTTAACTCTACTACATCTGTACGCCATCACGCCGGCCAGCGTGGTGACATCATACGTCACCACACACGGGATTTCGGCCGAGATCTTCAATGAAGATGGAGGCTGGCGGCCCGTCACGAGCAAATGGAGGAGGTAAGTTTTATTTTTTTCGTCTTTTACACTATTTCAGCCTAAATCGATTCGCTGACACAAAGCACAAGGAAATTCGGCTTCGAGGCAAATCAAATTTATCCTCAAATTCGGATTGAATTCCACTTTGTGGGATTCAATTCACTCATCTCTATCGGTTAGAGTGCAGTCATTAGCTAGAAGAATAACTCAAAACTGAAAGATATTAGATTGGATGTTACATTATCTTCTGTGGACAATCCAAGTCATTACTTAACGGTGTTGTCCCATAAAGGACACTTTAACCTACCCACAGGATAGATGATTAATATCTGATCACTGATGACTAGACCACTAGGACCCCCACCAATCACCAACTGCAACTGAATGTTTCCGATAATTGTTTATTAGTCATGCACATCGGCTTGTTGGAATTTTTTATCCTATTTCTCTCTACAAAACAGCTCCACCTCTGTTATGTTCGTGGGTTTCCTCCCATGAACTGCTCGCTTCAGGTCCTTCCACAACATTTCCATTGGAATAAGGTCAGGACATTAACTTGGCTATTCCAAAACCTTAACTTCTTTGGTAGAACGACTTGTGTGCCTAGGGCCCTTTTCATGATGCATAACCCACATTCTCTTGAGATTCATCTCACAGACAGGTGTCCTGACATTTTACTTTAAAATTTGCTGGTATGATTCAGAATCCATTGTTCCACCAATGATTGCAAGCCATCCTTGCCTAGATACAGCAAAAGAGGTCAATATCATAATACTACCACCACCGTGCTTCACAAATCGAATTAGGTTTTTATGCTGGATTGCAGTCTTTTCCTTTCTCCAAATATAAGGCTTCTCATTTAAACCAAAAAGTTATATTTTAGTCTCATCCATCCACAAAACATTGTTCCAATATTCTTCTTGCTTGACCAGGTGACTTTTAGCAAACTGCAGATAAGCATCAATGTTCTTTTTAGAGTCCTGCCATGCAGATCATTGTAGTTCAGTTTCCTGATAGTGAACACATGAACATAAACATTAGCTAGTGTGAGAAAGAAGTTACCTTGGGTTTCTTTGTGACCTCGCAGACAATTAGACATCTTGCTCTTAATTTCTGTCAACAACTCCTGGGAAAGATAAAAATTAGTGTTGAGCGAACTTGTGTTTTAAGTTTGGCATCTAAAGTTCGTGTTCGGGTTATCGAAGAATCGCGTTATGGATTCTAAATTTCATTATGGTCCGTGGTAACGGAATACATAACGCGATTCTTCGATAACCCGAACCCGAACTTTAGACGCCGAACTTAAAACACAAGTTCGCTCAACACTAATAATAATGCTCTTAAATTTCATTCTTTTGAACACAATCTGTCTGGCTGTGGATTGGTGAAGTTCAAGCTATTTAGAAATGGTTTTGTAACCTTTTCCAGCCTGATAAGCATGAACAACTCTTCTTCTGAGGTCCTCAGGAATGTCCTTTGTTTATACCATGATACACTCCCACAATAATATATCTATATTGTTTAAATAAGCAGCTCACCTACTCACACCTGATTGATCAAAACACCGACTCATTTTACCATTAGATTATCTGTTAATCTTAAAAGTTCACATTATTTTGTCACTCCCATATATGTGATATTGGATCATTTTTCTCAATAAATTCATGTCTATTAAATGTCTAATATTTTTGACTAATTAGCTTGACTTGGTTAGCTTTATCTACTTTAAGGCTTGTGTAAAAATCTGAGAAATACAGAAAATTCTGAAGTGTTCACAAACTTTCAAGCACTGTTGTAGGTGCCCATACCCTTTACAAGAAAGCTGGTCGAATCCACCACTGCCAACCCACTTTTTTATTGCGTACAATAGTGTCCTGATTTCAATATTCCTTATCCTTTGTTGCAGCAAGAAATAAGCCATTGCCTTAGCTGTTATCTAGTCAGGTTTGCAGTACTAGTTTGATTGTTAGACACCACAGATGATGATGTTAAAGTAGTGAAGCCTGGATTTTATGAGTGCATATGCGTGCATTTATCATGTCTTATTCTTTGTTCGCTAACCCCCCATTGCCTCTGTTTGCTGCTCTCCACAGGATGTCCATCCCACTGTCCTCTGTCTGAGCATATGTATGCCTGGCAATCTAGGCATCCTTCCTATATCGAAGCCTAGGGATGCTAGATTTAGCCACCTCCTTGCCACTATGCCTCTCATGTCGTGCCGACTCCTGTCTTTTAAAGGACTTGCACAAACCAAGATCCATTTATTCAGTCAATTGCCAGCTTACCCAAGCTTATTTTGGGCCCTTCCCCCAGTTTCTTATGCCTGAGTAATAGGCCCATTTGCTTCCTGTATCCTGCTATGGTATCCTGTTGAATTGTAATCCTGGCTTGTGATTGGCTCATCCTTTGACCTTGCTGCTGTACCTGTCCGCCTCATTACCATATTGTCCAGACTCTGGTGGCCCTGACCTGTGATGGCCTGACTATGACTTCTACCTACCAATTCGGTACTGTGTTCTGAGATCACATGCTAGCATAACATCAGCTGTTGCTAACAGAGACCTCCATTAGTTGTGACCTGAGAATTATCTGCAGTGAAGTCTAGACTCCTGTATAGGGGTTAAAGATTGAATACCAGGTAATCTCTTAGGCTACTTTCACATCAGTGTTGCACTGTCCGGTTTTGAGATCCGACACGGGTTCTCAAAACCACAGCACAACGCTTCAGTTTTGTCCCTATTCATTGTCAATGGAGACAAAACTGAACAAACTGGAACATAGTGCACCAGAATGCATTGCGTTATGGTTTGTTGTGTTCCCATGCCGGACACAAAATCGGTGCAAACAAGTCGGATCCGGCACCAAAAACCATGTAAGTCAATGAAAAAACACGGAAAAAAATATTGGATCTGGCACCCAATGACTTTCAATGGTTTTAGTGCCGGATCCGATTTCTTCATTTGCCATATAATACAACCGGTTCCATTCTGAATGGATGCAGCCAGTTTTATTTTTACAATAGAAGCGGTTTTTTTTCTGTGTTTTTGAGATCCCCTACCGGATCTCAAAGTCGCTGATGTGAAAGTACCCTTATATTCCACTTCCAGGTTAGGCCAATGCAGTTTGTCGATGCCAATTTTGTAAAACTGTGACAGTATTTTGCTTGAGTTATTAGGGAGCTAAGCATTGACTGACAGTGCCCAGTGGCCCATGTCCATAGGGGACCCATCATTCCATAGTCAGTTACAGCAGGGCCCGTAAAACAAATTATATTTTACCCTTGTTATTATCCACTTTTTCAGGCTGTATATGTACATCTATACTAACCCATTCATCGTTGGGTATTGGTGTAGCAGCGGTGCACTTCTCATTTGACGTAATGCATAATGATATCTCAATGTGTTATCAACACTGCTTTATCTGTTTATGCCCTACCTTAGCATTCTGGGTAATTGGAAATATCCACAGTACATGACAGAATATTGCTTGCTATCGTCATTATTTTACCATATCCTTTATCCTAGACTCATATTCCATGTCTACTTGTCTCTGTGGCATCTTATCCTTTCCTTTAAAATGCCAGCCTCTCATTTAGACCAGCTTGGGTGTAGGCTGAGTGGCTTAACCCTCATGGGTTCCCGGGAGAGGGGAAATGTCCTGATTGGGGTCATCCTTCCAATTCATCTTGACAAAGAATATCCTGAGATTGACTTCACAATCAGTCCTCCACAAGGAGCCTGCAAAATGTGAGTAATGTCTTCTGCTTTTCAAGATCTCCAAAATATATATTGTTAAAGTATTGTAGTGTTGTAGAATCATGGTTCTTTGGCTTTTGACTTGGAGGTCACAGGACCTCTGCACTAATGACACTGCTGCTACCATGGGAGAAAATGGAAATTAAGCTGGTACCCTTTGGTTCTAGTTACTGGTGGCGATAACAGCTCATGTCATCTTCTCACATATTTATAGTGTGTGAAAAGTTGCTAAAAATGGAAGGAAATGTTAAGTCTGTAGTCAGAAGGAGGAAGAGAAAATACATTTTCTCTCAGAGCAAGGTTAGTAGCTAGCAATCGGGATAATAATTACCCACTAAATTACTGTAATCCAGAGTCTTTTTTTATCTACACTGCTCAACATTGAAATTGCAACACCATAAAGGACAAGTCCTAAAATTCGTAAAGTTATTCCAAATTGATAAAGTAGCAGGTGTTGCTAAGATCTGAAGATGATCACATTTTCAAGCTCCTAACTCCAATCTTTGGCATGTGGAAAGAGCATAAAAGCCAGATTGAAAGCAAAGTTTTTTAGCCATATGAAACCTCCAAAATTGGATCAAGTCGTGTTGCATGATTGTGTGATGCCTCCTGTTCCTCGACATACTAGTTATCACCACTTGTTGCAAACTGAGAGAGACAGAATCCTTGAACTGAGAGACCTTGGTTTATCACTCAGGCAGAAGGCTAAGTACCTAGGCCAAGATGTCAGCACTGGCCAAACTGTGTGTCCTGATGGTTGTAAGAACAACTGGAATGACAAGGTGCACAGACAGATCATCTAATTCCACATCCCAAGCCTAGGGTGGCAAGCAATGTGTTCACAAACCATCAAAAGGAGGTTGTACAAGCCAGAAGTCCAGCTAAAAATATTCCCCTGACCTCATGCTACCGCACTCAAAGGCTATCATACTGCACAGCAGGGACAAGATAAAAGTGGAGGCTGGAATGGAGGACTATCTTCTTCAGCAATGAGTCCCGCTTTTGTCTTGGATGCTGTGATAGCTGGGATTGATCTGGAGACCATGTGGGCAACTCAATGAAGAGGCGTTCACAAGGGAACATCACACAGGTCCTACACCTGGGATTATGGTAGCAGGACCCCTATAGTCTTTATATCAGGTTCACTTACAGCTTGACCTTACATTGATTTGGTTGTGGAACCAGTGGTAAAGCCATTTCTTCAAAGTGTTCCAGGAGCCATATTTCAAACAGGACAGCACCAGGCCGCATGTTACTCGTGTTACACTTCAGTTCTGTTCCCATTCATTTTCAAAGGGAACAAAACTGAAGAAACTGGAACAGAGTGCACCAGAATGCATTTTCTTCTGGTTTGTTGCGTTCCCATGCCAGACATAAAACCGCTGCAAAAAATAAATAAAAGATCCGGCGCCCATTGACTTACAATGGTTTTAGCAGGTTCAGCTTCACATGCCGCGCACGGTTTCTTCATTTTCAATATAATATAAACGGATCCGTTCTGAACGGATGCAGTCGGTTGTATTTTTCAAACGGTTGCATTTTACTCTGGTTTCGGATCCCATGCCTGATCTCAAAACTGGACAGCAAAAATGTATATGTGAAAGTAGCCTTATCCTTTGTAAATCATTATCATGTCTATGGATCCTGTGGTTTCCATAATTCCACAACTTTTCTTTCTTGGTGTTACTATTTCAATATTGAGGAGTGGATTTGACCATTTTGACTGATGATATAGGAAAAAAAGACCCTTCTTGACCCAAAGCAGAATGTGGACCATGACCTCTTTGTTTGGAATTTGAGTAACTCATTCTGTGAGGACCCTGATTCTGAAAGTCATTTTTGTTCATTTTATTTAATTAATTTTCTTTGCATTCCCATTGGATGTCCTGAGTCAGGTTCTATTTTGTCTATTACAGGTTTAGTTTTGAGGTGTTACAGCAATTCCAGGCCTTACGCTTCACCGTGGAGGAAATTAATAGAAGTCCAGATCTCTTGCCAAATGCTACTTTGGGATTCCGGGTGTATGACTCCTGTGCTGGTCTCCACCAAGAAGTGGATGCTACTCAAATGCTTCTAACAGGACAGGAAAAAGGGATTCCCAATTATTCTTGCCAGGATGGACCATCAGTGGCTGCTATTATTGGACATTCAATATCAACCTTTTCAATATTAATGGCTCATATACTTGGCTTGTACAGATACCCACAGGTATAGCCTGACAGTTCTTGACATGTGCTGCATGCAGTTATCTGGTATTTCTCTTTGTCTAGTTTAGTGGCTTGTAATTTGGAATCATTCTGTCCATGTTGAGATGGAGATCAGTTCTCTATCACCGATTTCCTGGTAAGTCATGGTGGGCTTGTATTTTTACACTGCAGACAATAATAATAATGAGTGCTGCAGTATAAAATATTTGGTGCAGGTAGCAGAGTGCCCTGAGCTTCTGGTGATTCAGATCACATTTTTGCTGCCCTGGCAGGAGAAACATATGGTTGCCAACAGATTTCTCTAGTGGCTACAAATGTCCAAGGTGAGCTTAACGTCAATGAATCTTCATTTAGAAATGGGGTTGTCCAAGTGGGCCTGGTTTTTAAGGAAGGGAAGCAGAAAAATACTTTATAGGCAAATAAGTAAAACTTAATAGGTGTCATAATGGAAGGATTGTACATTCAAATCAATAGGATTCTCCAGATGAATTAGGCTCTGACAAACTAATTGGTCCTAAGGACCAGCAGAAGATATGGGAGCTGAGAAGCATTAATCAGACACATCCAATACACTTTGATTGGAGCTATGCTTTCAGTTCTGTTCAAGTTGGCAGTTTTGGCACTGGCAGCTGCAGGAAAAAGGTGACGACCACCACAGATATTGATGACTCATTGTGAGGTTAGGTCATCACTATTAGGACCACAGAAAAGCACTTTAAAGAAGTTGCTTACCTTTTGGGGGTCTTCGGACAGACCTTGCTTCGTGGTCAGATCTGCAAACAAAGGGAATAATATTTACCTGGTACCTGATGCTACGTCCCAGCTCCTTCGCTCACTGGCTGGTTTCCTCAGGTCCCCTCCTGTTAAAATCCACTTTGACGTGGCTGCAGCCAATGACTGGCCACAGTAGTGACCTTCCTCCCTTTAATCACATTAGTTGTCCAATCATTGGCTGCAATTTGTTCAAAGTGGATGTTGACAGCAGGGAACCTGAGTGAATCGGTGATAGTGGGGAATGAAGGAACTAGGACTCAGCATCAGGAAGCAGGTAAGCAGGCTTGGACTGGTCAACAGGTGACAAGGTGAATCCCCAGTTGTGCCACTGATGTAGGTTGGCAATTTGTTTCCCCAACCTCTTGGACAGGTGGCACATGGCACAGTACACTGACTACACTACATTGTTCAGTGTACAGCATCTCAAACAACCTATTCGATCATATAAAAAGCTGGACAGGTTTATTAACTAACTAACTAACTAACTAACTAACCCATTTACTATTATAGATGCATTGTGTGGCTGAGATGACTCATGACTCTGAGGCTTAGTGTTAGATTCAGAACTGTTTGAGACTTATATTAAGCAGATGACTGCTACTGAAAATAAATGTATTATTTTTAAAGGATTTGAAAATGGGGGTCAAGTAATTTTTGCATGCAGCTGTACAATCACTGGTGGGCCCTAGGCACCACAGTCTGACACTGCAGGTAAGTGTGCTTCCCTTTGGAGGTCTCGTCAGGAGGGAGACCCCTAATATATTAGCAATCCTGTTTATATTATAATTGCTATGACCTTAACTTTTTAAAACCAGACCCTGGAGAACACTTTCTTGTTTTTCATCGTAGATCAGTCACTACTCAACCAGCTCTCTTCTAAGTGAAAGATCACAATTTCCTTCCTTCTTCAGGACTGTACCTAGTGATATCTTTCAGTCCAGGGGTCTGGCACAACTGGTGTTGCATTTTGGATGGACTTGGGTTGGATTAGTAGCCGTGAGTGAAGATTATGGCCAACAGGGGATCCAAGTCATTAAGCAAGAACTCCATAAGGCTGGAGCTTGTGTGGCCTTTATGGAATACATCTTGACCAACCGTCAGGATAAGAATGCTCAACACCTTACAAAAGTCATTCGAGAGTCATCTGCCATGGTGGTCATAGTCTTCTCCACAGATGTAGAAATGGTGCCTCTTCTAAATGAGATGTTAAAGAACAATGTAACAGAGAAGATCTTTGTAGCCAGTGAAGCCTGGTCTACATCACTATTACTATCAGATAGTAAATATTATTCAATACTCTCTGGATCAATTGGCTTTTCCTTTCACAGCTCAGTAATTCCCAATTTTCAACAATACCTCAACAATATCCATCCTCTCCAGGGACCAGGAGATATTTGGACATATGACTGTGAGCTTAACAATAAGGAAATGGTGACTGAGTTACTCAATAATTCTATAAACATGTGTGGCAAGAAGGAAGATCTGAAGAGTTTCTTCAATAGCTTCAGTAATGTCTCCAGCTTACCAGGGGCACACAACTTATATGCTGCCTTGTATGTCATAGCTGAGGCTTTTCATGACTTGTGCAAGTGTCAAATGAAGAATGAACCACTTGAAAATGAGGGCTGTGGAAAAATTGAGAACTTAAAGCCCTGGCAGGTAGAACTCTTTCTTTGGAGAAGATTTTATAGGGGATTTTTTTTAAACATTTTTTTAACATGTTGAGAAAATAACAATAGATCTGATTGAACGACCCTGCAAAATAATTAAAGAGCATCGGTCATTAAACCAAAAAACATGAGATATTTGTATCTTCTAGTTGCCCATGCTTCCCTGAGCATAGTTTATTTTCTCTTATGATTATGTGCTCCTCCGTTCTTTAGTAATGTCCCGAGATTTCTAGCACCAAATATGCCATTCTGAAGTGAATAACCACAGAAATGTGGCTAGTAATTTTGTTTCTTTGCTAGGGGAAGTTTTTCTCTGCTGTGATGATCTTCACCACACAGTCTTCTCTACAGTCGCGTCTCACTCTAGTCTGAGTGAGATGCTGTCCCGGAAGAGATAGTACATTGATGGAACTGAAGTCCCAGTTCTCCCCTAACAAAGAAGCAAAGTGACTAGCCAGACCTCTGTGGCTAGTCACTACAGATTGACATATGCAGTGCCAGAAATCTCACAAATATCTTGGATTGGTGACAGTTGCTCTTTAAATGATGAATAGAAGGACTAAGAAAATAAGCTTCTGCTCACTTTTTACATTTATAATGGATTTTAAGCCTATTATGATCCATGATGGAGTGACTAGTGGAAGACGCTTCAAGTTGTTGAGTCACAATGCCATTTGCCAGGGGCCCTCCCCCACTGTTACTTTTAACTTGTAGCATGGCTATCCTCTTCTTTATGGCAGGTGGGCATTTGTATCCCCTCAGAAACCTGATGATAGGGGCAACTGCAGGTTAGGTGCATCATAGAATGTTAATTGGGATTGTTAGAGAGATGTTTTTATCACTAGAGCAAGGATGGACAAGGAGCATCAACGATTAAAATATACATACACAGTACATAAATTTGATTTGTCTTCTTGGCAGCTTTCTCACTTCATCCAGGATGCACGAGTAAAGTTGGGCAGTGGACGTGAAGTATTCTTTGATGAAAACGGTGACCCGCCTGCAATTTATGATATTGTTTACTGGCAGACCAATGAGAATGGGATTATACAACACGTCAAAGTCGGGAGTTATGATATAACATTGCCTGAAGGAAAGACCCTTAATATTGACCCAGGTGTTAAAATGTGGACATTTAATCATGGTCAAGTAAGCTTTTTTCATACATAATACATTAACTTCTGTTATGTACAGTAGCTTTATAGATAGAGGCATCTAACCAAGTCCTAACCTTGGATGGTGAATTTAAGAGACATATTTTTGTTGAGCTGGTGGTGTGTGCCCATCGCTTCCCTGTTGTTCATTGACACAGACACCACGTTACTCACCCAAGAGGCCCTCTTGTCTTACTGGCTGACAGCACATATGGGGTCTTCTGCAGGCTGTGCTCTGTGTGCTTTGCCCTATGAGAAGGTCTTCTGGTATGCTAATTTTTTCCCCATCACATGGCCTCCCCCCCCCAATGGTATATAATAACCTTTCCCAAGGGAAGGATGCCTGAGGTTTAGGTTCCAAGTCTCTAGTTGCAAGTTAAGGTGCAAATATTTGTCTGACTACTCCTGTCCCGAATACCTGCCAGACTACCTGCCATGACTTTTGCCTGTTCCTCGTATTGCTCCATTGCCACCTGCCCTGACCTCAGACTTATCTCGCCACAAATTATGCATATTTTTGGATCCCTCTCTGTGTCTCTGACACAATGGGTAAGCCGCCAACCACACTGGGGGTTATTTCAAGAGATAACGGCCCAGTTATTCCTCCAGTCCAGATCACTGTATAGGGGTTAAAGGCGGAATTACAGGGGATTTTGGGATAACGCCCTTAGGGTTAGCCCTAATCTAAACCAGTTGGCTGGTACAGTGGGTCTACACTTATTGCATGTAACAGTCTTGAGTAACACAGAAATAGCACATGTAGATGTCTACTATAAACAAGTAAAATGAAAAATGTGTAACTGTTGATGTATTTTCCTTGCATTGGCCATTCAGATTCCCCATTCTGTATGCAGTAAGAGTTGCCTTCCAGGCTTCACACAAGTTTCGAGAAGAGGACAACCTATATGTTGCTTTGAATGTATTCCTTGCCATCAAGGAGAGATTTCCAACCAAACAGGTGAAACACATGACTAAAGTCCAGATCTTTTTACATAGATTGACCCTCTCTTACATGTATCTGTTATTGTATTCCAGATTCTCTTGCTTGCATGCAGTGTCCATGGGATCAGTGGCCAAATCTCCAAAAAGACAGATGTTTTGAAAAGGAGATAGAGTTTCTCTCCTTTGAAGAACCTCTGGGAGCTGCATTAGCAGCCACCAGCATCTTCTCCTCAAGCATTCCAGTTTCTATTTTTGGACTTTTCTTTCATTTTAAGAAGACTCCTGTAGTAAGAGCCAATAATTACTCACTGAGTTGTCTTCTGCTAGGATCTCTTTGTCTTTGCTTCCTTTGTTCTTTAGCCTTCATTGGATACCCTGTGGCTTTGAATTGTTTACTACGCCAGGCTACCTTTGGTCTGACTTTTGCTCTTTGCATGTCTTGTATTTTAGCCAAAACTATCATGGTGGTTTTTGCTTTCATGGCAACTAGGCCAGGAAGTGAACTAAAAAAGTTAGCTAGTCCTTGGGTGTCCTACATAACCATCATGCTCTGCACCTGCTTGCAGTTTACCTTGTGTGTTCTTTGGATGTCTCTTTCTCCTCCATTTCCAGAACAAAACATAAATGCAAAGCCTGGGATCATCGTAATTGAGTGCAACGAAGGTTCAGCCATCGCCTTTTGGTGCATGCTGGGATATCTTAGTCTTTTGGCTGCCATTAGTTTCATTGTTGCTTTTGTGGCTAGAAGACTACCGGACAGTTTTAATGAAGCCAAGTACATAACCTTCAGCATGGTGTCCTTCCTTAGTGTCTGGATATCCTTTATTCCAGCCTATCTGAGTGCCAGTGGGAAATACACTGTGGCCATGGAGATATTCGCCATTCAGTCATCAAGTTGGGCATTGGTGGTCTGCATGTTTCTGCCTAAATGTTTTGTAGTGTTATTCAGGCCGACGATCAACTCCAGAGAATATCTAATGGGGAAAAGCAAAAAAATACCTACATAATAGCTTAAGATATCTGTATATTTTTCTCACTATTTCCACTAATAAAACACATATCCCAACACATTTTAAATTGCTAATTTCAAAATTTCTTCCTTCTCTTAAAATTTGTTGGCCCAGATTACAACAAAAAATGCTTGTTGCTCTTAGCATAAGCATGTTGTGCGTGGCATATCTACAGGTTGAAGAGGGCAGTGTGGACACCATAGAAGAGAGGAGAGGTAAATAACTGGTTCTGCAGATCAGGTGTTCTGTAGAAGCTCCGGTACCCTGATGTCAGTGCTGGAATTACACAGTTCCATTGTGTATAGACCGGAGCTGGCTACTATAGCACAGGTCATACTGAAGTGAATAGGAGCAGAGCTTCAGTAACCAATAGATGAAGCTGTATAGTTACTTCCAGTGCCAGAGCTACTGCAGAACAGCTGATGGTGTAGGTGCGGGGTATCCAAACCCCCATCGATCAGACAGTGATGGCTTATCCTGAGGATAGGTCCTTAATTGTAAAACCACGGACAACCCCTTTAAAAATAGACAAGAAACATTACTTACCTCAATGATTTCCCACTGCTGCCATTCTGATATTGCTCCAGTCCCTGGCGCTGTTCACTTTCTCAGCCCAAATACAAGGATGGCAAACAAAGTCCTTTAGACAGAACTTTGTTTTCCGTCCTGGGTAACGGAAACCAGACGGATCCGTTATGCTGCCCATAGACATCTATTATGAAGACTCAAAATGGAATTCCTCTAAAGATTTCAATCTTACAACTATGTTATAACGGAAAACAATAATGAAATTTGCAACGTTGCTGTGAACCCACCCTATCCTAACCTAAACCAGATGCCTCCATCTCAGTGTGTGGCACTACCATCACGTTTAGGTGGCATGCCCGCTGTCTCGGTGTTATATTTGACACTGATCTTTCCTTCACCCCCTATTTTCAATCTCTCGCCCACCTATGTTGCCTGCACCTTAAAAATAACTCTAGAATCCATTCCTTTCTCACTATGGAAACAACAAAATCTCTCATTGTTGTCCTGATCCATTCCCGCCTCGTTTACTGTAACTCGGTATTACCTCCCTCTCACCAGACTTTCCCTTCTCCAATCTATCCTTAATGCAGCAGCCAGGATCATATATCTGTCCAACCTCTTCTCCGATACCTCCGCCCAGTGCCAGTCATTGCACTGGTTGCCATACATTATAGAATCCAATTTAAACTGCTCATTCTCACCCACAAAGCTCTCCACAGTGCTGCACCCCTCTACATCTCCTCCCTCGTCTAAAACCCTTCCCGTGCCCTTCATTCTGCAAACAATTTACGATTGACTTCCACCATAATCTGAATCTCTCACTCCCGGCTCCAAGACTTCTCCCGAGCTGCACCAATTCTGTGGAATGCCCTACCCCCAAAAATTGGGAGGTTAAATCACAATATACACAGTTTTAGGTGCTCCCTAAAAACACATCTTTTTAGGGTGGCCTATAACATCCCCTGATATAACCCCTCTCCATATATAGCCCATTTATCATCATTTCCTGAACCTGATCCTACACCAAATTCTCCTTTGCATCCATGCACCCAGAAGCACTTTATATATCAGCTGGTGACTGGCTCATGCAGCTTTATAGCTGCTCCCCTATTTTCCCAAGATGGCTCTACCATTGTACAAAACAAGAACTTTTACCTTTTGTGTCACCCCTATCTCCTTATAGATTGTAAGCTCTTGCGAGCAGTGCTCTCATTTCTCTTGTTGTAGTTATTGAATTGTCTGTTGCTATGCTATTTATGACTGTTTGTACATGAACCCCCGAACTGTAAAGCGCTGCGGAATATGTTGGTGCTATATAAATACAGATTATTATTATTATTATTATTATTATTATTAGTCTGTTGTATCAGGTACCGGTGTCTGGAAATCCTGGTTGATCCAGGACTGATATACTGTATCTTTATAAAGGTTAGTCGCTCAACATTTGGTATTGAAAGGCGAGTTCTCTTTGGGGTAACTATGCCACCCGCGCACTAATACTTGATCTGATGTCATACTACTGGCCAGACAGGAAAGCTTGCCCAGGGCAAACTCAGCCACTTGCAGCCAGAATTCAAGTTTGGCTGCCCAGTAATCCAGGGGATCTTGGATCTTAGGTGACAGGGTACAGTCCAGGTATGTCACCACCTCCTGATTCAGGTTCTGCTTCATTTCCTGCTGCCGGGTGGCTTCTTTGGCAGGCGGGCGAAGAAAAGTGCTCATTAGAGGCTCAAGACTTAAGTTGCTGCTGATAGAGCTAGTGCTGCTCCTGCCCCCGACCCTCACCCCCCTTCAGCAAACATGGCAGTGGAGCATGAGCTCACAGGGTTCCCCCCGGTTAGACCTTTGTGAGGATGGGCGATGGCATGTGTAGGCAGCAACCAAACGAATGCAAAGGATGTCTCAATAGTGATTAAGTTTTTCATCCCTCAGAAGGTGTAAAAAAGGCCCCCATTTTGACCCAGTAGCGAGGGTCTAACATTATGGAGAGCAAATAGTCATCCCTCTGCCAATAGTCTCATGGTTCTGCTGCCACCCTCACCCCCTGAAGATGATGATGTCCCCTCTTTACCCGGCTCCCACATGTGATCGCCAAAATCATCATACACTAATGTCTGTTCATCACTTATGTCACCCTTACCATGCCTAAGAGAGGACGCAGCGAACCTCTCCTCCAAGCCTGTGTTGGCCTGTAGCTGCTGACTATCCTATCTAAGCTTGTCCTTTCTGAAAAGCAGAACAGACGACAACATGCATTACTTCTGTAACACCCCAGAGTGGTGTTACCACTCCTGCATCCTGCTACTATCTCTAATGGGCTAACAAAACATCATCCTATGTATTTTGTTCAGGTACTCCACAATGTGCATTCCTAATTGCAATTGTTCATATATAATGTGCCTGGTTCACCAGCAGGTGTGTGACGGTAACGTACACTACACACAGGGGGGAGGATAGTGACCACTGCGCTCCACCCTCACCCCTGGCCCTGCCTACTTGCCTCGCAAGTCCTAATGACAGGGGACAACTAGACAGCAGTCCCTAACTTAGGATACGTGCTGGGAAGACAGACAAGACAAATAACGGAACGTGAACGGACCGGGTCAATACCTAGAGAGCTACGCAGTACTAAGGAATGAGCAGAGAATAGTCAGGAAAAGCCGATGTCAAATACCAGGAGAGAAACTAAGTACAACAGGAGTCCGCAAAGAATCGTCAGGTGGAAGCTGGGGTCAGGAGAGATGCGCAGTACAGGAGGAGCAGGCAGAGAATTGTCCGGGAACAGAGGATCAGGTAAGTATGCAGGAACAAAACAATCACCAGATACCCAAAATTAACAGGCCTGTGGACAGCAGGCTGCCTGTATTTATAGTGGGGAGTGAGGGTCATGTGACGTGGCCAGCGTCACATGACCGACAGACAGACAAATCGAGCACTGAGTGATCAGCTCGGCGCTCAAGGCAGACCTAGGAGCAGGGAGCCTCCCAGCTAGCAAAGCCGCCCTGGGAACGAGGCCAAACACAGATCCTTGCTCCCGAAGCTAAGCAACAGGTCTGCGGCTGATGGGAGACCGAGTGTGCCTTTGGCGCCCGGTGACAGTACCCCCCTTTTACGAGGGGCCACCGGACCCGAGACTTCAGGCGATGGCCTTTCAGGGTGTTCTAAATGAAATTTTCGAACAAATCTAGAAGCATGAACCTCCCTGGCAGGTACCCAAGATCTCTCTTTAGGTCCATACCCCTTCCAGTGAATCAGGTACTGCAAGGAATTACGCACCTTCCTGACATCCACTATTTTAGACACCACATACTCGACAGCATCATTAACAAGAACCGGCAGAGGCGAGGCTTTTGATGATACTACTGGTTCAACATATCTTTTAAGTAGAGATTTATGGAACACATTATGAATGTGGAATGACTCGGGCAGCTCCAACCTAAACGATACTGGGTTAATCACCTCCATGATCTTATATGGTCCAATAAAACGAGGAGCAAATTTTTTAGAATCTACCTTGAGAGAGAGATTCTTGGAGGAAAACCACACCTTATCCCCAACCAGAAAATTTGCCCCCCTTGAACGTTTCCTATTGGCTTTGAGTCTTTGAGAACTTTGAGCCTTTTCTAGGTTCATTTGAACCCGGGCCCAAACTGTGCACAGTTCAGAAGAGAGCCTATCCGCCTCAGGGTTAGAGGAGGAGACGGATGACCCAGAATGAAAACCGGGATGAAAACCATGGTTACAAAAGAAAGGGGAGACCCCAGCAGAAGAATTAGCATGGTTATTCAAAGCAAATTCAGCCAACGGAAGGTATTTAATCCATAATTGCTGGTCATCAGCAACATACGACCTCAGGAATTGTTCCACAGACTGATTAAGGCGTTCAGTCTGCCCATTACTCTCAGGGTGGTAGGCAGAGGAAAAATACGATGAAATCTGACATCTTTGACAGAAAGCCCTCCAAAATTTGGACACAAACTGAACACCCCTGTCAGATGCAATATTTATTGGGATACCATGTAACCGTACAATTTCTTTCACAAAAATAGACGCCAGAGTCTTGGCATTCAGGAGTTTAGGTTGCTAAACCTATCGACCACTATCCAAACCACAGTCTTACCCTCCGCCGGCGGCAGGTCAGTAATAAAGTCCATCGAGATATGGGACCAGGGTCTACTGGGAATGGGTAGGGGTTGTAGGTTACCAGCAGGGCGAGTCCTAGGTGTCTTAGACCTAGCACAAACCTCACAGGCTGACACGTAGGACTTGACATCCCTAAATAGAGTGGGCCACCAATAGGATCTAGAAACCAGCTCTCTAGTGCCCTCAAAACCAGGATGTCCACAAAAGGCAGAATCATGATACTCACCCAACAGCTGGAGACAAAATTGTATGGGGACAAACAACTTATCTGTTGGGGTGGTTGCCGAGGCCAGATGTTGTTCAGCCGAGATATCTTGGGTTAAGGCTGCTACGAAGATTTTTGCTAGTAGGATGGATTCAGGCAGTGCCTCTGTAGGCTGAAAAGCATGGAAGCTCCGAGATAATGCATCAGCCTTCACGTTTTTACTTCTAGGCCTGAAAGTAATGGAGAATTTAAAACGAGTAAAAAACAGTGCCCATCTAGCCTGACGGGTTTTCAACCTCTTAGCAGATTCGAGAAACATAAGGTTCTTATGGTCAGTGACAACAGTTACACAATGCCTTGCCCCCTCCAGAAAATGCCTCCACTCCTCAAATGCCCACTTAATGGCCAGCAACTCCCGATTCCCTATGTCGTAGTTTCTCTCGGTGGAAGAAAATTTTCTGGAAAAGAATGCACACGGTCTCAGGTTAGTTAGACTAGCAGGACCTTGTGAAAGGACTGCTCCTGCGCCGTCCTCAGACGCATCCACCTCCACAATAAAAGGTCTCTCCTGATCTGGCTGGATCAGAATGGGAGCGTTACTGAATGCCTTTTTTTGTGTTTCAAACGAAGTAATGGCCTCAGTAGACCAGTTCTCCAAATCTGCCCCTTTCTTAGTAAGGTCGGTCAACGGTTTAGCAATTACTGAAAAATTCTTAATAAATTTACGGTAGTAATTGGCAAAACCTAAGAACCGTTGTAGGGCTTTAAGGAAGAAGGCCTTATCCATTCCTTAATAGCTAGTACCTTACCAGGATCCATCTTGAAGGCGTGAGGGGTCAGGACATGCCATAGAAACAGTATCTCTTGTACACCAAAGACACATTTCTCTTGTTTAGCGGACAACTGATTCTCCTCAACACCTCTAATACTTGTCTAACATGAGACACATGAGATTTGAAATCAGGAGAAAATATCAAAATGTCCTCAAGATAGACAATGACAAATTTACCTAAAAACTCTCTAAGAATATCATTCATAAAGTTATTGAACACAGCTTGGGCATTGCTGAGTCCAAAAGGCATAACCTGATATTCAAAGTGCCCTGCCGGAGTATTGAACGCTGTCTTCCATTCGTCTCCCTCCTTAATTCGGATTAGATTTTATGCCCCTTTCAGGTCAATCTTAGAAAACCAGGTTGGCCCCAGAACCTGGTTAAATAAATCCGGAATCAATGGGTGAGAGTATCTATTCTGGATAGTGATCTTATTCAATTTCCGGTAATCGATACAAGGCCTAAGACCACCATCCTTCTTCTTAACAAAGAAAAACTCCGCTCCCATAGGAGAGACAGTAGGTCTAATGTGCCCCTTACTAAGGCTTTCCTTAATATAATGCTCCATGGCCTTGCGTTCGAGCTTAGAGAGATTATAAATACGCCCCTTAGGAAACCTGGAACCTTCTACTAACTCTATGGCGCAATCATAAGGTCTATGGGGTGGTAGAACCTCCGGGGTAGGTGATGAGAACACATTAGAATATTCCCTAATGACTGTGGCTAATATATCAGATTCTACTGAGACCCCAGCTTGTACCACAGACAAGCACGAGTCACACTTAGGTCCCCATTTTACTAACTCCCCCCTGGACCAATCAATAGTGGGGTTGTGTAATCGGAGCCAAGGCAACCCTAGTACCACCTCGACCGGTAAGTTCTCCAGGACTAAGAGGGAACATTTCTCAGAGTGGCACACCCCCACGGTTTAAGAAATCTCTGAGGTACATGACCTCACCATACCACCTACCCGGGGAGTGGGGTCAATAGCCATGACATGGATAGGTGTAGGAAGAGAAAAAATTGGAATACCCAGTCTAATGGCCTACTCAGAGTCAATAAAGCTGGCCGCTGAACCAGAGTCAATAAAGGCCTTACCCGGCCATTTATTAACCCCCAGAGATATTGTTATTGGTACCAAAAGCTAACATTTCGTTATATCAGGTCTTTAGGTTGCCTTGCCTTGGGAGACTTAATGGAGAGGGCCTTCTTAGGACACTGGTTGATCCAATGGTCAGGATCTCCGCAGTAAAAACACACTCCACGTCTGCGGTGCAGATTCCCTTGAGTCATGCCGACCTGCATGGGTTCTTCGGTAGAGACCTCAGCGTTGTTTCTGGGATAGACCTCAGGCTGGACCACCATCTGAGAAGAGAACTGTCGTTCCTGTCGTCTCTCTCTAACCCGTCAGTCAAGTCGGACTACAAGGGTCATCATCTCCTCTAGAGTCCCTGGAAGCTGATAACTCACTAGAAGATCCTTTAAGTTATCAGACAGACCTGACCTGAACTGCCTCTTAAGTGCTGGTTCATTCCATCCTGAGGGAACACACCACCTTCTGATTTGGGTGCAATACTCCTTCGCAGGTAGATCGCCCTGAACCAGAACCTTTAGAGCAGTCTTGGCTACCAGTGTCCTGTCTGGTTCATCATACAGGGTACCCAGGGCCTGAAAAAAAACCTCCACTGATGTTAAACAACTGGCGTCAGCAGGTAAAGAAAATGCCCAGTCCTGGGGATCACCCTGTAACCGGAAAATGACAATGCCCACGCGTTGACTCTCGGGGCCAGAGGATACGGGGCGCAAACGGAAAAAAAGTTTACAACTTTCTTTTAAGGAAAGAAACTTCTTCCGATCTCCAGAAAAGGGCTCAGGAAGCTTAATCTTGGGCTCTAAATGTGGACTAGAAGCCTGAGGGATGGAAGTACCTTGTCCTAGCTCAAAAGAACAGAGTTTCTCCCCTAGTTCCTGCACCATCTGCGACAGGTTAGAGACATGGTCAGTCAGGGTCACCAGAGGATTCATGATACAGTGGTTAGGTTACGGCTTGTTAATCTGTAACGGTAACGTAAACTACACACAGGGGGGAGGATAGTGACCACTGCGCTCCACCCTCACCCCTGGCCCTGCCTACTTGCCTTGCAAGTCCTAATGACAGGGGACAACTAGACGACAGTCTCTAACTTAGGATACGTGCTGGGAAGACAGACAAGACAAATAACGGAACGTGAACGGACCGGGTCAATACCTAGAGAGCTACGCAGTACTAAGGAATGAGCAGAGAATAGTCAGGAAAGCCGAGGTCAAATACCAGGAGAGAAACGAAGTACAACAGGAGTCAGCAAAGAATTGTCAGGTGGAAGCCGGGGTCAGGATACCAGGAGAGATGCAAATAGTACAGGAGGAGCAGGCAGAGAATCGTCAGGGAACACAGGATCAGGTAAGTATGCAGGAACAAAACAATCACCAAATACCTAAAATTAACAGGCAACCTGTGGCCAGCAGGCTGCCTGTATTTATAGTGGGGAGTGAGGGTCATGTGACGTGGCCAGCGTCACATGATCGACAGACAGACAAATCGAGCACCGAGTGATCAGCTCGGCCCTTAAGGCAGACCTAGGAGCAGGGAGCCTCCCAGCTAGCAAAGCCGCCCTGGGAACGAGGCCAAACACAGCCCTGGCTTGTTGCTGCTACCACCCCCTTCTTCTGCTGCTACTTGTGCCAGCTACAGCAACATTTTTGCCACTGCCTGTTCCATTTGAGGTCCCTGACAACTGTCTGTTGGCCATAGTGTAAAGTAATTGAATCAGTAATGTAACAGATGAAGTATGAATAGGTAGACTCAAAAAATGTGCCTATATATTAAAACACCTGTTGACAGTGAGTCTGATGAACAGTAAATCTCTGTAAAGTTGAACAGATTAATTATTAATGGTGCAGCAGATGAACTAGATAAATTTGCCTATATATTAGACTGCTGCCTGCTGACAATGAGTCTGATGCACAGTAAGTCTATGCATAACTGAACAGTGACGCAGCAGATGAACTAGGTAAACCACCTATATATTAGACCACCTATGGAGACTAATTCTGATGCACAGTAAGTCTATGTATAACAGAACAGATTAAGTATAAATGGCAGAGTAGATGAACCAGATAAACACGTCTATATTAGTGTTGATCGAGCACCAAAGTGCTTGTGTGCTCTGGCCGAACACATCAGTATGCTCGTGTGCTCTACCGAGCCCAATGGAAGTCAATGGGAGAACCCCTGGCACCCCCTGCTCGGAAGAGAAGAGGGTGTCTGGTTCACAAAAAAAGGTTAGAAATTGATGGAAACCCCATCAAAATGGTTTTGAAACAGCATTAAGAGGATGGCTGGATGCGTCTTGGACTCCTATTATCTACGACTTACAATAGACAACCACACAAAGGCTATATGCCAAAAGTGAACAGCGCCATGTATTGGATTCTGCTCATTTGCATGTCTTTCCCATATGCCCATGTTTATGCAAATTAGTTTTTATATGACAAAACTGTATTGAAAGGTTATTGAACATTATGTTAGGACAATTTGATCTAGGTGCCAGGTCCACCCAAGCCATCCAACAGATGTGAAGCAACTTTGAGGCTTACTGGCTCTCAGTCAGATGAGATCTGGTTTGGAATGTCTCATAGTGCACAAGGCTGCCATTGTAAGGTATGCTGACCCAGCCTGTCATCTGTCTCATGGATAGATTAATGGATTGCATATACAGTACAGACCAAAAGTTTGGACACACCTTCTCATTCAAAGAGTTCTTCAAAGTAGCCACCTTTTGCTTTGATTACTGCTTTGCACACTCTTGGCATTCTCTTGATGAGCTCCAAGAGGTAGTCACCTGAAATGGTCTTCCAACAGTCTTGAAGGAGTTCCCAGAGATGCTTAGCACTTGTTGGCCCTTTTGCCTTCACTCTGCGGTCCAGCTCACCCCAAACCATCTCGATTGGGTTCAGGTCCGGTGACTGTGGAGGCCAGGTCATCTGGCGCAGCACCCCATCACTCTCCTTCATGGTCAAATAGCCCATACTTTCAAAGTTTTCCCAATTTTTCGGCTGACTGACCTTCATTTCTTAAAGTAATGATGGCCACTCATTTTTCTTTACTTAGCTGCTTTTTTCTTGCCATAATACAAATTCTAACAGTCTATTCAGTAGGACTATCAGCTGTGTATCCACCTGACTTCTCCTCAACGCAACTGATGGTCCCAACCCCATTTATAAGGCACGAAATCCCACTTATTAAACCTGACAGGGCACACCTGTGAAGTGAAAACCATTTCAGGGGACTACCTCTTGAAGCTCATCAAGAGAATGCCAAGAGTGTGCAAAGCAGTAATCAAAGCAAAAGGTGGCTACTTTGAAGAACCTAGAATATGACATATTTTCAGTTGTTTCATACTTGTTTGTTATGTATATAATTCCACATGTGTTAATTCATAGTTTTGATGCCTTCAGTGTGAATCTCCAATTTTCATAGTCATGAAAATAAAGAAAACTCTTTGAATGAGAAGGTGTGTCCAAACTTTTGGTCTGTACTGTACTTGGCTTTTGGCATATAGCCTTTGTGTGGTTATCTATTGTATGTCGTAGATAATAGGAGTCCAAGACGCATCCAGTCCATCCTCTTAATGCTGGTTCCAAACCATTTTGATGGGGTTTCCATCAATTTCTAACCTTTTTTTGTGAACCAGACACCCTTTCTTCTTCAGAGCAGGGGGTGCCTGGTTTGATGCTCGTGTCTCCCATTGACTTTTATTGTATTAAATTGTACTCGAGCACCGGCAGTACTCCAATGTGCTGAGCATAGCGATGCTCGAGCCGAACAGCAGTTCGACCGAGCATGCTCGCTCAACACTAGTCTGTATGTTAGACCGCCTGTGGAGACTAATGGAGTCATATATAAAACTTGTGTAAAGTAGAACTGGCTTAGATGCCCATAGCAACCAATCAGATTCCATTCCAAATTTTTTATATCTCCCTTGGAAAATGAAAGGTAGAATCTGATTGGTTTCTATGGGCAACTAAGCTATTTCTACTTTACACCAGTTTGATAAATGATCCTATAAGTATGATGCACTGTAAGTCTATGTATAACAGCACATATTTGGTATAATTAACATAGTAGGTAAACTAAGTACATGCACCGATATAACTCTGTCCTGTCACCTGATGATCCTCCGTGCCGTGCGTCTGGCACGTCTGCACCATTTCACAGTTCACACTGGCGCAGGCGCACAACGGCGGGTTAGGGAAATTTCACAGCAGAGTGCGCATGCGCTCGGAGCCTCGCCGGTGCTTAGGGTAGGGAAGAATTATGGGCCAGTGCACAGGTGCGGTGATCGGATGGATGTTCTCAGCTGGACACCGGCCGACACTGCGCATGCACTGGAAGCCTCACCAGCGGTTAGGGTAGGGAAAAAGCACTGGGCCGTACGTAATTTTTCCCTTCCCTAACCGCTGGTGAGGCTCCCGGTGCATGCGCAGTGTCGGCCGGTGTCCAGCTGAGAACATCCATCCGATCACTGCGTCTGCGCATTGGCCCATAGTTTTTCCCTACCCTAACCACCGGCGAGGCTCCTGGCGCATGCGCACTCTGCTGTGAAATTTCCCTAACCTGTCGTTGTGCGCCTGCGCGGCGCTGCACACCTCCTCACGTCATGTCCGGTGCAACCGGAAGTGACGAGGGTAGGGAAATCTCACGAAGTAGGGAAGTATAACATTACACCGGCCTTTGGGGTGTGTGGGCTGGTAACTACTTGGTTGGATAGTCAGCCAGCCTATGCCATGATGCCAGCAACAAGCAGTGTTTTTTTTTGGGGGGGGCGCCACAAGGTTAGCTCGCACAGGGCGCCTGAACACCTAAGGCCGGCCCTGTATTAGACCATCTGTTGACAATGAGTCTGATGCACAGTGAGTCTATGTATAACAGAACAGATTAAGTATAAATGGTGCAGCAGATGTACTGTCCCTGCACTGTCCCTGCAGTCTCCCTATCTAATAGTCTACAAGTAAAAGCTTGCTAAAACACTGTCCCTAGTACTTGCTATGTCTCTCCCTATGCTCAGTTCACAGTACAATGGCGATGACTGCTCGGGATGAGGCTTTTATAGGACTTTGAAATCACAGGGGACGGATCTGCTTATTGGCTGACTGCACAACAGTATGGGACATATCATGTTCCCTGGCTTCTTTCTTTCACTTTGTAACATGTGTAGCGCCATTTTAGAAAAAAAAATAAAACATTCTTTACAACGAAACAAGAGGAAATTTGTGGCAAATCCAATTTTTATTGAAATTCAGATCAAAGTCAATTCGTTTCACTTTGATTCGCTCAACACTAATTATCCACCTCATCCACACCATCCTTAATGGACATCCCCCCATCCCCAACAGAAACATGGCTCTGTGGCATTTGGGGGAAATAACACATGATCCCTGCATGGCGCACAATATAAGGGCTCATGCATGTTGGACCTTTTGTGGTTTGCAAATTGGGGATCTGCAAAACATGAATACCGGCCGTGTACTTTCTGAATTTTGTGAAACGGAACAGCCGCCCCCTAATAGAACAATCCTATCCTTGTCTGTAATGCGGACAAAAATAGAACATGTTCTACTTTGTTTTTTTGCAGAATGATCATGCGGACACGGATTCATTTTCCTTTTTTTTGAGGCCCCATTGAAGTGAATGTTCCGCATACAGGCCAAAAAAAAAGAAAAGACTGTCCTTGCATTTCAGCAATTCTTACATGGCTAGGAACTTCCTCCAGGACTTGCAGAATGGTTACTTGATCTGTGACATTCCAAATCTCTGGAATTCCACTTTGCATATTCTGGAGCATCTGTACGCTGATTTCATCATGCACCAGACAGCCTCAGCAGTGGCCATGTGCTGTTTTGAGGTCAGGCATTGGCAGTTCATCAGAGACATGTGTCAAGTACTCAAATCCTTCAAAGAGGCCACCAGGCACATATCTAGCCATAACTGGTTTGAGGGGGCAGGCACATATCTGGGCATAACTACTGTGAAGGGGCACATAATCTGGATAATTTTTGTGAGAGGCACATAATCTGTCATAATTACTGTGAGGGGTGTGGGGGATTTGCTCTTCTCCGGGGGTCATTCACACAAGTATTTTCGCCAGACACCAAGTTTAAGGTCCAAACATCGCTTTTATTTGGCACCTTAGCAAAACAAACATAAATCATACAAAATAAACACCTGCCCGGCTGGACTCTAACTAAACAAAGTATATCCCTGACTCACCTTAAGCATGTCTCTTTTCCCAGACTGGGAGCCACACCCAAGTCCAGCATAGAAACATAGAAACATAGAATGTGTCGGCAGATAAGAACCATTTGGCCCATCTAGTCTGCCCAATATACTGAATACTATAGATAGCCCCCGGCCCTATCTTATATAAAGGATGGCCTTATGCCTATCCCATGCATGCTTAAACCCCTTCACTGTATTTGCAGCTACCACTTCTGCAGGAAGGTTATTCCATGCATCCACTACTCTCTCAGTAAAGTAATACTTCCTTATATTACTTTTAAACCTTTGCCCCTCTAATTTAAAACTGTGTCCTCTTGTGGTAGTTTTTCTTCTTTTAAATATGCTCTCTTCCTTTACCGAGTTGATTCCCTTTATGTATTTAAAAGTTTCTATCATATCCCCTCTGTCTCTTCTTTCTTCCAAGCTATACATATTAAGGTCCTTTAACCTTTCCTGGTAAGTTTTATCCTGCAATCCATGTACTAGTTTAGTAGCTCTTCTCTGAACTCTCTCTAGAGTATCTATATCCTTCTGGAGATATGGCCTCCAGTACTGCGCACAATACTCCAAGTGAGGTCTCACCAGTGTTCTGTACAGCGGCAAACGCACTTCACTCTTTCTACTGCTTATACCTCTCACTATACATCCAAGCATTCTGCTGGCATTTCGTGCTGCTCTATTACATTGTCTTCCCACCTTTAAGTCTTCTGAAATAATTACTCCTAAATCCCTTTCCTCAGATACTGAGGTCAGGACTGTGTCAAATATTCTATATTCTGCCCTTGGGTTTTTACGCCCCAGGTGCATTATCTTGCACTTATCCACATTAAATTTCAGTTTCCAGAGTTCTGACCATTCTTCTAGTTTTCCTAAATCCTTTTCCATTTGGCGTTTCCCTCCAGGAACATCAACCCTGTTACATATCTTTTTGTCATCAGCAAAAAGACAAACCTTACCAGCGAGGCCTTTTGCAATATCACCTATGAAGATATTAAACAAAATCGGTCCCAGTACAGATCCCTGTGGAACCCCACTGGTAACATTACCTTGTTTTGAATGTTCTCCATTGACTACAACCCTCTGTTGTCTGTCACTCAGCCACTGCCTAATCCACTCAACAATATGGGAGTCCATGCTCAATGACTGCAGTTTATTGATAAGTCTTCTATGTGGGACAGTGTCAAAAGCCTTACTAAAATCTAGATATGCGATGTCTACTGCACCTCCACCGTCTATTATTTTATTCACCCAGTCAAAAAAATCTATAAGATTTGTTTGACATGATCTCCCTGAAGTAAACCCATGTTGTTTTTCATCTTGCAATCCATGGGATTTTAGATGTTCCACAATCCTATCCTTTAATAGGGTTTCCATTAATTTGCCTACTATTGATGTCAGACTCACTGGTCTATAGTTGCTCGATTCCTCCCTACTACCTTTCTTGTGAATGGGCACGACATTTGCCCATTTCCAATCTTCCGGGACGACTCCTGTTACTAATGATTGGTTAAATAAATCTGTTAACGGTTTTGCCAGCTCACCACTAAGCTCTTTTAATAATTTTGGGTGTATCTCATCAGGCCCCTGTGACTTATCTGTCTTCACCTTAGACAGCAAACTTAGAACATCTTCCTCTGTAAAGATACATGCATCAAACGATTTAATAGTCATTCTTTCTAGTGGAGGTCCTTCTCCTTTTTCTTTTGTAAAAACTGAACAGAAGTATTCATTAAGGCAGTCGGCTAGCCCTTTATTCTCTTCTACATACCTTCCGTCCTTTGTTTTCCAATTTAGTTATTCCTTGTTTTAATTTCCTTTTTTCATTTATATATCTGAAGAATGTCTTATCCCCTTTTTTCATAGACTGAGCTAGTTTTTCTTCTGCCTGCGCTTTAGAAGTTCTTATAACTTGCTTGGCCTCTCTCTGCCTAATCTTGTAGATTTCCTTATCTTCATTGCTCTGGGTTTTTTTATAATTACAAAATGCTAGCTTTTTATTTTTAATGATTTGGGCCACTTCTGCTGAGTACCACATTGGTCTCCTCCTTTTTTTGCTTTCACTGACAAGTCTAATGCAATTTTCTGTTGCCTTCAATAATGCACCTTTTAAGTAGTCCCATTTCTCCTGGACTCCATGTAATCCGTTCCAGTCTGATAAGGACTCATTTATGACTAATTTCATTTTTGAAAAGTCTGTTTTTCTAAAATCTAAAACTTTTGTTTTTGTGTGGTGGGACTCTTTCACAGTTCTTATATTAAACCACACTGACTGGTGATCACTAGATCCTAAGGTTTCGCCTACAATGACATCATATACCGAATCCCCGTTTGTGAATACCAAATCCAAAATGGCCTCCCTCCGGGTTGGCTCCTCAACCACTTGTTGTAGAGATAACCCCAGTAGGGAATTTAGAATATCTGTACTCCTGGTAGAACTTGCTATTTTGGTTTTCCAGTTTATATCTGGAAGATTGAAATCTCCCATAATGATAACTTCTCCTTTCATTGTCATTTTAGCTATTTCTTCAACTAGTAGATCATCTAGTTCTTTAACTTGACCAGGTGGTCTATATATCACACCTACACGAGTTACTGCATGGTTAGCAAACTGCAACGTAACCCAAACTGACTCTATGTTGGCCTCACCAACTTGTATTAGGTTAGATTTAATGCTATCTTTCACATACAGGGCCACTCCTCCTCCTTTCTTGCCTTCTCTGTCTCTTCTGTATAAAGAGTACCCTGGTATGGTTATGTCCCAGTTATTTCTTTCATTAAACCATGTCTCCATAACAGCCACTAAATCTACATTCTCAGATGCCATTATTGACCCAAGTTCATAGATTTTTTTACCTAAACTGCGAGCATTTGTAGACAGGACTCTGAGCTTATCATTTCTTAACCTCTGTGCTTCTGACCTGTTCTGGCATTGTTTCGGGGGGCAATTGGACTCTTTTATTTTCACTCTTTTGCCCCCCCTTCCTAGTTTAAATACTCTTCCGCAAATTCTTGGAGTTGTTCACTAAGTACATTTGTTCCTTTGAGAGAAAGATGCAAACCATCTTTTTTGTACAGTTCCTTTCTATTCCAAGTAGAGCTATCATCAGAAACAAAGCCAAATCCTTGCTCTTGACACCATTTACCAAGCCATATGTTGAACTCCTTTATGCGCCTCTGCCTATCATTCTGAACATTATGCACAGGCAGAACTTCAGAAAATGAAATGGTGGATGCAAAATCCTGTACGTCATTACCAAGTGTGATAAAAGATTTTTTCACCTCTGACACTTCATTGCAAGCCAGGTCATTTGTCCCTAGATGGACAAGAACATCCACGTCCCCTTCCTGCTTTGCTTGCTTAACAATATTAATAAAACGTCTTCTATCTCTTCTAGCAGTAGCCCCAGGGAGACATCTCACAAAACCATTTTCTTCAAGCTCCACACTTCTTATGATTGAATCACCCAGCAACAGCTGCATCCTTTGAGACTTCACTTTATCTTTTTTGTTGCATACATTAGACATAGGAGTCGATGGTTTCTCACCCTCTGTGCTTGAGTCCATATCCATGTTGTCCTTACATTCTGAGAGTGCTGCAAATGAATTATGGAGAACCACCGACTGTGGGACATGTCTTCTATCCACCACTCTAAGACTTCCAGAACCTACATTAACCCATCTGCCATTTCTGGGGGTCCTCTGTGGCAGTGGCATTGCAGCAGTCCTAGCTGGAGTTTGTTTAACAGATAATTTAAATATTTCAGCTTTCAAAAATGCAATTTCCTGCTGCAGTAAGGAGAACTGTCTACAGATCTGACAGCATCCGAATCTCCAAAGAGTGGAACATGAAATAAATGCACAACAATTCCTGCACTGAACCAAGTCTGCCATTTTAAAAAGGATAAAAAAATAAAAAAATAAATTTGTAACTTTAAATCAAACAAATCAAACAAATCTTACCTTTTTTTTTTTTGTATTGTTTCCACCTTCCAGCCTACCTCCTGACTATCTCCTGCAATATCTCTTTACTAGTACTTAATGTAGTACTTGAAGCTAGTACTTGCAGGTAATGAATTAGGCCAGCTAATGAGTCTGTCTCTATATATACACACACTCCTTCCCAAACTCCTCCCCCAGCAACAAATGTAACACCTTAGTGAGCTAGGCTCATTAGCAAACGCACAATAGCAAACAGCTGACCGAATTCCTTACCTCTTCTCAAGCAATGATCAGCAAAAACAACACAGATGAGCCAGTTGGAGACTCTAAGCCAATCTCTTGCAGTATCTCTTGAATCTCTTCAGTCTGCTGCAATATCTCTTTACTAGTACTTAATGTAGTACTTGAAGCTAGTACTTGCAGGTAATGAATTAGGCCAGCTAATGAGTCTGTCTCTATATATACACACACTCCTTCCCAAACTCCTCCCCCAGCAACAAATGTAACACCTTAGTGAGCTAGGCTCATTAGCAAACGCACAATAGCAAACAGCTGACCGAATTCCTTACCTCTTCTCCAGCAATGATCAGCAAAAACAACACAGATGAGCCAGTTGGAGACTCTAAGCCAATCTCTTGCAGTATCTCTTGAATCTCTTCAGTCTGCTGCAATATCTCTTTACTAGTACTTAATGTAGTACTTGAAGCTAGTACTTGCAGCTAATGAATTAGGCCAGCTAATGAGTCTGTCTCTATATATACACACACTCCTTCCCAAACTCCTCCCCCAGCAACAAATGTAACACCTTAGTGAGCTAGGCTCATTAGCAAACGCACAATAGCAAACAGCTGACCGAATTCCTTACCTCTTCTCAAGCAATGATCAGCAAAAACAACACAGATGAGCCAGTTGGAGACTCTAAGCCAATCTCTTGCAGTATCTCTTGAATCTCTTCAGTCTGCTGCAATATCTCTTTACTAGTACTTAATGTAGTACTTGAAGCTAGTACTTGCAGCTAATGAATTAGGCCAGCTAATGAGTCTGTCTCTATATATACACACACTCCTTCCTTGGTGGACACCAAGCTACTTAGCTTAGCTGGCTCCAGCTAGTCCAGGGCAGGCTTTTACTGGGAACAGGCAATGTGTTGGGTGGGTGCCTGTTCCCCATGCTCCACTCCGGGATTTAAGAATATGCCCATATCCAGGGATGGTATTTAATCAGCAACAGGATTAAATACCATCCCTGGACATGGGCATATTCTTAAATCCCGGAGTGGAGCATGGGGAACAGGCACCCACCCAACACATTGCCTGTTCCCAGTAAAAGCCTGCCCTGGACTAGCTGGAGCCAGCTAAGCTAAGTAGCTTGGTGTCCACCAACTAACTTGGTGGCCACCTACAGTATATCTAGGGCCTTTACTCCACCAAGGCCCCTTGGTGACACGCTCCTGGTGCAAACAACACCCCTTTTTCTAGCTTCCCCGGGACTTTACTGCACCCATCACTTGCTGAATCAAAGTTCAGGGATAGAGCATTAGAATTGTAGGGAAAGGATAGGGAGGAATTATTCCACACTATAAAAGCAGAACAGGGTCCAATAGGGGAGTGCAGAAGCCTGGGTAATAGGAACAATCCTATTACACCTTGCTGCACTGACTGGGGATCCAAATTGCAATTATACTGCTGCTTTCAGGTTTGCAATAGATGATAACTCTGTAATTCCAGCAAACCGTTCTCTTTATTAGCAAGTGCTGTGTGATACAGCCATTAACAGGGTGTATTACTATGAAATATTTTTACGTCTTATTAGTCCTTGTGCGGTGCAGTTATATGTTCTAAAGCCTTTTTTGTTATGTATTAGTGGGGAAAAAAAGTATTATTTGCCGTTCAGTGGTGTAGTTATATGTTCTAAAGACTTTATTGGCGTGTATAAGTGGGAAAAAAAGGGATTATTAGCCGTTGTGTGGTGAAGTGAGAAAATTACAGCCCTTTTTGGCGTGTATTAGTGGAAAAAAAATATATATTATTTGCTGTTCAGCGGTGCAGTTATATTATCTAAAGCCTTTTTAGCGTGTATTAGTGGGGAAAAAAAGGGCTTAATAGCTGTTGTGTGGTGAAGTGAGAAAATTACAGCCCTTTGAGGCGTGTATTAGTGGCAAAAAATGTATTATTTGTCGTTCAGTGGTGCAGTTATATGTTCTAAAGCCTTTTTTGTTGTGTATTCGTGGCAAAAAAAAGTATTATTTGCCATTCAGCGGTGCAGTTATATGTTCTAAAGCCTTTTTTGTCATGTATTAGTGGCAAACAAAAATATTATTTGCCGTTCAGCAGTGCAGTTATATATTCTAAAGCCTTTTTGGGCGTGTATTAGTGGTAAAAAAAGTATTATTTGCCGTTGTGTGGCGAAGTAACAAAATTACAGCCTTTTTTGGGGTGTATTAATTTCCTTTTTATTTACTTAATTTATCTAACAGTATGTCAGACAGAGAAATGCCAGGCTCTGCACAGGGGAAGGGCATAGGATTAAATGTTTCTGGCGCAGGCACATGTTGCAGCAGAGTAAGCGGGCATGGCAGCAGCGGTCACTTCGAGAGGCCTGAGCTGCCGGTGTCATCTAGCAGTCGTGTCTTGACCAGCAACCAAGTGGCTATTGAATGGTTGACTCGGTCATCTACTTCATCACAAGTGACATCAGACACCCCCAGCAAAAAGTTGGTGAGTTCGTCAGACACAACCCTTAGTTGGCATAGCCCGGGAGCAGGCCCTGTGCCCTCACCCGTCCTCAACCTGCTTCTGTCCGTTTCTTTTCCCTCAGCCAGACAAGTATTATATGCTGTGGACTCAGCTCCACTATACAGCGAGGACAAGCTACTAGAGGAGAGTCAGCAGCTACTGCCCAGCCAAGAACTGGAGGATACATCCGCCGCTTCCTCTGGTAGGTCGGCAAATAGTGATGGGTAGAGTGGCATGGGAACTGATGTTGCGAGCAGTTAGGCTCCTGGCTCAGAGACCGCTGAGGAGGACATCAGTGATGTGCATTCAGTACTCGATGATGATGTAGTCGTTCGCAATTGGGAGCCGGGTGAATTAGGGGCTTCATCATCATCGGGAGAAGAGGGTGGCAGATTGCGTGTGAGGCAGTAGCGTGGCCAGGAGTCAGCAGGGTCGCAGCAGTGGAAGGTCGGGAGCCAAACGTGCCCGGAGTAGACCTCCCGCTTCGCAGGAGCCTACCTGCCCGGAAAGTAGTGGTGCAGGCATTCACGGAGGCAGCGGTGATAGCAGTCAGTCAGTGCAGAGTGTTGGGGGCAAAATCATCTATTTGGCGGTGTGGCAGTTTTTTGTTAAGCCGCCGGAGGAGGTGAACATGGCCATTTGCCGAATCTGTGGGCAGAAGGTGAAGCGGGGCCAGGGTGCAAACGGCCCTGCGTCAACATATGCAGTGTCACCATAAAGTGGCCTGGGAGAATGGCTCCGATGTGGTGGTCCAGCCTGCCGCAGCAACTGCTACATAACCCAGTGGCACGCACCCGATTTCAGGCAGTCAAGTCTCCTCTATCTCAGCTGAAGGGAGCTGTTTGTCCTTCCCATCATCTACCGGTCCTGATGCTGCTGCTCCTCGCCCTCCTACTCTCGTAGGTAAGGACAAACAGCTCCTTCCCAGGACCACTAGATGATGGGAAGGACCGGTAGATGATGGGAAGGAGCTGTTTGTCCTTTCCCATCATCTACCGGTCCTGATGCTCCTGCTCCTCGCCCTCCTACTCCTCTTCAGTCATTTTGTTAGCAATCGATCACTGAAGCGATTGCCAAGAGACAACAGTATGCGTTCACTCATCCAACGGCGCAGAAGCTGAACGTGCTCCTGGTCAAGTTGCTGGTGCTGCAGTCCCTCTCTTTCCACTCTGCACCTTTCAGAGAACTGATGGCTTGTGCCGAGCTGAGGTGGAGAGTCCCAAGCCGTCATTTCTTTGCCAAAAAGGCAGTACCAGCCCTGCACAAATATGTAGAACAGAAAGTGGGCCAGTCCTTGAGCCTGTCGGTGTCTGCCAAAGTGCATGGCAGCGCCGACGTGTGGAGATTTAACTACGGTCAGGGACAATACATGTCCTTCACGGCCCACTGGGTGAATGTGGTTCCTGCACAGCCACACCAGCAACTTGGCCAGGTCACGCCGCTTCCGCATCCACGTTGTCACGCCGTTGGTCCTGCGACAATGTCCGCCTCTGCCTCCTCCTCCACCATGTCCTCAGCCTCCACTGCAGGGACAAGTCACAGAGCCCCTCCAGCATTCCACATGTGCAGGGCACGGCGGTGTCTTGCTGTACTGCACCTCGTTTCCCTGGGGAAACTGAGTCACACAGGGGAGGAACTGATCTGTGTCCTTTGTCAATAAATCAAATCCTGACTTTCTCCCCGACAACTCAAAATCGAAACCATGGTGACCAACAACAGGAAGAACATTGTGTCTGCACTGCATCAAGGAGGGCTGAGCCATGCACCCTGCATGGCACAAGTGTTCAATCTAGTTGTCAAGCGGTTCCTGAAGTGTTCCACCCATCTGCAAGACATCCTAAAAATGGGCAAGAAACTTTGCATGCTCTTCAGCCACTTGTACACCGCAAAGCACACCCTCTTTGAGCGGCAGAACGGCATCCCCCAACATATGTAGGCTGATCCGTTGGAATTCCACACTCCATATGACCGGCTATACGAACAGAGAAAAGCCATCAATGATTTCTTAATAATGCAAGTGGATAGGAGTACTCCCCTGTGTAACTTCGACTTCAATGGCAGCTCATGCGTGACACCTGCCATTTGCTCAGGCCTTTTGAGGACGCCACGTTGTTTGTCAGTCGCCAGGACTACGGGATGAACAACATCATTCCACTGCTTCATATCCTGGGCCCTATATACTGCTAAAATATGGGGGGGCACTATGGAGAAGAGGGAGAAGTACTATGGGGGCCACTATGGAGAAGAGGGAAAGCACTATGGGGGCCCTATATACTGGCACAAAATAGGGGGCACTATGGAGAAGAGGGGAAGCACTATGGGAGCCCTATGTACTGGCACAATATGGGGGGGCACTATGGAGAAGAGGGGAAGCACTGTGGGAGCCTTATATACTGCCGAAATATGGGGGGGGGCACTATGGAGAAGAGGGGGAAGCACTATGGGGGCCCTATATACTGGCATTTTATATGAGGCACTATGTGGGCCCTATATACTGGCACATTATGGAGGGCACTATGGAGAAGAGGGGAAGGAGCACTATGGGAGCATATACTGGGGGCCCTATGTACTGGCATGCATTAAGGGGCTCTATTGAGAAGTGGGGGGGGGGAAGGAGCACTATGAGGGCATTTACTGGGGGCCCTATATACTGGCACTCATTATGGGGGGCTCTATGGAGAAGTCGAGGGGTAAAGAAGCACTATGGGGGAATTTTCTGGGGGCCCTATTTACTGGCACGCATTATGGGGGGCACTATAAAGAAGTGGGAGAGAAGAGCACTATGGGGCATTATATAGGGCATTTATTACTGTTACCCATTTTGGTGCCACTATGGGGAAGGGGGGAGAGGAGCATTATGGGGGCATCTATGTGGGGCAGTCTATAGGGGCATTTTATACTGGCACATTATTGAGGACACTATGGGGGCGGGGGAGGAGCACTATGGGGCATCTTCTGGGTGCACTATATAGAAGTATTTTGTACTGGCACAAATTATACGTGCACTATGGGCACCTAAGCTCAACTGGGGGAACTAAGTATTTTTTCTAGTGACACACAGTACGGATCATTGGAACACATGAGAGCATTCTGGGGACATTGGCTCTACTGGGGGCACTAAGAGATGTTTGGTTTTTTTCTGAGACACAACGGGGCATTTTTTGTCATGGTGCACATTATAAGGGGGGCGTTTTTCTACTGTCACACATTATAAAAAGAATTATTACTACCAGGGACATTATGGTGGGCATTATTACAACTGTGGGACTATGGGAGCATTATTACCGTACTTCTGGGACACAATTACTGATGGGGGCACTGTAGGAGCACTATTACTACTAAGTGCACTCTGGAAAAAAATTATTACTATTGTTGGGATTTTGGGGAGCACTATTACTGTGGCACAGTATCAGCTTAGCACAGTTATTTTTGGGGGACATTATGGTTACACTATTAGTGTCAGGGACACTATTTGCTGGGTGCAGTTATTTTTGAGAGCATTGTGTTCCAATAATTATTGAAGGGGGCGCTATCTGTGTGTAACTAGTATTTTCAGGGGGTTTATCAGTTTATGCAGTATAGTTTTGGGGGTGCATGATGGGATGTTGAGAAGGTGGGAGGATGAAGGAAAAGTAGGAATCTAAGATGTCTGTCAAACTCTGCAGAGAGAAGAGATGGCTGAAAGAAATCATCATGGCGATCTGGTCTGAATGGTGAAGATAAAGAAAGAGAACATCTACATCAAAGGAGAAGTCACTGGATGTAAGAGGTATATGGCACTGTATTAGGCTACTTTCACAACTGCGTTAGTGATTCTGGCAGGCTTCTACAGCAGAGAACAGCCTGCCGGAATTCATTGGATCTGGCACTGCTGGATGCAGACTGAATGCCCGCCGCCCCTATCAACTACAATGGGGTACGGCAGAGATCCGGCAACAATCTGGGGGTGGGGGGGGGGGGCACTTTTTTTTATTCGCCCTGTTGGTAAATTTCACTAGATACTGCTGCCATCTCCACACTATGTCACCTTGCCACTGAGTGGTATTCTGCTGCTGCTGCTCCTACTGCTATCTCCACACTATGTCACCTTGCCACTCTGTGGTATCCCACTGCTGCCATATCCACACTATGTCACCTTGCCACTTTGTGGTGTCCTGATGCTGCTGCTGCCATCTCCACACTATGTCACATTGCCACTCTGTGGTATCATGATGCTGCTGTTGCTGCTGCTGCCATCTCCACACTATGTCACCTTGCCACTGTGTGGTATCCTGATGCTGCTGCTCCTACTGCTCTCTCCACACTATGTCACCATGCCACTCTGTGGTATCCCGCTGCTGCCATCTCCACACTATGTCACATTGCCACTCTGTGGTATCATGATGCTGCTGTTGCTGCTGCTGCCATCTCCACACTATGTCACCTTGCCACTCTGTGGTGTCCTGATGCTGCTGCCATCTCCACACTATGTCTCCTTGCCACTGTGTGATATCCTGATGCTGCTACTGCCATCTCCACACTATGTCACCTTGCCACTCTGTGGTATCCTGATGCTACTGCTGCTACTGCTATCTCCACACTATGTCACCATGCCACTCTGTGGTATCCTGCTGCTGCCATCTCCACACTATGTCACATTGCCACTCTGTGGTATCATGATGCTGCTGTTTCTGCTGCTGCCATCTCCACACTATGTCATCCTGATGCTGCTGCTGCCATCTCCACACTATGTAACATTGCCACTCTGTGGGATCATGATGCTGCTGTTGCTGCTGCTGCCATCTCCACACTATGTCACCTTGCCACTGTGTGGTATCCTGATGCTGCCATTTCCACACTATGTCTCCTTGCCACTGTGTGGTATCCTAATGCTGCTACTGCCTTCTCCGCACTATGTCACATTGCCACTCTGTGGTATCATAATGCTGCTGTTCCTGCTGCCATCTCCACACTATGTCTCCTTGCCACTGTGTGGTATCCTGATGCTGCTACTGCTATGCCATCTCCACACTATGTCACCTTGCCACTCTGTGGTTTCTGCTGCTGCTGCCATCTCCACACTATGTCCCCATGCCACTCTGTGGTATCCTCCTGATTCTACTGCTGTCACCACTTTCAGACTCTGTCATTGTGCCACTCTGTGGCCTCCTCCTTATGCTGCTGCTGCTACCATTTCCAAAATATGTCACCTTGCCACCCTGTGGTATCCTGCTACTGCCATATCCACACTATGTCACCTGACCACTCTGTGGTATCCAGATGCTGCTACTGTCTCCACCTCCAGACTCTGTCATTGTGCCACTCTGTGGCCTCCTCCTGATGCTGCTACTGCTACCATCCCCACACTATGTCACCTTGCCACTCTGTGGTATCCTGCTGCTGCCATGTCCACACTATGTCACCTTACCACTCTGTGGTATCCTGATGCTGCTGCCATCTCCACACTATGTCATCTTTCCACTCTGTGGTATCCTCCTGATGCTTTTTCTGTCGCCACCTCCAGACTCTCTCATTGGGCCACTCGGTGGCCTCCTCATACTGCTGCCAACTCCAGACTTTGTCATTGTGCCGCTCGGTGGCCTCCTCATACTGCTGCCACCTCCAGACTCAGTTATTGTGCCACTCAGAGGCCTCCTCATACTGCTGCCAACTCAAGACTCTGTCATTGTGCCACTTAGTGGCCTCCTCCTGATGCTGCTGCTGCCTCCGCCACCTCCACACTCTGTCATTGGGCAACTCTGTGGTCTCCTCATGCTGCCGCCACCTCCAGAATCGGTCATTGTGCCACTCGGTGCCCTCCTCATACTGATGCCAACTCCAGACTTGGTCATTGTGCTGTAACGCACCTAATTGATCAGTTAGGATCTCAACTGCGGAAGCAATTGACATCCACTATTATCCCACCGCCCTTGTTTTTGGCTGTGGGATTCGCGGTTACTCAGTATGTACCCCAGGCGTCTCTCTCAGTCTTGGACGGAGAGTTTGGGGTAACAAAATCATTTACCGCTATCCATCAATTAGTTACTGCTGGAAAGGAAGGTCCCCCAGTATTACAGGAGTCACAAGTTAGTATCAGCTTGTGCACAGTTTAGAGTTAGTATGCAGTATGCCCTCAGTTTAGTATATAGTATGCCATAGGTTCAGGGTTAGTATATAGCATGTCCTCAGTTTAGTATGTAGTATGCAGTAGTTTCAGAGTGAGTATAGCATGTCCTCAGTTTAGTATATAATATGCAGCAGGTTCAGAGTTAGTATAGCATGTCCTCAGTTTAGTATATAATATGCAGTAGGTTCAGAGTTAGTATAGCATGACCTCAGTTTAGTATATAATATGCAGCAGGTTCAGAGTTAGTATAGCATGACCACAGTTTAGTATATAATATGCAGCAGGTTCAGAGTTAGTATAGCATGTCCTTAGTTTAGTATACAATATGCAGCAGGTTCAGAGTTAGTATAGCATGTCCTCAGTTTAGTATATAATATGCAGCAGGTTCAGAGTTAGTATAGCATGTCCTCAGTTTAGTATATAATATGCAGCAGGTTCAGAGTTAGTATAGCATGACCTCAGTTTAGTATATAATATGCAGCAGGTTCAGAGTTAGTTTGGGAATATCGCCTCACACCAGCAGGAACCACCCCACTCTGAGTTCCAGGAGCTTAATCAGAGCAGGTAACAGGCATATACTTGCGGTTAGTTGGTCCTGGCTAGGAAGCCAGCAGTGGGGAGGCCAGTGGCAAGAAGGTAGGCAGTCCTTCACAATGTTGTTAGGGATCCAGGTCTGGATATGTGGACAGAGTCCTCAGATGCAATGGAGCTAGCAGGGTGCGCACTCCATTAGTGGAACACCCTGCTTAGCACCTGTCTTCTATTTAAGGCCCGGAGGTAAGTGGGCGGAGTCACAGGGAGCCGCTGCGATCCAGGCTGTACTGTTACAGTACCCCCCCCCCCCCTTAAGGGACCCCTCCGGGGTACCCCACTAGGAGAGGGTCGGTTGGGAAATCTTCTATGTAACAATCTTTGGAGTCTGGGAGCATGAACGTTTTGCACATCTTCCCAAGAGTCATCCTGGGGACCATACCCCTTCCATCTAACGAGATACTGGATCTTCCCCCGTCTTCTTCTGGAATCAATGAGCTGCTCAACTTCAAATTCTTCTTCTCCTTGGACCTCTATCGGCGGCAAGGGTCGAGGATCATTTGATGGGAACGGCCTAGGTCTTAACGGCTTCAGTAGTGACACGTGGAATGTGGGATGTACCTGTAATCGAGGAGGAAGGGTGAGTCTCACCGTGTTGGGGTTAATAATCCTTTCTATCGGAAAAGGACCTAGGAATTGTCTTCCCAATTTCTTGGAAGGTACCCCCAACCGAAGGTTTCTTGTTGATAACCAAACCGAGTCCCCGACCTGGTAGGGAGGATTTTCTCTCCTACGACGGTCGTAGTAAAACTTCTGTCTTTCCTTTGCCCGTTGAAGGTTGTCTTTTAGCGTCTTAAGGGTAGTTTGCAAAGTGGTCAGATAATCGTCTGTGGCTGAAACGTTTGTGGGAAGGCTGGTTTGAGGAAGAGACCTAGGGTGAAATCCGTAATTGGCAAAGAATGGAGTATGTAATGTGGAGGGATTCGTAGAATTATTATAGGCGAATTCAGCGAGAGGAAGTAGGCCCTCCCAGTCATCCTGGAGAAATGAGCAGTGACATCTGAGAAACTGTTCCAGACACTGATTCACCCTTTCAGTCTGCCCATTAGTTTGGGGGTGATAGGTGGTAGACATTCTGTGGTCGATTTGAAGTCTGGAACAAAGTGCTCTCCAGAATTTGGATACGAATTGCGAACCCCTGTCTGATATGACCTGGCTAGGAATTCCATGTAACTTAATAATATTAGACAGGAATACCACGGCCGTTTCCTTGGAGGAGGGTAACTTCTTGAGGGGCACGAAGTGTGCCATCTTAGTCAGCAAATCCACTACCACCATGATGGTATTGTTTCCTCTGGAAAGGGGAAGTTCAACTATGAAATCCATCGAGACCCATTCCCAGGGTCTGTTGGCGATGGGAAGACTCATTAGGAGACCATAAGGTCGGTTCCTGTCAGTTTTACATGAGGCACAGGTCTCGCACGTGGAAACGTATTCCTCAATTTGTTTGGTCATCTTTGGCCACCAGAAGTTCCTGCGTATCAGGGTTGTGGTTTTAGCAATGCCGGGATGTCCCGCAAGGGGTAAATCATGGCAAAGTTTGATCACCTGATTGGTGAGGGAGGGTGGTATATACAGTTGGCTGTCCTTGTAAAGGAGACCCTGTTGGTTCTGCGAAAGACCAGGGGGGGTATTAGCATGGTCATTAATTAGAGCATCCTTGAGCTGGGTTTCCAACGTTATGGTGGCAAGGACGAGTTTCTTCGGTGGAATGATCCATGTGGGGGCCGTGTCTGAGGTGCGAATTTCAGCCAGTCGTGACAAGGCGTCGGCCTTCCCATTTTTTGAGCCTGGTCGGTATGTAATTTGGAAGTTAAACCTGTCGGAAAAAAAACTCCACCGTTCTTGACGGCCTAATAGTGTTTTTATTAGTTTTCAGGTATTGTAGATTATGGTGATCCGTATAAATTGTGATGGAGTGTATTGATCCTTCAAGTAAATGCCTCCAATTTTCCAGGGAGCATTTTATGGCGAGGAGCTCCTTTTCGCCTATGGGGTAATTGAATTCGGCGGTATTTAGCGTCCGGGAGTAGAACCCGATAGGATGTAACGGAGTTGAAAAAGAGCTTCGCTGGGACAGAACGGCTCCTATGGCTGCCTGGGATGCGTCTACCTCCAGCACGTAGTGATGGTTCGGATTTGGGAGAGTCAGTATCGGTGCCGTAGTGAACCTGTTCTTTAATAACTCAAACGCTGATTGGGCGTCCTTGGACCAAACGAACTTCGTGTTGACACTAGTTAAGCGGGTTAGTGGTTTAGTGGTAGCGGAGAAATCTTTAATAAATTTCCTATAGAAGTTTGAGAACCCCAGGAACCGTTGAAGAGCTTTCCTGGAATCCGGGATCGGCCAATTTTGGATGCAACTGATTTTTGAGTGATCCATCTGGATACCCTTGGGTGAAATAATGTATCCGAGGAAGGGACGAGAAGTAGTCTCGAACACACATTTTTCCTGTTTGACGTATAAGCGATGAACACTTAACCGTGCAAGAACCCAACGGACATGTTTCCTGTGATCGTGTAAGTTATCGGAATACACTAGTATATCATCAAGATAGATGATTACACATACGTCCAGTAGATCCCTAAAGATGTCGTTAATAAAATTTTGGAATGTGGCAGGGGCGTTGCACAACCCGAAGGGCATCACTGTATACTCGAAGAGTCCATACCGAGTGCGGAAAGCTGTCTTCCATTCGTCACCTTTTCTGATCCTAATTAAGTTGTATGCGCCTCTCAAATCCAGCTTGGTGTAGATTGTTGCTGTTTGTAATCTTTCTATGAGTTTGGATATTAGCGGCAAGGGGTACCGATTTTTGATTGTTACTTTGTTCAAGGATCTGTAATCTATGATGGGCCTTAGGCTTGAGTCTTTGTTTCTCACGAAGAACATCCCTGCTGCTGCCGGGGAGGTTGAAGGCTGAATAAAACCTTTTCGTAAATTCTCTTCTAGGTACTGTTTGAGGTGAACAAGTTCTGGTTGTGCCAATGGATAAATTCTACCCGTGGGTATCTCACTACCCAGCAGCAAGTCTATGGGGCAATCGTAAGATCTATGGGGCGGAAGAGATTCCGCCATCTTTGCGCTGAATACCTCAGCAAAGTCTGCGTATTGGCTGGGAACCTGGTTCACTCCCACGTGCATGAGAGATTTGAGAGGAAAGCAGGTCTCCATACAATAAGGTGACGTAAACTGAACTCTCCCCTGTTTCCATAGGAGGGTTGGCTGGTGTATTTGCAACCATGGCAACCCAAGAATCACGGGAAACAATGGAGAGTGTATGATATCAAGGGATAAGAATTCTGTGTGGTTATTTTCACATGTCACCATGAGGGGTTGAGTCTGACTGTGGATAGGACTAAAAGTGGTACCGTCAATGAAACTCACGGATATCGGAACGTTTTTTCTCATGTGGGGAATTTTATTTCGCTCAACCAGATGCATGTCGATAAAATTCCCTGAAGCTCCCGTGTCCACCATGGCTTCAACGCTAATCCGGTTTTGGTCCCACTGTAAGGTGAGAGACGTGTATATGTAACCACCAGTACTATTTTTTGTACTGCCTAAGGTACAAAACGTGCCGCTCTTACCTTCGCACTTCTTACGTATCGCGGGGCATCCGTCAACGGTATGGTCAGCAGACGCACAGTATAAACAGAGGTTGAGGTTACGTCTCCTGGCTTTCTCTCTCTCGGTCAGAGGTCCTCGGATCGCCCCAATCTCCATCATCTCTACAGCAGGACCCTGGCTGGACGGTCTTGGGTTGGGTGTGAAGCCTGAGGCTCTCTCGGCTCTGCGTTCCCTCAGCCGTCTGTCAATGGTGGTGGCCTTCTGCATCAAGGCATTAAGTGTAGGTGGTAATTCTCCTCGGGCTAATTCGTCCTTCAGGGCCTCGGAAAGACCTAGGCGGAACTGATCCCTAAGAGTGAGGTCATTCCATTCAGTCTCCCGGGCCCAGCGAGTGTATTCCACAATAAAGTCCTCTACAGGTCGTCTCCCTTGTTTAAGGCTGCGTATAGCGGTCTCAGCGGTCAGCTGTTTACTATGGTCCTCGTAGGGAAGGGCCATTTTTTCAAGGAACAGAGGGAAGGAATCCAGGACTGGGTCTTCCTTTTCTAAATAAGTATTGGCCCGTGCTCTGGGCTCCCCCCTGAGGTAAGAGATCATGGTAAGTACTTTTGTTCTGTCAGTTGGGTAAGTCCGGGGCTGCAGCTCAAACATTAGTTTGCACGCGTTCAGGAAATCCCTGAACTGCCTTCGGTCACCCGAGAATAACTCAGGTGGCCTGACCTTGGGTTCTGGTCCATCTCGGGGGTGTCCTGGCCCCTGAGTGACAAGTTGCCGTAAGGCCTGGTTTTCTAGCTGGAGATGTTGTACAGTCACATTGAGGGTCTCCACCCTCTTAGTGAGGGTGACGAGGTGACCTGCAACCTCCGCTGGATCCATGTGGGTTCCACTAATATGTAATGCACCTAGTTGATCAGTTAGGATCTCAACTGCGGAAGCAATGGACATCCACTATTAGCCCACCGCCCTTGTTTTTGGCTGTGGGATTCGCGGTTACTCAGTATGTACCCCAGGCGTCTCTCTCAGTCTTGGGCGGAGAGTTTGGGGTAACAAAATCATTTACCGCTATCCATCAATTAGTTACTGCTGGAAAGGAAGGTCCCCCAGTATTACAGGAGTCACAAGTTAGTATCAGCTTGTGCACAGTTCAGAGTTAGTATGCAGTATGCACTCAGTTTAGTATATAGTATGCCATTGGGTTCAGGGTTAGTATATAGCATGTCCTCAGTTTAGTATGTAGTATGCAGTAGTTTCAGAGTGAGTATAGCATGTCCTCAGTTTAGTATATAATATGCAGCAGGTTCAGAGTTAGTATAGCATGTCCTCAGTTTAGTATATAATATGCAGCAGGTTCAGAGTTAGTATAGCATGACCTCAGTTTAGTATATAATATGCAGCAGGTTCAGAGTTAGTATAGCATGACCACAGTTTAGTATATAATATGCAGCAGGTTCAGAGTTAGTATAGCATGTCCTCAGTTTAGTATACAATATGCAGCAGGTTCAGAGTTAGTATAGCATGTCCTCAGTTTAGTATATAATATGCAGCAGGTTCAGAGTTAGTATACCATGTCCTCAGTTTAGTATATAATATGCAGCAGGTTCAGAGTTAGTATAGCATGACCTCAGTTTAGTATATAATATGCAGCAGGTTCAGAGTTAGTTTGGGAATATCGCCTCACACCAGCAGGAACCACCCCACTCTGAGTTCCAGGAGCTTAATCAGAGCAGGTAACAGGCATATACTTGCGGTTAGTTGGTCCTGGCTAGGAAGCCAGCAGTGGGGAAGCCAGTGGCAAGAAGGTAGGCAGTCCTTCACAATGTTGTTAGGGATCCAGGTCTGGATATGTGGACAGAGTCCTCAGATGCAATGGAGCTAGCAGGGTGCGCACTCCATTAGTGAACACCCTGCTTAGCACCTGTCTTCTATTTAAGGCCCGGAGGTAAGTGGGCGGAGTCACAGGGAGCCGCTGCGATCCAGGCTGTACTGTTACATGTGCACTCTGTGGCCTCCTCATACTGTTGCCAACTCAAGACTCTGACATTGTGCCACTTGGTGGCCTCTTCATGCTGCTGCCACCTTCACAATCTCTCGTTATCATGCTACTCTGGCCTCCTCATGCTGCTGACACCTCCTCACTTTGTCTTCGTGCCAATCTGTGGCCTCCTCATGCGGCTGCCAGCTCCACAATCTCTCGTCGTCGTGCTACTCTGTGGCCTCCTCATGCTGCTGCCACCTCCACAATCTTTTGTAGTCGTGCCACTCTGTGGCCTCCTGATTCTGCCGCCACCTCAAGACTCTGTCATTGGGTCACATTGTGGTTTCCTCATGCTGATTCCACCTCACCACTCTGTGGACTTCTCATGCTGTTCTTACCTTCCCCACTTCATGACTGGTCCACTATTTTGCATTTCGGCCTGGCTGACATCATCATTTATTTGACCTTTCTTCTGATCTGTCAGAAGGAAGGAAAAATTAGACGCACAACAGATCCTGTCTGTGTAGCAGCAAATATTTTATTCAAGTGTCATCTCTGTTTTAGATCCACTCCTGTTTTTTTGGGGCATTAGCAATACTGATGGATTATTGAGCAAATGCTGACCGAGTGAAGGGGGATGCTCCACAGACAAGATCCGTTTTTTGGGGGGTATTGTTCTGATGGATCAGTGGAAGGGCAATTGATTCAGTGACATCAACACAAACTTACTGCTGACACCATCTCCACTCTGTTGGGGGGCTCTACTTGTATAAGCGTTTAATAGAACAGGCTCTGTACAGTTGTGGCCAAAAGTTTTAAGAATGACACAAATATTAGTTTTCACAAAGTTTGCTGCTAAACTGCTTTTAGATCTTTGTTTTAGTTGTTTCTGTGATGTAGTGAAATATAATTACACGCACTTCATACATTTCAAAGGCTTTTATCGACAATTACTTTACATTTATTCAAAGAGTCAGTATTTGCAGTGTTGGCCCTTCTTTTTCAGGACCTCTGCAATTCGACTAGGCATGCTCTCAATCAACTTCTGGGCCAATTCCTGACTGATAGCAACCCATTCTTTCATAATCACTTCTTGGAGTTTGTCAGAATTAGTGGGTTTTTGTTTGTCCACCCGCCTCTTGAGGATTGACCACAAGTTCTCAATGGGATTAAGATCTGGGGAGTTTCCAGGCCATGGACCAAAAATGTCAAAGTTTTGGTCCCCAAGCCACTTAGTTATCACTTTTGCCTTATGGCACGGTGCTCCATCGTGCTGGAAAATGCATTGTTCTTCACCAAACTGTTGTTGGATTGTTGGAAGAAGTTGCTGTTGGAGGGTGTTTTGGTACCATTCTTTATTCATGGCTGTGTTTTTGGGCAAAATTGTGAGTGAGCCCACTCCCTTGGATGAGAAGCAACCCCACACATGAATGGTCTCAGGATGCTTTACTGTTGGCATGACACAGGACTGATAGGTAGCGCTCACCTTTTCTTCTCTGGACAAGCCTTTTTCCAGATGCCCCAAACAATCGGAAAGAGGCTTCATCGGAGAATATGACTTTGCCCCAGTCCTCAGCAGTCCATTCACCATACTTTCTGCAGAAGATCAATCTATCCCTGATGTTTTTTTTGGAGAGAAGTGGCTTCTTTGCTGCCCTTCTTGACACCAGGCCATCTTCCAAAAGTCTTCGCCTCACTGTGCGTGCCTATGCGCTCACACCTGCCTGCTGCCATTCCTGAGCAAGCTCTGCACTGGTGGCACTCCGATCCCGCAGCTGAATCCTCTTTAGGAGACGATCCTGGCGCTTGCTGGACTTTCTTGGATGCCCTGAAGCCTTCTTAACAAGAATTGAACCTCTTTCCTTGAAGTTCTTGATGATCCTATAAATTGTTGATTGAGGTTCAATCTTAGTAGCCACAATATCCTTGCCTGTGAAGCCATTTTTATGCAACGCAATGATGGCTGCACGCGTTTCTTTGCAGGTCACCATGGTCAACAATGGAAGAACAATGATTTCAAGCATCACCCTCCTTTTAACATGTCAAGTCTGCCATTTTAACCCAATCAGCCTGACATAATGATCTCCAGCCTTGTGCTCGTCAACATTCTCACCTGAGTTAACAAGACGATTACTGAAATGATCTCAGCAGGTCCTTTAATGACAGCAATGAAATGCAGTGGAAAGGTTTTTTGGGGATTAAGTTAATTTTCATGGCAAAGAAGGACTATGCAATTCATCTGATCACTCTTCATAACATTCTGGAGTATATGCAAATTGCTATTATAAAAACTTAAGCAGCAACTTTTCCAATTTCCAATATTTATGTTATTCTCAAAACTTTTGGCCACGACTGTAGACATCTATGTGGAATCAGCTGGCAACGGTTTAAAAGGAGTGTGCTTCTTCTTGGCGCTAACATCAACCTGTAAGGCTTAGTTCATACTTGAGTAAGGCTACTTTCACACCTGCGTTTAGGTCGGATCCGTCTGGTATGTGCCCAGACAGATCCGCACCTATAATGCAAACGCTTAGATCCGTTCAGAACGGATCCGTTTGCATTACCATGAACAAAAAAAAAAAAAAAATATATATATTTTTTTTTTTTTGTTCATGATAATTCAAACGGATCCGTTTTGACTTTACATTGAAAGTCAATGAGAGACGGATCCGTTTGAAAATTGAGCCATACTGTGTCAACTTCAAACGGATCCGTCCCCATTGACTTACATTGTAAGTCTGGACGGATCCGTTTGCCTCCGCACGGCCAGGCGGACACCTGAACGCTGCAAGCTGCGTTCAGGTGTCCGCCTGCTGAGCGGAGCGGAGGACAAACGGAGCCAGACTGATGCATTCTGAGCGGATCCGCATCCATTCAGAATGCATTAGGGCTGGACGGATCCGTTCGGGGCCGCTTGTGAGCCCCTTCAAACGGAACTCACAAGCGGAGCCCCGAACGCTAGTGTGAAAGTAGCCTTAATTGGTCAGTTTTGGCCCCGTGACTGCCCAAATAAGTGAAGTGTGCAGTGATTCTAAGAGCGACGCCTGTCATCTGCATGTCATACTGACTCACAGTATTATTTCACTGCCAAAGCAGACTCACTATGCGTGTTACTGCAATGCACAGTGTTCTTCACCACTATAAAGGTTCTCAAAAGCCAGGAAATAGCCCTTTTTAATTCGCCCCAAATATATTCAGATCAAACCAAATTTTTCCAGAAAAATTTGGTGAACCTGCGAATCGCCTTTTTTTTTTTATTTGCTCATCTCTAATTACAATATTAGAGCAAAAGGAGAAGTTTATTGGGGAAAACGATACAGTTGAAAGGAGGCTCTAAGACCCTGTTGGACCACCTCTAGCCTGGATACAAGATGAGATATGGTTTGGCATGGAGGCATACAGGTTTCGTATGGTATCCTACAGCACATGGGTCAACATATGTTGCTAGGGTGGCCATTTGCTTCACTTCAAGCAAGCAGAGATCATGCAGCAATGCCACTAAGCCAAGTCGCCCATCTCATTGCCAGCAAATTAAAAAAATATAAATACCTGGAGGGTGAGCTGTGTGGGACCTGGAGTGTTTCTCTCATCCTCAGTCAGTCATAGAGTGTAATGTCCGGCAACTCTAAAGATTGACCGGGGGTGAGAGAAGCCTCAGTCAGCCAGTCAGCCACTAAAAAGGAGGACAATCCAGTGTTCGTCCAGGCCCTGCACTGAATGGAGGAAAGGGTGTCAAGATACCGGACTGTCAAGTCTTAAGACGGATCTCATAAGAAGGTCTTAGAATCTGATAAGTGGGTCTAAGGATCTGATATGGAGGTTTGAAGATCTGATATGGGGCTCTGATCTGAGGTCTGATATGGGGGTCTGATCTGATGTGAAAGTCTGATCTGAGGATCTGATGAGAGGGTCTGAGGATTTGATATAGGGGTCTGAATTGAGGATCTGATATGGGGTTTGAGTTGAGGATTAGATATGGGGTCTGATCTGAGATCTGATATGGGGGTCTGATCTGAGGTCTGATATGGCAGTCTGATCTGAGGATCTATGGGGGTCTGATCTGAGGATCTGATAAGAGGATCTGATTTGAGGTGTGATATGAGGGTCTGATTTGAGGTGTGATATGGGAGTCTGATTTGATGTGTGATATGGGGGTCTGATCTGTGGATCTGAAATGCGGGTCTGATTAAAGGTAAGGGGACATTTTTTGTACTGGTAAACATTAGGTTGAAGGAGTTAGGTTGAGAATTTGACATGGGGATGGGGCCCGTTTCTATTTTTGCCTCAGGCAGAAGAAAGGCTATGTGCACCCCTGCCCCTTGCCACAAAGTACTAAGAGAAGGGGGCCCAAGCTGAACTCTTGCACCCATAAGCCTTTAGCTACACCCCTGTATCCAGCTGGTCCCACAAATTCTCGATTGATGATGAATCTGGTGACCGGGCAGCCAAGGAAGTGTTGCAATCTGGTTTAGACATTTCTGGGAAACTCTTGCTGTGTGGGCTAGCATTATCATGCTGAAAAATGCCATTTAAAAGCCGTGCCATAAGAGGCGACACATGTGGCTGCAGAATATCCTGCACATATTGCTGAGCTGTTCCCTCGTATCATGACTAGGGGTGACCAACTATCGAATATTATAGCTCCCCAGATCATAACACCAGCAGTTGAGGCAGGGTGTCGCTCCACAGCAAAGGGAGCATTGAAGCACTCACCATGTGGCCTCCATACTTGATCTGACTATTGTCAGATCCCAAACAGTTCCTGGATTTATCACTTAAGATGATAGTGTTCCAGCCCAAAGCAGTCTAGGTTTCTTGTTCATGGTAGATGACTGTCACTGGCAGGACATGCACTGGGTGTCGTGACACCAAATTTCCTTTTGCTAAGAATCTGGAAATGGTCCAGGCAGAGACAAGGGTGTGTAAAGAAGGTGTCACCCATGTCTGGTTGGTGGACAATGAAACTGTGGAGCAACTCGTGCTTTTCGGCGGATCAAATGATCTTCTCTGCTGGTGGTCTCTCTGTTTCATCTGAAGCCAGTTTACTGTGTATGTGTGTGGGTGCCCTCATGTAACCACTGTTCCAACATTTACTAACAGCTAGTTCAGAACAGCCCAGATGGCAGGCAATTTCTCGAAATAACCATTCTGCTTCTCTGAGTCCAATAATGCGTCCCCTCTCAAAGTCTGTCAAATGGGCAAAACTATGTCGTGGAGACATATCTAGCAGTCAATGACGGCTCACCAAAAGGTACACTACCCAAAAGTAGCCTCTGAGAGCCTTTTTTATAGGGCAGCAGGAGAAAACTAATTTACACCCTCTTGTGGCAAAACCTAGTGTCTAATCAGACCACACCTGTAATCATTTACATCTGCCTGACATTTTCATTTGGGTGCACTATTTCAGTAAATGTACATTGAGAAAAATGGAGGCTCATTTAGTAATATCTTTATGCCACAATAGTGGCATAAAAAAGTCACACATTATGGAGCATGCCCAATGTGCACTATAATTTGCAACTTTTGAAGCTGGGAACTGGCTTACTGGGAGATGGTGGAGCCTAGAAAGTGGCGTAAGTTATAGCTGAGGTAAATGCAAACCCTGGCTGGCGTTGACTTCAGTTTCTGGTGCACAGACTGCCAGAGATGTGCATAATTTATTAAAAGGCATCTGCCTCTTAATAAATTCGACCCATCTCATTCTGGTGAAGAGGGGATTAATACTGGCATGTGGGAACACCAGTCTTGATAAATGTCCCTCAGTGAGTTCGGAAAGAGCACCTAATTTATGAAGCATCTGTTCCACTTTTCCACCTCCTTTTGCAGGAAGATAAATTACCCAGTAATTAGGGAATTGCAACCTCTGGTGACATTATATCCTCTCTCTATATAAAGTATAAAGTGTAGCTTTACAGGCAGGCAAAAGAACACATTTGGATATAAGATGAGACAAGATGAGGTAAGTCTTGGAGGGTAGTGGGAGCGAGGAAGTGTGTAGAGGCAGCAGCACATGATACTGTAGGTACGGACGGGGCCTTGGTAGAGATTTTTTATGAGCTGCCAGGAACTTCAAGTTCATCTGCTGACATATTCTGTGCTGATGTGATTCATGTCAAATTTATATATATTTGTTATTACATTAAAACCATATGAATGGGTCCACTTTCTCCTTGTCTCAGGCTGATCACCCACATCTATTGGTGTCTTTGGCATCTCCTTTTATACCTCATTCCAATCTCCCATGGAAGTGATATGGGATGTAGACTGAGCATTGCAAATGTTTCCGGAGTCATTGGTGGTGGAGATATCCTCATTGGGGTTCTGCTACCTTTCCATATTGATAATCTATTCCAGAAATTCACATTTAAGGAGACCCCTCCAGAAGACGTGTGCTCTATGTAAGACCTTACTCTTTAAGTACAATGTAGTCAAGTTGATAAAATGAAGTGAAACTCAAAATTAGTCTTCTCAGGAATGGTCCTTTCAAAGAAGTTAGTTAGCCGTTGTACATAGTTTATGATGAAATAGGAAATGGTTTGGAAAGATCAAGAATTGGTGTTTTAAAAGAAATAGCCTTTTAGGCAAGTTTCACAGTATGTGGTTTCTGTGAAATGTCATACAATATGTAGTGTTTTGGTCATCAGGCTAGTTAAATTGTCCATTACATCTGTATGCTAATGTCTGTAAAGCACTGCACAATATAGCAGTGCTATATAAGTGCAAAAAAATAAAAATAAAAATTGTCTCTATCCTTCTTGTTGGTGGTGGCCTTTCATCTTGTTTTTTCCAATAAGCTTCCCAAGATATGTCTAGGATCAGATAATGTTAAGTCTGGTGCTCTGTGCTTCCAGTGTACATTATTGATTGAGGACCACTTGTTTATTTTTTTCTTATCATCCATGGCCTTCTATTAAACCTTCACCAACATAAGTGGTGGTCTACAGTAATTAGTACTGCAAGAAGTTTTAGACTTTTTATGAGTCCAAATGTAGCAGAACTGTACTGGTCATGGTTAGAGATAAGCAAATTGATTCTACACTAATCAAATTTGTTACAAATTTCCAATAGATTCTAATTTTGATTAATTCAAAACTTTTGTAATTAGTCCCACATGAATCATTCAAAATGGTGTACCATTTTAATAATCAGAAGACAGAGAAGTAGAAAACAAATCCGACAGTGCAGTGTGTTATTAAACAAGCTTGTTTACCTATGTCACCTGTAACTTTGATGCTGCTCTGGTGTTAAAGCTCTTGAAAGTGGTTGGATACTGTCCTAGGAGAGCCAAGTGTGTAATACATGACTTTTTCAGGACAATCAGGGCACTTTTTATTTGGACCAAATTTATTTGGACCATATCTAATCTGATTCGACTGATTTTGACTCAAAACTAATTTTAGATGTTTTTGGTGTTAACCGCTTTTGTAACATACCTTGTAATATGCATTTTACTTAGTGCTGAAGATGCCTGTGTGTAAAATACAGAGGCTTCCAACTTGACTCCTGTCCCTACCTGTACATGTGCCCTACCTATCACTGCCCATCACCCTGCCTAGCTCACTTGTTTGACTAAAGACAGACTGAAGACAGAATCTCCTTAGCAAGACTCTCTAAAATGAAACCAGAATTATACACTTTTTGCTATTTTTAATAGTCTGCATTTGGATATAAGTGCTTAACTGAAAGGAAAATTCCAAGCTTATATGTTTAATTAGAACAGAAAATTAGGTATAATGAGACTAGCCAACATTTCTTGACTGCTGGCATATCTTGGCCGGGGTGGTGTGAGAGGTGTGGGGTGAGATCTGATAAATTTTTCTACATTTACCATCTTTATTGGCTTTTTACTTTCCAGGTTTCTACTCGAAATGTACCAGCAGTTCCAGGCAATGCAATTTGCTTTAGAAGAGATCAATGGACGTCCAGATATTCTCCCGAACATCACATTGGGTTTTGTTGCCTTCGATTCCTGTGCTGCTCTACGAAAGGAACTTGAGGGAACCTTGTGGATGTTAACAGGATGGAGCATGCCAATACCAAACTACTGCTCCCTCGAAAACCTACCTCTTGCCGCAGTCCTTGGTCATTCCATGTCAACATCTTCAATTCTGATGGCTCACATATTGGGACTATATAGATATCCACAGGTAAGTTGCTGAATATGGAGCATACAGATATGGCCACCGTATAGTGTAATTTGTAGATTCAGTTTACTAGTTCATGTGAAGACAATGTAAATTGTCGACAAATTAAAATTTAAGTAAAAAATTATAATACCGGTAATATCAGTGTTGGTTTTTTTCTCAGATAAGTCATTTTTCTACTAGCTCTCTGCTAAGTGACCGAATGCAGTTTCCGTCCTTCTTCCGAACAGTCCCCAGTGATACTTTTCAATCAAAGGGGTTAGCCCACCTGATTTTGCACTTTGAATGGAAATGGGTTGGGGTGGTTGCTTTGGGAAGTGATTATGGATATGAAGGTGCTCGACTAGTTAAACAGGAGATACTCAAAGCTGGAGCTTGTGTGGCCTTTACCGAGTTCATTCAGGCCAATAGTGCTGACAGAACCATTCCTCAAGTGGTCAGAGTCATTAAGGCATCAACAGCAAAAGCTGTGCTTGTTTTCGCCAAGGACATCTTTGTTGCCATAATGTTAAATGAGATGATGAACCAGAAAGTTACTGGGAAGATTTTTGTGGCCAGTGAGGCCTGGTCAACCTCAACAATTTTAGAAGCAGAAAAATACTCCATGTTGCTCCCAGGATCTATTGGGTTTGCTTTCCATAGCTCAATCATTCCCGGATTTAAACAATATTTAAACAGTATTAAGCCAAATTTTTCAAAAAATTCAGATACAACCTTGAGTAAAATATTTTGGGAAAAAACTTTTGGATGCAAGTTCTTAAATGTAATGGATGATCCACAGTCACTGGTTAATGCAAGTAAGATCTGTACAGGACTTGAAGACCTCAGTAAAGTTCATAATGCCTACACTGATGTGTCTGGTTTAAGAGGTTCATTGAGTATTTACACTTCTGTTCAGGTCATAGCAAAATCTCTTCATGACATGAGAACCTGTTTGGAAGGTAGAGGACCCTTCCATAATGGGAGCTGTGCAGACATATACCACATAAAGCCTTGGCAGGTAAGAAGAATAAAGAACAAAAATAAACTTGGCTGTCCTTCTTTCAAAGTTATCCTGCTCTATGAGATCTATTGTATTAATCTTAAGCTCCAAAGTGTCCTCCCAAGATTCAGCCACACCATTGCTTTTTAAAAGGCTAAAATAAAACTATTTTTTCTAGAAGCCATGATCTTTCCATTACAAGATATAATCTTGTTGCTTTTAGATTCAGCAGATTGCATTGAGAGCTGTCATTTAGTTAATAATAAAGAATGCCACTCAAACCCATCTCCATTGTAGATATATCTAATAGTTATTCTTCCAGGGAATATATAACCTTATACAAATGCAAAAACACAAATGCAATAGCACTCTGCAACCAGCACTCTGCCCTGCCTCTATGCTGGATGTTGAATGAGGCATTGGTGTACATTTTGGCCAAAGCGTAATAAGCCACTCACCACGTCAAGGTCGCCTCTATGAGTGGTCCCTAACACTAGTACCTACCTGTTATGGGCCATGATAGCCACACAAAGTCCAGGGAGCGCAGGTACAGCATGCATGCCATGCACACTCTGCTTTTAACCCCGTCCGGTGCCGTGACAGCTTTCATCGGATCCAGGAATGCAAGTACCAACATGCATGCTGAGCCCACTATATACTTCTCCTGGAGCCAAATGGCTACTGGTAGGCGCTGTAAAAGCAGACTCAGTTTTATACTGACTTTAAAACCAGCCTCCAGGGCAGACTAACTGGTCAGGTGTGCATGACTGCATGGAGATCGCCACGCCTCCAATATATACTACAAAGAAAAAATGTGGGGGATTCAGTCAGCACAACCCTGTATGCAGGTGCACATCGCTATGGCGAAATACATATACAAACGCCAAAACACAAATGCAATAGCACTCAGATTGGCATTGAGAGCTATTTGTAGAGATCCAGAAAAATAAAAAAATGGAGACAGCTCCGTTTTGGACGTGCTGTCTCCATTTTTTTATTTTTTTATTTTTCTGGATCTCTACAAATTGCTGTACTAGGGGCTTTTTACCACCCCTCCTGGAGACGAGCACCCGACACATCACCACTTAGGAGTGCTGTCCACCCACATTTTTGCTGGCATTGAGAGCTGTCATTTAGTTAATGATAAAGAATGCCACTCAAACCCATCTCCATTGTAGATATATCTAATAGTTATTCTTCCAGGGAATATATAACCTTACAATTTTGAACCATGAAGACCATCTGGCATTCTGTGTCAATTTGCCTCCTCTGTAGAGATTGCAGCCATTTTATTGATACCTTACATATAAATAAGAAACCTTTAAATACCAACACTCTTCTGTTCTTTAGCTGAAACACTACATACAAAATGTAAATGTAAAAGTGAGCGATGGGAGAGAAGTCTTCTTTGATGAGAATGGGGATCTCCCAGCAGTATACGACATTGTAAGCTGGCAGCTGGGAAGTAATGGGACCATGAAAAGAGTAAAGGTTGGAAGCTACGATACAGCAGCCACTGATGGAAATATCTTCACAATTAACATTAGTGCTGTCGTTTGGCCTTCAGGCATTGGGCAGGTAAATTATGGAAAACCTTTAAAAAGGCCATCACTTATACAGTATAAGTTGAATATAAAATGTTTAACCCTTCCATCTTGATCATTCTTTAGGTTCCAATATCTGTCTGTAGTGAGAGCTGTCCTCCAGGTTTCAGAAGAGTTGTGAGACGAGGGGAGCCTGTCTGTTGTTTCCAGTGTGTCCAATGTCCTAGTGGGGAAATCTCTAATAAAACCGGTGAGTAAAATCTGAACCAATAATTTAAAAGAGCAGAAGAAAATCTTGGGCATTGCATTCTCTATAAAGCATACCTTATCTGCAGATATCTTTACTCTTTGGGGCTGCAATGGCAAAACATTTTCTGGCCAGCAGTACAGAGGACTGCAGGAACAGGCAGAGACAACAACTTGTATGTCAGCTCTAGGGTCTGTATTAAAGGGTTTCTCCAGGCTTCTAATATTGATGAGCTATTTGCCATGGACATACAGTAGCAACAGAGAGTAGGACGAGATACGGGAGACGGCACGTGCACACTGCGCACGCCTTCCCTTCATATAGCTGATCGACGGGGGGGCCAGGTGTTAGACCACCGCCGATCTGTTGAAAAGCCCTTTAAGGGAGATTTTTTTGTGGTCTGTATTATATACATTTAATATGGGGTCTGTATTAAGTGTGTGTGTGTTTGTGGGGGGAGGGGAAGGTCTGAGGTAGGCACTTCCTTAGAGGATCTGGCCTGGTGTTGAAGATATATTAAGGGCCTGGTATCTGGTGATTATTAACAGGTTCTAATCTATGGGAGAACTCGGTATTAAGGAAAGACTCTAGGTTCTGTTTTTCTTTTCTTTAGGGTATATTGTATATTTTTTTATTTTAGGTTTTTGGGGTCTTGGTTTTTATTCAAGGGTATGAGGTCCGAATTAATGTAGGGGCTCTAGGGTCTACATCTATTTAGGCCTCTCTGGGGTATTTATTTACTAAATGGGCTGTATTTAGGGAGATTGATCTGGGGCCTGTTTCCTTAGGGAGTCTGGTCTTGGGTTTGTTTTCATATAGTAGTTCTATGGTCTACATTACCTTAGGAGTCTCTTAAGGTACCTGCATTTCTTTTTTAAGGGTTTGTATTTATTTAGGGGTGCTGGTTTTGGGTCGGTCTGTCTATAGAGAGTATGACCTAGGGTCTATATTTGTTTAGAAGGTAGGATTCTGTAATCATTCTGGGTGTGATGGAAGGGTTCATCTTCACTATTTGTAATTCAATATATTTAGGTCCTCAAAAGTAAGGCTAAATGTTTTCCAAAGTAATGCATTAAAATGACAAATTCCATAAATTAATAAACTTGTTATCTATCTTTTTCTCAGATTTAGATGATTGTTACACATGTCCATGGAACTTGTGGCCCAATCCTCAAAAAAACAAGTGCATCCCAAAGACTATTGAGTTCCTTTCTTTTGAAGGACAACTGGGGTCAGCCTTGACTGCTGCAGCCATATCATCTTCTGTTATTACACTTTTTATCTTGTATCTTTTCTTTCATTTCAGAAGCACCCCTATCATTAGGGCAAATAACTACTCTTTAAGTTGTCTTCTTCTATGTTCTATATGTCTTTGCTTCCTGTGCTCTATAAATTTTATTGGTTACCCTGAAGCTGTGAAATGTCTTCTGAGACAGGTGATATTTGGTATGGTCTTTGCTATTTGTATCTCTAGCATTTTGGCCAAGACCATCTTGGTTGTTTTTGCTTTTATGGCTACGAAGCCTGATAGTAAGCTCAGAAGGTGGACAAGTCGTTGGGTGTCCTACGTGATCATCTTTCTTTGCTCACTTGTGCAGCTGTTGCTTTGTGTTATTTGGTTGTCTCTCTCACCTCCGTTTCCAGAATACAACATACATTCCCAACCCGGTGTTATTATTGCTGAGTGTAATGAAGGCTCCTTAGCTGCCTTCTGGTGCATGTTGGGGTATCTTGGTTTGCTGTCATCAATAAGCCTTGTTGTAGCCTTTTGGACCAGGAGACTCCCTGACAGCTTCAATGAAGCCAAATTTATCACTTTTAGCATATTAGCTTTTCTCAGTGTCTGGGTGTCCTTCATCCCAGCCACTCTTAGTGCTAGGGGCCAATACATTATCGCCATGGAGGTCTTTGCAATCTTATCTTCCAGTTGGGCTCTTGTGTTCTGTATGTTCCTTCCTAAATGTTTCATCATAATATTCCAACCCAATATGAACTCCAAGGAATATTTAATGGGCAAAGACAAAGCAGGAACAAAGGCATAATAGATGTCTACCCCCAGCACTATTTTGCTAAAATGCTGTGCTAATTATTTTCCTAATGTATCCATTCAATGATTAGATCTCTGTTTTTCTGATATACTCTGCATAGCATAATGATGCAATTCTGTATGTCTTTAGCCACTAGGGGGTGCTGATTGAATACTGGCTCTATATTGAACTCAGTAATAAAGCTGTCTGCAGAGTGTTCTTAAAAGGTTTTTGGGGGATTTTCATACAGTATTGATGGCCTATACTTAGGATAGCTCATTAATATGATATTGGCTGGAGTTTAACTCCTGGCAACCCCAGCTGTTTGAGGAAGCTGTGGTACTCATTGGCCTCCTTGAAGATTGCCAAGCACAGCTCCATACATTTGATAGCAGCTGTGCTTAGTATCACAGCTCAGCCCTATTCACTTGAGTGGGACTGAACTATGCCTAGTCCATGTGACCGAAAAACATGACAGTACATGGCTTAGGAAGAGGCCTAAGAACTCATGGGGCCAGATTTATCATTAGCTCAAATCAGAATAATGGAGTGAAAAAGTTGAAAATTTTTGCGCAATCACTTAAACTGTGCAAAAATTTGCGACTTTTATTGGCTCTGCACTATGCTCGCCAGTTTTCTAAAAGTGGGCGTGTTTTCTTATGTAAATGAATCTCTAGACAGATTTACTATTGCGACAATTTAAAAAGTCGCAAAAAAGTAGCAAAAAAAATTTGTAAAATCACTCCAGTGAGGACCATGCTTATCTTATGCGACTTTTTAAAAGAACATGCGACTTTTTCGTAAAGATGTGCGACTTTTGTAAAGCCGCTTACTGACGGATAAACTGACGGATAAACTGCTACCGTCAAACCACATTTATTACAGTCTTAAAGGGCCGATCATAAATCTGACATGGCTAAAACTGACTTTAGCCATATGTGAAAGTGGAGTGAGCTGTCAGAGTAATGATAAATATGGCCCATGGAGTGTTGCTGCTGATCTCATGTTGATGACCTATCCTCAGGATAGATAATAATAGGCTCATGTGTACAGCTTATGAGAGTGTACATACAGATGTGAGCTCTGTACCATTCGCTGAATATACCAGCTTTTAGCACGGCTGGGACAAGGTCCACCACCAACAGAGGCTGAGCTGCCCAAGTGCGCCCCCCCCCCCCCCGCCATTTAGATATGTATGTTTGTTATTAATAAGACATCCTCATGTTTATCCCACCCTTTTATGTTATGTGTGTAGTGCCCTGAAGCAAGGGACTTTGGACTATGGACATTTCCCATTATTGCTACTATGGAAAGCTATCAACTCCCTACATTATTGCAATTTAAAGGGTTACCTTGAACTGTGATTTATGATGTTGTGTGCACTTATGCTGTTTCATATTAATAAACTGCATTTACATGTTTATTGTCATATATCCTGTTAATTTGCACTATTACTCTATAGCTGCATTACACTGTGGAAAGGGTAAAGGAACAACCAACTACTGAGAGACTAAGGCCTCTTTCACACTTGCGTTGTCCGGATCCGCCGTGCACTCCATTTGCCGGAGGTGCCCGCCGGATGCGGAAAAACGCAAGTGAACTGAAAGCATTTGAAGACGGATCCGTCTTCAAAATGCGTTCAGTGTTACTATGGCAGCCAGGACGCTATTAAAGTCCTGGTTGCCATAGTAGTAGTGGGGAGCGGGGGAGCGGTATACTTACAGTCGGTGCGGCTCCCGGGGCGCTCCAGAATGACGTCAGAGCGCCCCATGCGCATGGATGACGTGATCCATGCGATCACGTCATCCATGCGCGTGGGCGCCCTGACGTCACTCTGGAGCGCCCGGGGAGCCGCACGGAGGGTAAGTACACTGCTCCCCCGCTCCCCGCTACACTTTACCATGGCTGCCAGGACTTTAGCGTCCCGGCAGCCATGGTAACCACTCTGAAAAAGCTAAACGTCGGATCCGGCAAGGGACAGATAACTCAGGCCTTTCCTCAGCAGAGAACCTTTCTGCTGGAGAAGCCAGCTCAATGACTTGCCTGTATTGTTTTTCCCTTAAGTTCCTCTAGTAAAGAAACACATTAGTAAATTGCAGACCCTGACTCTCTGGACTTATTTCCCAATGGAGGGCCCCACCCTTTACCATCCATTCAAGAGAGCAGAAACACGTGGTGACACCTCAACCTTTTCCGGGATACCCAATGTAGTGTTGCCCCCCTTCCCCCAACCACAATCACTGCATCTGAACATTTTGTGCTGAGCGTTTCACTTGTCTCAGCGAAGTCGGACTATCATATTAAATTTCAGGTCTCAACATTCTGGTTGTGGACCATCATTTATTAAAGGTCTTGGTTTTGTTCCTAAGTGTCCCATGGAGGTAGAACATTTTTGTTCCATAGGGTAAACAAGGTTAAAACATAAAAAAAAAAAACACTAAGTCATAATTAGAGATGAGTGAATTGAAGCTAACAAATTGTAATTTGTTTAGAATTTCAGGAAAAATTTGATTCGCAACAAATGCTAATTTCCTCGCGCTTCGTGGTAGCGAATCGCAATTTTCCTTAAACGGCGGCTACACGTGTGAGGAATGAGGACATAGGGCATGGAACTCTCGGAAGGCGGGATCACCAAGATTGACATGCCTGCATGAAGCCAATCAGCAGCCAGCCAGCCCTGTGATGTCACAGCCCTATAAATACGGCAGCCATTTTAGATTCTGCCATTTTCCAGCGTTCAGAGTGCACGGACAGACGTGTGAAGGAGCTAGGGACAGCTATTGGAAAAACCTATATGTTTAAAAAAAAATGAAAAAAAGATTTATAAGTGCAGAGAAAGGATAGGGAGGAATCATTTCACAGCATCTTAGTGCAGGGAGAGACGTCAGAAGGCGCTAGGGACAGTGATAGGAAAGTGATTTACAAGTGCAGGGAAAGATTATTTGGGGATCCAGATAGCTATTATACAGCTCTGTCGTTCCAGCGTTTTGTTATTGGGCTGCAAGTGTTATGTTGCAAAGCCTTTAGTGGCTTATATCTTAGTATCTTATTCAGTACGACAAGAAAAATATATATGCATTTCACTTCTGCGATTATTTCTGCTGAAAGCGTATAGGGGCGTATTTCAGTAAAAAAAATAAAAATATATTCTCAGTGCATTTCTGCAGTTAATTCTGGTGAAAGCGTATAGGGGCGTATTTAATTAAAAAAATAAATATATATATGCACTGCACTGTTGCAGTTATTTCTGGTGAAAATGTATACGGACGTATTTCAGTAAAATAGGAAAAGTATATACGCACTGTACTGTTGCAGTTAATTCTGGTGAAAGCGTATAGGGGCGCATTTCATTAAAGAAAGAAAAATATATACACACTGCGCTATTTAATTGTTTTCTGTTTAAAGCGTATAGTGAGATACCTTGACGGGGTGCCTTGGGCTCCGATATGTTCCTGACTGGAATATATTGGCCAAAGTCTCAGTTTTTAACATCAGCGTGAGGGTTTGGCCAGTATTGTCAGTAGCATATTACAGGGAGTGCAGAATTATTAGGCAAGTTGTATTTTTGAGGATTAATTTTATTATTGAACAACAACCATGTTCTCAATGAACCCAAAAAACTCATTAATATCAAAGCTGAATATTTTTGGAAGTAGTTTTTAGTTTGTTTTTAGTTTTAGCTATTTTAGGGGGATATCTGTGTGTGCAGGTGACTATTACTGTGCATAATTATTAGGCAACTTAACAAAAAACAAATATATACCCATTTCAATTATTTATTTTTACCAGTGAAACCAATATAACATCTCAACATTCACAAATATACATTTCTGACATTCAAAAACAAAACAAAAACAAATCAGTGACCAATATAGCCACCTTTCTTTGCAAGGACACTCAAAAGCCTGCCATCCATGGATTCTGTCAGTGTTTTGATCTGTTCACCATCAACATTGCGTGCAGCAGCAACCACAGCCTCCCAGACACTGTTCAGAGAGGTGTACTGTTTTCCCTCCTTGTAAATCTCACATTTGATGATGGACCACAGGTTCTCAATGGGGTTCAGATCAGGTGAACAAGGAGGCCATGTCATTAGATTTTCTTCTTTTATACCCTTTCTTGCCAGCCACGCTGTGGAGTACTTGGACGCGTGTGATGGAGCATTGTCCTGCATGAAAATCATGTTTTTCTTGAAGGATGCAGACTTCTTCCTGTACCACTGCTTGAAGAAGGTGTCTTCCAGAAACTGGCAGTAGGACTGGGAGTTGAGCTTGACTCCATCCTCAACCCGAAAAGGCCCCACAAGCTCATCTTTGATGATACCAGCCCAAACCAGTACTCCACCTCCACCTTGCTGGCGTCTGAGTCGGACTGGAGCTCTCTGCCCTTTACCAATCCAGCCACGGGCCCATCCATCTGGCCCATCAAGACTCACTCTCATTTCATCAGTCCATAAAACCTTAGAAAAATCAGTCTTGAGATATTTCTTGGCCCAGTCTTGACGTTTCAGCTTGTGTGTCTTGTTCAGTGGTGGTCGTCTTTCAGCCTTTCTTACCTTGGCCATGTCTCTGAGTATTGCACACCTTGTGCTTTTGGGCACTCCAGTGATGTTGCAGCTCTGAAATATGGCCAAACTGGTTGCAAGTGGCATCTTGGCAGCTGCACGCTTGACTTTTCTCAGTTCACGGGCAGTTATTTTGCGCCTTGGTTTTTCCACACGCTTCTTGCGACCCTGTTGACTATTTTGAATGAAACGCTTGATTGTTCGATGTTCACGCTTCAGAAGCTTTGCAATTTTAAGAGTGCTGCATCCCTCTGCAAGATATCTCACTATTTTTGACTTTTCTGAGCCTGTCAAGTCCTTCTTTTGACCCATTTTGCCAAAGGAAAGGAAGTTGCCTAATATTTATGCACACCTGATATAGGGTGTTGATGTCATTAGACCACACCCCTTCTCATTACAGAGATGCACATCACCTAATATGCTTAATTGGTAGTAGGCTTTCGAGCCTATACAGCTTGGAGTAAGACAACATGCATAAAGAGGATGATGTTGTCAAAATACTCATTTGCCTAATAATTCTGCACGCAGTGTATTGTGGTGAACCTTTTGCAGTGATTTATGGATTTATGGATTTTTATATTCTCATCCACACATTAGGCTACTTTCAAAATGGTGTTTCACGGATCCGTTTGAAACGGATTTGAAACGGATCCGTCAATAAAATGTCTAAACAGAGACAAATGGAAGCCATTCAGACCGATCCGTTCAAACGGATCCGTCTGTATTGCGGATCCATTCGTCACATTCGTTTCCGTTTTTGCCTCCGTTTAACGGATCCATTTTGGAATGAGTAGCATCTCTAAGGTTCCCACCTCTTCATGTAATCAGATCCCCAGGGTTGTCATGCTCCTAATTTCTTCAGGGCTATCTTGTTGAAATTCAAAGTTGGTCCGGTTTTAGCTTTGATCATGGACCATCATGGACTCTTGTACACGACAACATGCACTTAAAGATGTATAGTGTTCGTTAGCGGGCCATATGTCCCTGATCGTCATTGATCGTGCGAACGGAAGTACAGAGCATCATGATGCTGACCATGTTGTGCTGCACACTGGGCTATTGTCCCGCACTCATATGATCTATTAGTGCAAGACAATAGCCCCGCGGGCAGCTCGACTTGCACAGAATCATTGTACACTATGATGCTGTGTACTCTCGTGCGCACGATCAATGCCACTACGGGACATATGGCCCGCTCACGGACCGTATGTCTCTGGGGTCATACAGTCGTGTGCAAGAGGCCTTAAAGGGGTTTTCTCATCTCAGACAATGGGGGCATACCGCTAGGATATGCCCACATTGTCTTATAGGTGCGGGTCCCACCGCTGGTACCCTCACATATATTGAGAACGGAGCCAAGAAAGTGGATGAGGGCACACTGCGCCGCCGCCCTCCATTCATTTCTATGGGAGAGGCGGCGATTAGCGCTTGGTGGTGGACGTACCACAGGAAATTTGTGGTCCTCCAGCAACAGTGCTCCCCGCTCCGTTCTCGATATAGGTGCGGGTCCTACCAATGGAACCCAGACCTATCAGACAATGGGGGCATATTCAAGCAAAATCCCACAATTGTCTATGTGAATACCCCTTTAACAACTGTATGTCCCTTGTGGTAATCACACTAGTTATATTAGAGTGTCATCGGGAAATCATTAAACTGTAAAATTACAATTTATTAATGAATTCCTGATGATGTTGATGGACCGTCACTCCCACAAGGGCTCATATGAAAGGGCACAAGATTGAACAATGAACAACAATTTGCTTGACCCATTCTCTAGCATGATCTTAAACTCATGCAACTGCTCGGGCATCATTGAGTCCATCAAACTGATTATGCTTAGCCCATAATGGTAGTTTGGGCTGCGTTGAATCGCCAACTCCACCTCCTCCCAGCGGCGAATCAATTCAGCCCTAAACTCCTTCTGATGTAAGGCAAAACCTTCTAGAGTGTCGGAAACTACCTCTACAAGGTTTGCATAATCAGCTCGATTTGGCCTGCCGGATCTCTGCCTGCTCACCAAGGCTCTCAAATTTCGGCGAAAACCAAAGAGCCAAACGCTCCGCTGTCTCAGACAGCCCCTTACACTCAGACTGAGAGAACAGTTGTCCTTCTGACTGTAGGGGGCTGGCCAAAACAGGGGAGCCAAACGCTCCGCTGTCTCAGATAGCCCCTTACACTCAGACGGAAAGAACTGTTGTCCCTCTGACTGTAGGGGGCTGGCCAAAACAGGGGAGCCAAACGCTCCGCTGTCTCAGAAAGCCCCTTTACAATTTTTTTTTTTTACAGTTGTTAAAAATATTTACCTTCTTGGTGCCATTGCCTTTCGTAGGAACCCCAGGGCCGCCGTATGGATGTATGTGGTCCCTGAGGTTCCTCCGGAGCCACTCGGGGCCTGAACCTCCTTGGTAAAATCCCTCCTGAAGCGGTCCTGGATAGATCGCAAACGCGTGGTAACCAGTTTGACTATAGAAAAAAAACATAAAAATTTAATTTAGCATGATGTAAGGAAAATAACAATATTAATGTATTAAAATACATATTGTTGTACTTACCATATTTCTCCTGAGCCGCCACATTTAGATCCCACCAGGTCTCAAAAATTTGCGCACAGATGTCCCTCCAGAGCCGCTGGGTCAGATGATGATCAGCGTGGTGGCGGTCGGAGTGGTCCCATAATGATGGACGCGCTTCCTTGGTGGAGCCTCTGGAACCCTGGAAAAAAGGAAATACAAAATTAAATGTAAATCCTAATACAAAATGCAAATGAAAACTACTTAATCAAGACTTACACGTCTACGACCGCCACGCTCATTCCCGCAGACTCTGGAGGCGACTGGGGAAACCTCGCAGGCGGCTCTATGTGGAGATTGCTGAAACAACAGAAAATAAATAAATAAATAAAAAATATATATATATATATACACTCACCTAAAGAATTATTAGGAACACCATACTAATACGGTGTTGGACCCCCTTTTGCCTTCAGAACTGCCTTAATTCTACGTGGCATTGATTCAACAAGGTGCTGATAGCATTCTTTAGAAATGTTGGCCCATATTGATAGGATAGCATCTTGCAGTTGATGGAGATTTGAGGGATGCACATCCAGGGCACGAAGCTCCCGTTCCACCACATCCCAAAGATGCTCTATTGACTGTGGGGGCCATTTTAGTACAGTGAACTCATTGTCATGTTCAAGAAACCAATTTGAAATGATTCGAGCTTTGTGACATGGTGCATTATCCTGCTGGAAGTAGCCATCAGAGGATGGGTACATGGTGGTCATGAAGGGATGGACATGGTCAGAAACAATGCTCAGGTAGCCCGTGGCATTTAAACGATGCCCAATTGGCACTAAGGGGCCTAAAGTGTGCCCAGAAAACATCCCCCACACCATTATACCACCACCACCAGCCTGCACAGTGGTAACAAGGCATGATGGATACATGTTCTCATTCTGTTTACGCCAAATTCGGATTCTACCATTTGAATGTCTCAACAGAAATCGAGACTCATCAGACCAGGCAACATTTTTCCAGTCTTCAACAGTCCAATTTTGGTGAGCTCGTGCAAATTGTAGCCTCTTTTTCCTATTTGTAGTGGAGATGAGTGGTACCCAGTGGGGTCTTCTGCTGTTGTAGCCCATCCGCCTCAAGGTTGTGCGTGTTGTGGCTTCACAAATGCTTTGCTGCATACCTCGGTTGTAACGAGTGGTTATTTCAGTCAACGATGCTCTTCTATCAGCTTGAATCAGTCGGCCCATTCTCCTCTGACCTCTAGCATCAACAAGGCATTTTCGCCCACAGGACTGCCGCATACTGGATGTTTTTCCCTTTTCACACCATTCTTTGTAAACCCTAGAAATGGTTGTGCGTGAAAATCCCAGTAACTGAGCAGATTGTGAAATACTCAGACCGGCCCGTCTGGCACCAACAACCATGCCACGCTCAAAATTGCTTAAATCACCTTTCTTTCCCATTCTAAAATTCAGTTTGGAGTTCAGGAGATTGTCTTGACCAGGACCACCCCCCTAAATGCCATGTGATTGGTTGACTAGATAATTGCATTAATGAGAAATAGAACATGTGTTCCTAATAATTATTTAGGTGAGTGTATATATACAGTACAGACCAAAAGTTTGGACACACCTTCTCATTCAAAGAGTTTTCTTTATTTGCATGACTATGAAGGCATCAAAACTATGAATTAACACATGTGGAATTATATACATAACAAACAAGTGTGAAACAACTGAAAATATGTCATATTCTAGGTTCTTCAAAGTAGCCACCTTTTGCTTTGATTACTGCTTTGCACACTCTTGGCATTCTCTTGATGAGCTGCAAGAGGTAGTCCACTGAAATGGTCTTCCAACAGTCTTGAAGGAGTTCCCAGAGATGCTTAGCACTTGTTGGCCCTTTTGCCTTCACTCTGCGGTCCAGCTCACCCCAAACCATCTCGATTGGGTTCAGGTCCGGTAACTGTGGAGGCCAGGTCATCTGGCGCAGCACCCCATCACTCTCCTTCATGGTCAAATAGCCCTTACTTTCAAAGTTTTCCCAATTTTTCGGCTGACTGACTGACCTTCATTTCTTAAAGTAATGATGGCCACTCGTTTTTCTTTACTTAGCTGCTTTTTTCTTGCCATGATACAAATTCTAACAGTCTATTCAGTAGGACTATCAGCTGTGTATCCACCTGACTTCTCCTCAACGCAACTGATGGTCCCAACCCCATTTATAAGGCAAGAAATCCCACTTATTAAACCTGACAGGGCACACCTGTGAAGTGAAAACCATTTCAGGTGACTACCTCTTGAAGCTCATCAAGAGAAGGTCAAGAGTGTGCAAAGCAGTAATCAAAGCAAAAGGTGGCTACTTTGAAGAACCTAGAATATGACATATTTTCAGTTGTTTCACACTTGTTTGTTATGTATATAATTCCACATGTGTTAATTCATAGTTTTGATGCCTTCATAGTCATGAAAATAAAGAAAACTCTTTGAACGAGAAGGTGTGTCCAAACTTTTGGTCTGTACTGTATATACAGTATATATATATATATATATATATATATATATATACTTACTACTTGACAGCACCGGCCTTTTTTGATGACATCTGTACGCAACATAATACCAGACAAAATGCAGATAACGTTAAAGGAACTTGTTTAAAGCACTATTTCCTCATATATTAATAATTTTTTATATTTTTTTTTAATACTTACTTTTTAAAAGATAGATTGGTGCTTGCCCACCTCAGAACTTTCTAGAAATTTGTATTGTTTTTTTTTTGGACGACCCTAATAATAAAATTATTTAAAAAAATGTATCCGACAGGAGCCATAATCCCCCCAAGTGCCATAATCACCCCCAGAGACAGCAGCCCTGCATAGTGCCCTAAGCGCCCCCAATGCCAGCAGCCCCCACAGTTCCAGCCACACCCCCCCCCGCAGTGCCAGCAGACCCCCTAGTTCCAGCCACACACACCCCTGCAGTGCCAGCAGCCCCCCCAGTACTAGAAGCCCGCACAGTTCCAGCCACAAACATCCTCGCAGTGCCAGCAGCCCCCCCAGTACCAGAAGCCCGCACAGTTCCAGCCACAAACATCCTCGTAGTGCCAGCAGACCCCACAGTTCCAGCCACAAACACCCCCGCAGTGCCAGCAGACCCCACAGTTCCAGCCACAAAAACCCCTGCAGTGCCAGAAGCCCCACACAGTTCCAGCCACAAACACCCCCGCAGTGCCAGCAGACCCCCCAATTCCAGCCACACACACCCCCCTAGTGCCAGAAGCCCCCACAGTTCTAGCCACAAACACCCCCGCAGTGCCAGCAGACCCCACAGTTCCAGCCACAAAAACCCCTGCAGTGCCAGAAGCCCCACACAGTTCCAGCCACAAACACCCCCGCAGTGCCAGCAGACCCCCCAATTCCAGCCACACACACCCCCCCCAGTGCCAGAAGCCCCCACAGTGCCAGCAGACCCCCCAATTCCAGCCACACACACCCCCCTAGTGCCAGAAGCCCCCACAGTTCCAGCCACAAACACCCCCGCAGTGCCAGCAGACCCCACAGTTCCAGCCACAAAAACCCCTGCAGTGCCAGAAGCCCCACACAGTTTCAGCCACAAACACCCCCGCAGTGCGAGCAGACCCCACAGTTCCAGCCACCCCCCACCAGTGCCAGCAGCCTCCACACCCCAGTGTCTGCAGCCCCCCCACCCCTGTGCCAGCAGCCACCCTCAGAGCCAGTAGCCCCCATAAAGGCAGCCCCCACCCCCAGTGACAGCAGCCCCCACTGTTCCAGACACACACACACACCTGCAGTGCCAGCAGCCCCCCAGTGCCAGAAGCCCGCACAGTTCCAGCCACAAACACCCCCGCAGCGCCAGCAGACCCCACAGTTCCAGCCACAAAAACCCCTGCAGTGCCAGAAGCCCCACACAGTTCCAGCCACAAACACCCCCGCAGTGCCAGCAGACCCCCCAATTCCAGCCACACACCCCCCCCAGTTCCAGAAGCCCCCACAGTTCCAGCCACAAACACCCCCGCAGTGCGAGCAGACCCCACAGTTCCAGCTACCCCCCACCAGTGCCAGCAGCCTCCACAGCCTAGTGCCGGCAGCCCCCCCACCCCTGTGCCAGCAGCCACACTCAGAGCAAGTAGCCCCCATAAAGGCAGCCCCCACCTCCAGTGCCAGCAGCCCCCACTGTTCCAGACACACACACACCCCTTCCCAAGTGCCAGCAGCCCCCCCCAGAGATAGATAAATAGATAGATAGAAAAAAAGAAAGATAGACAAACAGACAAAACTTCATATACTTACCAGTGTTCATCAAGTCGATAATCCAAAATGGCCGACGATGAGGGGAGGGACAGGAAGTTACTGGGCATGCGCAGAGTCAAAGCGGAGCCAGGACAAACTGATCCGTCCCTATTGACTTCAATTGTGAGTCCGGACTGATCGGTTTGGCTCCGCATCGTCAGGCGGATACCAAAAAGCTGCAAGCAGCGTTTTGGTGTCCGCCTCAAAAGCGGAACAGAGACCAAACGCAGCCAAACTGATGCATTCTGAACGGATCCTCATCCATTCAGAATGCATTGGGGCTGAACTGATCAGTTTTGAACCGTTTGTGAGATCCCTGAAACGGATCTCACAAATGGAATTCCAAACGCAGGTGTGAAAGTAGCTGTAAGGAAAATTTACTCTCTTCCCTAACGGTGTGTCCCTGACACATGATTTCAGTGGCCAGCTTGAATTAAGTCTTACCGGTACCGGGAGAATGAAGAAGATAGACCACATGAACACATGTCTATTTCCAATCCATTCTGGTTTATTCACAGCTGGCAAACAGTTTTAATAGAGGGGGTTGAGCTTCCTTTACATCCAATCATATGTTAGCATTAGTATTTGACCAATAGTATGGTTACACATAAGCTCTGCATTAACATCATAGCTGACTCCTAGTAACAGCATTTGACCAATCAGGTATATACACATAGGCTAGCATACAGTTGAACGAGATGTCCTTTTATGGCTAGAAGGCTGTTCATACTTTCAAACTGTATGGATTCCATGAAACAGTTTAAGGAAGTGTCTCACATTCCATAGGGGGGAGGGAGGTTTTGTAGTGCACTAACCAAATGTAATACACGTGGCTAAATGAGACAAAATGGAGTCACATATATCCCATCAAATCCCCTCTTAGAACCTTATATATATATATATATACTATATGGTTCTTTCTCTGCTCTTCCTTGGTTTGCTTATAAGCCTTTAGGTATTCCATATACCCTTCAGCAGTATAATCCTCAGGCTTTGTTGAGGTTGGGTTTACCTCTTCTACCTCTACCGGAGTATAGAGGAATGTTGAGTGTACCCCTCTTTCGGCCACCTTTTTTGACATATGGCTAGAAGGGAGGGCACACACTACAGACAACAGCAGAGACCCACTATTGCAGCGACCACGGCGAGTGCCAATCCTAAAACATACCTTATTTGACCAAAGTCAGGTATTCAGCCAAAAAGCCAGTCCCACCAACCTTGGTCAACATCCTGTTTTATATGTTTTCTCATCTCCTCTAATTGGCCTATTTTATCTTTTATTCCACGGGAGTGATCCAATAAATTGAAACAACACATCCCTGCGAACGCTGAGCATCCTATACCATGCTGGAGCAATAAATAGTCAATAGTTGCCCTATTCTGCAAGATAGCCTTTTCATACGATTGTATATCCAGCAGCATATCTTGCAGAACTGCACTAGTGACATGTATCTGTTTTATCATAAAACAGGCAAGTTTTGATATTGTCCTGTGGTTATATATGGCCAACCCTGGTACTCCTATCAAAGACATCCCTAAACTCATATATTCTGATCTAGAGAGGAGATTCATATTATAATCGCAATTTTCTGGTAACTGTAGGGAAATGTTTCTCGTGTGTCGTATCTGCATTGCTGGGAATAGTGGTATCATTGCTAATGTCAACCTAGCTATTGTACAGGGTCCCTCTGTAATATTGGCCGGTATGTATGTGTAACTAGTATTCCCACAGGCCAATACCCATCCTGCTGGTAGAGGTACATGTTTGTCTAGGGATGGTACTGTTTTTGTAATATTACATTGCATATTCTTTCCTGATATTATCTTTTTACAACTACCTAAATCTCTATCACAAATATTTGGCTTAATCTTATTCTGCATTTTTGCTTGTATGCAGGGAGGCAATAGTGTCTCATCACAGGTGAAGTTATAACATATTTCTGCTGCTGTGACAAGACCTGTAATTACTTCTATCATATTACTCTGCAGATTCTCATATGTAGGACAGTCAGAACAAGCATGATAAGGATTTACATATCCATATTTAACATCATGATCCTCCAAGTCTGTGTCGTTCCATTGGGAACGTAGGAGCTCCGTCCATACGTCTAGTGGGGTGGGGACTGCTACCAGACATGTCTCCAAAATGTTAGATGCGGATAAAGTGGTTTGGAGACAAAAGTCAGTTAAGTTCAGAGTTTTGGCCAGGTACAGCCATAAGTTCTCCTTTGTCTTGCATAGACTGTCTTCCCCTCTGCATTCTGTTTCCAGGTATATCTGTCTGTTCCACAGCCATGGGACAGTAAGTAGGAGACACAAAATTACAATTATTAAGGCACTACATCTCAGCCATCTCGAGGAATTTCCCGACTGCGTCATCCTGTTGGGGGTCAAGGCTGTCTGCCTCCGTTAGTACCCCTTCTGTATCTTCTTCGAGGTCAAGGCTGTCTGCCTCCGTTAGTACCTCTGGGCCTCGTTGGAGGTCAGGGCTGTCTGCCCCCGTTAGTACCTCTCTTTTCTTCACCAACTTAATCCTTGTGGCGTGGATCCACGTGGGCGATTGTTCAGTGAGGACCGCTGTTCTGGTGATCACGACTACCTCGGTGGGTTGTCCGTAGGTGAAACTTCCTGGTTCCTTTCCCTTCTTTAAGATCTTGATCATCACCTGGTTGCCTATCCGGAATGGACGGGTTGATTCCTGTGAAAGAGAAGGAGACTTACAAGCCACTTTTTCTTCAGTTTTACTGAGGACTTTGATCAGATCAGTACTTCTCTCTGATCAGGTCCAAGTCCCCTTCCTTCACCACCAGGGGGCGTCTTGCCCATGGTGTGGGGAAAGGCCTACCCATGAGTATCTCAATGCTGTTTATGTCCTACTCTGTGGAATGTCCTACTCTGTGGAAATGTGCTACTTAAGATGGAAGCACTGTGTTGGGGAATGCATAACTTCCCCTCTTCGCAGACTAATCCTATCTCAGGATTTTTCTGCAATACTGGATAACACCAGTCCTGCTGTTCCTGTTCAGTGACATACCACTGAAGATCAGTAAGTATTTGCAGCATCTCAGGGGTTGGAGATGCCAAACATGGCATCTCCCAATGGTTATACAAACCTGTGAGGTTGCTTTTGGCAACTCATTTCGACATCTTAACTGCCAGCGCATTGCCCTGTGAGACATGATCCTTACCATCTGCTGCCGTAAATCCTCTCCTCTGCCAGATCATACCATGGTCCCACACTACCCCATGTGTGTACCTACTCTCAGTATGAATGGTGACAGGTCTATCAGCATGTAGAATACATGTCCTAGTGAGTGCAATAAGCTCAGCTGCCTGCTGTGTTGAGTGCGGATGTCCTTGAGTAGGCCTACAACATCATGAGTGGTGTGCAAAATGGTGTAATGTCACATTGTGAAAGAATTTGCCGACTCTACCATCATAGCACAGGCTGCAAGAGAACGCAGACATGCCGGCATCCCCTGGACAGAGGTGGGCATTACCTTTGAGAAAAATACACAAGGACGCAACTTGCCTCCGTTTTCTTGTGTCAGTACACCCGCCATGGTTTTACAATTTTGGCGTGCAAACATGTGGAAGGGCATATTATAGTCAGGGAGGCCCAGCCCTGGACTCGACATGAGCGAACATTTCAGATAATCAAATACATTGTACATTTCAGAAGACCATTTAATAAAATCTGGATTTCCATCCAGAGTGGCTTGCCTCAAAACATTGTCAATAGTGGGAGCGATCAGTAATCCATTGTCTACCGTTTATCATACCAAGGAAAGATAACATTTCTTTCTTGGTGTGCGGGGCGACCAAACCCGCAATAGACTGGACTCTTTCTGTGCTGATTCTCCGTTCACCTTTTGTGAGGACAAAGCCCAAGTATTCAACCTGCATTTTACACCATTGCATTTGCTTAAGTGTCACTTTGTGACCACATCCTGACAACTATTATAACAGTGATAAACCATCCTGGATGCTGGCCTCCGCTGACATGCTACACAGTAATAAATCATCGACATATTGCAGCAGCACAGAACCTTGGGGGGATGTACCATGACTCTAACATCGCTCGGAGGACTATGCTGTACACTACAGGTGAATCAGCATATCCCTGGGGCATCTCTGCACCAGGTCAGTTGGCGTCTGTCAAAGGAAAAAGCAAAAAGTAGTCTGGTTATCTTATCAACTGGGATAGAAAAGAAAGCATTTTTCAGATCTATCACACTGAACCAAACAGCGTCTGCTGGAATGGCAGATAATAATTAAGTGACATCAGGTACAACAGGGGCTATAGGCACAATGATGTTGTTGATGGCCCCTAAATCCTGTACAAAGCGGGTAGTACCATCTGCCTTTGTCACTGGATTCACGGGCGTGCTGTAGGGTGAAATCACCTCTGCCAGGATTCCCTTTTGTAGGAATTCCTTTATCATTGGCCTAAGTCCATCAAGTTTCTCTTTTAACAGCAGGTATTGTTTCTGGAACACTGAGATGACACCTGGTTTCACAGTAGCTTTGTAAGGTGTGCAATCTATGAATCCTGTGTCATATTCATTTGAGGACCATAATGCAGGGTTAATGTTATTCTGGGTGGTCCTGTATGTTTGCAAGAATCAGTGGCACTGATGTAGAGACTGGAATGAGACCTGAGTGTACTCTTATGTCCTGATTCTTTGCTGATACCTGCAAGTTAAGCCTAATGAACAAATCTCTCCCTAATAGGCTGACTGGGCAATCTAGTATAATGCTAAATACATGACATGATGTATTCCCTGTCCATGGTTTCTACTGGTAAGGAATCTGTTCTGTATGTCCTTGTCAGTACCCCATTTATTCCCATAGAGGGCTCACATTTCCTTCCTGACACTCTGAGTCACCTAAGTCCGCCCCTTTTGGTGGACGCTTTGGTCTGTCCTCTGTTCTGCCATTAGTATCTTAGCTGTCCATACGAGCAGAGCTCTGATGTTAAGCACAACACTGAACATGTAACATGTAACTGCAAACATTGAAACAAACAGATCTGACAATACAGACATGAACACACAAAGGGCCCATAAAAACTTTTCATTGAAATAAAAATGTACAGCTTGATCAATGCTGTTGGTACCAATAAAAAACCCAAAAACTTCCAATAAAATAAAATTCTTAATGCGCATATTTAAAAACAAATACCGTATTCCATACGCATTCATATACATTTTCATGTACTCATCTTCACAAACCAGCTCATAACCACGCCCTTATACATAAAATATGAATTACACACACAGCTCTGCTACGTACATATAACTCAGAGCCACACCCATTCACATTCCACTGAATCATGTATCTTTCACCCAATCACACAATCTCTTTGTTACATCCCAAAACTTGCAGCACAGACAAACACAGCAATTGCTGATGGTCTGTCGCTGTAAAACAATATACATGTTAATCATACAGTCATTTTGTTAAAATTAACAAATCATCTTATATGCCATGTCGTGTTTTTTTTTTTTTTTTTTTTTTAGTGTTACACACATCGCCACTTATTGTATATAACTAACACTTCCCCCATTTCCTCTGCCTTGCGTCTCCTATTTCAGGAGTGTTCGAACAGGGGAAGTAAAGCAATACATCAAGGACATTCAGCTGTACCACATGTTCCTCAAACTTTTACTCACATCTGAATAAGAACTTATTGGGTGCAACCTTAGATTGTTACGAGTGGACACTTCCAATTAGCATCATCACTGCAGGCACATTTTAAACCATCGGAACATACAATTGGGAAAGATCTAATCCAATACTGGAGCCCTGTCTGGAATATCTTATAGATAACACAGGTTAGTATCTTCACATTCTGCTGATGCATTCAACAATTAGCAGCCCCCCTCCCCCTCAACCCCCATATGAAATTCCTGAGCAGAGGAGAGGGGTGAGATGGGAGGGAGTTCTCTCTGAAAACACATCTCAAACAGGACAGGAAGAAGTTGTTTTTTTTTTTTTTTTTTTGTAGTACTACAAGTGACATTTTGGAATGTGGTGGGGGGGAGGGATGCCTCATGGCAACCTTTGTTCTCTATAGGATTCAAAATCCTCCATCTTGAAATAAGAAATGCTGCTCATTTCATTTCTCTAACTTCAAGTTCTCTCAGTCACTTCCATATACACTTTTTCACCATTACTCAGCTTGCACCAGGCTATTATTATCCTTTAACAACTTCTCTCTACACTTATGCATTAACTATCCATCTTTTAGTGCTGTAATCTCTAATTCCAGGGACTATAAATCGTCACTATTTAAACACACACAGATCATTAGGGCAACAAAACTTAACCAGTTCATTTCTGAACGTTTAACACAAGCCCTTTCTAATTGCAAACACTGAGACACTTTTTCCCTTGCCATGAATTAACTTCCTGACTCTGCTGTGTCTTGTCACTCACTATAGCCCCCCTTCACAATCACAGGAGCTCTGATGTAACTGATTTTCATCCCTGCCAGCCTGGCATAACATTCTGTTTCACATTTTAACTGTCAATTCTCACATCTTGCCCAATTGTCTACTCATGTGTTAACTAGAAAATAATTTGTGGGACTAGACCGTGCAACAAAGTTTACATGTTGGCAGTGATAGAAACAGAATGATTTCAAAGCGGGATGCGACCGTAAACTTACCACCCGGCCAACATCTCACACAGACAGATAATCTTAATACTTCTAAAATACTTATACTATATATACATAAGAGTTAATTCAAGCTTGTATCCTTCTGTTCCCGGAACAGATATCCTTATATAGTGCACTATCTCTTAACGATACGGACTCAAATGAGCCTCTTACAATCAACATTTTATAACGATATGGACTCAATGATATGAGCCGCTTAAAATCAACAAGCTCCCTGAGCTTTTGCGCGTGTCCCAGACATCGCAATCCACTGAAATCATAAATAGATGGTTCGACTTACTTGAATGGGATTTTTGGTCATTGCTCCCAGGTCCAAGGCGGACAAAAATTGATGTCTTTCACGGTAGACCTGAAGAGTTGACCCTCCCAATCCCTGAAACTGAGCCCCCAAATCTGTAAGGAAAATTTACTCTCTTCCCTAACGGTGTGTCCCTGACACATGATTTCAGTGGCCAGCTTGAATTAAGTCTTACCGGTACCGGGAGAATGAAGAAGATAGACCACATGAACACATGTCTATTTCCAATCCATTCTGGTTTATTCACAGCTGGCAAACAGTTTTAATAGAGGGGGTTGAGCTTCCTTTACATCCAATCATATGTTAGCATTAGTATTTGACCAATAGTATGGTTACACATAAGCTCTGCATTAACATCATAGCTGACTCCTAGTAACAGCATTTGACCAATCAGGTATATACACATAGGCTAGCATACAGTTGAACGAGATGTCCTTTTATGGCTAGAAGGCTGTTCATACTTTCAAACTGTATGGATTCCATGAAACAGTTTAAGGAAGTGTCTCACATTCCATAGGGGGGAGGGAGGTTTTGTAGTGCACTAACCAAATGTAATACACGTGGCTAAATGAGACAAAATGGAGTCACATATATCCCATCAGTAGCCTTATTCCATCTTGTGTAGGATGTTTTTGTGGTGCATGTGGTCCGCTGCCAACATCCTCCATTGTATGCATTTTTGCTGGGGATTGCCGTTAGGAGTGGATCACATGCGGAGGGATTGCTCCCCCGGGTATAAAACATGGTACAGTAAAAAAAGAAAAATATATACGCATTTCACTGGTGCACTTATTTGTGGCAAAAGCGTTCAGTGGTCTATTTCAGCACAAAAATAAAAATATATTCTCAGTTCACGTAGGCGGTTATATGTGCTGAAAGCGTTTAGTGACCTATTTCAGTACGAACAGAAAAATACATTCTTAGTTCATGTTGATGGTTATATGTGCTAAAAGCATGGCTGGGATTCTCCAGAGTGGCAGCAGTGGGAGGTCGGGAGCCAAACGTGCCCGGAGTAGAGCACCTGCTTCGCAGCAGTCTACCTACCCGGGAAGTAGCAGGGGTTCATGGAAGTAGCGGCGGTAGCAGTCAGGCAGTGCGGTGGTTATATGTTGTAAAATCGTTATTTAAGTATTTCAGTTGAAAAACTACATTTATTCAGCGGTTAGCGCTGCGGTTATATGCTATAAAATCTCCATGATGTCTCCATGATAAATCTGCAGCGTGGGGGCCCTGTGTGGCTTCTACACAATTTAAAAATAATCCTTTAGCGGAGCAAATAGATGCCGGATGACTGGGACGCTCCATGACCTTCCCAGGAGCTGCTGTCGGGAGCAGCGGTTCATTTCTGAGACGTCCGTATAGTGCGGGGGGAATCCGAAGACCATCTCCGTGCTCCGTTATATGCGGTAAAATCTTTATTGAAGCATTTTGGTTGAAAAATAAATTGTATTCAGCGTAAAGCGTTGCGCTGCACTTATATGCGGTAAATACTTTTGTGACTTATTTCGGTGGGAAAAAAAATTGTATTCAGCATTATGCGCTGCAATTATATGCGGTAAAATCTTTTGTGAATTATTTCGGTGGAAAAACAAATTTCATGCAGCGTCCAGTGCTGCAGTTATATGTGGTAATAGTCAGTTGGCTGCTGGATATCTGTGCCATCGTCCATCCTCTAGCAGGTCTGACCGAGGGGGCCCTCTGCGCTCACGTTCCACTGCCATTGCTGCTGGGGAGGGGTGGGGTGGCAGGAACAGTACCAGCTCCATCAGCAGCAGCCTGAGTCTACAGTCACTGATGAGCAGCTTTCTTCACCTGCATAGTGAAGAAACTACTCACCAGCAGCAGAAGCAGGTAGACCTGGAGCAGGACCTGGACCAGCAGGTGGTGGCATACTTGGACAGCACCCTGCCAACCCACATTGAAGATCTACTGGACTACTGGTTAGCCAAACTGGATTTGTGGCCGCAACTAGCAGAGTTTGCCCTGGAAAAGCTGTCCTGCCCGGCCAGTAGTGTGGCATCAGAGCGGGTGTTTAGTGAGGCAGAGGCAAGAGTTAACCCAAGGAAAACTCGCCTGTCCACTCAAAATGTAGAGAGACTGACCTTTGTCAAGATGAATCAGGCATGGATCAGCACGGATTTCCAACCACCAATTCCTAATGCATCAGACTAGATCATCCATGGTGCCACACCAACACTTTGATAAAAGAGACCGGTTTCTTCTGACTATCTGCCTCAGCTACTGCTCTGATGCTGCAACCCACCTGATACCACACATCTGATGCCAAGTGATCCTTCTTGCACCCACCTTCGTCAGCGGGTACTGGTATTGCCACCCACCGCCCCACTCTGATACAGGGTGAATTTGTGGCCTCCTGATGCTGCTGCTGCTACTGCCATCTACACATTATGTCACCTTGCCACTCTGTGGTCTCCTCATGCTGCTGCCATCTCCACACTATGACACCTTGCCACTTTGTGGTCTCCTCATGCTGCTGCCATATCCACACTATGTCACCTTGCCACTCTGTGTCCTCCTGATCCTGCCGCCACCTACAAACTGTCACCTTGCCACTCTGTGGCCTCCTCATGCCGCTGCCATCTCCACACTATGTCACCTTTTGCTGTATGTACGGAATGATGTTGTGTGAGGTCGTATGATGTCTGAAAGTGTGAGAAAAATATATATTATGAAACAACTAATTTACCAAAAGTACTGTACATGAAAACAATGACAACCTCCTGATGCTGCCACCTCCAGACTGTCATTGTGCCACTCGGTGGCCTCCTCATGCTGCTTCCATCTCACCACTATGTCATTGGTCCACTCTGTGGACTTCTCATGCTGTTCCCACCCTCCCCACTTCATGACTGGTCCACTAATTTACCTTTCGGCCTAGCTGACCTCATCATTTATTTGACCATTCTTCTGATCTGTCAGAAGGAAGGAAAAATGAGACGCACAATGGATCCTGTCTGTGTAGCTGCTGTAAGGCCTGTATGGTCCCATCAGAATTGGCTTATGATTTGGTAGCCAAAAGCAGGAGTGGGTACAAAACACAGAAGACATACAAATATTACATTCATGTGCCATCTCTGTTTTAGATATACTCCGTTTTTTTTGGGGGGGCCTTAGCAATACTGATGGATTACTGACCAAATGCTGACCGAGTGAAGGCGGGTGCTCCACTGACAGGATCAGTTTTATTGTTCTGACGGATCAGAGGAAGGGCAAATTAATCAGTGACGTCAACACAAACTTACTGCTGACCCCCTCTCCACTCTGTCGGGGGGCTCTACTTGTATAAGCGTTTAATAGAACAGGTTCTGTAGACATCTATGTGGAATCAGCTGACGACGGTGTAAAAGGAGTGCGCTTCTTCTTGGCGCTAACATCGACCTGTAAAGCTGAGTTCATACTCGAGTTATTTGGTCAGTTTTGGCCCCGTGACTGCCCAAATAAGTGAAGTGTGCAGTGATTCTAAGAGTGACGCCTGTCATCTCCATGTCATACGGACTCACAGTATTATTTCACTACCACAGCAGACTCCCTATGTGTGTTACTGCAAGGCACAGTGTTCTACACCACTATACAGGCTCTGAGCAGCCAGGAAATAGTAATTTATAAAAAATATGCTCATCTCTAAGCATAATGTATTTGCCTCTGATAGCATGGACCTTTCAACTGGATTGCTTTCCTATACATGGTTCTCGAGTGCTCTCAGTCGCCATCATTCTGTTATTAATGAAAAGATTTTATTTCATTTGCACTTTTACTTTATGTCTGTCACATTGTGGTTCACTGTGACAGCTGAGGCCGTGCAGGCTGGCTGCATGCTTTCTCGCGTACTGGCTGCAGACTGACTCCTGTGTATGCTGCTTCCATATCTAAATAGTTCCTGTTACCGGTGCCGTGCAGGCTGGCTGCATGCGCTTTGGGTACTGGCTGTGGTGTTCCCATGCATGCTGGTTCTGTGATGCGTGCTGGCCGCGGCCTTGTGCGCGAACATGGTCTGAGTATGGATGCAATTAGTGTGTTGTATCACAGTGCAGTTCTGTCACTCCTTGTTGTTGTGTAGGCTGGCAGCCTGTAGCCTCGTACTGGCTACAGTTTATTACGTGTATGCCAGTTGTTGTTTGGGGCCTGCCGGCTGCAGCATTCTATGACTGCCACTTGTGATTGTATGTTCTATGGTTCTTGTTACTCCTGGTTCTTGTGGGGTTAACGGTCCCTGGTTTGGCCTGGTGTGGTTTATCAGGTGCTCTCGTTATCCAGCTATTTTTATCTGAGTGCTATGGGTCTTGGCTCTTGCTGGGTGCAGCACCTTTGCTACTGACCTAGGGGTTTTGCCATCTGCCCCTTTTGTGTGGTTTCGCCTGGTAAATTGTTGTGTTCCTCACATTCATGTCTGTCTGCTCTGTTTGACCGTGTTTGTCATTGTTCTGTTTGGTATTTGTCCTTTTCTGAGGTTTGCCTAGTCTGTATTTTGTTCGGCCTCTGTATCTTTGTCCATGTCTTCCTGGTTGTGCTTACTGCTAGGGATGAGAGAACTCGTGGAAGTTTGGGTTTGCTGGGTTTTGCTTTTTTTTCTCTCCACCAATATCCTCACAGCTCACCAGAAGTTCTACTTGCACCTAATAAGGACACCTCATCTGAACAGGAAGAATTTGCTATTAAAAATCTGATACTGGGTAAAGCACTTGGTCTGGATGACCAGTCCTCACTGTACTAAAATAAATTTTCCTTGCAACTTAACGACCCATATCCTAAAGTACTATAATCGAATGCTTCAGGGAAAACAAGTTGAATACCTTTCTTCGATAGTTATGGTTATCCCCAAGTCTTGGAAGGATCCCCTAGTGAATGCCAACTACAGACCCTTCTCGCTTTTCAATTATGATAATAAGAACTTCACATCTATATTAGATCACAGACCAAACAGTATATTTCCAGGTTTAATTCATATGGATCCAGTTGAATTCATCCTTGGGAGATGTTCCGGATAGTATTAGGAGATAGGAGAGATAGTACTCCTCAAATCCTGATCTAGGCCCCCCTTCCAGTTAAGCCAGTACACTCTGCTCTGCACTGATGAGGGACAATAATTTAATTTAAAGGGTTTAACATTGACTTATAGGATAACTGACTTACATCTGGTGGCAATAGAGACAGAGCTCATTTGCATCCCTTTCTTCCCAGATAGTATTACAAAAATCTTAAATGTCATCATTTTAAATGATGCTTTTTCCACTCCAATGGCCCTATTGGCTTGGGGTATTGAAAAGTCCTTTGACAATATTTCTTGGGATTACTTTTTTAAGGTTCTTTCTTTAGGCTATTGAATCCCTGTACTGCTGTCCTAAAGCCCATTTCAAATTGCGACCTATTAAAATTCACTGTGGACTAAGGCAACTCTTTCGCCAGCATTATTTGCTTTAGCCATGGAGTCTGATGACCATGATAGAGCAGTTTTTTCATGTGCCGCACCAGGCTGGCGGAAATCAGCAAACAGAGATGTATAGCCTGAACAACCAGGTTCAGTCCTACCTGAAATTTGCCCTTTCTCTGGCACATAATCTGTTCCCTTAACCCCTGAACGACTAAGCAGGCAGATTGGAACAGCAGCTGGAACTACAAAGCCCAGTTTGCTCTTGCTGTAATGTCTTGTCCAGCCTTCAGTATCATGTCAGAGAGGGTTTTCATAGCAGCAGATGGTGTCATCACACCCAAATGGAAAAGCTTGTCCTTTGCAAGTGTGGAAGGTATAAAATTTGTCAAAATGAATGAGGCACTGATCTGTGAGGATTTTTAACACCTCTGACTGAAGCCGATGAATAGATCTTCCATTGCTGGAACTGTCTGCTTGCCATCATGTTCCATTTTGTATGGCTTCTGCTGCCACCGCCATAGCTGCTACTCACCCACTGCCACTACCATTACCTCTACACAGCTGCAAATGTACTGCCTTGCCACTACTACTACTACAGCTACCACTATACAGCTGCAACTCCACTGTCTTGTCTGTTAGGTTCCGTGTTGTGCTGCTACTGTTGCAGTTACTATTGCTATAGTAATTACTATTACTAATTACTAATAATTAATATTATTATTGCTGCTACTAATACTCCTACACAGCTTACGCTTTCCATAGCTACGCTGTACTGTTGATGATCCCAAAAAAGAGAGAATTTTTTGACACTTTTTCAGAACAAACCAATGTTTCTTTTGACATTAACATGTGTGTATAAAGAGGGGAAGGCATCTGCCCCCATTAATACATCATTTTTAAACACTTGTTCAGTTATTCCAACACTATTGTGTGTTTGTATGTGTACAAACAAGATCAAGCATGTGCCCCATTATGGCATAGTTTGTGGACTGCTTGTTTAGAACAAGCCACTGTTTTTCTTCTTTAACACCGTGTGTTTCAACATCATCTGCCCCAAATAAAGGACAATTTTTGGAATATTCCTAATATGAAAAAGAAAAAATGCAATGGCAAACAATGTTTTTAAACATGATGTTTGTTAACACCATTACCCTTATGTTTATCTATATATGTCAATGTCATTTTGACTTTATTAACTTTTATTGACATCGCATTTAAGAGCTTGAAAGGGGTGGGGAGAGGTTAATTAAGAATAAGACAAGAGAGAAAAATATGAGTCTTGAAGACCTCAGGATGACAATTTTAGGCCAATTGGAGCACTTTTGATTCAGGTGGAATAGATCAGATGGAATAGATCAATTTTTATTAACATATTTTTAATAATCAAACTGGAAACAAATTTAAAAAAATGTGCTAATCTCCAATTAACATTTCTCTTCTTCCCCTTGTTCCATTATGTCTTGATTTCTCGATAAAGTTTTGTGCCTGTGATTTCCCCTTCCTATCCCCATCCTTTATCATCTCTATTTGTACAGTATGTGTATGGTTCATTGTACAATACTTGTGTCTTTCTCACATTCCTAGTCCATGTAGACTCTAGACTGCTTTGGCTCTGGACCCTCAGAGTACCATACTGTCCCTACCATGCAGCTCCAGCCACTCTCCCTTCCTTTTGATTGACAGGGCTATAAATCTTACCTGGCCCTGTATTCTTGTGCCTTTGCTGTTGTTCTGGATAGCGTAACTTGTGCAGATGATCTGCTGTTCTTCCTAAGCAGCGCAGATACCTACTGTACCTGGAAGTTGAATAGGTAGCTTTGGATAGAGGTTTGAGCATATCCTCATAGCAGCTCTGCTTGATTCTTCCATCCGAAGCCTCTATCTCCACTTCCACATGTACACTGACATCATCATCGTTTTTGACACAAGCACTTTGAAATTGTGACTTTGTGACTAGGATACGCTATAGTGTACAAATGAAACTAAAACACTCGCGTTTATGTTAATCAAAGGATGAGTTGGATGCCAAACACCAACCTCTGACCCTCACAGAACAAATGTGAATACATTACAACTATATATGGAATAAATATCCCCATGCACTCTGCAATCCACAGACATTAATATGCTATTATTGGTTGTAGTCAGCAACCAGCAGCAACAATAATTATCTCACATTCCACTGGTAACTGAAAATTTTAATTGTGTTCTTTTTCCCCTTATACTGTATTTCTTATGTGTATTTTTGAAGATAAATAATAAAGATAAGATTTTAAATATTAGTTAGGGACCCCTATAGGGATTTATGGTCCTACAGACCATTAGAGTATAATCTGACATCATTGACACATGTTCATTAGGTATCAAGACAGCTTAATCAACAGATCCTTTGGTGCATGCGCTAATACCCACTATAAAATCACAGATGCAAGAATACAGGTCCAGGTGGAATCCCTGCCACTATGAATTAAGAGGAAGGGAGAAAGTTACAGGAACTATAGGTTGATTAATTGTATCATGCTCCAAGGGCTCAGACCATCCCCCTGATGATCCCATGACCTCAATCCAATGTAAATTTATTGGGAATGATGCTACATAGAACAATAAATAAGGTATTATTTCAACCCTACCTGGCGGTATGCCTGGTTTAATAGAGTTGATCCCCTTAACAGATGCTCTTTAACTCCCATAGCAATAAATGGAATGCAAATAGCATAGCACAGTGAATTATGCTGACAGTGTAGCTTGAGAAGAGGAGTCCCATCCTAATGGAGTGGCAGATTGATCATGCACCCTGCTATTCTATTCATTCTTTATGGGACTGCCCAAGATAGCAAGTGCAGTACTTAAGTATCTCTGGTAGTACTATAAATAATGAATAGATTGGCGGGGGGCATCCTCTATAGCAGTGATGGTGAACCTTTTAGAGACTGAGTGCCCAAACTTCAACCCAAAGCCCACTTATTTATCGCACAGTGTCAACACGGTAATTTAACCTGAATTCTACAGTCAAACATAGTATATCTTCCATGTACTCTATCATTTAGCTATAATAGCCTGCTACACTCAGTGTGCTGCCTGTGCAGTTCATAGCGAGCCCTGCGCTAATGAAGGGCAGGAAAAATTAAAGTCATATTAGTGTGCCATAGACTTTTTCCAGAGTGCGGGTGCCCACAGAGAGGGCTCCGAGTGCCGCCTCTGGCACCCGTGCCATAGGTTCGCCAACACTGCTCTATAGTGATGGACGAACATCGGCCGGTACGATTCGCGATCAAATGTTCGCGAACCGCAAGTTCGCGGCGGGCCCCATTCACTTTAATGGCAGGTGAACCTGAAAAACCTTCAGGTCATATTTGGAGCCAGAATTGCACATATAATCCCACAACATGGACAGTGACATACTAGAGGGGGATCAATGACAAAAATTCCCACCAAAAATATGTATTTTAATCATGTGCCATTTTTATGCGTCTTAAAGAAAAATTCTCAAAAATGTGCACTGCTAGAGCCTAGAAATTTTTTATCTTAGGCCATGGGAGTGTGGGCCCTAAAAATTAGGCATTCAGCTGACATAAAAAAAAATTGTGATTATGTGGCTCGAGGTACATTATGCGGTCACTGAATAACAATTTTACTGTAGCCCACTGGAGTACAGGCCCCAAACATTAGGCATTTACTGGACAGAAAAGATCAAGTGATTATGTGGCTGGAAGTATATTAGATGGTCATTGGATAACAATTTTACTTTAGGCCAGTGGAGTACAAGCCCCAAACATTATTCATTCAACGTACAGAAAATAACGAGTGATTATGTGGCTGGAGGTATATTAGACGGTCATTGGATATCAATTTTACTGCAGGCCAGTACAAATAAATGTCAAATACATATGTTTAAACAAACTAAAAATATAAAATTAGATTAAAAACATGGCTAACGAAATCCCTCCTCTTGAATAAACTCCAAAGGATAATAGGTGAAATTCGATAACACGTGGTCATTACAGGTGTTGAATTCCTCCGAGGCCCCAACAATTAGGCATTCACCATACAGAAAAGATCAAGTGATTATGTGGCTGGAGGTATATTAGACAGTCATTGGATATCAATTTTACTGCAGGCCAGTGGAGTACAGGCCCCAAACATTAGGCATTCACCGTACAGAAAAGAACAAGTGATATGTGGCTGGAGGAAAATTAGGCGGCCACCGTATAACAATTTTACTGTTGGCCAGTTAGATTACAGGCCCCAAAAATTATGCATTCACCGTACAGAAAAGAACAAGTGATTATGTGGCTGGAGGTATATTATACGGTCAATGGATATCAATTTTACTGCAGGCCAGTGGAGTATAGGCCCCAAACATTATGCATTCACCGTACAGAAAGGAACAAGTGATCTGTGCTGAAGAAGATGTGGGGGCTGCTGGGAGATGCAGCAGTTGTTTTATTAGGCTGTACCACTACATTAGTGCCACAGTTTTCCCAAGCCACTTTATGGTGTTCACCTTTTGCCCACATATCCTGCATACAGCCACCTCTCCATGCTGACTGCTTGCCACTGTCTTTATGAACCCTTGCACCAATAGTTATTTCCTGACAGGTAGGCTCCTGAGTAGCATACGGTCTATCCCGGGCAAGTTTGGCTCCAGATTTCCCACTGCTACCACCTTTCTGGGTGATCGGCAAACTGCCACCCTGCTGCTGTCTCACGGGCCCCCTCTTCACTAGGCTCCCACAGGCTTATCATCCACTACTGTCTGTTCGTCACTTATGGTATCCTCACCAGTCTCATGGCCATGTCCCTGACTGCTCTCAACACGTATTCCCACCCAACTGTCATCATCGCTAGTTGCACAAATCAAATTTCTTGTCAAAGTTCAGCGAATCAGAAAATTTTGCTCCTCTCTATTATCAAGGTATAAAATGCAATACAATGCTATCAGTTTTTGTTTTTTTTGTTAATTATACTATTCAAATGTTTTGCATTTCAGTATTGCAGAGACATTGTAATTAGAGATATCCAGGTACAGCCTTGCTAAGGCCTTCCTCCTCCAACATATCATCAATGGACATCATAGTGTGGGCACTCTCTGGACAAACACATCAGACAACTCCAATATTTCAGCTGATAGTGTAATAGATATTTTATTTGAAATTTCCATAGCAGTTAAATTTACAATTCATTATTTAATTACATTTTTATTTAAATGATAACTAACTTTTCACACAACTCAACGTATAGTACAATATTTCTCCTGATATCAGCTGCTTACCAGCTGCTCTCTCCCTACTAAGTGCTTTACTCTTTGAAAGAATGCCTTTTTCCCCGTCCAGGATGGGATCATCTCTGCAGAAGAATTATATTACACATGTCAATGCAAGTCTATGGAAAAGAGAGTGCCGATGACTGAGCATGAAATGAGTGAGAGAAAGAAGGCAGGCACAGACAAAGATCTGAATAGGAAGCAACTGTAATAACTCAGCACAAGTGCATAATTTACATGAATATAGGTAAGTACCTCTCTGTAACATCCTCCATGATCCTGGGGCTGCTTCTGAGTGACTGTGAAAATTGCTAAAAAATATGCCAGATGCAAGTCATATACTGGTCAGAAATAGTGTTATTCGTCTTGTGCATTCACTGTACTATTGATTAATGCAACGTTTCTTGAAAGCTCGGTGCCACTTTAACTTTATAAAAAACAATCATATGGTCATGATTGAATGTCATGCCTTGTTAATTTCTGCTTCGAACATGAGCCTGTAGAGGGTTTGGTCGGACTCCTACTCCTTCTGCTACTAGTATAGAAGTATTGCATGGCTAGATATTGACTAGCAGTCACAAAAAGACTTTTTGAAAACCCTCAGTAGATGAAATTTCTAAGATATATACATTTTTATTAGAACATGTAACCATCATGAAGATAACAGTAATGAAGTCTTATTGAACATATAGAGTGATATCTTTGTTTTTCCTCATGATATTTCCCTTGGAGTTTGTCTCGGGTCGGAATAGTATGAAAAAACATTTAGGAAGAAACATGCATATCACCAAAGCCCAACTGGATGCTAAGATTGCAAAGATCTCCATAGCTACTGTGTACTTGCCCTGAGCACTGAGGGAGGCTGGGATATAAGACACCCAGACACTAAGGAAGGCCAACATGCTGAAGGTAATGAACTGGGCTTCATTAAAGCTGTCGGGAAGCCTCCGAGCCAGGAAGGCTACAATGAAACTAATGGTGGCCAGAAGAAAGAGATAACCCAACATGGTCCAGAAGGCAATGGATGATCCCTCATTGCAATCAATGATGATGAGTTCAGGTTTAATATTGGTGTTATACTGTCCATACGGAGGAGCAATGGACAGCCAAGCAACACATAGGATGAACTGTAACATACAAAAGAGGACAATAATAGAGTAAGAAACTCTGAATGTGGTCCATTTCCGTAGACTGCTTCCTGGTCTGGTGGCCATAAAAGCAAAAACCACCATGATTGTCTTGGCTAAAATGCATCCAACACAAAGAGAGAAGACCAGACCAAAGGATGCCTGACGTAGGAGGCATTTCTTGTGTTCTGGGTAACCAATAAATCCTAAGGAGCAGAGGAAGCAGAGACAAAGGGAGACCAACAGAAGGCAACTCAGGGAATAATTACTGGCTTTTACAATAGGGGTTTTTCTATGCTTTATGAAAAGTCTCAAAATAAGAAGAGGGACAATGGAAGAGATCAAGCTGAATGCAGCTAAGGTGGCTCCTAACACATCTTCATATGACAGGAACTCAAACGGTTTCACGATGCAGCTGGATTTTTCTTGATTTGGCCATTGGTCCCATGGACATCTGAAGCAGTTAAAAGAATCTACAACACAATCATAATTGTGTTATTGGACAATAGTGCACACTTATTTTGGCTTTAATTGTTTTGTACATTAAAAGGGTAGGGTTTCTGCGGGACACACATTTTTTTCTCCAAGTCATAAATTATATATTTTTTTTATAATAATAATAGATTTTGGATTATTGTCTTTGGTGGCGCTATTAGATATTCAAAACTCTTATCCCGGTGGACCCCAAATGATGTTTCCTAGGGATTATGGATGGTTGATAGTTGGGGGCACCCACTCAGACATTACTAGAATGTTATACCAGGTCCATAAGGTTATTGTCTTGCATTCGTTATAAACGACTCCACCAATCTGATCTGAATATATGGCCAGAATGAATAATTTTATTAGTCGGGAGAGGGGTGTCTACATGACACATGGAGCAGTTCATATCAGGTGGTGGAGTTTGTTTTGGTATATTGTATAAAAAAAAAGTGAATAAAAAATATATGATAAAAATATGTAAGCCACAAGAAGCTTTTAGATACTATAGTGACTGTTCTTGCCTGTCTGATTGGAGATCTCTCCTTGTAGGCAGGGAACACATTCAAAGCAGCAGGAAGGTCGACCTTGGATGGCTGATTTCCTGAATCCCAGATGACAGCTCTCACTACAGACAGAACGTGGGACCTGTTAGTATAAAAAAGATTCTATAATCTATAATTCTATAATATGATTCTATAATATCAATCATGCAAGGTGCTATTCATGTCCATAAAAAAAATAAGTGTCGATATGTCTTCATGTCAAAGACAGGGGTCTTAATCATGTGGGAGGGGGCTAGAGGAACCTGTGCCCAAAATGGGTCACCAACAAACCACTGTGGCTTACCCAGGTTACAATCCTGTATTACATCTGGAATCAAATCAATTCCAATCTCACCTTGAACAGTTGCAGATGGATATTAGACCTAGTGGAGCTGACAATGTATCATGTACTGTAGCCTTCAGATTTTGGGTATGCCTCTTCCCTCTGCTGATTTCTGTAAAGGCATATTTTATTCTCCATGCTTAATAGGCAAAGTTACTGATGTCATGTCTGATCTGTACTGTGTACTCTTAGCCAATGTCTCCACCCTGGCATCTTTACTATCCCTTCTCACAGCACACAGTCTCAAAGATGTAGAAAAGATAGAGAGAAGGTGCAGATAACAGGGTTGGAGACAGCCCTAGATGCTCTTAAAAAGAATGCCCGTATCCTTTAAAGAAGTTGTCCTATATCAGTTAAAATTCTCCCAGTGATAGTAAATGTAAATAGTAACTTTGTGTGCTGTGCTCCGGTCCTCATACCCAGCGTTTGTTTTTCTGGGTGTAGCAGAGACACCCTACACACACTACATCACTGCTGCAGCCAATCACTGGCCTCAGTAGTCATGCGCTCTATACTGCTGAGGCCAGTGTTTTCGCTGCATGATGATCGGGTGTGTACAGGATGTCACTGCTACAGCCAGGAAGATGATATCATCGCTGCAGGATCTGAGCACAATGCTGAAAGTGTCAGGGAAGAAAACGGTGAGTGCCACTTCTTTCCAATACCGTCCTGCCCAGACATCGTAGCATGAAACGCTCCAATGCTCTCCTTTGCCCTGTGCTAAATCATGCAGGGCAAAGGCTTTTTATGGAGATCTGTTGACTACTCCAGCACTGATGGGTGGGCCTTAGCCTGTAAAATGGCTAGGGAAGCGCTAAAGCCCGCCAATCAGTCACCCGCAACACTGCTAGGCGTAAGCCTCCGCCTAGCAGTGTGAAAATACAAACAAACCCTTTCTCTGCGATATTCAGTGCAGGGCAAGGAAGAGCATTGGAGCATAAAATACTCCGATGCTCATGTTAAAAGGTCCGGAGGTGTAAAAATAGGGATATGTCCAGGTTCAGCTCTAATTCTACGACTCTGCCTTCACTGAAAGACTGTTGCCACCATATGCCAGTTGCCCCATGTGAGACTGTAACCACTGTGCCCGTTGCCTCTTGTGAGAGCTCTGTAACTGCCAAGCCTCAAGGGAAATCACTAAAAATAATATAAAAATATTTTTTTTCAGCTACCACTGTTCCCTTCAGCCATCCTAGTAGGGAGACAAACACACCTATCAAGGAGAAAATGTTTCTGTACGGTCTGAAACCTTGACATGGAACTGCATTTCCCTCCCGTTCCTTCTCATTGTCTAATGTCTACTCTTTCAGACAAGAGAGGACTGAGCAGGTATGTGAAGATCTAGGGTATAATCACACGTTGCCTCAGATCTGTAATAAAAATGCTGTAACTGATAATTGGTGAATATGGCGGTTTTGCAGCAAACATGGATTTTTGCATTCAGATAAATGGGAATGTGCCCTTTATGAACATACTCTGAGAGGGAATCTTTAGGCAGGGAAAGGGGAGATACAGGCTGTTGGAAAGTGAGGAATATACTACTTTCCTCATTTATTACAACTGCCATAGGCACACTCTTTTTTTCCCTTTCACATATGTGAGTGTTAACCCAGCTTCCCATGCCGGCCATTCTGTCCCCAGACACAGGTACATGCGCCGGGCCTCTTCACTCCTTCCCACTAATACACGCTGTGTTGACAGGCATGGGCAGTGGGGTTCTTAGCTGTGGACTCTGCTCCTGGCTCTGAGCAGAGCTTGCACTCTGGCTCAGAGTTCCATGTGTGTATTTAGGGTGTGTGTGGGAGTGTCTCTCTTCCTTATGTAAGGCAGCCTGCGCACGCCTCCCATCTTCCCCAGCCTATGGCTGACCTGCAGGAGGTATTTAGGGCCACCTCCTTCTACAGGAAGGAGCCTGAGCAGATTAGGTTCTTAGCTTGTCTAGTTTCCTGTTTGAGCGAAGGTGTTGTGTCATTCTGTGTATCAGACTTCGGATTACGTTTTACGGATTTTGCCTGATTGCCACCTGCCCTGACCCTGATATACGTTTATGGACTTTACCTGCCCTAAATTCTGCCTTTGTACTCTGACTACACTTCTGTCTGATCAGCCTCTGGCATCCCAGCATCCACTGGGTGTACTATGTCATCTGGAGGTCAGTCCAGTGGGTTCACACTCTGGTCCCGATTCTGTTCCACATAGGCACACTCTTCATACCTTTCACATATGTGAGCAGTGTAGAACAAATAGGCAAATGTTACACCTTATAATCACTGTACTATATTCAGTATTCCCATTTTCCTCATTGTGGTTGGTCAATGGATATTTCTAGATGTGGAAATGCAAATATTGCTCATAAATTTCAACTGTTGGTTCTCAGTTTTTTGACTTTTTGTATCTAGTCTTATATCTCACCTGTTGTTCTCCAGTAGGCCATACGATCAGACTTGAGTTAAAGGTCATAGCTTTATCCGAAGTAGTAAAGGAGCCAATCTTAACTTGTACCACGGTCCCATCCAGATTCATTTGCCAGTTCACAACTCGATAGACCGTAGGTAAATCACCATTCTCATCGAAGTAGATCTCTTTCCCAATGTTCAACATTATTCTTATTTTTCTTATATAATAGGTGAGCTACAAAGGAAAATAGAACTGTTTAAACCATAAGTCAACATAAAGATGCCATGACTAAAGCGGTTCTTCAAGATACAACTGTAAAGTTGGCTGTAGATGAGCCCACTAATCAACCAATCAGGAGTTAATATCTGCTTTTTTCGATTCAAGGCCACTTGCTCAAAACCATTTTATGACTTGTTGCAACCTTAGATTTTCCTAATGTGTTTTCATTTTTATGTCGTGCAGACAACAATTCAAAAACTGTTTTTGTAGCCTACATTGAAATGAATATTAGTAGCAGAGCGTTAAAGGGGTTCCTTTAGTACTAATAAATTTGGTGGCATGTTCCTGGTATATGTCATCGATGCATCATTAGTGCAGGACCGACTATAAAGCCACCAGTACCGACCATAGAGCCACCAGTTAACAAATAGACTGTCGCACTCATTGAGACTTTACCACTACACAATTTTATACTACATATACAGACATCTTGATCCATGCGCTGTTTCTCTTATTGCGTATTAGGTGCAATTCTAGACTCTGGTGAAGGTGACATTGTATCTGGTGTAAACCAAAAGTGGCCAGGAGCTCAACCAAGCACAATAATCCTTGTGTTTTTATGGTTTTTAAGGGTAAACCATAAGCCTGTATGCAGCGCTGCCGCCCTAGAGATTCTGTGCATCGGGTGTTCGCATGGAGGTCCGGGTAGATGTTTGGTGCCATCTTTCTAGCTCTGCTGCGGCAGGTAAGTTTTGGTTGTTGCTAGTGTTCTGTTGTTACACTGTGTACTTACCTGCTGTGCAGTTGCTGCATTCTGTCTTTCTCCCTGGGCAGTGGGGTTCTTACGCCTTTGATCTGTGGTGATGGATGTACAGGAGATCTTTGCCCTGTCACAATGTTGAGAATAATGCAGGGATTCCTAGACTTCTAGGAAGGCGGCTCATACAGCCAGGAGACTAGGGCAATTTGAGTGAAGCTTTAGGAGGTGACCAGCTCCCTTTTCCCTGTCTATGGCCTAGTAATTGGTGACATTGTACGGTGGGGGTATTTCCCCACTCCCCACCGTGACATCATGTATTGATGGCATACGGTATACTGGGGATAGACTATCAGTATTCATCATATGCCATTAGCACAGTGATGCATGAGCCAAGATAAGCAGCTGTCACTCTGAATACTGTGATGGGAAGGATGTAGACATTTGGCACACAGCAGTGTGAAGATGTAAGGCAAGACTGGTGTTTTACTGTTACTTTCCAGTTACCATCTCTGTTGCAAATAGCAAGCAATCTTGATTTTAATAAAGTTAGAAGAACAGAGGGAGATGAATAGTTCTTGATGTGTGTATCGAGTTGATGCAAAATTAATCATATTAATTTAGAACTTCACAAAAATTCATCTGAAACTAAATTTGTAGATTGTTGATTCTTTGCAGATGAATCGTGCAAAAATGGCACCGAGCAGCATTTTACTGCGAATATCGGCAGAGGAAAATGCATTAGTTCTGCATTCCAAATCGCCTGCACTTTTCTTATATATGGACAATTTATTTATTTTTTTATTTAAAAAAATATCAGTTCATAAACTTTATTACCAACAGCACCCCAATTATATTCTGCTGCAAACGCTGAGCAATTGCACGTGTTTTTTCATCTAAAAAACATTTCAGTGCATTATATCTGTGTTATTAAATGCATTGCATATTACTGCAAGATAATGGGTAGTTACAGCAACAGCAATACTGCAATAATGCAATTTTTAACTGTGGCATGTTATTAAAAAAGTTGCATATTGCTGCAAGTTAATGGGTATTTACAGCAAAAAGCAATTCTGCAATAACTCCATTTATGTACCCAGGATATTGAAAACATAGTTCAAATACATTTTACCACAAAAATTGCAGTTATACCCATGATACTGAACACATAGGTGGTCATTTGTTAACCTGAAATATGCCAATGTTAGGCGTATTTCAGGCGCAATCTGCCACTTTCCCCCCCGCTCACTCCAGGTCTAAAAAAGTGGGTGTGGCGTGGTCTAACGGTAAGCCAGCTAGGAAGATGGCTTACATTTAAAAGCCGTGGTGGAACGAGGCCGGCACCTCTGTCTAAAATGCCGGTCTTAACAAATGACCCTCATAGTTCAAAGACATTTTACCACAAACATTGCATTATTTATTATAGATAATTTTCAATATCAGTGTTTTTAGATAAAATTACTGAAAAACTCTTTGCTACTAACATTTAATTATCTGTGTGCCAAACTTGCGACTTTTCATTTATAGGTCTGGAAAATACAGAAAAATGAAAAACCCAGGGGTCACATCATTCCTCCTGCTCTTCCTCATTGCAACCCCAGAGAAATCTTTCACTTGTATCCTCTCTGTCTAGACTGCCCCTCCTTTTAGAGAACCTTCTTTTTTTCTAAGAAAAGGCAGCAAAACTCCATGTACTCTGGAAGATACTCAAAATAGTCTTCCTGTTAATACATTTTGTGGGAACAGTCAACATTTGGACCGCCATGCAGAGGGACGCTCAGGCAGAGGGGTGGGACCCAATGCCTAGCTGTGTCGTTGTTGGTGGCAGTAGTGGCATTTGTAGCCATGGTGGTGGCAGCAGGTAGCGACAGTGGCACTTTGGGAAATTACAGAGCGAAGAGTTGGGAGGGGACCGATGTCATCTCTGATATTTATCTTAGAGCCGATGCTGGCGCTGATGCAACAAGGGACTGCAGAAGAAGAACAGATTATGCATCTTGCTGGCCACTTTATAGCTGGTGGTGACCCACAAAGAGAAGGTTCTAAGGAGGAAAAGTTGTCACTGGAGGAGGAGAAGGAGTGGGAATTGATTGTGCAGGAGGTGGAGGAGACTGATAATGATGAAGCTGACCAATCATCTCAGTGGGGTTGGAGCTGGAAAGAAGTTGATCCTCTGGCTTGCTGGTAAGAATGGCAAGCTAAATGCTTGTTTACATAATGACTAGAATATTCTTACCATCAAGCAGTCTGATGATTACTGGACAGCCATTTTTAGACCCTCACTATCAAAGAAAGATGGGGAAACCTTGTCCTGTTGCCAAAAGGGAAGCCAAATTACTGTATTACCAGGATACACTGTGTTCTCACCTGCCACCACCCTCCCAGAGTCAACCACCAACTGCTGCCACAGCAGAAGCCACAGCAGCAGCCAGTTCACAATTATCAAGTAGAGAGTTGAACGGCACTGCATTTTTAAGAAGGCGGTGCTCAGTGGTAAGTATGATATTCATAAAGTGAGAGAGACCACGGCACTCGGATTTTAGATATACAAATTGCTTGTTTATTTTAATCCATCCAAATGAAGTTATAGCCACTGGCCAACGTTTCGATCTAGACAAAGACCTTGTTCACGGCCTGATTTGGGTACAGAAAATTATAATAAGATGGATTAGAGGTGTAAGAGACAAAAGAAATAGGAATAAAACAAAATACAGTTATACGTGTCGACTGGAACATTACATGATAATGATGCGGAGGGTATCACATGATTGGTACAAGATAATTGTGGAAAGCATAATTATATTGACGACAGATACTAAGCAATAAACAATAAATAATAGTAATGAATGGTGGACTGTTTTGTCTAAGGAGTCCCGAGGTGATGGACTTGGAGACATCTCAGAACAGCCGGGGAGGGTAATCCCTGTAGGTTCCACACAAAATGGTATGTCAGATGGACAATAGGTAAGTTGTCTTAAGGGGACCTGTGCAGCAAGATTCATTATAGTCATGCAGACATAATAATCATTGCTACTCTTGTTACTCTGTGTCCTGTAAGGTATAGGTTAGAGGCAGACATAGTAAGTAGTGGTAGAGCATCGGCTGGAGGCATGCATAGTAAATAGTGGATAGTGTAAAGTTAGTGAGAGAGAAGCACAAGGTGTGGGGTAATGGAGCTGGGCATGTCAGACAGGGTCAGGTTGTCTGATCTAGATTAGCGCTGCGCTTCTATAGTAAAATACAATCTAATATGATTTCAACAACTTGAAAAAGTCCAGCTTCAATTGCCAAAGTCGAAAAAGGTATCTTTATTTCAGCGACTTTGTAAAAATAACAGGACAAATTGTTACGCGTTTCGGACCAGTTTAGTGGGGATCCTTCTTTATGACAATACAAAACTTAACTGACCATGCTATATATATATACCATCCCCCCACATCCACACCAATAAGGCTCCTAATTAGGAACAGATGTAGGGGGAGGCACAAAGAGCAAGGTTTAAAATCACATGCAAAACTGGAAAAAATTATACAAGTAAATGTGCTTTATTCAAACTTCATAAAAATACATATACCGTATTTTTCGCCCTATAAGACGCACCGGCCTATAAGACGCAACTAGGTTTTTGAGAAGGAAAATAAGAAACATTTTTTTTTTTACCAAAAGGTGTGCCTTTGGTGGGTTTTGAATTACTGGTGGTCTGTGCATGACACTATTATGGGGGATCTGTGGATGATGCACTGTCATGTGGGGGATCTGTGGATGGCACTGTTTTGGGGGACCTGTGGATGGCACTGTTATGGGGTATCTGTGGATGGCACTGTTATGGGGGATCTGTGGATGGCACTGTTATGGGGATCTGTGGATGACACTGTTATGGGGATCTGTGGATGGCACTGTTATGGGGGATCTGTAGATGGCACTGTTATGGGGGACCTGTGGATGGCACTGTTATGGGGGATCTGTGGATGGCACTGTTATGGGGATCTGTGGATGACACTGTTATGGGGATCTGTGGATGGCACTGTTATGGGGGATCTGTAGATGGCACTGTTATTGGGGATCTGTGGATGGCGCTGTTATGGGGGATCTTTAGATGGCGCTGTTATGGTGGATCTGTGGATGGCACTTTTATGGGGGATCTGTGGATGGCACTGTTATGGGGGATCTGTGGATGGCACTGTTATGGGGGATCTGTGGATGGTACTGCTATGGGGTGGGAGATCTGTGGATGGCACTGTTATGGGGTGGGGGATCTGTGGATGGCATTGTTATAGGGTGGGGGATCTGTGGATGGAACTGTTATGGGGGGATCTGTGGATGACACTGCTATATGTCATCCACAGAGGTTTTTTGAGGAGGAAATAAGAAAAATAATATTTTTAACCAAAAGGTGTGCTTTTGGTGGGTTTTGAATTAATGATGGTCTGTGCATGACACTATTATGGTGGATCTGTGGATGACGCACTGTCATGTGGGGGATCTGTGGATGGCACTGTTATGGGGGATCTGTGGATGGCCCTGTTATGGGGGATCTGTGGATGGCACTGTTATGGGGGATCTGTGGATGGCACTGTTATGGGGGATCTGTGGATGGCACTGTTATGGAGGATCTGTGGATGGCACTGTTATGGGGGATCTGTGGATGGCACTGTTATGGGGGATCTGTGGATGGCACTGTTATGTGGATCTGTGGATGGCACTGTTATAGTGGATCTGTGGATGGTACTGCTATGGGGTGGGAGATCTGTGGATGGCATTGTTATGGGGTGGGGGATCTGTGGATGGCATTGTTATAGGGTGGGGGATCTGTGGATGGAACTGTTATGGGGGGATCTGTGGATGACACTGCTATATGCCATCCACAGATGTTTTTTGAGGAGGAAATAAAAATAATATTTTTAACCAAAAGGTGTGCTTTTGGTGGGTTTTGAATTAATGATGGTCTGTGCATGACACTATTATGGGGGATCTGTGGATGATGCACTGTCATGTGGGGGATCTGTGGATGGCACTGTTATGGGGGACCTGTGGATGGCACTGTTATGGGGATCTGTGGATGGCGCTGTTATGGTGGATCTGTGGATAGCACTGTTATGGGGGATCTGTGGATGGCACTGTTATGGGGGATCTGTAGATGGCACTGTTATGGGGGATCTGTGGATGGCACTGTTATGGGGGATCTGTGGATGGCACTGTTATGGGGGATCTGTGGATGGTACTGCTATGGGGTGGGAGATCTGTGGATGGAACTGTTATGGGGTGGATCTGTGGATGACACTGCTATATGTCATCCACAGATCCCCTCATAACAGTGTCCCCCAATACACCGGCCCTCTGCTCACCGAAGTATTTATAAACATGAATCCTTATCCTGTTATTAAGTTTAACTAACGCTGCGCTCTCCCAAATTCTTTATTATTAACCTCAGATCTAAAACATTTACTGATTCAGAATTTGAGATGAAATCTTATTTAAACTGCAACACTAAATACGTAATTTATTTTTTGTCATGATGGGGACACATCCGGATTGTGTGCACAGGGTATAGAAAGAGTGATGGCCCCTTTCAGAGGAGGCGATCATAGAAGGAAATTATTAAACAGGGAGGCTTACTGGATGTTCCAGTTGGTTACACGCTATCCGCTGGGTTTAAACAGAAAATGCGATCTTATTCTGCAATATTAATAGCATATTATATTTATGTCCTCCATCTTTGTGCTGTAAGAATGCATTGTGCTGCTTTAATGATTGATTTTTTACTTATATGTATTTTTATGAAGTTTAAATAAAGCACATTTACTTGTATAATTTTTTCCAGTTTTGCATGTGATTTTAAACCTTGCTGCTTGTGCGCCCCCCCCCCCCCCCTACACCTGTTCCTAATAAGAGCCTTATTGGTGTGGATGTGGGGGGATGGTATATATATAGCATGGTCAGTTAAAGAGGACCTTTCACCGATTCTTAGCCTATGAACTAACTATACAGACATGTAGAGCGGCGCCCGGGGATCTCACTGCACTTACTATTATCCCCGGGCGCCGCTCCGTTCTCCCGCTATGCCCTCCGGTATCTCCGTTCACTAAGTTATGGTAGGCGGAGTCTGCCCTTGTTCTTCTGTAGCGCTGGCCAATCGCAGCGCAGAGCTCACAGCCTGGGAGGTTATTTTCTCCCAGGCTGTGAGCTCTGCAATGCGATTGGCCAGCGCTACAGAAGAACAAGGGCAGACTCCGCCTACCATAACTTAGGAAACGGAGATACCGGAGGGCATAGCGGGAGAACGGAGCGGCGCCCGGGGATAATAGTAGGTGCAGTGAGATCCCCGGGCGCCGCTCTACATGTCTGTATAGTTAGTTCATAGTGTAATAATCGGTGAAAGGTCCTCTTTAAGTTTTGTATTGTCATAAAGAAGGATCCCACTAAACTGGTCTGAAACGCGTAACAATTTGTCCTGTTATTTTTACAAAGTCGCTGAAATAAAGATACTTTTTTCTACTTTGGCAATTGAAGCTGGACTTTTTCAAGTTGTTGAATTTGTGATTGCCAGCACTTTCCAGGGGCTGCGTCTGTGCTCATTGCAAAGGAACACAGGTGAGAGCTGCAGACACACCTGTTTTTGAATCTAATATGATGTATGGGGTTAGAGCAGCCTGGAAGCACATTGGTGGTCAGTGGGTTCATACCTTAGTAGTTGTAGTCATAGTCTTGAGTGGATGGCATGTAAACACCATTCCACAGTCTAAATTTAAAGCATGGACCTTCATGGTGCGTGATGCTGTGCGTGTGACGTCATCGCGACCGTGCGCATGCGCAATGGAGATTAGGGGCATAGTGAGGGAACTGGCAAGCTATGAACTGGATGCTAGAAAGTATATGATTGGTTATGGTGAAGTGGAGGGGAGGGGAGGAGAGAGGGAGTGTAATGATATAATGTTAAGCCAAGAGACATAGAACAAAATGAGAAGGGAAAAGCGAACAGTACAGATAGGCAATTGTTTACAGTCATACTTTAAGTGCTATCATCTAAAATCTGTATATAATCTATGGGATCTACTACCTGGCTGATTTTGGTCATTTTGTCTGTGGAAAATAAAAGGTAAAAAAAGTGGTTAGTATAATAAAAATCAAGGCGCATCACAATAATTTGGTACAGTATGTGGTACAGTATGTCTATTCTCTTGTATACAGTATAGAAGTGAAGCTGGTAATCTAGGCTTCCTGTATTTTTGAAATACACACTATAGATATATGTATACAATATTGAGATAATCCTGTGATACGACCTTTATGAAATACAGAAATCAAAGTCTCTGTTCATTCCCCGTGGTGAAAGGTTGTCCGGTTCAAATATCCAGAAAGTGTTCCGTTGTTTCAGGCGTGCAATCCAGTTGCCTCCTCGTTTTGTGGGGGCTGTTTGTTCCAGAATTAGAAATTTAAGTTGGCTAATTTGGTGTTTGGCGGAGATGAAGTGGTGTGGGATAGGTTGTTCCGTTTTTTGGCAGCGAATGTCCGATTTATGTTTTGAGATGCGGTCCCGTATGCTTTGGGTGGTTTCACCCACATACGCTAAGCCGCATGGGCATCTGATTAGATAGACTACATAGGAGGAATTACATGTGAAAAGCTTTTTAGAATGCTAGACCTTGCCTAAGTGGGGGTGAATAATCCTATTACCTTTAATGACATTTGTGCATTGTGTGCAGCTAAGGCACGGATATGTACCTGTTTTTTTGGGGGCCAATGTAGTTTGTTTTAAGGTGGGTTTGATAGTGCTGATGTCTGCGCGTACTAGTTTGTCTTTTAGGTTTGGTGGTCTTTTATAACACATTCTAATGGGGCTTTGAAACTCTGCAACATAAGAATACGATTGTTTGAGAATGGGCCAATGTTTTTGTATTAAGGTTTGGATTTTAGGTGCCATAGGGTGGTAGGTAACCACTAGTGGAAGGCGAGGGGGAGGTAGAGTATTACGGGTAGTGGATGATGTAGATGGAGGAAAAGATAGTTCTTTTTGGAGTAGCGAGATTGGGTAGCCTCTATCTTTGAATTTTTGGGCCATTTCTTCTAAGAGTTGAGTGCAGAGGGTTGGATCATTCACAATTCTAGCTACTCTTTAAAATTGGGAGCAGGGTAGAGATTTTTTTGTACTTCGTCGGTGACAGCTTGAGTAGTGGAGAAGTGTGTAGCGATCAGTGAGCTTTCTGTGTAGATCGGTGGTTAATGTGACTTCTGGTGTTTTAATGACGATCGTGTCTAAGAAACTGATGGAGTGGTGATCTGTATGGCATGTGAATTGTACCAGGTTAGGGCATGTGTTTGGAATAGAGTGTGTGGGTAGACCAGCTCTTCCTCAAATTTTGCCATGAATGCGTTTGCATAAGGGGGCGCTACGTTCGTGCCCATCGCGGCCCCCTTCTTCTGGATATAGAAGTTCCTCCAGAAAGCAATCCAAGAGTCTAAAGAGAAACTTGCAACCATAGAGACACAACTATTTACAACTATCTTCACTATCAAATGGTCCAAACTCAAAAACAAGACGGATAAAATACTATAAGAGCATAAAAAATATTTGGAAAACACTAAACGCAACAAGTTCATCCGCAATACAGAGGATTACCAATTACACAGAATTTACCGGTGGCAATGGCAAGATACAAACAAGGGCCCTGGCCACACTTCCTACGTAGAATACGCATCCTCCTCCTCAGGCAGCGAGAGATCCACTGGCTACCGTCAACAGAGTTTTTTTTCCCAGATGCGGTTACCGACGGGGAAGAAGAAGAACCAACGTACACACCGAGGAAGGGGCACCCACCGACCAAAACCCCAGGGGCATACAGACTCGCTCACAGGTAGTAGGAACCTCATTGTGAACATTGCTTCGCGTACTTTGTCACCAGTTGAACTGAATGTGCTTTCAAAAGGTCTCTCCATCTGTCCCTATGGGAAATCTAAACCATTTCTTTTTGGAACTTGAACTTTACAGGTTCTACAGGTCTCTTAGGCTAAAAGCACATTTCTCACAATATACCACATCACCTCCACCTCCAACATCCTCAATAGTGATGGACGAACATCGGCCGGGACAATCAAATCTTCGCGAACAACAAGTAACCTTTAGGTCATATTTGCAGCCACCAAATACTTACTAGAAGTGCATAAATCGTCCTACAACATGGACAGTGACATATCAGAGGGGGATCAATGGCAAAAATTCTCACAAAAAATATGTATTTTAATCAGGGGCCATTTTTATGCGACTTAAAGGGAAACTGTCAAAAATGTGCCCTGCTAGAGCCTAGAAAAATAAAATTTTAGACCACAGGAGTACAGGCCCGAAAAATTAGGCATTCACCGGACAGAAAACATCAAGTGATTATGTGGCTGGAGGTATATTAGACGGTCAATGGATATCAATTTTACTGCAGGCCAGTGGACTACAGGCCCCAAAAATTATTCATTCAATGCACAGAAAGAACAATTGATAATGTGGCTGGAGGTACATTATGCGGTCACTGTATAACAATTTTACTGTTGGCCAGTTAGATTACAGGCCCCAAAAATTATGCATTCACCGTACACAAAAAATCAAGTGATTATGTGGCTGAAGGTATATTAGACGGTCAATGGATATCAATTTTACTGCAGGCCAGTGGACTACAGGCCCTCAAAATTATTCATTCACTGGACAGAAAACATCAAGTGATTATGTGGCTGGAGGTATATTAGACGGTCGATGGATACCAATTTTACTGCAAGCCAGTGGACTACAGGCCCCAAAAATTATTATTTCACCATACAAAATAGAACAAGTGATTATGTGGCTGGAGGTATTTTAGACAGTCATTGGATATCAATTTTACTGCAGGCCAGTGAACTACAGGCCCCAAAAATTTTTAATTCACCGGACAGAAAACATCAAGTGATTATGTAGCTGGAGGTACATTTGGCGGTCACCGTATAACAATTTTACTGTTGGCCAGTTAGATTATAGGCCCCAAAAATTATGCATTCACCGGACAGAAAACATCAAGTGATTATGTGGCTGGAGGTATATTAGACGGTCATTGGATATCAATTTTACTGCAGGCCAGTGGAGTAAAGGCCCCAAAAATTATTCATTCAATGTACAGAAAAGAGCAAGTGATTATGTGGCTGGAGGTTTATTAGACGGTCATTGGATATAAATTTTTCTGCAGGCCACTACAAATACATGTCAAATACATATGTTTAAAAGAACTAAAAATATAAAATTGGATTAAAAACATGGCTAAAGAAATCCCCCCTCTTGAAGAAAAACCAAAAAATAATAGTTGAAATTTGATAACACGTGGTCGTCACAGGTGTTGAATTCCTACGTGGCCCCAAACATGAGGCATTCACCGGACAGAAAAGGCCTTTTATGCCGCTGTATTTACATAAGACAGGGACCATTATTTGTTCTGAGTGGTGGCGGATATGTGTGGGCTGGCATGAAGAAATTAAATTAAATGTGGTCAGGTGTTGAATTCCTGCAAGATCCATGCCTTCTTCATTTTTAGAAATGTGAGGTAGTCCACACTGTCGTGAGCTAGGTGAGTGCGCTTATCGGTCATTATCCCCCCTGCTGTGCTGAACGTCCTTTCATACAGGGCACTCGACGAGGGCCAGCTCAGGCCACAGATCAAGCCTGCACACCCAGGAATCAAGGGGTTCCTCACTTCTCAGAGAGTCTACATCGTCCGTTAACCCAATGTAGTTGGACACCTGTCGGTCTAGGTGTTCCCTGAGGCTGGATCCGGAGGGCGGATGTCGATGGGTTGGCTGAAAGAATGATCTTATATCCGAAGTGACCACCGTCCTCTTCTTGCATGTGCTGTAGGATTGGAACTGTTTTCTGTGGGTCAAAATTCCTCTGCCATGCCCGTCGTTCATGAGCAGCCACTGGCGCGGTAAAAAAAAACATGCTCCCCAGAACCTATCCTGCCGCAGAGTTCGTACAGGTAGTCGTTAACTGCACGTTTCTGCTGGAGCAGCCTATCAAGCATATACGAGGTGGAGTTCAAGCGCGTCGGGCAGTCACAAATCAGACGTTTGACAGGCAAGTAGTGTTGCCGCTGAACGTCAGCAAGGCGAGCCATGGCCGTGTAAGATCTTCTAAGATGGACAGAGATTTTCCTGGCCTGTTGCAAGACGTCCTGGACCCCGGGGTATTTGGCAACGAATCACTGCATGACTAAGTTCAGGACGTGTGCCATGCACAGCGCGTGTGTCATTTTGACCTGTTTCAGCGCGCTCAGCAGATTGGCACCATTCTCGCACACCATTTTGCCAACTGTCAAATTGAGCCGGGTTAGCCACTGATCAGCCTGTGATTGCGCAGAGCTGAATGGAGTGCAGGACCAGTGTGGCTCCTGGCTTCCAGGCACAACAGCCGCAGCACAGCATGGCAATGTCCCACCTGGCACGTCGAATAGGTTCTGGGGAGCTGGGGGGTGCAGCGGAAGAGGCGGTAGCAGTGGAAAAGGTCAGCCGAGGAGGAGACAGAGGATGGAGTAGGAGGAGGATCAGAAGAGGCAGGCCTGCATGCAATCCATGGTGGTAACACCAAATCCACACGGGTGCCACGGGTTGCATGCTTGATGGCCTTCAAAAGGTTCACCCAGTGGGCAGTAAAATGTACCTTCCCTGCCCGAGTTTGATAGACCACGTGTCTGTGGTCAGATGTATCTTGGCACCGACACTGTGTGCCAGACATACATTCACTTGCCGCTGAACTTGGACATATAGCTCTGGGATGCCCTTCTGGGAGAAATATTTCCTTCCAGGGACCTTCCATTGCGGTCTGCCAATGGCCACAAATTTTCTAAAGGCCTCCGAGTCCAACAGTTTATATGCCAGTAGTTGGCAGGCTAGCAGTTCCGACAAGCCAGCGGTCAGTCGTTGGGCAAGAGAGTTATCCGGCGTCATCATCTTTTTAAGTTTGAACATTTGGGCCACGGAAGCCTGCCTTTTTGCCAGATGAATGCGACGACAGCATGGTGGAAGTTGGAGTGGAGGACAAATGGGAGGAGAGAGGAGGAGGAGGAGAAGGAGAAGAGGCAAGACGTGGAGCGCCGGGAATGTGGCTTTGTGGGTTCTGATGGTGTTGCTCCCACTGGGCTCGTTGATGGGAGGCCAGGTGCCTTCTCAAGGCGGTCGTCCATATGTGACTGTTGGGCTTACTGCGACTTATGCAATGACAGCACAGGCGCAGATGGCAACACTATTGTCAGCAGCTGACACGTTAAAAAAAGCCCACACTGTGGAGCCATATGACGGCATCCTGGGAGCACCAGATGTGACCGTGCATGGTGGATGGCTTGCGCCAGATACATTTGCAGTCTGCTTTTTGCCTCCTGTGCACTGCGAGTTCTGCTTGCTTCTCCTCCCTATCTGCTGCTCCGTCTCTCCCTCTGAACTCCCCTCCACTTCCTCTCTAGTTAGACACCCACGTGACGTCCTTTGACAAGTCATCATAGTCACCTTCACCACCGCTGACATTAGAGATCTCGGAGTAGGCAGCAACAGCGGGGACCACCCTCCTTGGGCTGATCTGGGTACTGTCGTCGGACCGCTGGGTGGCGACTGTTGCTACCTTCTCTTCCTCATCCGATGCCAAGAATGGCTGTGCATCGGTAAGGTCTGGGAATGGATGGGAAAATAATTCCTCTGACTCGAGTGGAGGGGCTATGGTGGTGGTAGTGGTGGTGTCTTTAGTGGTGCACACAGCAGAGTGAGGAGGGTGCTGATACAGAGGATGAGGAGGGTGCAGAAGAGGAAGGCTTAGTGAGCCACTGAACCAACTCTGGTGCGTCCTTTGACGTAATCGCATGCACCTTCTCCAACTTCCCACTTAGGCTCTGGCCTGGTGCACCTGCCCGACCCCGACCACCCCTGCGGAATGGCCTGCCTCTTCCTCTGTCTTTCATTTTTAAAATGACCCTGTGACAAAGTCCCTATAGATGAGAAGAATTTGTGGAAGCAGGTATATCGCAGGCCTCAATCAATATTTTTGGAATTTGTGGAAACAGGTATATAGAACCCAATAATGAGTATTTGCTAGAAGATGGTAAATCAAACCCCTTAATCATTATTTGGTGGAAGCAGGTGTATCGCAGGCCTCAATTAATATTTTGTGGAAGCCGGTATATCTATCCTCTCTATCAGTATTTTGTGGAAACAGGTATATAGAACCCAATAATGAGTATTGGCTGGAAGTTGGTAAATCAAACCCCTTAATCAATATTTGTGGGAAGCTGGTGTATTGCAGGCTTCAATCAATATTTTGTGGAAGCCGGTATATCAATCCCCTCTATCAGTATTTTGTGGAAACAGGTATATAGAACCCAATAATGAATATTTGCTAGAAGCTGGTATATCAAACCCCTTAATCAATATTTGGTGGAAGCCGATATATTAATACCATGTATCAGTATTTTGTGAAAACAGATATATAGAACCCAATTGTAATGGGGCGCCGAAGGCACACTCGGTCTCCCATCAGCCGCAGACCTGCTGCTTAGCTTCGGGAGAGAGGATCTGTGTTCGGCCTCGCTCCCAGGGCGGCTTTGCTAGCTGGGAGGCTTCCTGCTCCTAGGTCTGCCTTTAGGGCCGAGCTGATCACTCGGTGCTCGACTTGTCTGTCTGTCGGTCATGTGACGCTGGACACGTCACATGACCCTCACTCCCCTCTATAAATACAGGCAACCTGCTGGCTACAGAATGCCTATGATACTGGTCCATTGGTGCTTCCTTGTTCCTTGGTTCTAGTCTGCGGCTACTTGTTCTGATTGACCTCCTGACCTTGTGACCTCGGCTCGTTCTTTGACCTCGACTTTGTCTCATCCTTTGTACATATTTGCTGTCCTGGATTGAACTCGGCTCTGACTGTTGACCTTACATTTGCCCGCTCCATTTGTACTCCCGCTTCTCCTGGTTCTGACCCTTGGCTTGTTGACCTTCCGTATCTTTGCTCTGTGCACTTACGTAAGTAAGGGACCGTCGCCCAGTTACGCCCTGTCGCCTAGGGCAGGAAGTGTAAGTAGGCAGAGACAGGGGTTGAGGGTGAAGTCAGACTGCACCCTCTTTCCTTCCTCTCTGATCCCTGACACCAATACTGAGTATTTGCTGGAAGCTGGTATATCAAACCCCTTAATCAATATTTGGTGGAAGCTGGTGTTTCTCAAGCCTCAATCGATATTTGGTGGAAGCCGATGTTATCACACCCCTCAATCAATATTTTGTCGAAGCCGGTGTATCACACCCCTCAATCAATATTTTGTCGAAGCCGGTGTATCACACCCCTCAATCAGTGTTTTGTGGAAGCAGGTTTATCGCACCCCTTAATCAGTTTTTTGAGGGGCAACAGGTATATCACACTAGTTGCAATTAGTTATTCCAATAGTGTTTGTCCCTCTGCATAGCTGCAGTATCTCAGCAGCACCGCACACAACTGCTGCACAATACAAATGCACTATAATATACTTTCTATGTTAGAAGGTATATTATAGGTATATCACACCCCTCAATCAGAATTTTTATTTGGGGGAAAACAGGTATATAATACCAGTTGCAATTAGTTATTCCAATAGCGTTTGTCCCTTTATCTAGCTGCGGTATCTCAGCAGAACCACACACAACTGCTGCACAATACAAATGCACTATAATATACTTTCTATGTTAGAAAGTAAATTATAGGAATATCACACCACTCTGTATGTCACACCTATCGATAGGACACCTATACCAGTCCTTAAAAGGACTTTTGTGACCCTATTAGCTAGCGTTTGGTGTCACTAACAGTCTGTCCCTGCTCCACACAGCAACCTCTCACTACACTGTCAAAAAACAGAATGTAAAATGGCTGCCAAACCGGGTTTATTTATAGGGTAGGGGATGTGCCCATGAGCTGAAACATATTAATTGGCTGTCCTGTCCCACCTGATGGATGTGTCATGGGTCAAAGTTCGACGCTATGCAGAAAAATATGGCGCATGCAAATATCGCCATATGTTCGCATGTTCAGCGAATCGCGAACGAGCAAAGTTCGCCGCAAAATGACCGCCGGCTAACCGCAAGGCCATCTCTAATCCTCAATACCCTCCACTGCTTTATCTGTCAGATCACTGGGTTTAAAAAATAAAAGCAATTTCATGCCTACTAAAATTTATCATGGGGTTGAAACATTAATTTTTATCGTGGATCGAGAAATAGACACAAACATTTTGGACCTCAAGAGAGGTACCCTACATACCCCCCATAAACTAACAAGTGAAGAACACATCGCCCTCAACACACTCCAACTTGACAAATCAATCACTATAAAACCGTCCGACAAAGGTGGTGCGATAGTAGTTATGGATACTACAGCTTACATACAAGAAATCCAAAGACAACTGGCAGATACGGCCACTTACGAAAAGGTTCTATACAATCCCACCTTCCAAATGAAAAAAGACATTTGTACTTTTCTTGACCCCCACCTCCAGATGGGCACTATTGATAAAGCCACCTACACCTACTTACTCAATGAAAACCTCATCCTTCCAGTTTTCTATACATTACCCAAAATACATGACCCACCCACCCGGCAGACCAATTGTAGCCTCCACCGACTCCTTACTTTTGCCGCTATCCATCTTTCGGGAAAAAATATTAACTCTACTAGTCAAAAAAACACGCTCCTTCCTATTGGATATGTCTCACTTCCTATCCATTATCTCAAACCTAAAAAAAACTTTTATCCGAACACATACTGGTAAAACTAGATGTCAACAGCTTGTATACCTCTGTCTCTCACGAGAAGGGTATCCGAGCTGTCACATCACTCTTGTCAACCTTCGATCTATCTCCTACAGCTCAGGTGTTCTGTGTACAACTGCTAAACTGTGTCCTACAACATAACTTTTTTATGTTTGGGGATGACTTCTATATACAGAAGAAGGGGACCACAATGGGCGCGAATGTAGTGCCCCCTTATGCAAAAGCATTCATGGAAAAATTCAAGGAAGAGCTGATTTACCCACATACAATATTCCAAACACATGCCTGTCACGGATGGTGTACAGGAAACAAGACAATGTAATACAATCAATGACTCACTGGATCCACAACTAAGGAACAAAAGGGAGACCCCTGCATAAGATCTGCAACTTTCCCTCACTGCTCAGCCTATGCGAACACCCCAAAGGTGGATGGGCGCATATCCACGTACCTCAGCTATCTAATACCTGAATACCCTACAATAGTGAGGGGACACGACCACCGGCTCCCTACACTAGACACGGAGGGAGTCAGGGTCTCCTAAAATCCAGCAGACAGAAAATAACAAATAAAGGAACAACACTTATCTTGCAGATGACTGGGAAATAGAAACAGCATGCACACACACTCCAGGAAGTTGTATAAGCCGCACAGTACTGCATTATGGGGAGGAACTTAAAGGGCAGCAATCAGTCCAACTACATGACAGCTGAGATAGACTAACGAGATGAGGAACTAAACCAAAACAAAGAAATTCAAGGAGGAGGATCTGGAAAGCTCCTGTCAGAGCTTCTCAGCTGTCTGGCTGTGACAGTACCCCTCCCTCTACGAGTGGACTCCGGACACTCAGAGCCCACCTTCTCAGGATGGGACCTATGGAAAGCCCTGATGAGACGAGAGGCCTTAATGTCAGTCACTGGGACCCACATCCTCTCCTCAGAACCATAACCCTCCCAATGAACGAGGTACTGGAGGGAACCGCGGACAAGACGAGAATCCACAATCCTAGAGACCTGAAATTCAAGATTTCCATCAACCATAATCGGAGGAGGAGGCAAAGGCGAGGGTACAATGGGTTGAACATAAGGTTTCAATAAGGACTTATGAAAAACATTATGGATCTTCCAAGTCTGAGGAAGATCAAGACGGTAGGCAACAGGATTGATGACAGACAGGATCTTGTAAGGCCCAATAAACCTAGGACCCAACTTCCAGGAGGGAACCTTCAATTTGATATTCTTGGTAGACAACCACACCAGATCACCAACATTCAGGTCCGGACCAGGCACACGTCTCTTATCTGCCACACGCTTATATCTCTCACTCATGCTCTTTAGATTATCCTGAATCTTTTGCCAAATAGATGACAAAGACGAGGAGAATCTGTCCTCATCAGGCAAACCAGAAGACCCCTCTCCCGAGAAAGTCCCAAACTGCGGATGAAACCCATATGCACCAAAAAATTGTGACTTATCAGAGGACTCCTGACGACGGTTATTTAAAGCGAACTCAGCAAGGGACAAAAAAGAACACCAATCCTCCTGATTCTCCGCCACAAAACAGCGCAGATATGTCTCCAGATTCTGATTGACGCGCTCTGTCTGGCCATTCGACTGCGGATGGAAAGCAGAAGAGAATGACAACCGAACCCCCAAGCGAGAACAGAAAGCCTTCCAGAATCTGGAAACAAACTGCGTGCCCCTATCAGAGACTATGTCTGAAGGAATACCATGCAATTTGACAATGTGGTCAATAAATGCCTGCGCCAGCGTCTTAGCATTGGGCAAACCAGGAAAAGGGATAAAATGCACCTTTTTGCTAAAACGGTCCACCACCACCAGAATCACAGTCTTCCCCGAGGAACGAGGCAAGTCCGTTATGAAGTCCATGGACAGATGTGTCCAAGGACGGGAAGGAATGGGCAAATGAAGGAGAGGACCTGATGGTCGTGAATGAGGGACTTTGGCACGAGCGCAAGTCTCGCAAGCTGCCACAAAACCCTCAACCGACTTACGAAGCGCAGGCCACCAGAATCTCAGAGCGAGGAGATCCAGTGGGGCTCTTGCCCCCGGGTGCCCAGCAAGGACCGTATCGTGGTGTTCTTTAAAAATCTTGTGTCTCAAAGCGAGAGGCACAAACAACCTCCCAGGAGGACAAAGATCAGGAGCTTCTGACTGGGCTGCCTGCACCTCTGCCTCCAATTCAGGAAAAAGAGCAGAGACCACCACACCTTCAGCCAAAATGGGACCCGGGTCTTCAAAATTCCCACCTCCCGGAAAACAACGTGACAGGGCATCTGCCTTCACATTCTTAACCCCAGGGCGGAACGTGACAACAAAATTAAACCTTGAAAAGAACAAAGACCATCTGGCCTGTCTCGGGTTCAGACGCTTGGCTGACTCCAAGTAGGCCAGATTTTTATGGTCAGTAAACACGGTAATAGGGTGTCTGGCTCCCTCTAGCCAATGGCGCCATTCCTCAAAAGCCAACTTGATGGCCAACAATTCCCTATCTCCCACATCATAATTTCTCTCTGCGGAGGAGAGTTTCTTTGAGAAAAAGGCAAACGGTTGCCATTTGGCAGGAGAGGAGCCCTGAGACAAGACCGCACCCACCCCTACCTCAGAAGCATCAACCTCAACTATGAAGGGTAACGAAATATCAGGTTGTACCAGGATGGGAGCGGAAGCAAAACTCTCCTTGATATTAGAAAAGGCCTTACGCGCCTCTACCGACCAGGAAGAAAAATCTACCCCCTTTCTGGTCATATCAGTGAGTGGTTTAACAACAGAGGAATAATTCAAAATAAACTTCCTGTAATAATTGGCAAAGCCCAAAAAACACATCAGCGCCTTCTGATTCTCAGGAAGCTCCCACTCAAGCACAGCGCGGACCTTCTCGGGGTCCATGCGAAAACCAGAAGCGGACAGAAGAAACCCCAGAAATTGAATTTCTGGAACCGCAAACACACATTTCTCCAGTTTTGCGTATAATTTATTCTCCCGCAGGATGAGCAAGACCTGACGTAAGTGTTCATTATGAGTCTTGAAATCAGGAGAAAAAATCAAAATGTCATCCAAATACACTAATACAAATTTTCCCATTAAATGATGAAAAATGCTGTTCACGAAATGCTGAAAAACGGCTGGGGCATTCATCAAACCAAAAGGCATAACCAAATTCTCAAAATGGCCCTCAGGGGTATTGAAAGCCGTCTTCCATTCGTCTCCTTCTCTGACCCTAACCAGGTTGTATGCCCCTCTTAGGTCAAATTTGGAAAAGACTTTAGCCCCAACAACCTGGTTAAACAGGTCCGGGATCAGAGGAAGCGGATAAGGGTCACGAATAGTGATACTGTTCAGCTCCCTGAAATCCAGACAAGGTCTTAAAGAACCATCTTTTTTCTTAACAAAGAAAAAACCAGCGGCAACAGGTGACTTCGAGGGTCGTATGTGTCCTTTTCTCAGACTCTCAGAGATATAAGCACGCATAGCGACCCTCTCAGGTTGGGAGAGATTGTATAAACGAGATTTAGGCAGCTTGGCGCCTGGGATGAGATTAATAGGGCAATCATACTCCCTGTGCGGAGGCAAATCCTGAACTCCACTCTCAGAGAAGACATCCAAAAATTCAGAGAGGAAAGGTGGTACAGTCTTAGTAGAAACCTCAGAAACAGATGTTATGAGGCAATTCTCTCTGCAAAATGTCACAAAATGACAGCTGAGATAGACTAACGAGATGAGGAACTAAACCAAAACAAAGAAATTCAAGGAGGAGGATCTGGAAAGCTCCTGTCAGAGCTTCTCAGCTGTCTGGCTGTGACAATGCCCTAACCTGGTACAGATACATCGTTGATATGTTCTGTATCTGGGAAGGTGACCGAAATTCATTTCTGATTTTGTCCACTACATAAACGGATTGGACCAAGACCTACAATTCACATCCCATACAGATCACCACTCCATCAGTTTCTTAGACACGGTCATCATTAAAACACCAGCTGGCATATTAACCACCGATCTACACAGAAAGCCCACTGATCGCAACACACTTCTCCACTACTCAAGCTGTCACCCACAAAGTACAAAAAAATCTCTACCCCGTTCCCAATTTAAAAGAGTAGCCAGAATTGCGAATGATCCCACCCTCCACACTCAACGCTTAGAAGAAATGGCCCAAAAATTCTAAGATAGAGGCTATCCAATCTTGCTACTCCAAAGATAACTATCTTTTCTTCCATGTACATCATCCACTACTCGTAATACTCCTAATCCCCCTCGCCTTCCACTAGTGCTTACCTACCACCCTATGGCACCTAAAATCCAAACCATAATACAAAAACATTGGCCCATTCTCAAACAATCATATCCTGATTAGAGTTGAGCGGACACCTTGATGTTCGGGTTCGAGGGGTTCGGCCGAACTTCGGAAAAAAGTTCGAGTTCGGGACCCGAACTTGACCCCGAACCCCATTGAAGTCAATAGGGACCCGAACTTTTGAGCAGTAAAATGGGTGTAAAAATGTCATGGAAAGGGCTAGAGGGCTGCAAATGGCGTCAAAATGTGGTTAAGAGCATGGCAAGTGCTCTGCAAACAAATGTAAATAGGGAAATGACTTAAAATAACATAAAATACGTACAAATAAAAAATAATAATCTTGATCTAGGAGGACCAGGTCCATATGGAGAAGGAGGTTGAGGAGGCGGTGGATGTGGCAGTGTAGGTGGAAGTGGCGGTGTAGGAGGAGGAGGTAGCCTACACTGTTTTTTGGTTTTAAATTTATTTTTATTTTTTTAAATTAGGGTACACCCCAAAACATTGGGAAATATAACCCTCCAGTCATGCTAAACACACGTTCAGACAATACACCGGCTGCAGGGCAGGCCAGCACCTCCAAGGCGTAAAGGGCAAGCTCAGGCCATGTGTCCAATTTGGAGATCTAGAAGTTGCAGGGGCTTACCCCTGTTAGTTAGTTCGTGTAGGCGTGTGCATACTTACTGCCCCACCCACCATGTTGCACGTCCCCGTGATGTTCACGATCCAATTTGATATCTGCTCTATCAACTTTCGATGTTCTTTTATGCGCCTACCATGGTGATCACGGATGGCGGGTAATCAGGGTTCCAGGCCGGAGAGGGAGCGTGAGAAAAAGAGACCAAATTTAAGGGGGAAAAATTTATTTAAAAAATTTGGGATCAAGAAGAAATGTGGGAAAAGTTATTGAGGTGCAAATGTGGGACAAATTACAGAAGCCCAAATGTGGGCCAAAAGAGTCAAGCGGAATTGTGGGAAAAGCTATTGAGGCGCAAATGTTGGCCAAAAGAGTATAGCCGAAATGTGTGACAAAGTATTGAAGTTTAAATTTGGTACAACTTGCTTAAGTTTAAGCATTGAATCAAAGGAGGTGGCGCGCATCAATTAAAGAAACATTTCAGAAATTTTATTCCCTGTCACCTATGCAGAGCACGTCTAAAATTGTATAATGTCAACCCAAGAATGTAACAGAAAAATTACAGAAATAAATTAACCGGTCTACTTGGTAATTTATTAAGCTGTCAACTAGGTAGAGGAGGGGTATATTACACCCATAAATTGGTGAATTTGACCCTAAAATGTAACTGACAAATGTTATATTTTTTTTTAACGGTCTAATAGGTATAGCAGTGGTACATCACACCCAAAAATGAATTTCCCTATAAAATGTAACTGCCAATTTATTTATTTTTTTACCGGTCTACTAGGTATAGCAGTGGTACTTTACACCCAAAAATTGCTGAATTTCAGCAGAAAATTTAACTGACAATTTTTTATTTTTTTGTTAACTGGCCTACTAGGTATAGCAGTGGTACATCACACCCAAAAATTAGTGAATTTCACCATAAAATGTAAGAGACACATTTTTTTATTGTTTAACCCGTCTAATAGGTATAGCAGTGGTACTTCACACCCCAAAATTGTTGAATTTCAAATGAAAATGTAACTGACAAATATATTTTTTTTGTTAACCGGCCTACTAGGTATAGCAGTGGTACTAAACACCCAAAATTTGGTGAATTTCACCTGAAAATGTTAATGATAATTTTATTTATTTATTTTAACCGGCCTACTAGGTAGAGCAGTGGTACATCACACCCAAAAATTAGTGAATTTCACCATAAAATGTAAGAGACCAATTTTTTTATTGTTTAACCTGTCTACTAGGTATAGCAGTGGTACTATACACCCAAAAATTTGTTAATTTAACCAGAAAATGTTAATGACAATTTATTTTTATTTTTTAACCGGCCTACTAGGTATAGCAGTGGTACTATACACCCAAAAATTGGTTAATTTCACCAGAAAATATAAATGACAAAGTAGTGAAATGATATAAAATAAAACACGTACAAAAAAAAAATGGATTTATGAGGTGGAGTTCCATATGGAGTAGGAGTTTGAGGAAGCGGTGGATGTAGCGGAGTAGGTGGAAGCGGCGGTGGAGGAGGACGAGATAGCCAACATAGGTTTTTGGTTTTAATTTAATTTTGTAAAATTAAGGTACACTCCAAAAGATTGTGAAATATCCAAAATACAAACATGAGCAATTGCGCTGCAGTATAACAATGGCTGCTTAGTGCCGGTATACATGTCTATTCTGCACAAGGTACGGACAAGTCCTGAGGGATCCATGCCTGGTTCATTTTAATGAACGTGAGCTTGTCCACATTGGCTGTGGACAGGCGGCTGCGCTTGTCTGTGATGACGCCCCCTGCCGTGCTAAACACACGTTCAGATAATACACTGGCTGCAGGGCAGGCCAGCACCTCCAAGGCGTAAAGGGCAAGCTCAGGCCATGTACCTATTTTGGAGACCCAGAAGTTGAAGGGGGCAGACCCGTCATTCAGTACGTGTAGGCATGTGCACACATACTGCTCCATCAAGTTGGTGAAATGCTCCCTCATGCTAAGACGTTTCATATCAGCTGGTGGTGCTGGTTGTTGTGGCGTGCTGACAAAGCTTTTCCACATGTCGGCCATGCTAACCTTGCCTTCTGAGGTGCTGGCGGTGCCCCAGCTGCGTTGGCGACCTCTTCCTCGTCCTCTGCCTTCGCCTTGTGCTTCCACTGTGCACCCGCTGTCAGGTGGGAATGCCACCAGCAGTGCATCTACCAGCGTGCGCTTGTACTCGCGCATCTTACGATTACGCTCCAGTGAGGGAATTAAGGATGGTACGTTGTCCTTGTAATGGGGATCCAGCAGCGTGGCCACCCAGTAATCAGCACAAGTTAGAAAGTGGGCAACTCGCGGTCGTTGCGGAGACACTGCAGCATGTAATCACTCATGTGTGCCAGGCTGCCCAGAGGCAACGAAAAGCTGTCCTCTGTGGGAGGTGTATTGTCTGTGTCCTCTGTATCCCCCCATCCACGCACCAGTGATGGCCATGAGCTGGTCTGGGTGCCACCCTGCTGTGAACATGGTTCCTCCTCCTCCATCTCCTCCTCCTCATCCTCCACCTCCTCATCCTCCAGAACTGTGCCCTGGCTGGACAATTGTGTACCTTGGGTTTGTGGGTGCAGGAACCCACCCTCGGAGCCACTTGGGAATGACTGGCCGGAAACCCTACGAAATGATCCCTCTTCCTCCTCCTCCTCCTCCTCCTGTGCCACATCCTCTTCCATCATCGCCAGGAGCATTTTTTCAAGGAGGCATAGAAGTGGGATAGTAACGCTGAGAATGGCGTTATCGGCACTGGCCATGTTGATGGAGTACTCGAAACAGCGCAACAAGGAACAACAGGTCTCGCATGGAGGCCCAGTCATTGGTGGTGAAGTGGTGCTGTTCCGCCGAGCGACTCACCCGTGCGTGCTGCAGCTGAAACTCCACTATCGCCTGCTGCTGCTCGCACAGCATGTGCAAGGTGGAGTTCCACCTTGTGGGCACGTAGCATATGAGGCGGTGAGCGGGAAGGCCGAAGTTACGCTGCAGCGCTGACAGGCGAGCAGCAGCAGAATGAGAACGCCTAAAGCGCGCACAGACGGCCCACACTTTATGCAGCAGCTCTGACATGTCGAGGTAATTTTTAAGGAATCTCTGCACCACCAAATTCAGCACATGCACCAGGCTACGAGATTTCGCCCATTATCGCCCATTATCGCACACCACCAGGCCGGGCTTGAGGCTGACTAGCACAAACCACTCCTCGGTCTGTTGTTCAAGGCCCGTCCACAGCTCCTGCATGGTGTGTGGTTTGTCCCCCAAACAGATAAGTTTTTAAAACAGCCTGCTGTTGTTTACCCCTGGCTGTGCTGAAGTTGGTGGTTAAAGTGTTACGCTGACCGGATGAGGAGCTGGTAGAGGATGAGGAAGCAGAGTAGGAAGAGAAAGCAACAGGAGGCAAACTGAAGCGCCCTGCAATCCTCGGTGGTGGAAGGACATGCACCAAACTGCTATCCGCCTCAGGCCCAGCCGCCACTGCATTTACCCAGTGTGCTGTTATGGAGATATAACGGCCCTGACTGTGCTTACTGGTCCACCTATCCGTAGTCAGGTGCACCTTGCCACAGATGGTGTTGCGCAGTGCACACCTGATTTTGTCCTCAACTTGGTTGTGCAGGGAAGGGATGGCTTGCCTTGAAAAGTAGTGGCGGCTGGGCACGACATACTGTGGGACAGCCACCGCCATAAGGCCTTTAAAACTATCCGTCTCCACCAGACGGAATGACACCATTTCAAATGCCAGTAATTTAGAAATGCTGGCCTTCAGGGCTAGGGATCGCGGGTGGGTAGGGGGGTACTTTCTCTTCCTCTCCAGTGTTTGGGATATGGAGAGCTGAACGCTTGTGTGGGACATTGTGGAGATGCTTAGTGACCCAGGTGTTGGTGTTGCTGGCAGATCCTCTGTTTGCGGGGTGCCAGGTGGGACTGTCACCCCAGAGGTGGATGAAGAGGCAGCGACTACAGCAGAAGAGGAAGCAGGAGGAGCCAGAGATCTTTCTTGGTTTTTGAGGTGTCTACTCCACTGCAGCTCGTGCTTTGCACTTAAATGCCTGGTCATGCAGGTTGTGCTTAGGTTGAGAACGTTTATGCCTCGCTTCAGGCTCTGATTGCACAGCGTGCAAACCACTCATGTCTTGTCGTCAGCACATTGTCTGAAGAACTGCCATGTCAGGGAACTCCTTGGAGCTGGCTTTGGTGTGCTCGGTCCCTTGCTGTGGTGGGCAGTAGGAGGCGTACTGTCTAGAGGATGGCCGCTCCGCTTTTGCACCCTGCTCCCTCTTCTGCTGTCCTGGTGGCTCTGTGCGACCACCGCCTCTTCCTCCGAACTAGATAGGTCACTCGCATGACCTTGATTCCATGTGGGGTCGAGGACCTCATCGTCCTCCACATCATCTTCCACCCAGTCTTCACCCCTGCCTTCCTTGTCAGTCTGCACACTTTCGAAAGCCCCAGAAGTTGTCATCATCCGAGACGTGCTGCGATGGTCCTCCCATGTACTCATCTTGAAAGATAAGTAGTTGGGCATCGGTGCACTCAATCTATTCCACTTCTGGGGCAGGGCTAGATGGATGTCCCTGGGAAACCCTGCTAACCGAGTCATCAAAAAGCAGAAGAGACTGCTGCATGACTTGGGGCTCAGACTGCTTGGCTGATTTGCAAGGGGGTGAGGTGAAAGACTGATGAACATGGGCTGCAGGTGCCAAATGTGGTCTTTCAGCAGGAGACTGGGTGGGAGACAATGTGATGGAACTGGATCCACTGTCAGCAACCCAATCTACTATCGCCTGTACTTGTTCAGGCCTCACCATTCGTAGAGCAGCATTAGGCCCAACCAAATTCCGCTGTAGGTTTTGTCGCCTACTCTCACCTGAGGAAGGGGTTTCACTTGTGCGTGTAGCTGGCACAGATCGACCACGTCCTCTCCCTGCAACAGGACCTCCACCAGCAGCACCACGACCTGGGACACGTCCCTTATTTGACGCTCTTCTCGACAGCATGTAAAGGGTGTATCTCACACAGCCTGAACCAGACTAGGCCTCAATAAAATATTTTTTTGCCCAAAATGGCTGTATTTTAAATGCCTAATTCAAACCCCTGTATTTAGAGGTCAGAACCTCTGTAGGCCTGAAGTAAATATATCTTTGCACAAAAACGCTGTATTTCAAATGGCTGTATTTCAAATGCCTAATTCAAACCCCTGTATGTAGGTGTGATATCTCAGAGGGCCTGAACCTCTGTAGGCCTGAAGTAAATATATCTTTGCACAAAATGGCTGTATTTCAAATGGCTGTATTTCAAATGCCTGATTCAAACCCCTGTTTGTAGAGGTGGTATCTCACAGGGCCTGAACCTCTGTAGGCCTGAATTAAATATATCTTTGCACAAAAAGGCTGTATTTCAAATGCCTAATTCAAACCCCAGTATGTAGAGGTAGTATCTCAGAAGGCCTGAACCAGTGTAGGCCAGCAGTAAATATATCTTTGCACAAAATGGCTGTATTTCAAATGGCTGTATTTCAAAAGCCTAATTCAAACCCCTGTATGTAGAGGTAGTATCTCAGAGGGCCTGAACCTCTGTAGGCGTGAAGTAAATATATATTTGCACAAAATGGCTGTATTTCAAATGCCAAATTTAAACCCCTGTTTGTAGAGGGTGTATCTCACACGGTCTTAACCAGTGTAGGCCTGAAATAAATATATCTGTGAACAAAATGGCTGTATTTCAAATGGCTGTATTTCAAATGCCTGATTCAAACCCCTGTATGTAGGGGGGTATCTCACATGGTCTGAACCAGTGTAGGCCTGAAGTAAATATATCTTTGCACAAAATGGCTGAATTTCAAATGGCTGTATTTCAAATGCCTGATTCAAACCCCTGTATGTAGAGGTGGTATCTCACAGGGCCTGAACCTTTGTAGGCCTGAAGTAAATATTTATTTGCACAAAATGGCTGTATTTCAAATGGCTGTATTTCAAATGCCTAATTCAAACCCCTGTATGTAGAGGTGATATCTCACCTGGTCTGAACCAGTGTAGGCCTGAAGTAAATATATCTTTGCCCAAAATGGCTGTATTTCAAATGCCTGATTCAAACCCCTGTATGTAGAGGTGGTATCTCACACGGCCTGAACCTCCGTAGGCCTGAATTCAATATTGGTGCACCAAATGGCAGTATTTAAAATCTCTGAATGTAACCCAAATGTATAAAGGGTGTATCTCACAATGACATCAGCATCAAAGGCTGCCAACTAAATTTTTTGTGCCCAAATGAGTGTTTGTTTAAAAACTGAATTTGACAGCAGTATATAAGCCTGTAATTTCACACGTGCTGATGCTGCAAGGCCTGAAAATAGTGTTTTTTGTCAAAAGAGTTTTCAAACCCCACAAAATGATGGGTGTATTTTTACCTTAAATTGCACACTGACTAATACAGATTTTGTAGATTGCCCAAAAAATTTTTTTTGGCTAACAGAATATGAAAGCTGTATATATTAAACTTGAATTTAACACTTGCAGATCAGGAAAATACAGTTTTTTTTTTAAAAAAATGTGTGTTTTTCAAACCCCAAAAAATGATGGGTGTATTTCTAGCTTAAATTGCACACTGACTAATCCAGATGTTGTAGATTGCCAAAAAAGTCTTTTTTTGCTAACAGAATATGAAAGCTGTATATATTAAACTTGAATTTAACACTTGCAGATCTGGAAAATACAGTTTTTTGAAAAAAATTGTGTGGTTTTAAAACCCCAGAAAATGATGGGTGTATTTCTACCTTAAATTGCACACTGACTAATCCAGATGTTGTAGTTTGCCCCAAAAAAATGGTGATTTGCAATATCCCAAGATGCAGTGCTGGTGCACTGAGCATGCATAAAATGGCCGTCGCCGCCACCCACCTAACTAACAGAATTCTAAAAGTTAGTATTTTTTAGTCAATGAGCTCAAGGCAGGGTAAAACGATTGTATCCTGCACTCACACAACTATTTCTAGGTAGATCGCTGAGTTAGATTCTCTCCTATGCTCTCCCTGAAATCACAAGTCCAGCAGCATCCTCTCTCTACACTTGTAACAGCAGAGTGACGTGCAGCGCTACGTGACTCAAGCTTATATAGAGCCTGGGTCACATGCTGCTCTGGCCAATCACAGCCATGCCATTAGTAGGCATGGCTGTGATGGCCTCTTGGGGCAAGTAGTATGACGCTTGTTGATTGGCTGCTGTGCTGAACCTGAACCTTTACGGAAATGTTCGAGTCCGGGGTCCAAAAATCCTAAAGTTCGGTATGAACCCGAACTTTTCAGTTCGGATTCGCTCAACCCTAATCCTGATTTTTCCGAGTTTCAAAACCCCATTAGAATGTGTTATAAAAGACCACCAAACCTAAAAGACAAACTAGTACGCGCAGACATCAGCACTATCAAACCCACCTTAAAAAAACTACATTGGCCCTTAAAAAAATAGGTACATATCCGTGCCTTAGCTGCGAACAATGCACGAATGTCATTAAAGGTAGTAGGATTATTCCCCCCCACTTAGGCAAAGTCTACCATTCTAAAAAACTTTTCACATGCAATTCCTCCTATGTAGTCTATCTAATCAGATGCCCACGCGGCTTAGCTTATGTGGGTGAAACCACCCAAAACATACGGGACCGCATCTCAAAACATAAATCGGACATTTGCTGCCAAAAAACAGAACAACCTATCCCACACCACTTCATCTCCGCCAAACACCAAATTAGCCAACTTCAATTTCTAATTCTGGAACAAGTAACCCCCGCAAGATGAGGAGGCAACCGGATTGCACGCCTGAAACAACGGGAGGCTTTCTCGATATTTGAACCGGACAACCTTTCACCACGGGGTATGAACAGAGACTTTGATTTCTGTATTTCATAAAGGCTGTATCACAGGATTATCTCAATATTGTATACATATATCTATAGTGTGTATTTCAAAAATACAAGAAGCCTAGATTACCAGCTTCACTTCTATACTGTATACAAGAGAATAGACATACTGTACCACATACTGTACCAAATTATTGTGATGCGCCTTGAAATATATTATACTAACCACTTTTTTTACTTTTATTTTCCACAGACAAAATGACCAAAATCAGCCAGGTAGTAGATCCCATAGATTATATACAGATTTTAGATGATAGCACTTTAAGTATGACTGTAAACAATTGCCTATCTGTACTGTTCGCTTTTCCCTTCTCATTATGTTCTATGTCTCTTGGCTTATCATTATACCATTACACTCCCTCCCTTCACCATAACCAATCATATACTTCCTAGCATCCAGTACATAGCTTGCCAGTTCCCTCACTATTCCTTCAATCTCCTCGGTGACGTCACACGCACGGCATCACGCACCATGAAGGTCCATGCTTTAAATTTAGACTGTGGAATGGTGTTTACACGCCATCCACTCAAGACTATGACTACAACTACTAAGGTATGAACCCACTGACCACCAATGTGCTTCCAGGATGCTCTAATCCCATATATCATATTAGATTGTATTCTACTATAGAAGGGCAGCGCTAATCTAGATCAGACAACCTGACCCTGTCTGACATGCCCAGCTCCATTACCCCACACCTTGTGCTTCTCTCTCACTAACTTTACACTATCCACTATTTACTATGCATGCCTCCAGCCGATGCTCTACCACTACTTACTATGTATGCCTCTAACTTATACCTTACAGGACACAGAGTAACAAGAGTAACAATGATTGTCTGCATGACTATAATGAATCTTGCTGCACAGGTCCCCTTACGACAGCTTATGTATTGTCCACCTGACATACCTTTTTGTGTGGAACCTACAGCGATTACCCTCCCCGGCTGTTCTGAGATGTCTCCAAGTCCATCACCTCGGGACTCCTTAGACTACACAGTCCACCATTTATTACTATTATTTATTGTTTATTGCTTAGTGTCTGTCAATATAACTATGCTTTCCACAATTATCTTGTACCAATCATGTGATACCCTCCGCACCATTATCATGTAATGTTCCAGTCGACACGTTTAACTGTATTTTGTTTTATTCCTATTTGTATTTCTCTTACACCTTTAATCCATCTTATTATAATTTTATGTACCCAAATCAGGCCGTGAACAAGGTCTTTGTCTAGACCGAAATGTTGTCCAGTGGCTATAACTTCATTTGGATGGAGTAAAATAAACCAGCAATTTGTATATCTAAAATCCGAGTTCACTCTTATCACCATCATGGAGGAATTCTTTTATGTGCTGTGCCAGGCTGACACAAATCAGCAAACTGAGACTTTGTACCGCAACACCCAGGTTCAGTCCTACCGCGACTCTAGCCTTTCATCGCATGCCATGTCCCCTGACCCCATGGACTTCTGAGCATGCATACTGAATTAGAGGTCCAATTTGGCCCAGTTTGCTTGTTCTTTCTTCCCCAGCCTCTGGTTTCTTTTTAGAGAGGGGTTTCAGCTAGGCAGGCGGCTTCTTCACAACCAAACAAAGTTGTCTTCCGCCAGTGTACAAAATATCACTTTTGTCAAAAGAATGAGATATGGATGAGGATTTTCACACTCCTTCGGATGAGGCGTGTATAGATGTGCCTTGCTAATGGTGTCCCATCATGCCACTGCCAGCCTGCCTAACAACATGTTCCATATCATATGGCTGCTGCTAATTCCCCTACTACCACTACCCTACCTCTACTGAGCTGCCACTGCCACTACTACTACTTCTACCCCTAAAGAGTCGCACACTCATCTATTGACTTGTCTGTTTCATGCTACTGCTGTCACATGCCACTATTACCCTATCCTTTCTATATTAACACTGTACTGCTGCTGGTCCAAATTAATTAGGAAAAATCTTCCAGGCCTGTTCAGAACAAGCCACTCTTTCTTCTGAAATTAACATTTGTGCATGAATATATATTAATAGGGCATTCTGCGCCTATTAATGCATAATTTTTGGATGCTTATGCAGAACAAGCCACTGTTTCTTCTGACATTAACAGGTGGGCATGTACAACCAGGGGCAGGCATATGTTTAGTCCCAGCAAGCCACTTTTTTCCCCCATATAACAATGTGCGTTTAAACATTATCTGCCCCCGATAAGGGACAATTTTTGGAAGCTTTCTAATTTTAAAAAAGCAAAACATATGCTTCAACGAAGTGTGTGTTGATTAACCCATTCAAGCGACAGCCAGTTTGGATCAAATGCCAGAGCCCCATTTTTCAGTTCTGACATGTGTCAGTTTATCTAGTAATAACTTTGGAACGCTTTTACTTATCCAAGCCATTCGGAGACCGTTTTCTCGTGACACATCATACTTTATGTTAGTGGTTAATTGGAGTTGTTACATTTTTTTTTCTGCTTTTAAGATGGATAGTGATACTTCATAATTTAGTTATTACTTTACATTCCCCAAATGCCTACTTTAAGTCTGCATCATTTTGTAAATGTCATTTTATTTTTTCAGGACGTTAGAAGGCTTAGAAGTTAAAAGCAAATTTAGCAATTTTTAAGAAAATTGCCAAAACCCATTTTTTAAAAGTCCAGTTTAGTTATGAAGTCACTTTGTGGGGCTTACATAGTAGAAACCACCCATAAATTACCCCATTTTAGAAACGAACCCCCTCAAGTTATTCAAAACTGATTTTGACAAACTTTGTTAACTCTTTAGGGGTTCCACAAGAATATAAAAAAATGGAGAGGAAATTAAAAAATTTCACTTTTTTGTGCAGATTTTCCATTTTAATCATTTTCCTGTAACACAGCAAGGGTCAACAGTCAAACAAACCATTGCAGAGTCTCACCAATGGGAGCGTTTACCGACAATGGAACGCTCTGATTGGTTCCTTGCCTGCTTCTCCAGTGTCTCTGCTTATAGTGTCACAGCCTCGGTAAGCAGATTGGACGTGACTGCACCTTCAAATGCAGTGGTGTGCTAAGGGGAAGGGGGGCGGTCCGCCCTGGGTGCTTGCTTTCAGAGGGTGCCAGAGCTTAGAAGCAATACGCGCTTCCATGAATACAGATGAAAGCTCTCATTGCTGGAGTGCAGGGAGCTGCACTCAGCTCCCCTGGCTTTGTCCCCGTGCTGAATGGTGAAGCAGGAAGACTAATTTGGTGCAAAATAAATTTCAAGAAGTTTCGTCATCTCTAAAATGATGAGCAAACCTTTCAAGATTTGGTTGGTTTTGCTGAATTGAGAGGTAGGGAGAGAAGGAGAGACCAATAAGTTACTCTGTGTTTGTCAGCAGTGGTGTACCGCCAATGGCAACAGACCATGCAGTTGATATGGGGCCCGTGAGGTTGGGGGGCCCGTCAGGCTGAATGGCCCTGCCCCCTCACTTTATCATCTTGCAAGCCGGTCTACACAGCAGCAGTAAGGAGGTTTTGGATAGTAATGCCTACCGCTTGTACTGGTTCCCTGCCTGTAAGCCAGATACACCTGGCCAATAAGCAGGGAGATGCCCTGATGCTGTCGCAGCTGATTGGCCAGCTGTATTTCAGCATCACCACATCTAGCCTCTGGCAAGGCAGGGACGTGTCTCCCGCTGCCAGCGCCATTGCAGTGAGGTGACAAGAGGTTCGTAGGGTGGACAGTCCGGCTTTCAGATTCCCTGTCCTCCGTGTGTCGCAGGGCCTGGATGGACACAGGGATGTCCTTTTGAACAGCTCACTCTCAGACAGCAGCACTGTGCTGTCTTATCGTGAGATGCAGGGTAAAAGTCACCCATCAATCCTCCCCTTCAACCCCTGCAGAAGTTGATTTTCACCTTATTTTTTCATTCCCTATCGGCTGCGGAGTGGGAGGGTGTGTGGCCTAACCAGGTCATGGGCGTGGTTTAGCGGGACCGTGGACGGGGTTTTTAAGTCCGTCTTTTGACGGTGGCCTGAATGGCCACCCTACCTTCCCCTTGAACTATGACCTCCACAGCACTCCGCTCCCTTAATAGTGTAATCCACAGCGCCCTTCCCCTTTAAAGCTGACCTACAGCAGTGAAGAAAAATGGCTGGGTTGTTATGGAAACCTGGTGTAAAACTGTGTGTATGTGGAGACTAAGGACCTGCGAGCTTCTATTGGCTGATAAGGAACATGTGACCGTGTGTATGTGTCACAGCCTCGGTGTGTGCCGCAACATTTTTGCCGAGCATGCTGGTTGCCGGTGGCAACTTGTTTTTATGCATGTGTGTGCACTTTCCCTTTTAGGATGTTTCCTTTCCCTGCTTTGGTGTGCACGGGGTTAAGGTGTGCTTGGTAGGTGTGGTGGGTGTGACCTCAGGCCTCCTATATGTTGGTGTGGTGGAGCCTGAGTGTCAGTTTGGTTTGTTTGTCAGCTTGGTGTGGAGCTCTGCTCCTGGGCTGAATAATACTGTCTGTGTGAGCTATCCCTATTTGTTATTATGTCACGACGGGGAGTGGGGAAAACCCCCCACCGTGCAATGCCAGTGGCTGCAATGCCAGATAGGAAGGAACAGGGAGAAGGTCAACACCTAGCGCAACCCTAATCTCCCCTTAGACTCCTACCGCATGAGCCGCCTCAGAAGGTAAGAGGGCTCATGCTCACCAACCTTTGACACTACTATCCCTACAAAGCCCTAGGCCTAATGACAGGGCAGAGACCACCCATTCATCCAACACCACGGATGAATGGTGTCTGAAACGGCCCAGTGGCAAGCAGGATAGAAGGCCATGGGCTAAACAGTACGGCAGGTAAGCTACACAGTAACATAACTATGCAATCATCACTTACCTGCCGTAGCCATGATGGAAGGTGGGTCCAAGCTGGAAAAGCCCACAGGCGAGTCTGAGCTTAAACCCCTCCGGGAAAGCCCGCCCCTTTCGGAGCCTCATACAACAATCAAACCTCCAAGCAAAACCAGCACCATAACTACATACACCAGGTTGGGGGAGGAATGATAGAAACACACCGGAGGGGACAACAGACAAAGCAAGAAATACAAAATAACAAATAGGGATAGCTCACACAGACAGTATCATTCAGCCCAGGAGCAGAGCGCCACACCAAGCTGACAAACAAACCAAACAAACACTCAGGCTCCACCACACCAACATATAGGAGGCCTGAGGTCACACCCACCACACCTACCAAGCACAGCTTAACCCCGTGCACACCAAAGCAGGGAAAGGAAACATCCTAAAAGGGAAAGCGCACACACATGCATAAAAACAAGTTGCCACCGGCAACCAGCATGCGTGGCGAAAATGTCGCGGCACACACCAAGGCCATGACAGTATGGCAGTTGGGATAATGAAGAAAAAGACCTGCAGGCTTCTATTGGCTAATGTAGGTCATGTGATGTGCCATATTTTCATTTTAGGGGAATATCTCCAGAACGGTACGTGCTAGAGAGCTGAGACCCGGTCTAAAAAAAAAAGAAGCTGTTTTCGTCTGCTTTGACTATGATAAATGGCTATTGTCTTGAAAGAGCAAGTTGCAGATTAGGGATGACGGAACTTGTATTTTCAAATTCGCCATACAAGGTCCGGGTTATCTAAGAATTCCGTTATGGATTCCGCTACCACGGACCATAAGTTATGGTGCGTGGTAGCGGAATGTATAATAGAATTCTAACCCGAACCTTGTACGCTGAACATGAAAACACAAGTTCGCTCATCACTATTGCAGATATGAGGCTGTGCATCAAAACGGTGATGTGAATGCGCCCTAAGGAGACTAGAAAGCGTTACTTATTTGATTTGTCCAGAATTGATCCAGGTCTGAATTGAACTTTTCAAAAAAGTTTAATGAATTGGACCCAAAATAAATTTGAAGTTTGCTCATCTGTATTAATATCCAAATTTTGGGGTAAAATCAGGATAAATTCTGAATTAATCGAATTCATTTGCTCATCTCTAGCATGTTTATTTATACATATGTCCTTGTGTTTTATAGCTCAATTTCCCCCTATTTTTTCCACCACGTTTTTGGTGATAGCCTCAAAACTGTTCAATCAGTGCATTTTCATAGTAAGCTTTATATTTATTACTGTGCTTGAATCTACACAGAGATTATACCAGGCCTCTTAACAGGAATCCAGCTCTTTCCTACCGTGTTTCCCCGAATATAAGACACTCTTATATTTATTTTTCCTCACAAAAACACACTATGGATTCTTTTCAGGGGATTTCTTATGGCTTATTTATCAGGGATCCAGTGAGAACTGGGTCCAATCTGCACGCTGATGCTGAGGAGACTTTTACTTTCACTCTCTCCCTCAGCTTGCTGTGCACAGAACGACCGGGACCTGACAGGGGGATCCCACCGTCTTGATGGGGCTGCCTGCAACTCTCCCGTCACCTACAGATGTGGGGTAGATGAGACAGCACCTACAGCAGATGTCAGGATGGGTTACAGTAGGTGAGACAGCACCTACAGCTGCTGTCATGATGCGGCAGATGAGAAGGTCTGCCCGCATCTTCTTTACCGCTCTGCGCAGGTACATAGCCACGTCCATCACTATGGCTTATTTTCGGTGTAACCCAGCTACGGCTTATTTTATGGTTATGTCTTATGGGTATGGGGAAACACGGTAGTAACTACCCTTTAACAGAGATGAGTAAAGAAGCTATGCTTGGTAGCCTGAGAGGTCTTGGTCGGCATGCAATTTCTTTGACTCAGCACCTTCCACACAATGTTCCTCTAGATTTCTAGGAAATTAGCACAACTTACATCTGCTGGCATCAAATAGCCTTACAAAAGGTAATTTGAATATCTTTTAGAGAAACCCAGAGGGGCACACTGAGCAGCATCTTTCTCTCTCTCAAGCAAACTATCCTACATTTCATTATTGACACCTTACTCTAGATTTTACCTGCCATGGTTTGAAGTTCCAAATGTTTGCACAAGTCCCACCAGAAAATGGTCCCTCTCCAGGCTTGCAGATTTTCATGTCATCTAAAGCTTTAGCCAAGGTATATATAGCAGCATACATAAACCTAGTATATTTTAGGCTGTTGTTGAACATAAAACTGTCAATTACTTCATCTATCTGTTCTTTTCCAGTGCAGTTTCTCTTTACAGAACTTAAAACATTGTCACTGTATGAAAATGTGCAGTTAAAAAGTTTTTCCCAGTATTGCTTCACCCAGTTTGGTCCTTCAGATGATAGTGGATGAATATTCTTCAGGAACTGCTTTAATCCTGGAATAAGATTATCATCACTACCTAAGCCAAGTGTGCCCTTTAAAACCTGGAAATAATTACTTGTTGTCAATATAAGCGACCTGATCCAACCAGCGTTGCCAATCACAATTTTTCCCGTGACATTTTGCTTCAGCATCTCATTTGCAATAGGAACAACATCAACTTCATTAGCAAACACAATGACAACCGTAGCTGTAGACTCTTTGATGGTCTCCACTATTCGTGGAGCATTGCGATCTGGTAGACTTATACGAATATATTCCATAAAAGCAACACATGCTCCAGCCTTGATCAACTCTTGTCTAATTGGGTAAATTCCCTGAAGACCATAATCACTGTCACTCGCAACAAGACCAATCCAAGTCCAACCAAAACTCAGAACAAACTGAGCCAGTCCAACGGATTGCAATTTATCGCTTGCAACAACCCTGAAGAAGGATGGAAATAGTTTCCTATTACTCAGGAGAGAGAGACTTGATAATTGACTGACCTAAAAATGAAAAACAAAAGGTGAAAACTTTAACATGCACAGGCATTATAGTTGGATTATACTGGTGAAGAGTGGTCATTCCATTATGATATTTTTAAAAATAAAAATAATTCAATAATTTTTTTAATAAACTTCAAAAATTATTTTTTAGCAGAATTGTTACCCATAATGGTAGATCAGGAAAACTGAAAACCTTGAAGGGTATGAAAAGAAAAGCTTTCTGTACTATAAGCTTTACCTTAAATCGACCCTCTGGTTCTAGAAAATAAATTCACATTAACAGGGGAATAAACAGAACAGTTACCTGGTGCTCTCCTTTTCTTTATAACTGCAGAAAAAAAACACCATGGAGCCTCATTTAAGAGTCTCAACACAGCAATCTAAAGCTCCCTGGGAAACAGTAATATGCAAAATAACTGTGGAGCCCCAGTTTTGGCTCTTCAACACAGTGAAAGCCAGATATCCCTCAAAAGAAGGAAAACCAAGCAAAGAGGTGTCCCCATTATAGAGATCACCAAATCCACCATATTAAGTGGCCCCTATGTCAAGATCCAGCTCTATTACAAGCCTTAAGGATATGACAGAGGAGAACCTAAGCCAGTTATCCATCCACAGACAGTTGTTTCAGGGTGTAGCCCCACATCAGTCTGGAGTAGAGTTCTTGGTACCGGGAGCAATGACTTGGAGACTACTCAAATAACAGTAGTAAACAGTAGCTGATCTTAGGGAGACCAGCTTAAAAAAAACACAGTGGAGACTCATTTAACCCCTTAAGGACCCATGACGTACCGGTACGTCATGTGTTTTTTCGATCACCGCTGCCCGGGCGATGATCGGAACAAGGTGCCTGCTCAAATCATTGCGCAGGCACCTCGGCTAAATGTGCGGGGGGGTCCCGTGACCCCCCCGTGTCGGCGATCACCGCAAACCGCAGGTCAATTCAGACCTGGGGTTTGCGGATTTTCTACGTTGCGGCGGCGGTGGTGCCATCGGGTCCCCATGGGGCTGTGGGGGGGACCCGATGGCATGGAAGGTAGCGCGATGTCTGTATCACAGTATTACTCATACAGCCAATGCATTCCAATTCAATTGGGATGTGCTGACTGACCCCCTTTTCTTTGCAGTTTGTACTGGAGGTGTGGCTGCCTCCCCAGTCGTGCACTCCCTCCAGCTCGTCTGTCCCACAGGTTGATTTTAATCAGTGTTAGTATTTAGCTTGGCCTGCTCCCCCCCACTCACTGAGGCCATCTGGCACCAGGAGAGTGATAGTGTGTGGACTCTCATTGCAGTCCTTGGTGACCATGTGGCGCCAGGGGTGGTGTGGAGTGGGCCCGGCGTGCATGCTGGTAACTGCTTTCCCTGGATGTAATGGAGGCCATTTTGGCACCGAAAATGACGAAAATTCAGGCGGATCCAGCATGTTAGTGGAACCTACACTTTCTGAATTTTATGATAGCCGCTATGGCACATAACAGGTATATTTAGTGTTAGGAACCTGTCTAACTAGAGATTGCCTTGACGTTCGGCAGGCAGGCTCAAATAATTTTGTACAAAATGATTTGCTAAGTATCTCTAACTTATTAGTTCAGCATTGCTAATAGGATGCAATTTTGTACTTTATTTGATTTGCAGTGAGCTGTTGCATTGCTTATTTTGTCTAACAGTCTTGTTCTCAGCCATAGCAACGTGCCCCTGCGCATTGGGATGTGCTGACTGACCCCCTTTTCTTTGCAGAAGTATTGGAATGCATTGTAAAGGATTAGACCCCCAAAAGTTCAAGTCTCAAAGTGGGACAAAAAATAAAGTGAAAAAAAAGTTGAAAAAATAAATCCCCCCCCCCAAAAAAATTAAAAGTTTCAAGTAAAAATAAACAAAAACTTAATTTTCCACAAATAAAGTAAAAAAAAATTAGTAAAAAATAGGGGGAAAAAAAGTATAAATTTTAGGTATCGCCGCGTCCGTATCGATCGGCTCTATAAAAATATCACATGACCTAACCCCTCAGATGAACACCGTAAAAAATTAAATATAAAAACTGTGCTAAATAAACAATTTTTTTGTCACCTTACATCACAAAAAGTACAACAGCAAGCGATCAAAAAGGCGTTTGCACACTAAAATAGTACCAATCTAACCGTCACCTCATCCTGCAAAAAATGAGCCCCTACCTGAGACACTCACCCAAAAAATAAAAAAACTATGTCTCAGAATATGGAGACACTAAAACATCATTTTTTTTGTTTTAAAAAATCTGTTATTGTGTAAAACTTACACAAATAAAAAAGTATACATATTTGGTATCGCCGCGTTCGTATCAACCAGCTCTATAAAAATATCACATGACCTAACCCCTCAGATGAACACCGTAAAAATAAAAAAAATAAAAACTGTGGTAAATAAACCATTTTTTGTCACCTTACATCACTAAAAGTGTAATAGCAAGCGATCAAAAAGTCATATGCACCCCAAAATAGTGCTAATCAAACAGTCATCTCATCCCACAAAAAATGAGACCCTACCTAAGATAATCGCCCAAAATCTGAAAAAACTATGGCTCTCAGAATATGGAGACACAAAAACATGAATTTTTTTTTTTGTTTCAAAAATGATATTATTGTGTAAAACTTACATAAATAAAAAAAAAGTATACATATTAGGTATCGTGAGTCCGTATCGACCGGCTCTATAAAAATATCACATGACCTAACCCCTTAGGTGAACACTGTAAAATAGAAAAAAGAAAAACTGTGCTAAATAAACAATTTTTGGTCACCGTACATAACAAAAAGTGTAATAGCAAGCGATCAAAAAGTCACACGCACCCCAAAATAGTGCCAATAAAACCGTCATCTCATCCCGCAAAAATCATACCCTACCCAAGGTAATCGCCCAAAAACTGAAAAAATTATTGCTCTCAGACTATGGAAACACTAAAACATGATTTTTTTTGTTTAAAAAAAGAAATCATTGTGTAAAACTTACATAAATAAAAAAAAGTATACATATTAGGTATCGCCGCATCCGTGACAACCGGTCATTCAACATGAATGTTGTAAATAACAAAAAATAAAAACGGTGCCAAAGCAGCTATTTCTTGTTACCTTGATCACAAAAAGTGTAATATAGAGCAACCAAAAATCATATGTACCCTAAACTAGTACAAACAAAACTGCCACCCTATCCCGTAGTTTCTAAAATGGGGTCAGTTTTTTGGAGTTTCTACTCTAGGGGTGCATCAGGGTGGCTTCAAATGGGACATGGTGTCAAAAAAACAGTCCAGCAAAAAACATGGATTCCTTTCCTTCTGCGCCCTGCCGTGTGCCCGTGCAGCAGTTTACGACCACATATGGGATGTTTCTATAAACTACAGAATCAGGGCCATAAATATTGAGTTTTGTTTGGCTGTTAACCCTTGCTTTGTTACTGGGAAAAATGGATTAAAATGGAAAATTTGCCAAAAAATTGAAATTCTGAAATTTCATCTCCATTTGCCAATAACTCTTGTGGAACACCTAAAGGGTTAACGACGTTTGTAAAATCTGTTTTTAATTACCTTGAGGGGTGTATTTTCTTAGATGGGTAACTTTTATGGAGTTTCTACTCTAGGGGTGCATCAGGGGGGGTTCAAATGGGACATGGTGTCAAAAAAAACCAGTCCAGCAAAATCTGCCTTCCAAAAACCGTATGGCATTCCTTTCCTTCTGCGCCCTGCCGTGTGCCCGTGCAGCAGTTTACGACCACATATGGGGTGTTTCTGTAAACTACAGAATCGGGGCCATAAATATTGAGTTTGTTTTGGCTGTTAACCCTTGCTTTGTAACTGGAAAAAAAATTATTAAAATGGAAAATCTGCCAAAAAAGTGAAATTTTGAAATTGTATCTCTATATTCCATTAATTCTTGTGGAACACCTAAAGGGTTAACAAAGTTTGTAAAATCAGTTTTGAATACCTTGAGGGGTGTAGTTTATAGAATGGGGTAATTTTTTGGTGGTTTCTATTATGTAAGCCTCGCAAAGTGACTTCAGACCTGAACTGGTCCCTAAAAATTGGGTTTTTGAAAATTTCAGAAAAATTTCAAGATTTTCTTCTAAACTTCTAAGCCTTGTAACATCCCCAAAAATGAAATATCATTCCCAAAATGATCCAAACATGAAGTAGACATATGGGGAATGTAAAGTAATAACTTTCTTTTACTTCATTTTACCAGTGTCATGAAGTACAATATGTGACGAAAAAACAATCTCAGAATGGCCTGGATAAGTCAAAGCGTTTTAAAGTTATCAGCACTTAAAGTGATGCTGGTCAGATTTGCAAAAAATGGCCAAGTCCTTAAGGTGAAATAGGGCTGAGTCCTTAAGGGGTTAAGAGTCTCAACACAGCAATCCAAAGTGCAAAGCTCCCTGGGAAACAGTAAAATGCAAGATAACCGTGGAGCCCCAGTTATGGGTCTTTAACACAGTGAAAGCCAGATATTCCTCAAAGGTAGGAAAACCAAGCAAAAGGGTGTCCCCGTTGCAGAGATCACCAGATCCACCATATTTAGTGGCCCCTATATCAAGTGGCCCCTGACCAATCAATGGGTAGGGCTAGACAAGTAGGAAGTGGTTTGGGCTACTGAAGCACAGTATGCACCAGGTCGTCTAAGAAGCAGTGCAGCCATTTTGGATAATAGAAGGGAATTTGAAGACCTGCAACTAAGATGAAAAAGAGGTCACCGTATAAGTGTTCTGTTCATTCTACAGTTAATGTGTTTTTATTTTTTTCTTGAACCGAAGTGTTGGTTTAAATAATCCTTTCCCCATTTACATTGGAGTGGTACTGTAGCTTTGTAACAAAAGATCTGGCTAGTAATTCTTGTACAAGTCACTGGCCATCTGAGATTATTGCTGACTCTGCCTCTAAGGCCTCATGCACACGACCGTTTTTTTAAGGTCCGCAAAAACGGGGTCCGTAGGTCCGTGATCCGTGACCGTTTTTTCATCCGTGGGTCTTCCTTGATTTTTGGAGGATCCACGGACATGAAAAAAAAGTCGTTTTGGTGTCCGCCTGGCCGTGCGGAGCCAAACGATTCCGTCCTGAATTACAATGCAAGTCAATGGGGACGGATCCGTTTGACGTTGACACAATATGGTGCAATTTCAAACTGATCCGTCCCCCATTGACTTTCAATGTAAAGTCAGGAGTCCCTATTATACCATTGGATCAGAGTTTTCTCCAATCCGATGGTATATTTTAACTTGAAGCGTCCCCATCACCATAGGAACGCCTCTATGTTAAATATACTGTCGGATATGAGTTAGATCGTGAAACTCAGATCCTACAGTATATTCTAACACAGAGGCGGTCCCATGGTGATGGGGACGCTTCAAGTTAGAATATACTAAGAACTTTGTACATGACTGCCCCCTGCTGCCTGGCAGCACCCGATCTATTACAGGGGGCTGTGATCCGCACAATTAACCCCTCAGGTGCCGCACCTGAGGGGGGATAATTGTGCGTATCATAGTCCCCTGTAATAGATCAGGGGCTGCCAGGCAGCAGGGGGCAGACCCCCCTCGGCCCCCCTCCCTCCCTCTATTGTATTATTTTCATTGGTGGCACAGTGTGCGGCCCCCCCGGCCCCCCTCCCTCCCTCTATTGTATTATTTTCATTGGTAGCACAGTGTGCGGCCTCTCCTCTCCCCCCCAATCATTGGTGGCAGCGGAGAGTTCCGATCGGAGTCCCAGTTTAATCGCTGGGGCTCCGATCGGTAACCATGGCAACCAGGACGCTACTGCAGTCCTGGTTGCCATGGTTACTTAGCAATATTAGAAGCATCATACTTACCTGCTGCGCTGTCTGTGACCGGCCGGAAGCTCCTCCTACTGGTAAGTGACAGGTCTGTGATGCGCATTGCTTATCGATCTGTCATTTACCAGTAGGAGGAGCTCCCGGCCGGTCACAGACAGCGCAGCAGGTAAATATGATGCTTCTAATATTGCTAAGTAAGGGGAGGCCGCACACTGTGCCACCAATGAAAATAATACAATAGAGGGAGGGGGGGCGGGGGGGCCGCACACTGTGCCACCAATGAAAATAATACAATAGAGGGAGGGAGGGGGGGCCGGGGGGGCCGCACACTGTGCCACCAATGAAAATAATACAATAGACGGAGGGGGGGCCTGGGGGGGGGTCCGCACTGGCCACCAATGAAATTCAAACTGGGGAGGGAGGGGTGTCTTCCCCCTGCTGCCTGGCAGCCCCTGATCTCTTATAGGGGGCTATGATATGCACAATTAACCCCTCAGGTGCAGCACCTGAGGGGTTAATTGTGCGGATCACAGCCCCCTGTAAGAGATCGGGTGCTGCCAGGCAGCAGGGGGCAGTCATATACACAGTTCGTAGTATATTCTAACTAGAAGCGTCCCCATCACTATGGGAACACCTCTGTGTTAGAATATACTGTCGGATATGAGTTTTCACGAAGTGAAAACTCATCTCTGAAAAAGCTTTTATGCAGACGGATCTTCGGATCCGTCTGTATGAAAGTAACCTACGGCCACGGATCACGGATGCGGATGCCAATCTTGTGTGCATCCGTGTTCTTTCACGGACCCATTGACTTGAATGGTTCCGTGAACCGTTGTCCGTCAAAAAAATAGGACAGGTCATATTTTTTTGACGGACAGGAAACACGGATCACGGATGCGGCTGCAAAACGGTGCATTTTCCGATTTTTCCACGGACCCGTTGAAAGTCAATGGGTCCGCGAAAAAAAAACGGAAAACGGCACAACGGCCACTGATGCACACAACGGTCGTGTGCATGAGGCCTAACCTTCATCTTAACCCTGTCTCTGGATTCTGCTTTCCTTTGGATTTGTACTCTGACTCTGATTTTGACTTCAACCCGTCCGACTACTGAACATCATTAAACATTGTGTTTCTAAAGGATAATTCCTGACTTTTTTCCAGAATTTGTCTCTGCTTCTGCTTCATACATTCCTAGCAACCATCACTACCACAGCTACTCTGGGAACCAAAATGTGGGAATCTGACTGCTAAAGTCCATAGATCAGAAATCTCTGATTAGTCAGTACCAAACAGACTTTGGTTCAAGCATCCACACTTCCTTTAAGGCCCCCTGCACACGAACGTGTGCACCTTGTTGCCGTATTGCGGACCGCATTTGCGGATCCGCAATACACGGGTGCCGTTCCGCGGGCATTCCGCATCACGGATGCGGACCTATTCACTTGAATGGGTCCGCAAATCCGGAGATGCAGAATGGTGTGGAACAGAACCCTACGGAAGCACTACGGAGTGCTTCCGTGGGGTTTCGTCCCATACTTCCGTTCCGCAAAAAGATAGAACATGTCCTATCTTTTTGCGGAACGGACAGATCGCGGACCTATTAAAGTGAATGGGTCCGCGATCCGCTGTGGCTGCCCCACGGACGGTGATCGTGCATTGCGGGCCGCAGCACAGCCACGGGGCGCACGCGTTTGTGTGCCGGAGGCCTATAAATTATAATAATTAACATTTGTTTCTTGGCTGCATTTCTGGAAGCCCTTCAGCATGTGATACTCAAGAAGAACTGCAGTCTGTGGACTTTTTATGTGGCCTTCAAACACAAGCCAGTCTTTGTAACTCCTCAGTTAGGTTTTTACTTTCAAGTAGCTGAATATTCACCCTGTCCTGTCCTGCATGGAACCAGTTCGCTTCACCCCTAGTCATTTTAGCTTTGGGAAACCTGAGACTTACTTTCCCTTCTGTGGGGATTTTTTCTGGTAGAGAGGGTAAGCGGATGCAGTACAGAGGCAAAAACCAGTTGGTAAAGCAAAACTTCAGTGTTTATTTACACATAAGGCAAAAACAAAATGACAGTTCGCAGTCATTTTGTTAGCAGTTTTTTCACCAGTGGTCCACAACAGGCTTTAGGTGGCCTGTTTCCCAGCATGCGGCTCTCAGCCCTCCAGCACGGCAAAAAGCCTCAGATCCCAAACACAGACTGACTGTGCTCCCCTGTCAGAGAGGAGTAATCCACACCACCTGACAGTGCTGACTGCTTTTAAACCTGCCAAGACCCGGCCTGGAACATGGGGAGTAGCCACCCACCCAGCACTTTGGCTACTCCCAGTACCCCGGACCAGCTTTACAGCCATACTAAACAGCTGAAGTGTCAGACTGCAATCTGCAATACTGACAACTGAGAGAAACCGGCTCTTACCTCACCGAGGCCAGGAACCTCGGTGACACATACCGACCATCAATGACGGTCCCTTGTTCCTGCCTACACTTCCTACAACCTTGAGAGTTCAGTGTGAGCATGAGTTTTGGAAGTGTTTGCAAAAAAATAAAAAATAAAAAGCAGTTACAAACAGAATAGGGAGTGGGACACATTTAGTTAGGCACGTTGAAGGAAGGTAGAAATGTCCGGGTTCATCAGGGAAAGAATAGGGATGGTATTTACTTAGAGTTCTGTGTGTTTTATACTAAGGGGAGGTGCTGCTGGAAAGTTCATGTAGGAACTGAAAATTCTACAATCACCAAAATCCTGCACCAATGCTATATATGCTTTTTTCCCTCAGCAACAGCAGCATATGTTATGCTGCAAACACTGTGCAATTGCATTTTTTCCTCAATTTTGCCACCTTTTGCAATTGGGCATCTCAGCGCGTTTCAGTGCATCATTTCACACATTGTATTGCGTCAAGGTATCATGCTGTTTCAGTGAACGCATTTTACTGCCATAACTTCATTAATATACCCATATTAGTTAAAGCATTATACAGTCAGGTCCATAAATATTGGGACATCAACACAATTCTAACATTTTTGGCTCTATACACCACCACAATGGATTTGAAATGAAACGAACAAGATGTGCTTTAACTGCAGACTGTCAGCTTTAATTTGAAGGTATTTACATCCAAATCAGGTGAACGGTGTAGGAATTACAACAGTTTGCATATGTGCCCCCACTTGTTAAGGGACCAAAAGTAATGGGACAGAATAATAATCATAAATCAAACTTTCACTGTTTAATACTTGCTTGCAAATCCTTTGCAGTCAATTACAGCCTGAAGTTTGGAACGCAAAGACATCACCAGACGCTGGGTTTCATCCCTGGTGATGCTCTGCCAGGCCTCTACTGCAACTGTCTTCAGTTCCTGCTTGTTCTTGGGGCATTTTCCCTTCAGTTTTGTCTTCAGCAAGTGAAATGCATGCTCAATCGGATTCAGGTCAGGTGATTGACTTGGACATTGCATAACATTCCACTTCTTTCCCTTAAAAAACTCTTTGGTTGCTTTTGCAGTAGGCTTTGGGTCATTGTCCATCTGCATTGTGAAGCGCCGTTCAATGAGTTCTGAAGCATTTGGCTGAATATGAGCAGATAATATTGCCCGAAACACTTCAGAATTCATCCTGCTGCTTTTGTCAGCAGTCACAACATCAATAAATACAAGAGAACCAGTTCCAATGGCAGCCATACATGCCCACAACATGCTTCACTGATGAGGTGGTATGCTTAGGATCATGAGCAGTTCCTTTCCTTCTCTATACTCTTCTCTTCCCATCACTCTGGTACAAGTTGGTCTAGGTCTCATCTGCCCATAGGATGTTGTTCCTGAACTATGAAGGCTTTTTTAGATGTCGTTTGGCAAACTCTAATCTGGCCTTCCTATTTTTGAAGCTCACCAATGGTTTACATCTTGTGGTGAACCCTCTGTATTCACTCTGGTAAAGTCTTCTCTTGATTGTTGACTTTGACACACATACACCTACCTCCTGGAGAGTGTTCTTAATCCGGCCAACTGTTGTGAAGGGTGTTTTCTTCACCAGGGAAAGAATTCTTCGGTCATCCACCACAGTTGTTTTCCGTGGTCGTCCAGGTCTTTTGGGGTTGCTGAGCTCACCGGTGCGTTCCTTCTTTTTAAGAATGTTCCAAACTGTTGTTTTGGCCACGCCTAATGTTTTTGCTATCTCTCTGATATATTTTTTTTCAGCTTAATGATGGCTTGCTTCACTGATAGTGACAGCTCTTTGGATCTCATCCTTAGAGTTGACAGCAACAGATTCCAAATGCAAATAGCACACTTGGAATGAACTCTGGACCTTTTATCTGCTCATTATAATTGGGATAATGAGGGAATAACACACACCTGGCCATGGAACAGCTGAAAAGCCAATTGTCCCATTACTTTTGGTTCCTTAACAAGTGGGAGGCACATATGCAAACTGCTGTAATTCCTACGCCGTTCACCTGATTTGGATGTAAATACCCTCAAATTAAAGCTGACTGTCTGCAGTTAAAGCACATCTTGTTTGTTTCATTTCAATTACATTGTGGTGGTATATAGAGCCCAACATGTTACAATTGTTTCAATGTCCCAATATTTATGGACCTGACTGTATTATTTCAAGATACCGTATAGTTTCAGTGAACACATTGTACTGCATTAATATAGCAGCTTCACTCAGAGCATTGTATTATCATCTAACAGGTTTGCGTGCTGTGAGCTCGCACCTGTTTTCTGCGACCTTACTACACAGGTGTAATCTGGGTCCCTAGCAGCCAAGTCCAACAGCCCTCATAGTGGACTATGGAAAGACGTAGCCTTAGATCAACTAACCTGGGTGATGAAGGAAGATACTGTAACTAGCAGCTTTTAAGTTTGATGGTGGTGGTCCTGGATGCCGATCTCTGTTTTCTTTCTCACCTCTGTTTCTTTACAGAAATGCTTTATTTTTTTATTTTTTTTACGCTTACCAGGAATTTGGTGTATCCAGCAGAGAATGCCAGGAATCGGCTGGACACTAACTGCAGCGTACAGTGGTTTATGTCCGGCCGACTCTCAGCATTTTTGCCCAAATGGGGCTGGATCTCCACTGAACCCTATTATAATAGGGCTGTCGGGCATTCCGGTTACATCCAGTAGTGCAGCCTTACTTGCCATGCACATTTCCATTTGTTTTATGTTTAGCCAGTGATCATTATCAGTGACAAAAATTACAGTCTTTGTCAACATTTGTACTTATTGTATCCTTTTACCTGTGGAAATTTGAAGGTTCCCAAGAAATGAGCCAAGATAATTGAGTTGGTTGAAACTTCAGATCCAATAGTAGCTGCGAAGGATGATCTAGAATGGCACTGGTTGTTAGTGAAAGTCGTACTAGCGTCAGTCAGGAACTGTAAAGCTCCTTGTAATTCATAGTGAGGTATGTTACACGTGTCATACATCTGATATCCTAACGTAATATTTGACAGAAGAGAGGGATCTCTGTTGACCTCCTCAATGGTGAACATCAAGGTCTGAAGCATTTGATATGATTCAAGAAGAAACCTGGAGGACACAAATATATTACTTTCTGCATATGAATTTTCAGTGAATTTTCTCATTTTTAGATTGTATATTACTACAGTAGCTATTAATGTTAGTATAGTAGATGATATTAATGCTGTACATTATGTTACTGTTCATAAAGTGTAAAATTGCATTTTCTTTCTATTTTGGATGGTACTGTGTTTTGTCAAAATTCATAAATGATGGAATATTGTTGAGTTGCCAGAGTTAACTCAAACATTCCCAAATACCTCTAAATAAATAAAGATCCCCTCTGTTACCGCCATGTTTCCAGTGGCTGCAATGATGATGTAGAATCACTGAGACTTGAGATTAGCTAAATTGGTCATATACCTCTACATCACTGTTGCAGCGTCTTATACAAATGCTGTGAGGAGAACCGGAGCTGTGGAATGGAAAATGGTGGGAAAGTAATGATAGTGTACCATGACAAGCGGTGGATTTTGTAGCAGAAAATTCCACAATTTCCATTTATCTGAATGGGACTTGCAGAAATCCATGTGGTTGCCGACAAAACAACCCTATTAAGATGACTGGAACTACTGCTGTTCTGTTATTTGAAGCCAGGTCAAGTCTCTTTCCTGTTCTCTGACATTACAAATCAAGCCAGTTGTGTTGCAAGTATGTATGTCTCTGCTATTGCATGTGTTAATCTGCAAGTACGAATTGATGTTTTGTTTGTCTATATCATTGCTACCCTATTCTACATGTAAAGTTTGCCATCCTGTGTTGCTATTACAGACCTTGTTCATCAGAAACTGCTTGATTCCTCTGGACTCTGTGTTAATTATTGGACTGTGTTTGTACCAGCCCGTTCTTTGTTGTGTCTACTTAAGGTTACACATTCATATCTTATTTTACTGTATGCTGATTCTGAACGGTTAATTATTATCTGTACCATCAATTTAAAATAAAGTAACATTGAACCATAACACAAAAACAACAACAGTACACACCAATCCATAGAACATCACAGCTCTACCACAACCATAGGACGAAACAACCACAGTATAAGGCAACTATACCACAGGACAATCCTAGAACATCACAGATCTACCACAACCATAGTACGAAACAACCACAGTATAAGACAGCTATACCACAGGACAATCCTAGAACATCACAGATCTACCACAACCATAGTACGAAACAACCACAGTATAAGACAACTATACCACAGGACAATCATAGAACATCACAGATCTACCACAACCATAGTACGAAACATCCACAGTATAAGACAACTATACCACAGGACAATCATAGAACATCATAGATCTTCCACAACCATAGTACGAAACAACCACAGTATAAGGCAACTATACCACAGGACAATCCTAGAACATCACAGATCTTCCACAACCATAGTACAAAACAACCACAGTATAAGACAACTATACTACTGGACAATCATAAAACATCACATATCTGCCACAACCATAGTACGAAACAACCACAGTATAAGACAACTATACCACAGGACAATAGTGATGAGCGGCAGGGGTCATATTCGAATTTGTGATATTTCACAAATATTTTTTTGAATATTTGTCATATATTCGCAAATTCGTATATTTGTTATATTATACTTTTTTTTACGCGAAAATCGTCAAGGTAATGATCGCGTAATATGCGAATATTGCGCACTCAATACAGTCGTGGGTCAAAAACAAATATATAGAACTATAGAATATAGTGCTATATATTCGTAATGATGAATATTCGTCATTTTTTCCATCTGAACAAATGATTCCTCCCTGCTTTTTGCTTGTGGGCCAGTGACTCATTGGCCCACAAGCAAGAAGCAGGGAGGAATCATGTGTTCAGATGGAAAAAATTACGCTCAACACTACTGGACAATCATAGAACATCACAGATCTGCCACAACCATAGTACAAAACAACCAAGTATAGGACAGCAATACCACAGGACAATCATGCTACCATATGAAATAAATCCTAGCCATAGGGAAAAATTCCAGGGCTTTATTTCATCTTAAAAACGATCCAGATACACAGGCCGGCTAGGCTGCATATTGACACGTTTCAGGTCATATTTGGAGTTAATCCTCTGACCCTATATAATTATCACATTTGAGAGCTAACAGATATTAACCCTTCGTCAGCAGGAGAAGAGACCAAGTTACTTAGAAACATACATGATATCCAATTATAAACAAATGTAAAAAAAAAACAACAATGTTTAAAAACTCAAACGTGATAAATAAAGTCATCATGTTACACACGTGTAAAACTTCTGGTAGTTTAAGCATCCATTGTGCTTCTGCATAAAGCAATATTCATCGAAGACCACCACCTGTGGCTGTGACCCTCTTCAGACCCGGAACGATAACATGGGAAGTATCACCACCATGCTACTGTAAAATATGGTGTGATGTTGCAGAGAGATGTCACTGTGTTTTTTTGTGAGTTTCTCCAAGTTTGTTGTATCAGATAGATGTCAACATATTCTAACCTTCAAGGGGTTATTTATCCAATTTGCATACCGTCAGGTCTTGACAGCAGATACATTATTTCTCTATTAAAAATTTTAGGGGTAGAGCTGTTACATTAGGCTCTTCTAAATTCCCCTACAGAAACTGCCTTGATGGTGTGGGGTCACATGAACTGGCATGCAGGGTGGTATTAGATGTGATCATTTTCCTATAGGTCTCAGTAACCACCTTGTCTGAAAGAGGTTCTCCAAATCAACCCAAATTCAAAAATTGTATTTGTTGCTGATGGTAATGAAAAATGAACTGTAAATTTTATTTATTGTTATTAAGGGGGGCAATGTACTCTGATATGGCTATTACAGGACCAGAGATGAAGAGCAGACCGATAATGTTTTTCAAAATAACGCGTGTAGATATTAAAGATGGGGAGACCTTCGCTCATACTGACAGCCCAAGTTGACTGTACATAAAGTACCCCAAGAAACATAAAATAGTTATGTTTCAGAAACCCTTAAACAGAGCTGAGCAAAGAAACTTTTCTTGGCTGTCTGAGAGGCCTTGGTTGTGGTACTATTTCTTCTTATGGAGGGTGTCGAGTGTGCATGAGGAGTATCGTAACCCAGTGAATGTTCCTCTGGGTTTCTTGGAAAAATATATGAAAATTAGCACATCCTACATCTGCTGGCATCAGAAAGGCTTAGTAAAGCTAATTTGAATATCTTTCCCAGAAACCCAGAGGAACATTGTCTGGCCTACAATACTCCTCACATGTACTACACATGCTATAAGCTCTCCATAATGAGAAAGAGTGCGAAGTTTATATTTTTTTTATTTTTCCCAAGAATCAACCTCTCTCTCAAAAATTCCGAACCGGTAGAATTAATTCACTCATCTTTACTGCCAAGTCATGTGGAATGGATATCTATAATGAAACATTGACCACGAAGAACCATGCATAACCCCGCTGCCAAGAAAATGCTTCAGGAGCACCTCAAACATTTTTGGTGTCACGAATATAGCCCGGCATATGCTCTATCAATGGTTGTAACAAAGAATGCACCCATTTGGACAGTCATTGGCAGAGCCTATGACTGAAACTATAGGTCATGGTGGAAGAGGAAAAATATGTTTATGGACCTTGGGTAATGCATGTAATATTGATAAAAATAGGAAAATCAGCAATCCCAAATTCTGCTTGTTTCTTGTTAATTACACCCTGGGTCAAACCCTCCAGTAGTAAATGCTGTCATTTTATTTTAAAGTCAGGCAAATAGTCACATGTCAACTTGCGATAACTTGTAATATCCTACAAGTTATCGCAACTTGTAATATCCTCAAGAATACAAATCGTGCCCCCATGTTCTGATTGCGATATTACTATATCGGCCATGTGACACAAATTATGTTGTTTAGAAAGGCTGATTAAGTCACGCTTGACCAAGTCCTAAAAACGATCCAGGGCTGCAAAGCTTGACAGCTGGATAGAAAAAATGATTCATAACCCTAAAGGCAGAGGATTGATTGACATTCTCTACAGCAAACATACCGCGGGACAATCATAGAACATCACAACTCTACCACAGCTATAGTAGAAAACAACCAGAGTATATGACAACTAGACCATAGGACAATCATAGAACATCATAACTGCACTGCAACCTCAATACAGGGTGGCAATAGAATATCATAGCTATGCTACAAACATAGCACTAGACATCCATAGGATAAGAAGATCACAATACAAGGCAACCATAGAACAACCACACCATAGCTTCTTCATGAATAGAGCTATGCACAACATTTTCATGTACAATCATTGACCTGCCCATGGATAGACAATCCCAATGCTATTCACACCATCCTATATTACACATATTTGCCGTAAACATCTCATTGGTTCACCATCAGTCATAAAACCTGCAACCTTATCGTATCAGGTTTTTTGATTGAGGTGGTGAACCAACAGAGACAACTGTTCTTAAATTTATAGACCTAGGAAGGAGGGGGGGTGGTAAAATTTATAAAAAGCAAGAAAAAAAAGCATCAACTTGTTGCATCAACTTGGCATTGAGCTCACTTACACTCTGCAGGTAGTCCTGGGTGGTTTCACATTAAATGTAAATTTTTGGTAGATCTTGTCAGTGTTAACAGTCACTAATACTCCTATCATGATATCGCCAGGCTTTCTTTTCCCCTCCAGGTCTGAAAAAGTCGGTAAACTGCACGTCTGACCCAAGCAACAGACAATGGACATGAAATGTAACAGGAGGATCTCCAGCAGTACTCTATACACATGCTCCATATAACAGTGAATAGCCAATGGAAGAGCTGAAAAAATAGAAAGTGCACATAGTAATAGGTTACGTCATCTTTCCCTAACACCTGTTTGCTTGATGTAAAGTTGATGACTTAGATAATTTATGATATTGAGTAGACTAACCAACAAAGGATGCCCCATGTCCAAAGAGGAGAAGCAGTTGCTTGCCAATCAAGCAGTCAGGTATTGTATGAGAACCATCAGCTATTCAATTGTAAACTAAATGGATGAATTAAATGTAATAAAAGAAACAAAAATTAATGACATTATTTTTACCCATGAATGGTAATTTTGTTTTATATTACTCATGGATCTTGTTGGAATATGAAGAATTTAACAAGCAGTGTGATTTCCTACAAGTAGCTAGTTCATGTACAGAAACACACACATTGGGGGCTAAATGGGATGGCAATGATATTTAGCACTTTATCACTATGCCTAGACCCAAAAATCAATGGTCCTGGCATATCTAGCGAGACCAAAACAGAAGAAGGTGATCGTGTTTTCACCACCTATGGAAAAAAATACCGGAGAGAAGGAAGAAAAGAAGATATGGAATGTAGAGAGAGTTTGGATTTTTGATGTACATAGTAAGCCAAATAGGGAGCACCAATACATACAGTTTTCAGGAATAACCTACTGCTTCTGATATTTCCATGTATAATTATATTAACGGAGTTCTCTGAGACCATAAGCCCTATTGAGATAGCCAGGCAGGGTGCAAAAGTTACAAAAATAAGTCACAGGTACTCTGGTTCCAGTTCTGAGCTCCCTTCTCATCTGTTTCTGGGTCCTGCTGGACCAGAAATTTGGTGTGCCATTTACAGGCTTGTCACCACTGGCAGAGGTCATTTTATGAACACGACACTACTGAGATCATTGATTGTCCAGCAGTGGTAACATGCATTTTGACAGCACATCAAATTTCTGGTCCAGTGGGAACCAGAGGTAGAGGAGAAGGGGGCTCAGCATGGGACTCGAAGTATGTAGACAGGTGAGACCTTTTTTGTTAGTCCTTCCCAACCATCTCAACAAGGGTTCCTGGTCTGGAGAACCCCTTTAAGCACTGTAATTGATTCAAACTTATATGTCCTCCTTATTTTTCCTCTTGGTTCCACATATCTCATGATGTGTGGCACAAGATGACTAGTGGCAAAAAAAAAAAAAAGATTGTGATGCAAGTTTCGCCCCGTAGCGTGATTTACTAGCACATTACTCTATTGTATTGAATTAGCGTTTTGATACATTATACAATTTATGTAGCATTGAGTGGACACATCTGTACATTTTTATATAGAGTATTTTAACATATTTACAAATAGAGAATGACAATATAATGACATACTAATATAATAGTAACTTCCTCCCACCTATCCTTCTATTGTTAGAAATAGTGATGAGCGGCATAGGCAATATTCGAATTTGCGATATTGCACATTTTTGGCCGAATATTCACCATAACTTTGCAAATTCGAGAATTCTTGATCTCCAGTCATTGTTTACTTGATTGAGAAAATCAGCAATGTAATATATTCGCAATAAATTTGCTATAAATTTGCGATTAAAATATTCAACACTATTCGCAAATACGAATATATAGCACTATATTCTAAATATTAGCGAATTCTCAAAGTGGCTATATACGCGATTAAAATTCGCGATTTGAATATTCGCGCTCAACACTAGTTAGAAAATGAATATACCATATAATATATTATTTACTTAATTCATTGATTATTGGTTCCACATGACTTCTCATACAAAGATGCAGAAAAAAAGAAAACTATTTAAGATTAATTCAAAGATTATGTTACAAGAACTTTGAGAGGTAAAAAAAATACCATAAATGATCAGGTGGGATCCACAAGTTCAAGAGACCAAAGACAACTCAAATGATCACTGGACCTTTATATCACACATCTACATCCATAACCTCAAAATTCTTTCATTTTTGTTGTCTGGGTCCTATATGCTTATACTTTATCTGGACACTTCAATGCCCACCTCAGGTGACCAATGGTTGACTCCTTATGTACAGTACCAAACCCTATTCATTATCTACAGACTCCACATGGTAGACAACGATATATGAATGGAAATTAGTACAGTATACAATGAGTCCAACATCATCTTTTTGACCATGGTTGAGGTTGGCATTGAACTGCCCATTTGGTGGTTATAGATGTAGGTGTATGAGAAAGGTTACAAGATTGATCTGGTTGTAAGATCTTTCATCCTCTTCTGAGCTTAGTTAATCTAGATATGCAACTTGTTTGTATTGTATGTCTAAAGAGTTTTTAATTATGGGATCAAAGCCAACAATATTGGTGGCCTTCCTTTGGTCTTTCCTTGGGAATTGGGAGGTTCTACAATATAAGTGAGATGTACTGATGTCCAGCATGTATGGATGTTGGTGACTGATACAAAATGCATCTATGTCATGAAGCTGTTATGTGTATAGATAATGACTAAAGAAATAGTGTACATATTATACTCACAGTAAAGAAATCCTAAAGTCTTCCAATATGGAGTATCAGGGGGATCTCTGTAATACACAACACAATGATCCCAATGCATACAGTATATTCCATTTACTGGTTTATATAAAGGTACAGTATTGTAATTGGTGGTAATACGCTTGCCCTGGGTGCAGTAATTAAAGTTTCTCTGAAGACGTTTCTCTCACTTGAGACCTATGACTGTAAGTTTTATTATAGAAATATACTGTAATTGTTTTGATAATGGTGCAGATGTGACCTTTCTGCTTTCTATTCACATACATTTTCTTTGAAACTCTCCTGTGGAAACTTGAAAAACATATGCTTTTTCATAACACAGATCTTCCAAAAATTGGGAATTGAGCATTATTTCTGGCATATAAAAATAAACAGTGGCTTGTTGGGACCAAGCTTCCAAAAATATGCCTCAACGGGGCAGAATGCCTGCCTATATTAATAAACGCACAAGTGTTAGTTGTTAGACGAAACACTGACCTGTCCCAAACAAGCCTGGAAAAATTATCTTACTGGTGAGCAGCAGCTGTACAGTGTGGATGTTGAAACGGTAGAGTGATTGTGGCATGTGGCCATAATAGAAGCGGCAGAACAACACAGAACAAACAAGACAGTAGATGTGTATGTCATGATGTAATGGGAGGGGAGGAACACCAGAATGACAACAGGAGGAAAAATACCAGGAACTAGGCCTCAAGGCTAGGGAAAGGTAAAAGGTAACCAGCTAGGAAACCTTAAACCTAGCCCTGACACCTGTCAGTATGACTAGACCCTGAACGTGGGAATATTCATACACCGGAAACCTAGGCCGTAGTAATCCTGAATAGCTCTAGCAGTATTGATAGGGTCTGAGACTACTGGTTCCTTCCCAAATGAACGAACCAGCATCTCCCTGAGGCCTAGTAAGCAATGAGCAAATGGGGACAACAAAATACAAAGAGAAGAACACTTATCTTCAATAGAAAATGGATGAGCAGGAACTCAGATGAGGACCATACACCAGCTCTTCCAACTCCAGGCAGATAATATCAACAGCATGGTATGAAGTGTGAGTCCTGACTAAATAGAGGAGTAGAAATGACCACAAGCTCCACCTGAGACAAGAGGTGTGGTCATACCAACAACAACACTGCAACAAGGGAAAGCAGAGAGGCTGTCAGATAACCTCACGTGCAGCCAGTCTCTCAGATCTTCTAACCTCTGTCATGGCAGGGACCGTGACAGGTCTCCCCCTATTACGGGTGACCTCCGGACACCCAGGACCGACCTTATCTGAATGAGCCCTGTGAAAGGCTTTCACAAGGCGACTAGCATTAACGTAGGCCGCTGGAACCTACATTCTCTCCACTGGACCGTAACCCTTTCAGTGAACGATATACTGAAGGGATCTACTGAGAATTCGTGAGTCCACTTTCCTGGTGATGTGAAATTCAAGATTACCGTCCATCATGACAGTAGCGGGAGGCAAGGAGGACGGTTCAGCAGGTTCGACATATCTCTTCAACAAAGATTTGTGGAAAACATTATGAATTTTTAAAGACTGCAGAAGTTGAAGACGAAAGGCTACCGGTTTAATAATGGCAGAGATCTTATATGGACTAATAAACCTTGGACCCAACTTCCAACAAGGAACCTTCAACTTAATGTTTCTTGTGGACGGGACAAACTGAATCACCCACTCTCAGGTCTGGACCACTCATACGTCTCTTGTCAGCCATACGTTTATACTTTTCCATTTTTTTTTATTGTTTAGAATTTCCTTCCAAATAGATGACAAAGAAGAGGAAAATCGTTCCTCTTCAGGTATACCAGAAGTCTTAATACCAGAAAATGTGCCCAACTGCGGATGGAACCCATATGCACAAAAAAAACGGCGACTTATCAGTGGACTCCTGCCTACGATTATTTATGGAAAACTTGGCCAAAGACAAAAAAGAAGACCACTCCTCCTGATTCTCTGAGACAAAACATCTCAAATAAGTCTCCAGATTCTGGTTAGTGCGTTCAGTCTGTCTGTTCAACTGAGAATGAAAGGCCAAAGAGAAGGACAATTGTACTCCCAGGTGAGTACAAAACACCTTTCAGAATCTGGAAACAAACTGAGTCCCCCTATCAGACACCACATAAGAGGGAATACCATGTAGCTTCACAATGTTATCAACAAACACTTGTGCAAGTGTTTTAGCATTAGGTAGACCTGATAATGCTATAAAGTGCGACATCTTGCTGAAGTGATCAACAACCTCTAGAATCACAGTTTTTCCTGAGGAATTTGGCAAATCTGTGATAAGGTCCATGGATAAATAAGTCCAAGTCCAGTACAGAGGCAAAAACTAGTTTGTAAAGCAAAACTTCAGTGTTTATTCACACATAAGGTATAGCACAAAACGCAAGTTACTTTGCAGTCTTGGTGTTCGCACACACGAAAAGTTCATAAAGCAAGAAAGTCACCTTATCTCCTGGGTGTTAGTTCACACCCTGCTGGCAGTTCTGCCTCATCAAGTCCATAAGCAGGCTTTAGGAGGCCTGTTTCCACTACACCCGGGTCTCAGCCCTCAAACTCGGCACAAGCCTCAGAACCCAACACAGAGATCCCCTCTTCAGAACCCAGCTGTCTTTTAAAGGCAGCTAGGTGTTGTCAAACCCCGGTCCAGCAATTAAAATCCAGTCCGGTATTTGACCCCACCTGGATGCAAATCAGCCCAGCAGCACACGGTGGGAGGAAAATACCTGTTTTCCCAGACCATACCCATCACTGTGTCACAGCAGTTTAGTGTCATCTGCAAAAATTTATATTTTACTGTGCAAACCTTTTACAAGATCATTAATAAATATATTGAAAAGAATAGGGCCTAATACTGACCCCTGAGGTACTCCACTAGTGACAGTGACCCACATACAGACATTTTATTCTAGTCCAAGCATTCTCATTTTATATACTAACCTTTTCTGTGGTACAATTAATCTCGCGGTCTCTAGTTTTGCTGCTTTTATTTGTTTTTTACATATTCTATTTTTTTCCTTATAGTTTTTCATTGCTTCCTTGCTACCCTCCTATTTTAGTGACTTAAAGGGAGTCTGTCACCAGATTGTGACCTTATAGACTGCTTACATAGCGCTCTAGCATAGCAGTCTATGATTCTAATGGTACCTTTGATGTTTGCTTGTGAAGTTCCCCCAAGGCAAAAACTGACTTTTATTCATATGTAAATTAGGGCTCGCAAGTTCCCAGGGCGGCGTTCACCTCGTTGGTGCCCAGGCTGTTCTGCCTCTTTTCATCATATCCCCGCCCCAGCTTCTTCCTCTGCCCGCCCCGCTCTTCCTTTGCGCCCTCAATCTCTGCAGCGAGATCCCGCGCCTGCACTATCCATTGCTTGGCCGGGGCATGCGCACTGCGATGGCACATTGCAGAGGGTGGGCAGGCTTGAGTGTTTCTGCTTCTAGGAAGGTGTAGACATAATTTTCGTGCTCTTGAAAGGGCGTTCTTGAGTTTTCCCGCTTCTGAAGGGTATGAAGAAGCGGCACCATTACACGAATATGGCGAATTAACCCTTTAAGTGCTGGTGTGCACGGTTTAGCGCTGTCTGGCACCGCAATAAAGTCAATTTTCTGAGTTTGGGCACAGTCTGTAGGCCTTGTAGCAGGGATAGGCATACAATCCAATCCTGTTGGCACACAGCTCAATCCTGTTAAGGCACACAATTCGATCCGATCCTGTTATGGCACACAGTTTGATCCTGTTCGTGACGCCAAATTTGCAATGAGCAGGATACGGGTATACGCTGATGCCAAATTATGCAATGACTGGGTCAGGTGTACAAACCGGTTTCCAAAAAAGTTGGGACGCTATACAAATCGTGAATAAAAACTGAATGCAATGATGTGGAGGTGCCAACTTCTAATATTTTATTCAGAATAGAACACAAATCACGGAACAAAAGTTTAAACTGAGAAAATGTACCATTTTAAGGGAAAAATATGTTGAATCAGAATTTCATGGTGTCAACAAATCCCCAAAAAGTTGGGACAAGGCCATTTTCACCACTGTGTGGCATCTCCCCTTCTTCTTACAACTCTCAACAGATGTCTGGGGACCGAGGAGACCAGTTTCTCAAGTTTAGAAATAGGAATGCTCTCCCATTCTTGTCTAAAACAGGCCTCTAACTGTTCAATCGTCTTGGGCCTTCTTTGTTGCACCTTCCTCTTTATGATGCGCCAAATGTTCTCTATAGGTGAAAGATCTGGACTGCAGACTGGCCATTTTAGTACCCGGATCCTTCTCCTACGCAGCCATGATGTTGTGATTGATGCAGAATGTGGTCTGGCATTATCTTGTTGAAAAATGCAGGGTCTTCCCTGAAAGAGATGACGTATGGATGGGAGCATATGTTGTTCTAGAACCTGAATATATTTTTCTGCATTGATGGTGCCTTTCCAGACATGCAAGCTGCCCATGCCACACGCACTCATGCAACCCCATACCATCAGAGATGCAGGCTTCTGAACTGAGCGTTGATAACAACTTGGGTTGTCCTTGTCCTCTTTGGTCCGGATGACATGGCGTCAGAGATTTCCAAAAAGAACTTCAAATCGTGACTCGTCTGACCACAGAACAGTCTTCCATTTTGCCACACTCCATTTTAAATGATCCCTGGCCCAGTGAAAACGCCTGAGCTTGTGGATCTTGCTTAGAAATGGCTTCTTCTTTGCACTGTAGAGTTTCAGCTGGCAATGGTGGATGGCACGGTGGATTGTGTTCACTGACAATGGTTTCTGGAAGTATTCCTGAGCCCATTCTGTGATTTCCTTTACAGTAGCATTCCTGTTTGTGGTGCAGTGTCGTTTAAGGGCCCGGAGATCACGGGCATCCAGTATGGTTTTACCGCCTTGACCCTTACGCACAGAGATTGTTCCAGATTCTCTGAATCTTCGGATGATGCTATGCACAGTTGATGATGATAGATGCAAAGTCTTTGCAATTTTTCACTGGGTAACACCTTTCTGATATTGCTCTACTATCTTTCTGCGCAACATTGTGGGAATTGGTGATCCTCTACCCATCTTGGCTTCTGAGAGACACTGCCACTCTGAGAAGCTCTTTTTATACCCAATCATGTTGCCAATTGACCTAATTAGTGTTAATTGGTCTTCCAGCTCTTCGTTATGCTCAAATTTACTTTTTCCAGCCTCTTATTGCTACTTGTGCAAACTTTTTGGGGATTTGTTGACACCGTGAAAATTGGAATCAACGTATTTTTCCTTTAAAATGATACATTTACTCTGATTAAACGTTTGATCTGTCATCTACGTTCTATTACAAATAAAATATTGACATTTGCCATCTCCACATCATTGCATTCAGTTTTTATTCACAATTTGTTTAGTGTCCCAACTTTTTTGGAATCCGGTTTGTAGATGATAGTCTATAGTTTGTTCGTGACATCAATTGCTGTGTGCGCAGGGTACTATCACAGGGCCCTCCCAAGGTGTTATAATGCACGTCCCAGGTTAGGAATGCCAGAGTGGTATAATGGGCCTATAATGTCTCTATAGGTGATGATAATGGTGTCAACGATGTATCCTACCTGGGTCCTGGCTCACTTGCAATAAATTTGAGTGTAGTGAAAGTAGGAGTAATAGAGGAATTTTGCAGTCAGGTCCAAATTGATAAAAGGCAGGGCCAGCACTACCATATTGTGGCACATTATATCACTCCAACAGAGCCAAATACCACAGTACATCACAAAATACTGCCACCAGCAGCACAAAATACATCGCCAAACACTTCCACTGGCCAGCCATGAGGAAGGATCAGGTGCGCACCTGGGCATCGGCCCACCAGGAAATTTCTCTGTAAGTTCTATGGCCAATCCGCCCCTGGCACCGACCAAAAATGCCTACAGGTCACCCACAGACTTAACAGGCCGATTAAGTATTGTATTTCTGTGTCACTGGTGCAAAGGTGTTGTATTGCACCCATATAAATGTCTACAGGTCATCCACAGCGTCCTGTCCCTACACTAGTCAGAGCAGAATGGCGGCACACCACGTCATCCGGCATTTATGCATGCAGGGTCACATGGTGACTAGACATGACTGTGATGGTTTTCAAGTGTCCGCAGCTTAAACACTTGTTGATTGGCTGCACTGCATCATGTCAACAAGCTTTATTTTAACTCTGAACAATAAACACGAAAACAGATTTTTGTGCCAATGTCCATGTTCGGGTACGAAACCGAACAGTGCGGTCTGGGTTCGCTCATCCCTATTTATATGCGGTCTGGGTTCGCTCATCCCTAATTATAACATATTATCACTATATAGTGGCAATATGTCACCAGGGAATGATACTGCAAAGCACCACTTCACATGCTATGACTAAAAATCCTGTCATTACTTTTAGAGCTCGTTTGCCTGGCCATTACCTGGAAAGACAGGGCAAACGGGTAACGGTGAAGAGTGTCTATATGATAGGAGTAATATGAAGGCAATCATGAAAGAGGCAATTTTTGGTGAAGATGGTCAGAATGTTGAAACCGTATGAGTGGAATTACAAATGGAAGGACCCATGGATCAAACACAACAATTCAAGTGGTCCCACAAATGCTCAATTGAGTTCAGGTCTGGAGAATTAGGGGCAAGGGTGGTACTTGCAAGTCTTAGTTATGCTCTTCCAATCAATGTCGGACATTTCTAGCCATGTGATATATCGCATCATGTTTTTTAATTTTTTTATTCTCTGTTTATTTTTATTGAGGAAGTAATAAACAATACATCATGTCTTACAGGTAATCTTATGCAAATGTCACATGGGTTTAGTGAATAACAGTAGTTTCGCTTGTGAAGTGAAGTTACAGTCTCAAATACAGTGACTTTCCATAGAGGAACATATCTCCCATGTGTCGAGATTTCCAAAACAACCAATAAATACGGAGACAATGAGAGCAAAAAATTAATTAATTAGTTATTTACGGTAATTAATTAATAATCAATAAGAACAGATAGGCTAGTGCCTAAAGTACAGCAAAAGGACTTTGGCATGCACGGGGAGTATCTTAAGTTGTATAGGGAGTGGTCAATGTCTTAGCTTCAGTCTGTCATGCATTGTTGGACATCACTTCTCATAGTAAACACCAGCCAGGGCGACCAGATCTTTGTATATTTGGTAGTTGAGGCAAATGTGTACGATCCCAGTTCTTCCATTCTAGTTATTTGGCCCACCTTCTGCAGCCAGTGGGATATGGGTGGTGCATGTTTCTGTTTCCAGAATAGTGGGATTATAGCTTTAGTGGCTAATAACATATTCCTCCATAATTAGTTGTTATAGGTAGCTGGATATGCAAGCAATAGGTTCAGAAATAGTAAAGTAAGGTAGTTGATATATCTGGAGCTCCCGGACACACTTTGTTGAGTTCTACCCCTACTCTATTCCAAAAGGGTTTGATTAGGGGACAATCCCACCACAGATGGAGGTAAGACTCAGGGCCTGAGAGGAATCTCCAGCAGGATGAAGGGATAAGGGGGTCCATGGCATGTAGAGCTACCCAGAGTTTTATACCACCTACTGACTACTTTGTAGGAGGTCTCCTGCATGGTAATACACCAAGTTGGGCCACATGAATTCCTATATATCTGTATGGCATCTTCTTTGTATAGCTTAATGTCTAGGTCACTTTCCCAGGCAGTAGCATATGAGGGTGCAGAACTTTCTGGGGGGCCCACTAGCATTTTGTATATTGTAGAAATCAGCTTTGGGGCAGGGGATCTCTGAGCAACTAACCAGTAATGATCCCTATGTAAGATGTCTGCTATCGGTAATGTCTTACAATTGGATAGAAGCTGATGAGAGTAGGTGAGGTGGTCTATCTTAGTGCAGAGGAGCATAGATTGAAGGGTAGATAGGTCTGGAAAGGTTCCATCTACCAAGATGTCACATAGTCTATACCTGTTCAGTATTCTCTGCCTGCCAGTCCAAAAAGAGGTAAATGAGTCATTCATGCCCTAAAGGTCTCCCAAACCCAGGAGGGGTGAGCCCATAGCATGAGTATGTATTGGGAATACCGAAAGGGGAGCTTTCATTAGAATAGGGGTTCCAATGGGAGGGTGTTTCCCCAATCTGTCCCAGATTAAAGCTTGGGTGAGTGAATACCCAACTATTTCTTCCTCAATCCGAACATATAATTTCGGTTGAGGGTTCCTGTACCAATCCAGGATCCTTGCCAGCAGAACTGATCTATAAAGTTTTTCAAAGTCAGGGAAACCAACTCCGCCTCGATGTCTAGGTTTAATCATGGTGGAGTGGGCGACTCTGCACATTTAATTTCCCCAAGTGTACTTTAGAAGTGTTACAGATTTGAGTAAAAAAGGAACGGGCAGAAATATGGGAAGGGTTTGGAATAAATATAGTAATTTAGGCATTGTCATCATCTTCAGAAGATTAATCCTACCTAGCTAGCTATGAGATATATGGGATTTTCCAGGAAGCTATTATACTTTCTATTTGCCGAAGCATGAAGGCATTATTTAGAGAGAACCAGGTGTCAGAAGTGTGGGACACCTGGAGGCCCAAGTAGTTTATAGAATTGGTAGACCATGCAAAGCTGGCATTGGATTTAGCCATTTGAATCATTTTGGGAGGGAAGAAGATATTCAGCGATGTTGACTTGGTCGGATTGATCATAAAGTTTGAAAGGCATTGGAAATCTTCGAACAATACTAATAACAGGGGTTGAGACACATCTCTGTTGGAAGTTATGATGAGTAAGTAGGGATGAGCGAACCCGAACTGTATAGTTTCGAATTTTGGGGTGTCCGTGACACGGACCCGAACCCGAACATTTTCGTAAAAGTCCGGGTTCGGGTTCGGTGTTCGGCACTTTCTTGGCGCTTTTTGAAAGGCTGCCAAGCAGCCAATCAACAAGCGTCATACTACTTGCCCCAAGAGGCCATCACAGCCTTGCCTACTATTGGCATGGCTGCGATTGGCCAGTGCAGCATGTGACCCAGCCTCTATATAAGCTTGGGTCACGTAGCGCTGCACGTCACTCTGCTGATACAAGCGTAGGGAGAGGATGCTGCTGCGACGTTAGGGCGAGATTAGGCAGATTAACTCCTCCAAAAGACCTTATTCAGTGATCGATCTCCAGCTGTGGATCATTGAAGTGCTGATATTGAATTGCTCACATTTTTTAGGCTGCCCAGAGCGTTTTTATATCACTTTTTTCTGGGGTGATCGGCGGCCATTTTGTGGCTTGTGGTGCGCCAGCACAAGCTACCACCAAGTGCATTTAACCATCAATAGTGTGGTTATTTTTTGCTATATCCTACATCAGGGTCAAGCTTTCATCAAGTGCATTTAACCATCAATAGTGTGGTTATTTTTTGGCCATATACTACATCAGGGGCAAGTTGAGCCTGTCACCCAGCGCCTAAAAAATAGGCCTGACATTTCTATTCCTCCAAATCAGTACTGTTTTAGCTGGTCAAGTTATTTTTAGTGACCGTAAAAGCACAGTTTTTGTTCTGGGTTGAAAAACAATTCCCAAATTTGCCATTCTCAAAATTAGTAGTTTCTGCTATATCAGGCCTACTTTAAATCTATCCCAAAAAGGGTATATTAGATTCAAGGTGCTGATAGTGTCATTCTGAAAAACTTAACACACACGCTACCGTGCAGATACAAGTCTAATTCTGTGATTAAACGTATACCTGTCACACAGCGCCTAAAAAATAGGCCTCACATTTATATTCAGCTAAATCTGTCATTACTGGTGTGCCTGTATTAGTGTAATACGGTACCTAAATAGATAGCCAGATAGTGTTAGGTGTCTGTAAAAAAAAGGCCTAAATTTTAATTCAATACATTGGCCCGAATAATATTTTTCTTATTGTGGTGAACGGGAACAATGAGGAAAACAACTAGTAAGGGACGCGGACGTGGACATGGTCGTGGTGGTGTTAGTGGACCCTCTGGTGCTGGGAGAGGACGTGGCCGTTCTGCCACAGCCACACGTCCTAGTGTACCAACTACCTCAGGTCCCAGTAGCCGCCAGAATTTACAGGGATATTTGGTGGGGCCCAATGCCGTTCTAAGGATGGTAAGGCCTGAGCAGGTACAGGCATTAGTCAATTGGGTGGCCGACAGTGCATCCAGCACGTTCACATTATCTCCCACCCAGTCTTCTGCAGAAAGCGCACAGATGGCGCATGAAAACCAAGCCCATCAGTCTGTCACATCACCCCCATGCATATCAGGGAAACTGTCTGAGCCTCAAGTTATGCAGCAGTCTCTTATGCTGTTTGAAGACTCTGCCGCCAGGGTTTCCCAAGGGCATCCACCTAGCCCTTCCCCAGGGGTGGAAGAGATAGAATGCACTAACGCACAACCACTTATGTTTCCTGATGATGAGGATATGGGAATACCACCTCAGCACGTCTCTGATGATCACGAAACACAGGTGCCAACTGCTGCGTCTTTCTGCAGTGTGCAGACTGAACAGGAGGTCAGGGGTCAAGACTGGGTGGAAGACGATGCAGGGGACGATGAGGTCCTAGACCCCACATGGAATGAAGGTCGTGCCACTGACTTTCACAGTTCGGAGGAAGAGGCAGTGGTGAGACCGAGCCAACAGCTAGGCAAAAGAGGGAGCAGTGGGCAAAATCAGAACACCCGCCGCCAAGAGACTCCGCCTGCTACTGACCGCCGCCATCTGGGACCGAGCACCCCAAAGGCAGCTTCAAGGAGTTCCCTGGCATGGCACTTCTTCAAACAATGTGCTGACGACAAGACCCGAGTGGTTTGCACGCTGTGAAATCAGAGCTTGAAGCGAGGCATTAACGTTCTGAACCTTAGCACAACCTGCATGACCAGGCACCTGCATGGAAAGCATGAACTGTAGTGGAGTAAACACCTTAAAAACAAGGAAGTCACTCAGGCTCCCCCTGCTACCTCTTCTGCTGCTGCCGCCACGGCCTCTTCTGCTGCTGCCGCCTCGGCCTCTTCCTCCGCCTCTGGAGGAACGTTGGCACCTGCCGCCCAGCAAACATGAAATGTACCACCAACACCACCACCTGCGTCACCAAGCATCTCAACCATGTCACACGGCAGCGTTCAGCTCTCCATCTCACAAACATTTGAGAGAAAGCGTAAATTCCCACCTAGCCACCCTCGATCCCTGGCCCTGAATGCCAGCATATCTAAACTACTGGCCTATGAAATGCTGTCATTTAGGCTGGTGGACACAGACAGCTTCAAACAGCTCATGTCGCTTGCTGTCCCACAGTATGTTGTTCCCAGCCGGCACTACTTCTCCAAGAGAGCCGTGCCTTACCTGCACAACCAAGTGTCCGATAAAATCAAGTGTGCACTGCGTAACGCCATCTGTGGCAAGGTCCACCTAACCACAGATACGTGGACCAGTAAGCACGGCCAGGGACGCTATATCTCCCTAACTGCACACTGGGTAAATGTAGTGGCGGCTGGGCCCCAGGCGAAGAGCTGTTTGGCGCATGTCCTTCCACCGCCAAGGATCGCAGGGCAACATTCTTTGCCTCCTGTCTCCTCCTCGTCCTACTCAGCTTCCTCCTCCTCTTCTTCCACCTGCTCATCCAGTCAGCCACACACCTTCACCACCAACTTCAGCACAGCCCGGGGTAAACGTCAGCAGGCCGTTCTGAAACTCATATGTTTGGGGGACAGGCCCCACACAGCACAGGAGTTGTGGCGGGGTATAGAACAACAGACCGACGAGTGGTTGCTGCCGGTGAGCCTCAAGCCCGGCCTGGTGGTGTGCGATAATGGGCGAAATCTCGTTGCAGCTCTGGGACTAGCCGGTTTGACGCACATCCCTTGCCTGGCGCATGTGCTGAATTTGGTGGTGCAGAAGTTCATTCGCAACTACCCCGGCATGTCAGAGCTGCTGCATAAAGTGCGGGCCGTCTGTTCGCGCTTCCGGCGTTCACATCCTGCCGCTGCTCGCCTGTCTGCGCTACAGCGTAACTTCGGCCTTCCCGGTCACCGCCTCATATGCGACGTGCCCACCAGGTGGAACTCCACCTTGCACATGCTGGACAGACTGTGCGAGCAGCAGCAGGCCATAGTGGAGTTTCAGCTGCAGCACGCACGGGTCAGTCGCACTGCGGAACAGCACCACTTCACCACCAATGACTGGGCCTCCATGCGAGACCTGTGTGCCCTGTTGCGCTGTTTTGAGTACTCCACCAACATGGCCAGTGGCGATGACGCCGTTATCAGCGTTACAATACCACTTCTATGTCTCCTTGAGAAAACACTTAGGGCGATGATGGAAGAGGAGGTGGCCCAGGAGGAAGAGGAGGAAGAGGGGTCATTTTTAGCACTTTCAGGCCAGTCTCTTCGAAGTGACTCAGAGGGAGGTTTTTTGCAACACCAGAGGCCAGGTACAAATGTGGCCAGACAGGGCCCACTACTGGAGGACGAGGAGGACGAGGATGATGAGGAGGAGGTAGAGGAGGATGAGGATGAAGCATGTTCACAGCGGGGTGGCACCCAAAGCAGCTTGGGCCCATCACTGGTGCATGGCTGGGGGGAAACACAGGACGATGACGATACGCCTCCCACAGAGGACAGCTTGTCCTTACCTCTGGGCAGCCTGGCACACATGAGCGACTACATGCTGCAGTGCCTGCGCAACGACAGCAGAGTTGGCCACATTTTAACGTGTGCGGACTACTGGGTTGCCACCCTGCTGGATCCCCGGTACAAAGACAATGTGCCCACCTTACTTCCTACACTGGAGCGTGATAGGAAGATGCGCGAGTACAAGCGCACGTTGGTAGACTCGCTACTGAGAGCATTCCCAAATGTCACAGGGGAACCAGTGGAAGCCCAAGGCGAAGGCAGAGGAGGAGCAAGAGGTAGCCAACGCAGCTGTGTCACGGCCAGCTCCTCTGAGGGCAGGGTTAGCATGGCAGAGATGTGGAAAAGTTTTGTCACCACGCCACAGCTAACTGCACCACCACCTGATACGGAACGTGTTAGCAGGAGGCAACATTTCACTAACATGGTGGAACAGTACCTGTGCACACCCCTCCACGTACTGACTGATGGTTCGGCCCCATTCAACTTCTGGATCTCCAAATTGTCCACGTGGCCAGAGCTAGCCTTTTATGCCTTGGAGGTGCTGGCCTGCCCGGCGGCCAGCGTTTTGTCTGAACATGTATTCAGCACGGCAGGGGGCGTCATTACAGACAAACGCAGCCGTCTGTCTACAGCCAATGTGGACAAGCTGACGTTCATAAAAATGAACCAGGCATGGATCCCACAGGACCTGTCCATCCCTTGTGCAGATTAGACATTAACTACCTCCCCTTAACCACATATTATTGTACTCCAGGGCACTTCCTCATTCAATCCTATTTTTATTTTCATTTTACCATTATATTGCGGGGAAACCCAAAGTTGAATGAACCTCTCCTCTGTCTGGGTGCCGGGGCCTAAATATGTGACAGTGGCCTGTTCCAGTGGTGGGTGACGTGAAGCCTGATTCTCTGCTATAACATGAAGACTGATTCTGTGCTGACATGAAACCAGATTCTCTGTTACGGGACATCTCTCCTCTGCCTGGCTGCAAGGGCCTAAATATGTGACAGTGGCCTGTTGCAGTGGTGGGTGACGTGAAGCCTGATTCTCTGCTATGACATGAAGACTGATTCTCTGCTGACATGAAGCCAGATTCTCTGTTACAGGACCTCTCTCCTCTGTCTGGGTGCCGGGGCCTAAATGTGTGACAGTGGCCTGTTCCAGTGGTGGGTGACGTGAAGCCTGATTCTCTGCTATGACATGAAGACTGATTCTGTGCTGACATGAAGCCAGATTCTCTGTTACGGGACCTCTCTCCTCTGTCTGGGTGCCAGGGCCTAAATGTGTGACAGTGGCCTCTTCCAGTGGTGGGTGACGTGAAGCCTGATTCTCTGCTATGACATGAAGACTGATTCTGTGCTGACATGAAGCCAGATTCTCTGTTACGGGACCTCTCTCCTCTGTCTGGGTGCCGGGGTCTAAATATGTGACAGTGGCCTGTTCCAGTGGTGGGTGACGTGAAGCCTGATTCTCTGCTATGACATGAAGACTGATTCTGTGCTGACATGAAGCCAGATTCTCTGTTACGGGACCTCTCTCCTCTGTCTGGGTGCCGGGGCCTAAATATGTGACAGTGGCCTGTTCCAGTGGTGGGTGACGTGAAGCCTGATTCTTTGCTATGACATAAAGACTGATTCTGTGCTGACATGAAGCCAGATTCTCTGTTACGGGACCTCTCTCCTCTGTCTGGGTGCCTGGGCCTAAATGTGTGACAGTGGCCTCTTCCAGTGGTGGGTGACGTGAAGCCTGATTCTCTGCTATGACATGAAGACTGATTCTCTGCTGACATGAAGCCAGATTCTCTGTTACGGGACCTCTCTCCTCTGTCTTGGTGCCGGGGCCTAAATATGTGACAGTGGCCTGTTCCAGTGGTGGGTGACGTGAAGCCTGATTCTCTGCTATGACATAAAGACTGATTCTGTGCTGACATGAAGCCAGATTCTCTGTTACGGGACCTCTCTCCTCTGTCTGGGTGCCAGGGCTTAAATGTGTGACAGTGGCCTGTTCCAGTGGTGGGTGACGTGAAGCCTGATTCTCTGCTATGACATAAAGACTGATTCTGTGCTGACAGGAAGCCAGATTCTCTGTTACGGGACCTCTCTCCTCCGTCTGGGTGCCAGGGCCTAAATGTGTGACAGTGGCCTCTTCCAGTGGTGGGTGACGTGAAGCCTGATTCTCTGCTATGACATGAAGACTGATTCTGTGCTAACATGAAGCCAGATTCTCTGTTACGGGACCTCTCTTTTCTGTCTGGGTGCCAGGGCCTAAATGTGTGACAATGGCCTCTTCCAGTGGTGGGTGACGTGAAGCCTGATTCTCTGCTATGATATGAAGACTGATTCTGTGCTGAACTGAAGCCAGATTCTCTGTTACGGGACCTCTCTCCTCTGTCTGGGTGCCGGGGCCTAAATATGTGACAGTGGCCTGTTCCAGTGGTGGGTGACGTGAAGCCTGATTCTCTGCTATGACATGAAGACTGATTCTGTGCTGACATGAAGCCAGATTCTCTGTTACGGGACCTCTCTCCTCTGTCTGGGTGCCGGGGCTTAAATATGTGACAGTGGCCTGTTCCAGTGGTGGGTGACGTGAAGCCTGATTCTCTGCTATGACATGAAGACTGATTCTCTGCTGACATGAAGCCAGATTCTCTGCTATGGCATGAAGAGACTGATTCTCTGCTGACGTGAAGCCAGATTCTCTGCTATGGGACCTCTGTCCAATTGATATTGGGTCATTTTTTTTTTTTTTTTTTTTTTTTTTTAATCATTTCCCTATCCACATTTGTTTGCAGGGGATTTACCTACATGTTGCTGCCTTTTGCAGCCCTCTAGCTCTTTCCTGGGCTGTTTTACAGCCTTTTTAGTGCCGAAAAGTTTGGGTCCCCATTGACTTCAATGGGGTTCGGGTTCGGGACGAAGTTCGGGTCGGGTTCGGATCCCGAACCCGAACATTTCCGGGAAGTTCGGCCGAACTTCTCGAACCCGAACATCCAGGTGTTCGCTCAACTCTATGAGTAAGTCGTCTGCCGTCGTATGGCATTGTCCCCCAACTTTTACACCTTTAATGTCTGTCAATGTTTTTTGTATGAGAGCCTCCATGTTGAGGACAAATAAAAGGGGTGAGAGCGGACATCCCTGTCTTGTCTCGTTTGTGATCCGGAAGCTTGAGTATAGGGTGCCATTTATTTTAATAGACACGGCAGGGCAGTTATATAGTGTAAAGATGGCATTTATAAAAGTCTACGTAGGCCAATTTTCTCTAGGGCCAACTGCATGTACAGCCAATCGATTCTATTGAACGCTTTTTCAGCGTCTGTGGATAAAAGCGCGATGGGGGACTTTTTTAGCCTTTGCATATTGTAGTAGATGCTGTATTCGCAAGGCGTCTTTCCCTTCCTTACCCTTCATAAATCCTGGTTCACCAAGGAGGGGAGTAGATTTTGCAGCCTATTGGCGAGCCTCTTGGCATACAATTTGACATAGACATTGAGTAAAGATATAGGTCTATAGCTACTGCATAGTTTGGCATCCTTTCCCTCCTGGGCATATAGGCCAACAATTGTGACTGGGGTATTTGCAATAGTGCCTTTCAAAAATAGAAATCTACCATCCAGGTCGGTCAGGCTCGACAGCAGTGTAAATGGTGTACCTTTTTTGATAGCAATGGTTACACCTCTGGACTTGGACTCGCCATAGCAGGTGTGGCACCATTGTGAGAAATACATCTGAGGTAAAGAAGGGTTCTAACCTAGTTTAAAATGGGCTTCTTGCAGGATAGCCACTTCAGCATGAAAACATGGTAAGGTTTGAATGACATGGGACCGTTTTTGCGGTGAGTTTAGTCCCCATGCATTCCATGTCAGCACATTAACAGTAGCCATAGAAAACAAAACTATAACTCGTTAATTCAAACTCAAAAGGCAAAAGTGATGAGTAATATTAAATGGAGTAAACCCTGTCTAGGATATGTATTATAGTGTAAGAGATAGTGTGCCCCTTCTATTAGTGCACCTTCTAGCTTGTCATACTGGAACTATGATAGACTAGTAGTATGAGAGGCTCCAGGACCGGTGGGTCACCAAGTTGACAGATACTGATCCTGATACAGGAGTCCCTCCCCAATTCATGTCCCAGGTCGAAATAATAACTCTGCACATGAGCAGGTCAGTGGTGTCTAATCATCATATAGCTATAGGAAACAGAAGCAGAAAAAATAAGAAACAAAAAACAAAATATATAAAACTGAATATTAGATACTGTGTAGAGGGATAGCTATTCAGTCCTCTGTGGTAGACAGATGTTTCCAAAGATGGCGGCTTTTGGCCATTTTCCACGGTATCGCCTCTGGCAATTTGGGAAGGTCCGTCAAGTCTGTGATCTGTAGCCAGGACGGAATCTCCAATGGCGTCAACCCAATGGCTTCACAAAAGGGGTCAGGTCATCAGGTCTTCATATGAATCTGATAGATCCCTGCAAGGAAAAAGACAGACCAAAGCGGAACAGCCACCTGTATGAAACCGCTTTTGCACGGAGTGCGTCAGTGACTGGTTTAAGTTGCCTGCATTTGTTGAGTGTATCTGGAGAGAGGTCCTGGAAGAAGGAGAGCCGAAACCTTTCATAGGTAATCTCCTTTGTGTCTCTGGCTGCTTTTAGTATTGCATATCTATGCTGGGAGTTGAGGACTTTGCATATAATGTCCCTAGGGGGCTCTCCCTCTTTGAGTTTTAACCTCAGTGCTCTGTGTGCTCTCTCTAGGACCAAGTCCCCAGCTGCCTCAGGATTCATTAACGGTCTCAAAATTAAGTATGTAATGTCCATCACAAAAGAGTCAGAGGGGGATTCGGGTATGCCTTTGATCCTCAGATTGTTCCGCCGGCCTCTGTTATCTTGATCTTCATTGTAGGCTAGAAAGTTGTTCATACGTGCTTGACATGTTTGGAGCTTCATCCGCCGTTGCTTCACCAAATGCTATTAGAGAGGCTTGATTTTCTTCTAGTCTTTCAACCCTGCCTCCTACGTCTCTCACGTCTTGTTTGATATCAGAGAGGTCAGCTAATACAGGTTGCAGAGCCGTCTCTATTATTCTCTGCAAGGCCTTTTGTGTAGTGACCAGTTGGGCGTCTTTGGCTGGCTGCCTTTCTCTGCATAGACTTTTAGCATCAGACGATTCCAGAGGATCTTGGGAGGCAGAGGCCAATTCAGCTAGTTGATGGTAGGGTTTGGGATGTTGAGAGCGTTTGTGCAAAAATTCTTCCATGTCGTGCTGCAATTTTTTTCTGCTTAAGTGTAATCTCTCGTTTCCCTTCACCACAGCAGCGCAACAGATGTGTAAATACTTCCACCCTTGGCCTGAAAGCCATTAATTATCCCTTTTTGCAAATCTGATCAATCACACCTTTACACATGACAGCAACTACGGATATGTGCAGACAGCCTATTGCATACCTTATATACCCACTAAGCCAGATCATGACAGGTGACTTCCTTAATAAGCTATGCACTGCCAAAATCAAAAGTAGGAAGTGGTCATAATAATGGGACTCAACTGTGTAATACTTGGCTTAATCTATAGAACCACCTCCCATAATCACTGAGGAGATAGAAAGTCAGGTGTATAACCGCATGGACAGGACAGTGGTTATAATTAGAGTTGAGCGGACACCTGGATGTTCGGGTTCGGCCGAACTTCGGAAAAAAGTTTGAGTTCGAGACCCGAACTTGACCCGAACTTGACCCCGAACCTGAACCCGATTGAAGTCAATGGGGACCCGAACGTTTGAACACTAAAATGGCTGTAAAAATGTCATGGAAAGGGCTAGAGGGCTGCAAATGGCGTCAAAATGTGGCTAAGAGCATGGCAAGTGCTCTGCAAATGTGGATAGGGAAATGACTTAAAATAACATAAAATACGTAAAAATAAAAAATAATAATCTTGATTTAGGAGGACCAGGTTCATATGCAGTAGGAGGTTGAGGAGGCGGTGGATGTGGCGTGTAGGTGGAAGTGGCGGTGGAGGAGGAGGAGGTAGCCTACACTGCTTTTTGGTTTAAATTTTTTATTATTTTTTTTAACCCCATAGGGACACAGCCTTATTTCACCTTAAGGACCAGGCCATTTTTGGAAAATCTGACCACTGTCATTTTAAGTGCTGATAACTTTAAAACGCTTTGACTTATTCAGGCCGTTCTGAGATAGTTTTTTCATCATATATTGTACTTCATGACACTGGTAAAATGAAGTCAAAAAAATTTTTTTTTTTGCACAAAATAATACCTAATTTACCAAAAAATTGGAAAAATTTGCAAATTTCAAAGTTTCAGTTTCTCTACTTCTGTAATACATAGTAATACCCCCAAAAATTGTGATGACTTTACATTCCCCATATGTCTACTTCATGTTTGAATTGTTTTGGGAATGATATTAAATTTTTTGGGGATGTTATAAGGCTTAGAAGTTTAGAAGCAAATCTTGAAATTTTTCAGAAATTTACAAAAACTAAATTTTTAGGGACCAGTTCAGGTCTGAAGTCACTTTGCGAGGCTTACATAATAGAAACCACCCAAAAATGACCCCATCTAAGAAACTACACCCCTCAAGGTATTCAAAACTGATTTTACATACGTTGTTAACCCTTTAGGTGTTGCACAAGAGTTATTGGCAAATGGGGATGAAATTTGAGAATTTCATTTTTTTGTCTAATTTTCCATTTTAACCCATTTTTTCCACTAACAAAGCAAGGGTTAACAGCCAAACAAGACTGTATCTTTATTGCCCTGACTCTGCCGTTTACAGAAACACCCAATATGTGGCCGTCAACTACTGTGCAGCCACACAGCGGGGTGTAGAGTGAAAGGTGCGACGTTGGGTATTGGAAGGCTGATTTTTATGGACCGGTTTATTTACACCATGTCCCATTTGAAGCCTCCTGATGCACCCCTAGAGCAGAAACTCCCTAAAAGTGACCCCCTCTAAGAAAGTACAACCCTCAAGGTATTCAAAACTGATTTTACATATGTCGTTAACCCTTTAGGTGTTGCACAAGAGTTATTGGCAAATGGGGATGAAATTTGAAAATTTCATTTTTTTGCCTTATTTTCCATTTTAACCCATTTTTTCCACTAACAAAGCAAGGGTTAACAGTCAAACAAGACTGTATCTTTATTGCCCTGACTCTGCCGTTTACAGAAACACCCAATATGTGGCCGTAAACTACTGTACGGCCACACAGCAGGGCGTAGAGTGAAAGGTGCGGCGTTTGGTTTTTGGAGGGCTGATTTTTATGGACTGGTTTATTTACACCGTGTCCTGTTTCAACCCCCCTGATGCACCCCTGGAGTAGAAACTCCCTAAAAGCGACTGCATCTAAGAAAGTACACCCCTCAAGGTATTCAAAACTGATTTTACATACGTCGTTAACCCTTTAGGTGTTGCACAAGAGTTATTGGCAAATGGGGATGAAATTTGAAAATTTCATTTTTTTGCCTTATTTTCCATTTTAATCGATTTTTTCCACTAACAAAGCAAGGGTTAACAGTCAAACAAGACTGTATCTTTATTGCCCTGACTCTGCCGTTTACAGAAACACCCAATATGTGGCTGTAAACTACTGTACGGCCACACAGCGGGGCGTAGAGTGAAAGGTGCGCCGTTTGGTTTTTGGAGGGCTGATTTTTATGGACCGGTTTATTTACACCATGTCCTGTTTCAACCCCCCTGAAGCACCCCTGGAGTAGAAACTCCCTAAAAGTGACCCCATCTAAGAAAGTACACCCCTCAAGGTATTCAAAACTGATTTTACATACGTCATTAACCCTTTAGGTGTTGCACAAGAGTTATTGGCAAATGGGGATGAAATTTGAGAATTTCATTTTTTTGCCTTATTTTCCATTTTAACCCATTTTTTCCACTAACAAAGCAAGGGTTAACAGTCAAACAAGACTGTATCTTTATTGCCCTGACTCTGCCGTTTACAGAAACACCCAATATGTGGCCGTAAACTACTGTACGGCCACACAGCGGGGTGTAGAGTGAAAGGTGCGCCGTTTGGTTTTTGGAGGGCTGATTTTTATGGACCGGTTTATTTACACCGTGTCCTGTTTCAACCCCCCTGATGCACCCCTGGAGTAGAAACTCCCTAAAAGTGACCCCATTTTGGAAACTACGGGATAAGGTGGCATTTTTGGGGGACTATTTTTAGGGTACATATGATTTTTGGTTGCTCTATATTACATTTTTGTGAGGCAAGGTTACCAAAAATTGAAATTCTGAAATTTCATCTCCATTTGCCATTAACTGTTGAGGAACACCTAAAGGGTTAATAAAGTTTGTATAATCAGTTTTGAATACCTTGAGGGGTGTAGTTTCTTAGATGGGGTCACTTTTAGTGAGTTTTTACTCTAGGGGGGCATCAAGGGGGCTTTAAAAGGGACATGGTGTCAATAAAAAAGGCCATCAAAATCGGCCTTCCAGAAACCATATCTGTCCTTTCCTTTTGCGGCCTCCCTTTTACTGATACAGCAGTTTACGACCACAAATGTGGCAGTTCTGTAAACTGCAGTATCAGGGTAATAAATATTAACTTTTGTTTGGTTGTTAACCCTTGTTTTGTTACCGGAAAAAACGGATTGAAATGGAAAAGTGCCAAAAATTTAGTTTTTGGCACCGTTTTTTTTATTCTTTTTAACCGTGTTAATCTGGGGGGTTAGGTCATGGGATATTTTTATAGAATAGATTCTTACGGACGCGGCGATACCTAATAAGTCTACTTTTTAAAAAAAATAATTTAGTTTTTTGACTATATTATCCTTTTTGATACAAAAATAAATTTTTTGTATCTCTAAAGTCAAGGTGTCATTTTTTTTTTTATCCGATTATCTTATGTGGGGGCTCATTTTTTGCGGGACGAGCGGACGGTTTTATTGGCACTATTTTGGGGGCTATATGACTTTATGATCGCTTGCTATTAAACTTTTTGTTATGTAAGGTGACAAAAAAAAATCTTTTTTTGCACCTTTTATTTTTTTTTTCCTTGACCGTGTTAATCTGGGGGGTTAGGTCATGGGGTATTTTTATAGAGGAGATTATTACCGACGCGGCAATACCTAATATGTCTACATTTAATAAATTATTTTAGTTTTTTTGGGTGTCTCAAGTCTGAGAACCAGTTTTTTTATCCGATGTCAGTGCTAAATTGGGATATAAATTTAGTACTCATGGAAGTGTGATACTCCCTGAAGCAACCAATAATGCAGAGGCCCGGATGATCGGGGCACGTGTCACATTGAGTTGTGGTGTCCTTCCGTATCCCCCTCCTGTGACACACTCTGCACCTTTTTTGGGTTCGTCCCTTCTTTCCAGTATGGGGGACCACACCTGGAAAGTGTTGGCCAGGGACGATCCGGGCACCTACAGTTCCCGAGGTACTCCGGCCTGCTCTTTCCTGGTCCGAAAAGATCAGGGCCATGAGGACTGCCTCATAGAACTGGAGGAATGTCCCTGTGCTGCCAGCGCTTCGGGATAGTACAAAAGAGTTGTACATGGCAACCTGCACCAAGTAGACCGCAACTTTTTTGTACCATACCCGGGTTTTGCGCATGGCGTTATATGGCTTGAGGACTTGATCCGAGAGATCAACTCCTCCCATATACCGATTGTAGGCGACGATACAATCGGGCTTGAGGACCGTTGCCGCGGTACCTTGCACAGAGACAGGGGTGATGCCGTTTCCATGAATTGTGGACAGTACAAGGACATCCCTCTTGTCCTTATACCTGACCAGCAACAGGTTTCCAGTGGTAAGGGCACGGGTCTCACCCCTGGGGATAGGTACCTGGAGGGGGAGGGCAGGGAGGCCGCGTCGATTTTTCCGCACGGTCCCACAAGCGAACGTGAATCTGGCGGCAAGGGACTGGAACAAGGGGATACTGGTATAAAAGTTATCCACATACAGGTGGTAACCCTTATCCAGCAGTGGGTACATAAGGTCCCACACAAGTTTCCCGGTAACACCCAGAGTGGGGGGACATTCTGGGGGTTGAATCCGGGAATCTCGCCCCTCGTATATACGAAATTTTTAAGTGTACCCTGAGGTACTCTCACAAATTTTGTATAGCTTCACGCCATACCTCGCCCACTTGGAGGGCACATACTGGCGGAAAATGAGTCTCCCCTTGAACGCAATAAGAGACTCATCAACCGCGACCTCCCTTCCAGGTACATAGGCCTCCATGAATTTGGCCCCAAAGTGATCGATGACCGGCCGTATCTTATACAGACGGTCATGGGCAGGATCACCTCGGGGGGGACATGCTGCATTATCGGAATAATGCTGACATTTCCGGATGGCCTCAAACCGGGAGCGTGTCATGGCCGTACTGCAAAGTGGGGTCTGGTATAGGACGTCCCCACTCCAGTACAGCCTGACACTGGGTTTCTTGACCAGGCCCATATGCAGCACGAGGCCCCAAAATGTCCTCATTTCGGCTGCACTGACCGGCGTCCAGCCACCGGGCCTGGCCAAAAAGGAGCCCGGGTGTTGAGCGACGAACTGTTGGGCGTACAGATTCGTCTGCTCCACCATCAGATTTACTAGTGGGTCACTGAAAAAATGACGAAAAAAGTCATATTCAGTGTAGCCCACTGTGGAAATCTGGATTCCTGATTGGCCTACAAAATCAGGAATCACGGGCTCGTATTGCTCTGGGCTACACCAGACAAGTTCACCGGCAGGGTGCTCCGGTGGATTTAACTGGTGGGCCGGGAAACCAGTACGAGCCCCAGAGCTGCTCGTACTAGGCTGGGCCACAGGGTCCCTAACATGGCGGTCCCCTTGCTCCGCCTGGCAGCGTCTCCGCCGCCTTGGGGGCTCATCATCATCGCTAGATGATGAGGAGGACGCGGATGACAACAGGAAAGTGGTGTCATCCTCGTCCTCACTGGTACTCTCGGAGTCGGAGGCAAGCTGGGCGTATGCCTCCTCGGCCGAGAACGTCCGGCGGGCCATAGGGGAGTGTGTGTCTGCGTGTATATGTGCGTGTGTGTAACTCTTTATTTTGTGTGCGTGTGTGTGGGGGAACGGGTGTTCACGAACTCACCCTAAAACTAACAGAAAAAAAAAAATTAACTAAAAAAAGGGAAAAAAATGTGGAAAAAAAAATTCAAAACCGCTGATTAACCGCCCGAAGTTGATCAGCGGTGGGGTGTGCGATGCGCTAACAGTTGCAGGACACTAAGTGCCGGCCACAGTCAGCGTACACCAAAAAAAATGCACCCCAAAAAAGGTGGGGGGGAGGCAGGGGGTGGGGGGGGGGGGAAGTGACAGCACCCCTGGGGGGTCTAGGGTCACACAGCTGTGCTGTGGACCCCAGACACCCTAACTTAGGGTGATGCAATCAAAGTTCAGAAACTAACTTTCCCTTTTTTTTTCCCTGCCTAAACCAAACTTTCCCTGTGCTGTCCCTATGTACCTGATGGGGGGTGCTGGGGCACAGATCGGGTCCTGGGGGCAGAGATCGGGTCCTGGGGGTGCTGGCAGCGATGGCGGACACACATGTAGGCAGCTCCTCTCTCCTCCGGCTCAGGAACACAAAAGGAGGAGGAGAGGAGCGCCTGCCTCTTTTGAATCTGCCGCCGGACCGCCCACAGACCAATCAGAAAGCGATCCTGAGTGGTGATGTCACCATCACCACTCAGGATCGCTGGATGGTGATTGGTGGAGTGAAATCACACCACCATCACCATCCTGTTCCGGGTTATCGCGTCTTCAGAGACCCGAATATCCCGGAAACGCAGAAAACCGCAGGTCTGAATTGACCTGTGGTTTTCTGCGATCGCCGACATGGGGGGGTCACAGGACCCCCCGGCGCATTTGCCCCAGGTGCCTGCTCAATGATTTGAGCAGGCACCGGGTTCCGATCACCGCCCGCCGAGCGGCGGTGATTGGAACCATTCATGACGTACCGGTACGTCATGTGTCCTTAAGTACCAGGACATCTTGACGTACCGGTACGTCATGTATCCTTAAGAGGTTAAATTAGGGTACACCCCAAAACATTGGGAAATATAACCCTCCAGTCGTGCTAAATACACGTTCAGACAATACACTGGCTGCAGGGTAGGCCAGCACCTCCAAGGGGTAAAGGTCAAGCTCAGGCCATGTGCCCAATTTGGAGACCCAGAAGTTGCAGGGGCTGACCCCTGTCAGTCAGTTCGTGTAGGCGTGTGCACACTTACTGCCCCACCATGTCGCACGTCCCCGTGATGTTCACAACCTAAAAATTTGTGAATTTCACCAGAAAATGTAACAGACAAATTTAGTATTTTTTTTTCGGTCTACTAGGCATAGGAGTGTTACATCACACAAAAAAATTGTTGAATTTCACCAGAATATATAACTGACAATTATTATTATTTTTTTAACCAGCCCACTAGGTATCGCAGTGGTACTATACACACAAAAATTGATGAATTTCACAAGAAAATGTAAATGACAAAGTAGTGAAATGATATAAAATAAAACACGTACAAAAAAAATATATATTGATTTATGAGGTGGAGTTCCATATGGAGTAGGAGTTTGAGGAGGCGGTGGACGTAGCGGAGTAGGTAGAAGCGGCGGTGGAGGAGGACGAGATAGCCAACACACGTTTTTGGTTTTAATTTAATTTTGTAAAATTAAGGTACACTCCAAAACAGTGTGAAATATCCAAAATACAAACATGAGCAATTGCGCTGCAGTATAACAATGGCTGCTTAGTGCCAGTATACATGTCTATTCTGCACAAGGTATGGACAAGTCCTGAGGGATCCATGCCTGGTTCATTTTAATGAACGTGAGCTTGTCCACATTGGCTGTGGACAGGTGGCTGCGCTTGTCTGTGATGACGCCCCCTGCCGTGCTAAACACACGTTCAGATAATACACTGGCTGCAGGGCAGGCCAGCACCTCCAAGGCGTAAAGGGCAAACTCAGGCCATGTGCCCAATTTGGAGACCCAGAAGTTGAAGGGGGCAGACCTGTCTGTGACGGTAACGTACACTACACACAGGGGGGAGGATAGTGACCACTGCGCTCCACCCTCACCCCTGGCCCTGCCTACTTGCCTCGCAAGTCCTAATGACAGGGGACAACTAGATGGCAGTCCCTAAGTTAGGATACGTGCTGGGAAGACAGACAAGACAAATAACGGAAAGTGAACGGACCGGGTCAATACCTAGTGAGCTACGCAGTACTAAGGAATGAGCAGAGAATAGTCAGGAAAAGCCGAGGTCAAATACCAGAAGAGAAACGAAGTACAACAGGAGTCCGCAAAGAATCGTCAGGTGGAAGCCGGGGTCAGGATACCAGGAGAGATGCGCAGTACAGGAGGATCAGGCAGAGAATCGTCAGGGAACACAGGATCAGGTAAGTATGCAGGAACAAAACAATCACCAGATACCTAAAATTAACAGGCAACCTGTGGCCAGCAGGCTGCCTGTATTTATAGTGGGGAGTGAGGGTCATGTAACGTAGCCAGCATCACATGACCGACAGGTCGAGCACCGAGTGATCAGCTCGGCGCTCACGGCAGACCTAGGAGCAGGGAGCCTCCCAGCTAGCAAAGCTGCCCTGGGAACAAGGTCAAACACAGATCCTCGCTCCTGAAGCTAAGCAAAAGGTCTGCGGCTGATGGGAGAACGAGTGTGCCTTCGGCACCCCGTTACAGTACCCCCCCTTTTACGAGGAGCCACCGGACCCAAGACTTCAGGCAATGGCCTTTCATGGTGTTCTAAATCAAATTTTCGAACAAGTTTAGGAGCATGAACCTCCCTGGCAGGTACCCAAGATTTTTCTTCAGGTCCATACCCCTTCCAGTGAATGAGGTACTGCAAGGAATTACGCACCTTCCTGACATCCACTATTTTAGACACCACATACTCAACAGCATCATTAACAAGAATCGGCAGAGGCGAGGCTTTTGATGGTACTACTGGTTCAACATATCTTTTAAGTAGAGATTTATGGAACACATTATGAATGTGGAATGACTCGGGCAGCTCCAACCTAAACGATACTGGGTTAATCACCTCCATGATCCAAGTGACAGCACCCCTGGGGGGTCTAGGGTCACACAGCTGTGCTGTGGACCCCAGACACCCTAACTTAGGGTGATGCAATCAAAGTTCAGAAACTAACTTTCCCTTTTTTTTTCCCTGCCTAAACCAAACTTTCCCTGTGCTGTCCCTATGTACCTGATGGGGGGTGCTGGGGCACAGATCGGGTCCTGGGGGCAGAGATCGGGTCCTGGGGGTGCTGGCAGCGATGGCGGACACACATGTAGGCAGCTCCTCTCTCCTCCGGCTCAGGAACACAAAAGGAGGAGGAGAGGAGCGCCTGCCTCTTTTGAATCTGCCGCCGGACCGCCCACAGACCAATCAGAAAGCGATCCTGAGTGGTGATGGTGACATCACCACTCAGGATCGCTGGATGGTGATTGGTGGAGTGAAATCACACCACCATCACCATCCTGTTCCGGGTTATCGCGTCTTCAGAGACCCGAATATCCCGGAAACGCAGAAAACCGCAGGTCTGAATTGACCTGTGGTTTTCTGCGATCGCCGACATGGGGGGGTCACAGGACCCCCCGGCGCATTTGCCCCAGGTGCCTGCTCAATGATTTGAGCAGGCACCGGGTTCCGATCACCGCCCGCCGAGCGGCGGTGATTGGAACCATTCATGACGTACCGGTACGTCATGTGTCCTTAAGTACCAGGACATCTTGACGTACCGGTACGTCATGTATCCTTAAGAGGTTAAATTAGGGTACACCCCAAAACATTGGGAAATATAACCCTCCAGTCGTGCTAAATACACGTTCAGACAATACACTGGCTGCAGGGTAGGCCAGCACCTCCAAGGGGTAAAGGTCAAGCTCAGGCCATGTGCCCAATTTGGAGACCCAGAAGTTGCAGGGGCTGACCCCTGTCAGTCAGTTCGTGTAGGCGTGTGCACACTTACTGCCCCACCATGTCGCACGTCCCCGTGATGTTCACAACCTAAAAATTTGTGAATTTCACCAGAAAATGTAACAGACAAATTTAGTATTTTTTTTTCGGTCTACTAGGCATAGGAGTGTTACATCACACAAAAAAATTGTTGAATTTCACCAGAATATATAACTGACAATTATTATTATTTTTTTAACCAGCCCACTAGGTATCGCAGTGGTACTATACACACAAAAATTGATGAATTTCACAAGAAAATGTAAATGACAAAGTAGTGAAATGATATAAAATAAAACACGTACAAAAAAAATATATATTGATTTATGAGGTGGAGTTCCATATGGAGTAGGAGTTTGAGGAGGCGGTGGACGTAGCGGAGTAGGTAGAAGCGGCGGTGGAGGAGGACGAGATAGCCAACACACGTTTTTGGTTTTAATTTAATTTTGTAAAATTAAGGTACACTCCAAAACAGTGTGAAATATCCAAAATACAAACATGAGCAATTGCGCTGCAGTATAACAATGGCTGCTTAGTGCCAGTATACATGTCTATTCTGCACAAGGTATGGACAAGTCCTGAGGGATCCATGCCTGGTTCATTTTAATGAACGTGAGCTTGTCCACATTGGCTGTGGACAGGTGGCTGCGCTTGTCTGTGATGACGCCCCCTGCCGTGCTAAACACACGTTCAGATAATACACTGGCTGCAGGGCAGGCCAGCACCTCCAAGGCGTAAAGGGCAAACTCAGGCCATGTGCCCAATTTGGAGACCCAGAAGTTGAAGGGGGCAGACCTGTCTGTGACGGTAACGTACACTACACACAGGGGGGAGGATAGTGACCACTGCGCTCCACCCTCACCCCTGGCCCTGCCTACTTGCCTCGCAAGTCCTAATGACAGGGGACAACTAGATGGCAGTCCCTAAGTTAGGATACGTGCTGGGAAGACAGACAAGACAAATAACGGAAAGTGAACGGACCGGGTCAATACCTAGTGAGCTACGCAGTACTAAGGAATGAGCAGAGAATAGTCAGGAAAAGCCGAGGTCAAATACCAGAAGAGAAACGAAGTACAACAGGAGTCCGCAAAGAATCGTCAGGTGGAAGCCGGGGTCAGGATACCAGGAGAGATGCGCAGTACAGGAGGATCAGGCAGAGAATCGTCAGGGAACACAGGATCAGGTAAGTATGCAGGAACAAAACAATCACCAGATACCTAAAATTAACAGGCAACCTGTGGCCAGCAGGCTGCCTGTATTTATAGTGGGGAGTGAGGGTCATGTAACGTAGCCAGCATCACATGACCGACAGGTCGAGCACCGAGTGATCAGCTCGGCGCTCACGGCAGACCTAGGAGCAGGGAGCCTCCCAGCTAGCAAAGCTGCCCTGGGAACAAGGTCAAACACAGATCCTCGCTCCTGAAGCTAAGCAAAAGGTCTGCGGCTGATGGGAGAACGAGTGTGCCTTCGGCACCCCGTTACAGTACCCCCCCTTTTACGAGGAGCCACCGGACCCAAGACTTCAGGCAATGGCCTTTCATGGTGTTCTAAATCAAATTTTCGAACAAGTTTAGGAGCATGAACCTCCCTGGCAGGTACCCAAGATTTTTCTTCAGGTCCATACCCCTTCCAGTGAATGAGGTACTGCAAGGAATTACGCACCTTCCTGACATCCACTATTTTAGACACCACATACTCAACAGCATCATTAACAAGAATCGGCAGAGGCGAGGCTTTTGATGGTACTACTGGTTCAACATATCTTTTAAGTAGAGATTTATGGAACACATTATGAATGTGGAATGACTCGGGCAGCTCCAACCTAAACGATACTGGGTTAATCACCTCCATGATCTTTAAACGAGGAGCAAATTTTTTAGAATCTACCTTGAGAGAGAGATTCTTGGAGGATAACCACACCTTATCCCCAACCAGAAAATTCGTGCCCCTTGAACGTTTCCTATTGGCTTTGAGTCTTTGAGAACTTTGAGCCTTTTCTAGGTTCATTTGAACCTGGGCCCAAACTGTGCACAGTTCAGAAGAGAGCCTATCCGCCTCAGGGTTAGAGGAGGAGACGGATGACCCAGAATGAAAACGGGGATGAAAACCATGGTTACAAAAGAAAGGGGAGACCCCAGCAGAAGAATTAACACGGTTATTCAAAGCAAATTCAGCCAACGGAAGGTATTTAACCCATAATTGCTGGTCATCAGCAACATACGACCTCAGGAATTGTTCCACAGACTGATTAAGGCGTTCAGTCTGCCCATTACTCTCAGGGTGGTAGGCGGAGGAAAAAGACAACGAAATCTGACATCTTTGACAAAAAGCCCTCCAAAATTTGGACACAAACTGCACACCCCTGTCAGATACAATATTTTCCGGGATACCATGTAACCGTACAATTTCTTTCACAAAAATAGATGCCAGGGTCTTGGCATTCGGGAGTTTAGAATGAAATGAACCATCTTGCTAAACCTATCGACCACTACCCAAACCACAGTCTTACCCTCCGCCGGCGGCAGGTCAGTAATAAAGTCCATCGAGATATGGGACCAGGGTCTACTGGGATGGGTAGGGGTCGTAGGTTACCAGCAGGGCAAGTCCTAGATGTCTTAAACCTAGCACAAACCTTACTGGCTGACACGTAGGACTTGACATCCCTAAATATAGTGGGCCACCAATAGGATCTAGAAATTAGCTCTCTAGTGCCCTCAAAACCAGGATGTCCACAAAAGGCAGAATCATGACACTCACCCAACAGCTGGAGACGAAATTGTATGGGAACAAACAACTTATCTGTTGGGGTGGTTGCCGGTGCCAAATGTTGTTCAGCCTTAATGAGAGCCGAGATATCCAGGGTTAAGGCTGCTATGAAGATTTTTGCTGGTAGGATGGATTCAGGCGGTGCCTCTGTAGGCTGAAAAGCATGGAAGCTCCGAGATAATGCATCAGCCTTCACGTTTTTACTTCCAGGCCTGAAAGTAATGGAGAATTCAAATCGAGTAAAAAACAGTGCCCATCTAGCCTGACGGGGATTCAACCTCTTAGCAGATTCGAGAAACATAAGGTTCTTATGGTCAGTGACAACAGTTACACAATGCCTTGCCCCCTCCAGAAAATGCCTCCACTCCTCAAATGCCCACTTAATGGCCAGCAACACCCGATTCCCTATGTCGTAGTTTCTCTCGGTTGAAGAAAATTTTCTGGAAAAGAATGCACAAGGTCTTAGGTTAGTTAGACTAGCAGGACCTTGTGAAAGGACTGCTCCTGCGCCGTCCTCAGACGCATCCACCTCCACAATAAAAGGTCTCTCCTGATCTGGCTGGATCAGAATGGGAGCGCTACTGAATGCCTTTTTTAGTGTTTCAAACAAAGTAATGGCCTCAGTAGACCAGTTCTCCAAATCCGCCCCTGTCTTAGTAAGGTCGGTCAACGGTTTAGCAATTACTGAAAAATTCTTAATAAATTTACGGTAGTAATTGGCAAAACCTAAGAACCGTTGTAAGGCCTTTAAGGATGAAGGCCTTACCCATTCCTTAATAGCTAGTACCTTACCAGGATCCATCTTGAAGGCGTGAGGGGTCAGGAAATGCCCTAGAAACAGTATCTCCTGTACACCAAAGACACATTTCTCTTGTTTAGCGGACAACTGATTCTCCCTCAACACCTCTAATACTTGTCTAACATGAGACACATGAGATTTGAAATCAGGAGAAAATATCAAAATGTCGTCAAGATAGACAATGACAAATTTACCTAAAAACTCTCTAAGAATATCATTCATAAAGTTTTGGATCACAGCTGGGGCATTGCTGAGTCCAAAAGGCATAACCTGATATTCAAAGTGCCCTGCCGGAGTATTGAACGCCGTCTTCCATTCGTCTCCCTCCTTGATTCGGATTAGATTATATGCCTCTTTCAGGTCAATCTTAGAAAACCAAGTTGCCCCCAGAACTTGGTTAAATAAATCCGGAATCAATGGGAGAGAGTATCTATTCTGGATAGTGATCTTATTCAATTTCCGGTAATCGATACAATGCCTAAGACCACCATCCTTCTTCTTAACAAAGAAAAACCCTGCTCCCATAGGAGAGACAGAAGGTCTAATGTGCCCCTTGCTGAGGCTTTCCTTAATATAATCCTCCATGGCCTTGCATTCGGGGTGAGAGAGATTATAAATACGCCCCTTAGGAAACCTGGCACCTTCTACTAACTCTATGGCGCAATCATAAGGTCTATGGGGTGGTAGAACCTCCGGGGTAGGTGATGAGAACACATCAGAATATTCCCTAATGACCGTGGGTAATATATCAGATTCTACTGAGACCCCAGCTTGTACCACAGACAAGCACGAGTCACACTTAGGTCCCCATTTCACCAACTCCCCCCTGGACCAATCAATAGTGGGGTTGTGTAATCGGAGCCAAGGCAACCCTAGTACCACCTCGACCGGTAAGCTCTCTAGGACTAAGAGGGAACATTTCTCAGAGTGGCACACCCCCACGGTTAAAGAAATCTCTGAGGTACATGACCTCACCATACCACCTACCAGGGGAGTGGCATCAATAGCCATGACATGGATAGGTGTAGGAAGAGAAAAAACTGGAATACCCAGTCTAATGGCGTACTCAGAGTCAATAAAGCTGGCTGCTAACCCAGAGTCAATAAAGGCCTTACCCGGCATTTATTAACCCCCAGAGATATTGTTATAGGTACCAAAAGCTTACATTTCGTAATATCAGGGTGTACCTGGTCTTTAGGTTGCCTTGCCTTGGGAGACTTAACGGAGAAGGCCTTCTTTGGACACTGGTTGATCTAATGGTCAGGATCTCCGCAGTAAAAACACACTCCACGTCTGCGGCGCAGATTCCCTTGAGTCATGCCGACCTGCATGGGTTCTTCGGTAGAGATCTCAGCGTTGTTTCTGGGATAGACCTCAGGCTGGACCACCATCTGAGAAGAGAACTGTCGTTCCAGTCGTCTCTCTCTAACCCGTCGGTCAAGTCGGACTACAAGGGTCATCATCTCCTCTAGAGTCTCTGAAAGGCTGATAACTAGAGTTGAGCGAACACCTGGATGTTCGGGTTCGAGAAGTTCGGCCGAACTTCACGGAAATGTTCGGGATCCGAACCCGAACCGAACTTCGTCCCGAACCCGAACCCCATTGAAGTCAATGGGGACCCGAACTTTTGGGCACTAAAAAGGCTGTAAAACAGCCCAGGAAAGAGCTAGAGGACTGCAAAAGGCAGCAACATGTAGGTAAATCCCCTGCAAACAAATGTGGATAGGGAAATGAATTAAAATAAAAATAAAAAAAATAAAAATGACCCAATATCAATTGGACAGAGGTCCCATAGCAGAGAATCTGGCTTCACGTCAGCAGAGAATCAGTCTCTTCATGCCATAGCAAAGAATCTGGCTTCATGTCAGCACAGAATCAGTCTCTTCATGCCATAGCAGAGAATCTGGCTTCATGTCAGCACAGAATCAGTCTTCATGTCATAGCAGAGAATCAGGCTTCACGTCACCCACCACTGGAACAGGCCACTGTCACACATTTAGGCCCCGGCACCCAGACAGAGGAGAGCGGTCCCGTAACAGAGAATCTGGCCTTATGTCAGCGCAGAATCTGTCTTCATGTCATAGCAGAGAATCAGGCTTCACGTCACCCACCACTGGAACAGGCCACTGTCACACATTTAGGCCCCGGCACCCAGACAGAGGAGAGAGGTCCTGGAACAGAGAATCTGGCCTTATGTCAGCACAGAATCTGTCTTCATGTCATAGCAGAGAATCAGGCATCACGTCACCCACCACTGGAACAGGCCACTGTCACACATTTAGGCCCCGGCACCCAGGCAGAGGAGAGAGGTCCCGTAACAGAGAATCTGGCCTTATGTCAGCGCAGAATCAGTCTTCATGTCATAGCAGAGAATCAGGCTTCACGTCACCCACCACTAGAACAGGCCACTGTCACACATTTAGGCCCAGGCACCCAGGCAGAGGAGAGAGGTCCCGTAACAGAGAATATGGCTTCATGTCAGCACAGAATAAGTCTTCATGTCATAGCAGAGAATCAGGCTTCATGTCACCCACCACTGGAACAGGCCACTGTCACACATTTAGGCCCCGGCACCCAGACAGAGGAGAGGTTCATTCAACTTTGGGTTGCCCCGCAATATAATGGTAAAATGAAATTAAAAATAGTATTGAATGAGGAAGTGCCCTGGAGTAGAATAATATATTGTTAAGGGGAGGTAGTTAATATCTAATCTGCACAAGGGATGGACAGGTCCTGTGGGATCCATGCCTGGTTCATTTTTATGAACGTCAGCTTGTCCACATTGGCTGTAGACAGGCGGCTGCGTTTGTCTGTAATGACGCCCCCTGCCGTGCTGAATACACGTTCAGACAAAACGCTGGCCGCCGGGCAGGCCAGCACCTCCAAGGCATAAAAGGCTAGCTCTGGCCACGTGGACAATTTGGAGACCCAGAAGTTGAATGGGGCCGAACCATCAGTCAGTACGTGGAGGGGTGTGCACAGGTACTGTTCCACCATGTTAGTGAAATGTTGCCTCCTGCTAACACGTTCCGTATCAGGTGGTGGTGCACTTAGCTGTGGCGTGTTGACAAAACTTTTCCACATCTCTGCCATGCTAACCCTGCCCTCAGAGGAGCTGGGCGTGACACAGCTGCGTTGGCGACCTCTTACTCCTCCTCTGCCTTCGCCTTGGGCTTCCACTGGTTCCCCTGTGACATTTGGGAATGCTCTCAGTAGCGAGTCTACCAATGTGCGCTTGTACTCGCGCATCTTCCTATCACGCTCCAGTGAAGGAAGTAAGGTGGGCACATTGTCTTTGTACCGGGGATCCAGCAGGGTGGCAACCCAGTAGTCCGCACACGTTAAAATGTGGGCAACTCTGCTATCGTTGCGCAGGCACTGCAGCATGTAGTCGCTCATGTGTGCCAGGCTGCCCAGAGGTAAGGACAAGCTGTCCTCTGTGGGAGGCGTATCGTCATCGTCCTGTGTTTCCCCCCAGCCACGCACCAGTGATGGGCCCGAGCTGCTTTGGGTGCCACCCTGCTGTGAACATGCTTCATCCTCATCCTCCTCCACCTCCTCCTCATCCTCGTCCTCCTCGTCCTCCAGTATTGGGCCCTGTCTGGCCACATTTGTACCTGGCCTCTGGTGTTGCAAAAAACCTCCCTCTGAGTCACTTCGAAGAGACTGGCCTGAAAGTGCTAAAAATGACCCCTCTTCCTGCTCTTCCTCCTGGGCCACCTCCTCTTCCATCATCGCCCTAAGTGTTTTCTCAAGGAGACATAGAAGTGGTATTGTAACACTGATAACGGCGTCATCGCCACTGGCCATGTTGGTGAAGTACTCGAAACAGCGCAACAGGGCACACAGGTCTCGCATGGAGGCCCAGTCATTGGTGGTGAAGTGGGTCTGATCCGCAGTGCGACTGACCCGTGCGTGCTGCAGCTGAAACTCCACTATGGCCTGCTGCTGCTCGCACAGTCTGTCCAGCATATGCAAGGTGGAGTTCCACCTGGTGGGCACGTCGCATATGAGGCGGTGAGCGGGAAGGCCGAAGTTATGCTGTAGCGCAGACAGGCGAGCAGCGGCAGGGTGTAAACGCCGGAAGCGCGAACAGACGGCCCGCACTTTATGCAGCAGCTCTGACATGTCGGGGTAGTTGCGAATGAACTTCTGCACCACCAAATTCAGCACATGCACCAGGCAAGGGATGTGCGTCAAACCGGCTAGTCCCAGAGCTGCAACGAGATTTCGCCCATTATCGCACACCACCAGGCCGGGCTTGAGGCTCACCGGCAGCAACCACTCGTCGGTCTGTTGTTCTATACCCCGCCACAACTCCTGTGCGGTGTGGGGCCTGTCCCCCAAACATATGAGTTTCAGAATGGCCTGCTGACGTTTACCCCGTGCTGTGCTGAAGTTGGTGGTGAAGGTGTGTGGCTGACTGGATGAGCAGGTGGAAGAAGAGGAGGAGGAAGCTGAGTAGGAGGAGGAGGAGACAGGAGGCAAAGAATGTTGCCCTGCGTTCCTTGGCGGCGGAAGGACGTGCGCCAAACAGCTCTCCGCCTGGGGCCCAGCCGCCACTACATTTACCCAGTGTGCAGTTAGGGAGATATAGCGTCCCTGGCCGTGCTTACTGGTCCACGTTTCTGTGGTTAGGTGGACCTTGCCACAGATGGCGTTGCGCAGTGCACACTTGATTTTATCGGACACTTGTTTGTGCAGGGAAGGCACGGCTCTCTTGGAGAAGTAGTGCCGGCTGGGAACAACATACTGTGGGACAGCAAGTGACATGAGCTGTTTGAAGCTGTGTGTGTCCACCAGCCTAAATGACAGCATTTCATAGGCCAGTAGTTTAGAAATGCTTGCATTCAGGGCCAGGGATCGAGGGTGGCTAGGTGGGAATTTACGCTTTCTCTCAAATGTTTGTGAGATGGAGAGCTGAACGCTGCCGTGTGACATGGTTGAGATGCTTGGTGACGCAGGTGGTGGTGTTGGTGGTACATCCCATGTTTGCTGAGCGGCAGATGCCAACATTCCTCCAGAGGCAGAGGAAGAGGCCGAGGCGGCGGCTGCAGCAGCAGAAGAGGCCGAGGTGGCGGCAGCAGCAGAAGAGGCCGAGGCGGCAGCAGCAGAAGAGGCAGCAGGGGGAGCCTGAGTGACTTCCTTGTTTTTAAGGTGTTTACTCCACTGCAGTTCATGCTTTGCATGCAGGTGCCTGGTCATGCAGGTTGTGCTAAGGTTCAGAACGTTAATGCCTCGCTTCAGGCTCTGATGGCACAGCGTGCAAACCACTCGGGTCTTGTCGTCAGCACATTGTTTGGAGAAGTGCCATGCCAGGGAACTCCTTAAAGCTGCCTTTGGGGTGCTCGGTCCCAGATGGCGGCGGTCAGTAGCAGGCGGAGTCTCTTGGCGGCGGTTGTTCTGATTTTGCCCACTGCTCCCTCTTTTGCTACGCTGTTGGCTCGGTCTCACCACTGCCTCTTCCTCCGAACTGTGAAAGTCAGTGGCACGACCTTCATTCCATGTGGGGTCTAGGACCTCATCGTCCCCTGCATCGTCTTCCACCCAGTCTTGACCCCTGACCTCCTGTTCAGTCTGCACACTGCAGAAAGACGCAGCAGTTGGCACCTGTGTTTCGTCATCATCAGAGACGTGCTGAGGTGGTATTCCCATGTCCTCATCATCAGGAAACATAAGTGGTTGTGCGTTAGTGCATTCTATCTCTTCCACCCCTGGGGAAGGGCTAGGTGGATGCCCTTGGGAAACCCTGGCAGCAGAGTCTTCAAACAGCATAAGAGACTGCTGCATAACTTGAGGCTCAGACAGTTTCCCTGATATGTATGGGGGTGATGTGACAGACTGATGGGCTTGGTTTTCATGCGCCATCTGTGCGCTTTCTGCAGAAGACTGGGTGGGAGATAATGTGAACGTGCTGGATGCACTGTCGGCCACCCAATTTACTAATGCCTGTACCTGCTCAGGCCTTACCATCCTTAGAACGGCATTGGGCCCCACCAAATATCCCTGTAAATTCTGGCGGCTACTGGGACCTGAGGTAGTTGGTACACTACTACGTGTGTCTGTGGCAGAACGGCCACGTCCTCTCCCAGCACCAGAGGGTCCACTAACACCACCACAACCATGTCCACGTCCGCGTACCTTATTAGATGTTTTCCTCATTGTTCCCGTTCACCACCATTTTGAGAATGGCAAATTTGGGAATAGTTTTTCAACCCAGAACAAAAAGTGTGCTTTTACGGTCACTACAAATAACTTGACCAGCTAAAACAGTGCAGATTTGGTTGAATAGAAATGTGAGGCCTGGTTTTTTTTGCGCTGTGTGACAGGTATAGGTTTAATCACAGAATCAGACTTCTATCTGCACGGTAGCGTGTGTCTTAGGTTTTTCTGAATGACACTATCAGTACCTTCAATGTAAGATATCCTTTTTGGGATAGATTTCAAGTAGGCCTCAAATACCAGAAACTAGTTATTTTGAGAATGGCAAATTTGGGAATAGTTTTTCAATCCAGAAAATAAAAAGTGCTTTTACGGTCACTACAAATAACTTGACCAGCTAAAACAGTACAGATTTGGTTGAATAGAAATGTCAGGTCTATTTTTTAGGCGCAGGGTGACAGGCTCAACTTGCCCCTGATGTAGTATATGGCCAAAAAATAACCACACTGTTGATGGTTAAATGCACTTGGGTGACACAGGCTCAGCCTGCACCAGATGTAGTATATGGCCAAAAAATAATCAGACTGTTGATGGTTAAATGCACTTCGGTGACACAGGCTCAGCCTGCAGCTGATGTAGTATATGGCCAAAAAATAACCAGACTGTTGATGGTTAAATGCACTTCGGTGACACAGGCTCAGCCTGCAGCTGATGTAGGATATAGCACAAAATAACCACACTATTGATGGTTAAATACACTTGGTGATAGCTTGTGCTGGTGCACCACAAGTCACAAAATGGCCGCCGATCACCCCAGAAAAAAAGTGATCTAAAAACGCTCTGGGCAGCCTCAAAAAAGTGAGCAAGTCAATATTAGCACTTCAATGATCCACAGCTGCAGATCGATCACAGAATGAAGTCTTTTGGAGGAGTTAATGTGCCTAATCTCGCCCTAACGTCGCAGCTGCAACCTCTCCCTATGCTTCAATCAGCAGAGTGACGTGCAGCGCAACGTGACCCAAGCTTATATAGAGGCTGGGTCACATGGTGCACTGGCCAATCACAGCCATGCCAATAGTAGGCAAGGCTGTGATGGCCTCTTGGGGCAAGTAGTATGATGCTTGTTGATTGGCTGCTTTGCAGCCTTTCAAAAAGCGCCAAGAAAGCGCCGAACACCGAACACGGACTTTTACGAAAATGTTCGGGTTCGGGTCCGTGTCACGGACACCCCAAAATTCTATACAGTTCGGGTTCGCTCATCCCTACTGATAACTCACTAGAAGATCCTTTAAGTTATCAGACAGACCTGACCTGAACTGACTCTTAAGTGCTGGTTCATTTCATCCTGAGGGAACACACCACCTTCTGAATTGGGTGCAAAACTCTTCCGCAGGTAGATCGCCCTGAACCAGAACTTTTAGAGCAGTCTCGGCTACCAGTGTCCTGTCTGGTTCATCATACAGGGTACCCAGGGCCTGAAGAAAACCCTCCACTGATGTTAAACAACTGGCGTCAGCAGGTAAAGAAAATGCCCAGTCCTGGGGGATCACCCTGTAACCGGGAAATGACAATGCCCACGTGTTGACTCTCTGGGCCAGAGGATACGGGGCGCAAACGGAAAAAAAGTTTACAATTTTCTTTAAAGGAAAGAAACTTCTTCCGATCTCCAGAAAAGGGCTCAGGAAGCTTAATCTGGGGCTCTAAATGTGGACTGGAGGCCTGAGGAATGGAAGTACCTTGTCCTAGCTCAAAAGAACAGAGTTTCTCCCCTAACTCCTGCACCATCTGCGTCATGTTAGAGACATGGTCAGTCAGGGTCACCAGAGGATTCATGATACAGTGGTTAGGTTACGGCCTGTTAATCTGTGACGGTAACGTACACTACACACAGGGGGGAGGATAGTGACCACTGCGCTCCACCCTCACCCCTGGCCCTGCCTACTTGCCTCACAAGTCCTAATGACAGGGGACAACTAGACGGCAGTCATTAACTTAGGATACGTGCTGGGAAGACAGACAAGACAAATAACGGAAAGTGAACGGACCGGGTCAATACCTAGAGAGCTACGCAGTACTAAGGAATGATCAGAGAATAGTTAGGAAAAGCCGAGGTCAAATACCAGGAGAGTACAATGAAGTATAACGAAGTACAACAGGAGTCCGCAAAGAATCGTCAGGTGGAAGCCGGGGTCAGGATACCAGGAGAGATGCGCAGTACAGGAGGATCAGGCAGAGAATCGTCAGGGAACACAGGATCAGGTAAGTATGCAGGAACAAAACAATCACCAGATACCTAAAATTAACAGGCAACCTATGGCCAGCAGGCTGCCTGTATTTATACTGGGGAGTGAAGGTCATGTGACGTGGCCAGCATCACATGACCGACAGACCGACCAGTCAAGCACTGAGTGATCAGCTCGGCGCTCAAGGCAGACATAGGAACAGGGAGCCTCCAAGCTAGCAAAGCTGCCCTGGGAACAAGGTCAAACACAGATCCTCGCGGGGCGTGGCCTAAGAGCGCATGGAGTAAGTCGCACCGCTCATAGCTCCTGCCAGCATCCTGACTATTTGAGTGGTAGCAACCCCTGAACTGCTGATTTTACCTTACCTGGTGGGTGAGAAGTGACCGGAGGGTGCGGTGGTGACTTTGTGAGCTCCGACATGCCGAGGAAGTCCAGCAAGGGGCCGCGATCCGACAGGCCAGAGGTGAGCCAGCATGGCGCCGAGGAAGAAGAGGGGCCGGCCTTACAGCCAAAGCTGAGCCAGAGTGCGGCCGCAAAGCTGAGCAAGTTTGCTCGCACTGACAGTGGTGTGGGCGATTGGGCCGAGTGAAAGGAGACAGACGCACATACCTCCTCTGAACAGGAGGACGGATCCATCGATGGGGAGGCCCTGGATGCGGTGAATTGGCCGCCATTGACCCCTGCACGTCCAGCTAAAAGCGCGGTAGGCCCTAAAGCTGCGGCCAATGAGGAACCCACTTTAAAAGATATCATGGCTGCTGTGGCCAGCTGTAACAGCACCCTGAAGGTGCTTACAGTGCAAGTTGGCAGCCTGAGGTCAGATGTGTCTATAATTAGGCACGACCTACACAAGATTTCTGAGCGCACCTCTGAATTAGAGAAGAGGGTGTCCACCATAGAGGATGATATTCAGCCTTTGCAAATGGCGGCAAAAACAACTGCTAAGGACATAGCTGCTTTATACGCCAAAACAGATGATCTGGAGAACAGGTCCAGAAGGAATAACCTGCGGATTGTGGGAATGCCAGAAAAGACGGAGGGGGATAATGCCACAGAGTTTGTGGAAAAATGGTTACATCAGCTATTTCATGAAAAAGGTCTATCTTCCCTGTATGCGGTGGAGCGGGCTGTCACGAGGGTATCAAGAGCCACGTCTGACTCCGTTATACCCAGGGTCAGGAAGTCGCAGCGGGTGGCTGCGCGCTCTATATCTAAAGATCACGTTGTTTTTTAGTGATTGTTTTCTGTGTTTGCCTTGCTATCCTTTTTGTCTCTCTCAGGGATCCGTAGCTTCTCCTCCTCAGCTGTTTCTTGTCTGCCACTCCCAACCTCCTTATATTCTCCCCTCACACTTCTCTAGTTGCCAGTTATAGAGCTTCCTGCCTGGACATCTATACTGACCCACTGGAGTGGTGAATCCTGCTTGTCGTTCCTGAGTGCTACCCTCCGGATCCCTGTTGGGCTTATTGTTGTCTCCTGTTGTCGCCCACCTGGGAATATATGTTGAGTCTGTGTTGTCTGTCCTCCCCTTGGTGTTTTCCCTTAGAGTTAGTGGTGCGGACTAGTGTTCCCATCGCCCTGTTCACTACCTAGGGCTCAGCTCAGGGAAAGCCAGGGCTTTAGGCACGTGATCGGCGTACGGGTGAGGAACCCGTCTAGGGACGTCAGGGCAGCCAGGTGCCAGCCGCCAGGTGAGTCAGGGGTCACCATCTTCCCTCTCACTTGGGCAGGGCCTTCCTCGTTCCCTCCCTCTGTGTCACGTATGTGATAGCCACGCCGACCGTGATATTATAACTGGCCCATACTTTTTGATAAAAAAAAAATATTTTATTTTTTTATTTTTTGTTTGTTGTTTTTTTTTTCTCTCTCTACTTAGAATCCAATATGGATCCTATTGATGCCTTGGTAGAACAGCTTCAAAGTCTGTCTTTGGAGGTGGCAGGATTGAAGGCGTCTGTTCTCCAACAACAGCAGCAAATGCAGCAGACCGCACCCCAGCGGTTGCTATGGGTAACCAGGTTGTCACTGAACCCAAGGTTGCTCTTCCCGACAGATTTTCTGGGGGAAGGGACAAATTTGCGACGTTCCGTGAGGCCTGCAAATTATATTTTAAGTTGCGCCCTTACTCCTCAGGTCATGAAGAACAGCGGGTAGGGATTGTCATTTCCCTGCTTCAGGGGGATCCGCAATCCTGGGCGTTCTCCTTACCCCCTGGTTCTCAGGCTCTTCGGTCAGTGGAGGGATTTTTTGGGGCTTTGGGTCTCATATATGATGACCCTGACCGAGTCGCCCTGGCTGAGTCGAAGTTACGGAGACTCCTACAGGGAGATCGGTCAGCAGAGGAATATTGCTCAGAGTTCCGTAGGTGGGCTACGGATACTCAGTGGAACGACCCGGCTCTCAGGAGTCAGTTCTGCTCTGGGTTATCTGAAAGGGTTAAGGATGCACTGGCGCTATATGAGACCCCCCTTTCCCTTGATGCTGTTATGTCCCTCTCTATCAGAATAGATAGACGTCTTAGGGAGAGATCGAAAATTCCGGAGCAATTGGTTACCTCTCCCAAGCAACAGTCAGCCTGTACTGACTTAGATGAGCCTATGCAGCTAGGCGGGACTTCTCGTCAGGTCTGTCCTCCCGAGGTTCGCCGTAGGGGGGGGGGCTTGTTTTTTCTGTGGGGGAAGGGGTCATTTCATTAATGTCTGTCCCTCCTTTCTCAAAAACAAAAGACCGTCGGAAAACTACTAACCCCGGGCTGTGCGGAGGATGTCAGCCGGGGGGTATACGTTTCCTCCATACGTACATCTCAATTTGTGTTACCAGCGGTCATTGTTTTTGGTGTTAAGACGGAGTCTATTTCTGTTTTTCTAGACAGTGGAGCAGGGGTAAACTTGATTGATGCCCATTTTGCCGCACTATGGGTTTGTCTCTCTGTACGCTGCAGAGACCTATTCCCGTATTCGCTATAGATTCTGCTCCTCTGTCTCAGAAGAACCTCATCCACATTGTTCGTAATTTACACCTTCGGGTAGGGGACCACCATAATGAGTGTCTTTCATGTTAAGTTCTGGAGGGCCTTCCCTCTCCGGTGGTATTGGGTCTTCCCTGGTTGGTAGCACACAATCCAGTGGTGGATTGGCAGGCCAGGGAGATATTGGAGTGGAGTGAGCATTGCAGAGAGAATTGCTTAAATAACAATTGCTTAATCGCCTCCATAGCTTCCCTACCTACATTTATTTCGGACTTTGAGGACGTTTTTTCTGAAAAGGGTTGTCAGAAACTACCACCTCATCGTCCTTATGATTGCCCGGTTAACCTGATTCCCGGGGCAAAATTACCCAAGTCCAGGTTGTATAATCTTTCGGGTCCCGAGAGACAAGCCATGAAAGATTATATCTCCGAGAGTCTGGCTAAGGGACACATCAGACCCTCTTCTTCACCCGTGGCTGCAGAGTTTTTCTTTGGTAAAAAGAAAGATGGGGGCCTGCGTCCTTGCTTAGATTTCCGTGAGTTAAACCGGATAACCATCCGTGACCCATACCCTCTTCCTCTTATTCCTGACCTTTTTAATCAGATTGCGGGTGCTAAATGGTTCTCCAAACTTGATCTTAGGGGGGCCTACAATCTGATTCGTATCAGGGAAGGGGATGAGTGGAAGACAGCTTTTAACACCCCTGAGGGGCATTATGAAAATCTAGTTATGCCTTTCGGTCTGACCAATGCCCCTGCTGTCTTCCAACATTTCGTTAATGATATTTTTAGTCATCTCATCGGCAGGTTTGTAGTCATATACCTAGATGATATCTTAATTTATTCGGCTGATCTGAAAACACATGAGGTGCATGTCAGGCAAGTACTGCAGGTCCTACGGACGAATAAATTATATGCGAAAATTGAAAAATGTGTCTTCGCTGTTCAGGAATTACAGTTCCTGGGATATCTATTATCTGCTTCAGGTTTCCGCATGGATCCTGGGAAGGTCCAGGCAATTTTAGATTGGGATCTTCCTGAGAACCTTAAAGCCCTACAACGGTTTTTGGGTTTCGCTAATTTCTATAGAAAGTTCATTAAAAATTATTCAGTGATCGTTAAACCCCTTACCGACATGACTAGGAAGGGGACGGATTTTTCCAAATGGTCTGACGCCGCTAAAGATGCATTTTCCTCTCTAAAGGAGAGGTTTACCTCGGCACCTGTTCTAATTCAACCTGATGTCTCCCAGCCTTTTATTGTCGAGGTAGATGCGTCAGAGGTGGGAGTGGGAGCTGTATTGTCTCAGGGTCCGTCTCCTGGCAAATGGCGTCCTTGCGCTTTCTTTTCCAAAAAATTATCTTCTGCGGAGAAGAATTATGATATTGGAAATAGGGAACTGTTGGCGATTAAACTAGCGCTTGAAGAGTGGCGTCACTTCTTAGAGGGAGCAATCCACCCCGTCACGGTGATTACGGATCACAAGAACCTTCTGTACCTAGAATCGGCTAAGCGTCTCACCCCTAGACAAGCTAGGTGGTTGCTATTCTTTACCAGATTTAACTTTGTAATCACCTATCGTCCTGGGGCAAAAAATACCAAGGCAGACGCATTATCTCGTAGTTTCCCTGGAGGGGGTAATGTTTGTGATCCGGTACCTATTTTACAAAGAGGAGTGGTTGTCTCTGCTGTACACTCTGTTCTAGAGGGAAAGGTGTTAGAGGCTCAGGGGGACGCCCCGGCCTCTTGCCCCTCAGAGAAATTGTTTGTACCGTTAAACCTGCGTCTTGAATTATTAAAAGAACATCATAATTCGGCACTTGCTGGACACTCGGGTAGTAAAGCAACCTTGGAGCTTTTGGTGGCCAAGGTTGCGTCAGGATGTTATGGATTTCGTGTCTACTTTTTCTACTTGTGCACGCGCGAAAGTCTCTCATACACGTCCAGCAGGGTCTTTATTGCCACTTTTCATCCCCAATAGGCCATGGACACATCTGTCAATAGATTTCATCACTGACTTACCGTTGTCGGCGGGTAAAACAGTTATCTTGGTAGTAGTAGACAGGTTTAGCAAAATGGTACACTTTATTGCCCGCACTTCCTAATGCTAAAACTCTCGCTCAGGTGTTTATCAGTGAAATCGTGAAGCTTCACGGGGTCCCTTCCGATGTGGTTTCGGATCGGGGAACCCAGTTTATTTCTAAGTTTTGGAAAGCTTTTTGTTCCCGTTTGGGGGTTCACTTGTCCTTTTCCTCAGCTTTCCATCCTCAGTCGAATGGACAGACTGAGCGTACCAACCAAAACCTAGAAACATATTTAAGGTGTTTTGTGTCTGAAAACCAAGAGTTGTGGTCATCATATTTACCGTTAGCTGAGTTTGCCATAAATAATCATTATCAGGAGTCCACTGGCAAGTCACCATTCCTTGGTGCATACGGTTTTCATCCCCAATTTTGTACTTTCAAAGAGGGGGGGTCTTCTGGGGTTCCCGAAGAGGAAAGGTTTTCTTCATCTCTTTCATCGGTATGGCAGAAGGTGCAAGTTAACTTGAAAAAGATGAGTGGTAAATATAAATGCATGGCCGATAAGAAACGGTCGCCAGGTCCGGACCTAGGAGTGAATGACTATGTGTGGTTGTCTACTAGGAATATTAGGTTGAAGGTTCCTTCTTGGAAACTGGGTCCTAGGTTCATTGGTCCCTATAAAACAGTAGCCGTTATTAACCCTGTGGCTTTTCGCCTGGAGCTACCTCAGACTTTTAAGATCCATATCGTCTTCCATAAATCGTTACTCAAGAAGTATGTTCCACCTCTAGAACCATCGCCGCTGCCACCGCCTCCTGTTATTGTGGATGGTAATCTGGAGTTTCAAATAGCCAGAATTGTTGATTCTCGTCGGGTCCGCCGCTCTCTTCAGTATCTGGTGCATTGGAGGGGTTACGGTCCCGAGGAAAGAATGTGGGTTCCAGCGTCAGAGGTAAACGCCAACAGGTTAATTCAGACTTTCCATGCCTCTCATCCGGAGAGACCTGGTCCTGAGTGTCCGGAGGCCCCTCGTGAAAGGGGGGGGTACTGTCACGAGGGTATCAAGAGCCACGTCTGACTCCGTTATACCCGGGGTCAGGAAGTCGCAGCGGGTGGCTGCGCGCTCTATATCTAAAGATCACAGTGTTTCTTAGTGATTGTTTTCTGTGTTTGCCTTGCTATCCTTTTTGTCTCTCTCAGGGATCCGTAGCTTCTCCTCCTCAGCTGTTTCTTGTCTGCCACTTCCTACCTCCTTATATTCTCCCCTCACACTTCTCTAGTTGCCAGTTATAGAGCTTCCTGCCTGGACATCTATACTGACCCACTGGAGTGGTTAATCCTGGTTGTCGTTCCTGTGTGCTACCCTCCGGATCCCTGTTTGGCTTATTGTTGTCTCCTGTTGTCGCCCACCTGGGAATATATGTTGAGTCTGTGTTGTCTGTCCTCCCCTTGGTGTTTTCCCTTAGAGTTAGTGGTGCGGACTAGTGTTCCCATCGCCCTGTTCACTACCTAGGGCTCAGCTCAGGGAAAGCCAGGGCTTTAGGCACGTGATCGGCGTACGGGTGAGGAACCCGTCTAGAGACGTCAGGGCAGCCAGGTGCCAGCCGCCAGGTGAGTCAGGGGTCACCATCTTCCCTCTCACTTGGGCAGGGCCTTCCTCGTTCCCTCCCTCTGTGTCACGTATGTGATAGCCACGCCGACCGTGATACGGGCGCACAGATTCCCCATGCGGCCGCTTCCGCCAGGCAGACCTCCCCGTCCTATACTGGCGAAGATCCTGCATTTTAAAGACCGGGACACTATCCTGAGGCAGTCAAGGGACAATGAGGAGATGGTCCTGAATGGGATTAAAGTGTCCATATTCCCGGATTATTCCAACGAGGTGCAGCGGAGGAGAAGCAGATTTATGGAAATAAAGAAAAGGCTGAGAGGTCTACAAGTCCAGTATGCTATGTTGTTTCCTGCTAAACTGTGTGTGGTGGCACTGGGATCCACCAGATTTTTTGAAGATCCGGAGGAGGCCGCGCAGTGGCTGGACGTCCATGAGCGACAATTGAGAAGTGGGGCCCTGGACACTTGAAGGAGGCAAAGAAATGGTTTCTTATGTTCACTATATATATGCATTTGCACTCTAAGGTTGCTTTAAATGTTGCACCAGTTAAGAAGTGTATTATGTAATGCTACCACAAGGTAGATCCTGTGGAGGGAGTAGGTGGCTGAGGGAGAAATATGTTTTTCTCAGATGTGGGGAGGATTCTCTACCTGAGGAAATGTGTTATAATCTGTTATGATTATTATATGTTGGAGGGCAAGGTGCTCTCGGATTGCCCTGTTTTAATGTGTGAGGTTGATACCTATCACGGTCGGCGTGGCTATCACATACGTGACACAGAGGGAGGGAACGAGAAAGGCCCTGCCCAAGTGAGAGGGAAGATGGTGACCCCTGACTCACCTGGTGGCTGGCACCTGGCTGCCCTGATGTCCCTAGACGGGTTCCTCACCCGTACGCCGATCACGTGCCTAAATCCCTGGCTTTCCCTGAGCTGAGCCCTAGGTAGTGAACAGGGCGATGGGAACACTAGTCCGCACCATTAACTCTAAGGGAAAACACCAAGGGGAGGACAGACAACACAGACACAACATATATTCCCAGGTGGGCGACAACAGGAGACAACAATAAGCCAAACAGGGATCCGGAGGGTAGCACACAGGAACAACAACCAGGATTAACCACTCCAGTGGGTCAGTATAGATGTCCAGGCAGGAAGCTCTATAACTGGCAACTAGAGAAGTGTGAGGGGAGAATATAAGGAGGTAGGGAGTGGCAGACAAGAAACAGCTGAGGAGGAGAAGCTACGGATCCCTGAGAGAGACAAAAAGGATAGCAAGGCAAACACAGAAAACAATAACTAAGAAACACCGTGATCTTTAGATATAGAGCGCGCAGCCACCCGCTGCGACTTCCTGACCCCGGGTATAACGGAGTCAGACGTGGCTCTTGATACCCTCGTGACAGTACCCCCCCTTTCACGAGGAGCCTCCGGACACTCAGGACCAGGTCTCTCCGGATGAGAGGCATGGAAAGTCTGAATTAAACTGTTGGCGTTTACCTCTGACGCCGGAACCCACATTCTTTCCTCGGGACCGTAACCCCTCCAATGCACAAGATACTGAAGAGAGCGGCGGACCCGACGAGAATCAACAATTCTGGCTATTTGAAACTCCAGATTACCATCCACAATAACAGGAGGAGGTGGCAGCGGCGATGGTTCTAGAGGTGGAACATACTTCTTGAGTAACGATTTATGGAAGACGATATGGATCTTAAAAGTCTGAGGTAGCTCCAGGCGAAAAGCCACAGGGTTAATGACGGCTACTATTTTATAGGGACCAATAAACCTAGGACCCAGTTTCCAAGAAGGAACCTTCAACTTAATATTCCTAGTAGACAACCACACATAGTCATTCACTCCTAGGTCCGGACCTGGCGACCGTTTCTTATCGGCCATGCATTTATATTTACCACTCATCTTTTTCAAGTTAACTTGCACCTTCTGCCATACCGATGAAAGAGATGAAGAAAACCTTTCCTCTTCGGGAACCCCAGAAGACCCCCCCTCTTTGAAAGTACAAAATTGGGGATGAAAACCGTATGCACCAAGGAATGGTGACTTGCCAGTGGACTCCTGATAATGATTATTTATGGCAAACTCAGCTAACGGTAAATATGATGACCACAACTCTTGGTTTTCAGACACAAAACACCTTAAATATGTTTCTAGGTTTTGGTTGGTACGCTCAGTCTGTCCATTCGACTGAGGATGGAAAGCTGAGGAAAAGGACAAGTGAACCCCCAAACGGGAACAAAAAGCTTTCCAAAACTTAGAAATAAACTGGGTTCCCCGATCCGAAACCACATCGGAAGGGACCCCGTGAAGCTTCACGATTTCACTGATAAACACCTGAGCGAGAGTTTCAGCATTAGGAAGTGCGGGTAGCGCAATAAAGTGTACCATTTTGCTAAACCTGTCTACTACTACCAAGATAACTGTTTTACCCGCCGACAATGGTAAGTCAGTGATGAAATCCATTGACAGATGTGTCCATGGCCTATTGGGGATGAAAAGTGGCAATAAAGACCCTGCTGGACGTGTATGAGAGACTTTCGCGCGTGCACAAGTAGAACAAGTAGACACGAAATCCATAAAATCCTGACGCAACCTTGGCCACCAAAAGCTCCAAGGTTGCTTTACTACCCGAGTGTCCAGCAAGTGCCGAATTATGATGTTCTTTTAATAATTCAAGACGCAGGTTTAACGGTACAAACAATTTCTCTGAGGGGCAAGAGGCCGGGGCGTCCCCCTGAGCCTCTAACACCTTTCCCTCTAGAACAGAGTGTACAGCAGAGACAACCACTCCTCTTTGTAAAATAGGTACCGGATCACAAACATTACCCCCTCCAGGGAAACTACGAGATAATGCGTCTGCCTTGGTATTTTTTGCCCCAGGACGATAGGTGATTACAAAGTTAAATCTGGTAAAGAATAGCGACCACCTAGCTTGTCTAGGGGTGAGACGTTTAGCCGATTCTAGGTACAGAAGGTTCTTGTGATCCGTAATCACCGTGATGGGGTGGATTGCTCCCTCTAAGAAGTGACGCCACTCTTCAAGCGCCAGTTTAATCGCCAACAGTTCCCTATTTCCAATATCATAATTCTACTCCGCAGAAGATAATTTTTTGGAAAAGAAAGCGCAAGGACGCCATTTGCCAGGAGACGGACCCTGAGACAATACAGCTCCCACTCCCACCTCTGACGCATCTACCTCGACAATAAAAGGCTGGGAGACATCAGGTTGAATTAGAACAGGTGCCGAGGTAAACCTCTCCTTTAGAGAGGAAAATGCATCTTTAGCGGCGTCAGACCATTTGGAAAAATCCGTCCCCTTCCTAGTCATGTCGGTAAGGGGTTTAACGATCACTGAATAATTTTTAATGAACTTTCTATAGAAATTAGCGAAACCCAAAAACCGTTGTAGGGCTTTAAGGTTCTCAGGAAGATCCCAATCTAAAATTGCCTGGACCTTCCCAGGATCCATGCGGAAACCTGAAGCAGATAATAGATATCCCAGGAACTGTAATTCCTGAACAGCGAAGACACATTTTTCAATTTTCGCATATAATTTATTCGTCCGTAGGACCTGCAGTACTTGCCTGACATGCACCTCATGTGTTTTCAGATCAGCCGAATAAATTAAGATATCATCTAGGTATATGACTACAAACCTGCCGATGAGATGACTAAAAATATCATTAACGAAATGTTGGAAGACAGCAGGGGCATTGGTCAGACCGAAAGGCATAACTAGATTTTCATAATGCCCCTCAGGGGTGTTAATAGCTGTCTTCCACTCATCCCCTTCCCTGATACGAATCAGATTGTAGGCCCCCCTAAGATCAAGTTTGGAGAACCACTTAGCACCCGCAATCTGATTAAAAAGGTCAGGAATGAGAGGAAGAGGGTATGGGTCACGGATGGTTATCTGGTTTAACTCACGAAAATCTAAGTAAGGACGCAGGCCCCCATCTTTCTTTTTAACAAAGAAAAACCCTGCAGCCACGGGTGAAGAAGAGGGTCTGATGTGTCCCTTAGCCAGACTCTCGGAGATATATTCTTTCATGGCTTGTCTCTCGGGACCCGAAAGATTATACAACCTGGACTTGGGTAATTTTGCCCCGGGAATCAGGTTAACCGGGCAATCATAAGGACGATGAGGTGGTAGTTTCTGACAACCCTTTTCAGAAAAAACGTCCTCAAAGTCCGAAATAAATGTAGGTAGGGAAGCTATGGAGGCGATTAAGCAATTGTTATTTAAGCAATTCTCTCTGCAATGCTCACTCCACTCCAATATCTCCCTGGCTTGCCAATCCACCACTGGATTGTGCGCTACCAACCAGGGAAGACCCAATACCACCGGAGAGGGAAGGCCCTCCAGAACGTAACATGAAAGACACTCATTATGGTGGTCCCCTACCCGAAGGTGTAAATTACGAACAATGTGGGTGAGGTTTCTCTGAGACAGAGGAGCAGAATCTATAGCGAATATGGGAATAGGTCTCTGCAGCGTACAGAGAGACAAACCCATAGTGCGGGCAAAATGGGCATCAAACAAGTTTACCCCTGCTCCACTGTCTAGAAAAACAGAAATAGACTCCGTCTTAACACCAAAAACAATGACCGCTGGTAACACAAATTGAGATGTTCGTATGGAGGAAACGTATACCCCCCGGCTGACATCCTCCGCACAGCCCGGGGTTAGTAGTTTTCCGACGGTCTTTTGTTTTTGAGGAAGGAGGGACAGACATTAATGAAATGACCCCTCCCCCCACAGAAAAAACAAGCCCCCCCCCTACGGCGAACCTCGGGAGGACGGACCTGACGAGAAGTTCCGCCTAGCTGCATAGGCTCATCTAAGTCAGTACAGGCTGACTGTTGCTTGGGAGAGGTAACCAATTGCTCCGGAATTTTCGATCTCTCCCTAAGACGTCTATCTATTCTGATAGAGAGGGACATAACAGCATCAAGGGAAAGGGGGGTCTCATACAGCGCCAGTGCATCCTTAACCCTTTCAGATAACCCAGAGCAGAACTGACTCCTGAGTGCCGGGTCGTTCCACTGAGTATCCGTAGCCCACCTACGGAACTCTGAGCAATATTCCTCTGCTGACCGATCTCCCTGTAGGAGTCTCCGTAACTTCGACTCAGCCAGGGCGACTCGGTCAGGGTCATCATATATGAGACCCAAAGCCCCAAAAAATCCCTCCACTGACCGAAGAGCCTGAGAACCAGGGGGTAAGGAGAACGCCCAGGATTGCGGATCCCCCTGAAGCAGGGAAATGACAATCCCTACCCGCTGTTCTTCATGACCTGAGGAGTAAGGGCGCAACTTAAAATATAATTTGCAGGCCTGACGGAATGTCGCAAATTTGTCCCTTCCCCCAGAAAATCTGTCGGGAAGAGCAACCTTGGGTTCAGTGACAACCTGGTTACCCATAGCAACCGCTGGGGGTGCGGTCTGCTGCATTTGCTGCTGTTGTTGGAGAACAGACGCCTTCAATCCTGCCACCTCCAAAGACAGGCTTTGAAGCTGTTCTGCCAAGGCATCAATAGGATCCATATTGGATTCTAAGTAGAGAGAGAAAAAAAAAACAACAAACAAAAAATTTAAAAAATATTTTTATTTTATTTTATTTTTTCTCAAAAAGTAAGGGCCAGTTATAATATCACGGTCGGCGTGGCTATCACATACGTGACACAGAGGGAGGGAACGAGGAAGGCCCTGCCCAAGTGAGAGGGAAGATGGTGACCCCTGACTCACCTGGCGGCTGGCACCTGGCTGCCCTGACGTCCCTAGACGGGTTCCTCACCCGTACGCCGATCACGTGCCTAAAGCCCTGGCTTTCCCTGAGCTGAGCCCTAGGTAGTGAACAGGGCGATGGGAACACTAGTCCGCACCACTAACTCTAAGGGAAAACACCAAGGGGAGGACAGACAACACAGACACAACATATATTCCCAGGTGGGCGACAACAGGAGACAACAATAAGCCAAACAGGGATCCGGAGGGTAGCACACAGGAACAACAACCAGGATTAACCACTCCAGTGGGTCAGTATAGATGTCCAGGCAGGAAGCTCTATAACTGGCAACTAGAGAAGTGTGAGGGGAGAATATAAGGAGGTAGGGAGTGGCAGACAAGAAACAGCTGAGGAGGAGAAGCTACGGATCCCTGAGAGAGACAAAAAGGATAGCAAGGCAAACACAGAAAACAATAACTAAGAAACACCGTGATCTTTAGATAGAGAGCGCGCAGCCACCCGCTCCGACTTCCTGACCCCGGGTATAACGGAGTCAGACGTGGCTCTTGATACCCTCGTGACAATACCAAAGGGATAGTGATCCCCAGTTACAGTAATCTGATTATGAGAGGGAGGGAGGGGGGGTGGGAGGGTAGGTAGAAAGTTGGGGGGAAGGGATATGGTCTTGAACTATGAGCAGAGGGAGTCTGAGTGGGTTGTGAGATTCAAGTATGGTCCGAAGTTCTATCATGTCACAGGTGATTAGAGTTTTAAGCTGGAATGTGAGAGGAATGGCAGATGCACGAAAGAGACAATGTGTTTTTCAATACTTAGGGCGGTTTCAGCCGGCTATATGTTGCCTTCAGGAAACGCATCTGATTGGAGATAATTTACACTGGATGAGTAAAAATTGGGTGATCCATGCGTTGCATTCAACTCATTCCTCTCACTCTAGAGGTGTAAGCATGATTGTGCATAGTAGTATTAGGTATGAACATGTGCAGGAATGTGTGGACGCTGACGGTAGGTATGTGTGTGTTGTGTGTAAGGTGGATGGAATACAGGTGGTGCTGGTGTCAGTGTACGTGCCTCCACCGTTTGCTTCCCCATTGATTAGAGAGATTATGGACTTTGTGGCGGACTTCCCTGGGTTGCCATGGCTACCGGTTGGGGACTTCAATTGCACGCTGAATGACTCCCTAGATAGATGTCGGGTGGAAGGAGCAGGTGGTTTACCAGGGAGTGTGGCTCTTAGGAATATTATGTGTGAAATAGGTGTACATGATGTATGGAGATTGCGTAACCCTGATAAGCGTGAATACTCGTGCAGATCAGCCACGCATCACTCGCTATCGCGTATTGATTTGGCCCTTGTTAATGATATAATGCTGCCACTGGTTAGGGATGTTGTCTATCATCCTCGGTCGTTGTCTGACCATTCCCTGGTGCAGATTGACTTGTGCCTGGGGGTGCTCAGACAGGGACTTAGGCTGTGGAAATGTAACTCACATTGGCTGAATGTGTTGGGTGACCTGTCTGGGATCTCTCTGGAGATTAAGGAATTTTTTGCTATCAATACAGGGACGGCTTCGATACCAGGTGTCTGGGACGCCATGAAAGCATTCCTGAGGGTAGTCCTGATGAAAGAAATTAGCAAGCATAAATCTAGGTCTAGGGAGGCGGATATTAAGGCGCATGTCCTAGTGGCTGAGGCTGAGAGTGAGTTTAGTAGGTCCCCCACCCTGATTAATAGTGAGGCGCTGGCGGGTGCTCAGGAGCAGCTGAGGTGTCATTTAGTGCAGGCTGCAGAAAAAAAGAGAAGTTTTTATCGTCAGAGATCCTTTGAAGGGGGTGAGAAGGTGGGGCATCTGTTGTCGGTGGTTTCACAGGCCCAGAGAGGCTCCTCTAGTATTCAGGAACTGAGAGATGACATGGGGAACAGTAGCCAGGACACAAAGGGAATATTAGATATTCTAAAAAGTTTTTATGTATCTCTATATGCTTCCACCGGCTCTAGCTCTGAGGAGGCGCTGAATAATTTCCTAGTGGAGGCACAGTTAACGGCGCTGTCAGAGGAGGATAGAGAAAGGCTGGAGGAGCCAATTTCACTTGAGGAACTGGAAGCTGCGCTTGGGGATATGGCGAATGGTAAGGCGCCTGGAGCTGATGGCCTCCCAGTAGAGGTGTATAAAAAGCTGCAGGGGATATTACTTCCTGAATTACTTAAGGTGCTCGAGCACTCATTGGAGGCAGGTTCGCTACCACATTCGATGCAGGAAGCTATAATTGTGGTTATACCTAAACCTGGAAAGGATCCTAAAATACCGGATTCCTATAGACCAATTTCGCTTCTCACGGCCAATGTTAAGCTCCTGGCGAAGGTGTTGGCGAACAGGTTGTCCAAGGTGATTCTGACTATTGTGCACCCGGACCAGACGGGTTTTATGCCTGGGAAATCGACGGCTATTAATCTCCGTAGGCTATATGCTAGTTTGAATATTCCGGCGGATAATTGTGGAGACAGGGCCTTGCTTGCTCTTGACGCCGCCAAGGCGTTTGATAGTGTGGAGTGGAGCTACTTGTGGGGGGTCTTGAGAACCATGGGCTTTGGAGCGCGGTTCATTCAGTGGGTAAAGGTCCTGTACTCTAGTCCCAAGGCGAGAATTAGAGCTAATGGAGGGTTGTCAGACTGTTTCGCCCTGGCCAGGGCCACCAGACAGGGATGCCTACTGTCGCCCTTATTGTTTGCTCTTGCAATAGAGCCGCTTGCGGCTTATATCCGCTTATCAACAAATATAGAGGGGTTTAGATATGGTGGGCTGCACAACAAAGTGGCTATGTACGCTGATGACACTCTGCTTTTTATGGGCGATACTGGTGCGTCCCTGGATGCGGCCATGGCATTGGTTGACAGATTTGGTGGCTTCTCTGGGCTTCAGATAAATTGGCAAAAATCCTCTTTGATGCCAATCGATGGGCAGGCCTTGTCAGGCAGACAAGTAGATAGTCTGGTTCCTTGGGTGGATAAATTTAAATACTTGGGACTGTATATAACACCTAGACTGTCGGAATTTGAGGACCTTAATCTGTCTCCGTTGCTGGCTACTTTCAGGCTAAAGGTGAGGTCATGGTGTAGGCTCTTTCTTTCGGTGGTAGGTAGAGTGAACCTTCTTAAAATGGTTATGATGCCCCAGTTGCTCTATGTATTGAACAATGCTCCCGTATGGATCCCCCTGGATAGATTTAAGAAAATTCATTCTATATTTAGGGATCTTATTTGGAAATATGGTCAGGCTAGGATTAAACTGGAGACACTGCAGTACCCTAAGTCTGAAGGTGGCCTGGCTGTTCCTAATGCATGGATTTACTTTTTGGCTTCCCAATGTCAGCATTTCAAGGGATGGATTAGCTTCCAGGTGCCGGATATGACAGGGCAGATATTGCAGCATTGGTTGGGCAGTCGTGACCTCATGGGTATTCTGGAAGGGTCAGGTATGCATGCTGGGAGGGAAAAACTCCCTCTTATTGAACTTATGAAAAAAGTTTGGGCAAGGGTGAAGCAACTGAGAGGTGTAGGTGGAATCAGTGAGCTTTCCCCTATTAGAAATAATCACCTATTGCCTGAATTTTTTGCCATGTCAGGACTTCGGAACTGGGAAACTCATGGAGTGATGAGAATTGGCCAATTAATTGAGGGCAAGATATGTAAGTCATTTCAGAACCTGCAGCAGGAATTTAATATCCCTAGGGGATGGTTCTATAAATATCTTCAAATGAGGCATGCCCTTGAGGTCACGCTGCGGAAAGGATGTGCGATAGCCCAAATGGAGGTGGTCCATAAGCTTGTTCTCCCGACAGGGGGGGGGGGGGGGGGGAAGAGGGCTGATATCACGTGTACGCTCTTCTACTTGATAAATTCTTAGAGGGGTTTCCGCTCTCAAGAATGAAGAAATGGGAGGCTGATTTGGGGGATATGTCTAAAGATAAGTGGGATGATATACTGGAAGGAGTCCCCAAGGTGTCCTTGAGTGAACAGGGCAAACTGTCCCAACTATTTATCATACATAGAGTATACAAAACACCGGTGTTCCTAAAATAGGTTGGAGTAAGAATTGATGACAAGTGTCCAAAGTGTATGGAAGATGGTGCGGATTTGTTACATATGCTGTGGTCTTGTCCAGTAATTGGTAATTATTGGGAAGATGTAAGGAATATGATTAATAGTAAAATGACGTTGAAAATTCAAAATGACCCCAAGGTGTGTGTATTGGGGTATGTGTCTGAAATTGGAGGGACTGAGTCGGTTAAGGTTGCAGTGGGGAGGTTGTTGTATGTGGCCAGGAAGCTGGTGGCTATGAGATGGATCCAGGGAAGTCCGCCTACACTGGACGAGTTTGAACGGAAGGTGCATGACATGCTGATATTGGAAAAAGGGGTGTATGTGAAGAGAGGGTGTCCTCAGAAGTTTGAAAAAATGTGGAGTGATTGGTTTTCTTATACTCACGTGGTAATATAGGCTCAGGAAGGTTCAAGACTAGTTTACAGGGTGGGGAGGTGGTAGGGAAGGGTGGGGGGGGGAGGGGAGGGGATATGAGATTGTTAGGCCATATACAATTCTTTGTCTCAATATTTGTTTCTACATGTGTACATGTTATATATAGATACATGTTATAAATGTGTGTTGGTATTTCTATGGATACTGCTGTACACCGATTCCACAAGGTGGATAAAGTAAGAAAAGACAATGTATTGTTTTTGTAATATCCTGCATTTATTGGTTCAATAAAAACGATTTGATTTAAAAAAAAACACAGATCCTCGCTCCCGAAGCTAAGCAGCAGGTCTGCGGCTGATGGGAGACCGAGTGCACCTTCGGCACCCCGTTACACCGTCATTCAGTACGTGTAGGCGTGTGCACACATACTGCTCCACCATGTTGGTGAAATGCTGCCTCCTGCTAAGACCTTCCATATCAGCTAGCGGTGCTGGTTGTTGTGGTGTGCTGACAAAGCTTTTCCACATTTAGGCCATGCTAACCCTGACTTCTGAGGTGCTGGCGGTGCCCCAGCTGCGTTGGCGACCTCTTCCTCGTCCTCTGCCTTCGCCTTGTGCTTCCACTGTGCCCCCGCTGTCAGGTGGGAATGCCACCAGCAGCGCGTCTACCAGCGTGCGCTTGTACTCGCGCATCTTACAATCACACTCAAGTGAGGGAATTAAGGACAGTACGTTGTCCTTCTATCGGGGATCGAGCAGCATGGCCACCCAGTAATCAGCACAAGTTAGAATGTGGGCAACTCGGCGGTCGTTGCGGAGACACTGCAGCATGTAATCGCTCATGTGTGCCAGGCTGCCCAGAGGCAACGAAAAGCTGTCCTCTGTGGGAGGTGTATCGTCTGTGTCCTCTGTATCCCCCCATCCACGCACCAGTGATGACCATGAGCTGGTCTGGGTGCCACCCTGCTGTGAACATGGTTCCTCCATCTCCTCCTCCTCATCCTCCACCTCCTCATCCTCCAGAACTGTGCCCTGGCTGGACAATTGTATACCTTGGGTTTGTGGGTGCAGGAAACCACTCTTGGAGCCATTTGGAAATGACTGGCCGGAAACCCTACGAAATGATCCCTCTTCCTCCTGTGCCACATCCTCTTCCATCATCGCCAGGAGCATTTTTTCAAGGAGGCATAGAAGTGGGATAGTAACGCTAAGAACGGCGTTATCGGCACTGGCCATGTTGGTGGAGTACTCGAAACAGCGCAACAAGGAACACAGGTCTCGCATGGAGACCCAGTCATTGGTGGTGAAGTGGTGCTGTTCCGCTGAGCGACTCACCCATGCGTGCTGCAGCTGAAACTCCACTATCGCCTGCTGCTGCTCGCACAGTCTGGCCAGCATGTGCAAGGTGGAGTTCCACCTTGTGGGCACGTCGCATATGAGGCAGTGAGCGGGAAGGCCGAAGTTCTGCTGCAGCGCTGACAGGCGAGCAGCAGCAGGGTGAGAACGCAGAAAGCGCGCACAGACAACCCGCACTTTATGCAGCAGCTCTGACATGTCGGGGAAATTTTTAAGGAATCTCTGCACCACCAAATTCAGCACATGCGCCAGGCAAGGGATGTGCATCAAACCGGCTAGTCCCAGAGCTGCTACGAGATTTCGCCCATTATCGCACACCACCAGGCCGGGCTTCAGCCTGACTGGCACAAACCACTCATCGGTCTGAGGAGCTGGTAGAGGATGAGGAAGCAGAGTAGGAGGAGGAAGCAACAGGAGGCAAACTTAAGCGCCCTGCAATCCTCGGTGGTGGAAGGACATGCACCAAACTGCTATCCGCCTCAGGCCCAGCCGCCACTGCATTTACCCAGTGTGCCCTGACCGTGCTTACTGGTCTACGTAGTGGCGGCTGGGCACGACGTACTGTGGGACAGCCACCGCCATAAGGCCTTTAAAACTATCCGTCTCCACCAGACGGAATGACAGCATTTCAAAGGCCAGTAATTTAGAAATGCTGGCATTCAAGGCTAGGGATCGCGGGTGGGTAGGGGGGTACTTCCTCTTCCTCTCCAGCATTTGGGATATGGAGAGCTGAACGCTTAAGTGGGACATTGTGGAGATGTTTGGTGACCCAGGTGTTGGTGTTGCTGGCAGATCCTCTGTTTGCGCGGTGCCAGGTGGCACTGTCACTCCAGAGGTGGAGGCCGCAACTGCAGCAGAAGAGGAAGCAGGATGAGCCAGAGACCTTTCTTGGTTTTTGAGGTGTCTACTCCACTGCAGGTCGTGCTTTGCACTTAAATGCCTGGTCATGCAGGTTGTGCTCAGGTTGAGCACATTTATGCCTCGCTTCAGGCTCTGATTGCACAGCGTGCAAACCACTCGTGTCTTGTCGTCAGCACATTGTCTGAAGAACTGCCACGCCAGGGAACTCCTTGGAGCTGGCTTTGGTGTGCTCGGTCCTATGCTGCGGTGGGCAGTAGGAGGTGTACTGTCTAGAGGACGGCCGCTCCGCTTTTGCACCCTGCTCCCTCTTCTGCTGTGCTGGTGGCTCTGTGCGACCACCGCCTCTTCCTCCGAACTACATAGGTCACTCTCATGACCTTGATTCCATGTGGGGTCGAGGACCTCATCGTCCTCTACATCATCTTCCACCCAGTCTTCACCCCTGCCTTCCTTGTCAGTCTGCACACTTTCGAAAGCCCCAGCAGTTGGCACCTGTGTTTCGTCATCATCCGAGACGTGCTGCGATGATCCTTCCATGTACTCATCTTGAAAGATAAGTGGTTGGGCATCGGTGCACTCAATCTCTTCCACTTCTGGTGCAGGGCTAGGTGGAAGGCCCTGGGAAACCCTGCTAACAGAGTCATCAAAAAGCAGAAGAGACTGCTGCATGACTTGGGGCTCAGACTTCTTGGCTGATTTGCAAGGGGGTGAGGTGAAAGACTGATGGACATCACCTGCAGGTGCCAACTGTGGTCTTTCAGCAGGAGACTGGGTGGGAGACAATGTGAAGGAACTGGATCCACTGTCAGCAACCTAATCTACTATCGCCTGTACTTGTTCAGGCCTCACCATTCGTAGAGCAGCATTAGGCCAGACCAAATACCGCCGCAGGTTTTGTTTGTCGCCTACTCGCACCTGAGGAAGGGGTTTTACTTGTGCGTGTAGCTGGCACAGATCGACCACGTCCTCTCCCTGCAACAGGAGCTCCACCAGCAGCACCACGACCTGGGCCACGTCCCTTATTTGACGCTCTCCTCATATTTTGGATCTTGCCCTAAATGGGTGTTTTATTAATAGTAGAATAGAACGACAGTATGTAAAGGGTGTATCTCACACGACCTGAACCAGACTAGGCCTCAATTAAATATTTTTTGCCCAAAATGGCTGTATTTCAAATGCCTGAATTAAACCCCTGTATGTAGAGGGTGTATCTCACACGGCCTGCACCAGTGTAGGCCTAAAGTAAATATTTATTTCCCAAAATGGCTGTATTTCAAATGGCTGTATTTCAATTCCCTAAATCAAACCCCTGTATGTAGAGGGAGTATCTCATAGGGCCTGAACCAGTGTAGGCCTGAAGTAAATATTTCTTTGCACAAAATGGCTGTTTTTTTAAATGGCTGTATTTCAAATGCCTGATTCAATCCCCTGTATGTAGAGGGTGTATCTCACACGGTCTGAACCAGTGTAGGCCTGAAGTAAATACTGTATATCTTTGCACAAAATGGCTGTATTTAAAATGGCTGTATTTCAAATCCCTGAATCAAACCCCTGTATGTAGAGGGGGTATCTCACACGATCTGAACCAGTGTAGGCCTGAAGTAAAGTTTTCTTTGCACAAAATGGCTGTTTTTCAAATGGCTGTATTTCAAATCCCTGAATCAAACCCCTGTATGTAGAGGGGGCATCTCACAGGGCCTGAACCAGTGTAGGCCTGAAGTAAATATTTATTTGCACAAAATGGCTGTATTTCAAATGGCTGTATTTAAAATGCCTGATTCAAACTCCTGTATGTAGAGGGGGTATCTCACACGGTCTGAACCAGCCCGTAGGCCTGAAGTAAATATTTATTTGCACAAAATGGCTGTATTTCAAATCCCTGAATAAAACCCCTGTATGTAGAGGGGGTATCTCACAGGGCCTGAACCAGTGTAGGCCTGAAGTAAATATTTCTTTGCACAAAATGGCAGTATTTCAAATGGCTGTATTTCAAATGCCTGATTCAAACCCCTGTATGTAGAGTGAGTATCTCACAGGGCCTAATCCAGTGTAGGCCTGAATTCAATATTGGTGCACCAAATGGCGGTATTTAAAATCTCAGAATATAACCCAAATGTATTAAGGGTGTATCTCACAATGACATCTGCATCAAAGGCTGCCAACTAAATTTTTTGTGCCCAAACGAGTGTTTGTTTAACAGCTGAATTTGACAGCAGTATATAAGCCTGTAATTTCACACGTGCAGATGCTGCAAGGCCTGAAAATAGAGTTTTTTGTCAAAAAAGTGTGTTTTTCAAACCCCAGAAAATAATGGGTGTATTTCTAGCTTAAATTTCACACTGACTAATGAAGATGTTGTATATTGCCAAAAAAGTCTTTTTTTGGTAACAGAATATGAAAGCTGTATATATTAAACTTGAATTTAACACTTGCAGATCTGGAAAATACAAGATGTTGTAGTTTGCCAAAAAATGGTGATTTGCAATGTCCCAAAAGCTCAGATGCAGTACTGGTGCACTGAGCTTGCATAAAATGGCCGCCACCCACCTAATTAACAGAATTATAAAAGTTAGTTTTTTTTGGTCAATGAGCTCAGGGCAGGGTAAAACGATTGTGCCCTACACCCACACAACTACACTGCTCAAAAAATAAAGGGAACACAAAAATAACACATCCTAGATCTGAATTAATTAAATATTCTTCTGAAATACTTTGTTCTTTACATAGTTGAATGTGCTGACAACAAAATCACACAAAAATAAAACAATGGAAATCAAATTTTTCAACCCATGGAGGTCTGGATTTGGAGTCACACTCAAAAGTAAAGTGGAAAAACACACTACAGGCTGATCCAACTTTGATGTAATGTCCTTAAAGCAAGTCAAAATGAGGCTCAGTAGTGTGTGTGGCCTCCATGGGCCGGTATGACCTCCCTACAACGCCTGTGCATGCTCCTGATGAGGTGGCGGACGGTCTCCTGAGGGATCTCCTCCCAGACCTGGATTAAAGCATCTGCCAACTCCTGGACAGTCTGTGGTACAACGTGACGTTGGTGGATAGAGCGAGAGTTGATGTCCCAGATGTGCTCAATTGGATTCAGGTCTGGGGAACGGGCGGGCCAGTCCATAGCATCAATGCCTTCGTCTTGCAGGAACTGCTGACACTCTCCAACCACATGAGGTCTAGCATTGTCTTGCATTAGGAGGAACCCAGGGTCAACCGCACCAGCATATGGTCTCACAAGGGGTCTGAGGATCTCATCTCGGTACCTAATGGCAGTCAGGCTACCTCTGGCGAGCACATGGAGGGCTGTGCGGCCCTCCAAAGAAATACCACCCCACAGCATTACTGACCCAATGCCAAACCGGTCATGCTGGAGGATGTTGCAGGCAGCAGTACGTTCTCCACGGCGTCTCCAGACTCTGTCACGTCTGTCACATGTGCTCAGTGTGAACCTGCTTTCATATGTGAAGAGCACAGGGCGCCAGTGGCGAATTTGCCAATCTTGGTGTTCTCTGGCAAATGCCAAACTTCCTGCACGGTGTTGGGCTGTAAGCACAACCCCTACCTGTGGACGTCGGGCCCTCATATCACCCTAATGGAGTCTGTTTCTGACCGTTTGAGCAGACACATGCACATTTGTGGCCTGCTGGAGGTCATTTTGCAGGGCTCTGGCATTGCTCCTCCTGTTCCTCCTTGCACAAAGGCGGAGGTAGCGGTCCTGCTGCTGGGTTGTTGCCCTTCTACGGCCTCCTCCACGTCTCCTAATGTACTGGCCTGTCTCCTGGTAGCGCCTCCATGCTCTGGACACTACGCTGACAGACACAGCAAACCTTCTTGCCACAGCTCGCATTGATGTGCCATCCTGGATAAGCTGCACTACCTGAGCCACTTGTGTGGGTTGTAGACTCCGTCTCATGCTACCACTAGAGTGAAAGCACCGCCAGCATTCAAAAGTGACCAAAACATCAGCCAGGAAGCATAGGAACTGAGAAGTGGTCTGTGGTTACCACCTGCAAAACCACTTCTTTATTGGGGGTGTCTTGCTAATTGCCTATAATTTCCACTGTTGTCTATCCCATTTGCACAACAGCATGTGAAATTGATTGTCACTCAGTGTTGCTTCCTAAGTGGACAGTTTGATTTCACAGAAGTGTGATTGACTTGGAGTTACATTGTGTTGTTTAAGTGTTCCCTTTATTTTTTTGAGCAGTGTATTTGTCTGTAGATCGTTGAGTTAGATTCTTTCCTATTCTCTCCCTGATATCACAAGTCCAGCAGCATCCTCTCCCTACACTTGTAACAGCAGAGTGACGTGCAGCGCTACATAACTCCAGCGTATATAGAGCCTGGGTCACATGCTGCTCTGGCCAATCACAGCCATGCCAATAGTAGGAATGGCTGTGATGGCCTCTTGGGGCAAGTAGTATGACGCTTGTTGATTGGCTGCTGTGCAGCCTTTCAAAAAGCGCCAAGAAAGCGCCGAACACCGAACCCAAATCCGAACTTTTACGGAAATGTTCTGGTTCAGGTCCGGGATCCAAAAATCCTAAAGTTCAGTACGAACCCGAACTTTACAAATCTGAGATTTTAGGGTACTTTCACACTAGCGTTTTTCTTTTCCGGCATAGAGTTCAGTCACAGGGGCTCTATGCCGGAAAAGAACTGATCAGGCATATCCCCATGCATTCTGAATGGAGAGCAATCTGTTCAGGATGCATCAGGATGTCTTCAGTTTAGACATTTTGACTGATCAGGCAAAATATAAAACCGTAGCATGCTACGGTTTTATCTCCGGCGAAAAAAACTGAAGACTTGCCTGAATGACGGATCCGGCATTTTTCCCCATAGGAATGTATTAGTGCCGAATCCGGCATTAAAAATGTGAAAAAAGATACAAGATGGATCCGTCTGTCCGCATGACAAGCGGAGAGACGGATCCGTTCTTGCAATGCATTTGTGAGACGGATCCTCATCAGGATGCGTCTCACAAATGCTTTCAGTCACATGCAGATCGGCAGAACTGCCCACCGGATCACACTGCCACAAGTGTGAAAGTAGCCTTAATTTCCAAGATATTGACTAGGCTCATGGTTTTGTTCATCCACAAAGGGAAGACAATTTCTCAGCTTGTTGCAGGATGACGATATGGGATAATTTGTAAAAGATCCCACTAGGGGCAATTCTCTGTTGGCTCTTGATATTTCTAACAAATTGCTTGTGGTGCAGTTGCTGCCATACCACTTAGTGAATTCCGCTGACTTTATGGAACTGATGGCATGCAGTTAGCAACAATGAAAGATACGGTACATATCTAGCCATCATTATTTCTTTAAAAAAGTCATCCTTGAATTGTACTTTCACGTGGTGAAGAACGTTGGCCACTCCTTGCAATTCTCACTGTGCGGTAAGGTGTGTGCCAACTTTGACACCTGGAGCATCTGTTGCAGGGAGTATGTCTTTCATGACTCACTGGGTCAATGTTTTCCACAGTAATGGTGACCCAGGTGCCGTGCCAGGATAATGCAAATCAGCATTGTTAAATATGGATACATTCCTCCGGATCAACCTAGACTGTGCCCTTTCTCTGGAACACTCCGGGTTCCCTGAACCCATGGGCATCTGGGCAGCCATTTTGGAGCAGCGGACAAAAATGGCCCAGGTTGCTCTCTCTCTGTTTCTGTTTTGCCCAGTCTCCACTCAGAGAGGGTTTTTCAGCTCAGCAGATGGTGTTGTATGGATCTCTGAGGATTTTCACACACTTGCGGCTGAGGCCAATGAATAGATTTGCGGCTGCTTATCACTGGCCCAATCATGTCACTGCTGCTGTCTGTCTGCCATCATGTTCCTTGTATGAGTGCTGGTGCTGCAGCTCCTGCTTCCTTTACTGTTACTACCATACCCCCTACAAAGCCACACATCTACTGCTTTGCTGCTACTACTGCTGCCGGGACTGTTTCTGCCACTATTACCCCTACATAGATTACCACTTCCACATCCAAGCTGTACTGCTACTGCTCCTCCCAAAAAAATGTGACTACTGTTTCTTCTGAAATTAACATGTGTGTGTGTGTAGAAACAGGTGCAGGCATATGCTCCCATTAAAACATAATTTTTGGACTTTTGTTCAGATGGCGATATTGCTTATTCCAACATTACTATGTGTGTACATACAAGGACATACATCTACCCAGGTTAAGGCATGATTTTTGGACACTTATTCAGAACAAGGCACTTTTTCTTCTGACCCTACCATATGTGTGTATAAACACAAGCCAGCATCTGTCTTCATTAAGGCTTCAATAAGAAATCTTGCTCAGAATAAGCCGCAGTTTTTTTGTTTTTTTTTTCCCCTAAAAACCTGTGTGTTTAGACACTATATGCCCCCATAAGGGCCAAGACCACAAAGGGATATATTCCTATTTTCATGCCAAATTGAACACTTCAAACCGTATTGATTTGGATCTAAGTCTAATTTTCAGACCCAAAACGAATTTCAACTAAGTCAGTCCAAATACTTTTCTCATGTTTTGTGTATCACTTTATACATTTTTACCTTTTGACACTTTGTATGATTTACTTTTCCATGTCCTCGTTTTGTTAACACTTCCTCAGGAGATTTCTAAAGCAAATGTATGCCAATAGATCACAGAAGGGTCACATCTGCACCATTATCATAGCAATTACAGTATATTTCTTTGAAAAACTTACAGGCAATAGGTCCCAAGTGAGAAATACGTCTTCAGAGAAACCCTTATTACTGCACCTACGGCAGGAGTATTACCACCAATTACCAATACTGTGCCTTTATATAAACCAGTATCTGGAATGCATTGGGCTGTTGTGTATTACAGATATCTCCCTGATCCTCCAGTTAGGAAGACTTTAAGATACAGTACTTCTTCTTTGTGAGTATAATATGCACACTACATTATTTACCCTCATCTATACTCATCACAATTTCATAATATACATGTATTATATATTAGTCACCAATGTACATACATGCTGGACATCATTACATCTCTCTTATACAGTAGGGCCTCACAATTCCTAAAGGAAGGTCACCAATATTGTTGATTCTTGCCTTTGTAGTTTGTACCCATGATTACAAAGAAGTCTGTAGCCATGCAGTACTTACAGGCATATGTAGTTTTACTAAGCTCAGAAGAGGATGAAAGATTTTACAACCAGATCAACTTTGGAACATTTATCATACATCAATATCTGTAACCACAAAATCTATTTCTGTTGTCTGGGTCCAATCAATGGCTTCAGCAGTGATGTACTCAGGCATGACGGATGACTGCTGCCAAAAGCTGAGGCCAGTCAGGCTGGCAGTGGTGAGGTGCCTATAAAAAGCATGTCAAACTCCTAGTCCAGCAGGGACCTAAAGCAGAGGACAAGGGAACTTGTAGCTGGACCTGGAGCATGTGTGACTGATTAAAATATTGTTGATGAGTTTTGCACCCTGCCTGGCTATCTGAGTAGAGGTTTTTGGTCTCAGAGAACTTCATTAATATAATGATACATTATAATAGCAGAGGAAGTAGACCATTGATAAAAGCGGGATGTATTTTATTTAACCCCTTAAGGACCTCTGCCGTATATATGGCAAGAAAAAAGCAGCTAAGTAAAGAAAAACGAGTGGCCATCATTAATTTAAGAAATGAAGGTCAGTCAGTCAGCCGAAAAATTGGGAAAACTTTGAAAGTAAGGGCTATTTGACCATGAAGGAGAGTGATGTGGTGCTGCGCCAGATGACCTGGCCTCCACAGTCACCGGCCTGAACCCAATCGAGATGGTTTGGGGTGAGCTGGACCGCAGAGTGAAGGCAAAAGGGCCAACAAGTGCTAAGCATCTCTGGGAACTCCTTCAAGACTGTTGGAAGACCATTTCAAGGGACTACCTCTTGAAGCTCATCAAGAGAATGCAAAGAGTGTGCAAAGCAGTAATCAAAGCAAAAGGTGGCTACTTTGAAGAACCTAGAATATGACATATTTTCAGTTGTTTCACACTTGTTTGTTATGTATATAATTCCACATGTGTTCATTCATAGTTTTGATGCCTTCATAGTCATGAAAATAAAGAAAACTCTTTGAATGAGAAAGTGTGTCCAAACTTTTGGTCTGTACTGTATGTACGGCAAAAGTCCGGTCCCCAAACATGGCGCCCACTCGCACGTGCAGCGGACGCCAATGCCGCCAGGTTTCTGCTATTTTGAATATTAGAGACCCGCGGCACATGTAGGCGATCAGCCATAATACATTTTCATTGTGGTCGTACTTGCACAATATAGGACAAAGCCCTAGCCTACGTGTGCTCCCATGGTCCTGGCCACCAGAGAGGCTGATTCTTTTTCCTATAGTGTGCAAGCACGACCACCGCTAATGGATTGCAGGGTGCTCTGTAACCATGGAAACGAGAAGTGTATAATGTGATGGAAAAATGAATCGAGCCAGCAAAGGAAATAGTATGGATAGTCACAATACATTAGTACGTGCCTTGTATTAACTTCATCTACATGATAAATGCCACTTACTGAAGTGACACAACCCCTTTAAGAATATACAAAGTGAATGAAGAAAATAGTAATCTAAATCCAATCAACATTTGGTGTCCTTTTATCTTCAAACCAGCATCAATTCTTCTACTGTAGGTACTTGTACACCACAGCAGTGAGGTGGTTTCAAACATCTCGGAGAACTAACTAACCTTCCACTTTTGTGATTGTCGGCTGGCTCAAATCATTCTGTCTCTTCACGTAATCCCAGGCAGGGCTCTGTGGGCCATATCATCACTTCCAGGACTCTTTGTCCTTCTTTTAATGACACTGGCTATATGTTTGGGGTTTTCCTACTGCAGCACACATTTGGAGCTGATCAGACTTCTTCCTAACGGTACTGCATTACGGATAAGTATCTGTCTGTCACCATTAAACCTGACCAAATCCCCAACTTCATTAGCTAAAAAGCAGCCCCAAACTTGCAAGGAACCTCCACCAACCTCCTTGTCCAGATCCTTCAAAAACTGTGTGCAAGTGTACCTAGAAGAACTGATGCTGGTTTGAAGATAAAGGGCGGTCACACTAAATGTTGATTCGATTTATATTTTTTTTTTCTTCATTCATTTATCACCTATCTAAAACGTTTCGCACATTAATGTATATTATCTAAGTCACCAACTTTTCCTCAAGAAAACACGTGTTAGGGAAAGTTGATGTAACCTATTACTATCAGTGACATGTACTTTCCATGTTTTCAGCTCTTCCAATGGCTAACCACAGTTATGAGGCTTATGTGTATAGAACACAGTTGGAGATCCTTTTGTTGAAATTCATGTCTATCGTCTGTTCCTTGGGTCAGATGTGCAGCTTACCTCCTTTGTCAGAAATGGAGGGGTTAAGAAAATCTGGAGATATTATGATAGGAGTTTTAATGTCTATTAATGCCGACAAGATCTACCAAAAACTTGAATTCAACGTGAAACCACCCAGGACTACCTGCAGCTTGTAAGTAAGCCCAATGCTAAGCTGAAGATACTGATATAGAGTTGTTCTGTTTCAGCAGCCTACATATTAAGGTCAATAAATAGAATAAGTATTGTCTATCTCGTCTTAAGATGATATCATTATGAAGTGTTTGCTCGACTACTGAGGCTCCGAAGTCTGGGCTTTATTCTGTTAATTACATGTGATTGCACTTCTCACATGGCTTTCATAATCAGGTCCTCATCACCTCAAGTTTTATGATTGAGATGGTAAACCAATAAGATATTAGGACAAATTGATGGAATATTGTCATGGTCTATCCCATGGCAGGTCAATGGATGAACGTAAAAATATTGCTTATAGAAAAAACACACTGATCCCTGTCTTGTTCAAAACCCTCTCTAAGATGACAGTGGAGGTAGGTTGCCAGAAGCTGAGCTGACAGCAGCCTGAAAGCAAATACACCTGAGAGTGGCCAGGTGCCCCTCTCCCTCTCCCTGATTACATCCCATAAATATGGAGAAACTGTGAAATCAGGAGTTGTCACTGATAAAACATCATCAAGTCCATTAAAAAGTCCCATACCGTGAGTACAATACCGCAGGATCAGTCTATGTGTTTCAAACATAGTGGTTCTTAATTATGACTTAATAAAGGTCATGATTAAAAGGGGTTCTGCAGTTTTTTTAAACAGATGATCAACCCTCTGGATAGATCATCAGCATCTGATCGGCGGGGGTCCGACACCCGGGACCCATGACGATCAGCTGTTTGAGAAGGCAGCAGCGCCGCGGCCTTCTCGCTGTTTACCGCAGGCCCAGTGACGTCACGACTAGTATCACTGGCCTGGGCGGGGCTAAGTTCCATTCCAGGCCGTTGATACTAGTCGTGGTGTCACTGGGCCAGCGGTAAACAGTGAGAAGGCCACGGCGCTACTGCCTTCTCAAACAGCTGATCGTCAGGGGTCCTGAGTGTCGGACCCCCGCCGATCAGATGCTGATGATCTATCCAGAGGATAGATCATCAGTTTAAAAAAAAATGCAGAACCACTTTAAGAACTATCAAGTTAGAAACACATACTCCGATCCTGCGGTACTGCACTTATGATATGTACTTATGGTATGTTGTAATGGACTAATCAAATAATAATGCTTTAACAGAGACAAAATGTGCTGGACATTACATTTCTTCCATTACGCACTCCCTGGCTCCAGGTGTTAGTGCACTTGCAGAGTCCTGTCGCAGAGTGTTGAGCAGGGTGTTTTTGCATATTTTTCCACGCATCCTTTAATATATTCCAAATTCCCAAAATATAGTTTCTATTATCTCCCTATAATCTTCTTATACTGTCTCCATCACCTATTATTTCCCTATTATCTTCCTATACTGTCCCTAGCTCACTATATCATTCTGCAGAGGCAGAGCCACAACACAGCTTCCTGACAGGTCACACAAGTACAAAGCAGAATGATGTTCTTCTCAAATCCCTGCTTATTGCCCCACTAATCCAGGGGGCTGGCTGATCTAGGCTACATGTCAGCTTCTCAGTTAATCAGGGAAGCCCTCCCCTTCACTTCCCCCCAGTGTCATGCAACCATCCTTTTTATGCAATCAGTCCAAAACCAATCATAGAAGATTTGGTCTCATTTTTGTGATGAATCTAGTTTATTGACAATTTAGTCACTTACCCTTAAGGGAAATCCTTTGCCGATCTGCTGGGGTCCAATTCCAATACTGCCGAAAAAATGTAACTTTTTTATGCTAATGCCACTTTGTTAGCAGAGGCGAGGTTAGCAGAATGTGTGACCATCCAAGCCCCCTAGTTCCTCTTGGCGGTGAGCTGCTCCACTTTAGCATGTCAGTCCACCCTCACACATCTTCACAGTCGATGTTCACCTTTCACATCAATGGCGTTGTGCTCTGCAGCTTCTATGTTGCTTAGTCACAATGGTGCCATTTGTCCACTCACCATACATTTTCACCACGGTAGCGCGAGAACGGTTCACAAACTGCGCAGTTTCCGATATACTGCCCAACAGCCAATAATCATTCCTTTTTGCAACTCTGATAAATCGCCCCTTTTACCTATGACAGCAACAAGCTAGTGTATCTGTAGGCCAACAACCCATGACACACCTTACTGTATATATTCACCAAGGCAGCTCGGGACACATGACTTCCTTCATGGGCTACAGACGGCCAAGATCAAAAGTAGGAAGTGGTCATAATAGTGTCACTCGACTGTGTACAAGAAAAAATATCACTGAAAATACAGATACAGAAGCTAACATATTTGTATCCTCCAGGTTTAATCTGGAATCATATCAAACGCTTCATACCTTGATGTTCACCATTGAAGAGGTCAACAGAGATCCCTATCTTCTGTCAAACATTACGTTAGGATATCAGATGTATGACACGTGTAACATACCTCACTATGAATTACAAGGAGCTTTACAGTTCCTGACTGACACTAGTACAACTTTCACTAACAACCAGTGCCATTCTAGATCATCCTTTGCAGCTACTATTGGATCTACAGCTTCAACCAACTCAATTATCTTGGCTTACTTTTTGGGAACATTCAAATATCCACAGGTAAGAAGATACAATGACTTTATGCATTGCCTGATATGCATCTACTTTATACCCATTAGTGATACTAAGTGACAACATAGATGTAATAAGTACCAATGTTGACAAAAACTGGAACTTTTTGTCACTGATAATAATCACCGACTAAAGATAAACAAATGGAAATGTAGAAGGCAAGTAAAGGAGTATATTTAGTACATACATGGCTTTTGGGGTAGGGTAGGTAACATGAAACAGAACTATACCTTTTTTAATTCTTTATTTAAACAACTTTGGCAAACAAAGGAACATAAGAACATTAACAAATGGAAAATATCACTGAGCGTTCCCAGAAACAAGACAAATGAATACTTTATATGGTTTGGTACCTGTGTTAAGATTGTTAATGTTGTAAACTTGCAAACCTATTGTAGGAAATGAGAAAGGAGACCAATTGAAAAAAAAGATTTTTGGACCAAAATGGGTAAAATGAAAACATAAAAAAAATGCCCGAAGGTATACAAACGGGATTCCAAAAAAGTTGGGACACTAAACAAATTGTGAATAAAAACTGAATGCAATGATGTGGAGATGGCAAATGTCAATATTTTATTTGTAATAGAACGTAGATGACAGATCAAACGTTTAATCCGAGTAAATGTATAATTTTAAAGTAGAAATACGTTGATTCCAATTTTCACGGTGTCAACAAATCCCCAAAAAGTTGGGACAAGTAGCAATAAGAGGCTGGAAAAAGTAAATTTCAGCATAATGAAGAGCTGGAAGACCAATTAACACTAATTAGGTCAATTGGCAACATGATTGGGTATAAAAAGAGCTTCTCAGAGTGGCAGTGTCTCTCAGAAGCCAAGATGGGTAGAGGATCACCAATTCCCACAATGTTGCGCAGAAAGATAGTGGAGCAATATCAGAAATGTGTTACCCAGCGAAAAATTGCAAAGACTTTGCATCTATCATCATCAACTGTGCATAACATCATCCGAAGATTCAGAGAATCTGGAACAATCTCTGTGCGTAAGGGTCAAGGCCGTAAAACCATACTGGATGCCCGTGATCTCCGGGCCCTTAAACGACACTGCACCACAAACAGGAATGCTACTGTAAAGGAAATCACAGAATGGGCTCAGGAATACTTCCAGAAACCATTGTCAGTGAACACAATCCACCGGGCCATCCGCCGTTGCCAGCTGAAACTCTACAGTGCAAAGAAGAAGCCATTTCTAAGCAAGATCCACAAGCTCAGGCGTTTTCACTGGGCCAGGGATCATTTAAAATGGAGTGTGGCAAAATGGAAGACAGTTCTGTGGTCAGACGAGTCACAATTCGAAGTTCTTTTTGGAAATCTGGGACGCCATGTCATCCGGACCAAAGAGGACAAGGACAACCCAAGTTGTTATCAACGCTCAGTTCAGAAGCCTGCATCTCTGATGGTATGGGGTTGCATGAGTGCGTGTGGCATGGGCAGCTTGCATGTCTGGAAAGGCACCATCAATGCAGAAAAATATATTCAGGTTCTAGAACAACATATGCTCCCATCCAGACGTCACCTCTTTCAGGGAAGACCCTGCATTTTTCAACAAGATAATGCCAGACCACATTCTGCATCAATCACAACATCATGGCTGCGTAGGAGAAGGATCCGGGTACTGAAATGGCCAGTCTGCAGTCCAGATCTTTCACCTATAGAGAACATTTGGCGCATCATAAAGAGGAAGGTGCAACAAAGAAGGCCCAAGACGATTGAACAGTTAGAGGCCTGTATTAGACAAGAATGGGAGAGCATTCCTATTTCTAAACTTGAGAAACTGGTCTCCTCGGTCCCCAGACGTCTGTTGAGTGTTGTAAGAAGAAGGGGAGATGCCACACAGTGGTGAAAATGGCCTTGTCCCAACTTTTTGGGGATTTGTTGACACCATGAAATTCTGATTCAACATATTTTTCCCTTAAAATGGTACATTTTCTCAGTTGAAACTTTTGTTCCGTGATTTATGTTCTATTCTGAATAAAATATTAGAAGTTGGCACCTCCACATCATTGCATTCAGTTTTTATTCACAATTTGTATAGTGTCCCAGCTTTTTTGGAATCCGGTTTGTATATCGCCTTTAAAAAGGTATGGGAACTAAGTGGTAAATTCACTGTTAGAATCAGCAAAAGGTATAGTAGATGAGGCAAGACATTCATTTTAAATGTAGTATAATGGCCAAACCAGGTATATAAACCTTTTACCCATCTGTGCAAATCTGCGCAGATGGAAGGTGATTCTATGGTATATCTCCTCAAGATCCTTTGGAATCCAAGTCCCCACTGACCAGCAGAAAGGGAAGGGAGACTCAAGGTTTAACTTCAAACTTCCAGGATGGATATATATCGAAAGCCTCTGATATCTGTAAATGTTCTTAAAAGTTTGCAATAAAAAATTATGAAATTCTGCCATCAGATCAGCAAACAATGCCAACGGACTGGTATCAAAAAGAATATCATCCGTGTAAGCAGTTTAAACCTCCTGAGAGCCAACTATGGGACCACAAATCATAGGGTTCATTCTGATCATTCTCAAGAGAGGTTCAAACGTCAAGAAAAAATCAATGGTGATAGAGGGCAACTTTGCCGTTTGCTGTTTAGGATATCACAGAGAGAAAACACCATTGACCCTTAACGAGGATGTGAGAGAGCTGTAGAGGGAATGGCTCCAAGTCCACACGGTCAAGTCAAGGCCAATATGATGGAGAATTCCAAAAAATAAAGGCCGACCCACTCTATCAAATGCCTTCTCCACTTCATTGAGAGAAGGCAAATGGGAATACATTTGTATTGAACATGATGAATGATATTTAAAACTGTAGTGATATTGTCCAGGACTTCTCAGGTAGGGACGAAACCAAGCTGGTCAGTTTCTATGAGATCAGGTAACAACGGAGCAATTCTCATGGCAAGGACCTTTGCAAAAAGTTTGAGGCATAGATTCAAGAATGATATTGAACAATAGATCAAACACAAGACTGAATCTTTTCCCTCCTTGTGAATGACAGTAATATGTATGTGGGACATGTCTCGGGAGAGATTAGCTTGGAGCAATGGAGTTGAGAGCTTTAATTAAAGAAGCTAGCAATAACATCAAATATCTTTTATAGTAGGAGGCCGGGAAGCAATTGGGGCCTGGAGCTTTGCTGGGTTGCATGGATTGAAAAGTATAGTCACAACCGTCAGGGTGACTAGAGCTAAATACACGTATCATCTGGTAATCACTGCGAATGAAAGAGACATTTAGGGGATTTAATGTTGGAAAACGCCAAATGAAAGATATTAACTAAAGGGTCCACTAAAGGAACTAGGGCAAAATTAAAATCAACACCAATAGCATCTGTTCTGCAAAATCTTCCAGTTTATTTAGAATGCCTTCAAGTGCTGCAAGATGGTAAGAGTTAGGTAGGTAGATATTTAACAAGGTATATAGCTGTCCCTTAACTAATATAAACCACAAATTTCTGTCAATCTGAGTATCACTCAGTTCCCAAGGAATACTTCTAGAGATGAGGATGCTAAAAGAACAGGACTCAAAAAATCAGCTGTGGTAAGAATGAGGTTATCGAAAAGAGTGAAAAGATGGCATAGACCCATTACAAAAAAGCTGTCTGTATCTTATTGCTCCAAAGAAGTTGGACGGAACGGAAGACCTTTTTTCAGGGATATCCAGCCAGATGGCATAGACTGAGCCAAACAAAAGTGCATCCATGGTGAAAAGTTTGCAAAAGAAAAAAGATTTAAAAAAAGTACTGTAAATGGGTAGGGAAGAAAGAATATATGAAAAGAAGGGTACGGAAGGAAAAATAGAAAGAGAGGATAAAAATAATTAAAGAAGCTGGGATAAGAATCAGGAGATAAGAAGCCAGGCCAATCTGACTAATCAGTGGCAGTGACAGTGACAATAGTGGTCCCATGACAGAGTAGGGAGGGTGGCAGAAGCAGCAGTGGCAGTAGAAGTGACAATAGTGGCCTCATGACAGAGTGGGGAGGGGAGGTAGCAGCAGAGGCATACAGCACAACATGGTGGCAGATCACAGTAGTAGCATATCCTTGTAAAAATGTAACAAGTACAGAAGGCCAAGAAGGACCATTGTAGAAATGGCAGCAGGCGGGTGGCAGCATCCGAATGGTGGCAGCAGCACATGGCCAGCATACCCATGGCAAACTTGGCCAGTTTCGGCCACATTTCAAGTTTGCATGCCCAGTTGTTCAGGGGATCTTGGGTGACAGGGTGCAAACCAAGTATGCCACCACCTGTTGGTTTAGATTCTGCTGGATGTCCCGCTGCAGCTGCTCGGTGGTTATTTCAGAAAGCGGATGAAGAAAACTGCTCATCAGACTTAAATTGCTCTTTATGGATCTGGTGCTGCTCCTGACCGCCACTAGTTCAGTGCAGCGTTTGGGAAGAGGGTACCCCTGGTCAGACCTTCGCGAAGACGGGCAATGGGGCTCGTAGGCAATGACCAACCGACTACTCAGCATGTCTTTATAGTAGTCCATGTTTGCATCCCTCTCATAAAGTCTAAAAAATGCCCCCAAGTTCCAGGATCAGAACCTGATATGTCATGACTCAGCACTCCATCAGGCAGAACACTAGCACACAGAAATAGATCAGATGAGCAGCCCACTGCTCCTAAAGCTAACGACTGCTGTGGGAAGAAAGAGCATTGTATCCCGTTGCTAATGACGCTGTTGTGTCACCAATAGGATTGGCTTTGTAATGTATCTCGCCCGGTGTGGTCACGTTGAAGCTGGAGATCTCACCGCTAGAGTCCAGATAGGTAAATTTATTACACAAACTGGTTGGTTGACAAAGTTGTCCCACACCCACGAATCATTTCACCTACTGTGCTTCAAAAAACATGTATGAATAAAAAAGAAGCATTTCTGTAAAGAAACAGAAGTGAGGTGTCAGGGGCCACCACCAGCAAACTCTAATTCAGCTGCTTATCTTCTTTTACCACTCCAATTAGATTAAAGGCTACTCCTAGATGTTCACCAGATACTGCCATGAGGCTGGTTGGATATGATTGATAGGGTCCCAAATGATGTCTTTGGAGAAAGGTGGCAAAAAACAGATGTGAGCTCACAGTAAGCATAACTATTAGATGCCAAGGATTTGCAGAAGAGAATTGCAAGCCAGAGTCAACACCATTAAAATGAGTGGGACCCAAATCAGAAGACAAGGGAGTAATCCAGAGACAAGCCAAATTAATTTCACTAGGAGAGGCATTAGAAGCCAGATCAGTAGACAAAGGGTTAATCTAGAAACAAGCCAAAGTCAGTACACAGGAAGGTCCAACAGACAGGCAGCACAGTTCTCAGCAGACAGAACTAACCAGGAGCCAGGAAAAAAGCAGAGGCAAAGACAAACAGTGGCTCTGGGATGTGGGATTCGATAACAAGGCAGAAACATAATTGGCTTAACGTCCAGGTTCACGAATATGGTGACCAGCCAAGCAACCCTACCAGAGCAGTCGTACACTGGATCATGTCTAGGTAAGTTCCTGACAATTTTTCAAGATTAGAGGACCATATTTTCATGGTTATGGTTTTAAACACCTACCCTATGCTCTAAGCATGGCAGATTCCAACTGAGCATACTACAAAACCTGGAGACATGGCACAGGTGTAAAAAGACCGGGCTATAATGAGATGTCCACCCCGCCAATACAGGGGAAGAGGAAGGGACTAACGCTGAAGGGGTGTAATAAACTGGTTCTCTGAGGGCTTTGTGCAGCTCCTTGGAGTATGACTAGTTTAAAAGAGTTAGGCTACATGCACAAGACATTGAAAAATGGACATGTGATGGATATTTTTTTAATGGCCATTACATGTCCATTTTAAAACCAATGGTAGTCTATGGGGTTATTCACACAGCAGTTTTTTTGATGGCCAGAGAATAACGGACATCCAAAAAAAGAACAGGTTCTATCATGTCCGTTTTTCACTGACTGATTGAATGGGTCCGTTTTCAACGCCCGTTTCTCAGAAAGGCAACCGTTTAAAAGAAAGTCTGTTAAAAATGGCCAGTTTATCTGTTTTTAATGGATGATTTTTTTTTTTTTACTATTGTGTGCTTGTAGCCTTAATCATGGTAACATATATTCTTTAAGAAATACATGTATAGTACAGAAATTATTGCTTTGCATACTCTAAGGCCCCTTTCACACGGGCAAGTTATCCGCATAGGTGCAATGCGTGAGTTTAACACATTGCACCAGCACTGAATCCGGACCCATTCATTTCTATGGGGCTGAGCACATGAGCGGTGATTTTCACGCATCACTTGTGCGTTGCTAAGAGACGATCGGGATGGGGACCCGATCTTTATTATTTTCCCTTATAACATGGTTATAAGGGAAAATAATAGCATTCTGAATACAGAATGCATAGTACAATAGGGCTGGAGGGGTTAAAAAATAAAATAAAAATATTTAACTCACCTTAATCCACTTGTTCGCACAGCCGGCATCTCTTCTCTCTTGTTCTGTGAGGAATAGGACCTTTGATGACGTCACTACGTTCATCACATGATCCATCACCATTGTAAAAGATCATGTGACTGACCATGTGATGAGCGCAGTGACGTCATCAAAGGTCCTATTCCTCACAGAACAAGACAGAAGAGATGCCAGCTGCGCGAACAAGTGGATTAAGGTGAGTTAAATATTTTATTTTTTTAACCCCTCCAGCGCTATTGTACTATGCATTCTGTATTCAGAATGCTATTATTTTCCCTTATAACCATGTTATAAGGGAAAATAATAAAATCTATACAACCTTGAACCCAAACCTGAACTTCCGTGAAGAAGTTCGGGTCTGGGTACCACAGTCAGTTTTTTATCACGCACGTGCAAAACGTATTGCACCCGCGCGATAAAAACTGAACAACGGAACGCAATCTCAGTCAAAACTGACTGCAATTGCGTACCTACTCGCGCAGGTTTGCCGCAACACATCCAGACCTTATCTGGACACGCTCGTGTGAAAGATGCCTAAGCTTTTCAATGTTCCTGATTTACATTTTGGGTAAGGATTCTGCTAAAAAAATATATCTATTTTTTAAGTTTATTTGAAAAAAGAACTGAATTATTTTTAATAATATCATAATGGAATTAACACTTTTCATCTGTGTAATCCCATTACAATGTTTATGTATGTTAACATTTTTTACTTTTAGTTTTTTGTTTTTCCTCTTTAGATGAGTCAATTATCAAGCCTTTCGCTCCTGAGTAATAGAAAACTATTTCCATCCTTCTTCAGGACTGTTCCAAATGATAAATTGCAATCCATTGGTCTGGCTCAGCTTCTTCTGCACTTTGGTTGGACTTGGATTGGTCTTGTTGCCAGTGACAACGATTATGGTCTTCAGGGAATTTACCCAATTAGACAGGAGTTGGTCAAAGCTGGAGCATGTGTGGCTTTTACTGAATATATTCGTCTAGGTCTACCAGATCGGAATGCTCCTCGAGTAGTAGAGACCATCAAAGAGTCTAAAGCTATGGTTGTCCTTGTGTTTGCTAGTCAAGTTGATTTTATTCCTATTGTGAATGAGATGTTGAAGCAAAATGTCACAGGGAGAATTTTGATTGGCAATGCTGGTTGGTCTAGGTCACTCATATTGTCAACAAGTAATTATTTCAAGGTTTTAAGGGGTGCACTTGGCTTAACTATAGAGGATTATGTTGTACCAGGCTTAAAACAGTTCCTGAAGAATATTCATCCACTATCATCTACAGGAGCAAACTGGGTGAAGCAATACTGGGAAAAACTTTTTAACTGTACATTTTCATTTAGTGACAACATTTTAAATTCTGTGAAGACCCCAATGAGAAACTGCACTGGAATTGAACAGATAGATGCAATCATTGATAGTTCTATGTTCAAAAACAGCCTCAAGTACGCAAAATTTATCTATTTTTCTGTATATACCTTGGCTAAAGCTTTAGATGATCTGAAAATATGCAGGCCTGGAGAGCGACCATTTTCTGGTGGGACTTGTGGAAATATTTGGAACTTCAAACCATGGCAGGTAAAATCTAGAGTCAGAATTTCAACAATGAAATTGACATAACTTGATTGGTTCAAAATCCTTAATTAATAATTTTTTTAGGGTATGGCCACACACAGTTTTTCGATAAGATTTTGAGGAAGTTCTGCCTGTAAGATTTTCTGTGAAATCCAGAAGTGGATTCAAAAGAAATATAAAGGAAGGATTTATACTGCTCCTTTCTGGTGGGCCCACTTCCAGATTTGACCGAAAACCCTGCAGGTAGATCTGTTTCACAATCTCATCTACAAAAAACTCACCTACTCACAGCAGGAATTGGTCATCTGTCTCTGTTGTTCTGACTTTATAAAAAAAAATTATGAGTATTATTTGAAACAGAGACTGTAACTCCCAACATTCAGCATTATTATTATTATTATTATTATTTATTATTAAAGCGTCATTCATCCCCTGGCGCTGTACATTTGATAACCGGTGCGCATACATAATACAGACAACAGTATGAACAAGGCGAGTTACAAACTGGTACAGAAGGCTTTTTGAGGATGGGTGTAATGGTAGCATGTTTAAAACCATAGGGGAAGACACCAGAGGTTAGTGATAGGTTGAAGAGAAGTGTTAGGGCTGGGATGAACACTGTAGTGAGGTTAGGGATGAGGTGGGATGGGATTGGGTCAAGTGCACAGGTGGTGAGATGTGATCTGGAGAGTAGAGTGGAGAGTTTTTCTTCTTTAATGGTGGATAAGCTGGTTTTGGGAGAAGAGGACTGAGCAGTTTTGTAGAGGGTCTGTGGGGACTGTGCACTGAAGCTTTCTCTGATGTTGACTATCTTTTGTTTGAAGTATGGGGCAAAGTTCTAAGCTGAGATGAGAGGAGAGGGTCGGGCTGCTAGGGGACTGAGAAGGGAGTTAAAAGTGTTAAAAAGTTGTTTAGGACTGTGGGACAGGGAAGATATGAAAGATGAGGGATGAGAAGTAGGCCTGTTTTGCATCAGTGACTGAGGATTTGAAAATGAGCAGGGATTGCTTGTATGTGTTGAAGTGATCCTTACAATTAAATTTTTTCCATCGCCGCTAAGCAGCCCTGGAAGCTTGTCTGAGCTTTTAGGTTGGTGTACCAGGGTTCAGCATGAGCGTTGCTTATCTTGGCTCAAGCAACACCTTGTCTAGTCCTAGTACATGCCATCAATATATGATCACTAATAGAGATGAGTGAATTTCTCAAAAATTCGATTTGATCACTTCGCCGAATCTTCCAAAAAGGAAATTTTGGGCAGGTATGTGGTCAAAACTGACCAAATAACTCAAGTGTGAACTTACAGGTCAATGTTAGCGCCAGGTATAAAGTACCATGCAGTGGCCCAAGATCCTACTATAGCGTGAAAGAGCGCACTCCTTTTACACCGTCGTCAGCAGATTCCACACAGATTTCTACAGAACCTGTTCTATTAAATGCTTATACAAGTAGAGCCCCCTGACAGGCTAGAGAGGGTGTCAGCAGTAAGTTTGTGTTAACGTCACTGATTATTTTGCCCTTCCTCTGATCCATCAATAACAATAACCCCCCAGAAAACGGGACCTTTCTGTTGAGCATCCGCCTTCACTCGGTCAGCATTTGGTTAGTAATCCATCAGTATTGCTAAAGCCAAAAAAAAAATAAAAAAAAAAATCCAAAACAGACAGATCAGAAGAAGGGTCAAATAAATAATGATGTCAACCTGGCCAAAAAGGAAAAATAGTGGCCCAGTCATGGAGTGGGGAGGGTGGGAACAGCATGAGAAGTCCACAGAGTGGCCAAATGACAGAGTGTTGAGGATGCAGCAGCATGAGGAGACCACAGAATGGCTTAGTGACAGAGTGGGGAGGTGGCAGCAGCATGAGGAGACCACAGAGTGATGAGGTGGCAGCAGCATGAGGAGACCACAGAGTGGCCCAGTGACATAGTGATGAACTGGCAGCAGCATGAGGAGACCATAAAGGTACCCAGTGACATAGTGGTAAGGTGTCAGCAGCATGAGGAGACCACAGAGTGACCCAGTGACATAGTGGTGAACTGGCAGCAGCATGAGAAGACCAGAGAGGGGCCCAGTGACATAGTGGTGAGGTGGTGGGCAATATCAGTACCATCTGAAGATGGTGGGTGGCAGTAGGAGCACCTGGAAGCTGGTGTGTGGCATGAGGCGGGTGGCAGCATCAGAATAGTAGCTGAAGCAGAAAGCCAGAAGAAACAGGTCTCTTTTGACAAAGTTTAGGTGTGGCACCAAGGATGATCTAGTCTGATGCATCAGGCACTGGTGTGTGGAAATCCTGGCTGATCCACGCCTGATTCATCTTCACAAAGGTCAGTTTCTCCACATTTTGTATAGACAGGCGAGTTTTTCCTTGGGGTAACTATGGCCCCAGCTGCACTAAACACCCGCTCTGATGTCGCACTGCTGGCCGGGCAGGAAAGCTTGTCTAGGGCAAACTCAGCCTGTTGCGGCCACAAATTGAGTTTGGCTGCCCATTAGTCCAGGGGTTCTTTGATGTGGGTTGGCAGGGTGCACTCCAAGTATGCCACAACCTGCTAGTTCAGGTTCTGCTCTATGTCTACCTGCTGAGTAGTTTCTTCAGTAGGCGTGTGAAGGAAACCGCTCATCAGCGACTCTACTTTACTTAAGTAGCTGGTTGGTACTGCTCCTGACTCCCACCCCCCATGGCAGTGGAACGTGAGCACAGAGAGCCCCCCCCATTGAGACCTGCATGAGGATGGGCGATGGCACACATAGGCAGCGGCCAACTGACTATATAGGATGTCTCGATAGTAGTTCATTTTTAAATCCCTTTCAGCAAGTGTAAAAAAGGCCCCCATTTTTGACCGGTAGCGAGGGTCTAACATGGCTGAGAGCTAGTAGTCAACCCTCTGCCGAATGGTGATAATTCGGATTTCACTTCGCGAGCAACTGAGCATGCATTGGGCCATTTGCGCAAGTGACTCGATGGGACTCCCTGCCTCCATCTCCACTGCATACTGTCACGTTGTGTCTGGGTCATCTGCCTTGTCTTCCTCAATGCCCTGTAGCTCCTCCAGCTCCTGCTGTTACCTGTGTAGGAAAACCAGCCATTTTTCTACGCATTGCTTGTGCTCGAATGTCCTCCTCCTTCTCTAGTTCAGCCCGAACAGGGCTCACATGGCTGATATGTAGTCGCCACGCCTCCTGTCCCCTGGCCAGCTAGATTTAGCAGCATCTGTTCTAGGACATGAATCAGTGGACTGAGGTTGTTCATCCCGTAGTCCTGGCGACTGACAAATAACGTGGCCTTCTCAAAGGGCCCAAGCAGATGGCAGGTGTCATGCATGAGCTGCCACTGGCTAACATCGAAGTTACACAGGGGAGTACCTCTGTACATCTGTATCATCAAGAAATCGTTTATGGCCTTTTTCTGTTCATATGATCAGTCCAACATATGGAGGGTGGAATTCCAATGGGTGGAAATGTAGCATATCAGCCTATGTTGGGGGACACCATTCTGCCTTTGCAGCTCAAGGAGGGTGTGCTTTGAAGTGTACATGTGACTGAAGTGCATGCAAAGTTTCCTGGCCATTTTCAGGATGTCTTGCAGATGTGGTAAAGACTTTACGAACCGCTTTACAACCAGATTGAACATGTGTGCCATGCAGGGCACATGGCTCAACCCTCCTTGACGCAGCGCGCACACCATGTTCTTCCCATTGTCGGTCACCATGGTTCCGATTTTGAGTTATCAAGGAGAAAGACAGGATTCTATTTCTTGATAATGAACACAGAGCAGTTCCTCCCCTGTGTGACTCTGTTTTCTCTTGGCAATCGCTTCAGTGATCGATTGCTGACGGAATGACTGACGATAAGGAGGACGAGGAGCAGGAGCATCAGGACCAGCAGATGATGGGAAGGACAGACAGCTCCCTTCGGCAGAGGTGGTGGAGCCTTGACTGCATGAAATTGGGTGCATGCCACTGGGTGATGCAGCGGTTGCTGCGGCAGGCTGGACCACTAGATAGGAGCCACGTTTCTCCCAGGCCACTTTATGGTGATGCTGCATGTGTTGACGCAGGGCCGTGGTGCCCTCCTCCGGCGGCCTATCAAAAAATCACCACACCTCCGTGTATGGCATTTTCCCCCCAACACTCCACGCTTACTGCTTGCTACCGCTGCCTCCGTGAACCCCTGCACCTCTACTTTTCGGGCAAGTAGGCTCCTCTGGCACGTTTGGCTCCTGACCTCCCACTGCTGCCACTCTGCTGACTCACGGCCATGCTACCACCCTGCTGGCTTAGCCACTGCCTCACGTGCAAGCTGCCACCCTCTTTTCCTGATGATGATGATGATGAAGCCCCTTCTTGACCCGACTCCCAAGTGCGATCGGCTACATTGTCATCATCTGATACTGTCAGCATGTCACTGATGTCCTCCCCAACTGTCTCAGGGCCAGGTGCCTGACCGCTCGCAACACCTGCGACTCTTATCATCACTACTTGCCCGCCTACCGGAGAAAGCGGCAGATGTCTCCTCCAGATCGTGGCTTGGCTGTAGCTGCTCACTGTCCTCTAGTAGCTCGTTGTCGCTGAAAAGTTGAGCCGAGCCTACGGCATATAATACTTCTAGCTCTGAGGGAACAGAAAATTACAGAGGCAGGTTCAGGACAGGTGGGGGCACAGGGCCTGCTCCCGAGCCATGCCAACTAAGCGGAACCCACCGACTCTTGGCTGGTTGCGTCTGATGTCACTTGCGAAGACTCGAGTCAACCAATTAAGCACCGCTGGGTTGTTGGTCAAGACACAACCTCTAGATGACAGTGGGAGCTCAGGCCTCTAGCTGTGACTCCTGCTTTCACTCCCCCTTCTTCTGCTGCTACTATGCCTGTGATAGAAACATTTTGGCCACTGCCCGCTCACTTTGAAGAGCCTGTCACCTGTCTGTCTGACATACTGTAAAATAAAACAATTCAATAAAATAAATATAATACACCCCAAAAAAGGCTGTAGTACAATGTAACTTTACCACAGAATGGCAATTAAGACGCATTCTTTTTCCTATTGTTACACCCCAAAAAAAGAAATATAACAATCACAATTCACTGCAGAACGGCTAATGGGATGTACGTTTATTTTCTTTTAATACACCACATAAATGGATATAGTACAATGTAACTTCACAGCAGAATGGCAATTAAGACATATACACTGCTCAAAAAAATAAAGGGAACACTTAAACAACACAATGTAACTCCAAGTCAATCACACTTCGGTGAAATCAAACTGTCCACTTAGGAAGCAACACTGAGTGACAATCAATTTCACATGCTGTTGTGCAAATGGGATAGACAACAGGTGGAAATTATAGGCAATTAGCAAGACACCCCCAATAAAGGAGTGGTTTTGCAGGTGGTAACCACACACCACTTCTCAGTTCCTATGCTTCCTGGCTGATGTTTTGGTCACTTTTGAATGCTGGCGGTGCTTTCACGCTAGTGGTAGCATGAGACGGAGTCTACAACCCACACAAGTGGCTCAGGTAGTGCAGCTTATCCAGGATGGCACATCAATGCGAGCTGTGGCAAGAAGGTTTGCTGTGTCTGTCAGCGTAGTGTCCAGAGCATGGAGGCGCTACCAGGAGACAGGCCAGTACATCAGGAGACGTGGAGGAGGCCGTAGGAGGGCAACAACCCAGCAGCAGGACCGCTACTTCTGCCTTTGTGCAAGGAGGAACAGGAGGAGCACTGCAAAATGACCTCCAGCAGGCCACAAATGTGCATGTGTCTGCTCAAATGGTCAGAAACAGACTCCATGAGGGTGAAATGAGGGCCCGACGTCCACAGGTGGGGGTTGTGCTTACAGCCCAACACCGTGCAGGACGTTTGGCATTTGCCAGAGAACACCAAGATTGGCAAATTCGCCACTGGTGCCCTGTGCTCTTCACAGATGAAAGCAGGTTCACACTGAGCACATGTGACAGATGTGACAGAGTCTGGAGACGCCGTGGAGAACGTTCTGCTGCCTGCAACATCCTCCAGCATGACCGGTTTGGCATTGGGTCAGTAATGGTGTGGGGTGGCATTTCTTTGGAGGGCCGCACAGCACTCCATGTGCTCGCCAGAGGTAGCCTGACTGCCATTAGGTACCAAGATGAGATCCTCAGACCCCTTGTGAGACCATATGCTGGTGCGGTTGGCCCTGGGTTCCTCCTAATGCAAGACAATGCTAGACCTCATGTGGCTGGAGTGTGTCAGCAGTTCCTGCAAGACGAAGGCATTGATTCTATGGACTGGCCCGCCCGTTCCCCAGACCTGAATCCAATTGAGCACATCTGGGACATCATGTCTCGCTCTATCTACCACAGACTGTCCAGGAGTTGGCAGATGCTTTAGTCCAGGTCTGGGAGGAGATCCCTCAGGAGACCGTCCCCCACCTCATCAGGAGCATGCACAGGCGTTGTAGGGAGGTCATACAGGCGCGTGGTGGCCACACACACTACTGAGCCTCATCTTGACTTGTTTTAAGGACATTACATCAAAGTTGGATCAGCCTGTAGTGTGTTTTTCCACTTTAATTTTGAGTGTGACTCCAAATCCAGACGTCCATGGGTTCAAAAATTTGATTTCCATTTTTTTTTTTTTTTGTGTGATTTTGTTGTCAGCACATTCAACTATGTAAAGAACAAAGTATTTCAGAAGAATATTTAATTAATTCAGATCTAGGATGTGTTATTTTTGTGTTCCCTTTATTTTTTTGAGCAGTGTATTTTTTCCTATTAATAAACTCCCCAAAAATTCAACAATCACAATTCAACGCAAAATGGCTAATATATAGGACGTAGGTTTATTTCCTTTCAATACACCCCGTAAATAGCTGTAGTACAATGAGACTTGACAATTAAGACATATATTTTTTACTATAAATAAACCCCCCAAAAAAGTATAACAATCACAATTCACTGCAGAACGGCTAATAGGATGTACGTATATTTCCCTTTAATACACCCCGTAAATGGCTGTAGTGCAATGTAACTTCACCGCAGAACGGCAATTATGACATATATTTTTTTCCTTTTTTCCCCCTATTATTACACCCCCCAAAAAAAATAAAAAATCTAAATTCACTGCAGAAGGGCTAATATGGACATACGTATCTTTCCTATTAATAGACCCATTAAATGGCTATAGTAAAATGTAACTTCACCTCTGAACAGCAATTATGACATATATTTTTCCCTTTATTTCCCCTGTTATCATTTTATAGTGTAGATGTCTCCCTATCCTTTCCCTACACCTTGAATAATCTTTCCCTGAACTTCTAAATCGATTTTTCAGCACAATAAAGTCTTTCCTAGCACTGTCCCTAGCGCCTGCTGATGTCTCTTTCTGCACTAAGCACACTGGAAAATGGCAGCATTCAAGATGGCTGACGCTATTTATAGGGCTGTGATTGGCTACATGCATTGCATTGTGGGTGATTCCTCATTCCCAGAGTTCTTTTCTACATGTCCTAACATGTGTAGCAGCTATTTTAGGAAAAAATGTGATTCATTACCATGAAGTGCGAGGAAATTGGGATCAAATTCCACTTCGTCAACTTCAATTCGCTCATCTCCAATCACTACCTACCCAATACCTGGGAACCACTAGTTATCATAAATACACAAAGGTTATTTTGCTTGGTTGAGCACCTTGACATCTTTGACATACACAAGGTACAATGTCATCTTCATCACAGTCTAATATTGAACCTCAGCTAACATGGAATACAAGAAACAGCACATGAATCAAGATAGTTCAAACAGCTGTAGAAGAACATTGAACACCACATGTCTGGTCAGTAGAAGCAGTGGTGTACTAGCAGGCCACAGTTCTCCCTGGCCTCTGGTAGGTGCCACATTTTTACATAGGATGGGTGATATTTTTGTCACCTTAAAATCTGACACCGTGACTTTGTCCCAGGGATCAGCGCATTTCTACTTCTTCTCCTTCTGACCCCAGAGAAGCCTTTAGTTGTATCCTCTCTGTCTTCACTGCTCTTCCTAGGGAAGCGGAGAGGGCTTCTTTTTTCCTTAAGAATCAGAAACAACACCCCATGTGCTATTGAAGATACTCTAGTTTTCCTGCTGATGAGTTGTATGAGAATAGTCAGCTTGTTAACTGCAATATGGAGGACATTTAGGTGGAGGCAGGGGACCTGATGCATGTCTTGGTGTTGTTGTTGGTGGTAGTAGTAGCACTTGTATCCATGGTGTTCATAGCAGGGGCAATGGTAGCTGTGGTAACAGCAGCACTTGGGGCAAATACAGAGAAGGGAAATAAGAGTGGGGCCAAGGTGCCCACAATCACATATCACAGTCTGTTCAGCAGATAGTAACGCCTAATATTATTGTTTGGTGTGCTCATCTACAGTCTACTTTACAGTTGTAATGTGAGGAACCTTTTTGGACATGGCTTCTTTATGTTGACTTATGATTTGACTTTGATCAATTGCTTTTCTCATTGTAGCTCACATATTAAATAAGAAAGGTAAGAATAACTTTGAACATGGGGAAGGAAATCTACTTCAATGAGAATGGGGATTCACCTGATGTCTATGAAATTGTGAACTGGCAAGTGAATCGAGATGGGACCATGACACCAGTTAAGATTGGCACCTTTAGCACTTCAGAACCCCTGGATAAAGCTCTGATCCTTAACTCAAGTCTTATTGTATGGCCTACTGGAGATCAACAGGTGAGATCTAAGACTAGTTACAAAAGATCCATTGACCACCCAGAATGAGGAAAATGTGAATTTTGAATATAGTACAGTGATTATAAGGTGTAACATGTGCCTATGTGTTCTACACTGCTCACATACTGTATGTGAAGGGTATAAAGAGTGAGCCTATGACCATTCTAATATATGAGGAAAGTGATATATTCCTCACTATAATTTCTTTTCCCTGCCTGAAGATTCCCTCTAAGAGTATGTTCACATATAGCAAATTTGTTACAGAATTTTTTGTGATTGACCCATTCATCTTAAAACATCTATGTGTTTGTTAAAGAAGCATCCATATTCACACGTATGGAACTAATATTCAATTGCAGAAATTTCTATAACAGATGTGTGAACATACCCTAAATGTTCACATACCAATACTGAAAAAGAACACTTTCAAAAGCCACAGAAAAATTTAAGTGATAGAGAGAGAGAGAGAGAGAGAGAGCGAGAGAGCGAGAGAGCGAGAGAGCGAGAGAGAGAGAGAGCGAGAGAGAGAGAGAGAGAGAGAGAGAGAGAGAGAGAGAGAGACAGAGAGAGAGACAGAGAGAGAGAGAGAGAGAGAGAGAGAGAGAGAGAGAGAGAGAGAGAGAGAGAGAGAGAGAGAGAGAGAGAGAGAGAGAGAGAGAGAGAGAGAGAGAGAGAGAGAGAGAGAGAGAGAGAGAGAGAGAGAGAGAGAGAGAGAGAGAGAGAGAGAGAGAGAGAGAAATACAGGAAATTCTATTATATAAATGCACAGATTGAACAGTTCAAGGATACCCCCGTTGTGGTAGCCTCAAACTGTTCACTCAGTGCTTTTTCATAATAAGATTATCCTCTCATATTATCCTCAAACTGTTCAATCAGTCTTTTATCATAAAGAAAAGTTAATTTGCATACCTCTGCGTTTCTGGAAAATATCTAAAAATTAGATTTTCTTCCAACATAAAGCCTATCTGATACCAGGAGAAGTAAGATATGCTAATTTGCATATATATTTCCAAGAAATGCAAATCAGTTTTGGCTGAACTCCTCAAGTATACTAGGTGGCCTACCTAGTGAGAAAGAGTAGTGCCAAGGCCACTTAGCTAATCGGTGCAATTGAAACACTTAGTACTTTTGTTCTTATGGAAGGAGAACTGGTTTGCACAGTTTACTAGAGAAGTGTTATATCATTCACTATTCTTGTCCTTTTGAAAGAAGAACTGGCTTGCACATCTCACTCAGAGAAATATTACACATGGGCCTCTCCGATTAGTTTGAAACAAATCACAAGACTTTCAGGTTTGTTAGAATCTGAACTTTTTTGGGACATTCGGGACTAAGGATGAGCGAAAACTCTGCTTTTTTTTGGGGGGGCAAATAATCCCAAATCTTTCTGGGTCCGTTTCAGACGAAACCACTAAAAGCCATTTTAGAGCACATGTCGGAATGAAAAAAGCACTAGAAAATAAGAAAGAGGGATCTCACATGACCCTGAGAGGAAGTGTGGGGAGGGCTTGTGCGATGTGCTGCCCCCCCCCCCCCAGGGCTCTATCGCGTCCCAGGTCTATAGGAATGCTGAGTGGTGTGGTGCGGCCTATATGTGTCACGATGCCCCTACCTGGATACAGCGGGACCCCAGGCTAGGGCTCCAAAGCAAATAAAGGGGAATAGTTGAGTTAGGGGATGAAGAATACCTTGAGTCCAGACCTTGACAAACTTTAACAGCAGCTTTAGTTGGGTAAACTTGATTCCAGACAATATTCATGCTTTTCTTACATTCAGGCTTTTTCTTGGTCCCAGCAGGCTTTGGCATAAACTGGCAGGCAAACTTGCTAACTGTGCTTTCTCTCTTTCTCTGCTGGGCTGACAGGCACACTTAATAACTCTGCTTTTTTTTCTCTCTGCTGTGCTAAACTCTGCTTGGGTCTGGTTACTAGACTTTTGGTCAGTTCTCGTATCCTTGGATTGCTGTGCCTTCGACTGTTATCCCCCTCCTGACACTCAGTAAAATAAATAAGCATGGTGTCCGGGTGATCTACAAGGCACTTCCCTATTGTTGCTCCTGCTCCAGCCAGAGAACACTTTCCTCTGGCAGCTATATATTCTGGCAACTGAAGAATACTTTCCTCTGGTTGCTATATCTTCCACACATCTGATTCCATGGCAAGCCAAGCTTAGCCTGCACTGGCTGTTATAGGCATGTCTGGCTGTGACCGTGCCCAGGCTTACACTTCACTTCACCCCGTTGTCCACATCCTTTCCAACATTGATCTGAACTACTCGCGTCACTTTTATGGACCTTCACAGGGGTAAGTGTGTGTATTAATGAGAAATTGAGCGTCAATCCTCAATCGTTTGTTTATATATATTTAGTTTCCACATGGTTGGAATAAATTTTTTTTTTGGGGGATTCAATTTAACTAAGCTGCATATATATAAGTGATTACTGCAGCAATTACAAAGTATAGCAGCAATCTAGCTGTGTGTATTAACGAGAAAATGAGCGTCAAGCCCAGACACCTGTTTACATATATTCAGTTTCCATACAGTTGCAATTTAAAACTTTTTTGGAGGGTTCAATTTAATTAAGCCCCATATATATGTGATTATTTCATCAAGAAGAAGGGTGGTGGCGGCATCAATAAAGAGCAGAGGCCACATAACTCCCAAAGAACAGAAGGGCTACATATGCTTCGGGATCTGGTGATGTCGCTGATGCTGTGCGGTGGGTTAGGCCAAGAACATGGCAGAGCTAAACGCAGTTTGGCTGCCTGTAGCTTTGTTAAAGTAACTCCCATATGGCGCTTTTTCTCCACAAGGTGGGAACACAAAACCAGGGCTATGTGCAAGATCTGCAGGATTAAAATATGCCAAGGCCATTCAAACACAACTATAAGTACTGGAGGTCTATTGCAGCATATGAGGCAGCATCACTGAAAATACAACTGGTCAGCATTCCCAATCAGAACAATTCTGTCCTCCTTCTCCTGGTCCTTTTTGTGGCAGCCAAACTGCATCCCCAAGGAATACAGAATGTTTGTTATCATCACCATCACCTTCTTCTCCTGGCTAAGACCCCTCCTTGTGCTCAGCTCCATTAGAGACATCTAAAATGTAAAGTTTGAGCATAAAAAAACTTTTCTCCACCAGCAATTAGATTTTCTAGAAGCAAAACACTTACCTGGCCATGTTGCTGGTAGTGCAGTCGCTGCAGTACCATTGCAGTAGAGCCTTGTTCTTTCATGTAGCGGAGAATGCGGGCCAATTGCAATTCTTGCTGTGTGGCAAGGTTCATGCCATGGTGGACACCTGGAGCAGCTGTTATGGGCAGGGACAGTGCATGTCTTTCACTGCCCAGTTGGTCTATGTTTTTTGTGGCAGAGGAGAGGCAGCACCGAAGCAACATGACCAGATCCTTTTCACCCCTTCCTACTATTTCATGGGGCTGGCTCCCACAGCAGGCACTTATCTGCCTCCTCCTCCATGGACACGGTCCCATTCTCAACAGCAGCAGGGCACAGTATCACTCACATTACCCATCCTTTCCATCACATGTGTCAGGTCAGGCGTTGCTATGCAGTATTGAAGCTGATCAGACTGGGAGAGAGTAGCTACACTGGCAAGCAGTTGCTCAAGTACATCAAGCAGCAATCATCCCACTGGCTGTCACCCCGCCAACTCCACATGCTTACATGCTCCCTGCATCGCCTTTTAAAAAAATGCACTGGCTTGTGCAAGGTGCTGGCAATGTCCTGGAGACGGGCCTCTCACATGGTGAGGAACGATCTCCTAGACTGTCAGCTTCAGAATGATAAGCAGCTACACCGCTTAATCTGTGACTTTCCAACTAGCTGGAATTCAACATTGCACATGCTCAAGCATCTGTATGAGCAGCTGAAATCCGTGTACTATGTGGTCATGTACCAGACCGCCTTAGCAGGGAGCATGTGTTGTTTCCAGGTTGGGCAATGGTAGCTAATGCCATTCATGCTGCGATTGTCCCTCACAACCCTATGCGTTTTTGAAGAGATGCTCATGCCACTGGTGGCTCTGTAGCTGTTGGGAACCCACAATGAGAAACTCCCATGTGGAGGAGGAGGAGGTGCTGCCACTTGAGGAGGAGAAAGAGGAGTCAGAGGATAAAGAGGATGATGATGGTGACACCAGCCACGACATCCAATAGTTTCAGTGGGGTGCGGTGGTGGAAAGAAGTGGCTCCCGGGGCATGCTGGTCAGAATGTCAATCTGTAGACTCACTTACGTACTGTACGTAGTGACAGGCATATCATTGAGACCAAGCAGTCTTATGATTACTGGATAGCCAGTTACAAGGGCAAAATTGAAAAAAAATTTCCTCTGGCAGAAAGGGAGGACAAATTATGTTATTTCCAGGAAACCCTGTACTGTATACGCAGCTTGCCGCAGCTTATGGCAAGCAGACGCCCACCGCCAGCGTGTCTGAAAGGGAGGCCCCTCTCCTCGACCCACAGAGTCACCACACTCTCGACGCCATAAGCAGCAGAAGCCAGTTCAGTGTACAAAGCACCACCACCCAAGCCATAGTATGAAACTATCTCACTGTCCCAAGGACAGCAATACAGTAGTATTAAGTAGGGCACCTGTGGGCACTGTCCAGATGCATACTGTAAGTACCTGATGTTTCTACATTGATTAATGCTGAGAGCATCAGATTTTAATGTACGTGGTTGGTGGCCATGAAGAAGGCTTGAGCAGCCCCCTGGGCATTGGCCCATGTTGACATATTAATGCAGGGTTCAGTATAATGCCACACATATAAAAGTTGTCCAAGTTAAATTAAAACTCTCCCAACATCAGTACATTTTCTAACATAGCCTAGAAGTGGTACCATTTTCTTCCCTGCCACTTTCAGCAATGTGCTCTGGTCCCACAGTGATGATGTCATCTTCCTGGCTTCCAGCAGTGATGTCCTGTACACACCAGGTGGTCATACAGCCAAACACAGCTGAGGTCAGCATGTGTGGGATGTCACTGCTGCACCACGAAAAACCAACTGCCGTGAGGGCTGTGAGGCACAGTAAGAATCAAGGACAAAAGTACTACTTCTTTTGTCATTTAGCACATTAAGAGCTGTTGGGAGAATTCTAATAGAACTTGGACAACCAGTTTACTTATCCACTGGATCCTTGCTCCTTTACTCCCTGGCCTCGGCTACCTCGCTTGGGTCCCCTATTGTAAACATCGGCTTTGATGCTGCTGCAGCAATTACTGGCTGCAGTGGTTACAGGACTCTTTGTGTCACTTGACCAATTGAGATAATGCAAAAGGGTCAAGTCCCTACTGCAGCCAGTCAATGGCTGCACTGGTTTTAAAGCATAGGTTTACAGTGATAGACTAGACTCTAGTCTAGTCACTAGAGTGAGGCAGTCGAGTTTGGGGAGCAAAGGAGTCAGGATTCAGCAGTAAGGAGCAGTTGAGTATGCTTCCCTTTTGCTGTTCTGGCCACTTGGGCATTTGCCATAAAACCCCCAAAAGGTGGGACCAATACCTTGTAAGGATACATATACACCTTTTTAGGACGATCAAGGACTATCTCTAACCCACTATCTCTGTAGCTTCTCTCTATCTATACATCTTTGAGACTGCATGCTGTGAAAGGGGGAGGTAGAGCTGCAAGGTGGAGATATTGGCTCAGAGTACACATCACATCAGTAAAAGCCTGTCTATTCAGCAAGCATAGAGAATGAAAATATGTCTTTGCAGAAACCAGCAGAGGGAAGGAGACATACCCAAAATCTGAAGGGTACATGCAACATTTTCTGGCCCACTATTACCAATACGCATTACCTGCAAAAAGGGTGATAGGGATTGTACATACTGTATTTGCCAGGCAAAAATATCATTCCGTTCTATGCCTTAGCCATGTATATAGTATAGTTTCCTGAGTAAAGTAGAGTGGTTCGTTTGTGACTCTCCACGGGCGAATGATCCTGTAGCCCCTCCCCACAATTATACCTCTGTATTTGGCATGAAGACATTTAAATTGGCACCCACTAGTGGGGCAAAAAGGGCAGGGGACATGAAATAAGGATCATATGGCCCTAGGTTATGCCCTTGTTGGTGGGCTTGCCCACAATACCTTGTAATCAACCTTATAGCCAATCAGGAGGGACGATATTGACTTATCTATTAGGAAAAATGTATATTCCTTAACCATTCCTTGTATAATAATATCTTTTAATACTAAAACAGGTTCCACGTTCTGTCTGTAGTGAGAGCTGTCATCTGGGATTTAGGAAGTCAGCCATCCAAGGTCGACCTCCCTGCTGCTTTGAGTGCGTTCCCTGCCTAGAAGGAGAGATCTCTAATCAGACAGGCAAGCTCTGTCAATATCTAAGGACTTGTTGTGGCTTACGCAAATTTTTAATCAACATTTTTTATTGAGTTTTGTCTTTATTTAAATATGCTATATACCAAAAGAAATCCCACCACCTGACAGAGACAGCAGAAAGTACACCAGGCAACATGAAGTCAAATAGTAAAAATAAGATCATAAAAGAAGAACGTTAAGTGGTACACATTAGCACCAAGAGAATACAATCACATATTAGCTATCAGGTACTCTGCTCAATGAAAAAGCGCAAAAGATAAATAAATAATAATTTGGGAATGAGTAGATGGGAGCCCTGATCAAGCGATGGACCCCCAAACGAGTTAAAACTTTTTTTCTGCTCCACATTTCATATAGACATCTCTCTTCCGCCTAAAAACATTCTTCATTTTTGGCTATATATTCAGATGAGATTTGGGGGGTTGCTTGTAACCAATGCAAAGCAAGGATCTTACAGGCCTGGTATGACATTATAGTAATGCCTAAGAGTGGGCCACCCTCAACTCTCAACCATCCCTAATCCATAAGAAACATCATTTGGGGGTTAGCTGGGATATACATTTTGAATACAATGCAATACATTCTTCCAATAGAACCTCTAAAGCCAACACTCTCACATCACTATTTTTAAGAAGTATTAATATTTATTTACTTTATGTTAAATGTATTCAATTTTATTCTATAAAATGGAGAAAAATAGATTTTTTTCTATAAAATGGAGAAAAAATGTTTGGCAGAAACCTTACATTAATAATATTCCAAAACAATGGAAGTTGAAATAAGTGTGCACTATTGAGCAATAACTTTATATTTTTTATTGTTTTGCAGAATATTTTAACTGTTTTAAATGCCCATGGGACCAATGGCCAAATCATGAAAAATCCAGATGTCTCCCGAAACCCATCGAGTTCCTATCTTATGAAGATGTGTTGGGAGCTTCCTTAGCTACATCCAGCTTTATCTCTTCCATTGTTCCTCTTCTTATTTTGAGGGTTTTTATCAAAAATAGGAATACCCCTATTGTTAAAGCCAGTAATTATTCCCTGAGTTGCCTTCTGTTGGTCTCCATTTGTCTCTGCTTCCTATGCTCCTTAGGATTTATTGGTTACCCAGCACAGCAGAAATGCCTCCTACGTCAGGTATCTTTCGGTCTGGTCTTCTCTCTTTGTATTGGATGCATTTTGGCCAAGACAATTATGGTTGTTTTTGCTTTTATGGCCACCAGACCAGGTAGCAGTCTACGGAAATGGACCACATTCAGAGTTTCTTACTCTATTATTTTCATCTTTTGTCTGTTACAATTCATCCTATGTGTTGCATGGTTGTCCATTGCGCCTCCCTTTGCACAATACAACACCAATAATAAACCTGGACTCATTGTTGCTCAGTGCAATGAGGGATCACCCATTGCCTTCTGGACCATGTTGGGTTATCTGTTCCTTCTGGCTACCATTAGTTTCATAGTCGCCTTCCTGGCTCGGAGACTTCCTGACAGATTTAACGAAGCCCAGTTCATTACCTTTAGCATGTTGGCCTTCCTCAGTGTGTGGATGTCTTATATCCCAGCCTCCCTCAGTGCTCAGGGCAAGTACACAGTGGCTATGGAGATCTTTGCAATCTTAGCATCCAGTTGGGCTTTGGTTGTATGTATGTTTTTTACTAAGTGTTTTTTCATACTATTCAGACCTGAGATAAACTCAAGGGACAATATAATGAGAAAAAACTAAGATAGCACCCTATATGTTCAATGACACTCTTCAAACTTGATTGCTGGTATCTTAATGATGGTTACATGTTCTCACAAAAATGTATATTTAGAAATTCTATCTACTGAGGGTCTTCAAATAGTCTTTGAGTGACTTCTAGTTAATATCTAGCTATGCAATGCTTTTATATTACTAGTAGAAGCAGCAGGAGGACCACCAAACCCTCCACAGGTCCATACTGTTCGAGGCAGATCTCGATAAGGCATCATATTCAATCAAGACCATATGATTATTATTTTTGTATAAATTGAAATAAAAATCAAATTAAATAATGAATTGTAAATTTTACTGCTATAAAAATGTTAGAGGAAGGCCCTAGCAAGGCTTTACTTTGATATCTTTTATTATATTGTCTCTTTTTTCATTATTTCAACTATTCAACTATTAATTATTATTAGTAGTAGCAGGCTACAATTCTCCCTGGCTTTCAGTGAGTGCAAGATTATTGTTGAGGTCAAAGACATGCCATTGTGAACTAGATGGCTCACTCATCCTTTCCAACCAACTACATACCATAGGATGTCTTAATAGTAGTTAAGTTTTTTATCCCTCTCAAAATGTGTCAAAAAGGCCCCCATTTTAGACTGGTAGCAAGGGTCTTACATTGTGGAGAGCCAGTAGTCATCCCTCTGCTCAATCGTGATAATGCGGCTGTCACTACGCAAGCAACTCACCATGCATCTGGTCAGGGCCGGTGCAAGGATTTTTGCCAAAACAAGCGAAGCTACATTTTGGTGCCCTCCCTCGCAGCTCACCTGGACCTGGTCCCATCTGCAGCAGATGGCTTCTCCTCTGTGTGGTCCTGGTATCTTCTCTCTGCTTCAGACAATCGCTGGTTTGAGGACCGTATTTTTGGGCCTCTAAGACACACCGGCCCATAAGACGCACCTAGGTTTTAGAGGAGGATGATAAGAAAAATATATTTTCCATTACACCTCAGGTCAGACCAGCAATCAAACCACCAATGTTAATCAGACCTCAGCTCACAGCCCCCATCAGACCCCCAATGTTAATCAGACCTCAGATCAGACCCCCAATGCCTCAGATCAGCCCCCCATGTCAGCCATCAACCCCCCATGTCAGCCATCAGACCCCCATGTCAGCCATTATGCCCCCATGTCAGCCATCATGCCTTTATGTCAGCCATCATGCCCCCATGTCAGCCATCATGCCCCCATGTCAGTCATCATGCCCCCATGTCAGTCATCATGCCCCCATGTCAGCCTTCAGCCCCCCATGTCAGCCAACATGCCCCCATGTCAGACATCATGCCCCCATGTCAGCCATCAGCCCCATTATCATCCATCATGCCCCCATGTCAGCCATCATGCCCCATGTCAGCTATCAGCCTCCCATTTCAGCCATCAGCCTCCCATTTCAGCCATCAGCCCCCCATTTCAGCCATCAGCCCCCCATTTCAGCCATCAGCCTCCCATTTCAGCCATCAGCCTCCCATTTCAGCCATCAGCCCCCCATCTCAGCCGTCAGACCCCATGTCAGCCTTTAGACCCCATGTCAGCCTTTAGACCCCATGTCAGCCGTCAGACCCCATGTCAGCCGTCTGACCCCATGTCAGCCGTCAGACCCCATGTCAGCCATCATGCCTGCCATCATGCCCCCCCATGTCAGCCATCAGCGCAAATAAAATAAAAATAATAATAACTTACCTCTCCTGCTCCTGGACGCCACTGCTCCTTGCCACCAGCGCTCTCTCTATTCTTCCTGCTTCTCGGCTGTCAGCTGTGAAGGCTGCGCACATTGAGGTCACATGGTGCGCAGCCCTGCACAGCAGACAGCTGAGCGGAGGACCAGGAAGCGGTGAGTACAGATACTTCACAGCTTCCCGGTCCTCCGGTACTAATAAAGCGCTTCCAAAATAGAAGCGCTTTATTAGTATTCGCCCCATAAGACGCTTTGGGAGTGGAATGATATCATTCATATCGTAGTCCTAGTGACTGACAAATAAAGTGGCCTCCTCAAAGGGCCTAAGCAAATGCAGGTGTCACTCATGAGCTGTCACTGTCTAACATCAAAGTTACACTGAGGAATAGTCCATTTCATCTATATCATCAAGAAATCGATCACAGGTTCCCTCTGCTCATACAATCGGTCCAACATGTGGAGGTTGGAGATCCAATGTGTGGAAACGTTTCATATGAGGCGTTCTAGGGAAACACCATTCTGCCTTAGTAGCTAAAGGAGGGCGTGTTTTGCACAGTAATAGTGGCTGAACTTCATGCACAGTTTCCTTGACATTTTCAAGACGTCTTTCAGTTGGGTTGAATACTTCAGGAATTGGATGACAATGAGATTGAAGACGTGCACCATGCAGGACACATGGGTCATCCCTCCCTGTTGCAGCACAGACAGAATGTTCTTCTCATTACCGGTGAACATGGTTTCTATCTCCAGTTCCAGCGATTTCTTGGTTAATGACGCAGAGCACTTCCTTCCCAGTGTTACTCCGTTTGCCCAGGCTGATCAGGTGCAGAACCATGTGACAATGCCATGCTCTGCATAGATGGTATGCTGGATGACCACTCTGAACTGTGCATACAGTGAAGTCTGAGGACAAGGTGGAGGATGAGGAGGCAGAGGAGGACATTGGCCCAGAAATCTCACAATTACAACACGGAGTTGGCATTGCCATCACCTTGCCAAATTGCTGGTGTATCTGGGCCAGAACAACATTTACCCAATGGGCTGTAAAGGAAATATACTTTCCTTGACCATAGTAACAGATCCACACGTCAACGCTGGCATGAACTTTGCCAGATGCTGACTAGTGATAAGCGGCAGGTGCAATATTCGAATTCGCGATATTTTGCGAATATATGGTAGAATATTCAAGGGGAGCAAATCCTGCACTTGTTGCCCGTTGCTAATGACGATCCCCAGCAAAAATGCATACAGTGAAGGATGCCCGCAGCAAACCACAAGTACCACAATAGACATCCTACACAAGATAGCAATTATGTGGATGTGATAATCAATATAGCAATATAACAAAATAATAACAAAGACAGGTGCACTCTGCGGTCTTACTAAACCCTCAAACTGATTTTAAAATGGAGAGATTAGCCAACATGTCCTACAGTGTAGGACATGTCTGAGCCCGAGCACCGAGCCAAGGTTTCTCAAGTAGCTCGGGGACCTAACACTCACCTACCTGTGCCGTATGGGCAATGCCAGGAGCCAGTGGGCAAATTACAGGAGCATGAGGCCGACTCACAAACAACTCACCAGTTACCTCCAACATGTGACCATACTAGCAATGGGAGGAGGGAGGAGTCTGCGAGTCCCACTCAAGACTGGCTGATAAGGCCCAGGCCTCACAGGTGCACCTAAATGTAGCCTGTAGATGGAGAGCAGGCACATTTAAATTGGAGTTTATACACCTCCAGGCATCTCTATAAATAACTGAAAAGAATGGGGATTTGCTCCCCTATTATATGCACAACTGCATGTGGGTTTGAGCACTTCCTGCTTGTTTAATACCACGCCATTCTTTTCAGTTTTTATTTTTAGAGATGCCTGGAGGTGTATAAACTCCAATTTAAATGTGCCTGCTTTCCATCCACAGGCTACATTTAGGTGCACCTGTGAGGCCTGGGCCATATCAGCCAGTCTTGAGTGGGACTCGCAGACTCCTCCCTCCTCCCATTGCTAGCATGGTTACATGCTGGAGGTAACTGGTGAGTTGTTTGTGAGTCGGCCTCATGCTCCTGTAATTTGCCCACTGGCTCCTGGTATAGCCCATACGGCACAGGTAGGTCAGTGTTAGGTCCCCGAGCTACTTGAGAAACCTTGGCGCGGTGCTCGGGCTCAGACATGTCCTACACCGGCTAATCTCTCAATTTTAAAATCAGTTTGAGGGTTTAGTAAGACCGCAGAGTGCACCTGTCTTTGTTATTATTTTGTTATATGGTAGAATATTCGTCATATATTCGCGAATATTCGTATTCGAGATATTCGTTTTATTGCGAGAAATTTGTAATAAAAAATTTGCATAATGCAAATTTTTATGTGAAAAAAGGTGTTGTCAAAAACGAGTATATAGCACTACAGAATATGCTGCTATATATTCGTTTTTAGAATATTCGTCGTTTTTTACATCTGAACAAATGATTCCTCCCTGCTTAAAATGCTTGTGGTCAATGAGTCATTGGCCCACAAGCAAGAAGCATGGAGGAATCATGACTTTAGATGTTTAAAAAAGACAAATATTCTAAAAAACGAATATATAGCACTATAGCGAATATATTCGTTTTGACATTTTTTAGACATTTTTTTCCCCCTCCAAACAGTACAGTTAAACCCCTTTGGCATACTCCTCCCCACAAGCGTCCCCGTCACCATGGGAACGCCTGGTGGTTAGAATATACCATCGGATCTGAGTTAGATTGTGAAAACTCAAATCCGATGGTATATTCTAACACATAGGCGTTCCCATGGTGATGGGGACGCTTGAAGTTAGAGTATACCAACAGGCGCATACATACTGGCCCCCTGCTGCCTGGCGGCACCTGACTTCTGACAGGGCACTGTGATCCACACAATTAACCCCTCAGGTGCCGCACCTGAGGGGTTAATGGTGCGGATCACAGCACCCTGTCAGAGGTCGGGTGCCGCCGGGCAGAGGTGCGCCCCCCCACTATTAGAATCATTCATAAACCCCCCATCACCAGTATTACAATCATTGGTGGCCAGTGCTGATCCCCCCCCCTCCGTATTAAACATCATTGCTGGCAGTGCGCCCACCCCCCCTCCCTCCCCAGTATTAATCATTGCTGGCAGTGCGCCCTCAATTCCCCCTCCCTCCCCAGTATTAATTATTGCTGGCAGTGCGCCCACAATTCCCCCTCCCTCCCTAGTATTAATCATTGCTGGCAGTGTGCCCTCAATCCCCCCTCCCTCCCCTGTATTAATCATTGCTGGCAGTGCGCCCCCCCCCCCTTCATCATTGGTGGCAGTTCCGTATGCTTATAGCAATGCGCCGCACACAGACCTGTGAGTTTGAGAAGAAGGAGAGCCCGGCGGCCCCAGCACAGGTAAGTACAATGCTGACTAAATGACCATGGCGGCCAGGACTTCAGTAGCATCCTGGTTTCCATGGTAACCGATCGGAGCCCAAGCATTACACTGCTGGGTCTCCGATCGGAACTGCCGCTGCCACAAATGATGGGGGGGGGCACACTGCCAGAAATGATTAATACTGGGGAGGGAGGGGGCATTGAGGGCGCACTGCCAGCAATGATTAATACTGGGGAGGGAGGGGGGATTGAGGGCGCACTGCCAGCAATGATTAATACGGGGGAGGGAGGGATCGTCAGCGCACTGCCAGCAATGATGTTTAATACGGAGGGGGGGGGGGTCCGCACTGGCCACCAATGATTGTAATACTGGTGAGAGGGGGTTAGGGTGCACTGCCCATGAAAGATTTAATAGTGTGGGGGGGGGGCACTGCTGCCCGGCGGCACCCGACCTCTGACAGGGTGCTGTGATCCGCACAATTAACCCCTCAGGTGCGGCACCTGAGGGGTTAATTGTGTGGATCACAGTGCCCTCTCAGAGGTCAGGTGCCGCCAGGCAGCAGGGGGCCAGTATGTATGCGCCTGTTGGTATACTCTAACATCACGATCTAACTCAGATCCGATGGTATATTCTAACCACCAGGCGTTCCCATGGTGACGGGGACGCTTGTGGGGAGGAGTATGCCTGACTCATTGACCACAAGCATTTTAAGCAGGGAGGAATCATTTGTTCAGATGTAAAAAATGACGAATATTCGATATAACGAATATATAGCAGTATATTCGTAATATTTGCGAATTATCGAAGTTGCGATATTCACAATTAATATTCGCTATTCGAATATTTGCACTCAACACTAATGCTGACAGGCTGAAGGAATGCAGGATAAAACTTACAAGGAAAGATTAAAGGACCTTAACATGTATAGCTTGGAAGAAAGACGAGACAGAGGGGATATGATAGAAACTGCTAAATACATAAAGGGAATCAACAAGGTAAAAGAGGAGAGAATATTTAAAAGAAGAAAAACTGCTACAAGAGGACATAGTTTTAAATTAGAGGGGCAAAGGTTTAAAAGTAATATCAGGAAGTATTACTTTACTGAGAGAGTAGTGGATGCATGGAATAGCTTTCCTGCAGAAGTGGTAGCTGCAAATACAGTGGAGGAGTTTAAGCATGCATGGGATAGGCATAAGGCTATCCTTCATATAAGATAAGGCCAGGGGCTATCCATAGTATTCAGTATATTGGGCAGACTAGATGGGCCAAATGGTTCTTATCTGCCGACACATTCTAGGTTTCTATGTTTCTACTGCTCACCATACGTGTGCAGGGCTGTTACACCTTTTTAAGTGAAGTAATAACTGCTTGGGACTCTCTACTTTGGGTGGGCCCAAGCCATCAATTCTCTGAAATATTTAGAGTCCACAATATGGAAAGGGAGGGGCTGTAGTACCTGTAACTTGGCCAGGAGCACATTCAGCTTCTGCACTGTTGGATGAATGCCTGCAAGTGCATACTGTTGTCTCTTTGCAATCGCCTTGGTGATAGACTGGTGACGAAACATGTGACAAGGAGTAGGAGGAGAAGGAGCATCAGGAGAAATTGACGAAGGGGTTGAGGAGCCCTAACTGCTGGAAAAGGCGGGCCGCTAGGAGACACAGCAGTTGCTGTTTCAGGCTGTACCACTACATTAGTGGCACCGTTTTCCCAGGTAACTTTATAGTGAAACTCCATGTGTTGATAAAGGGCTGTGGTGCCAACGCTAGCACCCTGACCACGCTTCACCTTCTGCCCACATATCCTGCATACCGCCACGCTGACGTCCTCTGGCTACTTCACAAAAAAATTCCCACACTGCTGAGTATGCCATTTTACCAAGGCCAATAAGATAATGGGTTGCATCAAATAGGACATAGATGCCCGTGATGAGAACATAGTCCTATCACTTTAAAAATCACTAGTCAGACCACACATGGAGTACTGTTAGGAAAATTTACTCTCTTGCCTAACGGTGTGTCCCTGACACATGATTTCAGTGATCAGCTTGAATTAAGTCTTAACCGGTACCGGGAGAATGAAGAAGATAACACTGAAACGTGTGTAGTTTCTAACCCATTCTGGTTTATTCACAGCTGGGAAACAGTTTAAATAGAGGGGGTTGAGCTTCCTTGACAACCAATCATATGTTAGCATTAGTATCCAACCTATGGTATGGTCACACATAAGCTTCTGCATTAACATAATAGATGACTCCTAGTAACAGCATTTGACCAATCAGGTATATACACATGGGCTAGCATACAGTTGAGCCAGATGGCCTTTTATGGTAGGAAGGCTGTTCAAACTTACAACCTAAGGAATGTATGGATTTCTTGAAACAGCCCAGGATGTGTCACACATTCCTTAAGGGGGAAAAGGGAGGTTTGTAAGTGCACTAACCAAATGTAATACACGTTGCTGAATAAGACAAAATGGAGTCACATATACCCCATCAAATCCCCTCTTAGAACCTTATATATATATATACTATATGGTTCTTTCTCTGCTCTTCCTTTGTTTGCTTGTAAACCTTTAGGTATTCCATGTACCCTTCAGGAGTATAATCCTCAGGCTTTGTTGAGGTTGGGTTTACCTCTTCTACCTCTACCGGAGTATAGAGGGATGTTGAGTGTACCCCTCTTTCAGCCACCTTTTGACATATGACAAGAAGGGAGGGCACACACTGTAGACAACAGCAGAGACTCACTATTGCAGCGATCACGGCAAATGCCACTCCTACAATATATCTTATTTGACCAAAGTCAGGTATTCAGCCAAAAAGCCAGTCCCACCAACCTTGGTCAACATCTTGTTTTATATGTTTTCTCATCTCCTCTAATTGGCCTATTTTATCTTTTATTCCACGGGAGTGATCTAATAAATTGAAACAACACATCCCTGCGAACGCTGAGCATCCTATACCATGCTGGAGCAATAAATAGTCAACAGTTGCCCTATTCTGCAAGATAGCCTTTTCATACGATTGTATATCCAGCAGCATATCTTGCAGAACTGCACTAGTGATATTTATCTGTTTTATCATAAAACAGGCAAGTTTTGATATTGTCCTGTGGTTATATATGGCCAACCCTGGTACCCCTATCAAAGATACCCCTAAACTCATATATTCTGATCTAGAGAGGAGATTCACATTATAATCACAATTTTCTGGTAACTGTAGGGAAGTGTCTCTCGTGAGTCGTGTCTGCATTGCTGGGAATAGTGGTATCATTGCTAATGTCAACCTAGCTATTGTACAGGGTCCCTCTGAAATATTGGCCGGTATGTACGTGTAACTAGTATTCCCACAGGCCAATATCCATCCTGCTGGTAGAGGTACATGTTTTGCACTCTACCTGTAGCTAGTCTGAATGGCCAGGTAATGTGCTGCCAAAATAAATAAATGGTTTCGGAATACAAGTTAGTATCGGAATCAGACCATGTAATCAGTTTTCAAAGGAAAGACATATGGTTAAATATGTACAGATATTGGCATCGGGAAATAGTATCAGGATGCGAATGGGTGACTAAATCAGACCATATAATGGGTTATTGGGGAGGAGTACATGGTTAGGTATATGAATGTTGGCACTGGGAATAGGGTAATAGGGGGGTGGTTAATGTTAATGTAACCACCACCCTCAGTACCTTGTTTGTTCTTTTCACCAAAGTATTCCTTCTATCGATGTTCCAGTATGCTGGTTTCTTCTGGGTTCCTTTTGTGAAGGTATTGATGTCCTTTCTGATCGCAGCGTTCTTCTTGCTCTTCTAACTCACCTGCCAGCAGCAGCGCGGCCCCGGCCGGAAGCACGCGCGGCGCGAGGGAGCTTGGTGTGTTACCCGGGAAACCTGTTTGCGGTGACGTCACCTGGTACGAGTATGGTAACCTCCGTAGGACAAAAGACTGTAACCTACGCGTTTCAGAGCCAAAGCGGGCTCCTTCGTCAGGGTTAGTCTACACATTGTTCATTGGAGGTTTAAATAGCTCGTCAGGTTTCCTATGGCAACGGATAAACACTTGATCTTGAGGAGAAGAAGGTGCCAATATGTCAGTCTTTAGTGGACATATTAAGTGTGATTATTTACCCATGGATTCTGTCTGGTATTCATTATTTATTTCATCTGTTTATTGATCCAATATTTTTGTTTAGATTGTTATAAAGAGCAGCAACTACAATTTATTTATACATTCATTTGTAAGGTACCACAAATCTGTTGATAATTATAATTGCTGTGTTAGTTGGTGATTGTTTGTTACTGGAACGCAAACAGTTCTATCTCCTGGTTTAGTCCGTTTGGGGCTAAACTGTTGCATCTGAAAATCCATTTGCTTTCAGCTCTGGACATGGCTTTAATATAGTCGCCTCCTCTCCTATCCTGCTTAACTTTTTCTATGCCCCCAAAACTAGATCCTAGGAATTTTCCCTGATGAAATTCGGTGTAGTGACGTGATAGTGGGTGATTCTCTGATTTCTTTTTTATGTTATTGGTGTGTTCTCTTATACGGACTCGGAGTTCCCTTTTAGTTCGCCCCACATACAATTTCCCGCATGGGCACTTGATATAGTAAATGACCCCTCTGGTGTGGCAGGTAATATAGTCCTTTATTATATGTCTGCCTTGTGGAGTGTCTATTTGGAGTGTCGGTTTGACCTGCTGTCTTAGGATTTTGCAATTAGAGCATAGTCTGCACGGGTAAAAGCCTTTTTTGGGGCATGTTTTTGGGTTCACTTTCTCGTTTTTGATGGAGGGGGCTACTAAATTGGCTAGGTTGGGAGCTTTTTTAAAGATGAAAGTAGGTTTATTAGGCATTTTATTGCCAATAATTTTGTCATATTTCAGAATGTCCCAGTATTTATATATGATTTTTTTAAACTTATTGACCCCTGCACTGTATGTTGTAATAATAGGGATTTTGATATCTTCACTGTGCTCAGGGTCATCTGTTTCTTCTTTTGTCCTAGGTTTTTTGTCCACTAATAGGGTGAGGCGGTCTAGACCTTCTACAGTTCTGGTGATAGGGGTGAGTGTTTCTAATTTGTAACCCTTCTCTATGAATTTGGTGTTTAACATTTTCGCCTCTTCTTGATAGTTAGTATTGCTAGTACAATTTCTACGGGCTCGTATGTACTGGCTATAAGGGATGTTGTTGAGCCATATGGGTAGGTGACAACTATCCAGAGGGATGAATCCATTGGTGTCTGTCGGTTTGTGGTACGTTTTCGTGTGTAATTTGCCATTCTCGACATATATATTAAGATCAAGGAAGTTAATCTGTACTTTGTCATAGGATGGAGTAAATTGTAGATAAAAGTCATTTTTATTTAAATTAGTTAAAAAACTGTCAAGGGATATGGTGTCCCCTTGCCAGATAAAAACAATATCATTGATAAAACGCCTCCAGAGGACCAGACCCGCACCGAGCCTGCCATGGGGAAAGATGGTAAGCTCCTCCCATCTGCCCATGTATAGGTTTGCGAAGCTCGGTGCGAATCTGGTCCCCATCGCGGTCCCCCACGTCTGGAGGTAAAAGTCAGGTCCATATTTAAAATAGTTGTGGTCTAAAATGAACATGATGCAATCACCTATAAAATTTATTTGGTCACCTGACATAGTTTTATCTATGTTTAAAAAGTGTTCCACAGCTTCACGGCCCTTTGTTTTTTCGATAACTGTGTACAGAGCGGTGACGTCAAGAGTACCCAAGATAAAATCTGCCTGCCACTGGATACCATCTAATATTTGGAGGATATGTTTGGTATCTTTCAAGTATGCAGGTAATTTAACTACTTTATCCTGTAGCATAACATCTATATATTTGGATAAATTGGAGGTGAGGCCCTCTATTCCAGAGATTATGGGTCTGCCGGGGGGGTTGGTTTTATTTTTATGGATCTTGGGTAGGTAATAAAATATGGGTATTCTGGGGGTCTGGTTATTAATAAAAAGGGTCTCTTCTTTGGAGAGTATGCCCATTTTTTTTCCTTTTAGAATTAATTGGTTCAATTTGAAGGTGTATTGGTTGGTGGGGTTACCTGGTAGTTTTCTATATGTTTTTGCATCTGAAAGAAGTCTGAGAGCTTCTTTATGGTAGTGTTCTAAATTTAATATAACCAGTCCTCCTCCTTTGTCGGCTGGCCTAATAATGATTTGGTTATTGGTTTGTAGGGATCTAATGGCTCTGGTCTCACCCTTAGTTAGATTGTGAGGTCCTTTTTTCTTTTTTTGGTTCATATGGAGAAGATCTCTGGTTACTAGTGATTGAAAAGTAATCAGTGAATCAGAATATTCCGAAATTGGGTTGAATTTTGATATTGGTTTTAAGTTGGTATGTAAAAATTGGTTTTCTGCAGTCAAAGTATGGTGTGTGTCAGTGCTAACTGATCTAGTATTCTCTTCGTTTTTGTCCATACTGATCTTTCGGTGGGTGGTGGTATTTTTGGAGAATATTCCCTTTTTTCTTTCTATGTTGATGATCTTTGTTTGTGAGTTAGTTATTTGTTTGTTCATTTTGCCTAATTTGTCTTTTTTAATAAAGAATTTTTTTAGGGCTAGGTTCCGTAAAAATTTCTTTACCCCTATAAAAGCGTCGAAATTGTTAAATTTTGAGGTAGGGGCAAATTTTAGGCCTTTATGGAGGAGGGAGAGTTCTTCCATGCTGAGGGGGTGGCTGCTTAAATTGAATATGCCCTCTCCAATGGTTTTTTGTTTCAGCAAAAGTTTGGTCAGTCCTCGGCCCCTTTTCCCTCTTTTTGTTTTTTTCTTTTTGTTGAATTCCGTGCATGAAAAAAATCCTTTTTGACGGTTTTTTTTATTATTGTCTTTTTATTGTTGTTGTGCGTGTTTGTAGTGGTACTGTGTGCCCTAGTTTGTCTGGAGCTCTCTCTTTGTTCTGACATCTGCCGGCGTCGTGCAATTGTGGCGTAACTGGCTTTTTGTTCTGGTTTGTCTGTATTACTAGTTTGAGTAATGGTCCTTGATAATGGGGATTCTACTTCAATAGCCATATCCACCTCTATCTCCTCTAATATGGCATATCTGTTTGGTGATAATATAGAACCATTTTCATGTTTTTTATTATTTTTATTTTTATTTATGATAGTGTTATCACCATTGTTGGTCATGATTTCCTTTATCAGTGGTAATGATGTTGTGTGTATTTCACTATCTTTATTACTGGTGTTGAACTCCTTTCTGGGACTTTCTTCATGTACTGTTAGGTTGCTTATGGTGCAGTCGCACCATGTACTGTCAATGGTATCGAATTCTTCCTCCATTATTGGGCAGTTCTCCTGTTGGATTATTTCTGTAACGTTTGTACTTTCTATTCCTAATTCGTCTCTTTTAAATTTCCTAATTTTTTTATTTATTATCAGATCTTCTTTATTTTTTATTCTATTTTTTATAGATCTAGATATTTTGATTAGATCATCCTCTTCTTTGTACGGTCTTATTTTGTCAAAAAGTTCTAGTATTTCACGACTGTTCCTGTTCAAGCTGACTTTTCTCTTTTCTATTACAAATATGACCGCCCTTTTTGAAAAGTCATGGAGTAAGGCGTCCCATTCTTTTAGGGTTGCTGTGTAGCCCAAGTCTCCATTCAGACATTTTGATATTTTGAGTCCTTTTGGTACGGTGTCATTTACCAAATATTCTTCTAGGGAGGACACTTCCCATAAGTCCCGCATTTCTGTGATTAATAATTGTTCTAGTTTTTTTATATTGTTAATGACTTCCTTTTTATTATCATTCCAGTTGTAATTTGGTTTATTAGCTTTTTCTTTTTTATTGTTGAAGAATGATTGAACGAAAGTAATTCTCTCTCTTCTATCATTCCACAGTTCACTCATCTTTAAGGACTAGAGGTATGCTGCAGGGAGATGGTAACAATAGTAATGAAGGGGTTAACGGTAGAAAAAGGGACCCCCCTGCGCTCCTATTGTATTGATACGTGTGGTTCTACCTGTATGGGGAGATCCTGCTGCTAAGTGTCTGAAAAAGGAGCCCCAAAAAAGGCTTTTACCCGTGCAGACTATGCTCTAATTGCAAAATCCTAAGACAGCAGGTCAAACCGACACTCCAAATAGACACTCCACAAGGCAGACATATAATAAAGGACTATATTACCTGCCACACCAGAGGGGTCATTTACTATATCAAGTGCCCATGCGGGAAATTGTATGTGGGGCGAACTAAAAGGGAACTCCGAGTCCGTATAAGAGAACACACCAATAACATAAAAAAGAAATCAGAGAATCACCCACTATCACGTCACTACACCGAATTTCATCAGGGAAAATTCCTAGGATCTAGTTTTGGGGGCATAGAAAAAGTTAAGCAGGATAGGAGAGGAGGCGACTATATTAAAGCCATGTCCAGAGCTGAAAGCAAATGGATTTTCAGATGCAACAGTTTAGCCCCAAACGGACTAAACCAGGAGATAGAACTGTTTGCGTTCCAGTAACAAACAATCACCAACTAACACAGCAATTATAATTATCAACAGATTTGTGGTACCTTACAAATGAATGTATAAATAAATTGTAGTTGCTGCTCTTTATAACAATCTAAACAAAAATATTGGATCAATAAACAGATGAAATAAATAATGAATACCAGACAGAATCCATGGGTAAATAATCACACTTAATATGTCCACTAAAGACTGACATATTGGCACCTTCTTCTCCTCAAGATCAAGTGTTTATCCGTTGCCATAGGAAACCTGACGAGCTATTTAAACCTCCAATGAACAATGTGTAGACTAACCCTGACGAAGGAGCCCGCTTTGGCTCTGAAACGCGTAGGTTACAGTCTTTTGTCCTACGGAGGTTACCATACTCGTACCAGGTGACGTCACCGCAAACAGGTTTCCCGGGTAACACACCAAGCTCCCTCGCGCCGCGCGTGCTTCCGGCCGGGGCCGCGCTGCTGCTGGCAGGTGAGCTAGAAGAGCAAGAAGAACGCCGCGATCAGAAAGGACATCAATACCTTCACAAAAGGAACCCAGAAGAAACCAGCATACTGGAACATCGATAGAAGGAATACTTTGGTGAAAAGAACAAACAAGGTACTGAGGGTGGTGGTTACATTAACATTAACCACCCCCCTATTACCCTATTCCCAGTGCCAACATTCATATACCTAACCATGTACTCCTCCCCAATAACCCATTATATGGTCTGATTTAGTCACCCATTCGCATCCTGATACTATTTCCCGATGCCAATATCTGTACATATTTAACCATATGTCTTTCCTTTGAAAACTGATTACATGGTCTGATTCCGATACTAACTTGTATTCCGAAACCATTTATTTATTTTGGCAGCACATTACCTGGCCATTCAGACTAGCTACAGGTAGAGTGCAAAGCTTAAGGACTAGCCGATTGTTACTGTGTACCAGCGCTTGTGTCTCCTATCACCTGCGGGTGATACATTTTCTCTCTGTATATTCATCAAGGAGAACAATAGCTCCTTTTTCAGACACCTAGCAGCAGGATCTCCCCATACAGGTAGAACCACACGTATCAATACAATAGGAGCGCAGGGGGGTCCCTTTTTCTACTTCTAGAGGTACATGTTTGTCTAGGGATGGTACTGTTTTTGTAATATTACATTGCATATTTTTTCCTGATACTATTTTTTTTACAACTACCTAAATCTCTATCACAAATATTTGGCTTAGTCTTATTCTGCATTTTTGCTTGTATGCACGGAGGCAATAGTGTCTCATCACAGGTGAAGTTATAACATATTCCTGCTGCTATGACAAGACCTGTAATTATTTCGATCATATTACTTTGCAGAGTCTCATATGTAGGACAGTCATAACAAGCATGATAAGGATTTACATATCCATATTTAACATCATGATCCTCCATATCTGCGTCATTCAATTGGGAACGTAGGAGCTCCGTCCATACATCTAGTGGGGTGGGGACCGCTACCAGACATGTCTCCAAAATGTTAGATGCGGATAAAGTGGTTTGGAGACAAAAGTCAGTTAAGTTCAGAGTTTTGGCCAGGTACAGCCATAAGTTCTCCTTTGTCTTGCATAGACTGTCTTCCCCTCTGCATTCTGTTTTCAGGTATATCTGTCTGTTCCACAGCCATGGGACAGTAAGTAGGAGACACAAAATTACAATTATTAAGGCACTACATCTCAGCCATCTCGAGGAATTTCCCGACTGCGTCATCTCGTTGGGGGTCAAGGCTGTCTGCCTCCGTTAGTACCCCTTCTGTATCTTCTTCGAGGTCAAGGCTGTCTGCCTCCGTTAGTACCTCTGGGCCTCGTTGGAGGTCAGGGCTGTCTGCCCCCGTTAGTACCTCTCTTTTCTTCACCAACTTAATCCTTGTGGCGTAGATCCACGTGGGCGACTGTTCAGTGAGGACTGCTGTTCTGGTGATCACGACTACCTCGGTGGGTGGTCCGTAGGTGAAACTTTCTGGTTCCTTTCCCTTCTTTAAGATCGTGATCATCACCTGGTCGCCTATCCGGAATGGACGGGTTGATGCCTGTGAAAGAGAAAAAGACTTACAAGCAACTTATTCTTCAGTTTTACTGAGGACCTTGATCAGATTATTACTCCTCTCTGATCAGGTCCAAGTCCCCTTCCTGCACTACCAGGGGGCGTCTTGCCCATGGTGTGGGGAAAGGCCTACCCATGAGTATCTCAATGCTGTTTATGTCCTACTCTGTGGAAATGTGCTACTTAAGATGGAAGCACTGTGTTGGGGAATGCATAGCTTCCCCTCTTCGCAGACTAATCCTATCTCAGGATTTTTCTGCAATACTGGATAACACCAGTCTTGCTGTTCCTGTTCAGTAACATACCACTGAAGATCAATAAGCATTTGCAACATCTCAGGGGTTGGAGGTGCCAAACATGGCATCTCCCAATGGTTATACAAACCTGTGAGGTTGCTTTTGGCCACTCATTTTGCCATCTTAACTGCCAGCGCATTGCCCTGTGAGACATGATCCTTACCATCTGCTGCCGTAAATCCTCTCCTCTGCCAGATCATACCATGGTCCCACACTACCCCATGTGTGTACCTACTCTCAGTATAGATGGTGACGGGTAGTGTTGAGCGAACAGTTCGAGCATAGTTCGGGTCCGTACCGAATTTTGGGGTGTTCGTGACACGGACCCGAACCCGAACTTTTTCGTAAAAGTTCGGGTTCGGGTTCGTCGTTCGGCATGTATTTTGGCGCATTTTGAAAGGCTGCAAAGCAGCCAATCAACATGCATCATACTACTTGCCCTAAGATGCCATCGCAGCCATGCCTACTATTGGCAAGGCTGTGATTGGCCAAGTGCAGCATGTGACTCAGCCTCTTATAAGCTTGTGCGCACGTCGGGACGTGCTCACTCCCGATGTGAATAGAACAGGGTTAGACGCAGCTGATGCTAGGGCGAGAATAGGCAGGGATAATTGAATAACTGGAAGCAAATTTCTCTCCTCCACCTGTGATTCATCTGAACAACTGCAGCTGAGCTGCTTTTTTGATAGGGATTGGCTATTTTTAGAGTGGCCAGAGTGATTTTTCCATCCACATGTACCCGGGCTGACCGCCGGCCGCCATTTTGCGACTTGTAGTGCTGCAGCAGAAGCTGCCACAGTGTGCATTCCAAAGCTCCAAACAAGTCAGACATCTACACCTGGGATTCAGACCAATAGCGATTTAGCAGCACAGTCCAAGGCTATTTTTTTTAAAGGTTGTGCAGACCATTTTGCGGCACATGTTTCTGGGCTGATAGGCGGCGGCCATCTTGGGACTAGTGCTGCAGCACAATCTCTCCCAACGTCCATTAATCACTTGTAATAGTGGTCTGTGCCATAGAAATCCTACATCAGGGACTTGGGTGTGCTTGTGTCACCCCTACTAATACCAGTCCACCTGTAATCCATACAGTGAAAAGCCATAAAGTATTCCAGTGAGGGAATTTTTTTTTTATTTAAAAAAGGCCAAGTTAGTTTATCTGGCGTTCAATATACTAGATACAGTTAGGCCTGCGTTTCATACATCTGGAATTAGCAAACTAATGTGCTGGGGTTGGGAAAACATATATGTACCCATACTAGAATCTGTCAAAGAAAGCGGTACTCACATATAACAGTCATTCCATCTGTAATCCATACAGTCAAAAGACTGAAAGTATTCCAGTGAGGGAATTTTTTTTATTTAAAAAAGGCCAAGTTAGTTTATCTGGCGTTCAATATACTAGATACAGTTAGGCCTGCGTTTCATACATCTGGAATTAGCAAACTAATTTGCTGGGGTTGGGAAAACATATATGTACCCATACTAGAATCTGTCAAAGAAAGCGGTACTCACATATAACAGTCATTCCATCTGTAATCCATACAGTCAAAAGACTGAAAGTATTCCAGTGAGGGGATTTTTTTTATTTAAAAAAGGCCAAGTTAGTTTATCTGGCGTTCAATATACTAGATACAGTTAGGCCTGCGTTTCATACATCTGGAATTAGCAAACTAATGTGCTGGGGTTGGGAAAACATATATGTACCCATACTAGAATCTGTCAAAGAAAGCGGTACTCACATATAACAGTCATTCCATCTGTAATCCATACAGTCAAAAGACTTAAAGTATTCCAGTGAGGGGATTTTGCTTATAAAAAATAATATATTTCATTGTGGTGCGAGTTGAATCGCAACAATGAAGAAAAATACTATTAAGGGACGAGGACGCAGTCGTGGTGGTGTCCGTGGAGCCTCTGTTGCTGGTAGAGGACGTGGCCGTTCGGCCCCAGGCGCACACAGTAGGGAACGAACTCCCTCAACTAGCCGGCAGAATGTACCGCAATATCTCGTGGGGCACAATGCCGCTCTTAGGATGGTAAGGCCTGAGCAGGTACAGGCATTAATCGATTGGGTGGCCGACAGTGCTTCCAGCACGTTCACCACATGGTCTTCCACCCAGTCTTCTGCGGAAAGCGCACAGGTGGCACCTGAAAACCAAGCCCATCAGTCTGTCACATCACCCCCAAGCATATCAGGGAAACGGTCTGAGCCACAAGTTATGCAGCAGTCTCTTCTTCTGTTTGAAGACTCTGCTTCCAGGGTTTCCCAGGGGCGTCCACCTAGCCCTTCCCCAGTGGAGGAAGACATACCATGCACTGACGCACAACCACTTATGTCTCCAGATGAAGAGGACATGGGAATACCACCACAGCAGAGTCACCGACTCTCTGATGATGACGAAACACAGGTGCCCACTGCCGCGTCTTTTTGCAGTGTGCAGACTGAACAGGAGGAGGTCAGGGAGGGAGACTGGGTGGAAGACGATGCAGAGGACGATGAGGTCTTAGACCCCACATGGACTGAAGGTCGTGGCGATGACTTTCACAGTTTAGAGGAAGAGGTAGTGGTGAGACCGAGACAACAGCGAAGCCAAAGAGGGAGCAGGGGGCCAAAGCAGACGAGCCGCCGCCCCCAGAGTTCGCCTGCTACTGGACATCGCCAACAGGGACCCAGCCCCACAAAGGCAGCTTCAAAGAGTTCCCTGGCATGGCACTTCTTTAAACAATGTCCTACCGACAAGACCCGAGTGACTTGCACGCTCTGCCATCAGAGCCTGAGGCGAGGCATTAACGTTCTGAACCTCAGCACAACCTGCATGACCAGGCATCTACATGCAAAGCATGAACTGCAGTGGGGTACACACCTTAAAAACCAGGCACTCGCTGAGGCTCCCCCTGCTCCCTCTACCGCTGCTGCCTCGGCTTCCGCCTCGAGAGGAATGTTGCCACCTGCCGAGCAGCAAACAGAGGATGTGCCACCGACACCACCACCACCGCCACCGTCAACTAGCGTCTCCACTATATCACACAGCAGCGTTCAGCTCTCAATATCTCAAACCTTAGAGAGGAAGCGCAAATTCCCCCCGAGTCACCCTCGAGCCCTTGGCCTGAACGCCAGCATTTCTAAACTGCTGGCCTTTGAAATGCTGTCATTCCGGCTGGTGGACACAGACAGCTTCAAAAAGCTGATGGCCATGGCTGTCCCGCAGTATGTGGTTCCCAGCCGCCACTACTTCTCCAAGACAGCCGTGCCTTCCCTGCACATGCAAGTGTCCGATAAAATCAAGTGTGCACTGCACAACGCCATTTGTGGCAAGGTCCACCTAACCACAGATACGTGGACCAGTAAGCACGGCCAGGGACGCTATATCTCACTAACTGCACACTGGATGAATGTAGTGGCGGCTGGGCCCCCGGCGGACAGTTCCTTGGCGCACGTCCTTCCGCCCCCTAGGATCGCAGGGCATCATTCTCTGCCTCCTGTAGCCTCCTCCTCCTACTCGGCTTCCTCCTCCACTGCTTCCACCAGCTCATCCGGTCAGCCACACACCTTCACCACCAACTTCAGCACAGCCCGGGGTAAACGTCAGCAGGCCATTCTGAAACTCATATGTTTGGGGGACAGGCCCCACACCGCACAGGAGTTGTGGCGGGGTATTGAACAACAGACCGACGAGTGGTTTCTGCCGGTGGGCCTCAAGCCAGGCCTGGTGGTATGCGATAATGGGCGAAATCTCGTGGCAGCTCTGGGACTAGCCGGTTTGACGCACATCCCTTGCCTGGCGCATGTGCTGAACTTGGTGGTGCAGAGGTTCATTCACCACTACCCCAACATGTCAGAGCTGCTGCATAAAGTGCGGGCCATCTGTGCGCGCTTCCGCCGTTCACATCCTGCCGCTGCTCGCCTGTCTGCACTACAGCGGAACTTCGGCCTTCCCGCTCACCGCCTCATATGCGACGTGCCCACCCGGTGGAACTCCACCTTGCACATGCTGGAGAGACTGTGCGAGCAGCAGCAGGCCATAGTGGAGTTTCAGCTGCAGCACGCTCGCGTCAGTCGTACTGCCGAACAGCACCACTTCACCACCAATGATTGGGCCTCCATGCGAGACTTGTGTGCCCTGCTGCGCTGTTTCGAGTACTCCACCAACATGGCCAGTGGCGATGACACTGTTATCAGCGTTACAATACCACTTCTATGTCTCCTTGAGAAAACACTTAGGGCAATGATGTTAGAGGAGGTGGCCCAGGTGGAGGAGGATGAGGGCTCGTTTCTAACACTTTCGGGCCAGTCTGTTCGAAGTGGCTCAGAGGGAGGTTTGTTTAAGCAGCAGAGGACAGGTTCACAAGTCGCCAGCCAAGGCACTGTACTGGAGAACGAGGAGGATGAGGAGGAGGAGGTGGAGGGGGACGAGGATGACGCAAGTTCACAGCGGGGTGGCAGCCCAGGCCCATCACTGGTGCGTGGCTGGGGGGATACGGTGGACGATGACGATACGCCTCCCACAGAGGACAGCTTGTCCTTACCCATGGGTAGCCTGGCCCACATGAGCGAATATATGCTCCAATGCCTGCGCAACGACAGCAGAGTTGCCCACGTTTTAACGTGTGCAGACTACTGGGTGGCCACCCTGCTGGATCCCCGGTATAAAGACAATGTGCCCACTTTAATTCCTGAACTGGAGCGCGACCGTAAGATGCGCGAGTACAAGCGCACGCTGATAGAGGCGCTCTTGAGAGCATTCCCACATGTCACAGGGGAACAGGTGGAAGGTGAAGGCAGAGGAGTGGCAAGAGGTCGCCAACGCAGCTGTGTCACGGCCAGCTCATCTGAGGGCAGGGTTAGCATGGCAGAAATGTGGAAAAGTTTTGTCTCCACGCCACAGCTATCTGCACCGACACCTGATACGGAACGTGTTAGCAGGAGGCAGCATTTCACTAACATGGTTGAACAGTATGTCTGCACACCCCTCCACATCCTGACGGATGGTTCGGCCCCATTCAACTACTGGGTTTCGAAATTGTCCACGTGGCCAGAGTTAGCATGTTATGCCTTGGAGGTGCTTTCCTGCCCGGCGGCCAGCGTTTTATCTGAACGCGTATTCAGCACGGCAGGGGGCGTCATTACTGACAAGCGCAGCCGCCTGTCCACAGCCAACGTGGACAAGCTGACCTTCATAAAGATGAACCAGGCATGGATCCCACAGGACCTGTCCCTCCCTTGTGCAGAGTAGTCCTTATTAACTGCCTAAAACATGTCTTGTTGTGCTACGGGCCACTTCTTTATTTGATACAAATTTTATGAAACCCACAGTTGAATGAAACTCTTCTCTGTCTGGGCGCCGGGGCCTAACCAGATGAAAGTGGCCGGTTAAACTAACGGGTGACATGAAGCCATAACCTCTGCCATGCTACCTCTGTCTTCTGTCTGGGTGCTGAGGCCTAAGTCAAATAAAGCGGTCTTCTGCTGTGCTGGGGGATATGAAGCTAATCTCTGACCTCTCTCCTCTGTCTGGGTCCAAAGGCCTAAATCACTGAAAGAGGCCTTCTTCTGTGGTGTGTGATATGATGCCAGAATATGTGCTGTGGGGCCTCTCTCCTCTTCCTGGGTGCAGGGGTCAAATAAACTAAATTGTGGCCTACTCCTGTGGTGGTTGATATGATGCCTGATTCTCTGATGTGGAACCTCTCTCCTCTGTTTGGGTGAAGGGGTCAAAGTAACTAAATGGTGGCTTCTCCTGTGGTGGCTGATATGATGCCAGAATATGTGCTATGGGGCCTCTCTCCTCTTCCTGTGTGCAGGGGTCAAAGTAACTCAATCGTGGCTTCTCCTGTGGTGGCTGATATGATGCCAGAATATGTGCTGTGGGGCCTCTCTCCTCTTCCTGGGTGCAGGGGTCAAAGTAACTCAATCGTGGCTTCTCCTGTGGTGGCTGATATGATGCCAGAATATGTGCTGTGGTGCCTCTCTCCTCTTCCTGGGTGCAGGGGTCAAAGTAACTAAATGGTGGCTTCTCCTGTGGTGGCTGATATGATGCCAGAATATGTGCTGTGGTGCCTCTCTCCTCTTCCTGGGTGCAGGGGTCAAAGTAACTAAATGGTGGCTTCTCCTGTGGTGGCTGATATGATGCCAGAATATGTGCTGTGGTGCCTCTCTCCTCTTCCTGGGTGCAGGGGTCAAAGTAACTAAATGGTGGCTTCTCCTGTGGTGGCTGATATGATGCCAGAATATGTGCTGTGGGGCCTCTCTCCTCTTCCTGGGTGCAGGGGTCAAAGTAACTCAATGGTGGCTTCTCCTGTGGTGGTTAGTATGATACCAGAATATGTGCTGTGGGGCCTCTCTCCTCTTCCTGGGTGCAGGGGTCAAAGTAACTCAATCGTGGCTTCTCCTGTGGTGGCTGATATGATGCCAGAATATGTGCTGTGGTGCCTCTCTCCTCTTCCTGGGTGCAGGGGTCAAAGTAACTAAATGGTGGATTCTCCTGTGGTGGCTGATATGATGCCAGAATATGTGCTGTGGTGCCTCTCTCCTCTTCCTGGGTGCAGGGGTCAAAGTAACTAAATGGTGGCTTCTCCTGTGGTGGCTGATATGATGCCAGAATATGTGCTGTGGTGCCTCTCTCCTCTTCCTGGGTGCGGGGGTCAAAGTAACTCAATGGTGGCTTCTCCTGTGGTGGCTGATATGATGCCAGAATATGTGCTGTGGGGCCTCTCTCCTCTTCCTGGGTGCAGGGGTCAAAGTAACTCAATGGTGGCTTCTCCTGTGCTGATTGATATAAAGCTGATGGTTGTGCCATCTGACATGGTTGCCAGGGTCTGATTCAATGGGGGCCTACTCCTGTGGTGGGTGATCTAAATGCCTGATTCTCTGCTGTGAAACCTCTCTCCTCCGTCTGGGTGTAGGGGTCAAAGTCTTTCAAAGTCGCCTTCTCCTGTGCTGATTGATATGAAGCTGATGGTTGTGCCATCTGACATGGTTGCCGGGGTCTCATTAAATTGTGGCCTACTCCTGTGGTGGTTGATATGATGCCTGATTCTCTGATGTGGAACCTCTCTCCTCTGTTTGGGTGAAGGGGTCAAAGTAACTAAATGGTGGCTTCTCCTGTGGTGGCTGATATGATGCCAGAATATGTGCTGTGGGGCCTCTCTCCTCTTCCTGGGTGCAGGGGTCAAAGTAACTCAATGGTGGCTTCTCCTGTGGTGGCTGATATGATGCCAGAATATGTGCTGTGGTGCCTCTCTCCTCTTCCTGGGTGCGGGGGTCAAAGTAACTCAATGGTGGCTTCTCCTGTGGTGGCTGATATGATGCCAGAATATGTGCTGTGGTGCCTCTCTCCTCTTCCTGGGTGCGGGGGTCAAAGTAACTCAATGGTGGCTTCTCCTGTGGTGGCTGATATGATGCCAGAATATGTGCTGTGGTGCCTCTCTCCTCTTCCTGGGTGCAGGGGTCAAAGTAACTAAATGGTGGCTTCTCCTGTGGTGGTTGATATGATGCCTGATTCTCTGCTGTGAAACCTCTCTCCTCCATCTGGGTGTAGGGGTCAAAGTCTTTCAAAGTCGCCTTCTCCTGTGCTGATTGATATAAAGCTGATGGTTGTGCCATCTGACATGGTTGCCAGGGTCTGATTCAATGGGGGCCTACTCCTGTGGTGGGTGATCTAAATGCCTGATTCTCTGCTGTGAAACCTCTCTCCTCCGTCTGGGTGTAGGGGTCAAAGTCTTTCAAAGTCGCCTTCTCCTGTGCTGATTGATATGAAGCTGATGGTTGTGCCATCTGACATGGTTGCCGGGGTCCCATTAAATTGGGGCCTACTCCTGTGGTGGGTGATCTAAATGCCTGATTCTCTGCTTTGAAACCTCTCTCCTCCGTCCGGGTGTAGGGGTCAAAGTCTGTCAAAGTCGCCTTCTCCTGTGCTGATTGATATAAAGCTTATGCTTGTGCCATCTGACATGGTTGCCGGGGTCTGATTCAATGGTGGCCTACTCCTGTGGTGGGTGATCTAAATGCCTGATTCTCTGCTGTGTAACCTCTCTCCTCCGTCTGGGTGTAGGGGTCAAAGTAACTAAATGGTGGCCTACTCCTGTGGTGGGTGATATGATGCCTGGTTCTCTGCTGTGGGACCTCTCTCCTTTGTCTGGGTGCTGTGGTCAAAATAATAGTAAGTGACCTTCTCCATTGGTGGGTGACTTGAAGCCTGATTCTGTGCTATGGGACCTCACTCCAATTAATATTGTTTAATTTTTATTTATTTTATGTTAACTCATCATTTCCCTATCTACATTTGTTTGCAGGGGATTTAACTACATTTTGCTGCCTTTTGCAGCCCTCTAGCCCTTTCCGGGTGTGTTTTACAGCCTTTTTAGTGCCCAAAAGTTCGGGTCCCCATTGACTTCTATGGGGTTCGGGTTCGGGATGAAGTTCGGGTCGAGTTCGGATCCCGAACCCGAACATTTTTCGAAAGTTCGGCCGAACTCGTCGAACCCGAACATCCAGGTGTTCGCTCAACTCTAGTGACGGGTCTATCAGTATGTAGAATACATGTCCTAGTGAGTGCAATTAGCTCAGCTGCCTGCTGTGTTTGAGTACGGATGTCCTTGAGTAGGCCTACAACATCATGAGTGGTGTGCAAAATGGTGTAATGTCACATTGTGAAAGGAGTTGCCAACTCTACCATCATAGCACAGGCTGCAAGAGAACACAGACATGCCGGCATCCCTTGAACAGGGGTGGGCATTACCTTTGAGAAAAACACACAAGGACGCAACTTGCCTCCGTTTTCTTGTGTCAGTACACCCGCCATGGTTTTACAATTTTGGCGTGCAAACATGTGGAAGGGCATATTATAGTCAGGGAGGCCCAGCCCTGGGCTCGACATGAGTAAATATTTCAAATAATCAAATGCATTGTACATTTCAGAAAACCATTTAATCAAATCTGGATTTCCATCCAGAGTGGCTTGCCTCAAAACATTGTCAATAGTGGGAGCAATCAGGAATCCATTGTCTACCGTTTATCATATCAAGGAAAGATAACATTTCCTTCTTGGTGTGCGGGGCGACCAAACCCGCAATAGACTGGACTCTTTCTGCGCTGATTCTCCGTTCACCTTTTGTGAGGACAAAGCCCAAGTATTCAACCTGCATTTTACACCATTGCATTTTCTTAAGTGTCACTTTGTGACCACATCCTGACAATCATTATAACAGTGATAAACCATCCTGAATGCTGGCCTCCGCTGACATGCTACACAGTAATAAATCATCAACATATTGCAGCAGCACAGAACCTTGGGGGGTGTACCATGATTCTAACATCGCTTGGAGGACTATGATGTACACTACAGGTGAATCAGCATATCCCTGGGGCATTTCTGCACCAGGTCAGTTGGCGTCCGTCAAAGGAAAAATCAAAAAGTAGTCTGGTTATCTTATCAACTGGGATAGAAAAGAATGCATTTTTCAGATCTATCACACTGAACCAAACAGCGTCTGCTGGAATGGCAGATAATAATTAAGTGACATCAGATACAACAGGGGCTATAGGCACAATGATGTTGTTGATGGCCCTTAAATCCTGTACAAAGCGGTATCACCATCTGCCTTTGTCACTAGATTCACGGGCGTGCTGTAGGGTGAAATCACCTCTTCCAGGATTCCCTTTTGTAGGAATTCCTTTATCATTGGCCTAAGTCCATCAAGTTTCTCTTTTTTTACAGCAGGTATTGTTTCTGGAACACTGAGATGACACCTGGTTTCACAGTAGCTTTGTAATGTGTGCAAATCTATGAATCCTGTGTCATATTCATTTGAAGACCATAATGCAGGGTTAATGTTATTCTGGGTGGTCCTGTATGTTTGTTTCACTGGTATAACTGATATATTGTATACGTTCCACCTATCAAAATTAAATCACTGTCGTTAGGAACGCTATATTTCTGTTAAAACTGTTACTTTATTAATCAGAAAAACAAAGGGAAGGGGAGCTAACCTATATTAAAATTCTAGGACGCCATCCACTCAGTATAGGGTCGATGATGAGGACCTATAAACCGCATGTACGGTAAATACGACTGCGGATGGGGTCACCAGAAGTGCCGCAGGCTAGTGCTGTACTGATCCATGTGTCCCAGCGGGATTGACCAGTAATGATCTCATGTTATCAGATCACCTAGGCCACTGATAGGGCCAGGAGACACTAGGGGCGGGATAGTGCAATTATTGGTTGTGAATACTCATACCACATTATACCACGCACTGCCCCTTTTATGTATGAAGGGATCGTCATGTACATCAGCCTTATCACAGCATCGCCATTCAGTAAAAAATGCTGCTGGGTCTTCCTTTATCCTTCTGTATCGTCTCCACCACTACCGATTGATGTCCTCAATCAATGAAATAAAACAAATAAAATAAAAATAAAAATAAAAATAAAACAAAATATAATGCGGTTCATACCACTGTACATTCATCTGGGCCGGTCTCATTGAGGGGGCGGCACAATGGGGGCGGGAATGATTATGCGGCGAAGCCGCGCCTCCTGCATCCTCATTGGCCGTTCTGTAGGCGGGGTTCAGTAGAGGGGAGGAGGACTCTCCTCATATTCTGTGCACCTGAGCGGCCGCGTTCGGCCACCTCGTACTTACAGCTGCAGTCTCTGTAACGGAGGCTCAGCAGCTTTGAATATTTATCCTGTTAACCACAGATACACGCTCCTGACGAGCCTTATGGCGAAACGCGTCGAGTGTGGTGTGGGGATGAATTAATGTTCATATGCATCTGCATTGCGCTCACACTGCAGTTGAGGTCTGCGGTTCTCAGCCCTCTGCAAGTAAATGAGCAATGGCAATCCAGTTCTGTCTGTTTCACCCAGCTTAGCTTAGATCCAGTGATTCGTGTTTGCAGGGCCGACTCTCAGACATCCGTTTTACATGAACGGATGGATTCAATTGAGATCGGCTTCTGCAGGCAGATGTTTATCACTGGATTAGTTTATCCATAACTTTAGTCGAGGGATTCATCAGCTGGCAGTGATTTAGAGCACTCTGACCGCGCTATAGTGCTTACTTCTGTGGATCCAATTAGCACGGCCCTATGGCCCTCTACTTTAACCTGCAGTACAGCACTAGCCTGCGGCACTTCTGGTGACTCCATCCGCAGTCGTATTTACCGTACATGCGGTTTATAGGTCCTCATCATCGACCCTATACTGAGTGGATGGCGTCCTAGAATTTTAATATAGGTTAGCTCCCCTTCCCTTTGTTTTTCTGATTAATAAAGTAACAGTTTTAACAGAAATATAGCGTTCCTAACGACAGTGATTTAGTCCTGTATGTTTGCAAGAATCAGTGGCACTGGTGTAGAGACTGGAATGAGATCTGAATGTACTCTTATGCCCTGAGTCTGTGCTGATACCTGCAAGTCAAGCTTAATGAACAAATCTCTCCCTAATAGGCTGACTGGGCAATCTAGTATAATGCTAAATACATGATCTGTGATGTATTCCCTGTCCATGGTTTCTACTGGTAAGGAATCTGTTCTGTATGTCCTTGTCAGTACCCCATTTATTCCCATAGAGGGCTCACATTTCCTTCCTCCCATTCTGAGTCACCTAAGTCCACCCCTTTTGGATGGACGCTTTGGTCTGTCCTCTGTTCTGCCATTAGTATCTTAGCTGTCCATACGAGCAGAGCTCTGATGTTAAGCACAACACTGAACATGTAACACATAACTGCAAACATAGAAACAAACAGATCTGACAATACAGACATGAACACACAAAGGGCCCATAAAAACTTTTCATTGAAATTAAAATGTACAGCTTGATCAATGCTGTTGGTACCAATAAAAAACCAAAAACTTCCAAGAAAATAAAATAAAATTCTTAATGCGCATATTTAAAAACAAATACCGTATTCCATACGCATTCATATACATTTTTCCATGTACTCTTTTTTCATTAACAGCTCATAACCACGCCCTTATACATAGAATATGAATTGCACACACAACTCTGCTACGTACATACAACTCAGAGCCACACCCATTCACATTCCACTGAATCATGTATCTTTCACCCAATCACACAATCTTTTTGTTACATCCCAAAACTTGCAGCACAGACAAACACAGCTTTCCGGGACACAGATATTCACACCCCACCCAGAATTGCTGATGGTCTGTCGCTGTAAAACAATATACATGTTAATCATACAGTCATTTTGTTAAAATTAACAAATCATCTTATATGCCATGTCGTTTTTGGTTTAGTGTTATACACATCGTTACTTATTCTATATAACTACCCCTTCCCCCATTTCCTTTTGCCTTGCATCTCCTATTTCAGGAGTGTTCAAACAGGGGAAGCAAAGCAATACATCAAGGACGTTCAGCTGTACCACATGTTCCTTAAACTTTTACTCATATCTGAATAAGGACTTAGAATGGGTGCAACCTTAGATTGATACGAGTGGACACTTCCAATTAGCATCATCACTGCAGGCACATTTTAAACCATCGGAACATACAATTGGGAAAGATCTAATCCAATACTGGAGCCCTGTCTGGAATATCTTATAGATAACACAGGTTAGCATCTTCACAGTGGCGTACCTACAATAGAGGCAGACCACGCGGCTGCTATGGGGCCCGTGAAGGGGGGGGGGCCTGGAGTGGATGGAAGGCCCCGCCCCTAATTACACTGACATAGCTGCTGTGGTTCCACTATCACTTCTCCCTATCTGGGGCTCAGACGGGCCCTGCTTCCCCTGTGCTCAGGGCCCCCCTCCCCTTACATATTTTATCAATCTTCCTGCCGGCTCCTGCAGTGACAGACAGTGCCCAGCCAGCCTATGCCAGTGCGCTTTCCTCTGTCTGTCTGCTGGGTGTTGAACCGGCCAATCAGCATTTAGCAGCATTAATAGCCTGCTGCTGATTGGCTAGCCTAGCTCAGTAGACAGAGACAGGACTGAGCGGGCGGGATGCTAGACTTGTCTTCCACTGCGCTGCCTGCCCGGCTCAGTTAACTCCAATCCCCAGAGACTGGTAATGTCTCCAGAGAGCGTGCCCTGCACAGCTACGGACAATGTAAGTAGTGTGCACTGCAGCTGTGCACCGTCAAAAGTAAAAAAAAAGTTAATGGGGAAGTGTGGGGGAGGGGCGAATGGTTAGTGTGAGGGGGCAGCAGCAAGCAGAGTTCGAGGGGAGGGGGGACACACTGCCCTCTACATAATCTTATCATATACACAACAATGTGCCTCAAGCAGCCCCCCCCTTAAAACTGCTTGCTGTTGATGCTTATATAGACAACGATGCCCTAGCAGCTCCCCCCCCCCCATTACAGTGAACTCTGTCACATTAGCATTAAGAAGAGTTCATGGAGGGGGGGTGTTGTGCAGAGTGGGCACAAGCAGGAGGAACGATGCTATGCAAGCTCCTGCCTTGCCCTCCTTCAGCTCTACTGGCATATAAATCGCTCTTCCTGCCTGTGCCCACTGTGCCAGGCTTTAGCAGACAGGCAGGAAGAGTGATGTGTGCTGTACATCGCTCGCTGAAGCCCTAGTGAAATCTGTACTTCTGTACACCACTGTCATATCAGCGGTGTACGAAAGTATGGATTATTAAGCACTATAGGCACTTGAATTTCAGGTGCCTGTTTCTCATACAAAAAAAATCTTAGAAAAAGTCATTTAGGCTACTTTCACACTTGCGGCAGGACGGGTCCGACAGGCTGTTCACCATGTCGGATCCGTCCTGCGGCTATTTCGCCGGACCGCCGCTCCGTCCCCATTGACTATAATAGGGACGGGGGCGGAGCTCCGGCGGTGCACGGCGAAAGGCTGACTAAAATGACTGCATGTCAGGTTTTTTAGTCCGGCGGCTTTCGCCGTGCACTGCCGTGCTGTGCCGGAGCTCCGCCCCCGTCCCCATTATAGTCAATGGGGACGGAGCGGCGGTCTGGTGGCACAGCGAAATAGCCGCAGGACGGATCCGACATGGTGAACAGTCTGTCGGACCCGTCCTGCCGCAAGTGTGAAAGTACCCTAAGTTACTTAAAATAGTTTCTAATAAACTTCATTTAGTTTACATGTACTTTAAGTTAGGGATGTCCAACCTGCGTTCCTACAGCTGTTGCATGATGGAAGTTGCAGTTTTGCAGTAGCTGGACGGCTGCCGGTTGGACATCCCTACTTTAACCACCTCAGCCCCCAGTGCTTAAACACCCTGAAAGACCAGGCCACTTTTTACACTTCTGACCTACACTACTTTGACCGTTTATTGCTCGGTCATGCAACTTACCACTCAAATGAATTTTACCTCCTTTTCTTCTCACTAATAGAGCTTTCATTTGGTGGTATTTCATTGCTGCTGACATTTTTACTTTTTTTGTTATTAATCGAAATTTAACGATTTTTTTGCAAAAAAATGACATTTTTCACTTTCAGTTGTAAAATTTTGCAAAAAAAACGAGATCCATATAGAAATTTTGCTCTAAATTTATAGTTCTACATGTCTTTGATAAAAAAAAAATGTTTGGCTAAAAAAAAAAAATGGTTTGGGTAAAAGTTATAGCGTTTACAAACTATGGTACAAAAATGTGAATTTCCGCTTTTTGAAGCAGCTCTGACTTTCTGAGCACCTGTCATGTTTCCTGAGGTTCTACAATGCCCAGACAGTACAAACACCCCACAAATGACCCCATTTCTGAAAGTAGACACCCTAAGGTATTCACTGATGGGCATAGTGAGTTCATAGAACTTTTTATTTTTTGTCACAAGTTAGCGGAAAATGATGATTTTTTATTTATTTATTTTTTTTCTTACAAAGTCTCATATTCCACTAACTTGTGACAAAAAATAAAAAGTTCTATAAACTCACTATGCCCATCAGCGAATACCTTGGGGTCTCTTCTTTCCAAAATGGGGTCACTTGTGGGGTAATTATACTGCCCTGGCATTCTAGGGGCCCAAATGTGTGGTAAGGAGTTTGAAATCAAATTCTGTAAAAAATGACCTGTGAAATCCGAAAGGTGCTCTTTGGAATATGGGCCCCTTTGCCCACCTAGGCTGAAAAAAGTGTCACACATCTGGTATCTCCGTACTCAGGAGAAGGTGGGGAATGTGTTTTGGGGTGTCATTTTATATATACCCATGCTGGGTGAGAGAAATATCTTGGCAAAAGACAACTTTTCCCATTTTTTTTATACAAAGTTGTCATTTGACCAATATATTTATCTCACCCAGCATGGGTATATGTAAAAAGACACCCCAAAACACATTCCTCAACTTCTCCTGAGTACGGGGATACCAGATGTGTGACACTTTTTTGCAGCCTAGGTGGGCAAAGGGGCCCATATTCCAAAGAGCACCTTTCGGATTTCACAGGTCATTTTTTACAGAATTTGATTTCAAACTCCTTACCACACATTTGGGCCCCTAGAATGCCAGGGCAGTATAACTACCCCACAAGTGACCCCATTTTGGAAAGAAGAGACCCCAAGGTATTCGTTGATGGGCATAGTGAGTTCATGGAAGTTTTTATTTTTTGTCACAAGTTTGTGGAATATGAGACTTTGTATGAAAAAAAAAAAAAAAAAAAATCATCATTTTCCACTAACTTGTGACAAAAAATAAAAAATTCTAGGAACTCGCCATGCCCCTCACGGAATACCTTGGGGTGTCTTCTTTCCAAAATGGGGTCACTTGTGGGGTAGTTATACTGCCCTGGTATTCTAGGGGCCCAAATGTGTGGTAAGGAGTTTGAAATCAAATTCAGTAAAAAATGACCAGTGAAATCCGAAAGGTGCTCTTTGGAATATGGGCCCCTTTGCCCACCTAGGCTGCAAAAAAGTGTCACACATCTGGTATCCCCGTACTCAGGAGAAGTTGAGGAATGTGTTTTGGGGTGTCTTTTTACATATACCCATGCTGGGTGAGATAAATATCTTGGTCAAATGACAACTTTGTATAAAAAAATGGGAAAAGTTGTCTTTTGCCAAGATATTTCTCTCACCCAGCATGGGTATATATAAAATGACACCCCAAAACACATTCCCCACCTTCTCCTGAGTACGGAGATACCAGATGTGTGACACTTTTTTGCAGCCTAGGTGGGCAAAGGGGCCCATATTCCAAAGAGCACCTTTCGGATTTCACAGGTCATTTTTTACAGAATTTGATTTCAAACTCCTTACCACACATTTGGGCCCCTAGAATGCCAGGGCAGTATAACTACCCCACAAGTGACCCCATTTTGGAAAGAAGACACCCCAAGGTATTCCGTGAGGGGCATGGCGAGTTCCTAGAAATTTTTTATTTTTTGTCACAAGTTAGTGGAAAATGATGATTTTTTTTTTTTTTTTTTCATACAAAGTCTCATATTCCACAAACTTGTGACAAAAAATAAAAACTTCCATGAACTCACTATGCCCATCAGCGAATACCTTGGGGTCTCTTCTTTCCAAAATGGGGTCACTTGTGGGGTAGTTATACTGCCCTGGCATTCTAGGGGCCCAAATGTGTGGTAAGGAGTTTGAAATCAAATTCTGTAAAAAATGACCTTTGAAATCCGAAAGGTGCTCTTTGGAATATGGGCCCCTTTGCCCACCTAGGCTGCAAAAAAGTGTCACACATCTGGTATCCCCGTACTCAGGAGAAGTTGAGGAATGTGTTTTGGGGTGTCTTTTTACATATACCCATGCTGGGTGAGATAAATATCTTGGTCAAATGACAACTTTGTATAAAAAAATGGGAAAAGTTGTCTTTTGCCAAGATATTTCTCTCACCCAGCATGGGTATATATAAAATGACACCCCAAAACACATTCCCCACCTTCTCCTGAGAACGGAGATACCAGATGTGTGACACTTTTTTGCAGCCTAGGTGGGCAAAGGGGCCCATATTCCAAAGAGCACCTTTCGGATTTCACAGGTCATTTTTTACAGAATTTGATTTCAAACTCCTTACCACACATTTGGGCCCCTAGAATGCCAGGGCAGTATAACTACCCCACAAGTGACCCCATTTTGGAAAGAAGAGACCCCAAGGTATTCGCTGATGGGCATAGTGAGTTCATGGAAAAAAAAAAATTTTGTCACAAGTTAGTGGAATAGGAGACTTTGTATGAAAAAAAAAAAAAAATCATCATTTTCCCCTAACTTGTGACAAAAAATGAAAAATTCTAGGAACTTGCCATGCCCCTCACGGAATACCTTGGGGTGTCTTCTTTCCAAAATGGGGTCACTTGTGGGGTAGTTATACTGCCCTGGCATTTTCCAGGGGCCCTAATGTGTGGTAAGTAGGTAAATGACCTGTGAAATCCGAAAGGTGCTCTTTGGAATGTGGGCCCCTTTGCCCACCTAGGCTGCAAAAAAGTGTCACACATCTGGTATCTCCGTACTCAGGAGAAGGTGGGGAATGTGTTTTGGTGTGTCATTTTACATATACCCATGCTGGGTGAGAGAAATATCTTGGCAAAAGACAACTTTTCCCATTTTTTTTATACAAAGTTGGCATTTGACCAAGATATTTATCTCACCCAGCATGGGTATATGTAAAATGACAGCCCAAAACATATTCCCCAACTTCTTCTGAATACGGAGATACCACATGTGTGACACTTTTTTGCAGCCTAGGTGGGCAAAGGTGCCCAAATTCCTTTTAGGAGGGCATTTTTAGACATTTGGATACCAGACTTCTTCTCACGCTTTGGGGCCCCTAAAATGCCAGGGCAGTATAAATACCCCACATGTGACCCCATTTTGGAAAGAAGACACCCCAAGGTATTCAATGAGGGGCATGGCGAGTTCATTGAAAAAAAAAAATTTGGGCACAAGTTAGCGGAAATAGATTTTTTGGATTTTGTTCTCACAAAGTCTCCCTTTCCGCTAACTTGGGACAAAAATTTCAATCTTTCATGGACTCAATATGCCCCTCAGCGAATACCTTGGGGTGTCTTCTTTCCAAAATGGTGTTATTTGTGGGGTGTTTGTACTGCCCTGGCATTTGAGGGTCTCCGCAATCATTACATGTATGCCCAGCATTAGGAGTTTCTGCTATTCTCCTTATATTGAGCATACGGGTAATGAGATTTTTTTTTTTCGTTCAGCCTCTGGGCTGAAAGAAAAAAATGAACGGCACAGATTTCTTCATTCGCATCGATCAATGTGGATGAAAAAATCTCTGCCAAAAAAAGAAAAAGGAGGGGAAAGGCGTCTGCCAGGACATAGGAGCTCCGCCCAACATCCATACCCACTTCAGCTCGTATGCCCTGGCAAACCCGATTTCTCCATTCACATCAATCGATGTGGATGAATAAATCATTGCCGGGATTTTTTTTTTTTATATATATACAAAGTGTTTGCCAAAGTATATGAACACCGCCACCTCCTCAGCTCATATGCCTCGGCAAACATATCTTTTACTGCAGAGGAGAAATCTCGTCTTGCAGCGCCGCATACACCGACTTGCGTGTAATCTGACAGCAGCGCAATGCTTCTGTCCGAATGCACATCAGTGCTGCAGCTGGTCGATCGGTTGGTCCACCTGGAAGGTAAAAAAAACAAAACAAAAAAGAAAAAACCAGGCCGCAAAGCAATAACTTTATTAACTTTAGAACAGAACATATTAACTTTTTTAAACTTTTTTAACTTTTTTACTTACCGGTAATTTTTTTTTTGTTTAGTTTTTTTTACCTTTATAGAACAAACCTCTCCTTCCCCATGGGACAATGTGCAAAGCGCAAATCGCCCAAAGATGTGGCGAAGTACGTTATGCACTTTATCCCAGGTGAAAGGAGAGGTTTGCAGCAGCTGAGAGTAAAAGGGCCCTAATAGCCCTGTGTGCCTGTCCTGTGAGATGCAATCCCTATGCTAGGTGTACCTGTGTGTGGTACTTCCGGAAACACTCTCCATAGCATAGGGCAGGGTGGTCTGGACAGTCAGGACAGAAATAGCGGGTGTCACGCCTTATTCCACTCCTGCTACAGACACAACATCTTTTTCGGGGTGACGGTTGGGTTGAGGTACCAGGAACGACACTGGGGAAATGTCGCTCGTGTAGACGGCTAACTACACTGGGGGATGGGGCCACGGAACCTCCTGGGTAAAGGAGGTTCTCGATGATCTCTTCCTGGAATTTGAGGAAAGATCGTGTTCTCCCAGTCTTACTGTAGAGAACAAAACTATTGTAGAGCGCCAATTGAATTAAATATACAGACACCTTCTTATACCAGCGTCTGGTTCTGCGGGAAACTAAATACGGAGACAACATCTGGTCATTGAAGTCCACCCCTCCCATGAGCGCATTATAGTCGTGGACACAGAGGGGCTTTTCAATGACACGGGTTGCTCGCTCAATTTGGATTGTCGTGTCTGCGTGAATGGAGGAGAGCATGTAAACGTCACGCTTGTCTCTCCATTTCACCGCGAGCAGTTCTTCGTTACACAAGGCAGCCCTCTCCCCCCTTGCAAGACGGGTGATTACAAGCCGTTGGGGGAAGCCCACGCGACTAGTTCGCGCGGTGCCACAGGCGCAAATCCGTTCTAGAAACAAATGCCTAAAGAGGGCCACACTTGTGTAAAAATTGTCCACATAAAGATGGTACCCCTTGCCGAATAAGGGTGACACCAAGTCCCAGACTGTCCTCCCACTGCTCCCCAGGTAGTCAGGGCAACCGACCAGCTCCAGGGTCTGATCTTTTCCCTCATAGATCCGAAATTTGTGGGTATAGCCTGTGGCCCTTTCACAGAGCTTATACAATTTGACCCCATACCGGGCACGCTTGCTTGGGATGTATTGTTTGAAGCCAAGGCGCCAGGTAAAATGTATTAGGGACTCGTCTACGCAGATGTTTTGCTCGGGGGTATACAAATCTGCAAATTTCTGGTTGAAATGGTCTATTTTGTGGAGCCGGTCAAAAGCTGGGTGGCCTCTGGGACGGGAGGTGGTGTTGTCGCTAAAATGCAGGAAACGGAGGATGGCCTCAAATCGTGCCCTGGACATAGCAGCAGAGAACATGGGCATGTGATGAATCGGGTGCGTTGACCAATATGACCGCAATTCATGCTTTTTTGTCAGGCCCATGTTGAGGAGAAGGCCCAAAAAAAAATGAATTTCGGAAACTTGGACTGGTTTCCACCGGAAAGGCTGGGCATAAAAGCTTCCCGGGTTGGCGGATATAAATTGTGTGGCATACTGGTTGGTCTCTGCCACGACTAAGTCCAAGAGCTCCGCAGTCAAGAACAGCTAAAAAAATCCCAGGGCCGAACCGATTTGAGCCGTCTCAACCTGAACTCCAGACTGGGCGGTGAAAGGGGGAACTACAGGTGCGGCTGAAGTTGGTGACTGCCAATCAGGGTTTGCCAGCACCTCAGGGATTCTAGGGGCTCTACGGGCCTGTCTGTGCGGTGGCTGCGACGGGGTAACTAGTGCACGTGCCACTGTACCAGCTTAAACTACCCTTCTGGTGCTCGCCACGTCACCATGTTGTACGGCAGTGCTGGTACTAGGTCCAGGGAGGGCTGCGCTGCTGGTGTATGCCTCACCACGTGATCCGGCAGCGACAGCCCCACTCTGCTGCTCTTGAAGCGGATCCTGCATAACCTGTGGTCTAGCGACACGGGGCCGGGTACGCCTGGTGCTGCCAGGGACCTCCCCCTCCTCGTCCGAACTTTGGGTCAGAGAGCCACTGCTTTCCACAGGTTCATATTCTGACCCGCTAGATTCATCAGATGAGGGTTCCCACTCCTCATCCGACTGGGTCAGAATCCTGTAGGCCTCTTCAGAAGAATACCCCCTGTTTGACATTTTGGACTACTAAATTTAGGGGTATTCCCTGAGACTACCCAAGAAAAAAAGCAAGCCTGTCTTACAAAGGGGAGGCTAGCGAAGTACCGGAGGCCGCTGCAGTTGATAAAAAAATATCAAAACTGATTTTTTTATCGCCGCAGAGCGTGTAAAGTGAATGTGCAGTGATCAAAAAAAAATAATTTTTTGTCACTGCGGCGGGGCGGGCGTGGGTGAACGCACGTGTGGGCGACCGATCAGGCCTGATCGGGCAAACACTGCGTTTTGGGTGGAGGGGAAACTAAAGTGACACTAATACTATTATAGATCTGACCGTGATCAGTTTTGATCACTTACAGATACTATAAAAGTACAAATGCTGATTAGCGATACGCTATTCAGCGAATAAAAGTGACTGCGGTGCGGTGGGGTGGGCGCTAACAGACGCTAACTACCTAACCAAGGGGCCTAAACTATCCCTAAAACCTAACAGCCAATACCAGTGAAAAAAAAAAGTGACAGTTTACACTGATCACTTTTTTCCTTTCACTGGTGATTGACAGGGGCGATCAAAGGGGTGATCAAAGGGTTAATTGGGGTGCAGGGGGGTGATCAGGGGCTACAGTGAAGTGTTTGGTGTACTCACAGTGATGTCTGCTTCTCTGCTGGATCCAACCGACGAAAAGGACCAGCAGAGGAGCAGAGAAGCCATATAACAGATCATATTTACTAATATGATCTGTTATATGGCTTGTGATTGGATTTTTTAAAAATCGCCAGCCTGCCAGCCAATGATCATTGCTGGCAGGCTGGTGACGAACTTGTTCTTTAACTTTTGCCGGCCCGCGATGCGCATGCGCGGGCCGGCTTGGAGCGAAATCTCGCTTCTCGCGAGATGACGCGTATATGCGTGACTGTGCGCAGCGCTGCCACCTCCGGAACGCGAATCTGCATACAGCGGTCCGGAGGTGGTTAAAGGGTTATTCAGGTTCTTTCAAGTTATCCCCTATCCATGAGAATGGAGGCCCTGTATCCCTTGAAGCCTGAAATGATCAGAGGGGCCAGTCGCACATGTGCACGGCCATTCTATTAATTTCTATGGAAATTCCGGAGATATTTGAGCAGTGTACACATCTTGTGGATAGGGAATAGTTTGAAACGAGAATACCCTTTTAAGGCTTTATATTGTCAGTAGTAGGCTACATACGTATGGAACCATGTCTACTTAAATATACGTTAATAATTTCCAGAGCAAAACCTTATGGGAAAATATTATTTTTTTGTTCGTTTTTTAGTTATTTATCCCTAACGGTTTAATTAGTAGTAGAATGGGCCACGGGTGGGTAGTGGGTGGGGTTAGGGGCCCAATTCAGATTTTTGCTATGGGGCCCAATGATTTCTATGTACGCCACTGCATCTTCACATTCTGCTAATGCATTACCAATTAGCAGCCCCCCTCCCCCCCAACCCCCATATGAAATTCCTGAGCAGAGGAGGGGGGTATGAGATGGGAGGGAGTTCTCTCTGAAAACACATCTCAGACAGAACAGTAAGAAGTTCTTGTGGGACTACAAGTGACATTTTGGAATGTGGTGGGGGAAGGGATGCCTTATGGCAACCTTTGTTCTCTCTATAGGATTCAAAATCCTCCATCTTGAAATAAGAAATGCTGCTCATTTCATTTCTCTAACTTCAATTATAAATACACTTATGCATTAACTATCCATCTTTTAGTGCTGTAATCTCTAATCCTAGGACTATAAATCGTCACTATTTAAACACACACAGATCATTTAGGGCAACAAAACTTAACCAGTTCATTTCTGAACGTTTAACACAAGCCCTTTCGAATTGCAAACACTGAAACACTTTTTCCCTTGCCATGAATTAACTTCCTGACTCTGCTGTGTCTTCTCACTCACCCTAGCCCCCCTTCACAATCACGGGAGTTCTGATGTACACTGTCTGTAAGCTTCTAACAGATTTTTACAGCTTTTCATCCCTGTTGCCAGCCTGGCATAACATTCTGTTTCACATTTTAACTGTCAATTCTCACATCTTGCCCAATTGTCTACTCATGTGTTAACTAGGAAATAATTTGTGGGACTAGACCGTGCAACAAAGTTTACATGTTGGCAGTGATAGAAACAGAATGATTTCAAAGCGGGATGCGACCGTAAACTTACCACCCGGTCAACATCTCACACAGACAGATAATCTTAATACTTCTAAAATACTTATACTATATATACATAAGAGTTAATTCAAGCTTGTATCCTTCTGTTCCCGGAACAGATTATTCTTAGTGCACTATCTAACGATATGGACTCAATGAGCCTCTTAAAATCAACATTTGCGTGTCCCAGACATCGCAGTCCACTGAAATCATAAATAGATGGTTCGACTTACTTGAATGGGATTTTGGTCATTGCTCCAGGTCCAAGAGGAGGACAAAAAATTGATGTCTTTCACTGTAGACCTGAAGAGGACCCTCCCAATCCCGGAACCGAGCCCCCAAGCTGTTAGGAAAATTTACTCTCTTGCCTAACGGTGTGTCCCTGACACATGATTTCAGTGATCAGCTTAAATTAAGTCTTAACCGGTACCGGGAGAATGAAGAAGATAACACTGAAACGTGTGTAGTTTCTAACCCATTCTGGTTTATTCACAGCTGGCAAACAGTTTAAATAGAGGGGGTTGAGCTTCCTTGACATCCAATCATATGTTAGCATTAGTATCCAACCTATGGTATGGTCACACATAAGCTTCTGCATTAACATAATAGATGACTCCTAGTAACAGCATTTGACCAATCAGGTATATACACATGGACTAGCATACAGTTGAGCCAGATGGCCTTTTATGGTAGGAAGGCTGTTCAAACTTACAACCTAAGGAATGTATGGATTTCTTGAAACAGCCCAGGATGTGTCACACATTCCTTAAGGGGGAAAAGGGAGGTTTGTAAGTGTACTAACCAAATGTAATACTTGTTGCTGAATAAGACAAAATGGAGTCACATATACCCCATCAAGTACTGTGTACAATTTTAGGCTCCTGTGAACAAGGCAGACATAGCAGAGCTGGAGAGGGTCCAGAGGAGGGCAACTAAAGTAATAACTGGAATGGGGCAACTACAGTACCCTGAAAGATTATCAAAATTTGGGTTATTCACGTTAGAAAAAAGACGACTGAGGGGAGATCTAATTACTATGTATAAATATATCAGGGGTCAGTACAGAGATCTCTCCCATCATCTATTTATCCCCAGGACTGAGACTGTGACGAGGGGACATCCTCTGCGTCTGGAGGAAAGAAGGTTTGTACACAAACATAGAAGAGGATTCTTTACGGTAAGAGCAGTGAGACTATGGAGCTCTCTGCCTGAGGAGGTGGTGATGGTGAGTACAATAAAGGAATTCAAGAGAGGCCTGGATGTATTTCTGGAGTGTAATAATATTACAGGCTATAGCTACTAGAGAGGGGTCGTTGGTCCAGGGAGTTATTCTGATTGCCTGATTGGAGTCGGGAAGGAATTTTTTTCCCCTTAAGTAGGTAAAATTGGCTTCTACCTTACCGATTTTTTTTTTGCCTTCCTCTGGATCAACTTGCAGGATAACAGGCCGAACTGGATGGACAGATGTCTTTTTTCGGCCTTATGTACTATGTTACTATGTTACCCCCACCACCGTGTGCTGACTTCTTGCCACTGCCTTTATGAATCTGTGCACCGCTCATTGATTCCTGACAGGTAGGCTCCTGAGTAGCAGACGTTCTACCCTGGTGCATTTGGCTCCAGATCTCCCACTGCTTCCACCCTGACGGCTCATCAGCACGCTGCCACTCTGCTGCTGTCCTTATCACTTGTCACGTCTCTCCCTATGTTCAGCTCACAGTAAAATGGTGAAGACTGGGCGCGTTTAGGCTTTTTATAGGACAATGACATTACAGGGGATGGCTATTTTCTGATTGGCTGGCTGCACGACATCGTATTGGTGCCGGATCGGGGCACTGAGGAGGAGGCAACATCAGAGAAGGATGATGGTGGTGGCAGCAATAAAGAGCAAAGGCTCCCAAAGAACAGCCCGGGACAATGTCTGCATAGTGATACTTTGGGAGCATATGACCTAAAATGTGCCAGGGCCAAGCCAATTTTGGCTGCCTCTATCTGTGGTTGAGTATTTCCCATCTAGCAGTTTTTCTCCACAATGCCAGAAAACAGAAGAAGTGCCCTGTGCAAGCTCTGCAAGAAAAAAAAAAAAAGCTGTAGGCACCAAAGCTCTATTGAATCACATGAAGTGGCATCACGCCATCCCAGAGACATGCAAAGGTGGCAGCCAGCTACCGTAGCATGAGTTCCCTCCTCTCTTGGATTTCTTTGCAGCAGCCAGGCCAAATGAATGGCAGTACTGTGACTTTCACATAGTAGTCATTGATTTTTGCCTCTCCTGCTCAGACTCCTCCTCCTATACTCCATTAGTGATGAGCGGGAGGTGCCATATTCGATTTCGACGAAATTAGCGAATATTCGTTAGAATATTCGTCTCATATACGTCGAAATCGAATATTCGTCATAATTCTAGTTATCGCGATTAATATGCGATTTAAAAAAATTTGCGTATTGCGGTTTTAACTTAAGGCAGCTTTCCTATTGGTTTGATATCTAGAATTAGCGAAGATGACGAATATGACGAATGTATTCGTCATATTCCTCAAATAGAAGATAACAAAATATTCTCCATCTTCGTTTTAGCTCGATATTCGTCAACTTCGCTAATTCTACCAAGCCAACCATAGTAAACCAGGTCTAAGTTGAAATCGCAATGCGATTACTTCAAGCTATATTAAGCTAGATTTCTACTTAGAGCAGTGTTTCTAATGGGTCAGCTTGCTAGAATTAACGAAGTTAACGAATATGGAATATAGCAGTGCTAAGTTGAAATCGCAATGCGATTAATATAACTTGAAGTAATCGCATTGCGATTTCAACTTAATTCTCACATCTGACAGTACATTCTAGTATGGAGGCGTTCCCATGGTGATGGGGACGCTCCATGAGCACGGAAGTCGGCAGAAGCGTCAACGGGCACTGACTGGAGCAGCCAGGAATCCTCAGAACAGGTAAGAACTACTTTTGGGAAGTGGGAAAGAAAAAAATGTAACAATAAAACCAAAAAAAGAATATTCAAAATAACGAATTTATAGCGCTATATTCGAAATATTCGCGAATTAGCGAAGTGCCGATATTCGCTAAAAAATTCGCCATTCGAATATTCGCGCTCAACACTATACTCCATCATCAGCCATCAATAATACATGGCCAAGTTGCTGGTGGTGCAGTCGCTGCTGTACTATTTAGTCAAGTCTGCTGTTTGTAGGGGGCTAATGGTGTGTACTGAGCCTCACAGGAAGATACCTAGCTGCCAATATTTCTCCCAAAAAGCCATCCCTGCCTTGTACTCTCAAGTGGTGGAGAATGTGGGCCACTCCCTGTGATTCTCTTTATGGGGCAAGGTTCACGTCACGGTGGACACCTAGAGCAGCTGTTATAGGCAGGGACAGTACATGTCTTTCACAGCCCACTGGGTCAATGTTTTTTGCAGCAGCTCTGTGGCAGCACCCCAGCAACAAGGCCATGTCCTTTTGTCCCCCTATACAACTGTGTCAGACTGGCTCCCACACCACTCACTTATCCACCTCTTCTTACATGGACACACTCCCGTCCCAAACAGCTGCAGGGCACAGCATCATTCCCCTCCACATTCTTCTTTTCACATGTGTCAGGTTAAGCGTTGCCATGCCATATTGGAGCTGATTGGCCTTGGGAGAGTGTAGCCAAACAGGCGAGCGGATGCTTAAGTACATCAAGCAGCAAACATCCCGTAGGCTGTCACCCCACCGACTCCAATGGGGCAAGGTGGTCAGCGACAATGGCCCCAGCATCGTGTCCACCCTGAGACTGGAGGAAATAACACATGCTCCCTTCATGGCGCACATGATTAACCTAGTTGTGCAACACTTTTAAAAGAACTGTATTGGCTTGCGAAAGGTGCTGGCAATGTCAAGGAGACTGTCCCCCTTTTGAGCCACTCTCACACAGTGAGGAACGCTCTACTGGACTTACAGTGGCATAATGGTTTGTAGCTACACCACTTAATTCGTCATGTTCCAACTCACTGGAATTCAGCACTGAACATGCTCAAGCATCTATTTGAGCATTGTCATGCATCAATGCATCAGACCGCCTCAGCAGGGAGCATTTGTTGTTTCCAGGTCGAGAAGTGGCTTCTCATGTCATTCATGTCTGTAAAGGAGGCTCCTCTCTGCCCCCTGCAAAGTCATTCCGCCTACACATGCAGCAGAAGCCACAGCAACAATGGCAGAAGCAGCCAGTTCAGTTGTCAGATGGGGAAACAGCTCGCCTTGTCTGAACACTGTTTGTGTAGATTAAATTAAATGGTCTGGACTGACATTCTGCTGTTTGGCCACAAGATGCTGCTGTGTCCTAAACACAGCTACAGATTGTATATATTTCCATATTCATGAGAGGGGGGGTTACACAGAGCCTGGAGAGGAAGTGAAAGGAAGCAGCCATCTTAGAGGGAGCTGAGACTGAGGAATAGAGATGGCCTTGCGGTTCACCCGGCGGTCGTTTCGCGGCGAGCTTTGTTAATTTGCGATTTGCCGAACATGTGAACACATGGCGATATTCACACACGCCATATTTATTTGCATAGCACCAAACTTTGACCCATGACTCATCCATCAGGTGGGACAGGACAGCCAATTAAGACGTTTCAGCATATGGACACACCCCCTACCCAATAAATAAACCCGATCTGGCAGCCATTTTACATTATGTGTTTTGCCAGTGTAGGGAGAGGTTGCATTTTGGAGCAGGGACAGTTAGGGACACCAAACGCTAGCTAATAGGACCACAAAAGTCCTTTTAAGGACTGGTATAGGTGTGCTATCAATAGGTGTGATATAGAGGGGTGTGATATACTTATAAAATACTTTCCATCATAGAAATTATATTATAGTGCATTTGTATTGTGCAGGAGGTGTGTGTGGTTCTGCTGAGATACCGCAGCTATACAGAGGGACAAATGCTATTGGAGTAACTAATTGTAACGGGTGTGGACTGCGATATACCTTCTTCCGCAAAATTCTGACTGAGCGGTGCAATATATCTGTTTCCGCCAAATACTGATCGAGGATTGCTATATACCTGTTTCCGCCAAATACTGATTGAGGGGTGATTTTGCTATATACCTGCTTCCACAAAATACTGATTTAGGGGTGCTATATACCTGCTTCCACAAAATACTGATTGAGAGGTGCTATATACCTGTTTCCGCCAAATATTGATTGAGGGGTGCTATATACCTGTTTCCGCTAAATACTGATTGACGGGTGCAATATACCTTCTTCTGCAAAATACTGATTTAGGGGTGCTACTGCTATATATCTTCTTCCACCAAATACGGATTTAGGGGTGCCATATACCTGTTTGCTCCAAATACTGATTGAGGGGTGCCATATAGCTTTTTCCGCTAAATACTGATTGAAGGGTGCTATATACCTGTTTCCGCTAAATACTGATTGAGGACTGCGATATGGTCAATGGGTCCGCCAAAAAAACAGAACACATATGGAAATGCATCCGTATGTCTTCCGTATCTGTTCCGTTTTTGCGGAACCATGTATTGAAAATGTTATGCCCAGCCCAATTTTTTCTATGTAATTACTGTATACTGTATATGCCATACGGAAAAACGAAATGGAAAAACGGAACAGAAACGGAAACACAACGGAAACAGAAAGACGGAACAACGGATCCAAGAAAAACGGACCGCAAAACACCGAAAAAGCCATAAGGTCGGGTGAATGAGGCCTTAGGCAAGAGGGTAATTAAGAAAATGACAGGCAGAGGAAGAGGCAGACCGTTTACGGCCCACTGGGTAAATGTGGTTCCTGCCCAGCCACACCAGCAACTCGGGCAGGTGACGCCACATACGCCTCCACATTCTCACGCCGTTGGTCCTGCGACAATGTCCACCTCTGCCACCCCATCCACCATCGTATCCTCAGCCTCCACTGCAGGGTCAATTCACAGTGCTCCCACACCTGGGAGAAGGAAAGGAGATGACAAAGTGAAACCAAAACAAAGAACGTCATGCAAGAGGTAGAGAAGAACGTCTGCCAGACCTTCTCACAGAGGTGGCGGTGACAGCAGGACTGTATATGTCACAGAAACCCACAGAATATGGACACTATATTAGGCTCAGATTAGTTAAATTTGCCCAAAAGAAACAGTTTTCGGATGCCGTACTGTATATGTCACAGAAAGCCACACACTATGGACACTAGATTAGGCAGAGATTAGGTAAATTTGTCCTAAAGAAACCGTTTTCGGATAGCGTACTGTATATGTCACAGAAAACAACAAACTATAGACACTAGATTAGGCCCAGATTATTTAAATTTACGCTAAAGAAACAGTTTTCGGATGAAGTACTGTATATGTCACGGATGTGTATTACACACACACACTACAGATACAGTAGATGAGGGCTGGCCCCTGATTATTTAAATTTATGCTAAAGATAAATAATAACTGAGAATTTCGCTCCCTACACTGCCTTTCCCTTCCTACGCTCTGCTCTCCCTGACTATGACTGATCCCAGCACGTGTCATGAGTTCCGGCCAGCCAATCATTGTAATGCCAGCAGCCAACGTGGCTACTGGCATTACAGTGATGGCTGCACTTACCTGCACCTTTATCGGCTGCTTAAAGCCTGCGAAACATTCAGGGAGGAGACTCGAGCATGGCGCTCGAGCACATGCGGTACTCGGACGAGTACCGCCATATGCCAAGCAAAGCAATGCTCGAGCCGAACCGGTATTCGGCCGAGCATGCTCGCTCATCACTAATGGTCAGGCATCTGCTCCCATTAAAACAAAATCTTTGGGAACTTGATTACAACATGCTATTGTTTGTTTCGACATTACCATTTTTAAGTCAATTTGAGCACTTTTTATTCAGATAGTATCGATTTGGACCCATTTGAGTTGGACCCAAAATTTATTTCAAGAAATTAGATTATTTATAGTCCCAATACTGTTCTCCATGTAGTATATCATTTCATATGTTTTTACCTTTTGACACTTTATACGATTGACTTTTCCATGCACTCATTTTTTATCACTTCCTTAAAAGATTTCTTAAGAAAAGTTATGCGATCACAAAAAGGTCACATCTGCACCATTATCATAGCAGTTACAGTATATTTCTTAGAAAAACTAACAGGTAATAGGTCTCAAGGGAGAAAAACATATTCAGAGAAACTTTAATTATTGCACTCAGGGCAAGACCATTACCACCAATTATCTACACAATGCCTTTATATAAACCAGTATCTGGAATGTGCTGTATGCATTGGGCTCAACGTGTCGTGTATTACAGATATCCCCTGATATAATATGTGAGTATATTATGCACATTATTACACTAGCCTTCATTTATTATACTCATCACAGCTTCATGATATAGATGCATTATCTATCAGTCACCAATGTACATATATGCTGTAATATCATGACATCTCACTTATACTGTAGAACCTCCCAATTCTCAAGGGAAGACCAAAGGAAGGTCACTAATATTGTTAAGTCTCGGCTTTGTACCCATGATTACAAAAATGTCTGTAGACATACAATACGTACAAGTTGCCTCTAGATTGACTAAGCTCAGAAGAAGATGAAAGATCTTACAACTAGATCATTCTTGAAACATTTAAAGGGAACCTGTCATCAACTTTATCCTGTACATACTAACGGCAGCATAACGTAAAGCCAGGTATGTTGATTTCAGCGGTCTGTCATTTAAAAGTTAAAAGTAAGTTGTTGCTGAGAACCAACATCACAATCATTGCAGACTGGGCCTGGAAAAGAGTCACGGCCACCTGAGAAGAGTCATGGTTATTCATGAATTTCTGCTCTCCTGCTGATGATAGACAAGCTTCTACCTAGTTGTCTCCCTTTCTCTCTAGGAGAGAACTGCCAATCATCAGCAGATGGTTGAGAGAGCAGGAGATTATGTATAACCAGGACTCTTCTCAGGTAGACAGGACTCTTCTCAAGGCCTGGGCTGCAGTGATTATGATGCTGGTTCTCAGCAACCACTTACTTTTAGCTCATGAGTGACACACCGCTGAAATCGGCATTTCTGTCACTATTTTATGCTGTCCAAGTAGAGACCAAGTAGGCTGGCAGTGGTGAGGTGCTTATAAACAGCCTTTCAAACTCCTTGTCCAGCAGGGACCTGAAGCAGAGGAGAAGAGAAGTAGGCCATTGATAAAAGTTGGGTGTATTGAGTCAACTGCTGCCCTTGATTTGGCTTACTATGTAGGATGAAAATGTAACCCGTTGCTTTTTTCCACACCTTCTTTTGTTTCTTCTTCTTTCTCTCCAGTATTTAATTCCTTGGTAAAAACACAATGACCTTACTCAGTCTTGTTCTCTCAAGATATGTCAGAACCATTGGCTCAAGTCATGGTGCTAAGGCGCAAGATATCTTTACTGTATGTTTCTGTATGCAGTCTTCTTGGGCTAGCTATGATACTTGTAGTAAATTACAGCTGCTTCCTATGTTCTTCAGATTCAAAGGAGATTCATGAAATAACTCGATATTTAATTTTTTTACATTTTCTTTCATTTATTTTATTTAGTTCATCTATTTAGTTTAAAATTGATTAGGGCAAGGTTCTTTATTATACGCATTGTACATGACTGCTTCCTGTAGGCAAAAAACGACTTCACCTTGTGATAAATTGGACCTAGGGTTTCCCTTCTTCGTTAATCAACTCAACATCATAAAGTCCCGTGCAAAAAGTTCTAGGCAGGTGTGGACAAAATGCTGCAAAGTGAGAATGCTTTCAAAAGTAGAATAAAATAGTTTATTGTTATCGATTAAGAATATACAAAGTCAATGAAGAAAATAGAAATCTAAATACAATTAATATTTAGTGTGACCACCTTCAAACCAGGATCAGTTCTTCTAGGTACTCTTGTACAAAGTTATTTAAGGAACAGAGCAGGTATATTGTTCTAAACATTTTGGAGAACCAACCACAGAACTTGCTCCAATCCTTCTCTCTCTTCATCTAATCCAAGACAGACTTGATGATGTTAAGATCAGGGCTCTGTGGGCCATATCATCACTTCCAGGACACCTTGTTCTTCTTTACACTGAAGGTACTGTAGCTCTTAATGACATTGGCTGTATGTCTGGGGTTGTTGTCCTACTGCAGAATACAGTTGGAGCCAGTCAGACTCCTTTCTGATAGCACTGCATGATGGATAAGTGTTTGTATTTCTCAGCATTGAGGATACCTTTAATCCAGACCAAATACCCAACTTCATTCTCTGAAAATCTGTTCCAATTTTCCTAAAACAAACACTTTCAAGGGAAAGATGGCATAACCTATTACTATCAGTGACATGTACTTTCCATGTTTTCAGCTCTTCCAATGCATAACCACTGTTATATGGCTCAGTTGGAGATCCTTTTGTTGAATTTCATTTCCATTGTCTGTTCCATGGATCATATGTGCAGTTTACCGTCTATGTCAGACCTGGAGGGGTTAAGAAAACCTGGAGATATCATGATAGGAGTTGTAATGTCTATTAACTCAGACAAAATCTACAGAAAACTTACATTCGATGTAAAACCACCCAGGACTCCCTGCAGACTGTAAGTAAGCCCAATGCCAAGTTGAAGCTACTGGTACAAAGTCGTTTTTTAAAAAATATATTTTCACCACCCTATAAGTTAAGTTCTATATTAAATATAAGAAGTATTGTCTACCTGGTCTTAGGATGATATCATTATGAAATGTTTGCTTGAGTACTGAAGCTCTGAAGTCTAATTTCTTTATTAAGTTCATTACATGTGATTATGCTTCTCACAGGGCTTTCATCTTCAGGTCCTCATCAACCTCAGGTTTATGATTGAGATGGTAAATGAAAGAGATATTTAGGGCATATTTATGGAATATTGGGATGGTCTAGGGCAGGTCAATGAATGTATGTTAAAATATTGTTCATAGCAGTATTTATGAACAAGCTATGATGTGATGTTTTATGGTTATCTTGTATGATGATCAAATTTTTCTATGGATGTCTAGTGCTTATACTTGTAGTATAATTGTGGTATTTTACAGTTAAGTTGTATTGAGGTTGTAGTGCAGTTCAGAGATGAGAGATTTTTGCACAATTTTTTCTGATTCCGATTTGGCAAATTTTAGAAAAAATTTGGTATGTCCGAATTGATTCTACTAAATAAGTTACTTAATTTGCCCTGAAAACTGGTATATAACAAACTCTAGTCTCCTAGGATGCAGATATTTCATGAAAAAATATAATCTTTTTGTTAATTACTCATTTTTGTTCTTTCTCTCCCCCTCTCTTAGTTTACTTTCACACTCGCGTTTTGGATTTCCATTTGTGAGATCCGTTCAGGGCTCTTAGGGCTCTTTCACACTTGCGTTGTTGGGTTCCGGCATAGAGTTCCGTCGTCGGGGCTCTATGCCGGAAGAATCCTGATCAAGATTATCCCAATGCATTCTGAATGGAGAGAAATCCATTCAGGATGCATCAGGATGCCTTCAGTTCCGGAACGGAACCTTTTTTGGCCGGAGAAAATACCGCAGCATGCTGCGCTTTTTGCTCCGGCCAAAAATCCTGAACACTTGCCGCAAGGCCGGATCCGGAATTAATGCCCATTGAAAGGCATTAATCCGTATCCGGCCTTAAGCTAAACGTCGTTTCGGCGCATTACCGGATCCGACGTTTAGCTTTTTCTGAATGGCTACCATGGCTTCCAGGACGCTAAAGTCCTGTTTGCCATGGTAAAGTGTAGTGGGGAGCGGGGGAGCAGTATACTTACCGTCCGTGCGGCTCCCGGGGCGCTTCAGAGTGACGTCAGGGCGCCCCACGCTCATGGATGACGTGTCGCATGGATCACGTCATCCATGCGCATGGGGCGCTCTGACGTCATTCTGGAGCGCTCCGGGAGCCGCACGGACGGTAAGTATACCGCTCCCCTGCTCCCCGCTCCTACTATGGCAACCAGGACTTTAATAGCGTCCTGGGTGCCATAGTAACACTAAACACATTTTGAAGACGGATCCGTCTTCAAATGCTTTCAGTTCACTTGCGTGCAAATGGAGTGCACGACGGATCCGGACAACGCAAGTGTGAAAGAGCCCTTACAAGCGGTCCAAAACGGATCAGTTTGAATGCTAATGCATTCTGATTGGAAAAGGATCCGCTCATAATGCATCAGTTTGCATCAGTTCAGTCTCCATTCCGCTCTGGAGGCTGCTTGCAGCGTTTTGGTGTCCGTCTGATGAAACGGAGCCAAACGTTTTCTATGAGACAATCTGGCACAATAGAAAGCTGATCCGTCCTCGCTTGACTTTCAATGGTGTTCAAGACAGATCCGTCTTGGCTATGCTAAAGATAATACAAACGGAACCGTTGTGAACGGATGCAGACGGTTCTATTATCTGAATGGAGCCGTCCATGACGGATCCGCACAAAACACGAGTGTGAAAGTAGCCTAAGCTCTTGAATGCAATAGACGCAATAGCAAATAACATCACAGTGATATGGATGCATGTTTGACCATGTTAAAAACACACTGTGTTAGAAAGCTTAAAAAAATTGTCCATAATTGGGAGAAGATAGTGTTAAAAGACAGTGGTAAGAATGAAGTAGAAAGTGGTAGGATACAACTCACAGCTTTTACTGATGTTGGTTCCAGTTGCAGTAGGTACATCAAACAGAATACAGTCTTTTGCCGTGTAAAAGGAATCCTGTTGAACCACTGTTAATAGGTTTGGCTGGGTTTAGCTTTGCTTCAAGGTCCCTTTTGAACCAGAGTAATTTGGTGAGGTTGCCGGTGGCTATAGTATCCTTCACCTGGATTCCCAAAGGTCTTTTATGCCTGGTTTGTGGCTTTTATCCTTTGGATTTTTAGTCTTTTCTTTCCTTTGTCCCTGTCTGGACTAGACTTTCATCTGAGCAGAAGTGCTAGATCTGCACTCTCTCAAACTCAGCAGAGTGACTACTGATCAACAACCACTGAACTGACCTGTCTAATCTGACTAACCTCACCCACTAGGCCTGACCTAGGTATTTATATGGCCTATCTAGTGGTGGGATGTATAAATTACACCAGACCAGCCTATGAACAGGGATACATCGGGTGTTGTAATACAAAATAACATGCAATATGATAAATAGTTAAGGCTGCATGCAGCCTGTAATTGTGGGAGGGGCCAGGTCCTCCTTCTTAAACCCCCTCGTCCAGCTCACCGCACCGCGCCCGCCGACTCGCACTTCCTGTGACTCACGTCACTTCCGGTAAGCACGCTCCCAGGTAAGTATCGCCGCACGCCTCCCGCCTTGAGTCTCCGGTCCGTCCGACATCAGGGCCGTGGCCGGCCGCTGGCCCGCTCCCCCTCACCGCTTTCGGCCTCCGCGAGCTCCCTCCACTGCCGTCCTGTCGCGTCCGTCCTCTCGCGAGAGGTCGGGCGCATGCGCAGCCGGCTACCGGTCACAGCTCCCGGCTGCCGCATCGAGCGCTGCACGCTGGCCGCCTAAGGGGGGGGGGGGAAACAGAGGGGGAGCTCCGCTCACTGCCTCCGTCCCTCTGCCTCGGCCGGGCCGCACACCACGGCCGCGCCAGCCTCCCACGCTCCTGTCAGGGCCGTTCCCAGCTGGCCGCACTTCCATGCCCCCAGAGTGCGGGCCGAAACCAGAAGGTCCAGAGTGCACCACACTCAGGTGGGGCTGCTAGCAGCTGTCTGCTTATTTTGGGTGTGCTTAGTTCAGCTGCCACCCGTGCCGTCCAGCCAGCCCGTGGACATTATGGTGGCCAGCCTGCAGTGGTGCAGGAAGGCCAGGTCACGCTCATAGAGGTTAACAGAGCAGGGCTGGCAGAGACAGCTTTCAGGTCATGACCACCACATGCGGGCGGTCAATGATTTCTGGCATGCGTTAATTGCCCATCACGTGTGGACCACTGATGGGCAATTAACGGGCCGCACCCCTTCACGTCCCACCTTGCTCCATCCAGGTCGCCCGTTCCTGGCTCCGGTGCTTCCACCTCCAGGCCACCCGCTCCTGCCAGGCTGGCATGTGCCACGGGCTCCGCCACGCACACTCAGGTCAGACCCGTGGCCCTCCAGGCCCGTTCACGCCCTGGCCTACCCACGGCCTTCCAGCCGGGCCCTCGGGGGCTCCGGCCCTTGTTGCTCCCAATCTTCACATATGTGTTCCTTTCCCAGGTGCCAGTAGCGTTCGTTGTCCCCGACGTGTCTTGTCTCGACTTCCTGACGCCAGGTTTAGGTCCTGCGGAAGGTCGCTGCCGGCCACTCGCGGGAATTCTCAAGCTTGAGGGTTTTCAGGTAGGTAATCCTGGGCTGCTCCCCGCAGTTCCTCTTACCTACATCCCGGGTTGCTTCCCCGGAGGCACGCTAAGGATGTATTCTCTCTCACTCAACCTGTGACGTTCAGGTTTCTTCTCTGTCCTTCTTAGCCTGAGGCGTTCTGGTGTCTTCTCTGCCCAGGTACCCTGAAGCGTTCAGGTGTTTTCTCTGTCCATCCCGGCCTAAGACAACCGGGTGTCTTCTCTGTCCAGGTACCCTGAAGCGTTCAGGTGTCTTCTCTGTCCATCTTGGCCTGAGGCGTTCAGGTGTCTTCTCTGTTCATATACCCTGAAGCGTTCAGGTGTCTTCTCTGTCCATCTTGGCCTGAGGCGTTCAGGTGTCTTCTCTGTCCAGGTACCCTGAAGCGTTCAGGTGTCTTCTCTGTCCAGGTACCCTGAAGCGTTCAGGTGTCTTCTCTGTCCATCTTGGCCTGAGGCGTTCAGGTGTCTTCTCTGTCCATACCCTGAAGCGTTCAGGTGTCTTCTCTGTCCATCTTGGCCTGAGGCGTTCAGGTGTCTTCTCTGTCCAAGCACCCTGAAGCGTTCAGGTGTCTCCTCTGTCCATCTTAGCCTGAGACGTTCAGGTGTCTTCCCTGCCCGGGTACCCTGAAGCGTTCAGGTGTCTCCCTCGTCCACTGTCGCCTGTAGCATCAGGGTCATTCCTGGTCCCTTTAGCTCACGGGGGCAGCCACCTTTACGGTATTCAGCCGTTGCAGCAGGTGTCTCCCAGTTCCTACGTATCTTGCGGCACCCAGGGACCCTGCTCACGTCCCCAACCTGAAACGTTCAGGTCACTCCTCGCCGCCCGTCCTGGAACTCCCAGGCCTCCTTCTTCCCGCAGTCCTTCGACTCCGCCTCCTGGCTCCCCAGATACCCCTTCTTCCTGGTTTCATGTTTCATCCACGTCTCCCTGTCCCCGCTAGTAGCCGACTCAGCGGTGTGTCCGCACGCATCAGTATTGGTGTCCAGGTCCTGCGCTGCAATTTTCTCACGTCGCTCCTAACTTTTCCAGTCCTCAGGGCCAGCCGGGTCGTTCCTGTCGATCCTCAGACGGTAAGGCAAGGGTGTTGATTCCACGCTCTCAGGTACGTCCTCAAATACGTTCGCCCACGACCTCAGTAGTCATGGTACACCCCCCCACGACCTCTCCAGCTGCCATTTTGTTGTCTCTAATTTCCAGGTCTCGCAAGGTCTCTGCTATCTTCGGAGCCATGTCGCAGGTATCAGACGTTGACGACGCATTGTCCCTCCCGGGTACTTCGGTCTCCGGCCAAGGCGGCCCAGCAGCCCTCCGAAGATGGACCGTGCCAAGGCTCATTGCGGAGTTGGGCAGAAGGGGTATCAGGCACCCAGCGTCAGCCAGAAAGGCCGAGCTTTACAGGCTATTGATGACCGAACCCAGCCCTCCTGAAAGAGAAGATCCACCCCCAGCCATCCAGCAGTCCTTGGTACAGCTACAGGCCTCATTGGATTCGCTCATCTCATCCGTTGCCGACATCAGGACCAGGGTGGTGGACTTGGAGTCCAGAACACCGGCGTCATCCCAGGCGGTGGTCCCCATCACCGATCCCCCTCTATATCAGCTTCGGGCTCCAGGTACGTCCCCGGCTGCTCCCGTGGTGGCTCCTGCGCACTTTGTGCCGGACAACATCAGGAGGGACATCTTGGCGGGCAAGGACGTGAATCTCGCGTCCATCCTGATTGCGTCCCACGATGCCGCAGATAATAAGACCTTTGACTGCGGGGAAATCTCGGTGGTCCTTCGGGCCAAGGATGGCCGTCTTAATCGCAAGCTCTCTGTACCTGAGTTTGTTTTGGCCTTTGGCCTGTATAGAGACGTGATCTGCTCCGCCTATCCGGCTCGCCGGGAGGAGCTGGACACGTATCTACACAGGGTCACTGATCTTGGGCACAAGTACGGCGGCACGGCTTTTTACGACTACCACCGCTCCTTTTCAGCCAAGGCCGCCGCCGCGCTGACCCAGTTTCAGTTCTCCGTCAACTGGGCCACGCTGGACATGGAGTTGTTCTGCCGGCATTTCGCCGGTCTCCGGGCCCCCGCTTGTTCGACTTGTCAGTCGATTTTTCATGCCACAGAGTGGTGTCCTCAAACTGCCACGGCCCAACCAGACAAGGTCATCCCAGGCCCCTCCGGGGTCCCCCGCATTCCCTCCTCCACCGATAAGTTGGGCAGACCCATTGTTTACCTTGGCAACAGCCAAGTATGCAACAACTTTAACTTCGGTTCCTGTCTCTTCAGCGGTTGCAGGGCACTGCACATCTGCTCCATCTGCTTCAGGGCTCACCCCAGGTCCACATGTCCCAAGAAGGCGTCCAGGCGCCTATGACTGGCCGATTGCGACATTGACCTCCTGGCCTTCCTGTTACGGGAACATCCGGTTCCGCAATTCGTGGACTTCCTGATCGCTGGCCTCTGCTTCGGCTTTGACACAGGGTTGGTGGCACTCCCCCATTCCAACTGGGAGTGCGACAATCTGCAGTCAGCCAGGTCAGATTCACTGTGCAGGAACTCCTAATTCGGAGGTGGAGAAAGGGTTCCTCCTGGGCCCGTTCAACCAGGTTCCTTTCTCGCGCTGGCGGATCAGCCCCATAGGAATAGTGTCCAAAAAAGATTCAAATAAAAAAAGTTTGATTTACGATCTCTCCGCCCCCCATGATTCGGTCATCCCCAGCATCAATTCACTCATTCCTTCCGAAGAATTTTCCATGAAGTATGCATCCATCGACGAAGCCATTGCCCTCATCCGTGTTGTAATACAAAATAACATGCAATATGATAATGCAGTTTTAAAGCTATTTTGCTGTTCCCACGTGTCCTGAGTGGGATGCTGCAATTGTAAAAAGAAAGAGTGGCTCGTTCAGCATAAGAATCCAAAATGTTCCCTTAAGGCAGAATACCTGCCCGTAATTATGCACACAAATATTAATTGTCAGAAGTAAGAATGGTCTGTTCTGAACAAGACCAAAAAACTCTCCCTTTGAAGTGAGAGCAGCAGAAGTAAAGTGTGGATGTGGAAAGGGTAGGGAAATAGTGGCATATGGCTGCTATAGCAGCGGTATCAGTAGAAGCATATCATGCAACAAACAGTAAATGTGTATGTGGCTGTTTAGGGGTAGTATTAGTAGTAGTAGTACTAGTGGAGACTGTGGTGGTAGTAGGGGCAATGGGAGTGACAGTAGGGTATCACTAGCAGGGAAAAGCTACTGGCGGTAGAGTTACATTGTACTACAGCCATTTTTGGGGTGTATTAGTTTAAAAAAAATGACATCTTATTTGCCGTTCTGCGGTGCAGTTACATTGTACTACACATTTTTTGGGGGATGTTTTAATAGTTCTAAAAGTATGTCTTATTTGCCGTTCTGAGGTGCAGTAACATTGGACTACAGCCTTTTTTGGGGTGTATAAGTGTAAAAAAAAAGTATGTTTTGTTTGCCGTTCTGCGGTGCAGTTACATTGTACTACACATTTTTTTGGGGTGTATTATTAGTATAAAAAGTATGTCTTATTTGCTGTTCTACGGTGCAGTTACTTTGTACTACAGCCTTTTTTGGGGTGTATTAGTGGAAAAAACAAGTACGTTTTATTTTCTGTTCTGCGGTCAAGTTACATTGTTCTACAGCTTTCTTGGAGTGCATTAATTTACTTTTCATTTAAATATATTTTATTTAACAGTATGTCAGACAGACAAGTGAAAGGCCCTTCAAAGGGGATGGGCAGTGACTAAAATGTTTCTGGAGCAGGTACAAGCAGAAGCAGAATAAGGGGGCGTGGCAGCTGGAGTCGCAACGAGAGGTCTGACCTCCCAGCGTTTCTTAAACAGCAACCCAGCAGTGCTTTAATGGTTGACTCGGTCTTCTACTTCTTCGCAAGTTACATCAGACACCCCCAGCCAAGTGTCAGTGGGTTCTTCAGACACAACACTTAGTTGGCATGGCCCGGGAGCAGGCCCTGTGCCCTCACCTGTCCGCAACCTGCCTTTGCCCTTTTCTGTTCCCTCAGCCAGAGAAATATTATATGCCATAGGCTCTGCTCCACTTTTAACCTCAACACTATGTTACTGTGCCACTCTGTGGTAGTGATGGACGAACATCGGCCGGGACGGTTCGCAAACGCGATCGCGCAAATGCGATCAAATGTTCGCGAACCGCAAGTTCGCGGCGGGCTTCATCCACTTTAATGGCAGGCGAACCTGAAAAACCTTCAGCTCATATTTGCAGCCACCAAATACTTAGTAGAAGTGCACAAATAGTCCCACAACATGGACAGTGACATACTAGAGGGGGATCAATGACAAAAAAAAAAAAAATGTGTCTTAGGCCTCTTTCACACTACCGTATGTCTATTTCAGTGTTTTGCGGTCCGTTTTTCACGGATCCGTTGTTCCGTTTTTTTGTTTCTGTTGTGTTTCCGTTTTTCCATATGGCATATACAGTATACGGTAATTACATAGAAAAAATTGGGCTGGGCATAACATTTTCAATAGATGGTTCTGAAAAAACGGAACGGATACGGAAGACATACGATGCATTTCCGTATGTGTTCCGTTTTTTTTGCGGACCCATTGACTTGAATGGAGCCACGGAACGTGATTTGCGGGCAATAATAGGACATGTTCTATCTTTCAAAGGAACGGAAAAACGGAAACGGAATGCATACGGAGTATATTCCTTTTTTTTTGCGGAACCATTGAAATGAATGGTTCCGTATACGAACCGTATACGGAACGCAAAAAACGACCCGCAAAACGAAGAAAAAAACGGTAGTGTGAAAAAGGCCTTAATCAGGGGACATTTTTATGCGTCTTAGGCTACATGCACACGATCGTGCCATTTTTTGTGGTCCACAAACTGCGGATCCGCAAAAAACGAAAGCCGCCCGTGTGGCTTCCGCAATTTGCGGAATAGAACGGGCGGCCTATTGTAGACATGCCTATTCTTGTCCGCAAAACGGACAAGAATAGGACATGCTATATTTTTTTTCCGGGGCCACGGAACGGTGCAACGGCTGCGGACAGCACACGGAGTGCTATCCACCTTTTTTTGTGGCCCCATTGAAGTGAATGGATCCGCATCCGAGCCGCAAAAATGGCGGATCGGATGCGGACCCAAACAACGGCCGTGTGCATGAGGCCTTAAAAGGGAAATTCTCTTAAATGTGCCCTGTTGGAGCCTAGAAAAAATGTATTTTAGGCAACGGGAGTACGGGACTTAAAAATTAGGCATTCACCTGACATAAAAGAAATTCTGATTATGTGGCTCGAGGTACATTATGCGGTCAATAGATAAACATTTTACTGTAGGCCACTGGACTACAGACCCCAAACATTAGGCATTCCCCGGACATAAAAGGTCAAGTGATTATGTGTCCGGAGGTATATTACACTGTCAATGGATATCAATTTTACTGCAGGCCAGAACAAATACAGGTCAAATACATATGTTTAAAATAACTAAAAATATAAAATTGGATTAAAAACATAGCTACCGAAATCGCCCCCGCTACCGAATTATAATAGTTGAAATTCGATAACACGTGGTCGTCACTGGTGTTGAACTCCTCTGAGGCTGCAACAATTATTCATTCACCGTACAGAAAAGAACAAGTAAGTATGTGGCTGGAGGTAGATTACTCGGTCATAAGATATCAATTTTACAGCAGGCCAGTCTACTACAGGCCCCAAAAATGATGCATTCAGCGTACAGAAAAGAACAAGTAAGTATGTGGCTGGAGGTCTATTAGACGGTCAATGGATATCAATTTTACTCAAGGCCAGTACAAATACAGGTCAAATACAAATATTTAAAAGAACTAAAAATATAAAATTGGATTAAAGGCTTTCTACCATCAGAAATACTGTTATGTAGCTGACTTGACATGAGCGATGCGCTAATGTCAGCACTACATAACAGTATGTTTTTTACCTTTCTCCCTGCAGTCGTTCTGATAAAATAAGCACTTTTATAATATGCTAATGAGCCTCTAGGTGCTATGTGAGCGTAGAGTCAGCACCTAGAGGCTCCGTCCACTCACCCTTTATCCCGCCCAGGTCCCCTGTTCTGCCCGCCCCGCTCCTCTTGATTGATGTCACGGTTCGCAGCATCGCTGACGAAATCCCGCGCCTGCGCCGTTCACTTCTGTATTCGGCGCAGGCGCAGTGAGTAAAGGCCGCTCTAATGATGCCGGCTTCCTCACTGTGACGTAGTCGGCGCAGGCGCAGTGAGGAATCCGGCACCAGGAGTAGACGGAGCCTCTAGGTGCTGATTCTACGCCCACATAGCACCTAGAGGCTCATTAGCATATTATAAAAGTGCTTACGGTATTTTATCACAACGGCTGCAGGGAGAAATGTAAAAAACATACTGTCATGTACTGCTGACATTAGCACATCGCTATATCAGTCAGCTACATAACAGTACAGTATTTCTGATGGTAGAAACCCTTTAAAAACATGGCTAACAAAATCCCCCCTCTTGAAAAAAAAACTAATGATAATAGTTGAAACACATTATGTGCCCCTTCACAGTAGCTATGCCCAGATATTATCCCCCTTCACAGTAGTTATGTCCAGAAATGTGCCCCTCACAGTAGTGATGTCCAGATATGTGCCCCCTCCCAGTAGTTATGTCCAGATATGTGCCTCCTTTACAGTAGCTATGCCCAGATATTATCCCCCTTCACAGTAGTTATGTCCAGAAATGTGCCCCTCACAGTAGTGATGTCCAGATATGTGCCCCCTCCCAGTAGTTATGTCCAGATATGTGCCTCCTTTACAGTAGCCATGCCCAGATATTGTCCCCCCTTCACAGTAGTTATGGCCAGATATGCGCCCCCTCACATTAGCTATGGCCAGATATGCGCCCCCTCACAGTAGTTATTGCCAGACATATGCCTCCTCACACAGACCTATTGAAATTAACGGGTCAGGATTCAGTCTGGATGATATGCATTTACACTGGCGCTCGATGCGCTGAAGTTATGGAGAGGCCGGCGCCTCTTCATAACATCAGCAGAACCACTTCCAGTTTAGGTGTCTAAAACACCGGTCTTAATAAATGACCCCCTGAATGTCTGGGCAACACTTTAAACCCATTTACACGACACGGACAATATGTATTTTATGATCTGCAAATTACGGATGACGCCCATGTGCCATCTGCATTTTTTTGCAGACCTATTAACTAGCCTGCATGTTGCGGACCAGTATAGGACATGTCACATTTTCTATCCTTTGCGGAACAGACATACGGATGCGGAAAGCAAATGACTTCCATGTGCTTTCTGCATCTGTATGTCCGTTCTGCACAAGATGGAAAATGTTACGTGTCCTATATTTCTCTACAAAATGCGGACTGCAGATCCATTTAAGTTAATGGGTTTGCAAAAATATACAGATCTCATATGGACGGCAGACATATCTTGCAGATCCGTGGACCGCAAAATACATTGTTAATGTAGCCTCACAGTATGTGGGTAAGGGACAGTCACAGGAGGGCCAGAGGGGGACAGGTGGGATGGGTGGGGTAAAAAACAACATACCAAGTCATATTCAGTGTCTGGCAGAGACAGTGGTCACAGGGGGGTAGCCTCCGGTCCTCACTCACTTCCTCCTAAGTTGCTGCAGACCTCAAACATTAAGGCAGCACCAGAAGCGCTAGGAGAGGACCACGTGTGGGCGGGGATACCGCCAGGGGGCGGAGCTACTGACATTACCACACGGAGGCGGAGCTATGACACAGTGAAGTGGCTCAGCACAGACCTGGCTGACGCTGCCCACTGCACAGCAGGACTGAGCTGCTCAGGATGTGCTGCCCTGGCCTTGCTCCTCAGAGCTGCGGACGCAGTATGTCCTGAGACTGAAGTCAGATAGTAAGGTGGGCCCCTTCTACATGCTGGATGGTGTGATGATGAATGGTGAAGCGTGCGGCTCTCTGATTCACCATTACAATCAGCTGTCTGTGCGTCCTGTAGATGCATAGACAGCTTAATTGGAGGGCCCCCTCCCATGCTGGGCCCCTGTGCAGCTGAACCGGCTGCACAGGCGGTATGTCCGCCCCTGGCTTATCGGTCATGATCCCCCTGCTGCGCTGAACGTCCTTTCGGACAGGACACTCGACGAGTGGCAAGCCAAGAGTTCCATGGCAAATTGTGCCAGCTCTGTCCACAGGTCAAGCCTGCACACCCAGTAGTCCAGGGGTTCCCAGAGTGCTTTTCAGAGCATCCACATCGGCCGTTAACCCGATGTAGTCGGACACCTGTCGGTCTAGGCTTTCCCTGAGGCTGTCGATGGGTTGGATGCAAGAATGATCTCATATCCAAAGTGATTAACACATCTTCAAACCACCCTCTTCTTGCAGGCCCGGTAGGATTGGTACACGCACCTATTTCGCTGTGGGTTACAAAAATTCCTCTGCCAGCGCCCGCAACAGAAGAATGCAGCATTTCTCGAAGTGCTGCATTCTAACAGGACTCTGTGATGGTGGTAACATGTCCGCCATTTTGTGTTTGTGCCGGGGGTCTAAGTACGTTGCCACCCAGTTCTGGTCCTTGCTCTTTATGCTTTTTATTCGGGGGTCCCTCTTCAAACACTGGAGCATGAAGGCCCACATTTGCACTAAACTGGAAGTGGTGGAGTGGCTTGGCTCCTGCTCATCGTTCAGGATAATGTTGTCCTTGGTCTCCTCCCCCCAGGCACAGACAACACCAGGGATCCCAGAAAAGTTTAAAGCATGGCCAAAGATTTGCCTGGCCTGCCGCAAGACGTCCTGGACCCGGGGTATTTGGCAACGAATTGATGCACGACTAAGTTTAGGACGTGTGCCATGCACGGCACGTATGTCATTTTTGCTGCTACTGACCAGTTTGGTAATCTCATCAAATGGCCGCAGAAGTCTGCATGCGTTGCGTATGAGCAGCCACTGGCGCGGTGAAAAAAAAAAACAAGCTCCACAGTCCTGCCGCAAAGTTCGTGCAGGTAGTCATTAACTGCACGTTTCTGCTGGAGCAGCCTATCAAGCATATACAAAGGTGGAGTTCCATCGCATTGGATAGTCACAAATCAGACGTCTGACGGGCAGGTGGTGTCACCGCTGAACATCAGCAAGGCGAGCCATGGCCATGTAAGATCTTCTATAATGGCCAGAGATTTTCCTGGCCTGCCGCAAGATGTCCTGGACCCCGGGGTATTTGGAAACGAATCGCTGCACGACTAAGTTCAGGACGTTTGTCATTTTCCCCTGTTTCAGAGCGCTCAGCAGATTGTAACCATTGTCGCACACCACTTTACAAACTGTCAAAGCTGAAAGGAGTGCAGGACCGGTGTGGCTCTTGGCTTCCAGGCGCAACAGCCGCAGCACAGCATGGCAACATCTCACCTGGCATGTTGAATAGGTTCTGGGAAGCTTGGGGGGCGCAGCGAAAGAGGCAGTAGCAGTGGAAAAGGAGGAGTCAGCCGGGGAGGAGAAGAAGAGGCAGGCCTGCATGCAATCCGTGGCAGTAACACCAAATCCACACGGGTGCCACGGGTTACATGCTTGATGGCCGTCAGAAGGTTCAACTAGTGGGCAGTAAAAGTTATGTACCTTCCCTGCCCGTGTTTGCTAGACAACGTGTCTTTGGTCAGATGTTTCTTGGCACCGACACTGTGTGCCAGAGATACATTCACTTGCCGCTGAACGTGGCCATATAGTTCTGGGATGCCCTTCTGGGAGAAATATTTCTTTCCAGGGACCTTCCATTGCGGTGTGTCAATGGCAACAAATTTTCTTAAGGCCTCAGCATCCACCAGTTTATATGTCAGTAGTTGGCAGGCTAGCAGTTCCGACAAGCCAGCGGTCAGCCGTTGGGCAAGAGGGTTGTCCGGCGTCATCATCTTTTTAGGCTCGAACATTTGGGCCATGGAAGCCTGCCTTTTGCCAGATGAACGTGACGACAGCATGGTGGAAGGTGGAGTGGAGGACAAATGGGAGGAGAGAGGAGAAGGAGAGAGGAGAAGAGGCAGTACATGGAGAGCCGGGAGTGTGGCTTTGTGGGTTCTAACGGCGTTGCTTCCACTGGGCTTGGTGATGGGAGGCCAGGTGCCTTCTTAAGGCAGTCGTCCCCTGGCATGGCTTTGTGGGTTCTAACGGCGTTGCTTCCACTGGGCTTGGTGATGGGAGGCCAGGTGCCTTCTTAAGGCAGTCGTCCCCTGGCAGTCGCGACTTATGCGTTGACAGCACAGGCTGCAGATGGCAGCACTATTGTCAGCAGCGGACACGTTAAAAAAAGCCCACACTGCGGAGCCATGTGCCAGCGTCATGGGAGCACCAGATGTGACCGTGCAAGGTGGATGGCTCATTCCAGATACATTAGCAGTCTGCTTTTTGCCTCCTGCGCACTGTAAGTTCTGCGTGCTTCTCCTCCTTCTCCTCCCTATCTGCTGCTCCGTCTGTCCCTCTGAACTCCCCTCCTCTTCCTCTCTTGTGGGCACCCAAGTGATGTCCATCGACAAGTCATCATCGTCACCTTCACCACCACTGACATTAGAGATCTCGGAGTAGGCAGCAACAGCGGCGAACACCCTCCTTGGGCTGATCTGGGTACTGTCGTCAGACTGCTGGTTTCACGGCCATGGCTATGACCGTGACTCCTTAACCGCATGCGGTTGCCTGCGGTTTGTTTTTGGTAGTTCAACCACAGGTGAGGGCTACTTGTGTGTTGCCTCACTTGTGGTTGCCGCGGGCAACATGTGGTTGGAGATTGTCGCAGATAGCAGCCTGAGCTGGTGCTAGGCAGCTTGCGGCATCTTCATGCGGTTACACCTAGCAACCTTTATGTTAGGTGTGTGTGTGTATGTTATGCACGTTGTATGTATTGTGTGCACTTCCCGTTTAAGTGGTGTTTTCCCTTCTGTGGTGTTGGAAGGGTTAACTCCCTTCCCAGTGTGCGTGTGTGTCACTGGGTGTGTCTGACTGTGGGTGTGGCTACTTGGCCTATAAAGCCTCTCACTTTTACATGGCTCAGTAGGTTGCTTCAGTCATGCTGGCTGGAGCAGCCTCCTGTGTTTCTTCCTGCCTGTGAGAGCCACCCCTGTGGTCATAAAAATATTGTCGTTATGTTTATGTCTTCTTGTATGTCATGTTGTATGTGATGTTCTGTTGGGACCTTCCTTGTTACTTTGTGCAGTTTACGGTTCTGGATTCCTGTTGCACAGGGATCCAGTCAGCAAGGCTGTGGCAGGTTGGTGGAACTTCTAGTTCGCCTGCCATACCCGTAAAGCTGTTTGTGTTCCCCTTTTTCCCAACAGCTTGGCCAGTGAGACTCCTGCTCCTCCGCGTCTAGGAGGAGTAGGTCGTCTTACCCTGACTCCTAGCGCAGGGACCGGACGGAGGGTGAGTTAGGGTTCCGAGGTTCCTGCGCATGGGTCCTCCTACCTTTAAGGTCGGCCCATGCACTTAGGAGTTAGGGTCAGGGTAGGGACGCTGTTAGGAGGTGACCTGCTCCCTATCCTGTTCTCCTGGCTGAGCAGCCATAACATCACCCGGCACGCACGGCTGAGGATTTCCCCCATCCTCAGCCGTGACAGCTGGGTGGCGACCGTTGATACCTCCTCTTCCTGATCCGATGCCAAAAATGGCTGCGCATCGGTATGGTATTGGAATGGATGGGAAAAAAATTCCTCTGACTTGAGCGGAGGGGATATGGTGGTGGTGGTTGTGTCTTTGGGGGTGCACACAGCAGAGAGTGAAGAGGTTGCAGATAGAGAGGATGAGGAGGGTGCAGAAGCAGAAGGCTGAGTGAGCCACTCAAACAAGTCTGGTGCGTCCTTTGAGGTAATCACACACTCCTTCTGCAACTTCCCACTTAGGCTTCGGCCTGGTGCACCTGCCCGACCCCTACCACCCCTGCGGAAAGGTCTGCCTCATCCTCTGCCTGTCATTTTCAAAATGACCCTGTCACAAAAGTCCCCATAGAAGAGCAGAATTTGTGGATGAAGGAATATCACACCCCTGCCTCAATCTGTTTTTTTGGGGGGGCAACTGGTATATCACACCAGTAGAAATTATTTGTTCCAATAGCGTTTGTCACTCTGTGTAGCTGCGGTAACACAGCAAAACCACAAACAAATGCTGCACTACCTGAATGCACTACCGTATATAGAAAGTATATTATTGGTATATAACACCCCTGCTTCAATCAGTTTTTTGGGGGGACAACTGGTATATCACACCAATATAAATTATTTGTTCCAATAGCGTTTGTCACTCTGTGTAGCTGCGGTAACACATCAAAACCTAAAACAAATGCTGCACTACCCAAATGCACTATATAGACAGTATATTATTGGTATATAACACCCCTGCTTCAATCAGTTTTTTGGGGGGGCAACTGGTATATCACACCAGTTGAAATTATTTGTTCCAATAGGGTTTGTCACTCTGTGTAGCCACAGTAACGCAGCAAACCTGCAAACAAATGCTGTACTACCTAAATGCACTATATAGAAAGTATATTATTGGTATATAACACCCCTGCTTCAATCAGTTTTTTTGGGGGGCAACTGGTAAATCACACCAGTAGAAATGATTTGTTCCAAAAGCGTTTGTCCCTCTGTGTAGCTGCAGTATCGCAGCAGAACCGCACACAACTGCTGCACAATACAAGTGCACTATAATATACTTTCTATGTTAGAAAGTATATTATAAGTATAATACACCCCTCAGTATATCACACTATCGATAGCACACCTATGCCAGTCCTTAAAAGGACTTTTGTGGCCCTATTTGCTAGTGTTTAGTGTCCCTAACAGCCTGTCCCTGCTCCACACAGCAACCTCTCCCTACACTGGCAAAAGACTAAATGTAAAATGGTGGCCAAATTGGCTTTATTTATAAGGTAGGGGGTGTGTCCATGTGCTGAAACATCTCAATTGGCTGTCCTGTACCACCTGATGGATGTGTCATGGGTCAAAGTTCTGCGCTATGTGGTATCCTTATGCTGCTTCCACCTCAACACTATTTCACTGGGCCGCTCTGTGGTCTCCTCATGCTGCTGCCACATGAGTACTCTGTGGTCTCCTCATGCTGCTGCCACCTTAACACTATGTCACTGGGCCACTCTGTGGTCTCCACATGCTGCTACCACATCACTACTCTGTGGTCTCCTGATGCTGCTGCCACATCACTACTCTGTGGTCTCCTCATGCTGCTGCCCTCCTTAACACTATGTCACTGGGCCACTCTATGGTCTATTTATGCTGCTGACACATCTCTACTCTTTGGTCTCCTCATGCTGCTGCCACTTCTCCACTCTGTGGTCTCCTCATGCTGCTGCCACCTCTACACTGTCACTGGGCCACCCTGTGGTCTCCTCATTCTGGATGGCTCAAAAAAGCTAAATTTAGCAAACAAAGAGAGGCCATAAGCCTAACTAACTGGGACAAAGTCCTCCAAAATAAATATACAGACAGAAAATGTAAAATTTTTAAAATCATCCTAAAATCTAATTGTGAGAGGTACATACCTTATGGTAATAAAAGTTTAAGGGACAAGAAAAAATAATGTGGATAAATTGAACTGTAAAGAAAGCAATAAATGACAAAAAGAAAACTTTTAAATCACTTAAATAGGAGGGTAGCAAGGAAGCACAGAAAAACTATAAGGAAAAAATATAATATGTAAAAAAACGAATAATAGCAGCCAAACTAGAGACCGAGATATTAATTGCCAAAGAGAGCAAAACTAACCCTAAAATGTTCTTCAATTATATAAATGGTAAAAAGTATAAATCTTAAGGTATTTGCCCTCTACAGAGTAATGAGGGGGGAGTTGCAGAGAGCGATGAGGAGAAAGCAAAGCTATTAAATATACTGTCAGATAAAATGCTGAATGTAAAAGTAAATTTTCCATTAAAAGTGCCCTGTCTGACCCAGGAAACAGTACAACAGCGATATGAAAAGATTAAAATAGACAAATCGCCAGGACCAGATAGCATACACCCCCGTATCCTTAGAGAATTAAGAAATGTCCTAGCCAGACCCTTATTTCTGATATTTAAGGACTCTATACTGAGGGAATGTTCCACAGGATTGGTGCATAGCAAATGTGGTGCCAATATTCAAAAATGCGATATAACTGCTTCCACAAATACTGCTCTTCTCTAGGGACTTAGGCACAGGGTCATTTAGAAAATGACAGGCAGAGGAAGAGGCAGGCCATTCCGCAGGGGAGGTAGGGGTCGGGCAGGTGCACCAGGCCGGAGCCTAAGTGGGAAGTTGGAAAAGGCGCATGTGATTACTTCAAAGGGCACACCAGAGTTGGTTGAGTGGCTCACTCATTCTTCTGCACCCTCCTCATCCTCTGTATCTGCACCCTCCTCGCTCTCTTCTGTGTGCACCCCCAAATACACCACCATCACCATAGTCCCTCCACTCGAGTCAGAGGAATTATTTTCCCATCCATTCCCAGACCTTACCGATGCGCAGCCATTCTTGACATCGGACAAGGAAGAAGAGGTATCAACGGCCGCCACCAAGCGACAGTACCCAGATCAGCCCAAGGAGGGAGGTCCCCGCTGTTGTTGCCTACTCCGAGATCTCTAATGTCAGTGGTGGTGAATGTGACGATGATGACGTGTCGATGGACATTAGTGATGAGCGGAAGGGGTCATATTCGAATTTGCGATATTTCGCGAATATTTTGTAGAATATTCGCCGAATATTCGTGAATTCGAATATTCGTTATATTCTACGATTTTTTTACTCGAAAAATCCACAAGGTAATGATCGCGTAATATGCAAATTTTTATCGCAAATTTTTCGATTGCCAAGCAAAAACATGATTCCTCCCTGCTTCTTGCTTGTGGGCCAATGAGTCATAGCACTATATCGAATATATTAGTTTTTTCAAATATTCGTTATATTCTAAAACAAGAATATATAGCAATATAGCGAATATTCGAAAAAAAAACTAATATAGAACAATTTAGCAATCTTTTATTTCAATAGTTGAAATTTTTTTCCAATCTGTACTTCAGATGAGAAAAAAATTACAACTATTAGACAAAGAAGATTATAGCACTATATTAGCAAAATTGCTCTATATTAGTATTTTTTTTTCCGAATATTCGCTATATTGCTATATATTGTTGTTTTAGAATATTACGAATATTCGTTTTTTCGAATATTTGTAATATTCTAAAACAAGAATATATAGCAATATAGCGAATATTCGAAAAAAAAACGAATATAGAGCAATTTAGCTTATATAGTGCTATAATTTTTTATTTCAATAGTTGAAATTTTTTTCCAATCTGGACTTCAGATGAGAAAATAATTACAACTATTAGACAAAGAAGAATATAGCACTATATTAGCTAAATTGCTCTATATTAGTTTTTCTTCGAATATTCGCTATATTGCTATATATTCTTGTTTTAGGATATTACGAACATTTGAAAAAACTAATATATTTGATACAGTGCTATGACTCATTGGCCCACAAGCAAGAAGCAGGGAGGAATCATGTTTTTGCTTGACAATCAAAAAATTTGCGATAAAAATTTGCATTACGAAAATTCGCATTACAAAAATTTACATATTCATTGGGGCGAACCCATAGAGACTAACTATGGATACTACAAAAAGATAAAGGATAAGCAGGCGCACTCTGAATTTGGGTACAAGGTATTAATTTATTTATATTTTAGTGTTTGTGAGATCTGGTAGATAGATATAAAATGTGAATAAAAAGTTGTCCCTTTTAATAAATGTAAAAAATGAAAAAATTGTAGAGTGATAGATGATCACCACTAGGTGAGAGGTGATGGATGTCCTGGAAATGATTGTCCTAGAAAAAATAGTAGATAAACAATATATAAAAAATATAGAGTATACCTAGATAAAAAGTAAAAATAACTATGGATACTGCAACTCGTTGTACTCCAGGAAGCTGTGTTCATCAGGTATCCCAGAGACTATAAACAATAACTACCTGTGCCAGGTAGAAGTGGGAGAAACTCTGACAGTGGGTTTGTTGGACTCAGGGAGTCTGGTGTCCATGGTAAGAGCTAACCTGGTGCGGCCTGACGAGTATACTGGCCGAAAAATCTGGGTTGTGTGCATACATGGAGATTTAAAGGACTATCCCATCGCCCTGGTGTCTCTATCCATGGTATGCAGCAGGTGGACCCACGAAGTGGCCGTTGCCACCACTTTACCTTATGAACTAATAGTAGGGAGAGACTTTTCGGGCTTCCCGACCCTGTGGCCGGCTGTGAGCATTATTGGTGCCCCTGAGTGAGGAGTAACTCCAGCAGAGTAGCCTGGCTCGGGTGGGAGGCCAGAACCCTGGAAACCCAAGGCCAAAGGGCCCGTGGTAGGAGAGATTGCCACTTCTGTGGAAGAGGGGGAGACAACCCCGCTGAGTGTGTTGGTAGGAGACGTAGAGGAATTTCCGTCGGGTGCTGAATTGGCAGACCTCAATGTCAATTTCAGAACCGCACAACCTTGTTCCGGGCCTGGAAGAATGTTGTAATAATTTATGGTGAACCACAAAAACCTGGGCCCGACTCGATGTTTTCCCGTTTTGTCATTCACCAGAAAATGCTGTATCGGGTAAGCTAACTACGGGGTGAGCATGTTGAACAGCTGGTGGTGCGCAAGGCGTATCACAAGCTCATATTGGTGCTTGCCCACCAACATGTTCTTGGGGGTCACTTGGGATGGTAGAAAATGCAGGACCGGATACTACAGTGTTTTTTTTGGCCCAGTGTGTTCAGCCATCATTGCGTTGCATAAAAATGGCTTCACAGGCAAGGATATTGTGGCTACTAAGATTGCACCTCAATCAACAATTTATAGGATCATCAAGAACTTCAAGGAAAGAGGTTCAATTCTTGTTAAGAAGGCTTCAGCGCGTCCAAGAAAGTCCAGCAAGCGCCAGGATCGTCTCCTAAAGAGGATTCAGCTGCGGGATCAGAGTGCCACCAGTGCAGAGCTTGCTCAGGAATGGCAGCAGGCAGGTGTGAGCGCATCTGCACGCACAGTGAGGCGAAGACTTTTGGAAGATGGCCTGGTGTCAAGAAGGGCAGCAAAGAAGCCACTTCTCTCCAAAAAAAACATCAGGTACAGATTGATCTTCTGCAGAAAGTATGGTGAATGGACTTCTGAGGACTGGGGCAAAGTCATATTCTCCGATGAAGCCTCTTTCCGATTGTTTGGGGCATCTGGAAAAAGGCTTGTTCGGAGAAGAAAAGGTGAGCGCTACCATCTGTCCTGTGTCATGCCAACAGTAAAGCATCCTGAGACCATTCATGTGTGGGGTTGCTTCTCATCCAAGGGAGTGGGCTCACTCACAATTTTGCCCAAAAACACAGCTATGAATAAAGAATGGTACCAAAACACACTCCAACAGCAACTTCTTCCAACAATCCAACAACAGTTTGGTGAAGAACAATGCATTTTCCAGCACGATGGAGCACTGTGCCATAAGGCAAAAGTGATAACTAAGTGACTCGGGGACAAAAACGTTGAAATTTTGGGTCCATGGCCTGGAAACTCTGCAGATCTTAATCCCATTGAGAACTTGTGGTCAATCCTCAAAAGGCGGGTGGACAAACAAAAACCCACTAATTCTGACAAACTCCAAGAAGTGATTATGAAAGAATGTGTTGCTATTAGTCAGGAATTGGCCCAGAAGTTGATTGAGAGCATGGCCAGTCGATTTGCAGAGGTCCTGAAAAAGAAGGGCCAACACTGCAAATACTGACTCTTTGCATAAATGTCATGTAATTGTCGATAAAAGCCTTTGAAACGTATGAAGTGTGTGTAATTATATTTCACTACATCACAGAAGCAACTGAAACAAAGATCTAAAAGCAGTTTAGCAGCAAACTTTGTGAAAACTAATATTTGTGTCATTCTCAAAACTTTTGGCCACGACTGTACAAGAGTTTTGTAAATCTTGCCCAACCTGCCAGATAAATAGCCCTCAGCCACATTTCCGGAGTCCCCTGGTACCTCTCCCGATTATCGATACCCGGAGGCGGTGCCACTGCGACATACATGAGCCAAACTCATAGCTAAGGAGTTAATAGAGATGTTTTCCCGAGTGGGACTACCTAAAGAGGTTCTGACCGACCAAGGAACCCCTTTTATATCCAAGGTCATGAGGGAACTCTGTAAGTTTCTCCACATAAAACAGCTACGGACGTCCGTGTATCATTCGCAAACGGATGGCCTGGTAGAAAGATTTAATAAAACGTTAAAAAAACATGTTAAAAAGAGTGTTGTCTAAGGATGGGAGGGACTGGGACCTTCTTCTGCCCTATCTAATGTTCACAGTGCGAGAGGTGCCCCAGGCCTGTCCTGGGTTCTCGCCCTTCGAACTGCTATATGGCAGACACCCTCGTGGTCTGTTGGCCAAAGAAGCATGGGAACAACAACCCAAACTACACAAAAGTGTTATTGAGTACGTCACCCAGATGCAAGGATGGATGGAGACAGTGTTGCCTCTGGTCAGGGAACATATGGAGGCAGCGCAGCGAGCCCAGAGTAGGGTCTATAATCGGCTGGCTCAGGTCCGGAACTTTAACCCGGGTGATCGGGCTTTGGTTCTGGGACCAACCATAGACAGTAAGTTCCTAGCTACGTGTCAGGGGCCCTACGAGGTACTCGAGAAAGTTGTTGAGGCAAATTACAAGGTACACCAGCCAGGGCGGCGAAAGTCGAAGCAGGTGTGCCATGTGAATTTACTAAAACCATGGAAAAATAGGGAGTCCTCTACTGAAAACAGCCTGCGGCCATGTTTTCTAGGAGAAGAGGTTCAGGCCCCTCGGTCTGATGCAAGAGAAGCAGTTGCCGGAGTAAAAATTGCTGACAGCCTCTCCTCTAAACAGGTTCAGGAAGCCAGGGAGTAGTGATGGACGAACATCTACCGGGACGGTTCGCCAACGCGATCGCAATCAAATGTTCGCAAACTGCAAGTTTCTTGGCAGGTCCCATTCATTTCAATGGCAGGCGAACTTGAAAAACCTTCAGCTCATATTTGCAGCCAAGAAATAATTACTAAAAGTGCACAAATAATCCCACAACATGGACAGTGACATACCAGATATATTATTCGAATTTGCGATCTCCATTCATTATTTTTTTCAATGCAAAATATCGGCAGTATAATTTTCACGTACGCGCATGCGCAAATGCACTATACAGTACCCAAACGCACTATAAAGAAAGTATATTGGTATATAACACCCCGCTTCAATCTGTTTTTTTGGGGGGCGACTGGTATATCACACCAGTAGAAATGATTTGTTCCAATAACGCTTGTCCCTCTATATACCTGCAGTATCGCAGCAGAACCCCACACACCTGCCGCACAATACAAATGCACTATAATATACTTTCTAACATAGAAAGTATATTATAACATTGTACAAAGAAGGCAATCCATTAGAATATACATAAAGATAAAACGTAACCTGTTACTATGAGCGTATATTCACACGTCCGGAGTAAATTTGTGGACCGCACATCGCCGGCACTATAATAGAAAATGCCTAATCTTGTCTGCAATTGCGGACAAGAATAGGACATGTTCTATTTTTTTATGGAAAAGGAAGCACGGACGCTGAAGTGCGGATCTGCAAATGCAGTTGCGGACAGCACATTCCGGCCCCATTGAAAATTAATGAGGCTGCACCCGTTCCACAAATTTGCGGACGTGTGAATGGAAAAGATATCCCTCAAAATGAAAATAAATTTAATTATTAAAGTTAAGCAAAAAGCATAGATGTGGTCGGCAATAACAAGTGCTCGGCAGCACTAAATCAGGTGCTTGGCGGCACTAAATCAGAAACCATATGTCCTACCACAATCCGGGGGGTTCCAGTGCACATCCATGAATCCCGGAGGGAAAGCAAAAAACATCTATCCCTGGGCTAGATGATGATATGGTATTGAAGGATAGGGTGGGCAAAGAACTGTCCCTGATATTGCCCTACAGGGGGGGTGCTATTCTGGCCCTGATAGCCCAACCACAGAACACCAGCCCTGATAAGAGCGACCCCGTGCGGACCCTTACCCTATATAAAAATGGCCCTAGTAAGCCCCAGGTGATCACTATACAGATTTATGTGTTTTTGACTCATTATAAAAGTATATTATAAGTATATTACACCCCTCTGTGTATCACACCTATCGATAGCACACCTATACCAGTCTTTAAAATGACTTTTGTGGCCCTATTAGCTAGCGGTTGGTGTCCCTAACAGCCTGTCCCTGCACCACACAGCAACCTCTCCCTACACTGGCAAAAGACTGAATGTAAAATGGCGGCCAGGTTTATTTATAAGGTAGGGGGTATTTCCATGTTCTGAAACGTCTCAATTTGCTGTCCTGTACAACCTGATGTATGTGTCATGGGTCAAAGTTCTTCGCACTTCAATAATCCAGCATGACATTGTCACTGAGCCTCAGGCAAAAGTCCAGTTAAAACAATACCGGGTACCCGAGGCTCGGCGACAAGCCATCTCGTAGGAAGTGCAGCTAATGCTGCAACTAGGTGTAATTGAGGAGTCCAAAAGTGAATGGGCCAGTCCGATAGTCTTAATACTTAAGCCGGATGGGACATTATAAGGTCCTGATCAAAAGTTTAAGATCACTTGAAAAATGGCAAAAAATCATATTTTACATTGTTGGATCTTAACAAGGTTCCAAGTAGAGCTTTAACATGCAACAAGAAGAAATGAGAGACAAAACATTTTTTGTGCATTCAATTAATTGAAAATAACGATTAAACTGAAATTTCAGCAAATTTTAGGACCACATGCCTTTAAAAGGCCAAATCTGTGCAAAGATGTGGATTCATTGTCATTTTCTGTCATGTAGTCACACGTTGTGATGGCAAAGGCAAAAAAACTCTCCCTTTTTGAACGTGGTCGGGTTGTTGAACTGCATAAGCAGGGTCTCTCACAGCGCGCCATCGCTGCTGAGGTGGGATGCAGTAAGACATTTGGAATTTCTTAAATGATCCTGGGGGTTATGGAACAAAAAAGTCAAGTGGAAGACCCCAAAAAATTCCATCAGCACTGAGCCGGAGGATCCAATTGGCTGTCCGTCAAGACACTGGACGATCCTCGACCCAAATTAAGGCCCTTACTGGTGCTGACTGCAGCCCCATAACCATCAGACGACATTTGAGACTGAAGGGCTTCAAAAACAAAATACATCTTCAAAGACCTCGTCTCCTTGAACGCCACAGAACTGCTCGTTTGGACTTTGCAAGAGAGCACCAAACATGGGACATTCAAAGGTGGAAGAAAGTTTTATTCTCTGATGAGAATTTTTTTTACCTTGATGGTCCTAATGGGTTTCTAATGTTACTGGCATGACAAGCAGATCCCACCTGAGATGTTTTCTACGCGCCACAGTGAAGGGGGTGCCATAATGGTCTGGGGTGCTTTTTCCTTCAGTGGAACAATGGAGCTTTAGGAAGTGCAGGGGCGTCAAACGGCCGCTGGCTATGTCCAGATGTTGCAGAGAGCATTCCTCATGACTGAGGGCCCTCATCTGTGTGGTAACGACTGGGTTTTTCAACAGGACAACGCTACAGTACACAATGCCCGCAGGACAAGGGACTTCTTCCAGGAGAAGAACATCACTCTTTTGGCCCATCCTGCGTGTTCCCCTGATCAAAATCCAATTGAGAACCTTTGGGGATGGATGGCAAGGGAAGTTTACAAAAATGGACAACGGTTACAGACAGTAGATGGCCTTCGTGCGGCCGTCTTCACCACTTGGAGAAATGTTCCCACTCACCTCATGGAAACGCTAGCATCAAGCATGCCAAAACTAATTTTTGAAGTGAATAACAATAACGGCGGAGCTACTCATTACTGAGTTCATGTTTGGAAGTTGGTTTTTTGTTTTGGGGAGGTTTAGTTTTTTTTTGGAGGTGTGGTCCTAAACTTTTGATCAGCTGAAAAACAGCCTGTTTCAGTTTATTCGTTATTTTCATTAAATTGAATGCTCAAAAAATGTTTTGTTTCACTCCCATTTCTTCTTGCTGCATGTTGAAGCTCTACTTGGAACCTTGTTAAGATCCAGCCATGCTAAATATGATTTTGCCATTTTTTAAGTGGTCTTAAACTTTTGATCAGGACTGTAGTTCTGTAATGATTTTCGCAAACTAAACAAAATCTCCAAATTCGATGCGTATTCCATGTCCCGGGTAGATGAGCTTATTGAGAGGTTAGGACAAGCCCGATATTTTTCTGTTTTGGACCTCACGAAGGGCTACTGGCAGGTGCCCTTAACAAAGGCTGCCAAAGAGAAAACTGCCTTTGTCACCCCTGAGGGGCTGTATAAGTATAGAGTGTTACTTTTTTTAGTCTGCACGGTGCCCCCGCCATGTTCCAACGACTCATGGACATTATACTTTGTCCACATTGTCGGTACGCGTCGGCTTACCTGGAAGATATCGTCATCCACAGTACCGACTGGGAAAGTCCTCTACCCAAAGTGCAGGCTGTAGTGGACTCCCTTAGGAAGGTTAAACTGACCCCTAACCCAAAGAAATGCACGATAGGGTTAGAGGAGACTAAGGACCTGGGGTACGTCATTGGACGTGGAGTTATTAAAACCCAAGTGAATAAAATAGAGGCGAATTGGAATTGGCCCCGACCTGTCACCACTAGGCAAGTAAAGTCGCTCCTGGGAATGGTGGGCTATTATGTGAGGTTCGTTCCCCATTTTGGCACTTTAGCGGCTCCGTTGACAGGGCTCTTGAAGGGACAAAAGTTTGTGATGGTCCGCTCAAATGACCAGGCGGATGAAGCTTTTTCCGCGTTGAAGTCGTTCCTGTGCGGGTCACCGGTTTTGGTGACGTCTGACTTCAAGAGGGAGTTTGTGGTACAGACCGATGCCTATGAAGTAGGCCTCAAAGCTGTACTTTCTCAGGAAATCAATGGGGAGGAACATCCCGTTGTTTTCCTGAGCCGCAAAGTCACCCCAGCCGAGACTAGGTACAGTATAGTGAAGAGAGTGTGCCTGGCCATCAAATGGGCACTCGAGTCTCTCAGCTATTATCTGTTTGGGAGAAAGTTACGTCTGGTTACCGACCACTCCCCTCTCAAGTGGATGTGCCAGGCCAAAGAGAGGAATGCTCGGTTCACAAGATGGTTATTGTCATTACAGAACTTCAAGTTCTCAGTGGAACACAGGGCAGACCACTTGCAGGTAAACGCGGATGCCCTGTCCCGGGTACACTGTCTGGCGGGTGTTTACCCACTCAGGGTTGAACAAAGGGGGGAGGTATTTAGGAAGGCGCAAGTGTCCATCGTTGACAGAAGGTATGTGTCACCGAGGTTCCTGGCCTCGGTGGAGTAAAAGCCAGTTTTCATGTGTCAGCAGCAGTTGCTGTTTGAAACCTAGCTATTTAGTATAGCTGTATAGCTGATCTGGGACAGCTCTTACTGGAACTAGTCAAAGTGCTGGGTGGGTGACTACTCCCCACGTTCCAGGCCAGGTCTTGGCAGGCTTATAAAAAACAACCAGTACTGTCAGGTGGTGTGCATTACCTCCCTCTGACAGTGGAGCTCTGGAGATCCCTGTGCTGAGGTCTGAAGACTGTGTGTCAGGCGAGCAGGCCACCTTAAAGCCTGCAAGTGGACTTTCTGAGGCTGAGCATTCAGCTGGGTGTGACTGACACCCAGGATACCAGGTGAACTTTATTTTGTTTTTATGTGTGTGATCAAGCACCAAGCAGGCACGTAGCTATAGGGGGTGCAGAGGTAGCAGTCGCTACTGGGCCCAGGATCCTGAGGGGGCCCAAAGACTCTTGTGCCACATAAGACACTGGCATTATAGAAAGTACATACTGGTCAATTTACACCTCTGGAGGGAAGGGGTTAGGTTAAGAATTTGGCATGAGGGGGTGCCCTTTCAATGTTTGCCTCAGGCAGCAGTAAGGCTATGTGCTCCCCTGCCCCTTGCCAACAAGCACTGAGGGACGGGGACCCAAGCTGAACTCTTGCACCAGGGCCCAAGAGCTTTTAGCTACGCCCCTGGCACAAAGCCTGAAAAGTGACTGTTGTGTTATGTTATAAGTGTGAATAAACACTGAAGAGTGATTTACAACCTGGTCCTTTGCCTCTATACTGCGTCCACTAACCTGCCTACCAGAGCGAATCCCCACACTGCCTAATGTACCTCCAGTCACATCGCCACAAGTTCTTTTCTGTCAGGTGAATGCCTAACTCCCGTGGCCTGTACTCCCGTGGCCTATAATAAAAAATTTCTAGGCTCCAGCATGGCACATTTTTGAGCGTATCCCTTTTAGATGCATAAAAATGGCCCCTGATAAAAATACATATTTTTTGTGGGAATTTTTGCCAATGATCCGCCTCTGGTATATCACTGTCCATGTTGTGGGGCTATTTTTTCACTTCTAGTAAGTATTTGGTGGCTGCAAATATGACCTGAAGGTTTTTCAGGTTCACCTGCCATTAAAGTCCATGGGGCCTGCCGTGATCGCACGGTTCGCGAACATTTGATCGCAAATGCGCATTTGCGAGCTGTCCAAGCCAATGTTCGTCCATCACTAAACTTAAATATAGAGTTGAACTGAAACTGAACAGTGAGGTCAGGAGTAATGGTACATTGCAGGAACACAGACAGGAACACAGGCTGGATAAATCGCAAGGAATCGACTGAAGCATAAAGTCTTCCAAACACCTTCGCTGGTCAAAGGGAAGCTTGAAGCTCAGGCACCCTCTGCTTGGAAGGTGCCTTAAATACCCAGGGACCCTCAGCCACTGGCTGGGGAAGGATTTGCAAATGCGCACACAGCCTCTTTAAGAGGCCACTGGTGAGTGTGCCCTCAGGGAGCAGAGACTGGAGCAATGGAGGAAGCAGCTTGCAGAGGATGCAAGGCAGCATGGTGAGTAGCATGGCAGCACCATAGACGGATCACTAACCTGACAATAGGATTTAAACAGGAAATGTTCACCTTTTTGGAATCTGGGGTGTTTAAAGAGGCTCTGTCACCAGGATCAACCCTATACAACCAGGCATATAGCCGGGTAGGGTTGATGAAGCTGATTAAAACGACACGTTTCTTTGCAGTGTAGGTGTCAGCATTCAGAAGAAATTAGCACTTTTATTTTTTGCATATCAGCTATTGGAGCACCAGGGGGTGGGCTTATGCGGTTTGAGCATCGCTCCAGTGACGCCCTGGTGCTCTATATTGACACCTCCATCCTGGTGACAAAGCCTCTTCAATATCAATAAGGAATTGCACAAATTTAGGTTACAACACAAGATTTGGCTTAATATTAAGAATACTGAAAGGATAAATGGGTACTTAGATTTCACTCCTCTATGGAAGAATCACTGCTTTGGAGAATTGAATAAAATTGTAGATATGGATTTTTTGATTTCTAAAGGTATTTATTTTGCTGGTCACCTTTTTTAAATGGGAAAATGTAGCCTTTTGAACTGTTAAAAAGGAATTTGGCATCACCCGTCGGGATTGGCTTAGATATCTATGATTGATTTCTGTCTGTAAGAAAGTTAAGACAGGTATTTCCTTTCACAGCAACACTTGAGGGTTCACTACTGTCCATCTAAGGGTACTTTCACACTTGCGGCAGAGGATTCCGGCAGGCAGTTCCATCGCCAGAACTGCCTGCCGGATCCGGTAAAACATATGCAAACTGATGGCATTTGTCGGATGCGGATCCGTCTGACAAATGCATTGAAATGCCTTATCCATCTCTCCGGTGTCATCCGGAAAAACGGATCTGGAATAAAACATTTTTGCATTTTTTTTTCGGTCTGTGCATGCGCGGACCGGAATGTCGGTTCCGTTTTGCCTAAACACTTAATGACAGATCCGGCACTGATATACTTCAATGTAAATTAATGCCGGATCTGGCATTCCGGCAAGTGTTTAGTCTTTTTGGCCGGAGAAATAACTGCAGCATGCTGCAGTATTTTGTCCGTCCTGAAATGGCAAAAAGACTGAACTGAAGACGTCCTGGTGCATCCTGAACGGATTGCTCTCCATTCAGAATGCATTAGGATAAAACTGATCAGTTCTTTTTCGGTATTGAGTCCCTAGGACGAAACTCAATGCCGGAAAAGAATAACTCTAGTGTGAAAGTACCCTAGGAGAGTACAGAGGAAGGGAGGGATCTCAGCGGTTTATAAAATAATATTAGAGTCTAAAATCTCCCATATAATGCTCAATAATAGGAAATGCTGGGATAACAGTATGGGTCAAGTTGGTCATATATAATGTCCATGAATCCCTTACATATTTTCTTCAGTTCATGATCAACCATGGCCTATACTACTCTACGAGCTTTTCTATATAAGATAAAAGTATGAAGGAATTCGAACTGCCCTAAACGTGGAGAGATAGATGTGGATTGGACTGAGATTAAGAATTGTATTAAAGGGATTTTCTGAGACTTAAATACTGATGAATAGATAGGTCATCAGTATCTGATCAGTGGGGTTTCAACACCACGGACACCCACCGATCAGCTGTTTGAGAAGGCACCAGTGCTCCTGTGAGAGCCGCGGCCTTGTCCCTGCTCACCAAGCACAACGTTGTACATTGGTCTATGGGGTTGAGCTTCACCCAGGCCATGTGACTAATGAACATGATGTCACATGGTCTAGGGAAAGCTGAGAGAAGGTCATAGCGCTACTGCAAGTGCTGGTGCCTTCTCAAACGGCTGATCAGTGGGGGTCACGAGTGTCAGACCTCCACCGATCAGATACTGATGTTCAAGTCTCATAAAACCTATTTAATATGATCCTAAATGAAGAATTAAGGCTTGATCCTCTTGTTTTTTGTATTTGGTGATTTGAAGGTTCTGTAGATACGTTGAAATATAGGATAAATTACAATTCAGTTGTCCAGTTATTGTTCCTGGGTCATCTTTGTATTTTACATAAATGGATGTCAGAAAAGACTCCTAGTTTTAAATGACTGAAAACGGCAAGTTGGTAGGGTGAGAAACTTGAAAAATATTATTTTCGAATGAGCTTCTCAGTCTGCTAGATAGCTAAAAAAAAGGGGCTAAGTTGATAGGCTAAAATTTTTCTTCGCTCCCACAGCACAGCTTTGAGGATAAAGTTGGGTTGTTGGGTTGTTTTTTTTTGGTTTGTAAAACATTTTTTTAGTATATTGTTCTTTTACTGTACTGTAATTTTAAGTTTAATAATAAAGATATAAAAAATATATATTTTTTGTGTCCTCCAGGTTTAGTCTGGAATTATATCAAATGCTTCAGACCTTGATGTTCACCACTGAGGAGGTCAACAGTGATGCCTATCTTCTGTCTAACATTACATTAGGATATCAGATGTATGACACGTGTAACATACCTCACTATGAATTACAAGGAGCTTTACAGTTTCTGACTGACGCTAGTACAACGTTCACTAACAACCAGTGCCATTCAAGATCATCCTTTGCAGCTACTATTGGATCCACAGTTTCAACCAACTCAATAATCTTGGCTCATTTCTTGGGAACTTTCAAATATCCACAGGTAAGAAGTACAAATGTTGACAAAAACTGGAATTTTTGTCATTGATAATGATTACTGGCTAAAAGTAAAAAAAATAGAAATGTATAAAGCAAGTAAGGGAGTATAGTTAGCACATACATAGAGGTGGCTGCTTTTCAGGGTAGAGTAGGTGCCATGAAACCATATCTTTTTTTCTTTAAAGGAACATAGAAACGAAGGGCTCATGCACACGAACTTAATTTCTTTCCATGTCCATTCCGGGTCACTATTGCAATCCTATCAGAGGAAATGAGAAAAGAGCTTCAGTCCTATATTATCAAATGCTCCATAACATAGTAGGCCCTAATGGACAAAGGAAAAAAGAGAAGGCAAATAAAATAGAAAAGAAGCAAAATAGGAAAGATGTTTAACAACATTAATGAATAGTGTGTTTTAGAACACCATACTGTCACATGTGTTATGCTTTTTCTTATTTCAAAGCTTCAAAGCACACATTGAAGAGAAACAGTGGCTTGTTTGGGGACCATGCATCCCAAAAATGATGCCTTCATGGGGGCAGAATGCATGTACAAAAGATAATTGTCAGGCAACAAAGTGGCTCATTCTGAACGAGACTAGAAAAACTCTCCCTTTTAATTAAGAGTAGCAGGAGTACAAAATGGAAAGGGTAAGGTAAAGTGCGGTACGTGGTCACAACAGTAGTGGCAGCAGTAGCAACATACAAAGCAGTAGATGAGAAGTTTATGAGTAGCAGTAGACGAGGAGGTGTAGAGTTACCATTGGTAACAGTAGGGGATTAGCAGTGATGAGAAATAGCCATATTGTAGATGTTGGAAGGCGGACAGCGGCAGTAGCCTGATGGTGGCAGTGGAATGGTGGCAGCCTCAGCCATATGGAACATAAAGGTAGGCAGGAAGGCAGACGGAAAGAGTGGCAAGACCAGTTGTACATATAGGCATCAGCCAGTGGAATGTGAAAATACTCCCGGATCCATGCCTGGTTCATTTTGACAAATGTGATGTTTTGGACAATGGCGGAGGAAAACTTGATTCGTTTGGGTGTCACCATGCCTCCTGCTGTGCTTCAAACCGTGTCCAAGATGACACTAGAAGCTGGGCAAGAAAGAATACCGAGAGCATACTGAGCCAGTTTAGAAAACGGTTCTAGTCTGCCTACCCAAAAGTCCATGGGGTCAGGGAACAGGGTATGCACCAGAGACAAGTCCTAGTAGGACTGAATCTGGGCATTAAGGCAGGAGGTCTCTGTTTGCGGATTTGCCACAGCCTGGTGCTGCACAAGAAAAAACTCTTCTATCACATTGAGGAGACTGAACTGGCTGCTGCGGCATCTTCTGCTTATGGGATAACAAAATAGACTGGCCAAAAATGTAGGGTGTTGGGGCAGAGCTTAAAACCCCTCAGATCGGCCATAAAAGTGACTCACAGATAGGCGCCAATCCCAGAGGTGGAGCGTATAAAGAGGTAGGTCGTAATATAGTCCAATGAAGTCAAAGTACTAGTACTGTATAAGAAAAATTATAAAAAATGGAATACAATATTATAGCCCAATAGATGCACCGACAGGGTAGGGGGTAATAAGTGAATCAAGTGATGTCATATTAAATAAATTGAAGAATAAAATAAATTGCTTACAAAGATTGGTAAGACATAACATAATACATCTCACATAGTAAGGTGACCATAAGGAGTAAAGGTGAACCAAAATATGCAACTGACCGTAAAAGCACGTAAAAACTTAACATAGAAGGTACTCACTTTACTGGGGAGGTTGTCTGTCGGATTGTCACGGAACCATGAACCAGACGTACAACAAGAGATAAGTGAAAATAAGAAGGCTTTATTGAAAATAAAGCTGTAAAGCAAAAGTCCAAACGGATGGTGAAACCGAGCAGAGTCTTTGCGAAGCCAGAGGTCAGGAACCAGAAGGGTAGTCAGACGAAGCCAGGATCAGGAACCAGCAGGGTAGTCAGACGAAGCCAGGATCAGGAACCAGCAGGGTAGTCAGACGAAGCCAGGATCAGGAACCAGCAGGGTAGTCAGACGAAGCCAGGATCAGGAACCAGAAGCAGCAGCAGTCTTAGAAGCATGTGAACACAAGAGGACCAAGCAAGGAACTGAAGCCACAGACCTCCTATATATATGAGCTAGGCATCCAGCTCCTCCCAGGGGAAGGAGGAGCCGCAGGGTGGAAGGCTACAAGAAACCCAGGACCCAAGATGGCCGCCAGCACATGTCAAACGAAGGAGAGCAGCAAGCAGGTAAGACCATGACAGTACCTCCCCCTCAAGGGCCCCTCCTCCGCGGAGCACAAAACGGTTTCTGAGGGAAGCGTGCGTGGAAGGCTCGGAGCAAGGCAGGAGCATGGACATCTGCGGAGGGAACCCAGGAACGCTCCTCTGGACCATAACCACGCCAATGGACCAAAAACTGCAACCGACCGCGGACCAGGCGTGAGTCCAGGATATTGCTCACCTCATATTCCTCACGATTGCCCACTTGGACCGGACGAGGCCGAGGAACCGAGGAAGTGAAACGATTACACACCAGTGGCTTCAACAGGGAGACATGAAACACGTTGGAGATCCGCATGCCAGGAGGAAGCGCAAGGGCATAGGCTACCGGGTTTACCCTGCGAAGCACTCGGAAGGGACCAACAAAGCGAGGCGCCAGCTTGGGAGTGGGCACTCGAAGGTTGAGGTTGCGGGTGGACAACCATACACGGTCTCCGACCTGGTAGGAAGGAGCAGGCGCTCGTCTGCGATCAGCCTGGAATCTCTGGCGCTGCGCAGAGACCTCAAGGGACTTCTGGATCTGTACCCAAGAAGCACGTAGGACGGAAAGGTGATCCTCCACAGCCGGAATATCCTGGGGAGAGAATACCTCCGGTAACACGGCAGGTTGGAACCCATAATTGGCCATGAAGGGGGACGTCCCAGAGGAAGAGTTCACCGCCGTGTTCCTGGCAAACTCAGCCCAAGGCAGGAGGTCAACCCAATTGTCTTGGTGATCGGAGACATAGCAACGAAGGAATTGCTCCAAGGCCTGATTGGATCGTTCTGCGGCCCCATTGGACTGAGGGTGGTAGGCCGAGGAGAAGGAGAGATGAATCCCCAACTGGGAGCAAAAGGCACGCCAGAACCTGGACACAAACTGACTCCCTCGATCCGACACAATCTCCTTAGGCAAACCGTGCAACCGGAAGACCTCCCTGGCAAAAATCGTGGCCAACTCTTGTGCAGAGGGTAACTTCTTGAGAGGAACACAGTGGCACATTTTGGAAAACCGATCCACAATCATGAGAATGACCGTATGGCCTCGGGATGCAGGGAGGTCCACAATGAAATCTATCCCCAGGTGTGACCATGGGCGCTCCCCGGTGGCTATGGGTTGCAGAAGGCCCAACGGAAGGTGCCGAGGGGACTTACTCTGGGCACAAACGGAGCATGCCGCTACATATGCGGCGATGTCGGAACGTAGGGAAGGCCACCAGAACAGACGTGAAACAGCCCAGGACAGCTGATTCTTTCCAGGATGCCCCGCGGTCTTGGAGTTATGGTAGGTTCGCAACAACCGAGTGCGCAACTCCTCAGGCACAAAACATCTGCCGTTGGGTCTCCCAGAGGGAGCACCAGATTGAGCCGCCAAAATCTGCTCACCCAGGGGAGAGGTCAGGCTGGTGCGAATGGCGGCCAGGATCTGATTCGGAGGTATGACCGAAGTCGGAATCGACTCCTCCCTGGACAGCTCGGAGTACTGCCGTGATAAGGCATCCGCCCTGATGTTCTTGGAACCGGGTAGGTAGGAGACCACGTAATTAAAACGTGACAAGAACAGAGCCCATCTGGCCTGACGTGGTGTCAATCTCTTGGCCTCAGAAAGGTAGGTCAGATTCTTGTGGTCCGTCAGGATGAGAACCGGAACCACCGAACCCTCGAGCAAGTGCCTCCATTCTTTAAGGGCCTGCACGATGGCCAATAACTCCCTGTCACCAATCTGATAGTTGCACTCCGCGGAAGACAGTTTCCGGGAGTAAAACCCACAAGGAAGCAGAGGACCCTCTGGTGTTCTACGCTGAGACAGAAGGGCGCCTACTCCCGTCTCAGACGCGTCCACCTCGAGGACAAAGGGCAACCCAGGGTTGGGATGCGACAGAATCGGAGCCGACACAAAGGCGGACTTTAGGGCCTCAAAAGCTCGGATGGCCTCGAGCGGCCAGACCTGGGAATTACTGCCCTTCCTGGTCAGATCCGTGAGAGGCTTGGCCAGCATGGAAAAGTCCCTGATGAACTTCCGATAATAATTGGCGAAGCCCAAAAAGCGCTGCAGGGAACGAAGACCACTGGGCTGGGGCCACTGTAAGACAGCCGAAACCTTCTCAGGATCCATGGAGAACCCCTCAGCGGAAATGATGTAACCTAAGAAGGTTACCTGGGATCGGTGAAATTCGCATTTCTCAAGCTTACCGAACAGCTTGTTCTCTCGTAACCGTTGCAACACTCGTCTGACATCCAGAATGTGGGCCTCCATGGATTCAGAATATACCAAGATGTCATCCAAATAGACTACCACACACTGCTGCAACAGGTCACGGAAAACATCGTTGATGAATTCCTGAAAGACTGCGGGCGCATTGCACAACCCAAAGGGCATAACCAAGGATTCGTAATGACCGGTCCTGGTGTTAAACGCGGTCTTCCACTCATCGCCCGCCTTGATCCTTACCAGGTTATATGCCGCCCTCAGGTCGAGTTTGGTAAAGACCGTGGCCCCTTTAAGGCGATCGAACAGCTCGGAAATCAAGGGTATCGGGTAAGCGTTCTTGATCGTGATGCGATTGAGACCCCTGTAATCGATGCAAGGCCTCAACTCACCGCCCTTCTTTTTCACAAAGAAAAATCCAGCCCCTGCCGGGGACGAAGATTTGCGAATGTGTCCGCGTGAAAGCGCCTCCCTCACGTACTCCTCCATGGCCTCATTCTCCGCTACCGACAGTGGATAGACTTTGCCACGAGGAGGAACGGCACCAGATTGTAACTCTATGGCACAATCGTATGGGCGGTGCGGAGGTAGGGCAACCGCGCGCACCTTATCGAATACATCCCGGTACTCCTCGTATTCAGGAGGCAACAGAGAGTCCGAGGAAGTACACAGCAACTTGACAGACCCATGGATGCAACTAGCCCCACACTGCGGTGACCACGAGAGGATCTCGACCGATCTCCAATCGAAAGTCGGATTATGCTTCTGGAGCCAGGGGTACCCCAAGACCACCGAGTAGTGTGGAGACGAAATAACCTGGAGGCAGACCGACTCTCTGTGAACGGCACCAATGGCTATCCCCACTGGAAGGGTCTCATGAGTCACGTGTGGCGGCAGAAGGGGTCTGCCGTCTATCGCCTCAAGAGCCAGTGGGGAACCTCGAGCCTGCAGAGGAATGGAATTGGCGGCAGCGAACACACTATCAATGAACAAACCACCAGCACCAGAGTCCACCAACGCCTGGGTCGTCACCGAGCCCCCGACCCAGGAGAGGACAACAGTGATCAGTGGTTTGTCAACACGGGAAACCGGGGACGAGGAGACTCCACCCAAGATCTGCCCCCGACAGGATCTCAGGGTACGAGCGTTTCCCGGACGGTTCGGACATGCCAACCGAAAATGCCCACCGAGACCACAGTACATGCATCGGCCCTCGCGTCTCCGGAGTGCCCTCTCCCCCTCGGACAGGCGAGCAAACCCCAGCTGCATGGGTTCACCCCCAGACAAGTCATCCCCAGGAGGCGTGGGAGGAGAGGGAGGCACGGGTGGGACAGCAAACGTAGGCACCAATCTGTTAGGAGACCTCCGCAGGTTCTCCTTAAAGGAAGGTCTCTCCCTGAGTCTGGTGTCAATCAAAATCAGGAAAGAAATAAGAGACTCGAGCTCAACTGGTAGGTCCTTAGCTGCAACCTCATCCTTCAAGGCATCCGAGAGACCATGAGAGAAAGCAGCGACCAGAGCCTCATTATTCCAGCCCACCTCTGCTGCCAGGGTACGAAACTCAATGGCGTATTCAGCTACGGATCGTGAACCCTGTCTGATGGACATAAGGAGCTTCGCAGCAGAGGCAGCACGAGCCGGCACATCGAATACCTTCCGAAGAGAAGCAACAAAACCGGAAAACTCGGCAACCACCGGATTGTTGTTCTCCCATAAAGGGCTGGCCCAGGCCAAGGCCTTGTCCGAGAGCAGCGAGATCAAGAAGCCCACCTTTGATCTCTCAGTAGGAAAGGCATGTGGCAGCAACTCAAAATAAATGCCCACCTGGTTAAGGAAACCTCGGCACTGAGTTGGCTCTCCCCCAAAGCGCTGTGGAAGAGGGGCAGAACCGGTCATACCCCGAAACACCGCAGGCGCAACAACAGGTGTCGGGGTAGACTCTGGCGCAACAACCGGAGCGGCAGTAGGAGCGAGCCCAGGAGCGACAACCGACCCATCGGCAACGGGAGCGAAATGAGCCGTGCGTTCAAGCAGGGTTTGCAACGCCACAGCGAACCGACCCAACAGGTGATCCTGCTGATCAAGTCTGGCAACCAGCGTGGGTAGCGAGGATGGCCCTGTACCGTCAGAATTCATGGCTTGGTCCTAATGTCACGGAACCATGAACCAGACGTACAACAAGAGATAAGTGAAAATAAGAAGGCTTTATTGAAAATAAAGCTGTAAAGCAAAAGTCCAAACGGATGGTGAAACCGAGCAGAGTCTTTGCGAAGCCAGAGGTCAGGAACCAGAAGGGTAGTCAGACGAAGCCAGGATCAGGAACCAGCAGGGTAGTCAGACGAAGCCAGGATCAGGAACCAGCAGGGTAGTCAGACGAAGCCAGGATCAGGAACCAGCAGGGTAGTCAGACGAAGCCAGGATCAGGAACCAGAAGCAGCAGCAGTCTTAGAAGCATGTGAACACAAGAGGACCAAGCAAGGAACTGAAGCCACAGACCTCCTATATATATGAGCTAGGCATCCAGCTCCTCCCAGGGGAAGGAGGAGCCGCAGGGTGGAAGGCTACAAGAAACCCAGGACCCAAGATGGCCGCCAGCACATGTCAAACGAAGGAGAGCAGCAAGCAGGTAAGACCATGACACGGATAAACTCAAGACACCTTCAGACAGAGCCCCCTGGCCGGGTTCGCTTCTAGAGTGGTAGGAAAGTTTGCAGAGGAAGTTCCAGCTTCTAATCATAAATCCTTTTATTCTTAAAAAACACACGGCTCTCAACGCGTTTCAGGGGTCCAAAAGGTTAAAAAAAAAATCTTAAGGAGTGATAAAATATATAACAATATATAACACTTACATTACACATCTAATATTTATTTCCACTTGATAGACTTCGTTTGGCATATGCCATTTCGTGGGAAACACTGAAAGCCGGAAGTGACGTTAAACTTCCGAGATTGTGTGTTCCACGGTGGAGCGCAATGTGCACTTCCAGTCTCGGCAAATACAAAAAAAATGTGTTTTTAGTAATATAGGGAGGTTTTAGATAAAAGAAGGATTAAAATGGTTCAACCTCTCACGATGGGATGATCCTAAATGTTCGCACTCCACACTGGAACACAAGGGAGTGGGAGGAAGAGAGGAACCGGAAGTTGTTTGTGTGTTCCAAAGTGGAATGCAACTCGATCTGCGCTCCAGCTTGGACCTCAAACCAGGAACGGAAGGGCCCTATTCGGGACATAGAATAAGTTCAGAGAAATATTATAGAATGAGCAAATAATATTCCTACTGGTTCAACTAAATTTATAAAACATTCAGAGCTGCAATAAAGGCTAGTAAAAATATAAATATATGGATATTGTAATTTAAAGAATAATATAAATAATGATAACTATTAGTTTGAAATACTGACAGGCTATAAATGGTAAAAATATATATATATATATATATAAATCTATATATCTAATATATAAAGCTGTGTGTATGTGTGTGTATGTATGTATGTCCACTAAAGGAATAAGCACCGTCATATTTCCAATCATGAAATTTGGCACACAGCTACATCAGGTGTCCGGGAAGGTTTTAGACCGGGTCTTAGCTCTCTAGCACGTGCCGTTCCATTAGCCAATAGAGGTCCTTAGTCTCCACATACACACAGCTTTACACCGGGTTTCTATAACAACCCAGCCATTTTTTTTCACTGCTGTAGGTCAGCTTTAAAGGGGCAGGGCATTGTGGATGACACTGTTAAAGAAGCGGAGTGCTGTGGAGGTCACAGTTCAGGGGGCAGGTAGAGTGGCCATTCAGGCCACCCTCAAAAGATGGACTTAAAAAACCCCGACCAGTTGGGCCATGCCCCCTCCCACTCTGCAGCCAACGGGGATTGATGAAATGAAGGTAAAAATCAACGTCTGTCAGCTGCAGGGGTGGAAGGGAGCGTGACTTTCTCCCTGCAGAGACAGCAAAGTGCTCCTGTCTGAGAGTGAGCTGTTCAAAAGGACATCCCTGTGTACGTCCAGGCCTTTCGCTGGACGGAGGACAGGGAGTCTGAAAGACAGACTCCCTGGCCTAAAACCGGACCTCTGGCCACCCTAGGGGCAGGCTGCTGTGGAGGTCACAGTTAAGGGGACGGTCCGCTATGGAGGTCAGTGTTAAAGGGCAGATTTATGTGGAGGCCACTGTTAAGGGGTTGGGGTGTTATGGAAATTACTGTTAAGGAGATGGGGTACTGTGGAGGTCACTGTTAAAGGGGCGGGCTGCTGTGGAGGTCACTGTTAAGGGCGCAGGATGCTGTGGAGGTCACTGTTAAAGGAACGGGCGCAGTGGAAGTCTCTGTATAGGAAGCAGGGAATGGTGGAGGTCACAGTTAAGGGGACGGTCTGCTATGGAGGTCAGTGTTAAGAGGCAGGGTGCTGTAAAGGTCACTGTTAAGGGGGCAGGGTGTTGTGGAAGTCAGATTTTAAGGGAACGGAGCTATGTGGAGGTCATTGTTAAGGGGACGGGGTGTTGTGGAAATCGCTGTTAACGAGACGGGGTACTGTGGCTGTCACTAATAAAGGGATGTCCACTGTGAAGGTCACTGTTAAAGGGGAGGGCTCTGTGGATGTTACTGTTAAGGGGGCGGCCCGCTGTGGAGGTCACTGTTAAAGGGGTGTGGTACTGTAGATGTCACTGATATAGTAGATACTGCCGATGTCTTTTAACAACACAAACAAACATTAAATGAAATAAATGAAATATACTGTACCCATGCAAAGCCGGGTCCTTCTGCTAGTATGTAATATGTATGAAAACACCTATGAGGAAAAATATATAAATATATTTCTATAAGATCATATAAATGACATAAATTTAATTATAAATAAAATATAATATATAAAGTCATTCCATATATCAAAAGTTATGACGATATATTACATTTATAATCATAAATATAAATAAAATGGTGGTATAAAACCCCATTTGTCGGCAAAAGATATATAGATATTTATAGATGGATGAGGAATTTCAAAGGCCTTAATTATTATTGTGTTCCAAGGATTCATTCAAGCCAAAGGGTGTAAGGCCTCATGCACACGACCGTTGTGTGCACCCGTGGCCGTTGTGCCGTTTTCCGTTTTTTTTCGCGGACCCATTGACTTTCAATGGGTCCGTGGAAAAATCGGAAAATGCACCGTTTTGCAGCCGCATTCGTGATCCGTGTTTCCTGGCCGTGAAAAAAATATGACCTGTCCTATTTTTTTCACGGCCAACAGTTCACGGTCCCATTCAAGTCAATGGGTCCGTGAAAGAACACGGATGCACACAAGATTGGCATCCGTGTCCGTGATCCGTGGCCGTAGGTTAGTTTTTATACAGACGGATCCGAAGATCCGTCTGCATAAAAGCTTTTTCATAGCTGAGTTTTCACTTCGTGAAAACTCAGAACCGACAGTATATTCTAACACAGAGGCGTTCCCATGGTGATGGGGACGCTTCAGGTTAGAATATACTAACAGAACTGTGTACATGACTGCCCCCTGCTGCCTGGAAGGTGCTGCCTGGCAGCAGGGGGCAGCCCCCCCCTGTAGTTAACACATTGGTGGCCAGTGTGGCCGGCCCCCCCCTCCCTCCCCTGTAGTTAACTCATTGGTAGCCAGTGCGGCCGCCCCCCGTCCCCTGTAGTTAACTCATTGGTGGCCAATGGGCCCCCCCCTCCCCTGTAGTTAACTCATTGGTGGCCAGTGGGCCCCCCCTCCCCTGTAGTTAACTCATTGGTGGCCAGTGCGGCCGGCCCCCCTCCCTCCCCTGTAGTTAACTCGTTGGTGGCCAGTGGGCCCCCCCTCCCTCCCCTGTAGTTAACTCGTTGGTGGCCAGTGGGCCCCCCCCTCCCTCCCCTGTAGTTAACTCGTTGGTGGCCAGTGGGCCTTCTCCCCTCCCTCCCCCTCCTAATTAAAATCTCCCCCCTATCATTGGTGGCAGCGGAGTGTACCGATCGGAGTCCCAGTTTAATCGCTGGGGCTCCGATCGGTAACCATGGCAACCAGGATGCTACTGCAGTCCCGGTTGCCATGGTTACTTAGCAATTTGTAGAACCATTATACTTACCTGCGAGCTGCGATGTCTGCGTCCGGTCGGAAGCTCCTCCTACTGGTAAGTGACAGGTCCGGCCGGGAGCTCCTCCTACTGGTAAGTGACAGGTCATGTCATTTACCAGTAGGAGGAGCTCCCGGCCGGATGCAGAGATCGCAGCTTGCAGGTAAGTATAATGGTTCTACAAATTGCTAAGTAACCATGGCAACCGGGACTGCAGTAGCGCCCTGGTTGCCATGGTTACCGATCGGAGCCCCAGCGATTAAACTGGGACTCCGATCGGTACACTCCGCTGCCACCAATGATAGGGGGGAGATTTTAATTAGGAGGGGGAGGGAGGGGAGAAGGCCCACTGGCCACCAACGAGTTAACTACAGGGGAGGGAGGAGGGGCCCACTGGCCACCAACGAGTTAACTACAGGGGAGGGAGGGGGGCCGGCCGCACTGGCCACCAATGAGTTAACTACAGGGGAGGGGGGGGCGGCCGCGCTGGCCACCAATGAGTTAACTACAGGGGAGGGAGGGGGGGCCGGCCACACTGGCCACCAATGTGTTAACTACAGGGGGGGTCTGCCCCCTGCTGCCTGGCAGCACCTGCCAGGCAGCAGGGGGCAGTCATGTACACAGTTCTTTTAGTATATTCTAACCTGAAGCGTCCCCATCACCATGGGAACGCCTCTGTGTTAGAATATACTGTCGGATTTGAGTTTCACGATGTAACTCAAATGCGACAGTATATTCTAACATAGAGGCGTTCCGGATGATGGGGACGCTTCAAGTTAAAATATACCATCGGATTGGAGAAAACTCCGATCCGATGGTATATTAACTCCTGACTTTACATTAAAAGTCAATGGGGGACGGATCCATTTGAAATTGCACCATATTGTGTCAACGTCAAACGGATCCGTCCCCATTGACTTGCATTGTAATTCAGGATGGATCCGTTTGGCTCCGCACGGCCAGGCGGACACCAAAACGACTTTTTTTTCATGTCCGTGGATCCTCCAAAAATCAAGGAAGACCCACGGACGAAAAAACGGTCACGGATCACGGAAAAACGGAACCCCGTTTTGCGGATCGTAAAAAAATACGGTCGTGTGCATGAGGCCTAAGTGTGTTAAGGCAAAAAATCCAGAACATTTCTTTGCGACACAACATTTGGTTTGATTTGGGTATCCATTCAATTGGAGTAACTCTTAGGGAAGTGAGGTCTCCTTCGTGGGACAACGCATAGTGGCGTGAGACACTATGTGTCATTACTTTTCTTGTGATGTTTGAATGATGTTCGTTCATCCGCTCACGTAAAGAGTAAGAGGTGCGTCCCACATAAAGGAGGTTACAAGGGCATTGTAGTAAGTATAGAACATTAGTGGTGCTACAATCCATCCTATGTATAATTTTACTGATTTCCTTATTAAGGGGAATGATGATAACCTTTGTATTGTGGGTGATCATAGTACAACATTTGCGTCTTCTAGTTTTACATCTGAAGGCTCTTGTATTTTTCCTACCCATGGAATTGATGTTCTTGGTGGTGCAATTTAGTTTAGGACAAGAAGGTGCCAAGATGTTCTTCAAAGTCTTGGCTCTGCGGAAAATAATAGTGGGAGCTTGAGGGATTAATTTACCTTGTTTTGGAATATTTTTGTAGGACAGACCAGTACTTTTCTAGCGTCTTTCTTATGTGGGTATTGAAAGCATTTGGACCCTTCTGGACCTCTACGACCACCTTAGTTTGATGTCACTGACGTCAGGAGAGATATTTCTCAGCTAGCAATAACATGACACACACATCACTGAGAAATACTCTAACTTTATTATGCTATCGCTTGGCCTTATATAGGCAGTAGAAAAGTTTGCATAACAACAGTGTTAAACCAATCATAAAAGATAAACATTGGTGCTTACACGCATACTACCGGAACATCCTTATATGGTATGTGTACGTGCAGTAAGCAAAAGAATAGGTTTTATTCAGTCACATTGTCGGGGGGTAATAATTCAATTAAGAATTATTAATTATGGTCATAAAAATAATTAACCATAAAAAAATTTAATTTATAAAATTTGTCCTAAATTCTTAAAATCATGACCTGGTGAGTTGTAGACAACCTAATTGATACAATTCACATCTGAGTCCGACTATTTCCTCAGATAAATAAGTTCTTTTTGACGTGAGATGACGTTAATGATAAAATGTAGTTCTGCATTATACAATAATACACAGGTATTATAAAAATATGCAGATTTATTGGTTACAAGATTATAAACATATATAAGTAAATAAACACAATGATACATGCAAATGAATATATATAGCGTTAATATAAAGCATTACAAGTTTAACAATACATGTGAGTGGAAATAACCTGTCACATTATAACCAAGCTATTATTAGGTTAGGATATCAAAATATGAACATAAGTTATATACATTACTTCTGTTCAGAGAAAACCTCATGATATCAAGATGGGCATGTCTAATCCTAGACATCAATATAGAATGCTAAATACATTCTGCCCCCTCTAACCAACTACACATCACATGACTTCAAGATGGGCAAATCCATGCAAGGATATAACTTAGAAGAGACAACTGTATCCTTCCACCCCATCCTGGACTATTTTCACATATATAACTTTGGTAAGACTATTAAGACAAATAACAGGGATCTAGGATCTTAAATGGAAAGGATTTGAAACAAGTCTTTCCTGTGGGAATCCATCACTTAGCTTGGCGAAGAATGTTCTATCTATATATATATATATATATATATATATAAAAGCAATTATTTAATGCTTTGCTAGATTATGAGTCTAGATTCTTCTGCAGGTAGAATGAAGCCTCACAATATCCTAAGACTACATCTCAATATGGAGATGATCAATTTATTTAATCATTTATTTATTCGCCAATCTAGATGGTATAATTTCACCCACACTATCAAATTAGTCTTAATAAAATGAAATATCATTTTCTGTATCTCTTAGCAAGTCCTAGTAGGAATCTCACTTCTGCTCCTAGGAAAGCTGGGTGGTCAATCATAGCGCATCTCACCATGGCTTTCATCTTGATAAACCCCTCTAGAGAGCTCCACTTCTCTCTTTCTCTTTTTTTAATCTCCAGCTCTCGCTTTCTTTTTTCCCTTGCTAGCTTTTTTTTTCCTCTTGCTAACTTCCCATGCTACTCCGCACACGATTAATTATTCCCCCCCTTATCTAAGAATCATCCCCTTTAGATTAGGGATTCCCAATCAGGTAGGGTGGGTGTATTCGCATGCTAATAACATCATGACGTTGTATCAACTCTTAATATGGTATAGAAAAAATAATGAAATAATATAATGTTGTCCATCTGCCTCCAGATGGCACTGCGGTACTGTAGATGAACATCCCAACTTTTAAGCATTAAAATTAAATATCTAATAATATGTTCTCATGACTTTGTTGACCTTTTTATATAAATCATTGAGGAAGGTCTTTTCCTGACACTTTTAATTACCTATATCATGGACTTGTTGGAGTTGACTGTCTTCTCCTATCTTTTTGAAGTTATAGGTTGACTTGATGAAAATTTTATATAGCGGCTTTGATGCTTGGCATCGGAACTTGTACATTTCACTTATCTTCATCCATGAATAACTATTATTTTGAAATGGCATTTACTTTTCCCAGAAACCCAATTAACATAAACTTACTTGTTTCTGTACCTTCTACAATACCTTCTAAATGGTAAATACATGGTATGACATATATATAAATCGATACATTGTTACACATAGATAACACATTATATGAATTATTGATTAACATATGTTGTAAACTAAATATACCATGCAGAGATATATATATAATATAATTATGAATATATAAATTGAACCTCATACAGCAGGTGTGCCCCAAGGATATGAACCCTTATCAAGTAACCTTGTGCCCTCCAGACATACATGTCTTGGGGAGTTGACTTACTCCTTAACAGATGGTCTCATATCTTTAGCAATAACTTTTAATACAATGTCCGTTTATGTTCACAATTATTTTTTTTTTTTTATATAAACTGAACTTGCCATGAACTCATCTTGGCTTCCTCAGCCATATAATATAACTTTGGTTCAGGCTGATCTTATTCTTAAAGGCAATGAGATGAGCATTCATTTTGATTATAATGTCATTAGATAATATTGTATACGTATGAAAATGCACAACAACATATAAGAATGTACGCAGTTGTGCCGAATGACCCTGAATAAGGCAAGAACGATTGTACTAGTTCTGGGAGATTCCCAGAATCTGTCCTGGGACAGAAAAGCGAAACTTAACTCACAGCAGGGGAACGTGAAACAGTGTGTGGGTGAGATGTTATAACAATTCTTTACATATTTAGAAGAAACAAGATGGAGTCACATCTCTCTTCAGGTATGTTTAGAAATAAATCTGGTAATACAACTAAGATGGTGTTTGTATTTCGGTGGATTGGAATCCTGTTTATCTTTTGATACTAGTCTCTTTTTTTGAGTGATTTTCTGAATTCTTTTAGTCGATTCTTGTAAAAGTCCTCTCGAATAACCTTTGTTTTTGAATCTATTGTTTTAGGGTCCTTAATTATATTTTCATTTCCCGGTCATCAGAACAATTCCACCCAATTCTTTTCATTTAGGGTACTTTCACTCTTGCGATAAAGTTTTGCGGTATTGAGTTCCTAGGGGCTCAATATAGGAAAAAAAAAAGATCCGTTTTATCCTAATGCATTCTGAATGGAGAGCAATCCGTTCAGTATGCATCAGGATGTCTTCAGTTCAGTCACTCTTACGGTATTTGGCTGGAGAAAATACCGCAGCATACTTGCCGGCATTATTTTATATTAAATTGCATTAATGCCGGATCCAGCACCAAGTGTTCCGGCAAAACGGATCTAGTTTTCTGGTCTGTGCATGTGCAGACCTTAAAAAATGCAAATAAAAAATAAAAATACCAGATCCGTTTTCCCGGATGACACCGGAGACGGATCCGGTGTTTCAATGCATTTGTTAGACGGATCCGCATCCGGATCCATCTACAAATGCTATCCGTTTGCACACGGATTTACGGGATCCGGCAGGCAGTTCCGGCGACGGAACTGCCTGCCGGATCTGCACAAAGCAAGTGTGAAAGAACCCTTAGCTGAAGGGAATATTTTGTTTCCTTTTTTTGTGATGGCAGCTATCAATTCCATAGATTGAAAAAATACAGGATCCTTCAGATGTAAAACTAGAAGACGCAAATGTTGTACTATGATCACCCACAATACAAAGGTTATCACCATTCCCCCTAATAAGGAAATCAGTAAAATTATACATAGGATGGATTGTAGCACCACTAATGTTCTATACTTACTACAATGCCCCTGTAACCTCCTTTATGTGGGACGCACCTCTCAGACTTTTTGTGAGAAGACGAACGAACATCATTCAAACATCACGAGAAAAGTAATGACACATAGTGTCTCACGCCACTATGCGTTGTCCCACGAAGGAGACCTCACTTCCCTAAGAGTTACTCCAATTGAATGGATACCCAAATCACACCAAACGTTGTGTCGCAAAAAAATGTTATCGATTTTTTGCCTTAACACACTTACACCATTTGGCTTGAATGAATCCTTGGAACACAATAATCATTAAGACCTTTGAAATTCCTCATCCATCTATAAATATCTATATATATTTTGCCGGCAAATGGGCTTTTCTACCACCGTTTTATTTATTTATATTTATGATTACAAATGTCATATAAATCGTCATAACTTTTGATATATGGAATGACTTTATATATTATATTTTATTTATAATTAGATTTATGTCATATTTATATGATCTTATAGAAATATATTTAGATATTTTTCCTCATGTGTTTTCATACATATTACATACAGTATATATACAGGGAGTGCAGAATTATTAGGCAAGTTGTATTCTTGAGGATTAATTTTATTATTGAGCAACAACCATCTTCTCAATGAACCCAAAAAACTCATTAATATCCAAGCTGAATATTTTTGGAAGTAGTTTTTAGTTTGTTTTTAGTTTTAGCTATTTTAGGGGGATATCTGTGTGTGCAGGTGACTATTACTGTGCATTATTATTAGGCAACTTAACAAAAAACAAATATATACCCATTTCAATTATTTATTTTTACCAGTGAAACCAATATAACATCTCAACATTCACAAATATACATTTCTGACATTCAAAAACAAAACAAAAACAAATCAGTGACCAATATAGCCACCTTTCTTTGCAAGGACACTCAAAAGCCTGCCATCCATGGATTCTGTCAGTGTTTTGATCTGTTCACCATCAACATTGCGTGCAGCAGCAACCACAGCCTCCCAGACACTGTTCAGAGAGGTGTACTGTTTTCCCTCCTTGTAAATTTCACATTTGATGATGGACCACAGGTTCTCAATGGGGTTCAGATCAGGTGAACAAGGAGGCCATGTCATTAGATTTTCTTCTTTTATACCCTTTCTTGCCAGCCACGCTATGGAGTACTTGGACGCGTGTGATGGAGCATTGTCCTGCATGAAAATCATGTTTTCTTGAAGGATGCAGACTTCTTCCTGTACCACTGCTTGAAGAAGGTGTCTTCCAGAAACTGGCAGTAGGACTGGGAGTTGAGCTTGACTCCATCCTCAACCCGAAAAGGCCCCACAAGCTCATCTTTCATGATACCAGCCCAAACCAGTACTCCACCTCCACCTTGCTGGCGTCTGAGTCGGACTGGAGCTCTCTGCCCTTTACCAATCCAGCCACGGGCCCATCCATCTGGCCCATCAAGACTCACTCTCATTTCATCAGTCCATAAAACCTTAGAAAAATCAGTCTTAAGATATTTCTTGGCCCAGTCTTGACGTTTCAGCTTGTGTGTCTTGTTCAGTGGTGGTCGTCTTTCTGCCTTTCTTACCTTGGCCATGTCTCTGAGTATTGCACACCTTGTGCTTTTGGGCACTCCAGTGATGTTGCAGCTCTGAAATATGGCCAAACTGGTGGCAAGTGGCATCTTGGCAGCTGCACGCTTGACTTTTCTCAGTTCATGGGCAGTTATTTTGCGCCTTGGTTTTTCCACACGCTTCTTGCGACCCTGTTGACTATTTTGAATGAAACGCTTGATTGTTCGATGATCACGCTTCAGAAGCTTTGCAATTTTAAGAGTGCTGCATCCCTCTGCAAGATATCTCACTATTTTTGACTTTTCTGAGCCTGTCAAGTCCTTCTTTTGACCCATTTTGCCAAAGGAAAGGAAGTTGCCTAATAATTATGCACACCTAATATAGGGTGTTGATGTCATTAGACCACACCCCTTCTCATTACAGAGATGCACATCACCTAATATGCTTAATTGGTAGTAGGCTTTCGAGCCTATACAGCTTGGAGTAAGACAACATGCATAAAGAGGATGATGTGGTCAAAATACTCATTTGCCTAATAATTCTGCACTCCCTGTAGATTTGTATAGATTTTTTTTACCATTTATAGCCTGTCAGTATTTAAAACTAATAATTATCATTATTTATATTATTCTTTAAACTCCAATATCCATATATGTATATTTTTACTAGCCTCTCTTGCAGCTCCGTATATTTTATCAATTTAATTGAACAAGTAGGAATATTATTTGCTCACTCTAATATTTCTCTGAACTTATTCTATGTCCCAAATAGGGCCCTTCCGTTCCTGGTTTGAGGTCCAAGCTGGAGCGCAGATAGAGTTGCATTCCACTTTGGAACACACAAACAACTTCCGGTTCCTCTCTTCCTCCCACTATGGCGCTCGTGGATTCAGCCAACTCCCTTGTGTTCCAGTGTGGAGTGGGAACATTTAGGATCATCCCATCGTGAGAGGTTGAACCATTTTGCTCCTTGTTTTATCTAAAACCTCCCTATATTACTAACAACACATTTTGGTGATGGATCATGTGACGGACCTTGTGATGAGCGCAGTGACGTCACCACAAGTCCTTTTCCTCACAGATGAAGGCAGAAGAGAAGCCGGGCTGCGCGAACAAGTGGATTAAGGTGAGTTAAATTATTATTATTATTTTTTTAAAACCCTCCATCCCTATTTTATTAAGCATTCTATTTAAAGAATGCTATTATTTTCCCTTATAACCATGTTATAAGGGAAAATAATTACATCTACACAACCTTGAACCCAAACCTGAACTTCAGTGAAGAAGTTTGGGTCTGGGTACCACATTCAGTTTTTTATCACACGCGTGCAAAACGCATTGCACCCGTGCGATAAAAACTGAACAACGGAACGCAATCGCAGTCAAAACTGACTGCAATTGCATACCCACTCACGCGGGTTTGCCGCAATGCACCCGGGACGCATCCTGAGCCAAAACGTGACGCCGTGTGAAAGAGGCCTAACTTGGGTAAACTTGATTCCAGACAATATTCAGGCTTTTCTTACATCCAGGCTTTCTCTTGGTTACAGCAGGCTTTGGCATAAACTGGCAGGCAAACTTGATAATTCTGCTGAGCTGACAGGCTTGCTTAATAACTCTGCTTTCTTTATCTCTGCTGTGCTAAACTGTGCTTGCGTCTGGTTACTGGACTTTTCGTTGATTCTGGTATTCTTGGATTGGGGTGCCTTCGACTTTTATCCCCCTACTAAAACTAAGTAAAGTAAATTACTGTAGCATGGAGTCTGGGTGCTCTACATCTACTTTCCTTTGGTGACTCCTGCTCCAGCCAAAGAACACTTTCCTCTGGCTGCTATATCTTCTGGCAACTGAAGAACACTTTCTTCTGGTTGCTACTGCTTCCATACGTCTGCTTCCATTGCAAGCATAGCTTAGCCTGCACTGGCTGTTATAGGCACGTCAGGCTGTGACCGTGCCCAGGCTTACACTTCACTGTGTCTAGACTAGACTAGAACTCTCTAGAACTGCTGCTACTTCCTTCTGGTAGGAAGCAGGACTGGCCCACTTCTGTCCAAAGGGGGGAGAATGGAATGGTGAGTTCCATTCTATCAAAGTATCTGTCTCTCTCTCTCTCTCTCTCTCTGCCATATACGCTACCACCTGCTGGTGAACCAGGCATATTACATGAACATAACACTTGCATAATAATAATATCAATGCACACTTGTGAAGGACCTGGAAATAAATACAAGAATGCCATTGGTGTTAGCAATAAAAGACAGTAGCGGAGTGACCACCCCACTCCGAGGTGTTACAAGTGTACTTTTTTTTAAAAGCATTGCACAATTTGGTTAATGATGTGCACCATGCATTAAGCATGTGTTATTTCCCCCAGGTTCAGTGCAGTTATTATGTTGCAGCCTTGCCCAGTTCGAGTTGGTGGGGTTACAACCAGTGGGATGTTCGCTGCTTGGTGCCCTTTAGCAAGTGATTGGTTGTGTGGCTACTCCCTTCCAGGTCGATCAGCCCTAACACTGCATGACAACACTTGACACATGTGATAGGACAGAGGGGGAGTAGGAGCAATGCTGTGAATTACTGCTGTAGGGGATGGAATGATGTTCATGGAGAAGGAGGCGGAGGAGATTGATAGATGCCTGGTGTGGGAGCCGGGCAGAGACAATCATGGAGGGGGCAAAAGGAACTGGCCCTGTTGCCAGGGTGCTGCTTAACCGCTGCTATTAAAAACATTGACCCAGTGGGCCGTGAAAGACATGTAATGTCCCTACCTATACTAGCAGTTTCAGGTGTCCACTGCGACAGGAGAGTACGAGGCAAGAGGAACTGCCTGCCGGATCCCGCAATCCGGACACAAACTGATGGCGTTTGCCAGACAAATCCGGATCTGACAAATGCATTGCAATACTGGAGCCATCTCTTCGGTGTCATCCAGAAAAACGGATCCGGTATTGATTTTTTTTTTGCATTTTGCATGCGCAGACCGAAAAGCTGGATCCGTTTTGCCGCAACACTTAATGCCGGATCCGTCACTAATACACTTCATTCCGGCAAGTGTTCAGTATTTTTGGCCGGAGAGAAAACTGCAGCATGGTGCGATATTTTCTCCGTCCAAAAAACATAAAAGGGACTGAACTGATGCATCCTGAACGGATTTCTTTCCATTCAGAATGCATTAGGATAAAGCTGATCAGTTTTTATCCCGGTATTGAGCTCCTGCGACGGAACTCAATACCGGAAAAGAAAAAAGCTAGTGTGAAAGTACACTACCAAACACTTTCAAGAAATACTTTTCTCTACCCCAAAACACACATTTTAAACATGTATTGTTATGTGATTAATCCCCCCCCTTAACCACACCAACATAAGGCCTCTTTCACACTAGCGTATGGCTATTTTAGTGTTTTGCGGCCCGTTTTTCACTGATCCGTTGTTCCGTTTTTTTTGTTTCACGTTGTGTTTCCATTTCGGTTCCATTTTTCCGTTCCGTTTCTCCGTATGGCATATACAGTATACAATAATTACATAAAACAAATTGGGCTGGGCATAACATTTTCAATAGATGGTTCAGCAAAAAACGGAACGGATACGGAAGACATACGGATGCATTTCCATATGCATTCTTTTTTTTTTGCGGACCCATTGACTTTAATGGAGCCACGGAACGTGATTTGCGGCCAAATATAGGACATGTTCTATCTTTGCACGGAACGGAGATACGGAAACACGGAAATGGAATGCATACGGAGTAAATTCAGTTTTTTTGGCGGACCCTTTGAAATGAATGGTTCCGTATACGGAACTCAAAAAACGGGCCGCAAAATGGGAAAAAAAAAAAGGTAGTGTGAAAGAGGCCTAACAACGCAGGAAAAGCCAGTGTAATATTTTTATACTATGTTACTTGCATGTCACAGCGCTTCTGCAAGTCAGAACTGAGATTTTATAAACTATATCACGCATGTTGCAAACTTGTATTGTGATTAATATCCTGCCCACAACACCAATGTACAACAATTCGGGAAAGGTGGTAACATTTCTTCCTCTACTGCGTTGACGTTCACTTGTATAACAATGGCATATACAGTATATTACATTATTTCCCTAAAGTGTTTGTGGAATATGCAACACATTTGTCTGTTCAAATGAGAAAAAAAATAATATTGGCAGGTGGCTGAATTTGTAGTGCAGAACTGCTAGGGGAGCACTGACTTTGTCCCACCCAGCTCCCCACTCCCTAAAACTACTTTACCTAAACAGGCCCTAGTATTCTACACAATGATTTATTTCTATTCTGTCCCTATACTGTCCCTGTAACACTAGGAGAGGCGATTGCTTGTTCCTCTGTATACTGTGTAAGATTGTTTCTGTCACACTGCATAGACTCATCCAGCCACAATAACAGCTCAACACAGAATAAAGTCCTCTCTGCACAGGCATCGCCCTACCTGCTACCATCCCTGATTGGCTAAGGCTACTTTCACACTTGCGGCAGAGTGATCCGGCAAGCAGTTCTGTCGCTGGAACTGCCTGCCAGATCCGGCAAACCGTATGCCAACTGATGGCATTTGTAAGACTGGTATTAAATCAGTAACGGGTGGGAAGCAAGGGGAGGGGACCACCCCAGGTGTTACACCAGTCACTGTAAAAACGTAGGAAATTGAGCGCCAATCACACATAACAAAGTAAAAAGGAAAAAAATAAAAAAGTTTGAGTAGCAAAGTGGCACCATCCACAAGCGCTTGGGACTAGTGGGTGGGAGACGGTGGTGGGTAGGTAAAAATAAGATACCAAATAATACAATAAAATAGAGATGTATATTGTAACGGCTCTCCTGGCATCCCGACTGAGTACCTCCGTTGATAGTTGCTCCTAGTGCTTCCCGAGGACTCCAAGCACTCCGCTCTACAACGTAAGCACTGCAGACCCCACGAACCGCTGAAGCTTGGTTGAGGTCTCGCCGTCTTCTACCCACCCTGGACCTACGACAAGACTCCAGGCTCCAGTGGGTGAACCTCTCTTAAATCCAGAGAGCAGTAACAGCTCTTGCAAGAGCTAGTAGTTATAGCCAGGGGAGTATAGCAAATCTTCAGCGTATAGCAATTCCCAGTGTCGATCAGTTACCCAAACACCAGCCTCAACATGATGAAGGGTAAAACAGGAACTCACTTTATTGAAGATCAACTCAGTATATATACAGTTCAAGAAGTCAACAACATAACGCAATCAACCATGAACAACATGCAAACAGACATCTTCACCCCCTCCATAATTAATGAATAGGGAGAGAGGAGACACATGTGATGGGATTATCTCCTGAGTGTATCATAGGGTGATCTACTCATCTAGGAGTCGGCTGCTATTATAATCAACTATCTTAATCCCATCACTAACACAATCAGTGGGAGTCTCAGTGCAGAGTTAACCCTTATTGTGTTGCTGAATCCACACCATGCCTTTTTAATGGGCAATAGGAAATATGTGGCATATAAATTACACACATAAATCAGGGTTCATAGTTCCTTGTAACCCCAAAAGGTCTTAGGGGATCTCCATAGTTCTCGGAGTCTGTAGGAAGGAGGCTGGCCCTCAGGCTTCTCCAGCAGCCCCAGTGACGGTTCAGTCCGTCACATATATAAAATAAAATAAAATATATTAAAAGAGATTTAATATGTTAAAATGATAAATTGATAATGTTGATAATAACAACAATATTATTGATAATCCACTCACTTCACTCGGGGGTCGCCACCAGGATAAACTCAAGACACCTGGGGCAAGTCACCCCCCTGGCCGGGATCGCGTGTAGATTGTTAAAGGTCGATGTCTACGCCCTGAATGTGCAGCCTGGTTGGTAAATCAGCAGACGAGTCCAGAAGTGCGTAATCAATCCTCTTTAATGTTAAAATATGCGGCTCAACGCGTTTCAGGGGTAACAATACCCCCTTCATCAGGTATTTTGCTCCTGATGAAGGGGGTATTGTGACCCCTGAAACGCGTTGAGCCGAGCCCCCCTGGCCGCATATCCCGGCCAGGGGGGGTGACTTGCCATAGGTGTCTTGAGTTTATCGTGGTGGCGACCCCCCAGTGAAGTGAGTGGATTATCAATAATATTGTTGTTATTATCAACATTATCAATTTATCATTTTAACATATTAAATCTCTTTTAATATATTTTATTTTATTTTATATACATCTCTATTTTATTGTTGTATCATTTGGTATCTTATTTTTACCTACCCACCACCGTGTCCCACCCACTAGTCCCAAGCGCTTGTGGATGGTGCCACTTTGCTACTCCAATTTTTTATTTTTTTCCTTTTACTTTGTCATGTGTAAGATTGGCGCTCAATTTCCTACGTTTTTACAGTGAATGGTGTGACACCCGGGGTGGGTCCCCTCCCCTCATTTCCCACCCGTTACTGATTTAATACCGCTTTTCTTTGGTGTTTAGCTTTGTCCTACACTAGAGAAGCCTTCTCCACCACATCATCTTCATCTCTACCATTTTCTCCACCTCACGGTCCCGGTGGCGCCCTTTTTTGTATCCTTTTTCTTCAAGGACAAAGCACAGTCCTGTGAAGCCTTTGGATAACCTCCTTGTTTTTTCTATTTGTTTTCACGAAACTATTTGTAAGACTGATCAGGATCCTGATCAGTCTTAAAAATGCCTGATCAGTCAGAAAAATGCATCGAAATGCCGGATCCGTCTTTCTGGTGTCATCCGGCAAAACGGATCAGGCATTTATTTTTTTCATCTTTTTTTCGGTCTGCGCATGAGGACGGATCCGGCATTCCAGTATTTTGAATGCCGGATGCGGCACTAATACATTCCTATGGAAAAAAATGCCGGATCCGGCATCAGGCAAATCTTCAGTTTTTACGGCCGGAGATAAAACCGTAGCATGCTGAGTTTTATATTTTGCCTGATCAGTCAAAATGACTGAATTGAAGACATCCTGATGCATCCTGAACGGATTGCTCTCCATTTAAAATGCATGGGGATATAACTGATCAGTTCTTTTCCGGCATTGAGCCCTTTTGACGGAAATCAGTGCCGGAAAAGAAAAACGCTAGTGTGAAGGTACCCTTAGGGTACTTTCACCCTAGCAGTAGGACGGATCCGACAGGCTGTTCACCCTGTCAGATCCGTCCTGCCGCTATTTTGCCGTGCCCCCGGACCGCCTCTCCGTCCCCATTGACTATAATCGCGGTGTGAGGTCGCTGGACTAAGATGTCAGACATGCAGTACTTTTAGTCCGGCGGCCTTTCGCCATGCACTGCCGTGCTGAGCCAGAGCTCCGCTCCCGTACCCGTTATAGTCAATAGGGACGGAGCGGCGGTCCGGGGGCACGGCAAAATAGCGGCAGGACGGATCTGACAGGGTGAACAGCCTGTCGGATCCGTCCTGCCGCTAGTGTGAAAGTACCCTAAGGAGGATGTTTTTCAGCCTTTGAACAAATCATCGCAGTCTCCCCCCCACCCATACACACATACACACACACACAATTTTTCCTACATTACATTCGAAGCAGATTCCAATTGAGTGTGCATAGGAGACGCGGCACATGCTCAAGAGGACTGGTCTAGATGAGTTGCCTAGCCCTGTCAATACACGGTAAGGGGAGAGAATAAAGCTAAAGGGGTGTAAGAAACTGGTACTCCAAGGGCTCAGTTCAGCCCTTTGGTGTATACCTGGTTTAATATGGTTGATCATGGTGACAGATGCTGTTTAAAAGGGTTATGCCATGAGTGATGTAAAAAAATATCATATAGTGAGTGACATCATATAGTGCATGACAATACCTTTCTAACAAAGCTAGTGTTAGCCGAGCGCTCCGGGCCTGCACCACTGGTCCCACACGCGGGCATGGGCGTCAGGCTCCCTCATTCCCTCCTGCTGCCATGCACCATACCGACAAGCGTGGAAAGCAGGTAGCTTAACTGTTCTATCTGTGCTCCGTGCCAGAGTTGACCTCCTGCTGTAATCCTGAACTGTTGTTGCATGGGTGTGTCTCTCCTCCCTCTTGAGGCAGCACGTATACGCCTTCTATCTTCCCAGCCTATGGCTGGGTTCCAGGAAGTATTTAAAGGCGCTTGCTGCCCCAGGAAAGCGCCAGAGCAATCTTGGTCACTAGCTTGTCTAGTTCCTTGCGTGAAGGTGTTTTGTAGTTCTTCTTTTCTGTGTGCCGGACCCTGATTCTTGATTTCACTGACTTTGTATGATTTATGCCTGCCTCCGACCTAGGACTTTGTTTTTGGACTTTGCTTGATCGCTGCCTGCCCTGACCCCGGACTTCCTGACTGCATCATTTCCCTCCGTGCTTTGCACCAGTATCTCTGACCCCCTGGTCATCTGCCACTGACGCAGGGACTGCTCTGGAGTTGCACCTGGTGAATACCCTAACGGTCCATGCCTATCCTCACCATCAGGTAGTCACTTAGTCACGCCCGTCCAGGGTATAGCCAGTCAGTGGCACAGTGGGTCCACACCTGCTGGCATAACAGCTAGAACCAGCTCTGTACAGAATATGGATCCAGAGATCTCTACGTTCAATGCTTCCAGTGCTCTGCTAGATTATCTTCAGCCTGGCAACTCAGGGATTGTGTCCTTTCTGCTGTAGCTCTCTCTCTGTAACTATCTCAGCTTCTCACAGAACATATAGCTGTGGCAGTTTTTTTTTTATTTCAACCGAGCACGTTCGACCAGCTCAGTGTGACGGACAAAACATAATGCAAAGAACAAACAGCAGGTTGCACTATACAGATACTGGACATTTTAGCTCTCTGGCTATGCTAACTTAAATTACATGCAATAGAAGAAGTATTCAGATCCAGGTGCTGGTTTGAAAAATGTAGAATATGTTTTGTGAAATATCTCCTTTAAGCGATCCGTGTAAAGTGCAGTATTGCTTTGCATACTTTACAAGCTGCTAAAAAATTGTTGAATTATTAAATTTTTATTTTGAAGAGTATTGTGGGGGGTTAGCTCTTCTCCGGGGGTCATTCATACAAGTATCTTCGCCAAACACCAAGTTTAAGGTCCAAACATCGCTTTATTTGGCACCTCAGCAAACCAAACATAAATGATACAAAATAAACACCTGCCCGACTGTGCTCTAGTTAAACATAACATAACCTGACTCACCTAAAGCACCGTTCACATACGGTTATAACCTGCGGCTTTCCCAACCCAATGTCCATCAGCCTTCTGGCTGTACAGAGCACCGTTCACACACGGTCTCAAGTCCAGTACCTTTATGGGGTAGTGTGGCCCAGTAGTCCTCCCGACTCCGGCCTTGTGACCCTTGTGCCCAGGCGTCACAGCATCTCCCAACATTCCGGCCAGCACCTAGCCCCGTTGCCCCTCAGCCAGCCCGGCTAAGACCACTCGTTCAGAGCCTCCAGCAGGACTCTGTTTCACAAAGACTCTGTCTTCTTCCCCTAGACTGGGAGCCACACCCAAGTCCAACAACAGGATTAAATAGCATCCCTGGACATGGGCATATTTCAAAATCCCGGACTGGAGCATGGGGAACAGGCACCCACCCAACACATTGCCTGTTCCCAGTAAAAGCCCACCCTGGACTAGCTGGAGCCAGCTAAGCTAACTATCTTGGTGTCCACCTATATCTAGGGCCTTTAGTCCACCAAGGCCGGGCACCTTGGTGACACGCTACTGGTGCAAACAACACCCCTTTTCATGTTTCCCTGGGACTTTACTGCACCCATCACTATTGACATTGCCACAGTATTTTAAAATTTCTTAATTTCTCTTTTTTCTTTTTAGGTCAGTCATTTATCAAGTCTCTCTCTCCTAGGCAACAGGAAAATATTTCCATCCTTCTTCAGGGCAGTTGCAAGTGATAAATTGCAATCCATTGGACTGGCTCAGCTTCTTCTGCACTTTGGTTGGACTTGGATTGGTCTTGTCGCAAGTGACAGTGATTATGGTCTTCAGGGAATTTACCCAATTAGACAGGAGTTGGTCAAGGCTGGAGCATGTGTGGCTTTTACTGAATATATTCGTCTAGGTCTACCGGATCGCAATGCTCCTCGAGTAGTAGAGACCATCAAAGAGTCTACAGCTATGGTTGTCCTTGTGTTTGCTTATGAAGTAGATTTTGTTCCTATTGCAAATGAGATGTTGAAGCAAAATGTAACAGGGAGAATTTTTATTGGCAACGCTGGTTGGACCAGGTCTGTCACATTGTCAACAAGTAATCATTTCCAGGTTTTAAGGGGGGCACTTGGTTTTGCTAGCTATGATTATGTTGTACCAGGTTTAAAGCAGTTCCTGAAGAATATTCATCCACTATCATCTACAGGAGGACCAAACTGGGTGAAACAATACTGGGAAAAACTTTTTAACTGCACTTTTTCATTCAGTGACAATGTTTTAACTTCTGTGAAGACCCCAATGAGAAACTGCACTGGAACTGAACAGATAGATGAAATCATTGACAGTTCTGTGTTCAACAACAGTCTCAAGTTTACTAGGTTTATGTATGCTGCTGTATATGCCTTGGCTAAAGCTTTAGATGATCTGAAAATCTGCAGGCCTGGTGAGGGACCATTTTATGGTGGGACTTGTGCAAACATTTGGAACCTCAAACCATGGCAGGTAAAATCTAGAATCAGGATCTCAACGATGAAATCTAAGATAACTTGGTTGGTTCAAAATCCTTGATAACATTTATTTTTAGGCTACACACAACAAGAATCATTCATCTCCCTCATTCTTCTCTCAGAAACATGATTGGATATGATAGATGTAGCAAGCACCAAAATCAGTGGGTTAGCACGGAATCCTGTCAGTGTAACTTGATATCAGCTCTAGGGTCTATTGACACATCCGTATGTGTTTTGTGGATCCATGGATACACAAAACATGGACACCGGCAATGTGCGTTCCGCAATTTGCGGACCGCAAATTGCCGGCACTATAATAGAAAATGCCTAATCTTGTCCGCAATTGCAGACAAGAATAGGACATGTTCTATTGTTTTCGGGAGCCGCTGACCAGAAGATCGGCGGCGCGCTCCGGAAATGCGGATGCGGAGAGCAGATAGTGTGCTTACTGAGAGAGTAGTGGATGCATGGAATAGCCTTCCTGCAGAAGTGGTAGCTGCAAATACAGTGGAGGAGTTTAAGCATGCATGGGATAGGCATAAGGCCATCCTTCATATAAGATAGGGCCGGGGGCTATCCATAGTATTTAGTATATTGGGCAGACTGGATGGGCCAAATGGTTCTTATCTGCCGACACATTCTATGTTTCTATGTTTCTATTGATTCCGTCCCCATAGAGAATAAATGGGTCCGCACCGGTTCCGCAATTTGTGGAACGGATGCGGAACCATTATTATGGATGTGTGAATGGAGCCTTAAGCTTAAGAAGTCAGCTAAATAAGCTAGTGTTGTAACACAGGTATGACTTTAACCCCATAAGCACCCTGGCAGTTTTCACCTTAAGGGCTTGTTCACACAAATGTATTTTCCGTATACGGGACGTTTTCTGCGTTCTGCATACGGTCCGTATACAGAACCATTCATTTTAATAGGTCCTCAAAAGATGCAGACAGCACTCCTGTGCTGTCCGCATCCGTTGCTCTGTTCCGGGGCCCCGCAAAAATTATGAGTCCTGTCCTATTCTTGTCCGTTTTGCGGACAAGAATAGGCATTTCTATAACGGGCCTCCTGTTCAGTTCCGCAAATTGCGGAAGGCACACCAGCGGCATCCGTTTTTTGCGGATTTGCAACTTGCGGACCGCAAAAAACGGCATGGTCGTGTGAACAAGCCCTAAGGACCAGGCCATTTTTAGCAAATCTGACATGTGTCACTTTATGTGGTAAGAACTTTAAAATGCTTTTACTTATCCAGGCCATTCTGAAATTGTTTTCTTGTCACATATCGTACTTCATGACACCTAAACTTTAGTCAAAATATTTCATTTTTATTTATAAAAAAATACAAAATTTACCAAAAAGTTGGAAAAATTAGCAAATTTCCAAATTTCTATTCTCTACTTTTATAATAGATAGTAATACCTCCAAAAATAGTTATTACTTTACATTCCCCATATGTCTACTTCATGTCTGGATCATTTTGAAAATGACATTTTATTTTTTTGGAACGTTAGAAGGCTTAGAAATTTAGAAGCAAATCTTAAAATGTTTAAGAATTTCCAAAACCCAATTTTTTCAATTATGAAGTCACTTTCTTGGGCTTACATATTAACCCATAAATCACCCTATTTTAGAAACTACACCCCTCAAACTATTCAAAACTGATTTTACCAATGTTATTAACCCTTTAGGTGCCCCACGAGAATTAAAGGAAAATGGGAATGAAATTTCAAAATGTTCCTTTTTTTTAGCAGATTTTACATTTTAATCTATTTTTTCTGCAACACATCAAGGGTTAACAGCCAAACAAAACTCAAAATCTATTACCCTGAACCTGTAGTTTACAGAAACACCCCATGTGTGCTCAAAAACTGATGTATGGGCGCACTGCAGGCTTCAGAGTGGAAGGAGCACCATTATTGATTTTGGAGAGCGGATTTAGCTGGAATGGTAATTGGAAGCTATGTCGCATATAAAGACACCCTGAGGAGGCCCTACAGTGGAAACCCCCCAAAAGTGACCCCATTTCGGAAACTAAACCCCTCAAGGAGTATTTCAAGGTGTGTAGTGAACACTTTGACCCATCAGGCGTTTCACAGAATTAGGAAACATTTGGCTGTGAAAAGGAAAAATTTAAATTTTTTCAAGAAAAAGTTGCTTTACACCCACGATTTTCACTTTCACAAGGGGTAACAGAACAAAGTGCATGCCACATTTTGTTCCCCATTTCCACCCGAATATGGAAACACCCCATATATGCTCAAAAAATGATGTATGGGCGCACAGCAGGGCCCTAGAGTCAAATAGCAAAATATGGATTTTGATGACCTGAATTGGCAGATATTGATTTTAGGTGCCATGTCGCATCTAAAAGATTCCTGGGGTCCCCATAAATTAAAAAACCCAAGAAGTGACCCCATTTTAAAAAGAGCACCCACATACAAACATTTTAAGTGGTGGAAAGGGTACTTTTGACCTAACAGGTGTTTCACAGAAATGAATATGTAGTGGTTGGTGAAAAGTGGATCTGTAAGCTATGCGGACTAAATCAGAGATATAAGGTGGTAAAACTACAGGGTTCGTCATGGATGAAATTAAAATAATACTCCATGGATGAGTGGTAGATTTTAAAACACTCCTGCATGCACAGGCCAGGTTTTTCAGGGCAGGTTTCGCAGTGGTAAATGGTGTCTTTCCTTATCCCCCTTTTGTGACACACCCTGCATCTATTTTTGGTCCTTCCCTTCCTTGCTATCTAGGGGACTTGACCTGGAAAATATTGCCCTGGTACAACACGGGCACCGTGACTTCCTGAAGTACTGGGACCCTCCCCAGCCTGGGTTTGAAAAATTAGGGACTTGAAGGAAAGTTCCTGTGTGGCCTGCAGATTGAAATAGCACGTATGCATTGCACATTGCCACCTGTACAATGTGTACGGCCAGATTTTTGTACCACACTTTCATTTTTCATGTGGCACTGTAGGGCTTCAGAAGTTCATCATAAAGATCCACCCCTCCCATGTGCCTGTTGTAGTGCAGGATACAAACTGGTTTGGTGGTAGTGGTTGTGGTACCTCTTACAAGAGCAGGGACGTTAGTGTGAATGGTGGTCAGTACAAGGACGTCCATCTTGTCCTTGTACTTAAAGAGAACCTGTCATCAACTTTATGCTGCCCATACTGACGGCAGCATAAAGTAGAGACAGGTGAGTTGATTTCAGCAGTCAGTCTTTGATTTCAGCAGCTCTCCCGGCCCACCTGCTAATGACTGACAGTCTTCTACCTAGTTTTCTTCCTTTCTCTCTAGGAGAGAACTGCCAATCATCAGCAGATGGGCGAGGAGAGCAGGAGATTAGTAATAACCAGGACTCTTCTTAGGTAGATTTGACTCTTTTCAAGGCCTGGGCTGCAATGATTATGATGCTGGTTCTCGGCAACTGCTTACTTTTAGCTCATGAGTGACACACCGCTGAGATCAGCATTTCTGTCACTAGTTTATGATTCCCTCAGTGAGGTCACCATAAAGTTGATGACAGGTTCCCTTTAACCACCAGCATGTTCTCATGGAGGAGAGCCCTGCTTTCACCCTTTCTCAGTGGTTGCCCTACCAGGGATCTAGGGAGGCCTCTCTGATTTTTGCGTACTGTGTCACAAGCCACAGTACCTCTGGCAGTTAGGGACATGAATAGAAGTATGCTGGCTGTCACAGGGCGCCGGCGACGCGATCTTCCTGCGCTGTGCCGCTGGCGTCCTGCCTCTCTCCCTGAGTGGCGACGCACGCGGCGTCCCCGTCTCCCAGGTAACAGGGGGCAGAGCGGACCCGACCGCGCTCCTGCTGTCTGTGCGGTTGGCGTCCTCGGTTCCCCTGGCAACAGTATCAGGCTTGCTGGCCACTCGGTGCTCGGCTTTTGTGTCTGAGCGGGTCATGTGACGCTGGCCACGTCACATGACCTTAGCCTTTTACTTTTTATACAGGCAACCTGCTGGCCACAGGTTGCCTGCGATTTTGGTCCTGTGCCTACTGCTACTACTCAGTGCTTCTGCTATTTTGGATTTTGACCCTTGGCTTTTGTTTCTAACCCGACCTCGCCTGCCCTTGTGTATTGACGTGACCTCCAGGTTTGACCCTCGGCTTGTACTCTGACCCATCCTTGCTATTCCTTATTTACTGACGTGACATCCTGGTTTGACCCTAGGCGTGTTTGTTTACCGTCCTTGCTACCCCTGCTCGCCTACGTTAGTGTTGATCTCTGGCATTTCAGTATTGCTCCTGACACTTTACGTGACTTTGGATCCATCTGCAGGGTTCCCTCCTACTGCCTCTGGGTAGTGTAAGTAGGCAGGGACAGAGGGGTGGGTGGCAGCTAGTGGGTGCACTTCCTCTTCCCCTCTCCCTAGTGCATGACACTGGCATAATAGTTATCCACATAGAGGTGGTAACCCTTATCCAGCAGTAGGTGCAGTAAGTCCCACACGATTTTCCCACTAACTCCTAGGATGGGGTGCATTCTGGGGGTTCTATCTGGGAATTTTTCCCTTCATAAATGCGGAACTTGTGGGTGTACCTAGAGCTACTCTCACAAAGTTTGTATAACTTTATGCCATAGCTTGCCCGTTTGTTAGGCAGGTACTGGCGGAATCTAAGCCTCCCTTTGAAAAGTAATAGGGACTCATCTACATTGACATTTTTATCTGGGTTGTACACCTAAGCAAACTTAGTGTTAAAGTGGTCGATGACAGGCCTAACTTTGAACAGGCGGTCAAATGTTGGGTCGTTTTGGGGTGGCCACTCTGTATTGTCGTTGTAGTGTAGGAATTTCCTAATTGACTCAAATCGCTTCCAGGTCATGGTCTTACTGTAGATTGGAGTCTGGTAGAAAATGTCCGAACTCCAATATTGTCCAACGTTTGGTGTTTTTACAACGCCCATATGCAGCACGAGTCCCCAAAACATCATGATATCTGCTGCACTTACTGGGGTCCAACCTAGGGGTCTAGCGTATGGCAACGTAGGGTTCTGATCAATGAATGTTTGGGCATATGAGTTGGTTTGGGCTACCATAAAATTTACTAAATCTTCAGAGAAGAAGATTTTTGAAAAAATATAGTTCGGTGAAGCCCGCACTATCTATCTGTATTCAGGAGCTGCCCTCAAAATTCGGAATTTGGGGCTGATAATCATCAGGGGGTTTTGCGGTCCGCAAATTGCGGATCCGCAAAATAAAAGGATGACGTTCCGTATGGCATCCGTTTTTTTTTGTGTCAACCCATTGTAATAATGCCTATCCTTGTCCGCAAACTAGAAAAAAATTGGACATGCACTATTTTTTTTAGCGGGGCAACAGAACGGACATACTGATGCGGACAGCACAGCATTTTTTGTGGACCCATTGAAATGAATGGGTTCCGCATCCTATCCGCAAAAAAAACGGAGCGGACACGAAAACAAACAACGTTCATGTGCATGTAAGTTAACTGACATATATATATATAACTACCACTAACTGCAGGTCTTTTTTTCACTCAAAAGAACTACAGTGTTAAAAAAGTGAACACTGGCTAAAAATTACCTTATAACTATATATATAGAAATATAGAACTCTCTCTATATATATATATATAAAACCCTAACTGCAATTTTTTTTCTTTTTGAACCAAAAAAGGTAAAAATTGGCAAAAAAAACAACACGTGAAAAAACAAACAAAAAAAAAACGGCATGAATAATCCCCAGGTGCTGATTACGCAGGTATGCACTGAACAGCACTTGGCGGTCACAGCTCGCCTGCAGAACAAGTGGTGCAGAGCTGGAAAATTGTAAAAAACAAAAAAAACAAACAAAACACGGACGGACCAAATGGCGTCTGTAAAAAAATGTCGGGGGTGGGGGGGCGGGAAGGGTGGTTTAGGGATCTGGAACTGCTGCAAAAGAAAAAAAAAATTAGTGGAGCAATTCCAGATGTTCTTCTTTTCTACTTTCTTCTTCTTTTCTTCTTCTTTCAGGAAAGGGTTAAAATCACAGTGGTGGTGCACCACAAGTCCCAGCAAGCCAACAGCAGCACAGAAAGGCACAGAACCTTCTTGCATGCTGTCACCAGCTAGAATGCTCAGCACTTTCCTGTGCACCTGTAGCGCTGCCATTGGCTGCCTGCCGGTAAGAGCAGCCATGGTGCCCCGATTTCCCCCCCCCCCCAGCTCCCTGCGGACCTTGTGACGTATATGTATGGCGCTGGTCCTTAAGTCACGTCCAGATATGACATACATGTACGTCACAGGTCCTTATGGGGTTAATGCCGGCTACATCTTTGCAACAGAGACTGGAGATGAGCTACAAAATCACCATCACTTTCACTTTGCTGTGGGCCAACTGACTGCGTTCTCAACATTCAGCATGACAGCTGCTTATCTTGGCCCACGCAGCACCAGACAAGGTTCCTAGCCTATGTCATCAATATGTGATCACTACAGACCCAATCCCTGGGAGCCCACCAGTCACCATAAAAACACAAGGGTTAGTGTCTGACTGAGCTTTTTTTGCAATGTCACCGTTATCAGAGTCTAGCATTACACCTCGACTAGTATGCAATACAAGAAACGGCACATGGATGAAGGTAGTGCCCACAGCAGTAGCAGCACCACATGTCCTGCCAATAGTAGTAGTAGCAGCCGGCCACAGTTCTCCCTCGCCTCTGGTAGGCACCACATTATCATTGAGGACAAAGAGTAAGACATTGTGGACTGGATAAGAAAAATATGCAAAAAACACCCCACTAAACGCCTCTGTCACAGGACACTGCAAGTGCATAGACCGGACAGGTACTGTGTAATGGGAAAAAGTCAAGTATAACACTCGGTCTACATGTTTCAAACTTGATGGTTCTTAATCATGGCCTGAGCAGGACTGAGAACTATCAAGTTTGAATCATGTAGACCGCGGTACTGTACTCATGGTATCTGACTTTTTAATGTTCGATTTCATTAAATGATGATGTTTTAACAAAAACACAGTGTGCTGGACTTTCTTTTCCTCCATTACACAGTACCTATTCTGTCCATGCACTTGGAACAATACTCATGGTTTATGAAGGTTGAATGGACTTTATCACATGATGATGTTTTAAAAGAGACACCGTGTGCTGGACTTTGCATTTTTTTCCATTGTGGACTGGATGTCTCACTCCTCCTCTCAGTCACAGCAGGATGATGTTGAAGTCACCTCTAAGTCTGACACCGTGCCTTTGAGCCAGGGCTTAGCGCATTCCTCCTCTTCCTCCTCCTTGTAGCCCCAGAGATGCCTTTCGTGGGTATCACTTTTTTCTTATGAAGAGGCAACAACACACAGTGTGCTATGGAAGATACTCAAAAGATAGTCTTCCTGCTGATGAGTGATATGATAACAGTCAGTGTTTGGACTGACATGAGGAGCAGGTTCAGGTGGTGGCAGGGGACCTGATGCATAGCTGTATTGGTTGTGGTAGTAGTGGCTCTGGGTGATAGTGGTAGGGGCAATGGTAGCTGGGCCAACAGTGGAACTTAGGGCATATATAGAGGAGGATGACCAAGGAGCACACGATCACATATCACAGTCTGTTGAAAGTGGCAGGGTGTAGTGGTAAAGTACCAATGAGTGTGACAATCTTTTTGTTCCTACCATAACTGGTGGCTCCTGCACTAATTACATATCACTGACATATCCTAGGAACATTCCACCAAATGTATTAATACTATTAACTCTCCTGTACTAATATTCATTTTCATGCTACAAAATCAAAGTATAAACTGTTGCCCATTTGTCCTATACTTGTCAGCATGTGTATATATGACATTTAAAAAAAATCAAAAAGTCTGCGGTTGTAAAAAGACATAAGGCCTCATGCACACGACAGTATTTTTTTGCTGTCCGCAAAAAGCTGTTCCGTTGTTCCGTGATCCGTTTCCGTTTTTGTTTTCGTGTGTCTTCCCTGATTTTTGGAGGATCACCAGACATGTAAAGTGAAAAAAAAATCTAAGTCAAGTTTGCCTTGCAAATGATAGGAAAAATAACGGACGCGGACACGGATGACAATCTTGTGTGCCTCCGTGTTTTTTCACGGACCCATTGACTTGAATGGGTCCGCGAACCATTGTCCGTGAAAAAAATAGGACAGGTCATATTTTTTTGATGGACTGGAAACACAGACGCGGATGACAAACGGTGCATTATCTGAGTTTTCAACAGACCCATTGAAAGTCAATGGGTCCGCAGAAAATCACGGAGGAAAACGGAACAACGGACACGGAACACAACAACGGTCGTGTGCATGAGGCCTAACACTGTATGCTTTTGAGCAAATGATCTAAAATCAAGACAATCAGATAGTAAAGTGATTGGTGGGCTCATCTATGGCATACTTTACAGTTGTAGCGTGAAGAACCTCTTTAGACATGGCATCTTTATGCTGACTTATGCTTTTCCCATTGTAGCTCAACTATTATATACAAAAGGTAAGAGTAACTTTGACCATGGGCAACGAGATCTACTTTGATGAGAATGGAGATCCACCTGATGTTTATGGAATTGTGAACTGGCAAATGAATCCAGATGGCACCGTGGCACAAGTTAAGATTGGCTCCTTTAGCACTTCGGATAAAGCTCTGATCCTTAACTCAAGTTTGATTGTATGGCCTACTGGAGAACAACAGGTGAGATGTAAGACTAGTTACAAAAAGTCAAATGAAAATTTTATATTTTGAGTGAAATTTGTTTCCCAACCTCCAGAAAAATCCATTGACCTCCCAGAGTGAGGAAAATGGGAATACTGAATATAGTACAGTGATTATAAGGTTTAACATTTGCCTATGTGTTCTACACTGCTCACATATGTTAAGGTTATGAATAGAGATGAGAAAAATGTTAAAAAATTTGATTCGGCTGGTTTGCCGAATTTTTTGAAAAAATTTGGTTAGATCCAAATTTATTTGTGGCAAATTGCGTTCAAAAACTGTTATTTCCTGACTACAGAGAGCATTTATAGTGGTGTAGAACAGTGTGCCTTGCAGTAACACCATACGGAGTCTGCTGTGGTAGTGAAACAATACTGTGAGTCCGTATGACATGCAGATGACAGGCGTCGCTCTTAGAATCACTGCACACTTCACTTATTTGGGCAGTCACGGGGCCAAAACTGACCAAATAACTCAAGTGTGAATTTAGCCTTACAGGTCGATGTTAGCGTCATGAAGAAGCGCACTCCTTTTACACCGTCATCAGCTGATTCCACATAGATGTCTACAGAACCTGTTCTATTAAACGCTTATACAAGTAGAGCCCCCACTGATTATTTTGCCCTTTCTCTGATCAGTCAGAACAATAACACCCAAAAAGCGGATCCTGTCTGTGGAGCATCCGCCTTCACTCGGTCTGCATTTGGTCAGTAATCCATCAGTATTGCTAATGTCAAAAAAACAGGAGTGGATCCAAAACAGAGATGACACGTGAATGGAATATTTGCAGGTTTTCTGTGTACTGTACCCACTCCTGCTTTTGGGTACCAAATCACAAGCCAATTATTTTTAATTTATCTTTTTTGAATGGGGGAGGAAAAAAAACATTTATTTCACAAACAGGACACAGCAGGCACAGAAGGGGCAAAACCACAAGATTTAAAAGACAAACTGAAAAATAAAGTGCTTCATCAACAAGAATGGATTGACGACCAGTGTTGGGGTGACCAGGATGGTAATGCATATGGATCATGAAATGTATGGGGTTATGGGTGATAACTGGAGGAAAGTCCAGCAAACAAGCCGACTCCAGCTCATTCCATAGTGCAGGCTACACAATCACAGCTGGAAGGTAACTGGTCGGTACAGGCAACACCCGAAAATCTTCATAAGTAAGCCTTAGTATGTGCAGGTCTCACAGCCGCTGTAACAGAACGGTAAGAAGCGGTATAACATGTAGTAAGCACTGCAGGCATCATGTCTAAGACATGTAAGACGTCTGGGGTGTCCCGAACAGTGTGAACAAGGTCCAAGATGAGAGTCATCCATGTGTTTAATACAATACTGGATGTTATTGATGGCCAGCTCCGTAATGAATCCCTGCACTCGGATTAGGTAGTCCCTACTGAGGAACTTTACTTTTCCTTCACAATCTGCTGATGCCACAGATGCCATCACGTTGACGAGCTGGGTGGCTGATAAGTGGATTCTAAAGTGTCTGAAGAAATGCGAGTTAAGACATTGGAATAAATTGTTCACTTCCTCCAACGTGACCTCATCCTTTGATTTATAAATATCATTCCATAAAGTCTTGAAGTCCTCTGCGTGGATGGCATAAGAAATGTCCATGCGAGGTTCGACAGGCACAGAAAAAACAAGCTCTGTGGCCGACACTGATCCAGACACGTCATACCCGGTCCACATCGATGCTAGCCACATAAGGTCCTGAGAACTGATCACCAGCTTACCGCAACAATAGTCAAAGTTTCTTTGGAACCACGTCCCTACGATAGCCGTGAACGCCTCTGAGCCGTTATACAGGAAGAGCGGTAGGCAAGTAAATGTCTCTGGTAACACCTCCCATAGAACGTCTTCTATGTACGTCCCACAGAAGCAACCTGCCCACACAATCCGGTCCTCTGTGTTTCTCTTGGTGAGTGGAGGCTTGGATGAAATCTGTATGAGCACAGCCAGTGGATCTCTGTCTTTTCCTTTGAGTCCAGGTTAACAGGAAAATTTGGCTTTTAGGTTTAGCTCTGAGCCCACTTCAATGGCAAGACCCTTCTGCTTCTTGGCAGCTATGTAGGCAGACAGGAGCTTGGAATACTCTTTTAGTCTGTTGTATACAAAATTATAAATCAATGTCACGCTGTACAGAATCCATTGTTTTTGAAGGAGCAAAGCAGCCTGTGCTGGATCAAGAGTTTCCTCCAAGGGGGTGCACTGTGAGATTTTTCTTTTAGAAAAGCTTCGCCATGCAAACCGTTGACGTGTGGAAGGATACCTCGAACTGTGGTTGAAAATGACTGCTCCTTCGTGCCGATGACCTACTTCTAGGGGTTAACATCCCATCAGTAGGTGTTTGCATATCCTTGCGATAAATGATGTTCCGGTTCACTGACTGTAAGCAGAGATCTTGACAGACAAATGTATCAAACTCTGCTGCCATCTTTCTAGGCGCCACATTTCCAGTCCCCTGAGCAGCCAGGGTTTGCCAGCATCTGTTCCAGGACATGTAGCAGTGGAATGACGTTGTTCATCCAGTAGTCTTGCAATGAGGTTTCAAAGGTGAAAGAAGCTTTTCACACACTTGGAAAGGATATACAGGAGGTTGCATCAACTGTTTCATTCTCTGCAGTTTTGCCTGTGCATAACCTTCAGCATGACAGGAAGATGCGCATTAAGGAATTCAATGTATGGCTTGGTGAATGGTGTCTGAACCAAGGGTTTGGCTTTGTGTCTCATGTTAGCTCTTGTTGGAATGGAAAAGAACTGTACAAGAAAGATGGTTTGCACCTTTCTCTCAAAGGAACGAATGTCCTCGGTGAACAGTTCCAGGTATTTGCTAAGAAGCATTTAAACTAGGAAAGGGGGGCAAAAGAGTGATAATCCAGCAGTCCAACTGCCCCCCGAAACAATGCCAGAAAAGGGCAGTAGCACAAAGGTTAAGAAATGACAAGCTCAGAGTCTTGTCTACAAATGCTCGCAGTCTAGGAAATAAGATCAATGAACTTGAGGCTATAATGGCATCTGAGAATATAGATGTAGTGGCTGTTACTGAGACGTGGTTCAAGGGGAGTAATGACTGGGATATATCAATACCAGGGTTCTCTCTATACAGGAAAGACAGAGAAGGCAAGAAGGGGGGAGGGGTGGCCCTGTATGTGAAAGATAACCTAAAATCTAATTTGATACAAGTTAGTGAGAACAATTTAGAGTCAGTTTGGGTTACCGTGCAGCTTGATAATCATAAGGCAACTCGTGTAGGTGTGATATATAGACCACCTAGCCAAGTCAAAGAATTAGATGATCTACTAGTTGAGGAAATAGCTAAAATGACATTGAAGGGGGAAGTTATCATTATGGGAGACTTCAATCTTCCAGATGTAAACTGGAAAACCAAAATAGCTAGTTCTGCCAGGAGTACAGATATTCTAAATTCCCTACTGGGATTATCTCTACAGCAAGTAGTGGAGGAGCCAACCCGGAAGGAGGCCATTTTAGATTTAGTATTCACAAATGGGAATTTGGTATCTGATATTACTGTAGGGGAAAGCTTGGGATCTAGTGATCACCAGTCAGTGTGGTTTACTATAAGTACAGTGACTGAGTCACACCACACAAAAACAAAAGTTTTAGATTTTAGAAAAACAGACTTTTCTAAAATTAGATTAGTGGTATACAAGTCCCTATCAGACTGGAACAGTTTCATTGGAGTCCAGGAGAAATGGGACTACTTAAAAGTGGCACTATTGAAGGCAACAGAAAATTGCATTAGGCTTGTCAGTAAAAGCAAAAAAAGGAAGAGACCACTGTGGTACTCAGCAGAAGTGGCCAAAATCATTAAAAACAAAAAGATAGCATTTAGGAATTATAAAAAAAAAAAAAACGAGGATGACAGACAAATTTATAAGATTAGGCAGAGAGAGGCCAAACAAGTTATAAGAGCTTCCAAAGCACAGGCAGAAGAGAAATTAGCTCAGTCAGGAAAAAAAGGCCAGAAGGCATTCTTCAGATACATAAATGAAAAAAGGAAACTAAAACAAGGAATTACCAAATTAAAAACAAAAGAAGGAATGTATATAGAAGAAGATAAAGAACTAGCTGACTGCCTCAATGAATATTTCTGTTCAGTTTTTACAAAGGAAAATGAAGGAGAAGGACCTCAGTTAGGAAAGAAGACTAATGAATCTTTTGATGCATGTGTCCTTACAGAGGAAGAGGTTCTAAGTCAGCTGTCTAAAATTAATACAAATAAGTCACAGGGGCCTGATGGGATACACCCAAAGCTATTAAAAGAGCTCAGCGTTGAACTAGCAAAACCATTAACAGATTTATTTAACCAATCGCTGGCAACAGGAGTCGTCCCAGAAGATTGGAAATTAGCAAATGTTGTGCCCATTCATAAGAAAGGTAGTAGGGAGGAATCGGGCAACTATAGGCCAGTAAGCCTGACATCAATAGTGGGGAAATTAATGGAAACCATACTTAAGGAGAGGATTGTGGAACATCTAAAATCCCATGGATTGAAAGATGAAAAACAGCATGGGTTTACTTCAGGGAGATCATGTCAAACTAATCTTATTGATTTTTTCGATTGGGTGACTAAAATAATAGATGGAGGAGGTGCAGTAGACATCGCTTATCTAGACTTCAGTAAGGCTTTTGATACTGTCCCACATAGAAAGCTTATCAATAAAGTGCAGTCTTTGGGCTTGGACTCCCATATTGTTGAATGGATTAGGCAGTGGCTGAGGGACAGGCAACAGAGGGTTGTAGTCAATGGAGTATATTCAGACCAAGGTCTTGTTACCAGTGGGGTACCTCAGGGATCTGTTCTGGGACCCATATTGTTTAATATCTTTATCAGCGAAATTGCAGAAGGCCTCGATGGTAAGGTGTGTCTTTTTGCTGATGACACAAAGATTTGTAACAGGGTTGATGTTCCTGGAGGGATACACCAAATGGAAAAGGACTTAGGAAAACTAGAGGAATGGTCAAAAATATGGCAACTAAAATTTAATGTTGATAAGTGCAAGATAATGCACCTGGGCCGTAAAAACCCAAGAGCAGAATATAAAATCAGTGATACAGTCCTAACCTCAGTATCTGAGGAAAGGGATTTGGGGGTCATTATTTCAGAAGACTTAAAGGCAGGCAGACAATGTCATAGAGCAGCAGGAAATGCTAGCAGAATGCTTGGGTGTATAGGGAGAGGCATTACTAGTAGAAAGAGGGAGGTGCTCATGCCGCTCTACAGAGCACTAGTGAGACCTCATTTGGAGTATTGTGCTCAGTACTGGAGACCATATCTCCAGAAGGATATTGATACTTTGGAGAGAGTTCAGAGAAGAGCTACTAAACTGGTACATGGATTGCAGGATAAAACTTACCAGGAAAGATTAAAGGACCTTAACATGTATAGCTTGGAAGAAAGACGAGACAGAGGGGATATGATAGAAACTTTTAAATACATAAAGGGAATCAACAAAGTAAAAGAGGAGAGAATATTTAAAAGAAGAAAAACTGCTACAAGAGGACATAGTTTTAAATTAGAGGGGCAAAGGTTTAAAAGTAATATCAGGAAGTATTACTTTACTGAGAGAGTAGTGGATGCATGGAATAGCCTTCCTGCAGAAGTGGTAGCTGCAAATACAGTGGAGGAGTTTAAGCATGCATGGGATAGGCATAAGGCCATCCTTCATATAAGATAGGGCCAGGGGCTATCCATAGTATTCAGTATATTGGGCAGACTAGATGGGCCGAATGGTTCTTATCTGCCGACACATTCTATGTTTCTATGTTCTATGTTTCTAGTCCTGGTGACTAGGGATGAGCGAATCGACTTCGGATGAAACATCCAATGTCGATTTGCATAAAATTGTTTCATTACTGCATGGAGCGTGCGCTCCGTACACTATTAGAATGTATTGGCTCCGATGAGCCAAAGTGATTACTTTGCGAAATCTAGAAATTGATTTATACTTTAAAAAACCAATTCCTGAACTCGGGTTTGGTTCCAAGTGGTGTCCAAGTGGTGTTTTTTTTACAGTATACTGTAAATCAATTTCTGAAGTTTCTATGCAAAGTCTCGCTAGTAGAGTTGAGCGGACACCTGGATGTTCGGATTTGGCAGGTTCGGCCGAACTTGAAAAAAAAGTTCGGGTTCGGGACCCGAACTTGACCCCGAACCCGAACCCCATTGAAGTCAATGGGGACCCGAACTTTTGGGCACTAAAATGGCTCTAAAATAGTCCTGGAAAGGGCTAGAGGGCTGCAAAAGGCATCAAAATGTGCTTAAGAGCATGACAACTGTTCTGCAAACAAATGTGGATAGGGAAATGGCTTAAAATAACAGAAAATACAGAAAGATTAAAAATAACAATCAGGATCTAGGAGTAGGAGGTTGAGGATGCGGTGGATGGGTGGATGTGGCGGTGTAGGTTGACGTGGCGGTGTAGGTGGAAGCGGCGGTGAAGGAGGAATAGGTAGCCAACACTGATTTGTGTTATTTATTGGGACATATAACAAAATAAAACTAAGAATAAGTGCACTTGAGTACAAGAATGGATGGTTGAGGCTGGTATAAATGTCTATTCTGCACAAGGTACGGACAAGTCCTGTGGGATCCATGCCTGGTTCATTTTAATAAACGTAAGCTTGTCCACATTGGCTGCGGCCTGTGATAATGCTCGCTGCCGTGCTAAACACACGTTCACACTATACACTGGCTGCAGGGCAGGTCAGCACCTCCAAGGATGACAAAGCTTTTCCACATTTGGGCCATGCTAACCCTGCCTTCTCAGGTGCTGGCGGTGCCCCAGCTGCCTTGGCGACCTCTTCCTCCTCCTCTGCCTTCGCCTTGTGCTTCCACTGTGCCCCCGCTGTCAGGTGGGAATGCTATCATCAGCGTGCGCTTGTAGTCGCGCATCTTCCGATCAGTAACAGATGTTTTCACTCAATTTAGTTCCCTGTCAGCAATGCAGAGCAGGGGTTCATTCACGGCAAAAGGGGGTTCATGTCACCCAGCAATACAACAGAGGATTTTGAGCAATTTAGGCCCCTGTCACCCAGGCACAGCAGGGGTTTGTATATGCCAAAAATGGTAAAATGTCACCCGACAATTGAAAATAAGAATTTTTTCAATTTAGGGCACTAAAATTGACATTTTTTTGAATTAAAATGGCTCTAAAATAGTCCTTGAAAAGGCTAGAGGGATGTAAAAGGCAGTAAAATGTGCTTTCGAGCATGGCAACTGCCTTTAAACAAATGTGGATAGGGAAATAACTTAAAATGAAATAAAATAACTAAAAATTACAAATTATTAACCTGCAACTCAGAGAAGGAGGTGGATATGGAGTCGGAGGTTGAGGAGGCGGTGAATGTGGTGTTGTAGGTGGAGGCAGCATGGAGGAGGAACAGGTAGCCAACAATGTTTTTTTTTATTTTTTATTGGGGTAGGTAGCCCCCAAAATATTGGGAGAAATAATAAAAAAGAAAACAAAGAATCATTGCACTTGACTTGAGTACAAGAATGTATGTTTGATGGTGGTATAAATGTCTATTCTGCACAAGGTACAGACAAGTCTTGTGGGATCCATGCCTGGTTCATTTTAATGAACGTGAGCTTGTCCACGTTGGCTGTGGACAGGCGGCTGCGTCTGTCTGTAATGACGCCTCCTGCCGTGCTAAATACACGTTCAGAGAGTACACTGGCTGCAGGGCAGGCCAGCACCTCCAAGGCATACAGGGCAAGCTCTGGCCATGTGGACAATTTAGAGACCCAGAATTTGAATGGGGCAGAACCATCAGTCGTACGTGTAGGCGTGTGCACAGGTACTGTTCCACCATGTTGTTCAAATGCTGCCTCCTGCTAATACGCTCCATATCAGCAGTTGGGGACGGTTGTTGCGGCGAGGTGACAAAGCTTTTCCACATGTCGGCCATGCTAACCCTGCCTTCTGAGGTGCTGACACAGCTGCGTTGGCGACCTCTTCCTCCTCCTCTGCCTTAGCCTTGTGCTTCCACTTGTCCCCCGGCGTCAGTCAGGAATGCTCTCAGGAGCTCGTCTACCAGCATGCGCCTGTAGACGCGCATCTTCCGATCACGCTCCAGTGAGGGAATTAAGGACGGCACATTGTCTTTGTAACGGAGATCCAGCAGGGTGGCCACCCAGTAGTCAGCACAGGTTAAAATGTGGGCAAATCTGCAGTCGTTGCGCAGGCACTGCAGCATGTAGTCGCTCATGTGTGCCAGGCTGCCCAGAGGTAATGACAAGCTGTCCTCTGTGAGAGGCGTCTTGTCTGCGTCCTCCGTATCCGCCCAGCCACGCACCAGTGATGAGGCCGAGCTGCGTTGGATACCACCCCGCTGTGAACATGCTTCATCCCCATCCTCCTCCTCATCCTCCTCCTCCTCGTCCGCCAGTAGTGGGCCCTGGCTGGCCAAATTTGTACCTGGCCTCTGCTGTTGCAAAAATCCTCTTTCTGAGCCACTTCTAAAAGACTGGCCTGAAAGTGTTAGAGATGACCCCTCTTCCTCCTCCTCATCCTGGGCCACATCCTCTTCCATCATCGCCCTAAGTGTGTTCTCAAGGAGACATAGAAGTGGTATTGTAACGCTGATAACGGAGTCATCGCCACTGGCCATGTTGGTGGAGTACTCGAAACAGCTCAACAGGGCACACAGGTCTCGCATGGAGGCCTGGTCATTGGTGGTGAAGTGGTGCTGTTCCGCAGTGCGACTCACCCGTGCGTGCTGCAGCTGAAAGTCCACTATGGCCTGCTGCTGCTCGCACAGTCTCTCCAGCATGTGCAAGGTGGAGTTCCACCTCGTGGGCACGTTGCATATGAGGCAGTGAGCGGGAAGGCCGAAGTTATGCTGTAGAGCAGACAGCCGAGCGGCGGCAGGATGAGAACGCCGGAAGCACAGACGGCCCACACTTTATGCAGCAGCTCAGACATGTCGGGGTAGTTGTGAATGAATTTCTGCACCACCAAATTCAGCACATGCGCCAGGCAAGGGATGTGCGTCAAACCGGCTAGTCCCAGAGCTGCAACGAGATTTCGCCCATTATCGCACACCACCAGGCCGGGCTTGAGGCCCTCTGGCAGCAACCACTCGTCGGTCTGTTGTTCTATACCCCACCACAACTCCTGCGCGGTGTGGGGCCTGTCCCACAAACACATCGGTTTCAAAATGGCCTGCTGACGTTTACCCCTGGCTGTGCTGAAGTTGGTGGTGAAGGTCTGTCGCTGACCGGGTGAGGAGGTGGTAGAAGAGGAGGAGGAAGCCGAGTAGGAAGAGGAGGCAACAGGAGGCAAAGAATAATGCCCTGCGATCCTTGGCGGCGGAAGGACGTGCGCCAAACAGCTCTCCGCCTGGGGCCCAGCCGCCACTACATTTACCCAGTGTGCAGTTAGGGAGATATAGCGTCCCTGGTCGTGCTTACTGGTCCACGTATCTGTGGTTAGGTGGACCTTGCCACAGATGGCGTTGTGCAGTGCACACTTGATTTTATCCGATACTTGGCTGTGCAGGGAGGGAACGGCTCTCCTGGAGAAGTAGTGGCGGCTGGGAACGACGTACTGTGGGACAGCAAGCGACATGAGCTGTTTGAAGCTGTCCGTCTCCACCAGCCTGAATGACAGCATTTCAAAGGCCAGCAGTTTAGAAATGCTGGCATTCAGGGCAAGGGATCGAGGGTGGGTAGGTGGGAATTTACGCTTTCTCTCAAATGTTTGTGAGATGGAGAGCTGAACGCTTCCGTGTGACATGGTGGAGATGCTTGGTGACGGAGGTGGTGTTGTTGGTGGCACATCCTCTGTTTGCTGGGCGGCAGGTGCCAACATTCCTCCAGAGGTGGAGGAAGAGGCCGAGGCAGCAGAAGAAGAGGGAGCAGGAGGGGCCTGAGCCCTTTCTTGGTTTTGTAGGTGCTTACTCCACTGCAGCCCGTGTCTTGCATGTAGATGCCTGGTCATGCAGATTGTGCTAAGGTTCAGAACGTTAATGCCTCGCTTCAGGCTCTGATGGCACAGCGTGCAAACCACTCGGGTCTTGTCGTCAGCACATTGTGTGAAGAAGTGCCATGCCAGGGAACTCTTTGAAGCTGCCTTTGGTGTGCTCGGTCCCTGTTGACGGTGACTAGTAGCAGACCTCATCGTCCCCTGCATTGTCTTCCACCCAGTATTCCTCCCTGACCTCCTTTTCGGTCTGCACACTGCAGAAAGACGCAGCAGTTGGCACCTGTGTTTCGTCATCATCAGAGACATGCTGAGGTGGTATTCCCATGTCCTCATTAGGAAACATAAGTGGTTGTACTTCAGTGCATTCTATGTCTTCCACCCCTGGGGAAGGCCTAGGTGGATGCCCTTGGGAAACCCTGCCAGCAGAGTCTTCAAACAGCATAAGAGACTGCTGCATGACTTGAGGCTTAGACAGGTTCCGCGATATGCACGGGGGTAATGTGACAGACTGATGGGCATGGGTTTCAGGCGCCATCTGTGCGCTTTCTGCAGAAGACTGGGTGGGAGATAATAATGTGAACGTGCTGGATCCACTGTTGGCCACCCAATTGACTAGCGCCTGTACTTAGAAGCATAGAATGTGTCGGCAGATAAGAACCATTTGGCCCATCTAGTCTGCCCAATATACTGAGTACTATGGATAGCCCCTGGCCCTATCTTATATGAAGGATGGCCTTATGCCTATCCCATGCATGCTTAAACTCCTTCACTGTATTTGCAGGAAGGCTATTCCATGCATCCTCTACTCTCTCAGTAAAATAATACTTCCTGATATTACTTTTAAACCTTTGCCCCTCTAATTTAAAACTATGTCCTCTTGTAGCAGTTTTTCTTCTTTTAAATATTCTCTCCTCTTTTACCTTGTTGATTCCCTTTATGTATTTAAAAGTTTCTATCATATCCCCTCTGTCTCCTCTTTCTTCCAAGCTATACATGTTAAGGTCCTTTAATCTTTCCTGGTAAGTTTTATCCTGCAATCCATGTACCAGTTTAGTAGCTCTTCTCTGAACTTTCTCCAAAGTATCAATATCCTTCTGGAGATATGGTCTCCAGTACTGCGCACAATACTCCAAATGAGGTCTCACTAGTGCTCTGTAGAGCGGCATGAGCACCTCCGGCCTTACCATCCTTAGAACGGCATTAGGCCCGACCAAATATCGCTGTAGATTCTGGCGGCTACTGGGACCTGAGGTAGTAGGTTCAGTAGGGCGTGTAGCTGTGGCAGAATGGCTACGTCCTCTCCCTGCACCAGAGGCTCCACCAACACCACCATCACGACCATGACCGTGTCCCTTATTAGATGTTTGCCTCATAGTTAGCGTTCACAAAGCAAAGTAAAAAGTGGTTAAGTATGTTAAAAATAATTAACCGCCAATATAAACCCTGATGTAGGGTATTGCACTCAATTTATTGTATTTTTTTTACTCTATTTGACAGCGGTATTTGTGGCCTAAATGTGACACTTACTTATGCACGTCTTATCCCAGATGTGCAGTATATCAGAGGGTTTTTTCACCCCAGTATGCCAAAGCCGTATTTATGGCCTAAATGTGACAGTCACTTATGCACGTCTAATCCCAGATGTGCAGTATATTAGAGTTTTTTTTTTCCCTAACCAAAAAGCTGTATTTCTGTCCTAAATGTGACAGTGACTTATGTACGTGTAATCACAGATGTGCAGTATATTAGAGGCTTTTTTCACCCTAACCAAAAAGCTGTATTTCTGTCGTAAATGTGACAGTCACTTATGCTTGTCTTATCCCAGATGTGCAGTATTTTAGAGGGTTTTTTCACCCTAACCAAAAATCTGTATTTCTGTCCTAAATGTGACAGTCACTTATGCACGTGTCATCACAGATGTGCAGTATATTAGAGGGTTTTTTCACCCCAGTAACCAAAAAGCTGTATTTCTGTCCTAAATATGACAGTGACATATGCACGTGTAATCACAGATGTGCAGTATTTTAGAGGCTTTTTTCACCCTAACCAAAAAACTGTATTTCTGTCCTAAATGTGACAGTCACTTATGCTTGTCTAATCCCAGATGTGCAGTATATTAGAGGGTTTTTTCACCCCAGTATGCCAAAGCTTTATTTCTGGACTTGCAGACATGCAGATATCCTGTGCTGGTGCACTATCATTGCATAAAATGGCTGCCGATCATGTATTGATATTGACTAACTGAAGAAAAAAAAGTTTGTTTTCAGTAGTAGTTGGCTCAGGGCAGGCTTAAAAAAATTGTGCACTGCACCCACAAAGCACTTTTTCTGTAGATCGCTGAGTACATAAACCAGTTCTTGATAAGATTTCTCCCTGATCTCTCCCTCACAGCAGCTGCAGCCTCTCCCTACACTAATCCGAGCAGAGTAACGGGTGGCACTACGTGACTCCAGCTTAAATGGAGGCTGGGTCACATGCTGCAGTTGGCCAATCACAGCCATGCCAATAGTAGGCATGGCTGTGATGGCCTTTTGGGGCAAGTAGTATGACGCTTTTTGATTGGCTGCTTTGCAGCCTTTCAAAAAGCGCCATAAAAATCGCCGAACACCGAACCCGAACTTTTACGTAAATGTTCGGGTTCGGGTGCCGAGAACCCTAAAGTTTGGTACGAACCAGAACTTTACAGTTCGGGTTCGCTCAACTCTACTCGCTAGACTTCGAGAAGTAATAACTTTGGTTCTGTACAGTATTGAAATTAAGTTTTATGCGAATCAGATGATTCATCTGAAGCCGATTCGCTTATCTCTACTGGCGACTGACAAATAATGTGGCCTCCTCAAAGGGCCTGAGAAAACAGCAGGTTTCATGCATGAGCTGTCAATGGCTGACATCAAAGTTACACAGGGGAGTACTCCTGTCCGTTTGGATCATCAAGAAATCGTTTATGGCCTTTCTCTGTTTGTATAGTCGGTCCTACATATGAAAGGTGGAATTCCAATGGGTGGAAATGTCGCATATCAGCCTATGTTGGGGGATGCGGTTCTGCCACTGCAGCTCAAGGACGGTGTGCTTTGCGGTGTACGAGTGGTTGAAGTGCATGCAAAGTTTCCTGGCCATTTTTAGGATGTCTTGTGGATGGGTGGAAGACTTCAGGAACTGATTGACAACCAGATTGAACACGTGTGCCATGCAGGGCACATGGCTCAGCCATCCTTGACGCAGCGCCGACACCATGTTCTTCCCGTTGTTGGTCACCATGGTTCCGATTTTGACTTGTCATGGTGAAAGGCAGGATTTGATTTCTTGATGAAGGACACACAGCTGTTTCTCCCCTGTGTGACTCCGTTCACCCAGGCAAACGAGGTGTAGAACAGTGTGACACCGTTGTGCCCTGCACATGTGGTATGCTGGAGGAGCACTGTGAATTGTCCCTGCAGTGGAGGCTGAGGACACGGTGGAGGATGAGGAGGTAGAGGCGGACATTGTCGCACGACCAACGGCGTGAGAACCTGGAGGCGGAAGCGGCATCACCTGGCCAAGTTGCTGGTGTGGCTGGGCAGGAACCACATTTACCCAGTGGACCGTAAAGGACATATATTGTCCTTGACCATAGTTTCAGCTATCAACCAATTTTCTTAAAAAAGGCTGTATAGCAAACTAATTTCACCACTGAATGGTTAATCGGCGTAATTCGGTTAATACAGAAGAAGGTCTACAATCGCCAATCAATTTTCCCCATAACGGCTGTTTCACAAAAACATGTCACCACTGAATGGCTAATCAACGTAATATGGTTCATACAGAAGAAAATGTACCTGCGTCTTATGGGGTGAATACTAATGAGCGCTTCCATTATAGAAGTGCTCATTAGTACCAGAGGACCTGGAAGCGGTGAAGGCTCTGTACTCACCGCTTCCTGGTCCTCGCCTGTGCATGCAGTGGCTGCGCACAGCAAGAGGGCGCTCTGTGATCTCATGCTGTGCATGCTGTTTCACAGCACAGCCGACAGCAGGAGGAAGAAGAGCACTGGAGAAGTGGAGCAGCGGCATATGGAGAAGGAGAGGTAAGTGATTTTTTTTTTATTTTGTGATCTGAGGCTAGGGGGCTGATGACATATGGCTGGGGGCTGCTGAATTATGGCTAGGGGCTGATCACATATGACTGGGGGCTGATCACATATGGCTGGGGGCTGATTACATATGGCAGGGGGCTGATTACATATTGCTGGGGGCTAATGAGTCATGGGGGACTTATATTAAGGCATTGGGGTCTGAGCTGAGGTCTGATCTCTTATTAACATTAGGGATATGATTGGGGCTGTGAGCTGAGGTCTGATTAATATTGGGGGTCTGATTGAGGCTGTGTGCTGAGGTCTAATGAATTTTTTTTTTTTATTATTGTCCTCCTATAATACCTAGGTGTGTCTTATGGGCCAGTGCATCTTATAGGGGCGAAAAATATGGCAACTGCACCGCTGAACGGCAAATATATTTTTCTTTCGTCACTAATACACAACAAAAAGGGCTGTAATTTTTGCACTTCACCACACAACGGCTAATAAACCCTTTTCCCCCACAAATACAAGCAAAAAAATGCTTTAGAACATATAACTGCACCGCACAAGGGCAAATAGACTTAGAAACATTTCCTTGCAATAAACCCTGTTAATGCCTGTATCAAACAGCACTTGCATACTAATAAGAACGGTTTGCTGGAATTACAGAGCTGTACAATTTGGATCCCCAGTCAGTGCAGCAAGGTGTAATAGGATTGTTCCCATTACCCAGGCGGTAACCTCCCCTACTGAACCCTGTTCAACATAAACGCTGTGGAATGATTGCTCCCTATCCTTTCCCTACACCTTGAATAATCTTTCCCTGAACTTCTAAATTGTTTTTTCAGCACAATGAAGTCTTTCCTAGCACTGTCCCTAGCGCCTGCTGACGTCTCTCCCTGCACTAAGTACACTGGAAAATGGCAGAATCAAAGATGGCTGAGGCTATTTATAGGGCTGTGACATCACAGGGCTGGCTGCTGATTGGCTGCATGCATGGCATTATGGGTGATCCCACCTTCCCAGAGTTCCTTGCTCCATGTCCTCACACGTGCAGCAGCTATTTTAGGAAAAAATGTGATTCGTTACCACGAAGCATGAGGAAATTCAGATTCGTTCAAATCAAATTTTTCCTGAAATTCGGATCGAATTCCACTTTGTCAGCTTTGATTCGCTCATCTCTAGTTATAAAGAGTGTGCCTATGTGTTCTACACTGCTCATATATGTGACAGGTATGAATAGTGATCTTATGACCATTGTAATATGAGCAAAGTAGTATATTCCCACTTTCCTGCAGCCTACACACCCCTTTCCTGAAAATTCCATCTAATAAGGGTATGCTCACAAATGGCAAATTTGTTACTGAAGTTTCTACAATTGTCCCATTCATCTGAATGCAGAAATCCATGTATTGGAAGTTTCTGTAAAAGACCTGCAGTGTGCGAATAACGTATTCCCCAAATCTTCACATACCTGCCCAGTCATGTCTTAAATGGTAAATATTAGACCATTAGCAGAGGGAAGATGGGAATGTAGCTGCATGCAACCGGATCCGACTACAGATGAGCGAATTTCTAGAAATTAGTTTCGTCTTTGACTTTACCCAAATGCTTAAATTGCCCTAAGAATTGGTGTATAGCACTATAAGGTCTACCAGGTGTCATATTTTTCTCTTAAAAACAGAGGAAAATATGATTGAGTGAAATAGAGAGAGAATCTTATTAAGAAAAAGCACTGATTGAACAGTTCAAGGCTACCACCAGGGGAAAATCTTATTATGAAAAAGCACTGATTAAAAAGTTTGAGGCTACCATTCGATCTTCTCCTGTTGGTAGCCTCGAACTGTTCAACCAATACATTTTTCATAAAAAGATTTTCATCTTGTGGGAGCCTCAATCTTTTCGATCAGTGCTTTATCTCAAAGGAAAGCAAATTTTTATACCTTTGGATTTCTGGGAAATATATTCAAATTAACTTTTGTTCCAAAAAGATGAGACACTTAGCCTATTTCATGCCAGTAGAAGTAAGATATGCAAATTTACATGTATGTCTCCCAGAAAGCAGATCTGACTGGATCTACAAAAGCAATGACTGGACTACAGTAGTCCTCATGCATACTAGATGGCCTGCCTAATGAGAAAGACCACCCCTAATAGCACCCCAAGGTCACTCAGCTAACTAAGGCAATTGAGACACTCAGCACACTTGCCCTTTTGAAAGAGATCTATCTTTCACAGTTTAGTCAGAGAAATGTATTACTGGGACTTTCAATATTCTTGGCTTGCACGTCTCACTCAGAAAAGAATTACACATGGGTCTCTTTAATTCATCAGAAACAAATCACAACAAAATTTAGTTTGTTAGAATCTGAATTGTTTGGTTTGCATAGCTCCCCACTTGGAAGATGGAAGGTACAATTAAAAATGGCTTTGGAGTTCTCACAAATGGCAACAGACATAATAGTTACAGTCTCGTGGGGCAACTGGCACTTAGTTACAAGTCTCTCAGTGAAGACAAAAGCAATAGGTTAAATAGGTACCCTGTCTTTTTAAGTAACAATATCTCACCTCTCTCTGACTTTTGTGGTATAAAACATCCTGGGCTGTTCTCCAACAGGTTTCAGTATCTCGGTCCTAGAAACAACTGTGCACACTTTTTACTGTCTCTCAACAGTTTCAGTATCTCTCTTCGAGAAACTTACAATTGCTGCTTACACTTCGACAGGCTGACTGGTGTTTGTGGTTCTGACCTGTCTTCTCCATAGGTCTATAGATTAGGGTGGCCACTTGCAGAACCCCGAAAAGGAAGACATTGTATCGGGGATAGTGGCACACAATAGTTTAATACTACATTATGCAGATACAGTCCTGATCAAAAGTTTAAGACCACTTGGAAAATGGCAAAAAATCATATCTTACATTGTTGGATCTTAACAAGGTTCCAAGCAGAGCTTCAACATGCAACAAGAAGAAATGAGAGTGAGACAAAAAAATATTGAGCATTCAATTAATTGAAAATAACAATTAAACTGAAACAGGCTGTTTTTCAGCTGATCCAAATTTTAGGACCACATGCCTTTAAAAGGCCAAATCTGTGCAAAGATGTGGATTCATTGTCATTTTCTGTCAGGTAGTCACACGTTGTAATGGCAAAGGCAAAAAAACTCTCCCTTTTTGAACGTGGTCGGGTTGTTGAACTGCATAAGCAGGGTCTCTCACAGCGCACCATCGCTGCTGAGGTGGGACGCAGTAAGACAGTCATTTGGAATTTCTTAAATGATCCTGAGGGTTATGGAACAAAAAAGTCAAGTGGAAGACCCAAAAAAATATCACCAGCACTGAGCAGGAGGATCCAATTGGCTGTCCGTCAAGACACTGGACGATCCACGACCCAAATTAAGGCCCTTACTGGTGCTGACTGCAGCCCCATAACCATCAGATGGCATCTGAGACTCAAAGGGATTCAAAAACAAAAAAACGTCTTCAAAGACCTCGTCTCCTTGAATGCCACAGAACTGCTCGTTTGGACTTTGCAAGACAGCACCAAACATGGGACATTCAAAGGTGGAAGAAAGTTTTATTCTCTGATGAGAAAAAATGTAACCTTGATGGTCCTGATGGTTTCCAACGTTACTGGCATGACAAGCAGATCCCACCTGAGATGTTTTCTACGTGCCACAGTGGAGGAGGCGCCATAATGGTCTGGGGTGCTTTTTCGTTCAGTGGAACAATGGAGCTTCAGGAAGTGCAGGGGCGTCAAACGGCCGCTGGCTATGTCCAGATGTTGCAGAGAGCATTCCTCATGACTGAGGGCCCTCATCTGTGTGGTAACGTCTGGGTTTTTCAACAGGACAACGCTACAGTACACAATGCCCGCAGGACAAGGGACTTCTTCCAGGAGAATAACACCACTCTTTTGGCCCATCCTGCGTATTCCCCTGATCTAAATCCAATTGAGAACCTTTGGGGATGGATGGCAAGGGAAGTTTACAAAAATGGACAACAGTTCCAGACAGTAGATGGCCTTTGTGCGGCCGTCTTCACCACTTGGAGAAATGTTCCCACTCACCTCATGGAAACGCTTGCATCAAGCATGCCGAAACAAATTTTTGAAGTGATCAACAATAACGGCGGAGCTACTCATTACTGATTTCATGTTTGAAAGTTGGATTTCTGTTTTAGGGGGGTTTAGTTTTTTTTTGGAGTTGTGGTCCTAAACTTTTGATCAGCTGAAAAACAGCCTGTTTCAGCCTGAGTCTGTCAGACTGTCACTGGCACCTCCGCAGTTGTCCGCAACCCATGAGATGAGGTCCTGTCCTGGTCCCGTCTCCCACGCCGCGCTCCTCTGTTCCCAACTTCCAGTTCCCGGGCCCGGCTAACGTACACTGATAATTTTGACGTAAGTGCGCAGTGTGTGTGCTGCCAGGCCCTGCTTCCAAGTGACCATGCCTGAGCGGACCAAAAAGGAGGACTTTTGGCCCTCTGTCCTGGCCTTTTGCCGGACAGAGGACCAGGCATCCAAAAACCGGACTGTCCGGCCTAAAACCAGACGTCTGGACACCCTACTATAGATGCTTCAGGGTGCAGGAGCTAGGAAGTGCAAGTCAGCTACTATATCTCTTCTCTTTCCTTCCTCTCTCCATTCCTACCACTTGGAACCGAACCCGAGTTCGGGAAATTGTTTTTTACAGTATAAATCAATTTCTAAAGTTATTATGTGAAGTCTTGAAAGACTTTGAGAAGTAATAACTTTGGATCGTCGGAGCCAATACATTCTAATACTGTACGGAGTGCTCGCTCCGTACAGTATTGAAACATAGTTTTATGCGAATCGACTTCGAATGTTTCATCCGAAGTCTATTTGCTTATCCCTACTTATAACGCTTCAGCGCTGATGTACAGTCAGGTCCATAAATATTGGGACATGGACACAATTCTAACATTTTTTGGGTCTATACACCACCACAATAGATTTGAAATAAAACAAACAAGATGTGCTTTAACTGCAAACTGTCAGCTTTAATTTGAGGGTATTTACATCCAAATCAGGTGAACGGTGTAGGAATTACAACAGTTTGCATATGTTCCTCCCACTTGTTAAGGGACCAAAAGTAATGGGACAGAATAATCATCATAAATCAAACTTTCACTTGTTAATACGTGGTTGAAAATCCTTTGCCGTCAATTACAGCCTGAAGTCTGGAACGCATAGACATCGCCAGACGCTGGGTTTCATCCCTGGTGATGCTCTGCCAGGCCTCTACTGCAAATGTCTTCAGTTCCTGCTTGTTCTTGGGGCATTTTCTCTTCAGTTTTGTCTTCATCAAGTGAAATGCATGCTCAATCGGATTCAGGTCAGGTGATTGACTTGGCCATTGCATAATATTCCACTTCTTTCCCTTAAAAAACTATTTGGTTGCTTTTGCAGTATGCTTTGGGTCATTGTCCATCTGAACTGTGAAGCGCCGTCCAATGAGTTCCAAAGCATTTGGCTGAATATGAGCAGATAATATTGCCCAAAAAACTTCAGAATTCATCCTGCAGCTTTTGTCAGCAGTCACATCATCAATAAATGCAAGAAAACCAGTTCCATTGGCAGCCATACATGCCCACGCCATGACACTACCACCACCATGCTTCACTGATGAGGTGGTATGCTTAGGATCATGAGCAGTTCCTTTCCTTCTTCATACTCTTCTCTTCCCATCACTCTGGTACAAGTTAATCTTGGTCTCATCTGTCCATAGGATGTTGTTCCAGAGCTGTGAAGGCTTTTTTAGATGTCGTTTGGCAAACTCTAATCTGGCCTTCCTGTTTTTGAGGCTCACCAATGGTTTACATCTTGTGGTGAACCCTCTGTATTCACTCTGGTAAAGTCTTCTCTTGATTGTTGACTTTGACACACATACACCTACCTTCTGGAGAATGTTCTTGATCTGGCCAACTGTTTTGAAAGGTGTTTTCTTCACCAGGGAAAGAATTCTTCGGTCATCCACCACACTTGTTTTCCGTGGTCTTCCGGGTCTTTTGGTGTTGCTGAGCTCACCGATGCATTCCTTCTTTTTAAGAATGTTCCAAACAGTTGTTTTGGCCACGCCTAATGTTTTTGCTATCTCTCTGATGGGTTTGTTGTGTTTTTTTCAGCCTAATGATGGCTTGTTTCACTGATAGTGACAGCTCTTTGGATCTCATCTTGAGAGTTGACAGCAACAGATTCCAAATGCAAATAGCAGACGTGAAATGAACTCTGGACCTTTTATCTGCTCATTGTAATTGGGATAATGAGGGAATAACACACACCTGGCCATGGAACAGCTGAGAAGCCAATTGTCCCATTACTTTTGGTCCCTTAACAAGTGGGAGGCACATATGCAAACTGTTGTAATTCCTACACCGTTCACCTGATTTGGATGTAAATACCCTCAAATTAATGCTGACAGTCTGCAGTTAAAGCACATCTTGTTTGTTTCATTTCAAATCCATTGTGGTGGTGTATAGAGCCAGAAATGTTAGAATTGTGTCGGTCCCAATATTTATGGACCTGACTGTATATAGTCTAGTTTCCTGAGCATGCCGGATTGGCTTATTTGTGACCCTTCTGAGGTACATCCCCTGTAGCCCCCTCCCCCACAATTATAACTCTGTCTTTGGCATGAAGACACATAAATCAGCACCCACCATTTTACATATCAACTTCCATACTCAAGTGAGGGGAAAAAGGCAGGGGATATGAATACGGAGGATCATGTGGCCTTAGGTGGAGCCCTTGTTGGCAGGCTTGTCCAAAATGCCTTGAAGTCATCCTTACAGCCAATCAGGAGGGACGATATTTACTTATCTATTAGGCAAAATGTATATTCCCAAGCACAGATGCCACTCTGAGCTGTGTATTTAACATGTTAATCACTCTTTGTATAATAAAATATATTTTTTTAAATAACAGGTCCCACGTTCTGTCTGTAGTGAGAGCTGTCATCTAGGATTTAGGAAATCAGCCATCGAAGGTCAACCTCCCTGCTGCTTTGAGTGCGTTCCCTGCCTACAGGGAGAGATCTCCAATCAGACAGGTAAGCACTATTACTAAGATCTTTTTTGGCTTACACAATTTTTTATTAAATATTTTTATTGAATTTTGTCTTCTAAACATACTATATGCCAGAACAAACCCTACCCCCTAACACGGACAGCATGAAATCAAATAGTAAACATTAACAGCAAGAGAAAGCAATGACATATTACATATTACTATATTACTATCAGGTACCCTGCTCAAAAGGAAAAGCACCACCAACAATATTTTTATGGAGATAAGTAGATGACAGTCCTGAGGTATCAAGCCATGGGACACAAATGGGTTCACATCTTTTCTCTGTTCCGCTTTTCATATAGACCTTCCTCTCCCACCCAATGAAATTATTAATTCTGGCTATATATTCAGTGCAGATTAGGGAAGTCGTTTGTAATCAGTGCAAGACAATGACCTTATGAACCTGGTCTAACATTCTAGTAATTCGTAAGAGTGGGCCATCCCCAAATCCCTACCATCCAAAATCCATAAGAAACATTATTTGGGGTCAACCTGGATATGAATTTTGAATACCTAAAATGTAGGCTGCAATAAATCCTTCCAATAGGACCTCCAAAGACAAAACTCCCACACCATTATTTTTAAGATTTTGTATTTTTCATGTATTTTTATTTAAAAAAATTATGAATTAGAAAACAAAATGTCTGTATCTGGCAGAAACCCAACCCTCATTATATACAAAATAATTGAAGCCGAAATAAGTGTCCACTATTGTACAAAAACTTAATCTTGATTGTCTTGCAGATTCTTTTAACTGTTTCAAATGTCCATGGGACCAATGGCCAAATCCAGAAAAATCCAGATGTCTCCCAAAACCCTTCGAGTTCCTGTCTTATGAGGAAGCATTAGGAGCTTCCTTAGCTGCATGCAGCTTGATCTCTTCCATTGTTCCTCTTCTTATTTTGAGACTTTTTGTAAAGAATAGAAAAACCCCTATTGTAAAAGCCAGTAATTATTCCCTGAGTTGTCTTCTGTTGGTCTCCCTTTGTCTCTGCTTCCTCTGCTCCTTAGGATTTATTGGTTACCCAGAACACAAGAAATGTCTCCTACGTCAAGTATCCTTCGGTCTGGTCTTCTCTCTCTCTGTTGGATGTATTTTGGCCAAGACAATCATGGTGGTTTTTGCTTTTATGGCCACCAGACCAGGGAGCAGTCTACGGAAATGGACTACATTCAGAGTTTCTTACTCTATTATATTCATTTTTTGTCTGCTACAGTTCATTCTATGTGTCACTTGGTTGTCCATTTCTCCTCCCTTTGCACAATATAACTCCAACATTAGACCTGAACTCATCGTTGTTGATTGCAATGAAGGATCTCCTATTGCCTTCTGGACCATGTTGGGTTATCTTTTTCTTCTGGCCACCATTAGTTTCATTGTAGCCTTCTTGGCTCGGAGACTTCCTGACAGCTTTAATGAAGCTCAGTTCATTACCTTCAGCATGTTGGCCTTCCTCAGTGTGTGGGTGTCTTATATCCCAGCCTCCATCAGTGCTCAGGGCAAGTACACAGTAGCTATGGAGATCTTTGCGATCTTAGCATCCAGCTGGGCTTTGGTTTTATGCATGTTTTTTCCTAAGTGTTTTTTTATACTATTTAGACCTGATATAAACTCCAAGGAAAATATAATGAGAAAAAACTAAGATAGCACCCTATATGTTCAATGAAACTCTTCATATTTGATTACTGCTATCTTTATGATGGTTACATGTTCTAATAAAAATGTATATTCCATCTACTGAGGGTGTTCAAAAAGTCTTTGTGTGACTTGTAGTCAATATCTAGGCATGCAATGCTTCTAGACTAGTAGGAGAAGGAGCAGGAGGCCTACTAAACCCTCCACAGGTGCATGCTTCTCAAGGCAGAAATCAATAAGGCATCAATTTCTATCATGATTATGTGAATATTTTTTTTATAAATTAAATAAAAATGTAATAATGTATTGTAAATTTTATTGCTAGGAAAATGTCAAATAAAATACATATTATATCAGAAGCTGAAATATTGGAGTTGAATGTGTTTTTCATAGCTAATATACATTGTACAGAGAGTAACACCTTCACATTAAAGGGGTTGTCCGCTTTATTTCTATTTTTATCTTTAGGATAGGTCACCAATATAAGACCGGTGGGGGTCCGACTCCCAACATCCTCCCAGATCAGCTGTTTGAACATAAGGCTGCGTTCTGTGCAAGCACTGCTTTTCCTTCATTGTTTACCTGATTGCCGTCGCAACCGCAGCAGTGAGGAGGTGTAATTACAAGTATGTCATCCCATTCTCTTCTATGGGACGGCTCCGTCCTATGAAGCACATTGGAACAGTGGTTGGAACAGGCTTGGTTGGCTCTCGCTGTACTGTCCTGCCCAGCCTCCAATGTCATCTCAGAGAGAATTTTAAGTGCAGCAGGTGACGTCTCATATAAAGTTGTCCTCCTCTAGTGTACAAAACATCACTTTTGTCAAAGTGAAGGAAGCAAGGATCTGTGAGGATTCTCACACACCTCTGGCTGAGGCCAATGAATAGATCTGCCATTGCTGACAGTGGCTATTTAGCGCCAGCCCCATCATACCACTGCCATTCTATGCCTAGCATCACATTCTGTACCGTATGCTGTTATTCCTTGTACTGCCATTCCCATTATGCCTAGATAACTCCCCCTACTACTACACACACACATTTATAGTCTTGTCTATTCCATGGTATGCTGCTACTGCAGCCGCTACTATTGCTGCCTCAAGGTAATATTATCCCTACACACCTTATCCTTTCTACTTCCACACTTAACTGCTGCTTCCCCCACCAAAAAGGGAGAATTTTTCGCGGCTGGTTCATAACAAACCACAATTTCTTCTGACAAATAAACTGAACAGGTTTGATTCGGGGCAACTCTTACGTTATTTTGTTAGTCCCTTGTTTTCACCCTTACTTCACTGTTGGGGAAAACCATGGAGTTAGCAGATGGAGTAGTCTTTGACCCATGTGGTCAAGAGAAAATGGTGCAGAGCACTGAGGGATTAGGCAAAACCATTGTCAGGGACAGACCAAGGTCTAGGCAGGCAGATTATGTGCTATCCGATAAACAATCCGAGGTCAGGACAGGCAGCTTATGGTCAATATAGAGCTCAGGCAGAAGTCAAGTTCAAGTCAAGCTCATGCAGAAGTCAAGTCAGGCAGCAATGGTCAAATCTTGAAAATGCGCAGACGTCAATAGCCAGGCAACATACAGCGCACCTTTGCAGAGAACTAGCAAGCTAGACAACCTATTTCTCAGCTACTTTCCCATAGGGGAATGTGCCTTAAGCACCCAAAGATGGGCAGCCATTGGCTGATGGGAATTAGGGTTCATGCATGCTGGCCCAATGTGTGGTGGAGGAGAGGCCTTGTTGGCAAGCAGGCGACAGTCTGCATGGAGAAACAGGACTACCAACCCTGGGGACTAGGCCAACAAGGAAGAAAAGGAAAGCAGAAGGAGATTCTGTGCCACCAGGAGTGAGAACACAGAAGCTGGTAATCAGAGCATGGCTGAAGGCCACCGCCAGAACACTATACCTCCTTAAACCCTCTTTCCTATTTGTCCTGGTTGCTGCAAAAAATCTCAAAAGAAGAACAAGAGCATTATTGTTTTCAGCCTGCTCCCAAGATCTTTCCTCAGTGCCAATCCACCAGGAAGATCCTACCTCTGACCTTCTTCATATCCAAAATGTCCTTGAGTTCATATTTATTCTCTGTGCCTAAAGAAGTAGGAGCAAGAACTGAACATCTGGAGTATTGGTAGTGATGGACAAACATCGTCTGGGACGATTCGCGCAAACGCAATCAAATGTTCGCGATCCACGCGTTCGCGGCGGGCCCCATTCACTTTAATGGCAGGCGAACCTGAAAAACCTTCAGCTCATATTTGCAATCAGCAAACACTTACTAGAAGTACACAAAAAGTCCCACAACATGGACAGTGATATACCAGAGTAGGATCAATGGCAAAAATTCCCACAAAAAAATATGTATTTTACTCAGGGGCCATTTTTATGCATCTTAAAGGGAAACTCTTAAAAATGTGCCCTGCTGGAGCCTAGAAAAATGTTATTTCCTATCGGTTTGATGTATACAAATGTGCAGCACTCCACGTTTTTGTATCCTGCAGAGTCCATATAAAAAATGCATACGCTAACGTAAAATGTTTTTCTACCATGGAACTGTATGGAGAACTGACGCCACTGTACGGCATCAGTCTGAGGCATCTGTTAACGCATACTTTTTTGGTATGCATTAAATGGATGGCAAAAATAGGATGTGAACCCAGCCGTAGTGTCAGAATAAGCACCAGTACACAGCGGAGCAGCGTTGGGCGGAGAGGGGAGGCCGCCATGTACTGACAGAGGACTGTGTTTCCCAAGGATCATTTTCTACTGGAAAATACAGGGCACCGTATAATACACTAGAATCTATATAATATAAAGATATTAGCCCTAACCCCGAATAATAATACAATTTGGTGGTCATTTATTATATAGAAATAAGTCTATGTTAGGCGTATTTCTGACACAAATTGTGGCGCAAAAGTCCTTAGCACCGCAATCTGCATATTTTTCTCGCTCGTGACAGGTCTAAAAAAGGATGTGTGGGCAGGGAAAGGGATACAGTTATGGCCATCCAGTTATTGGATACCACCGCCATACATTGACCGGATAACACCTCTGTACAGTGACCGGATAACACCGCCATACCGTGACCGGTTAAAAGGGTATAAGAGGGCACAGTACAGGAAATATCTAGGGGCACTGCACAGGGTGTGGTAAGAAGGCACAATGCAGGATATAAGGGGCCACAGTACGGGTTGCGGGGCACAGTCACATGACCCTGTGACATTAGAAGGTCTTTATGGTGCATGCGGTTCATACGCCACCATAATGAGAGGCAGAGGAGTGAGACAAGGGTGTGATTATGTGGCTAGAGATAAAAAATGTAGCTGTCGGCCAATAAAGGCCCCAAAAATTTGGCAATAGGCATTCACCTGACAGCAAAGAACTTTGGATTCTGTGGCTGGAGGTAAATTAGGCAGTCACAGGATAAATATGTAACTGTCGGCCAGTACAGGCCCCAAAAATTAAGCAATAGGCATTCACATGACAGCAAAGAACTTTGGATTCTGTGGCTGGAGGTACATTAGGCACTTACAGGATAAAAATGTAACTGTCGGCCAGTACAGGCCCCAAAAATTAGACAATACGCATTTACCTGACAGCAAAGAACTTTGGATTCTGTGGCTGGAGGTACATTAGGCAGTCACAGGATAAAATGTAACTGTCGGCCAGTACAGGCCCCAAAAATTAGGCATTCACCTGACATAAAAGACCTTTTATGCCGCTGTATATACATAAGGCAAAAAACATTCTTTGTTTTGGGTGGTGGCGGATATGTGTGGGCTGGCATGAGGAAATTCAATTACATGTGGTCATCACAGGTGTTGAATTCCTCCGAGATCCATGCCTCATTTATTTTTAAAAATGTGAGGTAGTCCACACTGTCGTGAGCTAGCTGAGTGCACTTATCGGTCACGATCCCCCCTGCTGCGCTGAACGTCCTTTCGGACAGGACACTCGACGAGAGACAAGCCAAGAGTTCCATGGCAAATTGTGCCAGCTCTGTCCACAGGTCAAGCCTGCACACCTAGTAGTCAGGGTTCCTTGCTTCTCAGAGCATTGGGCTGTTAACCTGATGTAGACGGACACCTGTTGGTCTAGGCTTTCCCTGAGGCTGGATCCAGAGGGCGGCTGTCGATAGGTTGGCTGAAAGAATGATCTCATATCCGAAGTGACCAACACATCTTCAAATCATCTTTTTGACGGCTCGGTAGGATTGGTACCTGCACCTGTTTCGCTGTGGGTGGAAATTCCTCTGCCAGTGCCCGCAACAGCAGAATGCAGCATCTCTCACAGCAAGGCCTGGAAATGCTGGTAACATGTCCGCCATTTTATGTTTAGTGTTTCGGGGGTCTAAGTACATTGCCACCCAGTACAGGTCCTTGACCTTTAAACTTTTTATATGGGGGTCCCTCTTCAAACATTGGAGCATGAAGGCCCCCATTTGCACTAAATTGGGAGCAGTGGACCACCCTGGCTTCTGCTTATCGCCCAGGAGAATGTCGTCCTCGGTCTCCTCCCCCAGCCACGGACAACACCAGGGATCCCCGAAAAGTTTAAAGCCTGCTCTTCCTACTGCTCCTCCTCCTCCTCCCCCCAGCAACCATCCTCCTCTGACTCCTTTTTCAGACTCCTGCTGACTTGTCTCAGATGTAGTAGCCCCCCTGGGAATTCATTCAGCATTGCGACTTCCTCATCTTCCAGCTCCTGCTCCTCGATGGCTTGATCAATGACATTACGCAATGCACACTCCAGAAAGAAACCGTAAGGTATGATGTCACTGATGGCGTCCTGGCTGAGACTGACCAGTTTGGTGATATCATCAAATGGCCGCAGAAGTCTGCATGCGTCGTGCATGAGCAGCCACTGGTGCGGTGAAAAGAAACCAAGCTCCCCAGAACCTGTCCTGCCGCAGAGTTCATATAGGTAGTCGTTAACGCCACGTTTCTCATGGAGCAGCCTATCAAGCATATACAAGGTGGAGTTCCAGCGCATCGGTAGTCACAAATCAGACATCTGACGGGCAAGTGGTGTCGCCGCTGAACGTCAGCAAGGCGAGCCATGGCCTTGTAAGATCTTATAAAATGGCCAGAGATTTTCCTGGCCTTCCGCAAGACGTCCTGGACCCCGGGGTATTTGGCAACGAATCGCTACACGACAAAGTTCAGGATGTGTGCCATGCACGGCACGTGTGTCATTTTGTCCTGTTTCAGCGTACTCAGCAGATTGGCACCGTTGTCACACACCACTTTTATCAAATTGAGCAGGGTTAGCCACTTATTGGCCTGTGACCGCAGAGCTGAAAGCAATGCAGGACCGGTGTGGCTCTTTGCTTCCAGGCACAACAGCCACAGCACAGCATTGCAACGTCTCACCTGGCACGTCGAATAGGTTCTGGGGAGCTTGAGGGGGGCAGCGGAAGGGCGGTAGCAGTGAAAACGGAGGAGTCAGTCAAGGAGCAGAAGGAGGATGGAGTAGGAGGAGAAGAAGAGTCAGGCCTGCATGCAATCTGTGGCGGTAGCACCAAATCCACACGGGTGCCACGGGTTGCATGCTTGACGACCGTCAGAAAGTTCTCCCAGTGGGCAGTAAAAGTTATGTACCTTCCCTGCTCGTGTTTGCTAGACCACGTGTCTGTGATCAGATGTATCTTGGCACCGATAGTTTGTGCCAGAGATAAATTCACTTGCCGCTAAACATGGCCATATAGCTCTGGGATGCCCTTCTGGGAGAAATATTTCCTTCGGGGGACCTTCCATTGCGGTATGCCAATGGCCACAAATGTTATAAAGGCCTCCAAGTCCAACAGTTTATATGGCAGTAGTTGGCGGGCTAGCAGTTCCGATAAGCCAGATGTCAGCTGTTGGTCAAGAGGGTTATTCGGCGTCAACAACTTTTTACGCTCGAACATTTGGGCAAAGGAAGCCTGCCTTCTGCCAGATGAACGCGACGACGGCACGGTGGAAGGTGGAGTGGAGAACAAATGGGAGGAGAGGAGAAGGAGAAGAGGCAGGACGTGGAGCGCTGAGAGTTTGGCTTTGTGGCTTCAGACGGCATTGCTACCACTGGGCTTGGTGATGGGAGGCCAGGTGCATTCTTAGGGCAGTCGACCCTAGGTGAGTGTTAAACTTACTGCGACTTATGCATTGAATTTGACAGCACAGGCTGCAGATGGCAACACTATTGTCAGCAGCTGAGACGTTAAAAAAAGCCCAAACTGCGGAGCCATGTGCCGGTGTCCTGGGAGCGCAAGATGTAACCGTGCATGGTGGATGGCTTGCTCCAGATACATTTGCAGTCTGCTTGTGCACTGTAAGTTCTGCCTGCTTCTCCTCCTTCTCATCCCTATCTGCTGCTCCATCTCTCCCTCTGAACTCCCCTCCTCTTCCTCTCTTGTGGGCACCCACGTGACGTCCATCAACATGTCTTCATCAACACCTTCACCACCACTGACATTAGAGATTTCAGAGTAGGCAGCAACAGCGGGGACCCCCCTCCTTGGGCTGATCTGGGTACTGTCGTCCAACAGCTGGGTGGCGGCCGATGCTACCTCCTCTTCCTCATCCGATGCCAAGAATGGCTGCGCATAGGTAAGGTCTGGAAAAGGATGGGGAAATAATTCCTCTGACTCGAGTGGAGGGGCTATGGTGGTGGTGGTGTCTTTGGGGGTGCACACAGCAGAGAGTGAGGAGGGTGCAGATACAGAGGATGAGGAGGGTGCAGAAGCGGAAGGCTGAGTGGCTCACTCAACCAACTCTGGTGCGCACTTTGAAGTTATCGCACGCGCCTTCTCCAACTTCCCACTTAGGCTCCGGCCTGGTGCACCTGCCCAACCCCTGTGGAAAGGTCTGCCTCTTCCTCTGCCTGTCATTTTCTAAATGACCCCTCTGCCTAAGTCCGTAGAGAAGAGCAGTATTTGTGGAAGAAGGTAAATCGCAACACTCAATCAGTATTTCATGGAAAATGGTATATAGCAATAGCACCCCTCAATCTGAATTTTGTGGAAGGAGGTATATGGCAAGCCTCAATCAGTATTTGTCAGAAACAAGTATATAGCACCCCTCAATCAGTATTTTGTGGAAGCAGGTGTATCGCAGCCCTCAATCAGTATTTGTGGAATAAGGTATATATAATTAGCACCCCTCAATCAGTATTTTGTGGAAGAAGGTATATGGCACCCCTCAATCAGTATTTGGCAGAAACAGGTATATAGCACCCCTCATTCAGTATTTGGCAGAAACAGGTATATAGCACCCCTCAGTCAGTATTTTGTGGAAGCAGGTGTATCGTAGCCCTCAATCAGTATTTGGTGGAAGAAGGTATATAGCAATAACACCCCTCAATCAGTATTTTGTGGAAGCAGGTGTATCACAGCCCTCAAACAGTATTTGGTGGAAGACGGTATATAGCAATAGCACCCCTCAATCAGTATTTTGTGGAAGAAGGTATATGGCACCCCTCAATCAGTATTTGGCGGAAACAGGAATATAGCACCCCTCATTCAGTATTTGGTGGAAACAGGTATATAGAAACCCTCAATCAGGATTTTGTGGAAGCAGGTGTATCGCAGCCCTCAATCAGTATTTGGAGGAAGAAGGTATATAGCAATAGCACCCCTTAATCAGTATTTTGTGGAAGCAGGTATATGGCACCCCTCAATTAGTATTTGGCAGAAACAGGTATATAGCACCCCTCATTCAGTATTTGGTAGAAACAGGTATATTGCACCCCTCAATCAGTATTTTGTGGAAACAAGTATATAGAACACTTTAATCAGTATTTTGTGGAAGAAGGTATATGGCCCCCCTCAATCAGTATTTGGCGGAAACAGGTATATGGCACCACTCAATCAGTATTTTGTGGAAGAAGGTATATGACACACCTAAATCAGTATTTGGCAGAAACAGGTATATAGCCCCCCTTAATCAGTATATTGTGGAAGCAGGTGTATCGTAGCCCTCAATCAGTATTTGGTGGAAGAAGGTATATAGCAATAGCACCCCTCAATCAGTATTTTGTGGAAGAAGGTATATGGCACCCCTCAATCAGTATTTGGCGGAAACAGGTATATATCACCCCTCAATCAGTATTTGGCGGAAACATGTATATGGCACCCCTCAATCAGTATTTTGTGGAAGCAGGAATATGGCACCCCTCAATCAGCATTTTGCAGAAACAGGTATATGGCACCCCTTAATTTGTATTTGGCAGAAACAGGTATATAGCACCCTTCAGTCAGTATTTGGTAGAAACAGGTATATGGCACCCCTCAATCAGTATTTGGCGGAAACAGGTATATGGCACCACTCAATCAGTATTCTGTAGAAGATGGTATATGGCACCCCTCAATCAGTATTTGGCGGAAACAGGTATAAAGCACCCCTCATTCAGTATTTGGCAGAAACAGGTATATAGCACCCCTCAATCAGTATTTTGTGGAAGCAGGTGTATCGTATCCCTCATTCAGTATTTGGTGGAAGAAGGTATATAGCAATAGCACCCCTCAATCAGTATTTTGTGGAAGAAGGTATATGGCACCCCTTAATCAGTATTTGGTGGAAACAGGTATATGGCACTCAATCAGTATTTTGTGGAAGCAAGTGTATCGCAGCCCTCAATCAGTATTTGGTGGAAGAAGGTATATAGCACCCCTCAATCAGTATTTGGCAGAAACATGTATATATCACCCCTCAATCAGTATTTGGCGGAAACAGGTATATGGCACCCCTCAATGAGTATATTGTGGAAGTAGGTGTATCACAGCCCTCAATCAGTATTTGGGGGAAGACAGTATATAGCAATAGCACCCCTTAATCAGTATTTTGTGGAAGAAGGTATATGGCACCCCTCAATCAGTATTTGGCGGAAACTGGTATATAGCACCCCTCAATTAGTATTTGGCGGAAACAGGTATATTGCTTCCCTTAATCAGGATTTTGTGGAAGAAGGTATATTGCAGCCCTCAAGCAGTTTTTTTGGGGGCAACAGGTATGTATATCACACCCGTTGCAATTAGTTACTCCAATAGCTATTGTCCCTCTATCTACAGTAGCTGCGGTATCGCAGCAGAACCGCACACAACTGCTGCACAATACAAATACACTATAATATAATTTCTATGTTAGAAAATATATTATAAGTATATCACACCCATCTACAGTATATCACGCCTATTGATAGCATAACTATACTAGTCCATAAAAGGACTTTTGTAACATAGTAACATAGTACATAGTAACACAGTACATAAGGCCGAAAAAAAGACATTTGTCCATCCAGTTCGGCCTGTTATCCTGCAAGTTGATCCAGAGGAAGGCAAAAAAAAAAAAACCCTATGAGGTAGAAGCCAATATTCCCCACTTTAGGGGAATAAAAAATTCCTTCCCGACTCAAATCAGGCAATCAGAATATCTCCCTGGATCAACGACCCCCCTCTAGTAGCTATAGCCTGTAATATTATTACACTCCAGAAATACATCCAGGCCCCTCTTGAATTCCTTTATTGTACTCACCATCACCACCTCCTCAGGCAGAGAGCTCCATAGTCTCACTGCTCTTACCGTAAAGAACCCTCTTCTATGTTTGTGTACAAACCTTCTTTCCTCCAGACGCAGAGGATGTCCCCTCGTCACAGTCCTGGGGATAAATAGATGATGGGATAGATCTCTGTACTGACCCCGGATATATTTATACATAGTAATTAGATCTCCCCTCAGTCGTCTTATTTCTAAAGTGAATAACCCTAATTTTGATCATCTTTCAGGGTACTGTAGTTGTCCCATTCCAGTTATTTCTTTAGTTGCCCTCCTCTGGACCCTCTCCAGCTCTGCTATGTCTGCCTTGTTCACAGGAGCCCAGAACTGTACACAGTACTCCATGTGTGGTCTGACTAGCGATTTGTAAAGTAGTAGGAATATGTTCTCATCACGGGCATCTATGCCCCCTTTGATGCAACCCATTATCTTATTGGCCTTGGCAGCAGCTGCCTGACACTGGTTTTTGCAGCTTAGTTTGCTGTTTATTAAAATTCCTAGATCCTTTTCCATGTCAGTATTACCGAGTGTTTTACCATTTAGTATGTACGGGTGACTTGCATTATTCCTTCCCATGTGCATAACTTTACATTTATCAGTGTTAAACCTCATCTGCCACTTATCTGCCCAAGCCTCCAATCTATCCAGATCCCTCTGTAGTAGTATACTGTCCTCTGTAGTATATATATATACTGTCCTCTGTAGTATATATACAGTATACTGTCCTCTGTAGTATATATACAGTATACTGTCCTCTGTAGTATATATACAGTATACTGTCCTCTGTAGTATATATATACAGTATACTGTCCTCTGTGGTATATACACAGTATACTGTCCTCTGTAGTGTATATATACAGTATACTGTCCTCTGTAGTATATATACAGTATACTGTCCTCTGTAGTGTATATACAGTATACTGTCCTCTGTAGTGTATATATACAGTATACTGTCCTCTGTAGTGTATATATACAGTATACTGTCCTCTGTAGTATATATACAGTATACTGTCCTCTGTAGTATATATATACAGTATACTGTCCTCTGTAGTGTATATATACAGTATACTGTCCTCTGTAGTATATATACAGTATACTGTCCTCTGTAGTATATATACAGTATACTGTCCTCTGTAGTATATATACAGTATACTGTCCTCTGTAGTATATATACAGTATACTGTCCTCTGTAGTATATATATAGTATACTGTCCTCTGTAGTATATACAGTGAGGAACAGAAGTATTTGAACACCCTGCAATTTTGCAAGTTCTCCCACTTAGAAATCATGGAGGGGTTTGAAATTCACATTGTAGGTGCATTCCCACTATGAGAGACAGACTAAAAAAAAAAAATTCAGGAATTCACATTGTATGATATTTAAAGAATTTATTTGTCTTGCACTGCTGAGCATAAGTATTTGAACACCTGAGAAACAGCAAGAGTTCTGGCTCTCAAAGACCTGTTACTGTGCCTTTAAAAAGTCCACCTCTACTCCACCTATTAATCTAACTTAGTAGCACCTGTCTGAGCTCTTTAATGACACCTATCCACCCCACAATCAGTCAGACGCCAACTACTACTATGGGCAAGACCAAAGAGCTGTCAGAAGACACCAGAGACAAAATTGTGGACCTCCACAAGGCTGGAAAGGGCTACGGGGCAATTGCCAAGCACCTTGGTGAAAATAGAGCAACTGTTTGAGCAAATGTTAGAAAATGGAAGAGGCTAAAGACTCTCTTGGACTGGGGCTCCATGCAAGATCTCACCTCGTGGGGTATCACTGATGATAAGAAATGTGAGGAATCAGCCCAGAACTACAAGGGAGGAGCTGGTCAATGACATAAAGAGAGCTGGGACCACAGTTTCAAAGGTCACTGTTGGTAGAACACTACGCCGTCATGTGGTTTCAAATCATGCATTGCATGGAAGGTTCCCCAGCTCAAGTCATCACATGTCCAGGCCCCTCTGAAGTTTGCCAATGGCCATCTGGATGATCCAGAGAAGGCATGAGAGAAAGTCATGTGGTCAGATGAGACCAAAGTAGAACTTTTTGGTCTAAACTTCACTCGTCGTGTTTGGAGGAAAAAGAAGGATGAGTTGCATCCCAAGAACACCATCCGTACTGTGAAGCATGGGGGTGGTAACCTCATGCTTTGGGGGTGATTTTCTGCGAAAGGGACAGGACAACTGCACTGTATTAAGGAGAGGATGAATGGGGCCATTTATTGTGAGATTTTGAGCAACAACCTCCTTCCCTCAGTCAGAGCATTGAAGATGGGTCGTGGCTGGGTCTTCCAACATGACAACAACCCGAAGCACACAGCCAGGATAACCAAGGACTGGCTCCGTAAGAAGCATATCAAGGTTCTGGAGTGGCCTAGCCAGTCTCCAGACCTAAATCCAATAGAACATCTTTGGAGGGAGCTGAAACTCTGGGTTGCTCAGCAACAGCCCCGAAACCTGATAGATCTAGAGGAGATCTGTGTGGAGAAGTAGGCCAAAATTCCTGTTGCAGTGTGTGCAAACCTGGTCAATATCTACAGGAAACGTTTGACCTCTGTAATTGCAAACAAAGGCTTCTGTACCAAATATTAACACTGATTTTCTCAGGTGGTCAAATACTTATGTTCAGCAGTGCAAGACAAATACATTCTTTAAAAATCATACAATGTGATTTCCTTATATATATATTTTTTATTCTGTCTCTCAGAGTGGGAATGCACCTACAATGTGAATTTCAGACCCCTCCATGATTTCTAAGTGGGAGAACTTGCAAAATCGCAGGAAGTTCAAATACTTCTGTTCCTCACTGTATACAGTATACTGTCCTCTGTAGTATATATACAGTATACTGTCATCTGTAGTGTATATACAGTATGCTGTCCTCTGTAGTATATATACAGTATACTGTCCTCTGTAGTGTATATACAGTATACTGTCCTCTGTAGTGTATATACAGTATACTGTCCTCTGTAGTGTATATATATAGTATACTGTCCTCTGTAGTATATATACAGTATACTGTCCTCTGTAGTACATATATACAGTATACTGTCCTCTGTAGTATATATACAGTATACTGTCCTCTGTAGTGTATATACAGTATACTGTCCTCTGTAGTATATATACAGTATACTGTCCTCTGTAGTGTATATACAGTATACTGTCCTCTGTAGTGTATATACAGTATACTGTCCTCTGTAGTGTATATATATAGTATACTGTCCTCTGTAGTATATATACAGTATACTGTCCTCTGTAGTACATATATACAGTATACTGTCCTCTGTAGTATATATACAGTATACTGTGCTCTGTAGTATATATACAGTATACTGTCCTCTGTAGTATATATACAGTATACTGTCCTCTGTAGTATATATACAGTATACTGTTCTCAGTAGTATATATACAGTATACTGTCCTCTGTAGTATATATACAGTATACTGTCCTCTGTAGTGTATATACAGTATACTGTCCTCTGTAGTATATATACAGTATACTGTCCTCTGTAGTATATATACAGTATACTGTCCTCTGTAGTATATATACAGTATACTGTCCTCGGTAGTATATATATACAGTATACTGTCCTCTGTAGTATATATACAGTATACTGTCCTCTGTAGTGTATATACAGTATACTGTCCTCTGTAGTATATATACAGTATACTGTCCTCTGTAGTATATATACAGTATACTGTCCTCTGTAGTATATATACAGTATACTGTCCTCTGTAGTATATATACAGTATACTGTCCTCGGTAGTATATATACAGTATACTGTCCTCTGTAGTATATATACAGTATACTGTCCTCTTCAGTGTTAATTACTTTACACAGTTTAGTGTCATCTGCGAAAATTGATACTTTACTATGCCTTCTACAAGATCATTAATAAATATATTGAAGAGAATAGGGCCCAATACTGACCCCTGAGGTACTCCACTAGTGACAGTGACCCAATCTGAGTATGTACCGTTAATAACCACCCTCTGTTTTCTATCACTGAACCAGTTACTTACCCACTTACAGACGTTTTCTCCCAGTCCAAGCATTCTCATTTTATATACTAACCTTTTATGTGGTACAGTGTCAAATGCTTTGGAGAAGTCCAGATATACGACATCCATTGATTCGCCGCTGTCAAGTCTAGAACTTACCTCCTCATAGAAACTGATTAAATTAGTTTGGCATGACCGATCCCTCACGAAGCCATGCTGATATGGCGTTATTTGCTTATTTCCTGTGGCCCTATTAGCTAGCGTTTGGTGTCCCTAACTGTCCCTGCTCCAAAATGCCACCTCTCCCTACACATAAGGTAAAATGACTGCCAGAATGGGTTCTAATATAGGGTGGGGGTATATCCATGTGCTGAAACGTCTCAATTGGCTGTCCTGTCCCACCTGATGGATGTGTCATGGGTTCGGTGCTATGCAAAAAAATATGGAGTGTGCGAATTTCACCATATGTTCACATGTTCGGCGAATCGTGAAGAGCAAGGTTCGCCACGAAACGACCGCCGGGCGAACCGCAAGTCCATTTCTACCTTACGCTACAATACACAAACTCTCAGTTTGGAGAAAGTATTATAATAGTTATATTCTTGTACATGGGAGCTATATTATACTAGTTATATTCTTGTACATAGGAGGCAGTATTATAGTAGTTATATTCTTGTACATAGGAGGCAGTATTATAGTAGTTATACACTTGTACATAGGAGCAGTATTATAGTAGTTATACTCTTGTACATAGGAGCAGTATTATAGTAGTTATATTCTTGTACATAGGAGCAGTATAATACTAGTTATATTCTTGTACATAGGAGCAGTATTATAGTAGTTATATTCTTGTACATAGGAGCAGTATTATAGTAGCTATATTCTTGTACATAGGAGCAGTATTATAGTAGTTATATTCTTGTACATAGGAGCAGTATTATAGTAGTTATATTCTTGTACATAGGAGCAGTATTATAGTAGTTATATTCTTGTACATAGGAGGCAGTATTATAGTAGTTATATTCTTGTACATAGGAGCAGTATTATAGTAGATATATTCTTGTACATAGGAGCAGTATTATAGTAGTTATATTCTTGTACATAGGAGCAGTATTATAGTAGTTATATTCTTGTACATAGGGACAGTATTATAGTAGTTATATTCTTGTACATAGGAGCAGTATTATAGTAGTTATATTCTTGTACATAGGAGGCAGTGTTATAGTAGTTATATTCTTGTACATAGGAGCAGTATTATAGTAGTTATATTCTTGTACATAGGAACAGTATTATAGTAGTTATATTCTTGTACATAGGAGCAGTATTATAGTAGTTATATTCTTGTACATAGGAACAGTATTATAGTAGTTATATTCTTGTACATAGGAGTAGTATTATACTAGTTATATTCTTGTACATAGGAGCAGTATTATAGTAGTAATATTCTTGTATATAGGAGCAGTATTATAGTAGTTATATTCTTGTACATAGGAGGCAGTATTATAGTAGTTATATTCTTATACATAGGAGCAGTATTATAGTAGTTATATTCTTGTATATAGGAGGCAGTATTATAGTAGTTATATTCTTGTATATAGGAGGCAGTATTATAGTAGTTATATTCTTGTACATAGGAGCAGTATTATAGTAGTTATATTCTTGTACATAGGAGGCAGTATTATAGTAGTTATATTCTTGTACATAGGAGGCAGTATTATAGTAGTTATATTCTTGTACATAGGAGCAGTATTATAGTAGATATATTCTTGTACATAGGAGCAGTATTATAGTAGTTATATTCTTGTACATAGGAGCAGTATTATAGTAGTAATATTCTTGTATATAGGAGCAGTATTATAGTAGTTATATTCTTGTACATAGGAGGCAGTATTATAGTAGTTATATTCTTATACATAGGAGCAGTATTATAGTAGTTATATTCTTGTATATAGGAGGCAGTATTATAGTAGTTATATTCTTGTATATAGGAGGCAGTATTATAGTAGTTATATTCTTGTACATAGGAGCAGTATTATAGTAGTTATATTCTTGTACATAGGAGGCAGTATTATAGTAGTTATATTCTTGTACATAGGAGGCAGTATTATAGTAGTTATATTCTTGTACATAGGAGCAGTATTATAGTAGATATATTCTTGTACATAGGAGCAGTATTATAGTAGTTATATTCTTGTACATAGGAGCAGTATTATAGTAGTTATATTCTTGTACATAGGAGCAGTATTATAGTAGTTATATTCTTGTACATAGGAGGCAGTGTTATAGTAGTTATATTCTTGTACATAGGAGCAGTATTATAGTAGTTATATTCTTGTACATAGGAACAGTATTATAGTAGTTATATTCTTGTACATAGGAGCAGTATTATAGTAGTTATATTCTTGTACATAGGAACAGTATTATAGTAGTTATATTCTTGTACATAGGAGTAGTATTATACTAGTTATATTCTTGTACATAGGAGCAGTATTATAGTAGTAATATTCTTGTATATAGGAGCAGTATTATAGTAGTTATATTCTTGTACATAGGAGGCAGTATTATAGTAGTTATATTCTTATACATAGGAGCAGTATTATAGTAGTTATATTCTTGTATATAGGAGGCAGTATTATAGTAGTTATATTCTTGTATATAGGAGGCAGTATTATAGTAGTTATATTCTTGTACATAGGAGCAGTATTATAGTAGTTATATTCTTGTACATAGGAGGCAGTATTATAGTAGTTATATTCTTGTACATAGGAGGCAGTATTATAGTAGTTATATTCTTGTACATAGGAGCAGTATTATAGTAGTTATATTCTTGTACATAGGAGCAGTATTATAGTAGTTATATTCTTGTACATAGGAGCAGTATTATAGTAGTTATATTCTTGTACATAGGAGCAGTATTATAGTAGTTATATTCTTGTACATAGGAGCAGTATTATAGTAGTTATATTCTTGTACATAGGAGCAGTATTATAGTAGTTATATTCTTGTACATAGGAGGCAGTATTATAGTAGTTATATTCTTGTACATAGGAGCAGTATTATAGTAGTTATATTCTTGTACATAAGAGGCAGTATTATAGTAGTTATATTCTTGTACAAAGGAGGCAGTATTATAGTAGTTATATTCTTGTACATAGGAGGCAGTATTATAGTAGTTATATTCTTGCACATAGGAGCAGTATTATAGCAGTTATATTCTTGTACATAGGAGGCAGTATTATAGTAGTTATATTCTTGCACATAGGAGCAGTATTATAGCAGTTATATTCTTGTACATAGGAGTAGTATTATAGTAGTTATATTCTTGTATATAGGAGGCAGTATTATAGTAGTTATATTCTTGTACATAGGAGCAGTATTATAGTAGTTATATTCTTGTACATAAGAGCAGTATTATAGTAGTTATATTCTTATACATAGGAGCAGTATTATAGTAGTTATATTCTTGTACATAGGAGCAGTATTATAGTAGTTATATTCTTGTACATAGGAGCAGTATTATAGTAGTTATATTCTTGTACATAGGAGCAGTATTATAGTAGTTATATTCTTGTACATAGGAGCAGTATTATAGTAGTTATATTCTTGTACATAAGAGCAGTATTATAGTAGTTATATTCTTATACATAGGAGCAGTATTATAGTAGTTATATTCTTGTACATAGGAGCAGTATTATAGTAGTTATATTCTTGTACATAGGAGCAGTATTATAGTAGTTATATTCTTGTACATAGGAGGCAGTATTATAGTAGTTATATTCTTGTACATAGGAGCAGTATTATAGTAGTTATATTCTTGTACATAGGAGCAGTATTATAGTAGTTATATTCTTGTACATAGGAGCAGTATTATAGTAGTTATATTCTTGTACATAGGAGGCAGTATTATAGTAGTTATATTCTTATACATAGGAGGCAGTATTATAGTAGTTATATTCTTGTACATAGGAGCAGTATTATAGTAGTTATATTCTTGTACATAGGAGGCAGTATTATAGTAGTTATATTCTTGTACATAGGGGCAGTATTATAGTAGTTGTATTCTTGTACATAGGAGGCAGTATTATTGTAGTTATATTCTTGTACATAGGAGCAGTATTATAGTAGTTATATTCTTGTACAGAGGAGCAGTATTATAGTAGTTATATTCTTGTACATATGAGCAGTATTATAGTAGTTATATTCTTGTACATAGGAGGCAGTATTATAGTAGTTATATTCTTGTACATAGGAGCAGTATTATAGTAGTTATATTCTTGTACAGAGGAGCAGTATTACAGTAGATATATTCTTGTACATAGGAGCAGTATTATAGTAGTTATATTCCTGTACATAGGAGCAGTATTATAGTAGTTATATTCTTGTACATAGGAGGCAGTATTATAGTAGTTATATTCTTGTACATAGGAGGCATAAAACAAACATAAATACAGAAATACTTTTTCATCATAATAAATCAAAGATCATTCAGTATAAATCAATAAAGTGGCACTGCATGTAAGTGAAAAAACGCCCCTTTTCCTGTATCAGCAGCTCGTCAATTGGGGATTAAGCAAGTAAGTCTGCACGGAAAGCGCTGTCGGCGGTGCTCTGTCCCACATGTAACAAGACAGTTACGCTTTAATGATTTCATATACAAGTAGAGACAAACGGACGGCACTCACCACTTTGCGCTGTAACAATCTTCCCTTTATTTTCGGTAGAGAGCGGACAACATATACAAGTGTGTACCAGCTGAATAGGCGGCGGCCGTTTCGCACCTTAGTGCTTCATCTGGCCCTTAATCAAGTGAACCCTTCACCTGCTCTTTTAAGAGATTCAGCCTGTGACGCGATATTACCTGCGCCCAACAGGTACTGCACCGGCCCGGCACCTACCCCTGTGCGTCAGAGTAAACCGCGTCACAATTGAAAGACAAACAATAACACACAACTTTTTTTAAAAATTACCATAATTTTTCAATTATATATGCAACATGTTGGTAGGAGAGATCGGGTCCCTATAGGAATACCCCCATATCGATTTTGTCGTTTAACCCCAGGGGTCCCATTGCATCTGCACATAGGATCAATTTGCTTTCTCTTCTGAAGAGTTCCTTGTGTCTATCGCCCCCCTGTGGTAGATTCTGTACTACCTCTATACCGGCAAACTAAGGGTGAGATGGTTCCCTGCGTGCTCCTCCCTCACATGATCTATCAGTCGTATGCAGCCTTTTCCCGTGGATAGTGAGTTTATATGTTCCCTGATCCTCTCCTGGAGACACCTGATCGTTTTGCCTATATAAAACCTACCACATGCGCATTTGATGAGGTACACAACGTATTTACTTTTACAGGTGATGAGGGTGTTCACTTTGTGTTGTATCCCTCCAAACCTTAAAATGTTCCATTGGGGATTCAACCTACAGCACGAACAATGTCCACACCTGCGGTTCCCTTTCGGTCCCCAATTCTCCAACCATGTGATAGGTTTCTTCTTTAGGAATCTGCTGTGGACTAACTTGTCCCTCAAGATGTGGCATCTCCTGAAAGCTATAATCGGTGCCACTTTTTTTATCTCCCTTAATGATTTGTCTCTTTCAAGTATGGACCAGTTGTCCTTAATGACCTTCTTGATATGAGAGGCCATGGGTCCATACTTGAAAGAGAAGACAAAGGGATGGGAACCCTCATCAGGCACTACTCTCTCTGTCTGCACACTCCCAGTGGGTACAGGGCAGATTTGGGGTTTAATGTGATCGGCCTTCTTCATGGCCTGATTCAGTAGTCTAAGGGGGTACCCCCTGGCCAGTAGTCTATTCTTTAGCTCCAAAGACTGCCGGTTGCAATCAACCTCAAACCTATTGATCAGTTTTAATCGGACAAACTGGCCATAGGGTACCGCTCTCTTGACACTGGGTGCATGGTAACTGGAGAAATGTAGAAGCGAGTTGGTGGCCGTCGGCTTACGATAGCCCTCGGTCACCAGCTCGCCATCTCTCACGGAGATCTCAACGTCTAGAAATTCCTGGCGATTCACCACCAAATTTATACGTGAACAGAATGTTCATGTTGTTCACCTGGTTAAGATACTGTACAGAATTGGTAAACTCCACCTCTGTCCCTGTCAATACTATGAGCACATCATCGATGTATCTCAAGTATGTGTGGATACATGAAAGAAAGGGATTGGAGAGTGCATACACATACCTGTCCTCGAATCTTGCTAAATACAAATTCGCAAACGTACATGATACCGGCGTACCCATGGCGGTACCGAATTTTTGCCTGTACCAAGCATCCCCAAACCTGAAGGCATTGTGCAAATGGATCTTACGTGCAGACGCAATGGGACCCCTGGGGTTAAACGACAAAATCTATATGGGGGTATTCCTATAGGGACCCGATCTCTCCTACCAACATGTTTCATATATAATTGAAAAATTATGGTACTTTTTTAAAGTTGTGTGTTATTGTTTGTCTTTCAATTGTGACACGGTTTACTCTGACGCATAGGGGTAGGCGCCGGGCCGGTGCAGTACCTGTTGGGCGCAGATAATATCGCGTCACAGGCTGAATCTCTTAAAAGAGCAGGTGAAGGGTTCACTTGATTAAGGGCCAGATGAAGCACTAAGGTGCGAAACGGCCGTCGCCTTTTCAGCTGGTATACACTTGTATATGTTGTCCGCTCTCTACCGAAAATAAAGGGAAGATTGTTACAGTGCAAAGTGGTGAGTGCCGTCCGTTTGTCTCTACTTGTACAGTCGTGGCCAAAAGTTTTGAGAATTACATAAATATTTGAAATTGGAAAAGTTGCTGCTTAAGTTTTTATAATAGCAATTTGCATATACTCCAGAATGTTATGAAGAGTGATCAGATGAATTGCATAGTCCTTCTTTGCCATGAAAATTAACTTAATCCCAAAAAAAACTTTCCACTGCATTTCATTGCTGTCATTAAAGGACCTGCTGAGATCATTTCAGTAATCGTCTTGTTAACTCAGGTGAGAATGTTGACGAGCACAAGGCTGGAGATCATTATGTCAGGCTGATTGGGTTAAAATGGCAGACTTGACATGTTAAAAGAAGGGTGATGCTTGAAATCATTGTTCTTCCATTGTTAACCATGGTGACCTGCAAAGGAAATGCGTGCAGCCATCATTGCGTTGCATAAAAATGGCTTCACAGGTAAGGATATTGTGGCTACTAAGATTGCACCTCAATCAACAATTTATAGGATCATCAAGAACTTCAAGGAAAGAGGTTAAATTCTTGTTAAGAAGGCTTCAGGGCGTCCAAGAAAGTCCAGCAAGCACCAGGATCGTCTCCTAAAGAGGATTCAGCTGCGGGATCGGAGTGCCACCAGTGCAGAGCTTGCTCAGGAATGGCAGCAGGCAGGTGTGAGCGCATCTGCACGCACAGTGAGGCGAAGACTTTTGGAAGATGGCCTGGTGTCAAGAAGGGCAGCAAAGAAGCCACTTCTCTCCAAAAAAAACATCAGGGACAGATTGATATTCTGCAGAAAGTATGGTGAATGGACTGCTGAGGACTGGGGCAAAGTCATATTCTCCGATGAAGCCTCTTTCCGATTGTTTGGGGCATCTGAAAAAAAAGGCTTGTCCGGAGAAGAAAAGGTGAGCGCTACCATCAGTCCTGTGTCATGCCAACAGTAAAGCATCCTGAGACCATTCATGTGTGGGGTTGCTTCTCATCCAAGGGAGTGGGCTCACTCACAATTTTGCCCAAAAACACAGCCATGAATAAAGAATGGTACCAAAACACCCTCCAACAGCAACATCTTCCAACAATCCAACAACAGTTTGGTGAAGAACAATGCATTTTCCAGCATGATGGAGCACCGTGCCATAAGGCAAAAGTGATAACTAAGTGGCTTGGGGACCAAAACGTTGACATTTTGGGTCTATGGCCTGTAAACTCCCCAGATCTTAATCCCATTGAGAACTTGTGGTCAATCCTCAAGAGGCGGGTGGACAAACAAAAACCCACTAATTCTGACAAACTCCAAGAAGTGATTATGAAAGAATGGGTTGCTATCAGTCAGGAATTGGCCCAGAAGTTGATTGAGAGCATGGCCAGTCGGATTGCAGAGGTCCTGAAAAAGAAAGGCCAACACTGCAAATACTGACTCTTTGCATAAATGTAATTGTGCTCGGATCGGCTCATGCTGAGAGGGTACCCTACCTAAGCCTATACTCCCCCTTCCCAACCTAGAAGCAGCAGAGTTATGCCGGAAGTGCTTATCGAAGGGTAGCCTAAAGGGGGCTACCCCAATGATGAGACCTGAAAGAAGGGAGGGCTCCTGGGTGGGTTGAAATCGTTCGAACCGACAAGTGGGGGGAGGAGGGCCAGGTTTAAATAGTGAACGCCCCGCCTCCCCTCACACAAATGCGGCACTCTTAATTGCCTACCACTTGTGCTCGGATCGGCTCATGCTGAGAGGGTACCCTACCTAAGCCTATACTCCCCCTTCCCAACCTAGAAGCAGCAGAGTTATGCCGGAAGTGCTTATCGAAGGGTAGCCTAAAGGGGGCTACCCCAATGATGAGACCTGAAAGAAGGGAGGGCTCCTGGGTGGGTTGAAATCGTTCGAACCGACAAGTGGGGGGAGGAGGGCCAGGTTTAAATAGTGAACGCCCCGCCTCCCCTCACACAAATGCGGCACTCTTAATTGCCTACCACTTGTGCTCGGATCGGCTCATGCTGAGAGGGTACCCTACCTAAGCCTATACTCCACCCCCCCAACCTAGAAGCAGCAGAGTTATGCCGGAACTGCTTATCGAAGGGTAGCCTAAAGGGGCCAAAAGAATCATGCATAGGAGTTTGAAAACTTGATAACAGAAACTACAGACCAAAACTCGAAAGCCAATGATATTTCGTATAAGGATCCGGGATATTATGCATGGAACACGTGGAACTCCGACGACCCAACCGTTTGATGATATGTACTGGCACCTTATGCATGGACGCCGCCGCTGCCGCGCCCATGCGGAAGGAATGTCCTGTGATCCAGCGAGGACCGACCCCTGAACCTGTCAACTAACCTGAATGTACGTAAGAAAGGCCGCGGTGGTTAGCCGGGCATTGCCTAGTTCGAGTACGGGAGAACATGCCGCTTGGACTAAATACTACGCAGCCAAGCCTCCAAGGCCTGCATCGGACACCATCTGCTGTCCGTGGGAAAGTATCTGACCGCCACTGATTGCCCCGGCCGTGACGTCTTGGACGAGGCCAAGGTGAGGACATAGATGGACCCGCGCCGGATGAGCTGACCTTTCCGCAAGCACCCAGCCAGTGTATTGGTGCCCATGAGCTCGCCTGACCTGAGGAATCCATGGAAAGCCAGGTACAAGGCTGTTTCTACCAGAGCGCTAACCTGCGGCCCGAACGGTTTGCCCCTGCAGTTTGCCTGTCACGGCCTGAACAAGCTACCGGTAAATGGCTGACGCCCATGTAGTTTCACAACAGACATCTTGCGCAAACCCTTCGACGCCGCTTTGATCGGGTGGGCGGAGAAGAGTGACGGTAGGTCCGGATGTAGCCTGTACCAATGGTGCTGAATACCTGCCATGTATAGTTAACAATGCTATAGGACAGGTTTAATTGAGAGTGGCAAAAACCCAGACAAAGCCCAATAGGTGAGTGATAGGCCCCCGGTGGCCGGGTAGGTGTTCTCATATGTCTGAAACAGGCGCCAAGCTGTCTTGTAAGCCCTCAGAGTATTACTGGCCAAGGAATTGGCCATCAGTCTCTTAGCTACGGGCCTGCTGAGGAATTTTTTATTTTTATTTTTTTATTTTTTTTTTATTTTTTATTTTTTTACCTCCATGCGTGAGAGACTCTAATGGCGGAGTCCTGTGTGTAAACCTAAAGCGGAGAAGCCAATGCGCGAGAGACTAATGGCGGAGCCATGCGTGAGAGACTAATGGCGGAGTCATATGTGTAAAACTAAAACGGAGAAGCTCTGCGTGAGGGACTCTAATGGTGGAGTCATATGTGTAAAACTAAAACGGAGAAGCCATGCGTGAGAGACTCAGATGGCGGAGTCATATTTGCAACCCAAAACAGGGAAGCCATGCGCGAGACTCCAATGGCGGAGACATATGTGTGAACCTAAACGGAGAAGCCATGCGTGAGAGACCAATGGTGGAGTCACATGTGCAAACCCAAAACGGAGCAGCCATGCGTGAGAGACTCTAATGGCGGAGTCATATGTGCCAACCTAAAACGGAGAAGCCAGGCGTGAGAGACTAATGGCGGAGTCGTACGTGCAAAACTCACACCAAGAAGCCATGCGTGAGAGACTCTAATGGCGGAGTCATATGTGTAACCTAAAACGGGGAAGCCATGCGTGAGACTCTAATGGCGGAGACATATGTGTGAACCTAACGGAGAAGCCATGCGTGAGAGACTAATGGCGGAGTCATATGTGTAACCTAAAACGGAGCAGCCCTGCGTGAGAGATTCTAATGGCGGAGTCATATGTGCCAACCTAAAACGGAGAAGCCATGCGTGAGAGACTCTAATGGCAGAGTCATATGTGTAAAGCTAAAACGGAGCAGCCATGCGTGAGAGATTCTAATGGCGGAGTCATATGTGTAACTAAAACGGAGAAGCCATGCGTGAGAGACTCTAATGGCAGAGTCATATGTGTAAACCTAAAACGGAGCAGCCATGCGTGAGAGATTCTAATGGCGGAGTCATATGTGCCAACCTAAAACGGAGAAGCCAGGCGTGAGAGACTAATGGCGGAGTCGTATGTGTAAAACTCACACGGAGCAGCCATGCGTGAGAGACTCAGATGGTGGAGTCATATGTGCAAACCCAAAACGGGGAAGCCATGCGTGAGAGACTCTAATGGCGGAGTCATATGTGTGAACCTAACGGAGAAGCCATGCGTGAGAGACTAATGGCGGAGTCATATGTGTAACCTAAAACGGAGCAGCCATGCGTGAGAGATTCTAATGGCGGAGTCATATGTGCCAACCTAAAACGGAGAAGCCAGGCGTGAGAGACTAATGGCGGAGTCGTATGTGTAAAACTCACACGGAGCAGCCATGCGTGAGAGATTCTAATGGCGGAGTCATATGTGTAACTAAAACGGAGAAGCCATGTGTGAGAGACTCTAATGGCGGAGTCATATGTGTAAACCTAAAACGGAGAAGCCAGGCGTGAGAGACTCTAATGGCGGATCCGTATGTGTAAAACTAACACGGAGAAGCCATGCGTGAGAGACTCAAAAATGTATTTATTTTTTTTTTTCACTATCAACCACTTAAGCAGCTCCCGTATGGGCACAGCTCTGAATACGAGCATGAAGAGCATGGTATAACGCAGATCACCTGCACGGACTAACTAACATCCTGTGCCTAACTAACCCCCTTGGCACCTTATGTACGGCCGGCAGCAGGAAGCCAGCCACCGCCTATGATCTGCTCCCTCTGACCGAGCCTAGTACTCCTTCCCCTGATCCCTGCCTACCTAACGGCACGGCGGCCCGTGCCAGACTTTATTGAAGATGAGGAGCCTTACCCCCCAGCCGCGTGGGGAGCTCACGCTGCTCCCTGGCAGAATGCACCAGTGCGGGGGAGCCCCCCTCCTCAGCTAGGGCCGACCCACCGCCGGCTGGACACTCGTACCGCGTGGGGAGCAGCGCCGCTCCCTGGCAATGTGCACCGGATCAAAGGGAGCCCTTCCTTTACCGTGGGCCCCGGCCCCCGCTGGTTTGAACCGTGTGCCGCGTGAGGAGCCGCACAGCTCCCTGGCATTGTGCGCCGGTGCGGGAGTCCCCCCTCACCTAGGGGCTGGTTATTGTGACTGGAACCCGCTGGGAGACTGAAGCCTAACTGGACCTACCTGTGACTGTGAAGGCTGACCTCCCAGGCCGTGGCTGACCCACGTGCGTAGTCGTGACGCAACTACCCGTAGATGCCCACCCAGTGCCTGTAGTTAACAGGAGTGCGACCGAGTCTGTGGATGTGACCGACTAGCCCCTGTAGTCGTGAGGGGACCCTACATCGAGAGTAGCGGTAACGGACCATCGCCTGTAGACGTGGTAGTATTACCTCGTGAGTCTGTTGACATGAGACCAATGCCTGCAGTTGTGGCCGGTCTTAATAATGAGTCTGCAGTCGTAACGGATTTGTGCCTGCAGTCGTGGCAGGGCTTTAGAGCGGGTCTGTAGTTGTGACAGACTGATGCCTGCAGTCGTGGCAGGACTTTATAACGAGTCTGTAGTCGTGACAGACTGATGCCTGCAGTCGTGGCAGGGCTTTATAACGGGTCTGTAGTCGTGACAGACTGATGCCTGCAGTCGTGGCAGGACTTTATAACGAGTCTGTAGTCGTGACAGACTGATGCCTGCAGTCGTGGCAGGGCTTTATAACGGGTCTGTAGTCGTGACAGACTGTTGCCTGCAGTTGTGGCAGGGCTTTAGAGCGGGTCTGTAGTCGTGACAGACTGATGCCTGCAGTCGTGGCAGGGCTTTATAAGGAGTCTGTAGTCGTCACAGACCTGGCAAAGCAACATTCCTATCTATACCATTTTTATTTATTTATTTATTTATTTATTTTATTTATTTATTTATTTTATTTCCCCCCCCACCAAAGGCCACGACTGTAGGCGCCACCCTGTAAGAGATGCGCCAGAGGCCTGGACATAATAGTCCACCATCCCCCGTCCCCCAAGCCTATGCAGGAGAAAAGAGGGGGTTGGACCCCGCATGCACCACCCCTGACTCACCTGGCGGCCATGACAGCCACGAACCCCACAGTATCGTAAGTTAGCCCACCACCTGTGGACCTGAATAACCAAGGACGGACGTGTGAGTGAGCGCACGCCGGCTGGGCGACCCTTCACTCATGCCACCGCTCCCTAGCTAACCACCGGATTATTGTGACTGCGCCCGAACCAACCCCCTGACTGACCGTATGGGCTTACGGGCGGCCCGGCTGCGTGCGCAAAGTGATGTGGCCAGCCCCCCTCCTTGAAGCCCTCTTTATATTTGATCCTTGAACATATTCCAAATTTATTTTAAATTTTTTTTTTTTTTTTTTTTTTTTTTACTCCTGCCTTAGTACCTAGCCACTGTGCCTGAGCAGAGGAGCCCTGCACCAGGACTGCAGTACCAGTATGGGCCTGTAGGTGTCGCCCTCTATCAAGCCAGGACCTGCTGGAGCGCAGCAAGCCAGTGATTCCCTTCTAGGTTAGAATTAACCATTGAAATCATAACTTGTTATACAGTGCACATGTCTGAGTATCTGCTTATCTTGTCTTGCCTGAGTTTGGCGCAGTAAAGAAGACGAGTTTATTCTGCAGCGGATTCCTAGACATGACTGAAAGTCACATAAGCATGTCCACCTTCACTGCCTCGCTAATTGTAATTACCAGGAGAACGTGCATCAGGATCGGCTGTGAGGGATTTGCGCTCCGCCATGTGGAACATTGCATCCCGTGCCCACCGCTATCGACTATTTGTACAGGGAAAGCCGCGGCGTATTAATCGCCTATAGGTTTCGGGTTCCGCCCCCTGATCCTGCAGCTGGACCTCCGCTTACTGATTGCAGCTAATGAATAGATCCTTGTGTGAGCGGACGGCGTTTTCCTCTACGGCGGAACAAATGTTTATGTTCTGATACGGGAGTGAGTGATATATGACGCGGCGTCGTGGAGCCGACAGCTGGCGTGACCGATGCTCAGGGTATGCGAGCGGACGTCGTGACCAGTCGCTGCTGAGCCACAGGTGAGGGGTGCCCGCCTGGGGGACGCTGCATGTGGGAGCGGGGGTGCTTGGCGCAGGGCCTGGAGCGGATCGGGGTGCCTGTATCGGGGTGCCGGAAGCGATCGGGAGTGCGGGCAGTCTCCATCGCAGCTGGGGACCGGCGGCACGCTCGGCAGCCCCACATGTTATACATAGCGAGACGGGTGTACAAGCCACCCTGCCTACCTAATCACCGTAGCGACGAGCCCGACGCAGCCGATCCCCCGATCCTCCAGTGACGCACGCCCTTCTCTGGCACCAACCCACAAGGCGATTCGAAATCGTTCGAACCGACAAGTGGGGGGAGGAGGGCCAGGGTTAAATAGTGAACGCCCCGCCTCCCCTCACACAAATGCGGCACTCTTAATTGCCTACCACTTGTCGATAAAAGCCTTTGAAACGTATGAAGTGCGTGTAATTAAATTTCACTACATCACAGAAACAACTGAAACAAAGATCTAAAAGCAGTTTAGCAGCAAACTTTGTGAAAACTAATATTTGTGTCATTCTCAAAACTTTTGGCCACGACTGTATATGAATTCAGTATAAATCATACATGTTCATAAGAAAATAAAATGTATATTAACTGTAACTTAAAAGTACATTTTAGCTAAAGCAGGAATAAAAAAATAAAAAAAGTTAAATAAAATAAGAAAACAAACACAGTCACATCATACAATTGAACCATCAGTCTAGATGGACGTTCCTCCATAGTTTTATATTTTTCCCTTTTTTCCTGACCTCTAATGACCGAATCCACTTGAGTTCTGACATGATGAGGGTTATAGCTGTGGTGTGATGGAATAGCTCAAGTCGTTATGGATGGACACTCTGGTTCTGGTTTGCCAGTGGTAATATTTGATGACGGTGATTATCAGATACATGGTCCCCCGGTCGATGTTATTCACATGTGACCCCATAAAGGATTTCTGGGTATTTTAGGGACTGTAATCACAGAATTTTTAGCTTGGCGGCTATGTCATGCCAGATTTTCCGTCCACTCCAATACTCTGAGATAAAATGAAGCATAGTCTCTTCCTGCTGAATACCTAAGGGACACATGCGATGTTACACACTGAGGAGTTTTAGATTCCCCTGACAAACAGTTTTCCCTGCAACGAGAGCCAGACTATATCACAGAACTTAGGGGGCAGCCTTGGTCCATTGAGAAACCTTAGACCAGGGGAGGGCTGGCAGCCTTAGTCCTGGGGGGCAAATCCAGTCAAGTGGCCCATTTTTAGCCCCGCCCATTATTAAAAGCCCCTCCTACATTTAATAGGCCACTCCCAACACACACTGTACAGCTGACATTCTATAGTTGAGGCCTGTCTACACATCATACGAAGAGGGGAGGACCTGTCCTGGCTGCACTGCCTGCTTATACAACAAGCTACAGCCAGGAAGCTCCTCCGCTCTCCTCCCTCCCCAGATCCTGCTTAAGGCTTGTGGTTCCCCCCCACCATCTGCCACCCGCCCGTGGCCTGCTGCCCCCTTTCGTCATCCTCACCCAGCTCTGAATCCTCCTTCTGCAAATGGCAGGGGGAGGAGCCGGAGCATCTCCTCCCCTACATAGCGCCACATACCTCTTACATCCAGTGATGTCACCTTTGTTGTAGACGTTCTTTTTCCTCATCTTCTCCATTCAGACCAGACCGCCATGATGATTTTTCAGCCATCTCCCGTCTCTGCAGAGATTGAGAAACAGACATTAGTTTCCTGCCACCCCCAATACTATACTGCAGAAACAGTACCCCTGGGAATACTACTACCACACAGATAGTGCCCCCTTAAACAATTATTGGCACACAGTGCTCTAAAAAATAACTGCGCCCAGACACTAATAGTATAAAGATAATGTCCCCCAAAAATAATTGTGCTAAGCTGATACTGTGCTAGGGTGCCCCCAAAGTAACAGTGCCCCCCAAAATCCCACCAATAGAAATAATTATCTGCCAGAGCACACTTAGTAGTAATAATGCCCCAATAGTGCCCTAGTAATCATGTTCCTCATAGCCCCCCAGTAGTAGTAAAGCTCACCATAATACCCCCTAGTAGTACTAATTTTCCCTATAATATGACAGTACATGAAATACCCCCGCTTAGTGCCCGCAGTTGAGCTAATGTCCCCATAATGTATGCCAGTATAAAATACCCCTATATAGTGCCCCAGTAAATGCACTCATACTGCTCCTCTCCCCCTTCCCCATAGTGTCCCCCATAATATGCCAGTAAAAAAATGCCCCTTAGTACCCCCAGCAGATGCCCCTATAGTGCTCCTCTCCCCCACAATGTGCCAGTAAAAAAATTTCCCTTCTTAGTGCCACCATATGCCCCAATAGTGCTCCACTCCCCCATAGTGCCCCCAAATAATGCCCCATAGTGCCGCTCTCCCCTATAGTGCCTGCCATAATGTGCCAGTAAAAAATGCCCCCTTAGTGCTACCAAATGCCATAGTGCCCCCCATAATGTTCCAATACAAAAGGCCCCTTTAGAGCCCCCACTTCCCCATAGTGCCCCCAAATAATGCCCCTATAGTAACCCCAGATGCCCCATAGTGCTGCTCTCCCCTATAGTGCCCCCCAGAATGTGCCAATAATTAAAAAAAAGCCCCTTTAGAGCCCCCAGATACCCCCATAGTGCTCCTGTCCCCCATGGTGCCCCCCCATAATGTGCCAGCAAGAAATGCCCCCATAGTGCCAGCTCCCCCTCCATAGTACAAGCCCCCCATAGTGCCAGGCCCCCCATAGTGGCAGCCCCCCCATAGTGCCAGCCCCCTTATAGTGCCAGCTCCTACCCCATAGTGCCACCCCCCCCCCCATAGTGCCAGCCCCCTTATAGTGCCAGCCCCTTTATAGTGTCAGCCCCCCCATAGTGCCACTTCACCCATAGTGCCAGCCCCCTTATAGTGCCAGCTCCCCCATAGTGCCAGCCCCCCCCGTAGTGCCAGCCCCCCCATAGTGCCATCTCCTACCCCATAGTGCCAGCCCCCCCCATAGTGCCAGCCCCCTTATAGTGCCAGCCCCTTTATAGTGTCAGCCCCCCCCATAGTGCCAGCCCCCTTATAGTGCCAGCCCCTTTATAGTGTCAGCCCCTTTATAGTGTCAGCCCCCCCCATAGTGCCACTTCACCCATAGTGCCAGCCCCCTTATAGTGCCAGCTCCCCCATAGTGCCAGCCCCCCCCGTGGTGCCAGCCCCCCCCATAGTGCCAGCTCCCCTATAGTGCAAGCCCCCCCATAGTGCCAGCTCCTACCCCATAGTGCCAGCCCCCCCCCATAGTGCCAGCCCCCTTATAGTGCCAGTCCCCCATAGTGTCAGCCCCCCCCATAGTTCCAGCCCCCCATAGTGCCAGCCGCCCCATAGTGCCAGCTGCCCCATAGTGCCAGCCCTATAGTGCCCCCCCCCCATAGTGCTAGCTCCCCCAAAGTGCCAGATTCCCCACCTTAGTGCCAAATCCCCCCATAGTGCCAAATCCCCCCCATAGTGCCAGATCCCCCCCCCCATAGTGCCAGCCCCCCTATAGTGCCAGCCCCCCCATAGTGCCAGCTCCTCCCCCATAGTGCCAGCCCCCTTATAGTGACAGCCCCCCATAGTGTCAGACCCCCATAGTGTCAGCCCCCCTATAGTACCAGCCCCCCCATAGTGCCAGCCCCCCCATAGTGCCAGCTCCCCCATAGTTCCAGCCCCCCCTATAGTGCCAGCTCCCCCTATAGTGCCCCCCCATAGTGCTAGCTCCCCCAAAGTGCCAGATCCCCCCCCCATAGTGCCAGATCCCCCCATAGTGCCAGCCCCCCTTATAGTGCCAGATCCCCCCCAATAGTGCCAGCCCCCTGCAAAGAAGAAAAAAAAAACAACACTAATACTTACCTCCATCAGCAGCGATGCAGCCTCTTCTGGCCTGTGTCCCTGCTGTGTGCTGGCTCAGGCGTCGCAATGATAATGACGTCATTGCTCTGCCTGAGCCGGCCTCTGATAGGCTGCAGGCATTAGTGCCTGCGGCCTATCAGAAGAACAGGGGAGGGACACGCCTCTCCCTCCCCTGCCCCACAGCACACAGCACGGCCGCAATGACATCCAGGGCCGCGCCGCCTGTGGTGATGATCGGCGGTGCGGCCCTGAAGAATAAAAAAAAAAAAAAAAAAAAAAAATTTTTTTTTTTTAAGACGGTCGGCCCAGTGGCCGTTTATTTCGGGCGGCCTGGGGGGCAATTGCCTCCCTGCCCCCCGGCCCAGCCCGCCCCTGCCTTAGACTGTCCTGAAAGGTTGTGGTTGGACAGTCTGTAAGTGCTAGCTGTAAACATACTGTGGAGATATTTCCTGGTTTTACTCTCAATGAAAGACTTGTCTATATCCCATTTCTTCAGACATCTTATGCCATAGTCCAGGTACTGGGGGAGGTAGTCACGAGTCAATCGGTCCCTCTTGAGACTGACGCCTCGCACCCAAGATTCTGCAAAAGGCAATATCCAATCCCTGATACTATTCACCTACAGGGGACTGTTGTTTGTGTCCAGGTCACCAAAATTAACTTTAAGAAACATGGAGTCAAAGAAAACCCTTGGATTTAACATATCCAGCCCGCCCTTTCTCCTCTGTAGGTAAGTGATCCCTCTTTTTACTGGGTTCAACCTGTTCCCCCATAACAGCTGGAAAAACAGGCTACCAAAGCCTTGCAAAAATATAAAGTAAAATAAACAAAAAATATATATAAAAAATCAAAATCAAGAGTTCACCACTGCGTTTCCTGATGTCAGAGCGGCTTCGCTGACCTCCGTGTGATGCAGGTAAAATCACAATAACCAGTCTTTATACAAAAAGGTGGTCGTGCTGCCACGTATACGTCCCCGTTCACAAGCTCATGAGAAGCGGCAATCTTCTTTGACACAACCAGCACACCTGAGTCCCGTGGATAGTAGCCTTTCCTCAAAGCAACCTTCCTACGGAATCAAAGTTTCGGGTACATAGCGAAGGGCCGCACAGTTGAGTAAATGGAACTTTTTTTATTATTCTCACAAATAAAATCGTGATTAACACGCCTTATAAAAGCTTACAATCAGGTCCATAAGGTCCATAAATTCAATGCCTGACCTAGGTTTCGCTGATAAGGCTTCCTCAGGGGCGATCGTGCCACCTTTCTCTACACACTGCGTTATATAGGGTTAATCCTATTTTGTGGTAAAAATTTATTACATTTTGCTTCACCATATACTAAAAGCCATAACTTTTTTTTTTTTTTTTTACCAATGTAGATTTGCAATGTAGATGTGTAGGGGCTTTTTTTTTGCAGGACGGGCTGTAGTTTTTATTGGTATCATTTGGGTTACATATAACTTGTTATTTATTTTTTTTTGGAGGTGAGGTGACAAAAACATCAATTCCATCATTGTTTTTTGCATTATTTTTTTTACGGCGTTCACCGCGTGGAATTTGTGACATGATACTTTTATACATCAGGTGATACCAATTATGTGTATTTTTTTTATTTTTTTCATGTTTTAATGACATAAATGAACGTATATTAGAAAAAACATTTTTTAAAATTTTTATAAATTTTTATTTTTATTTTTTAACCCATGGATGCCTCGGGCAGCTACTTTTACAGGTGATGAGGGTGTTCACTTTGTGTTGTATCCCTCCAAACCTTAAAATGTTCCATTGGGGATTCAACCTACAGCACGAACAATGTCCACACCTGCGGTTCCCTTTCGGTCCCCAATTCTCCAACCATGTGATAGGTTTCTTCTTTAGGAATCTGCTGTGGACTAACTTTTCCCTCAAGATGTGGCATCTCCTGAAAGCTATAATCGGTGCCACGTTTTTTATCTCCCTTAATGATTTGTCTCTTTCAAGTATGGACCAGTTGTCCTTAATGACCTTCTTGATATGAGAGGCCATGGGTCCATACTTGAAAGAGAAGACAAAGGGATGGGAACCCTCATCAGGCACTACTCTCTCTGTCTGCACACTCCCAGTGGGTACAGGGCAGATTTGGGGTTTAATGTGATCGGCCTTCTTCATGGCCTGATTCAGTAGTCTAAGGGGGTACCCCCTGGCCAGTAGTCTATTCTTTAGCTCCAAAGCCTGCCGGTTGCAATCAACCTCAAACCTATTGATCAGTTTTAATCGGACAAACTGGCCATAGGGTACCGCTCTCTTGACACTGGGTGCATGGTAACTGGAGAAATGTAGAAGCGAGTTGGTGGCCGTCGGCTTACGATAGCACTCGGTCACCAGCTCGCCATCTCTCACGGAGATCTCAACGTCTAGAAATTCCAGGCGGTCACCACCAAATTTATACGTGAACAGAATGTTCATGTTGTTCACCTGGTTAAGATACTGTACAGAATTGGTAAACTCCACCTCTGTCCCTGTCAATACTATGAGCACATCATCGATGTATCTCAAGTATGTGTGGATACATGAAAGAAAGGGATTGGAGAGTGCATACACATACCTGTCCTCGAATCTTGCTAAATACAAATTCGCAAACGTACATGATACCGGCGTACCCATGGCGGTACCGCATTTTTGCCTGTACCAAGCATCCCCAAACCTGAAGGCATTGTGCAAATGGATCTTACGTGCAGACGCAATGGGACCCCTGGGGTTAAACGACAAAATCTATATGGGGGTATTCCTATAGGGACCCGATCTCTCCTACCAACAAGTTTCATATATAATTGAAAAATTATGGTACTTTTTTAAAGTTGTGTGTTATTGTTTGTCTTTCAATTGTGACACGGTTTACTCTGACGCACAGGGGTAGGCGCCGGGCCGGTGCAGTACCTGTTGGGCGCAGGTAATATCGCGTCACAGGCTGAATCTCTTAAAAGAGCAGGTGAAGGGTTCACTTGATTAAGGGCCAGATGAAGCACTAAGGTGCGAAACGGCCGTCGCCTTTTCAGCTGGTATACACTTGTATATGTTGTCCGCTCTCTACCGAAAATAAAGGGAAGATTGTTACAGCGCAAAGTGGTGAGTGCCGTCCATTTGTCTCTACTTGTACAGTCGTGGCCAAAAGTTTTGAGAATTACATAAATATTTAAAATTGGAAAAGTTGCTGCTTAAGTTTTTATAATAGCAATTTGCATATACTCCAGAATGTTATGAAGAGTGATCAGATGAATTGCATAGTCCTTCTTTGCCATGAAAATTAACTTAATCCCAAAAAAAACTTTCCACTGCATTTCATTGCTGTCATTAAAGGACCTGCTGAGATCATTTCAGTAATCGTCTTGTTAACTCAGGTGAGAATGTTGACGAGCACAAGGCTGGAGATCATTATGTCAGGCTGATTGGGTTAAAATGGCAGACTTGACATGTTAAAAGAAGGGTGATGCTTGAAATCATTGTTCTTCCATTGTTAACCATGGTGACCTGCAAAGGAAATGCGTGCAGCCATCATTGCGTTGCATAAAAATGGCTTCACAGGTAAGGATATTGTGGCTACTAAGATTGCACCTCAATCAACAATTTATAGGATCATCAAGAACTTCAAGGAAAGAGGTTAAATTCTTGTTAAGAAGGCTTCAGGGCGTCCAAGAAAGTCCAGCAAGCACCAGGATCGTCTCCTAAAGAGGATTCAGCTGCGGGATCGGAGTGCCACCAGTGCAGAGCTTGCTCAGGAATGGCAGCAGGCAGGTGTGAGCGCATCTGCACGCACAGTGAGGCGAAGACTTTTGGAAGATGGCCTGGTGTCAAGAAGGGCAGCAAAGAAGCCACTTCTCTCCAAAAAAAACATCAGGGACAGATTGATCTTCTGCAGAAAGTATGGTGAATGGACTGCTGAGGACTGGGGCAAAGTCATATTCTCCGATGAAGCCTCTTTCCGATTGTTTGGGGCATCTGAAAAAAAAGGCTTGTCCGGAGAAGAAAAGGTGAGCGCTACCATCAGTCCTGTGTCATGCCAACAGTAAAGCATCCTGAGACCATTCATGTGTGGGGTTGCTTCTCATCCAAGGGAGTGGGCTCACTCACAATTTTGCCCAAAAACACAGCCATGAATAAAGAATGGTACCAAAACACCCTCCAACAGCAACATCTTCCAACAATCCAACAACAGTTTGGTGAAGAACAATGCATTTTCCAGCACGATGGAGCACCGTGCCATAAGGCAAAAGTGATAACTAAGTGGCTTGGGGACCAAAACATTGACATTTTGGGTCTATGGCCTGTAAACTCCCCAGATCTTAATCCCATTGAGAACTTGTGGTCAATCCTCAAGAGGCGGGTGGACAAACAAAAACCCACTAATTCTGACAAACTCCAAGAAGTGATTATGAAAGAATGGGTTGCTATCAGTCAGGAATTGGCCCAGAAGTTGATTGAGAGCATGCCCAGTCGGATTGCAGAGGTCCTGAAAAAGAAGGGCCAACACTGCAAATACTGACTCTTTGCATAAATGTAATTGTCTATAAAAGCCTTTGAAACATATGAAGTACGTGTAATTATATTTCACTACATCACAGAAACAACTGAAACAAAGATCAAAAAGCAGTTTAGCAGCAAACTTTGTGAAAACTAATATTTGTGTCATTCTCAAAACTTTTGGCCACGACTGTATATGAATTCAGTATAAATCATACATGTTCATAAGAAAATAAAATGTATATTACCTGTAACTTAAAAGTACATTTTAGCTAAAGCAGGAATAAAAAAATAAAAAAAGTTAAATAAAATAAGAAAACAAACACAGTCACATCATACAATTGAACCATCAGTCTAGATGGACGTTCCTCCATAGTTTTTATATTTTTCCCTTTTTTCCTGACCTCTAATGACCGAATCCACTTGAGTTCTGACATGATTAGGGTTATAGCTGTGGTGTGATGGAATAGCTCAAGTCGTTATGGATGGACACTCTGGTTCTGGTTTGCCAGTGGTAATATTTGATGACGGTGATTATCAGATACATGGTCCCCCGGTCGATGTTATTCACATGTGACCCCATAAAGGATTTCTGGGTATTTTAGGGACTGTAATCACAGAATTTTTAGCTTGGCGGCTATGTCATGCCAGATTTTCCGTCCACTCCAATACTCTGAGATAAAATGAAGCATAGTCTCTTCCTGCTGAATACCTAAGGGACACATGCGATGTTACACACTGAGGAGTTTTAGATTCCCCTGACAAACAGTTTTCCCTGCAACGAGAGCCAGACTATATCACAGAACTTAGGGGGCAGCCTTGGTCCATTGAGAAACCTTAGACTGTCCTGAAAGGTTGTGGTTGGACAGTCTGTAAGTGCTAGCTGTAAACATACTGTGGAGATATTTCCTGGTTTTACTCTCAATGAAAGACTTGTCTATATCCCATTTCTTCAGACATCTTATGCCATAGTCCAGGTACTGGGGGAGGTAGTCACGAGTCAATCGGTCCCTCTTGAGACTGACGCCTCGCACCCAAGATTCTGCAAAAGGCAATATCCAATCCCTGATACTATTCACCTACAGGGGACTGTTGTTTGTGTCCAGGTCCCAAAAATTAACTTTAAGAAACATGGAGTCAAAGAAAACCCTTGGATTTAACATATCCAGCCCGCCCTTTCTCCTCTGTAGGTAAGTGATCCCTCTTTTTACTGGGTTCAACCTGTTCCCCCATAACAGCTGGAAAAACAGGCTACCAAAGCCTTGCAAAAATATAAAGTAAAATAAACAAAAAATATATATAAAAAATCAAAATCAAGAGTTCACCACTGCGTTTCCTGATGTCAGAGCGGCTTCGCTGACCTCCGTGTGATGCAGGTAAAATCACAATAACCAGTCTTTATACAAAAAGGTGGTCGTGCTGCCACGTATACGTCCCCGTTCACAAGCTCATGAGAAGCGGCAATCTTCTTTGACACAACCAGCACACCTGAGTCCCGTGGATAGTAGCCTTTCCTCAAAGCAACCTTCCTACGGAATCAAAGTTTCGGGTACATAGCGAAGGGCCGCACAGTTGAGTAAATGGAACTTTTTTTATTATTCTCACAAATAAAATCGTGATTAACACGCCTTATAAAAGCTTACAATCAGGTCCATAAGGTCCATAAATTCAATGCCTGACCTAGGTTTCGCTGATAAGGCTTCCTCAGGGGCGATCGTGCCACCTTTCTCTACACACTGCGTTATATAGGGTTAATCCTATTTTGTGGTAAAAATTTATTACATTTTGCTTCACCATATACTAAAAGCCATAACTTTTTTTTTTTTTTTTTACCAATGTAGATTTGCAATGTAGATGTGTAGGGGCTTTTTTTTTGCAGGACGGGCTGTAGTTTTTATTGGTATCATTTGGGTTACATATAACTTGTTATTTATTTTTTTGTGGAGGTGAGGTGACAAAAACAGCAATTCCATCATTGTTTTTTGCATTATTTTTTTTACGGCGTTCACCGCGTGGAATTTGTGACATGATACTTTTATACATCAGGTGATACCAATTATGTGTATTTTTTTTTATTTTTTTCATGTTTTAATGACATAAATGAACGGATATTAGAAAAAACATTTTTTTAAATTTTTATAAACATTTTTATTTCTTTTTTAACCCATGGATGCCTCAGGCAGCTACTGACCGCGACATCTATGGGGTTAAACGGCCGAGTACAGATTTCGGCCGTAGCAGCAGAATATCAGCTATAAATTACAGCTGGCTCCGTTCCTGAGCCTCTGCTATCAATGCTAGCACAGAGGAGCAGGGGGCATCGGGGAAGGGTAAAAATGGCGGCATCTGGGGGCATTATCAGGGGCACTGGGGAAAATAAATCACTGGGGCCACGGATATGATCAGGGGCACGGCAGCACACAGGGGGTCTTACCCGATTTTAGGCTGCAATCTCGAGAGTGGAGATCCCAGCCTGAAACTGGCATTTTAACTCTGAAGTGATCCGATCGGTTAGCCTGCAGAGACTAACCAATCAAAGCGTTTGCCGACAAGGGACCACTTTGATTGGTCCCTTGCCGGCTTCCCCGGTGTCTCTGCTCTCTTGGAGAGTGGAGACTCCAGGGCAGTGACACTTTATAGTGTCACTGCCCTGGTAAGCAGTTTGGACGTGACTGTTCGTCCAAATGCACTAAATCACCTGTGATTTGGACATACAGTTACGTCCAAATGTGCAAAGAGATTATAAGATATCCATGATGCTTGATGTTTTATTCTATTATTTTTTTTAATTCAATTTAAGGCTCATTGTATGAGGCTTAAAAAGTCAGTGCATATACATTAACTTTTTTAGTTTAATTAGTTTGAATGGATAGGTAAGCACTCGTGGAGCAGGCACAATATTTAATATAGGGTATAGGTACAATAAAATGGAATAAAATACATTTTAAAATATACTAAAATAGAATAAAACTCGAACACACTGTAAAACTAGATGGGAATAAGGTGCAAATTCACGTTACAACAGATAATGTCCTTTTCAACTGATATCAGTGTTGAATGGCCGGCATCTGCATCCTTTGATGTAACGTTACATCCGAAAAATCGTGAAATAAATCTCAAGTTGCAATAGTCTTATATTCAATTGGTATATAACAAGTCAGTGGTTGCTACTAGTGTGCATTCCAATGTATTTTCGGGTGGGTAGTTACTTATATTGGCGGCAACCTTTACAATTGGATATAACGTTGCATCCACCAAAATCGCATCCGAAGGGGGCAGAAATGATTATATTGCCGCACTATGATGGTGTTATGCGGATAATCGATTGCTCACTGAGCACTCACCCCACCTGTTCGCATATCGCATATCTTTGAAAATTCGCATTAAAACCGATTTTGCCTCTTTTTCGAAATCCATTAATCCAGGATTTATCTAAGACCAAATGGCTCTCCTTGGAATCTGGGATCTAAGCACACAGAGTATAACCACTGAGGAAGAGGTCAGCAAGACTTCGAAACGCGTCTGGTGCTGGATACCGATGCTATGAAAGATTCCACAAACAATTGAAGCGTGGCCATGCGACTTTAACTCTACGATTATCTAAAGATACGATCTTTCAATAATCTGAACAGCAAAGGCAAGGAGAGACCTGAATCGGTGAACCTGTACTCCAACTCTCGCGAGAACTCCATGCAGAGTGAGACAGAGAGGCATTGAAGGCAATTGTAAGAAAGATTTCACCGGAACACAGGTACAAATCCACCCTGAGAATATACACTGGAGCGCACACCAGCCAGTGTGAAGACTACACATCAACAGGTGGGGTGAGTGCTCAGTGAGCAATCGATTATCCCCATAACACCATCATAGTGCGGCAATATAATTATTTATGCCCCCTTCGGATGCGATTTTGGTGGATGCAACGTTATATCCAAACGTAAAGGTTGCCGCCAATATAAGTAACTACCCACCCGAAAATACATTGGAATGCACACTAGTTAGTGTGAAGATCGCTTACCAACAGGTTAGGCGGGGGTCTAGTAGCAACCACTGACTTGTTATATACCAATTGAATATAGGACTATTGCAACTTGCGATTTTTTTCGCGATTTTTCGGATGTAACGTTACATCAAAGGATGCAGATGCCAGCCATTCAACACTGATATCAGTTGAAAAGGACATTATCTGTTGTAACGTGAATTTGCACCTTATTCCCAGTTAGTTTTACAGTGTGTTCGAGTTTTATTCTATTTTAGTATATTTTAGAGTGTATTTTATTCCATTTTATTGTACCTATACCCTATATTAAATATTGTGCCTGTGCTTACCTATCCATTCAAATTTGTTTAGTGTTTATGTATCGAATAGGGTGATTCAATCTTAGGTTTAAGCAGTAGCACCTATCCATAGCTATAGGGGGGTGAGCCACTCTATCGACTTCCTTTCAAAAAAATTTAATTTAATTAGTTTTTAATTTTGGGTAAAATGCAAAAATGGTGTACTAATTCTTATAAATAATACATGTATTGTATTGGTAGGTACTGTTGCGATGATAAAATAGAAACAAAGCCTTCAATAGACCCTTGATTGTCTACCCAAACAACATATAGGCTCTGCTCAGGTGATAGGGAGACAGGGAGTGTTTCCCTTCATCTTAGTAAATTATCTGATCTGAACCTTTAGAAGCGGTCTGCATCTTTGGACTATTGTGCACTGTCTGCCAACATGACAAGTGTGCTCTTTATGATGTGATATTATGTTATCAAGTAATGAAGAAGTTGTAATTCATTCTGAAAAACCCACAGTTCAGGGTAACACATTGTGACATCACAACACATTTTTCTAAAATGTCAACTCCTGACATCTGTGCCAACCTTATCATCAGTAATGTTGCATATACAATGGCTAACAAGGTCAAAACTACACAGCTTTTAGAGCAAATTTTGATTTCATTAGATATTCTCTAGTGTTCTTCTGAGGTCTGAACAATAATATGAAGCATTTAGGAAGAAACATGCAGATGACAAGAGCCCAACTGGAGGCAAGGATACCAAAAATTTCCATTGCTATGGTGTATTTGCCTTGGGCACTTAAAGAGGCTGGAATATAAGATATCCAGACACTAAGGAAGGCCATCATGCTGAATGTAATAAACTGGGCTTCATTGAAGGTATCAGGAAGTCTACGAGCCAAGAAGGCAACAATAAAACTTATAGTGGCTAGAAGGAAGAGATAACCTAACATGATCCAGAAGGCAATGGGTGAGCCTTCATTGCACTCAGCAATGATAATGGATTGCACTTGAAAGTTATATTGTGGGAATGGAGGGGTGAGAGATAGCCAGGTAATGCAAAATATCAACTGAATTGAAAAACACATAGCAATAATCAAGTAGGTTACTTGAGGACTTGCCCATTTCTTCAAACTAGTTCCTGGTCTGGTAGCCATGAATACAAAGACAACCAAAATGGTTTTAGCTAAGATGCAGGAGATGCATAACGTGAAAACTAGGCCAAATGCAACTTGGCGCAATAGACATTTTTCAGATATAGGGTAACCAATGAAAACTAAGGAACAGAGGAAACACAAGGACAAAGATGTCAGAAGAAGACAACTTAAAGACAAGTTGTTGGCTTTAACTATTGGGCTGTTTTTATGCTTGATGAACAGTCTCAAAATCAAACTAGGGATTAAAGATGATGCAGTGCTGGAAATCATCAAGGTGGTACCCAATGGTTCTTCAAAGGACAGATAGTCTATAGGCTTTTGAAGGCACTGGGATTTCTGAGGATTTGGCCACCTGTCCTTTGGACATTTGAAGCAATCAACGGCATCTGAAACATACAATCAACAAGCCAGAATTCAGGGCAAACCGTCTAAAGTTCTACAGGAATTAGTTCAAAGTTTTAAAATTATAATGTCAAAGTACCCTGTTGTCAGTTTTTAAAAAATATATAATATAGTGTAGGGATTTGTCCCGATGGTAGCCCTCAGATAAGAACACAGCAGCAGCCATTTAGCGGGGAAAGCAAAAGAGTTGTCTTTTATTCTTGACAAAACAGTAAGGCAGTAAACGGCAGTGACCGGCTTGCTCTAGCCGCCCTTAAAGAAACAAAGTCCTGTTTCTATAATACAACACAGGTATGGTATCGCACAGTACCATAACCCCATGGGCTGTATGTGGACCTCGCTTTGTCCTCAGTCTTACAGGCACTGCAACTCCAGCTCAGACTCTAATCCAACACAGCACTCCACAGAGCTCCACTGTCAGAGAGGTAATCACCACCACCTGACACTCCTGGCTGTTTTTTAGGCCAGTCAAGACCCAGCCTGGAACGTGGGGAGTAGTCACCCACCCAGCACTATAACTACTCGCAAAAAGAGCCGTCCCAGATCAGCTATTCACAGCTATACTAAATAAACAAAGTGTCAACCACCTACTGCCGCTGACACATCTGAAATACTGGCTCCTACTTCACCGAGGCCAGGAACCTCGGTGACACATATCTACCATCAATGATGGTCCCTTTTGCCTTCCTACAATTGGTACATATTCAGACAATTTAATAGAGTATTATTCTAGTACATTAACTTATTCCATATGTCCTTTGACTTTTGATTAAGGGGATACCTACTGTTCCATTGATAGGCTCATGAAGCCAATATGGGGCCTTTGGAGAGAAGCATGGTTGGAATTAACACTATTAATATTAGCAGGAACCAGTGTAGGACTCCCCTTTCTACAAAAACTACATTGTTAGTATGCAATGGGGTGGGGAACTGGCATAAGGGCTATAATGAATCTCCTCTATATCTCCACTTGAGCAGCCAGATTGACCCTACTTTTCACCAGGAACCAGGAAGGTGTGGACATTCAGGTTCTAGGCCTCAGAGCTACTTCTCTCGGTGACAGCTAAAACTAATGAATATGAAACAAACTGCAAAACAAATTTCAGCAGGTAAATTGGTATGGTGGGGCCCCTGAAAAAGAAATCAGGGAAGTCTATGAAAGGTTCCAATGGAAATTAACACACTGCCTAAAGATATCAACCGTGAGAATGAAAACCCACCTGCATCATATAATCAGAAAAAACACATTTCATGTAGATAAGGAACCACAAGGAGGAAAATCAAGGGGTGAGTGATATATAGGTCAAAAATCAACTCACGGTCACCTGACCAAAGCTCCTTTTAGGGGTCCTATCTATATGTTAAAACTTAAACCTTTATTATTTAATTTTAGAACCCAATAAATTTTCGGACTAAGGCCTCTTTCACACTTGCGTTGTTGGGATCCGGCATGCACTTCCGTTGCCGGAGGTGCCTGCCGGATCCGGAAAAACGCAAGTGTACTGAAAGCATTTGAAGACGGAGCCGTCTTCCAAATGCTTTCAGTGTTACTATGGCACCCAGGACGCTATTAAAGTCCTGGTTGCCATAGTAGGAGCGGGGAGCGGGGGAGCGGTATACTTACAGTCCGTGCGGCTCCCGGGGCGCTCCAGAATGACGTCAGAGCGCCCCATGCGCATGGATGACATGATCCATGCGATCACGTGATCCATGCGCTTGGGGCGCCCTGACGTCACTCTGGAGCGCCCGGGGAGCCGCACGGACGGTAAGTACACTGCTCCCCCGCTCCCCACTACACTTACCATGGCTGTCAGGACTTTAGCGTCCCGGCAGCCATGGTAACCACTCTGAAAAAGCTAAATGTCGGCTCCGGCAATGCGCCGAAACGACGTTTAGCTTAAGGCCGGATCCGGATCAATGCCTTCCAATGGGCATTAATTCCGGATCCGGCCTTGCGGCAAGTGTTCCGGATTTTTGGCCGGAGCAAAAAGCGCAGCATGCTGCGGTATTTTCTCCGGCCAACAAACGTTCCATACCGGAACTGAAGACATCCTGATGCATCCTGAACGGATTACTCTCCATTCAGAATGCATTAGGATAATCCTGATCAGGATTCTTCCGGCATAGAGCCCCGACGACGGAACTCTATGCCGGAAGACAATAACGCAGGTGTGAAAGAGCCCTACGTCAGTTAATTTATGTCTTTTTGGTGCGCTGTCGCTTGCTCTACATTCTATTTACGAGGTGGTTAACCTCATGGATACTCTGTGGCCATGTATCACCACAGGTTAGCAGGTGTGTTTTCAATGGTGAATTACCCCAACTCCCTTGACGAAGCCGCATTTTAGACAGGTTACAGTATAAGGCAAGATTCACAACCAGTAGGGTCGCAATCATTGTCGCAGGTTAGCAGGTGTGCTTTCAATGGTGAATTATTTGGTGTAGTATAGGAGTTTCTATTGTAAATATATGAGATGTATTCCTATATCCCTATGCGACAGACATTCATCATTCCCTCACACGCTAGGAGATCAGGCAGTTTGCCTCCGAACATTTTCACAATATGTATTGAGCTGAACAATGATTGCGACCCTACTGGTTGTGGATCTTGCCTTATACTGCAACCTGTCTAAAATGCGGCTTCGTCAGGGGAGTTGGGGTAATTCACCATTGAAAACACACCTGCTAACCTGTGGTGATACATGGCCACAGAGTATCCATGAGGTTAACCACAATGTAGAGCGAGCGACAGCACCCCAAAAAAGACATAAATTAACTGACTTAGCCCGAAACTGCAACCGGATATTTTTAAATTACCTTATAGTATTGGTTTCTCTGAGTATTTTGGTTTTAAAAGTAAATAATAAAGGTTAAAGTTTAACATATAGATAGGACCCCTAAAAGGAGTTTTTGGTCAGGTGACCATGGTTTGATTTTAGTTACAATCTCCTGAGGGCCCTATAGGGACAAAAATCTGGTTCTTTGAAATTTAGGTCAAGGAACATGGCTTTTTCTCAAGAACATTAGAATGGAGATACAGATATTGGTAATAGAAGAAAATTCCATGTGTTTATGATTTGCTTGACTCACCAGTATAATTTGAGATCTCTCCTTGTGAACAACCAACACATTCAAAACAACAAACAGGTTGTCCTTTTATATGAGCTTTTCTGAATCCTGGTGGACAACTTTCACTGCAGACAGAGGGAGGAACCTGGGAAATGATCATATCATTTAAAACATTTTTGAAGATACTATGATCTTTTAACATTTAACTAGTATTAGTGCCCAAAATGTCAACTTCAGATAAAGGCTGGATATGCCACAGAGGTAGCCCATTAGGTGCTATGAGGCCTATATCTTCATGAGGATTATTTATTTTCCAATACTCTCTGTGGCACACCAGAGGCTTATCCTTGACCCCATTCACAGCAATGCTAGCAAACAAGTTTGAGGATAATACTACCCTACTTTTTCTACAAGATGGGAAGGAGGTGGTTGATATCAACGAGCAACCACGTGTCCTGTAGCACCAGCTTTAACAGGGCACTTAATTTAGTCTTTTTGTCATGCATGGGATGACATTGATAGGTAACAATATTAAATTGATCATTCAGTTCCCAATTAAAATTTCGCAATAAATGCATCATTCATAGTTAAAAAAAACGGGTGCCCTCTATTTAATCCTTCTGGCCCAGTTTTTCTGATTCTCAAACCACTCTTTACTTCTGTAAAATGATGACCAACTTGTTGAACTACTCAATGTACACAGTGCTTTGGACTCCCGAGGCACCCCTTACCACAAACACACATAGACAGAGGTGGAAGGTGTCTCAGACTACCAAAGCACATCGTACACAGAGTAGCTTGAGAAGCTGGTGGCCATTTTACAGAAGTAAAGAGAGGACTACAAATCAGAGCAACTAGACCACAATGATTGAATAGGAGAGCACCAGGTATTTTTTAATACGCATTGTGCATGTATTGTGAAATTTTCATTGTGAACCAGAGGGTCTCCATCACTATTAATGTATTTCATGTATTTTTCCAGCAGAAATACCTAGAAAAGATCAGTATTATCAGTGTGAATAAGAAACTGTAGGATTGATCTCCAGGTTTGATTGATTAGCAAGACATGCCATAACAAATTTATAAATCAAAGATCTACCTGTTAACTCAATATTTATCTTGGATGCCTTTTTTTTCCATACCTGGTGGTCTTTTGTCGCCCATACTAGGGCACTTGAGTTGATGGTAAACACCTGGCCATCTGGAGCAGTCGTATCGTAACTCCCAACTCTGACCTGGAGCAAGGTTCCTTCTGGGCTTAATTGCCAGTTCACAATGTCGTAGACTGCTGGAGGGTCCCCATTCTCATCAAAGTAGAATTGTTTCCCACTGTTCAGAGTCATTCTTACCCTTTTCAAATAGCGTAAAAGCTGGAAAAGGTGGAAAATGTCAGAATCATCTTTCATCTCATGACTGTAGTTATTATAGTTAAAATGTTCCAATATCATATTATTACAAAATAATAAAAAATAAAGGTAATAATTTCAAGCCAATAATGAAAATTCAGGTATGGTTTAGAATAATAAAACTTTTTCAAAAATTCGATTTGACTGTTTGCTGAACTTCGACAAGAAATTTGCTTCATTACAAATTACTTTGTAACTAATCGCATTCCATTGTACTGTATGTAGCAGGCGCAATGACGGGAAACGGTGATCACGCTGCCTCCCCTCATTTAACCCCTCAGATGCCGCATTTAATGCTGATCGCAACATCTGAGTGTCACATTCAGCCTATCAAGGGGTTATCAGGGATTAAAAGAAAAAACTACATACCCACCTCATCTATTTGATCTCTGAGAAGCCATTGTGCCCATCTTGATTGAAGAAAACACGCCAATTCTCTCTCCCGCTGACAGGTTGACGTCATCACGCCTGCCCAGCGTGATGGACATGGTGACATCACACGTCAGCACACTTGAATTGCTGCATTTTCTTCAATCAAGATGGACACGACTGCCATTTCAGGTAAAATGGATTTCTTAACACAAACTGCCAAGAAATTTGCAGTCCTGGTGAATAAAATTTTTCCTGAAATTCAAATAAAATTCCACTTTGTGAACTTCTACTCGCTCAATACTAAATAAAACAATTGAGGAAGTATTGTATGTGAGCAGTTTCACCATTGGAGACAGGGGATGACTGGGAACTTAAGGTGGCCCTGGAAAAAAATAAAAATAAGTGGCCCTATGTTGTAGGTGGGCAACAAAAGTAGGCGGGGTCAGCAATACCATAGCGCAATATACCATCCCAGCTAAACAATATACCGCAGAACAGCACAATACACTGATCAGAAAGCTGTGCATCTGCCCCAAAATCTGTGGTGGCCATCAATAGATGCTACTACTTCTAAAGTTGTCTCTGATTAAGATACGGTGCAGGGGGCTTAGCAGTTGAGATGCGGATCATAGCAGTTGAATTTAGTAGGGCATGTGCGGTTACTGGTGGAATACATGAGTACCTGATTCTCACAGCATTAATTATCATTGGCAATTTCTTATATACCCAGCCAACGACAGAGAGGAGGTTTGGGCTGCCCCTGAGGCATCGGCCCACCAGGAAATTTTTTATAAAAAAATAAATTACAAAAACAGAGGAGCGTGCTTTCTACACCCGTGCAACAAAATCGTGCCACACAAAAAACGTGCACTAGGTACGGTCCATCGCAGGCCCTCTTCCAAAGAAGAAGAGCCCTCCCATAAACCTTTCCCAGTCCCTCTGGGCCAGAAGGCTCCCACAAGGGACCGAGACAAAACAGGCAACCCCCAACTGAAGCCAGGGGTACACCCAGGCAACCCTCAGCCAAAGCCAAGGGTACACCAAGTCTGTGCTCCGGCTTCCACCTAGGCTGCCACCCAAGGTGTCGTCACGGAGTTTTAACTACTAGGCTGGGGGGTACCCATAAGGTCGCCATACCCAAGAAATCTTACTGACAAACAAACGTGGAAAGTGGACACACAGTGAACAAAAAATAAATAAATAGTGGATGAGTGCTTAGGCTCAGCCCGTACATCCGGCTGGAATTATAAAAATTCCTCCTCCTTACGCCAGGCCTGGCAGCCGGGCAAAGAATAGAGGTGTGTGCGCTCAAAATGTGAGAAAGTGAAGTGCGTGAAAATGTGCCATCACTCAGTGGGCTCCCACCCCCAGTGAGTTTAGGCACCCCAGGGCCACCACTCCTGGGGCACTTCTGCACCTCGGGCTTTCAAACATCTCAGCCCTTGGTCACCTAGCATAGGGGACTAATGGCCTAAGGCATCGGTGTGAGGAAACTTATAGGCCATATAGGCTCCTCTGGAATTCTGGGCAGAAAGGGATGCAAATGAGCTCTTATCAAGCTCTGCCTCTAATGCCACCAGATGTAAGGCAGCTATTCTATAAGTCAAAGTCCGACCCTTTAAATAGGCCTTAAGACATGACTCAGAGAGGTTTAAGCCATCAATTTTTTGTCAGGTATGGCTGGAATGCTTGTTCTTGTTCCCCTACTTCTAGGGCTGCTTGTATAAGGTCTCATATGCAGGAATAAAATCATTTCATAATAGAAAAAAAATCCCAATGTATTACTATTAGTGTGCCAAAGTATATTGAAGTGGAATTTGATCGGAATTTTCAGGAAAAATTCTATTTGCTGTGAAGCTGAATTTCCTCGCCCTTCGTGGTGATGAAACAATTTTCCCTGAAATGGCGTTAAAAACAAAACAAAAAACATACTCATCTAATCCATTTGCGTGCAAAGAGGCTGACGTGGCCATCTTGAACGAAGATACCATGTGGCCTCGTGACTACATAACTACATAACGTCACTATGCAAGATTTTACAAGGTGTCTTCAATCAAGATGACCATTTTGCCCTTCAGTGTTAATCTCATACGCTGCGATCTGTGATGAACGCAACATCTGAGAGAAATGCGCTTTGTGACGAAGAAATTCAGCACAAAGTAAATTTCCTTGTGAAATTCGGCGAAGCAGTAGAATCAAATTTTACCATGATCATGTGTCTGTATATGTGAGGAATAGAAGTTATGGAAACAAGATATACAGTTGACCACTGGAAGCAGCACTAAGCTCTGAAAACATTGATCACCAGTAGAAACACTGGACTATTGTCTACATAGAATATAATATTACACTGCCTAGCTATTAGGGGATGTATATTACACTTGTACATACAGATGTGGTTTTCCTTTCGTCTTATCGCAAGAAATATCACTTCAAGTGGCAACAGATGGCCAGTTTTGGAGAGAAAATAAAACAAAAGTTCAAGCTAAAAGAAATATAAAATGTATTATTATTATTAATAATAATAATAATAATAATAATTTCAATAATAATAAGCCATTGTTCAATTTCACTCTCCTGTTGAAAAGTGCCACATACGGCAGCTCTTGACCCTTGAAAAATGCATATACTTTGTTTCATACATATACAGTGGGAGCAAAGTTATAAACTTGTCAACAAATTGATAAAAAAAATGTTTATACATAATATCACCATGAGGAGCTTACTGACTCATGTCTTGAGCCTTGTTCTATCAATCTAACTTTCATTCATTGTGCTGATGAATTTTCTCTAGATTTTTGCATTGTTGCCATTGATTACTATTACATCGAGATAAAGCCTCGACAATGTATCTTATTCGCTCTTAGCATTGTTTTACCTGCCATGGTTTGAAATTCCGAATATCTATACACATGCCTCTCTGCAATAATAATGTATTATCCCTGCATCTTCTAAGCTCTTCCAGAGCTTTGGCTAAAACATGAACTGCAAGGTAAACTTTGTTGGTAGTCCTTAAGTTAGAAACATCAATGTAGCTGTTCTGGACACTACGTAGAGTTTCTGTCCCGCTGCATTGTTTTTGTAGACCCTCTAAAGAACTTATATGAGTTAGGTTGTCTATAAGGGTACAACCAAATGTGTCTTTCCAAAACAAGTTTGCTGAAGTCTGTCCTAAAGACATTAATGGATGGACTTTAGAAATAAATTCTTGAAATTCCGGAATCATACCACTGAAAAAGGACAATCCAATGGTACCAGGTAGAAGCTGTGAAAATTTCTTATACGAAAATAGGGTTGATGTGGACCATCCTTCACTAGCTACAAAGCTTTTCCCTGAAATGTTCTGCTTGATCATTTCTTCCAAAATGGGAGCCAGGTCAAGTTCAGTGGAAAAAATAATCACCACCTTTACAGTTGATTCCTTTATTGTCTTCACTACATGTGGAGCATTTCGGTCTGCTTGACTTATTAAAATATTTTCTGTGAAAGCCACACAAGCTCCTGCTTTGGTTATCTCATGCTTGACCACCTGTATTCCCTGCTGCCCATAATCATTATCAACAGCCACAAGACCTACCCAAGTCCATCCAAAATACAACACAAGCTTGGCCAGACCTTGGGACTGAAAGATATCATTAGGAACTGTTCTGAAGAAAGATGGAAATTTTGTCCTGTCACTCAGAAGACGACTAGTAGAAAAATGACTGATCTGAAAAGAAAAAGAGAAATCATTATTAAACTCATGTGTTTAGGGTAAGTGGTACCAATCTCAGTCCTACCTGAGGATATTTGTACAGTCCCAAGATGTGAGCTAGAAGAATGGAGTGAGTAGAGACAGCAGGTCCAATGAAACCAGAAAGAAGATTATCCTGGACACATCTGTAGTTAGGGATGGCTGTGCTGGATCCAGTCAGTATTTGTAAGGCACCCCTTAAATCAAAATGAAGCACATTGCAAGAGTCATAGACCTGGAACCCCACTGTCATGTTGGGTAGAATATTGATGTTATTGTTTATCTCTTGCACGGCAAAGATCAGAACTTGGATTTGCTGATAAGTTTCTAGGTGAAACCTTAAAACAAGAGGATAAATAACATTTGAATATTATAACTGTGTTAGATCCCCCCTTGTGAATCATATGTACTGACTGAAGACAGAGATGACTGTCCACCACATCAAAACCAGAAAGTTGGATCTGTAATTTATAATTTAGCTCAAATTACAAAATACAGATAAGATTCATAAAGAAACAGATGTACAGAAGCAGAGGATGACAGGTCATGTGTATCAATGCCAAAATAATTCAGCTTTATAGATTTAAAAGGGGTCCACAATGTTCTATGAACTTCCCATTCCTTTATTATTATTTATACAACACTCTTCTTGAGACTTTAATCTGAAAAGTATTAATTTCTACTGTATATCACAGCTACATATGTACATACTTGGGCCAATGGGGAGTTAACTGACTGAACCAAAGGTGCATGGGGTATGAGAGAAAATTTGAGACCCTAATGATTGCCAAGCAGTGGATCTTATCTCCAGACCCTAGTAAACCCCCAACATAATGGCCCCTTGGCTGTTACATACAGTACTTATTAGACCTGATATTTTATTAGACAACAACCATTGTGATATCATGACATGTTCTTTAGAGTTACTCAAGTTACCACAGTCTGCAAGCATTGTAAGTTCTCTTCTTACGCCTTTGTATGGTTCTTCCATGAAACATGCTAGCCTCAAAAGTGACCACATAACTGGTAGAGAACCAACAGAGGAAATTCTACGGAAAATATTTACATCATTTTAGAAACATCATTTACATTGTACAGGTAGTCATCGGTGGTCTTTGTTGAAAAGAAACACGTTGGTAAACCTTGTCCAAATGAAGAGGCAACATGGCTCCGAACATAATATCTCCACTTTGTGATAAGCTTTCCAACTGCTTGACGTCCAACCTACAACTATGATCATTAGAATGAAAAACTGGAATGAGTTGGCAAAAGACCATGGTCCACATGACTTTTGGTAAAGTGATTGTCATCCTTTCAAGAGTGGTGAAGATCCCTGTGGATGGAATTATTCAAAGGAAGATCAATAAAGGCAAGTGATGGAAGAGTGATAATCCATGATATATCACCTGGTACTTACAATGTTAAGACTCTTCCTTGTCATATTCCAGACACTTATTACTGTATCTCCTGTAAAACAGTTCAGCTTTATCTGCACAATCACTGCTGACCTCCTTATATTTCTTCCTTATAATTGCACAATTCCCTTTTAGTGAAACTTCTCAAACGCTCCCATGAGAAAATATTAATGCATTGTGCAGATGGGTCCTCCATTACATGTTTTCATATGCATATTATGGGTATTTATGACTACACACTCTTCTATCCCACTTCTATTCCATATCTCTAAATTCTATATTTTATTTTGTGTGACATTTTCCAGCAAGTTTATTTCTAACAGTTCTCCGATTTTTTTTCTATTGATCCTCTATTGTCTTTGTACCAGATATGTAGCACCAACGATATCTCTTTTTCTTCTCCCATGATCCAAACTTGCATGTTGTTGTGAGAAATGGAAACAGTGATGGAAATGAATATAATCCAAGATATTCTGTACTTCTATGGCCTCATTACAGGTCATTGAGCCAGTCAAGACTTGCCTCCTCTTAGATTTAGCTTCTGGTGTACATGCATTTCGTTTTTGTTGCTATCATGTCATACCTTAGAGCTTTGTTTTCTACTTAAGTTTTTCTTAAATGGGTGTAAACAGGCTAAAACAAAGCATATGATGGGATGTTTGAAACATGATCTGGATGGAAGCAGAAATTCTAAATAGTGATATACTGTATTAGAAAGTAGAACAACATGGCATTAGGGTACTATGGGTAAAACTAAATCCTAAAAACCCCTTTAAGTGTAGAGTAGTGTTGGACAACTCAAAGTTGATGAAGTGGACTTTGATCTAAATTTCAGGAAAAATTTTATTCGCCGTGAAGCTGAATTTCTTTGTGCTTCATGGTAACGAATCAATTCTCCCTAAATTAGCGATAAAAAAAATTATACTCACCTCATCTATTTTCTTGTGAAGAGTCAGCTGCAGCCATCTTGATTGAAGATCCAGCACCAAATCTTGTGAATGGTGACGTATGATGTCACCACGCCGGCCAGTATGATGACATCATCACACACAGTGTAAGATTTCTCACTGGATCTTCAATCAAGATGACCGTGGCGGACTATTCGCGTTCAAATGAATAAGGTGAGTATTTAAGCCCTCAATGGTCTGTATGCCGCGATCAGTGATGAAAGCTGCATCTGAGGGGTTTAATGACGAGGGGCGGCACAATCGTTAAACCCATCATTGAGTCCCCGCTACTCACAAAGAAATGTGCTTTGCGACAAATTTTTGAGAATTCTTGGTGCACTGTAGCCCTCCTTGCATTTACATTACAAGAAAAATTTCTCGTTAACAGCAGCACCAATCACCATAATAAAGCATTAGATCTGCAGGATCAACCCAAGCAGACACACCAACTGATTTGATGGGGTTGATTCTGCTGATCTGTGCTCTTTAATTCTATGGGAGATTAAAAAAAAATGCCAAGTGAACCTCCCAGTTATTTATATAATCATTATAATTGAGACCCCTGTTCATGAGATCATTATTGATTCCAGTAGTTAGACTTGTAAAACATATATGACAGATATCACATAAATGAATATAATGGGGGAAGCCACCACTGATAACAATGGCCACACAAATTAAAAAGTCACAGTTCAAACAATAAAAATGTTCATTTGTGGGGTCTGAAGAAAGATAGAACCTCTGTACAGTCAGAGATGGATGAAGGTGGCTAGAGTCACCAGGTGAACACCAAGAAATTGCCAACGGCTAATTATATTCAGTTCACTGAAACCAAATAACCATATACTATAGAGTCACATATATAGGTTGCCACGACGGCTGGCTATAGGAGTACGCTATCTGTGTGGGCACAATGGGAACTCCCACATCTAAAAAGGGCACAATAAATGTCCGGGAACCCAAGAATTGCAATCACCCCAAATGTTATAGTAGTATTATTTAGACATTTGTTTTATGTATGGAGTATTTATTTGGTCACTCTATGTTGGTATATTGGTATCATTTAGTCACAGTATAGGCAATGCTTCCTATTTCATATTCCTTAGAACACAGGTGAAACTGATTAGAAGTACCCAACATGTATACAGAAGTAATAGCTCTCACTTTTACAGTAGAAATGTCACACTAATGGAAGCCTGCTCAAAGAGACTTGGCATAAGAACAAAAAATTAAAGCAACAAACCTCAACTAGAACTTGGGACTTCCCAAAAATGAAAATAGTTGTCTGTTAATATAACGTTTATCCCTATTATAGTCATGCTTAGTCAATGTTATCGACCTGAAGACTCCTTCTAAAAGGGGTATTCTAGCATAAAGCATCTATCACTTATTCAATAAATGATAGATTGGTGAGGATCCGACTGCTGGGATTCCCATCAATTGCCAGTATGAGGTATTCTTGTATCCCTTTCCTCCAAAATGCTAGGAGAGTAGAAATGGTGCCATATTCAACCATATGTCCTACCACTTCATTAAAAGTCTAGGGAAGCAGCTGAGAAATGTGTTAAACTGCTTCCCCACAGTGCCACAGACTTTTAATGTAACTGAAAGGTACATGCTTGACCACCACGTGGACATTGCTGGCGATACCGATTTATGATTTATCACATATCCAAAAGAAAGAGTACAAATGCTTAATGCAGGAATATCCCCTTAAAGAGTTTCTCCAGGGCTATATTATTAATGGTCATCAACATTATGGTCCCAGACAACCAATTCAAATCTTACCCAGGGTATAGGTGGTAAAGGCTCCCTTCTGCAATACTCAGCTGGAGTCTCCAAGATTATAACTTTGATGGCCTATCCTTAGAAAAGGCCATCAACAGTATAGATCCAGGATAGTTATTGTCCTGGCTGAGATCGGAACCCCCTCCATCTAGTATTTATCACTTATCCAGTGAGATAGATGGTAAATGCTACAGGCTGGAATACCAATTTTTTGTGTATTCCAATGGTAAAAATGTTTGAAATCCCATATAATGGCTCATTGTGGTCATTGAGGTCTGAGGTCTCCAGGCTCTAGAGGTCTCCAGTTCCTTTGACAGTCAAATTGACTGTTTCACTTCACGAGTTATGACATTTTATAATTTTAAAAGTTTTCTTTTTAATATATTCAACAATAAAAAATTACAAAGAGGTCCTTTATTAAGTCTTAATCTCTGTCTTTCTTCATGATATTAACTTTGGAGTTTAAACTTGGTTGGAACAGTATTATAAAACATTTGGGGAAAAACATGCAGATTACCAAAGCCCAACTAGATGCCAATATGGCAAAGATTTCCATGGCAACTGTGTATTTGCCCTGAGCACTGAGAGAGGCTGGGATATATGAAATCCAGACACTGAGGAAAGCCAGCATGCTGAAGGTAATGAATTGGGTCTCATTGAAGCTGTCAGGTAGTCTACGAGCCAAGAATGCTACTATGAAACTAATGGTGGCCAGAAGAAAGAGATAACCCAACATGGTCCAGAAGGCAATGGGTGAACCCTCGTTACATTCAACTATGATGACTATAAACTGGGTATGGGTGCTGTATTGTGGGAATGGAGGTGCAAGGAGCAACCAAGTGAGGCACAAGGCAAACTGTAACAGGAATCCAATAAAAACTATCATGTAAGATCCTTGAGGTGTTGCCCATTTCCGTAAACTGGTGCCTGGTTTTGTTGCCATAAATGCAAGCACCACTATGACGGTTTTGGCTAAAATGCAGGAGATGCATAGAGCAAAGACCATGCCAAATATAGCCTGACGTAGCAAACATTTCTCAGGCTGGGGGTAACCAATGAAAGCTAAAGAGCTGAGAAAACCAAAGGACAAGGACACCAAAAGGAGACAACTCAGGGAGTAATTATTGGCTTTAACAATTGGGCTGGATTTATATTGAACAAAAAGTATCAAAATAAAATCGGGGGCCAGAGAAGATAAAACACTAATAGCAGTCAAGGATGTTCCAAGTGGATCTTCATAAGAGAGGTACTCTATGGACTTTGGAAAACATCTGGACTTCTCTTGATTTGGCAGCTGATCCCATGGACACGTGATACAGTCAACAGAATCTGTAAGATAAGCAACATGGTCTGTGGGTGATGACAAATGAAAAACTCAAATCTGCTGCAGCTTACATGGTTACATAGATCCACAGTAGGTCTATCAAGTTCAATCTTATTATACTTAAAAACCCCAGTTGATCTAGAAAAAGGCAAAGCCATAATTTAAATGGCAGAGACACTATTACCATAGAGTGGAAAAAAAAATACTTCCTGACCCTTGTGGGAATTGGAAAGATCCATAGATGAATATTCCATGGAATCAGCATTTCAATTGTATTACTTACATTAAAAAGTATAGTCACAAAATGTCAACACCTTAGTGACATCTGTATATGGTTTGTTAGTGTTCGAATAGGGGACTTCATCTGGTGCATCTCTTTTTCATGGTGGAGCTTCAGAAAAAGAGTTTTGTGCTATGCACTGTACAATACTGATACCTTAGCTAATGCTGACGGGCTCAAGACATGGTTTGTAAGATGTTTGACACAAGAAAGGGATACCTTCTGTCAGCCCGTTGATTCTCCACAACTTAAAGGATAACTTTTTTTTTGCTAAAGTGTAGGGCAAGTTATAGGTAACAATTTTGCAATAGACTTTATTTAGCCAAAACGTTTATTTTTTGTAGAAAACTGGGGCTGAAATGGCCCTTAGCAGCACTCTTCAAAAGAGCGTTGCTAAGGGCCATCCGTCCATTAGAAAAGACGGGCAAAATTGTTACCTATCACTTGCCCTACATTTTAGCAAAAAAATAAAAAATAAAAATATGACAGTTATCCTTTAATTGCAGATGGGTTAACATGTCAGATGGGGGCTAACAAAGGTCCCCAGATGTGTCATGAGCTTCTGCCTATTAGAATTTGACAGAGACATCCCCTTAAAAATTGCTTGTCAGGTTAATATTGACAAGTAGGGATAAGCGGAACCGAATTTCAGGATAAATTTGATTCGCCACAAAGTCGAATTCTCTAGAGCTTCATGGTAGGGAATCGATTTAACCTGAAAAAGTACTTTCCTGCTCCATTTGCTCACGATGGACTGCCCGTCACCATCTTGCTTGAAGATCTCGGCTCGGGATGCGCGAGATTTCACGGCAGACCTTCAAGCAAGATGACAGCCGCCGGCCCATTGCGGTCGAATGGATCAGGTAATTATAATTGTAATTTATTTTACATTTTACACTCTTTTATTTATGAACATAACCGCTGCATCTGAGGGGTACAATGATGGGGAGTGGCGCAATCGCTAAACTAATTAATCACAAACCCAATTATTTTTTCTTTATTCGGCGAAGCAGCCTTATTGAATGTTCCAATATATTGCATATCTCTACGGACAAGCATTAATGCTGTGGATACTAGTGTATGTATTCTAAAACATTATGTAAGTGGCCAAGCACTCACTGCTGTAAGTTCCCCAAATGGACAAAAAAGTTAAACTAGGGATGATACATTTTAATAAAGTATTTGGTACGGCAATATTTGTACCAATCCATAGAATAACAGCAATTTGTTATGTTTACCTCACGTTAACTAGAGAAAAAGCACAGCGCAAAAAAACTATGTCACAATTTCTAGGTGTCTTGCATCCCAAATTCCTAAAATATAATAAAAAATAATGCAGTGTCTCCACTGCAAGTGGTTTAAGCATTATTTCTTGTATTGTGTGTACCCCGTAAGTTGTGCATTGAGAAGGAGGTTCCCTAGTGGTTGGACAGGGCTGGCACCACCCCTTCCTCTCTAGGAGGAAGTGACACAAAAACTAGTAATGAGCGGCAGGGGCAATATTTAAATTCATGATATTTAAAGAACATTTTGTAAAAAATTCATCATATATTCGCAAATTCGAGAAGTGCTGATATTTGCGATTAATATTTGCGATTTGAATATTCGCGCCCAACACTAACCACAACTCCTCCCTACATTATTACTTCTACTCTCTCTCTGCATCTCCATTGGGTCACTGCAATAGTATGTGCCCCAACATGTTGCCGATAAATATAAAAAAATGAAAATGCGATGACTCAAAATAAAAAGTTAGATGGGACCCCCACCAATCACGATAGAATGCCTCATACCTCAAAATGAATGGTGTGTTGGGTCAAGCATGCGCTGTGCAATTTCATTCATTCTCTATCTGACTTCCAGTGTTTGTGGAGTACAGAGCTTGGCTATTTCTGGCAGACCAAAAGAAGATAAATGTAGCAGCACCATGAACACTGGACCAGATACTCCGTTAATTTCAGGGTACAAGGCTCCCTTTCTTGTGATTGGTGGGAGTCCCAGCAGTTAAATCTCCACTTATTTGATAGTTATCACTTATCTAATGGATAGGAGGTAACTAATTATAACTGGAAAAATTTTTTGAGGCTTACATGTGTTCTACTGTCGAGTTATTGTGCACATTTCTGAGAAGATATCATGGTTGGTGAGGTTGGAGAAGAAAATAGTTTGTAGAAATTCTTTCTCCTTTAGTTGCTACCTTTCCACAAAGAATAGTTGTGTAGAAAATTACATACAGGGTACCTGTTTTATTAGTGATCTCTCCATGAGGACAAGGAACACACTCAAAGCAGCACACAGGTTCTCCTCTTCGAACTGCTTTCCAAAATCCTTGTGGACAGCTTTGACTACATACCGACAAAGGGACCTGGAAAGTGGAGATAGATGATAGATAGATAGATAGATAGATAGATAGATAGATAGATAGATAGATAGATAGAGTAGATAGTCTTCTGCAACTACTATTTGGAACTAAAACAGTCTCACCTGACTATCTTCTGTTGCCCACCTTAACAAACTTGCATTTATGATAAAGAATTGACCAGCGGCTGCTGCGGTGTCATAACTGCCAACCTTGACCTGTTGTATGCCGCTGTCTGGGCTCATCTGCCAGTTCACAATGTCATAGACTGCCGGAGGGTCTCCATTCTGATCAAAGTAAAGCTCTCTGCCACCATTTAGTTTCAACCTTGCTTTCTTTATATAGTAGAGAAGCTTCAAAGGAAAGAAACTAAATTAGAAGACTTAGATGATATAGATTATATAGACATTATTGTACCTACGGTATAAGGTACACGGAGATAGCAGTTTTACTAGAGTGCTTGTGTCTGAGGGGACCCATAGGCCATGCAAGAGGACAACAGTACTATAAATGACACATGGAAAGTGGAGGACCTGTTACAGATTTGCATGCAATCAAGTTATGTCTTTTATCAACAGAAAATGCCTAATAAAGCTGAGAGGTTTGTACAATATGAGAATTGGAAAAAAAAAAAGGTGTGTGGACGAGCACTCTACCAATTGACACACATTTATTTGAGAAATTGATATGATTAGCTAGCAATATAAAATTGATAATACAATTCAATAAAATAGTACAATAAAATACAATGATACAGCCACAATGGGGTGAATGGTTATACTCAATGGTATACAATGTACAATGATCCTATGACCAAAGTGATATAAAGGCCTATATGTCCATAGGAATCCAATGAGGCCCTAATAGGTAGGAATAGTGTAAGTATAACTCCACAAGTTCCGGCAGTCTACCAGTATTAGTGTATCAGGTATTAGTCCCGTAACATACAGTGTTGTTGATAGAATAGAAATGGACTTGCCGGCTTTTTAGCCGCTTACCTCCCCTTCGTATATAACTTCAGTCCTGCGGTTTGTTCAGACTGGATAAGTGGGGCTCGTCAGTGCGGCGTCTCCCGTCACTGTATTCAATGACCGGGCTTACCTCTTCATGTGGATAATGTGCTTTGTTCTTGCAGTGCGGGTACAGCACGTGGAACGTCCCGGTTAGTATGAAGGGCCGGCGTCTCACAATGCTATGCGTTGGTATCCGCGTCGGATACTTGCGGAGTGACACTTACGTCACTTCCTGTGGATTCCGGTAGTGACGATTATTGCGTCCGATGATTCCAAGCTGCAATTTTCGAATATTTGGTATTGCAGATATCAAAGTCCTTTTTGCATGGCCATGCAATTGAAGAGGTATCGACAGGTATATGGCGTGAAACCCAGACGCGTTTCGGGAGTTGTCACTCTCCCTTCCTCAGTGGTTGCGCCATACCTGTCTAAACACGCCTTATATACTTCTCTAGGTTATCTTCAAAGACTGGAACGGACCTCTGGATTTGTTCCTTCCATTTCTGCACAATTTAATGTCTGAGACTTCTAGTTTTCACAGTCTGTTGTTTATTGTATATATATCTCAATTTTAGGTATCGGAAAGTCTCAGATCACCTTTCAATCATTGATATGTATAATAAATTTCCCTTTCTTGCAAATATCAAAAGAGAAAAAACGTAACAAAATTCCATTCAATATATACCCCATTGATGGATGCATCCTATTATTTAAAACCAGAGTAGTAGTTTATACTAAATAATTTATGCTAAATAAAATATTTTAATAAATATAAATATATAAAATGTATAAGTAAAAATGAAATGGAAATGGATGTGGATAATTCAAAAAGGTGTATCGGTATAGTGGGTCTATATCACAATATAATGGATATTAATCAAAATCTAAATTACCGATAGCGGATATAAATCCATTATTCCTATCGTCAATATCGCAATACATGCCCAAGCACATGTGATATGCCCAAGCACATAAAGACCTGCATAAAAACCTGCAGTGACACCAAGGCAGGCGGCACTATTGACTCCATTAATAGAGTAAATGATAGGGTCAATGGGGGACCTCCATTTGAGAACGGCCACAGTATAAAGACATAGTTTGGCCTATAACCCTACATCAAATAGAGGGCATCCTCACAGAAAGCCAAAGAGTTCCAACTCTGAATTTAGTCCCGACGGTAATAAACTCCCAAATTCGTATATTCGTCGGGACTCCCTTCTGGACATGTGTTTAATATAATTGCCTCCTCTCCAGTGTTGATCCACCTTTTCCAGTGCCATAAAGACGAGACCGGCCGGGTCACTATTATGGACCTCCTTGTAATGCTTGGACAAGGAATGTTTATCATAGCCTTTCTTGATATTGGCTATGTGTTCAGCCAGTCTCGTCTTTAATAACCGTTTGGTTCTGCCAATGTATTGTCTATTGCAGGGGCACTGGACCAGGTAGACAACACCGGTAGAGTTGCATGTCAGGCAATCTTTGATGTCCCAGACAAAGGTATTCTGTGTGGAAGGGACTGTGGTGGTCTTACGGGGTTTGTTATTGATTCTACATGCAATGCACTTGCCGCATTTGAAAAATAGAATAGAATAGAAATAGTTTTATCCAATATTCCAGCTGTCACCTCCCAAGATGGCTTGGTAATATTCCGACTGGTCAGTTTCGTAGGATCAGGAGGAATTGTACGGAGGACCAGCGTTTTGAGGAGGAGGCGGCGGGAATGTGGCAGCTATTCCGGGAGAAAGATTATCCGGACGAAATAGTGGAAAAAGCTTTGGCAAATGTTAGGAAATTAGACAGACAAACCTTTTTTGACAGTCAAGTGGAAATCAAGAAAAAATCCCAGACAAGTGAAGAGATTAGTAATAAGATTATCCTCCCTTTTAATGACGATCATAGAAAAATACAACAAATAGTGAAGACACACTGGCACCATATATTAAATGATAGGGTGATAGGCCATCTCTTACCTACATCCCCAAAAGTTATATTTACTAGGGCACCCAATTTGGGCATTAAAATAGCTCCCTCTGTGAAATCTAGAGAGAAAAAAAGATCATTGATGGGAACTTGGATGGATTTGAAAGGGTTTTTCAAATGCGGCAAGTGCATTGCATGTAGAATCAATAACAAACCCCGTAAGACCACCACAGTCCCTTCCACACAGAATACCTTTGTCTGGGACATCAAAGATTGCCTGACATGCAACTCTACCGGTGTTGTCTACCTGGTCCAGTGCCCCTGCAATAGACAATACATTGGCAGAACCAAACGGTTATTAAAGACGAGACTGGCTGAACACATAGCCAATATCAAGAAAGGCTATGATAAACATTCCTTGTCCAAGCATTACAAGGAGGTCCATAATAGTGACCCGGCCGGTCTCGTCTTTATGGCACTGGAAAAGGTGGATCAACACTGGAGAGGAGGCAATTATATTAAACACATGTCCAGAAGGGAGTCCCGACGAATATACGAATTTGGGAGTTTATTACCGTCGGGACTAAATTCAGAGTTGGAACTCTTTGGCTTTCTGTGAGGATGCCCTCTATTTGATGTAGGGTTATAGGCCAAACTATGTCTTTATACTGTGGCCGTTCTCAAATGGAGGTCCCCCATTAACCCTATTATTTACTCTATTAATGGAGTCAATAGTGCCGCCTGCCTTGGTGTCACTGCAGGTTTTTATGCAGGTCTTTATGTGCTTGGGCATATCACATGTGCTTGGGCATATATTGCGATATTGACGATAGGAATAATGGATTTATATCCGCTATCGGTAATTTAGATTTTGATTAATATCCATTATATTGTGATATAGACCCACTATACCGATACACCTTTTTGAATTATCCACATCCATTTCCATTTCATTTTTACTTATACATTTTATATATTTATATTTATTAAAATATTTTATTTAGCATAAATTATTTAGTATAAACTACTACTCTGGTTTTAAATAATAGGATGCATCCATCAATGGGGTATATATTGAATGGAATTTTGTTACGTTTTTTCTCTTTTGATATTTGCAAGAAAGGGAAATTTATTATACATATCAATGATTGAAAGGTGATCTGAGACTTTCCGATACCTAAAATTGAGATATATATACAATAAACAACAGACTGTGAAAACTAGAAGTCTCAGACATTAAATTGTGCAGAAATGGAAGGAACAAATCGAGAGGTCCGTTCCAGTCTTTGAAGATAACCTAGAGAAGTATATAAGGCGTGTTTAGACAGGTATGGCGCAACCACTGAGGAAGGGAGAGTGACAACTCCCGAAACGCGTCTGGGTTTCACGCCATATACCTGTCGATACCTCTTCAATTGCATGGCCATGCAAAAAGGACTTTGATATCTGCAATACCAAATATTCGAAAATTGCAGCTTGGAATCATCGGACGCAATAATCGTCACTACCGGAATCCACAGGAAGTGACGTAAGTGTCACTCCGCAAGTATCCGACGCGGATACCAACGCATAGCATTGTGAGACGCCGGCCCTTCATACTAACCGGGACGTTCCACGTGCTGTACCCGCACTGCAAGAACAAAGCACATTATCCACATGAAGAGGTAAGCCCGGTCATTGAATACAGTGACGGGAGACGCCGCACTGACGAGCCCCACTTATCCAGTCTGAACAAACCGCAGGACTGAAGTTATATACGAAGGGGAGGTAAGCGGCTAAAAAGCCGGCAAGTCCATTTCTATTCTATCAACAACACTGTATGCTACGGGACTAATACCTGATACACTAATACTGGTAGACTGCCGGAACTTGTGGAGTTATACTTACACTATTCCTACCTATTAGGGCCTCATTGGATTCCTATGGACATATAGGCCTTTATATCACTTTGGTCATAGGATCATTGTACATTGTATACCATTGAGTATAACCATTCACCCCATTGTGGCTGTATCATTGTATTTTATTGTACTATTTTATTGAATTGTATTATCAATTTTATATTGCTAGCTAATCATATCAATTTCTCAAATAAATGTGTGTCAATTGGTAGAGTGCTCGTCCACACACCTTTTTTTCCAGTTCTATTTTATCTTGAGAGGTAGGGTGTCCTCTCCCTGGACTTGTAGCACCATATCATAGGCTATATAGGAGAGCAGCCACCACCAATTTCAATCTTCTACAATATGAGAATTACCTGCCAGGGCTTCAGTTGAAAAATGTCTACACAATTATTTTGAGGCAATGGGCTTTTGGATAGTCTACAATTGTTCAGATCCTCCAGTGCTTTGGCCACAACATAGACTGCGGTGTACACATTGTATGTTGTCCGTAAGTTGGAGACATCAGTAAAGCTGTTCTTGATATTTTCCAGATTCTCTTGGCCTGTACATTCATTTAAATAGTTGTCCAAGGCATCTGTCGAGTTCTTGTCACAAATGAATTTGCAGTAAAAAGTTTGTTCCCAAAATATATTTATCCAATCCCTTTCCATAGATGAGTTTGGATGAACTGCTTTTAAGAACCTGCTAAGTTCTGGAATACTTCCACTGTAAAATGCTAGACCAATGGTGCCAGTTAAAAGCCTAAAAAATTGACCAATGGAATGAAGGCTAGAGGTAGACCAAGCTTCACTGGCTACAAAGGTTTTGTTTGTGATGTTATGCCTCAGCATCTCTACTAGAATTGGGATTAGTTCTACATCTGTGGAGAAGACAATGATGACCTGGACAGTAGACTCTCTTATCACCTTCACAATGTGAGGAGCATTGCGATTTGGTTGATTCATCATAATGTTTTCGGCAAAAGCTACGCATGCTCCCCCTTTTATTATCTCCTGTCTGACCATCTGAATCCCTTGTTGACCATAATCATTATCCACAGCCAACAACCCAACCCAGGTCCAACCGAAATGCAAGACCAGTTTGGCTAGTCCCAGAGATTGGAAGGCATCACTTGGAACAGTCCTGAAGAAAGATGGGAATTTTTTGTGGTCACTCAGTAGATGACTTGTTGAGTAATGACTGATCTGTTAAAAAAATAAAAATAAAAAACAAAGTTATATCATAAACTATACATCCACACCTCAGCAAAGTTGTATTTACCCACCATTTCATAGATGACCTCTAGTAGACCTTTTGAAACGGAAGTATAAGAAATAACTATGGTAGGCAGCTGAAGCATTCCTATGCTCCCTCTATGATTTTTAATGCTAGGGCTATTGGGTTATCATGCCACCATGGTTAGCTAAGGCATAGAAGAGGACAGTATTGGATCTCCAGTATAAAAGTACTCAGGTAAGAGAAACAAAGATGTAAAAACCCATGAAATTTTTTTGCCACATTTCCGCAATAAGCATAACTACTATAACATACAAAGTTATAGCTTTAACTTTGATAATTTCACTGAGAAATGTCACCAAGGTTGTCATAACCCTTGAGTTTGGTTTGGAATTTGGTAACCGAATAACAACAGTAAACAAGAGCAATCAAATTACCCTACTACATTTGATTTACTGTTTAGTGAAGTGGAGTTTTTTGTAGCCTCAATGGTGGATTTCTCAAGGGCAAACTAGCACACTACTTAGTACAGGCTAGTTCAGCATCAGCCTTAAAGGGGTTCTACTGTTACATAATAAAAATTCTATGCATGTGCCCAGAGTGTCCCAGACACTGCTTGTTTCCCCAATATATCTCTTTTTTTCAAGACAGCACTTTCCTTCCCCTTCTCTCAGCTTCACTACATTCTGGTCGGTTGTGTACATTCAGAACTTCCGGTTTTCACTATCCTCCAGCTTGGTTTTCTAATCAATACAAAAATACTTTGCTCTGTAAAGTTTCATAGGCTTGGTCCACCTACTACACTGTTGTCTCTGCAGTAGCCAAGATGCTGAGGTATACAGTACAGACCAAAAGTTTGGACACACCTTCTCATTCAAAGAGTTTTCTTTATTTTCATGACTATGAAGGCATCAAAACTATGAATTAACACATGTGGAATTATATACATAACAAACAAATGTGAAACAACTGAAAATAAGTCATATTCTAGGTTCTTCAAAGAAGCCACCTTTTGCTTTGATTACTGCTTTGCACACTCTTGGCATTCTCTTGATGAGCTTCAAGAGGTAGTCCCCTGAAATGGTTTTCACTTCACAGGTGTGCCCTGTCAGGTTTAATAAGTGGGATTTCTTGCCTTATAAATGGGGTTGGGACCATCAGTGGCGTTGAGGAGAAGTCAGGTGGATACACAGCTGATAGTCCTACTGAATAGACTATTAGAATTTGTATTATGGCAAGAAAAAAGCAGCTAAGTAAAGAAAAACGAGTGGCCATCATTACTTTAAGAAATAAAGGTCAGTCAGTCAGCCGAAAACTTTGAAAGTAAGGGCTATTTGACCATGAAGGAGAGTGATGGGGTGCTGAGCCAGATGACCTGGCCTCCACAGTCACCGGACCTGAACCCAATCGAGATGGTTTGCGGTGAGCTGGACCGCAGAGTGAAGGCAAAAGGGCCAACAAGTGCTAAGCATCTCTGGGAACTTCTTCAAGACTGTTGGAAGACCATTTCAGGGGACTACCTCTTGAAGCTCATCAAGAGAATGCCAAGAGTGTGCAAAGCAGTAATCAAAGCAAAAGGTGGCTACTTTAAAGAACCTAGAATATGACATATTTTCAGTTATTTCACACTTGTTTGTTATGTATATAATTCCACATGTGTTAATTCATAGTTTTGATGCCTCTTAGTCATGAAAATTAAGAAAACTCTTTGAATGAGAAGGTGTGTCCAAACTTTTGGTCTGTACTGTATGTGTCAGCAGCTTACCTGTCTGAGCTTCACGGGTTTGCTCTCGAGTTGCAGTGCAGCCATGCCATGTGAAACACAATGCCGGGCCATGCCCCCTGCGATGCGCTGTCTAAGCCACACGCCCTGGTAATGTGAGTGTGTTCAAAGTTATGGAACACTCGCTCTGTTTCTCCCCCAGTGTGCATTCAGATTAAGCTATTGATGGTTTAGGTGTGTTTGATTATTGCAGGCTGAATGACTGCTCAGCCTGCCTATCATAAACGCAACTAGGGTTCTGGTCCAATGGGGCATCGAGTCCCTAGACCTATCGTTTCTGATCCAGGGACTCGGCGCTCTGTTAAAATCCCATGCTGGCAATACACACTTGCCAGTCATAAGCTTTACCCCTTTGCTGTGCTCCCAGTTCCGTCCTGTTCGTATTGGACTGCGATTGGCCTTTGACCCCTCTCTGCCTCGTGATTTGGTACTATGACTCTCGTCTGCTTCTGACTTCTGCTTCGCTATTCTGACTACCCTCTGTTTTCTGATTTAGTACTGTAGTGTCCACCCAGTTTCTAACCATTGCCGTATGACCAAATTTTTGTGTTCTCATCTGTCTTGCACTTAGCAGAGCAAGGAACATTGACCAGTTGCATACTTGCCACTTAGGGCTTACACTGCATGAGGGCAGGGAAAGCGGTTTGGGTTCCAATCAGGGCTCACTCTCTCTGTGTTTCCTTCCTACTGTGCTTGCTATATGGGGCAAAAATATATAGTGCTTGGGGAACTCTGGAAGAAAAAAAATAATCATTATGAAAATGGAGAACCCCCATTAAAGACAGGGACATAACTACAATACTGCTGCCTCCTATGAACAATCAAATAAACTAATATAATACTGCATCATACGTATAAGAATATAACTACTATAACACTGCTCCTACGTTCTGTACAAGAATATAACTAGATTCGAAAATTATAGGAAAATCCAGCTCAAGAATGGTGGAAAAATTCGTAGCTTTATTGCGGCATAAAATCTTCGACAGAAACAGGAATTGTTCGGTTACGCGTTTCAGACCACAAACAAATATCGGTCCTTCCTCATGACATAAAGGAAGGACCGATATTTGCAGCAATAAAGCTATGAATTTTTCCACCATTCTTGAGCTGGATTTTCCTATAATTTTCGAATCTACTATTACGCATTCGGGTGCATCATCTGTGCTCGACTGGTGAAGGGTAAGGTGAGAGCTGCTGTGTGCTTAATAAGAATATAACTACTATAATATTACTTCCTATTTATAAGTCTATAACTTCTATAATACTGCCTCCTATGTACAAGAATAAAACTACTATACTACTGCTTCTATGTGCAAGAAAAAAAAATACTATAATACTGCCTCCTACGTACAAGAATATAACTACTATAATACTGCCCTTATGTATAAGAATATAACTACTATAATACTGCTACTATGTACAAGAATATAACTACTATAATACTGCTCCTATGTACAAGAATATAACTACTATAATACTGCTCTTATGTACAAGAATATAACTACTATAATACTGCATCCTATGTACAAGAATATAACTACTATAATACTGCTCCTATGTACAAGAATATAACTGCTATAATACTGCCCCTATGTACAAGAATATAACTACTATAATACTGCCCTAATGTATAGCAATATAACAACTACTCCTAATATAACAACTACTAATACTGCTCCTATGTACAAGTATATGACTACTATAATACTGCCTCCTATGTACAAGAATATAACTACTATAATACTGCCTCCTATGTACAAGAATATAACTACTATAATACTGCCTCCTATGTACAAGAATATAACTACTATAATACTGCTCCTTTGTTCAAGAATATAACTACTATAATACTGTCTCCTATGTACAAGAATATAACTACTATAATACTGCCCCCTATTTACAAGAATATAACTACTGTAATACTACCTCCTATGTACAAGAATATAACTACTATAATACTGCCCCTATGTACAAGGATATAACCACTATAATACTGCCTCCTATGTACAAGAATATAACTACTATAATACTGCCTCCTATGTACACGAATATAATTACTATAATACTGCCTCCTATGTACAAGAATATAACTACTATAATACTGCCTCCTATGTACAAGAATATAACTACTATAATACTGCTCCTATGTACAAGAATATACCTACTATAATACTGCTCCTGAGTACAGGAATATAACTACTATAATACTGCTCCTATGTACAAGAATATTCAGTTGCAAGAAAAAGTATGTGAACCCTTTGGAATTATATGGATTTCTGCACAAATTGGTCATAAAATGTGATCTGATCTTCATCTAAGTCACAACAATAGACAATCACAGTCTGCTTAGACTAATAACACACAAAGAATTAAATGTTACCATGTTTTTATTGAACACACCATGTAAACATTCACAGTGCAGGTGGAAAAAGTATGTGAACCCCTAGACTAATGACATCTCCAAGAGCTAATTGGAGTGAGGTGTCAGCCAACTGTAGTCCAATCAATGAGATGAGATTGGAGGTGTTGGTTACAGCTGCCCTGCCCTATAAAAAACACACACCAGTTCTGGGTTTGCTTTTCACAAGAAGCATTACCTGATGTGAATGATGCCTCGCACAAAAGAGCTCTCAGAAGACCTACGATTAAGAATTGTTGACTTGCATAAAGCTGGAAAGGGTTATAAAAGTATCTCCAAAAGCCTTGTTTATTAGTCCACGGTAAGACAAATTGTCTATAAATGGTGAAAGTTCAGCACTGCTGGCTCTCTCCCTAGGAGTGGCCGTCCTGTAAAGATGACTGCAAGAGCACAGCACAGACTGCTCAATGAGGTGAAGAAGAATCCTAGAGTGTCAGCTAAAGACTTACAAAAGTCTCTGGCATATGCTAACATCCCTGTTAGCAAATCTACGATACGTAAAACATTAAACAAGAATGGATTTCATGGGAGGATACCACAGAGGAAGCCACTGCTGTCCAATAAAAACATTGCTGCATGTTTACAGTTTGCACAAGAGCACCTGGATGTTCCACAGCAGTACTGGCAAAATATTCTGTGGACAGATGAAACCAAAGTTGAGTTGTTTGGAAGAAACACTAAACACTATGTGTGGAGAAAAAGAGGCACAGCACACCAACATCAAAACCTCATCCCAACTGTGAAGTATGGTGGTGGGGGCATATTGGTTTGGGGCTGCTTTGCTGCGTCAGGGCCTGGACGGATTGCTATCATCGAAGGAAAAATGAATTCCCAAGTTTGTCAAGACATTTTGCAGGAGAACTTAAGGCCATCTGCCCACCAGCTGAAGGTCAACATAAGATGGGTGTTGCAACAGGACAACGACCCAAAGCATAGAAGTAAATCAACAACAGCGTAGCGGTATGACGTAGCGGAGTAGCTGCGTGGGCGTACCGCACGTCCACATGGGTACCGCCCCCTTATCCACCCGCCTCGGCCCAGCGTCTCAACGTCTCGGCTCTCCCGCCTGCCTTGCTTCATCCAGCACGGCCTATTGATTTTGGGCCGTAGCTGGGACCGCAGCTGTGTACTTTTGGGGCTGCGCATTACTGACACCGCCGCGACATCAGCCGTGAATGGGGTGAGAAACCGAGACCGAGCGATCGAGTATCGAGTAAAGATCCAGGTGCATTCTTGCCAAGTTGCCGGGCGGCCGCCCTGCTATGCCCCTGCTATGCCCCTGAAAGATCCGTCATGGACTGAGGTGGCCTTTGGGAATAACGCTCGATACCCGTCTGAAGCCTGCTTGTGACCCGGGGAACACACCTAAAAGACCGCCGAAAGTTGGCATCGTCGATGATAAGATGACCGGTGGCGGATACACAAATGTATACTGGCGATGAGATATCTGGCCGGCTGGCTGAAAATTGGTGAGACTGCTCCTGTGGTAAACTCCCCACCCTCACTCCTTGTTACTAACCAACGTCTCATATACTAACCCTGTGTGCAGGGAGGGTCGCCGCCCGCCTGATCCGGTCCCTGACTGTTGGTTGCTATATCTGAGGGGGGGCATGATTGTGGTGCACCCTGAGAAAATGGCAAGTTGGGACTGTACTGAACTGTAGCGTTGGAAATGGATGGCTGGTGAACGAGGGTTGGAGCCCCGACACATCTCTGACACAGCTGGGTGATCGGCGTTCGGTCTCTATGTGACTCCACGTGATTCTCTTATTTTTTTGGATGTTCTAATCCTTCATGGTTAAAGTTTACACATATATTCCCCCATGGTGTTGTACATGGTCTATGTGATCATAGGAGAGTGGCGTTACAGGGGATTGCAGGGGACCACTGCTGATTACCTCCCCCTATAACAAGTTAACAGGGGCTTCCTCTTCTTTTTATGCAGTGGCGCCGAGACTGACTGAATTGGCTGGATTACCCCCGTAACAACTTATATTGGGGACTATATTCCATTACCTTGGAACCTTAGGGAAGCACACTTGTCATTGATTCCAATCCGGGGTTTAAATTGTTAACTGGTCAAACTGGGGATGTAAATTGCTGTAAACAGTGGTACACGTGGAGAGCGGTGAAGGGGTCCGTGAGCCATTTTTATTACCAACTCCTCCTGTACCATTGATGTGAACAAGTGCTTAGATCCTGCTGGCACCCCCTTCCGCATGCTGCTCTTGGGCAGAACTCTGACACCTATTAACTTTATACTATATGCATAATTGTTTTTGCTTTTGTATATGTATGTGTCCCAAATAGGTTGATATATTGCTATACCCCTTCTAGTGGGGTTCCGAAAAACCAATACTGGGTATGCATACAATTCCATTCTGTTACTGAATATACACAGCAGAAAATTAGTCTTTGACCTTGTGTTAGGATATTCGGATAGGGGGCGACACTGTGAGAGTGTTCGCTTCTGTGCTACCCTATCCTTCTTATTTCTCCCCCACTTGCGCTATACGGCGTACCCCCGTTCTATAGGATTGAAATATGCCTCCTAAATATAACAGGAGATCTGGGAGTACGGGATCCCCTAGGGCGGGTGATGGTAATAGTCCACAGGCGAGAATGGATAAATATTTGAAATCACCTCCACCCAAACAGAGGGGGGGGGGGGGAAATACTTGACCCGGTGGAAGCACAGGCAGACCCACCGGGACAGACAGCACAGTGTTTGAGATTTGATATGATTGAGAATAAGCTGGCGGACATATTGTCGGTTGTGCAGACCACCAACCAATCAGTTTTGGATATCTCTACCACCATACAGACACTGCAGACTGAGCTCACTCTCATTAGAGATGACATGAATAAAGTTAGGGCCGGCATCTCATTTGTAGAAACCGGGTTATCCAAGGTCCAAATAGAACAGCGACAGATGACTATAAAAATAGATGAATTGGACAAAGAAAATAAACGGATTAACGCGAGATTAACAGATATGGAGGATAGAGCACGCCGTAACAACCTCAGGATAGTGGGTCTCCTAGAGGGGGTAGAGGGGGGGAACCCTGTGGCGTTTATGCAAAAATGGCTGATTGATGTGCTGGGACCCTGTGGGGATACTCCTGCACTATGTGTGGAGAGAGCGCATAGAATGCCTGTTAAAAAAACCTCCGCCGGGTGGCCCCCCTCGACCCCTCTTAATTAGGATAGTATCCTCTAGTGATAGAGATTGGGTGCTTCGACGTAAGAGGGAATTAGCAGAGATTGCCTTTAATGGTCATCCGATACAGATATACCCCGACTTCTCCAAGGATACACAAAATAAGCGTAGGGAGTATTTCGATATTAAGAAAAGACTATGGGATGGAAACATCAAATATTCTATGTTATACCCCGCAAAGCTAAGAGTGGTTTATAGGGATACTGTAATGTTTTTCCACTCACCTAGATAAACCTTGGAATGGTTAGATACTGTCAGGGATTAGATATTGGACTTTGGCCGATGCGGTAGGAGACTGATCTAATGAAGGGGGTGGGGGAATAGTGGGGGCGGCCCATGGACGGATGGGCGAAATGTGAGAGGTTGACAACGATGCTTTGCATCAGTGAACCAGTAAGGGGGATACGATGGGGTGGGGAAAAAGGGGGGGGTGGGTGGGGGTGGATCCTGGCCAGGCTGCGGTTGCTTTTGGGGGGCGACGGACGTCTCTTTTATAGCGTATAGTATGACTAATAACAGAGTGATGATATGGAATGTGCGTGGACTGGCTGATAGAACGAAACGGGTAGTGGTGTTTGATCTGATTATTCGTCACCTCCCCGCAATAGTGGCCCTACTCGAAACGCACGCTGCACCTGACATCCCAGAATATCTAACAAAGAGATGGGCAGGACATCAGTTCCACTCCGGCTTCTCGTCATATTCCCGAGGGATAAGTGTGTATGTACACCAAAGTATTGACTTTATCTTATTAGACCAGTCGATTGATAGAGATGGGAGATTCATCTTCCTCTATGCCCAATGGAACGGGAGAAAGTGCGTCCTTGCTTTCTTGTACATCCCGCCACCTTTTGCAATGACAGTCCTAAATCAGCTGATGGTTTTTATGCATAATAGAGAGCGGTCTCCGGTATTAATATGCGGCGACTTTAACTGCGTGCTGGACCCGGCGCTGGATAGAATCTCAGTCGGGGGAAAAGTGCGCAGGGAAAGCACGCCTTATTCCGAGGGTTTTGTGAGGAGTTAGGACTAATAGATGTCTGGCGATGGCTTTATGGTAACAAACAGGTGTTCTCTTGCTTTAGTAAATCATATAGTGCGATGTCCAGGATTGATATTGCCCTGGCCAATGGCGAGATGCTCGACTCTATTTTAAAAATAACATATGAGATCCATGGCATCTCTGACCACTCACCGATTTTATTGGTGATGAAGACCGGGCAACAATCTGGTATTAGTAGAACAGTAGTTCAGATTGAACGAGCACTGGCTAACCATATTAAATGATTCAGTAGGGATTGATAAAGAACTCATACAATTTTGGCAAGAGAATATTGGTACAACACACGTTCACTATGTTTGGGACGCCATGAAGGCGTTTATTCGCGGGCTATATTTTTCCAGAATAAAAAAAAAAAGAAAAGAATTCTTTGAGGAGCAAAAAAAGTTGGAAGTAAACATTGCATATCTGGAGGGCTGTATTAGACTACAGAATGACGCGAGCAGACGCACTAAGTTAAAATCCGCTAAAGATCACTATATAACTTTTATGAGGAAAAAAGCTCAGAATCAACTATTCTTTATGGGTTATAAAGATTTTTGTGAGGGTGGCACTCCGGGTAGGGTTATTGGTTTCTATCATGGCGAATCAAAACCCCCCCCATAAAATCAGACAAATACTGATGGATGATGGGCGCAGATTGGAAAGAGGAGTGGAGATGGAGGGAGAGTTTTTAAAATATTTTGGCAATTTATATTGCTCCGGTGTGGATGATACAGGGACTAAGACAGACGACTTTTTAGAACAGGTTGAGATTCCGGTGCTGTCGGACTCGGCTTCGGCCCCCCTGAGTGCCCCAATTTCTTTAGATGAGCTACAGGTGGCTTTACATGAGACCCGGGGTTCCTCGGCGCCTGGATCGGATGGACTCCCGTTTGGCATATACAAGAGCCATGCGGGGGTGCTTCTGCCCGGGTTGCTGCAGGTTCTGAATGAATCTAGCAAATGCGGAAAGCTGCCCCCGTCCTTGACAGAGGCAACGGTCACGCTGATCCTTAAGAAAGGGAAAAATGGCAATAAAGTTGAGGATTATCGTCCTATATCGCTGCTTAATGCAGACTACAAAGTAATTGCTAAAGTCCTTTCTAACAGGCTAAAAAAAGTAATAACCGGCCTAGTCCACATAGACCAGACAGGGTTTATCCCCGGGCGACAGATCCAGACCAATATACGCCGGACCATCCTTAATATTTAGATTGGCGGGGGGGAGGACCGCTCCATCCTGTCTCTGGACGCCGCTAAGGCGTTTGATCGGGTGGAGTGGTCCTTCCTCTGGCGTGTTATGCACAGGATGAACCTGGGCCAGGAATTTATTGGATGGGTCAAATTGCTATATAGTGAAGCAACGGCCAGAATTAAGGTAAATGGGGTGATTACCCCTGCCGTCTCCCTAATGCGGGGGACACGACAGGAATGTCCCCTCTCTCCGCTCCTCTTTTCAATCTTTATGGAACCCTTCGCCTGTAGGATACGGGCTGACCCCTGCATAGTGGGTTTTGGGGGGAGAGGGATGGACGATAAGATCTGTCTATATGCAGACGATGTATTGCTTTATCTGAATGATGGATGGAGAAGTGTCCCAGACGTTATGCGGATAACAGAGGGATTTGGTAGAATTGCCGGATACGAGATAAACTGGGGAAAGTCTGTACTCTTCCCCCTGAACCGGATGCCCCCCCCGAATGATCTCAGGGTCAGAATCATCGCTCCGACAGATCACCTAGACTATTTAGGGATAAAAATTAGCAATACCATCAGGGACTATAATACACTAAATATCACCCCTTTGGTTGGGAAAATAAGGGAAAAAATAAGGGTTTGGCAGAAACTTCCGCTTTCACAGATTAATAGGATCGCGCTGATTAAAATGGTCCTGCTGCCTTGGATATTGTACACGGTGAGCTCCTGCCCTGCCTGGATTGAGGATAGTGTTTTCAATCTGATTGATCGATTGATAAATGATCTGATATGGGGCAGAAAAAGGGTCCGTATTAAGTTACAATATTTGCGAATGGCGGTAGCTAATGGTGGCCTAGGCCTGCCCCACTTTCAAATTTATTACTTGTGCTCACAACTACAGTGGTGCGTTAACATCGGGGATGGAGTATTATTATCCCATATTCTTGGGCAACGTCAACAGCATACATATAATATATTCAGTATACTGGAATCCGGGCTTCTCGAGCGTGCGGATGGTTCCTGCCCCATTGGGGCTGCGCTACAGAAGACCTGGAATAAAATCAAGGTGCTTATTCAGGCCCCTCAAGTTCTGGATTTTTCCCCGTTATGGGGTAACCCTGTGTTAACTGAATTCTTGACACTTAACGAAAATTATTATTGGACTCGAAGAGGTATCACGTTAGTTTCACATATATGCACGAAAGGGAAAATTAAATTAATAGGGGAACTGTTTCAACAGACACCAATAACGGCACTACAACACTATAGATATTATCAATTACAACATGCACTAGCATGCACGCTCAAAAAAATACCCTTGACAACAGTCATTCAGCGGTTTTTATTATTTTGCTATAATATAGTAGGGAATAAAGTTAAGATCTCACTAATATATAGGAGATTTATTGAGGAACTAAGCACTGTCACTAAATTTAAAAGTGTAGACAAATGGAACGCGGATATAGGGGAATGCAACCCTTCACAATGGCGGGAAATATATCTCAACATTAAGAAGGCCTCCCTCTCACGACAACACCGGTTGACACAATTCAAAATAATACACCGTTTGTACGTTACCCCGAGTCTTTTATCTAAAATGTATAGTAATAAGGGTCAGGATTTTAGTTGTTCGAAATGTTCCCTTGTTGCCGCAGGTTTCGTGCACATGCTGTGGGACTGCCCAGTTTTTAAGAGTTTTTGGGGTAGCATATTTCAGGCGATGATGGTACAAAGTGGGAATAACCCCCCCTTAACTATCCAAGTAGTTGTGCTAGGACTTTTTGGCCCCGAGTATAAAAAAAGAACTACCAAAAATGAACAGAATTGGTTAAACAGCAGAAAATACGCCTTCTGGACCGGCCTAGTCAGAGTCCTGACCTAAACCCGATTGAGATGCTGTGGCATGACCTCAAGAAAGCGATTCACACCAGACATCCCAATAATATTGCTGAACTGAAACAGTTCTGTAAAGAGGAATGGTCAAGAATTACTCCGGACCGTTGTGCACGTCTGATCTGCAACTACAGGAAACGTTTGGTTGAAGTTATTGCTGCCAAAGGAGGTTCAATCAGTTATTAAATCCAAGGGTTCACATACTTTTTCCACCTGCACTGTGAATGTTTACATGGTTTGTTCAATAAAAACATGGTAACATTTAATTCTTTGTGTGTTATTAGTTTAAGCAGACTGTGATTGTCTACTGTTGTGACTTAGATGAAGATCAGATCACATTTTATGACCTATTTGAGCAGAAATCCATATTAATCCAAAGGGTTCACATACTTCTTCTTGCAACTGTAACTACTATAATACTGCTCCTATGTACAAGAGTATAACTACTATAATACTGCTCCTATGTACAAAAATATAACTACTATAATACTGCCTCCTATGTACAAGAATATAACTACTATAATACTGCCTCTATGTACAAGAATATAACTACTATAATACTGCCCTAATGTATAGCAATATAACAACTACTCCTAATATAACAACTACTAATACTGCTCCTATGTACAAGTATATAACTACTATAATACTGCCTCCTATGTACAAGAATATAACTACTATAATACTGCCTCCTATGTACAAGAATATAACTACTATAATACTGCCTCCTATGTACAAGAATATAACTACAATAATACTGCTCCTATCTACAAGAATATAACTACTATGGGGCGGAGCCTAGCCACGCTGCTTAATGGCCGCACGAGCTTGAGCTCCTCCAGCATTCTGGCTCATTCGCCCTATATAAGCTTATAATTTGCTTGATTATGGGGAAACCTGGCAGAGAAAAGAACAGAGGAAGTTCAGAGTCTACCCAACTGCGCTCCAAACAGCCTGAGATGGAGAAGTTTCTTCAGAAAACGTCGAGGTTTACCGAGCAGAAAGGCCCCAATATGGCGACGTTTGCTGCACAAGATTCCGACGCTGGAGAACTATCAGATGCAGGCAGCGGCTCCGATGTCTCGGACAAGAGACCTAGAGACCCACCTCTCTCAGAGCGGACCCTGCGCCGGGTCCTTGAATCTGCCCTCTCGCCTCTGAAACAAGACCTGTCTGATATTAATGACGACATAAAGCAATTGGGGGCAGAGAGTGGTTGCGCTGGAGGCCACTCAGGAGGCCATTATGACCTACGAAGGTAGAGCGTCGGAGGTACTGGCGTCTCATAAGGCTTTACTAAACTATGCCTTCCTGAAGTTGGAAGATCAGGAAAACCGTAGCCGCCGGCGCAATATCCGCATCCGCGGCCTACCTGAGTCGTTTGCAGCGGAGGCCTTACCGTGAATTGTTCTCTAAGCTGCTGGATCATGATAGAGCGGCGGGAATCGTGGTGGAACGCATACACAGGGCGTTACGCCCCAGGCCTAAACCGCAAGAACCGCCACGTGATGTAATACAGTGGTGCGTTAACATCGGGGATGGAGTATTATTATCCCATATTCTTGGGCAACGTCAACAGCATACATATAATATATTCAGTATACTGGAATCCGGGCTTCTCGAGCGTGCGGATGGTTCCTGCCCCATTGGGGCTGCGCTACAGAAGACCTGGAATAAAATCAAGGTGCTTATTCAGGCCCCTCAAGTTCTGGATTTTTCCCCGTTATGGGGTAACCCTGTGTTAACTGAATTCTTGACACTTAACGAAAATTATTATTGGACTCGAAGAGGTATCACGTTAGTTTCACATATATGCACGAAAGGGAAAATTAAATTAATAGGGGAACTGTTTCAACAGACACCAATAACGGCACTACAACACTATAGATATTATCAATTACAACATGCACTAACATGCACGCTCAAAAAAATACCCTTGACAACAGTCATTCAGCGGTTTTTATTATTTTGCTATAATATAGTAGGGAATAAAGTTAAGATCTCACTAATATATAGGAGATTTATTGAGGAACTAAGCACTGTCACTAAATTTAAAAGTGTAGACAAATGGAACGCGGATATAGGGGAATGCAACCCTTCACAATGGCGGGAAATATATCTCAACATTAAGAAGGCCTCCCTCTCACGACAACACCGGTTGACACAATTCAAAATAATACACCGTTTGTACGTTACCCCGAGTCTTTTATCTAAAATGTATAGTAATAAGGGTCAGGATTTTAGTTGTTCGAAATGTTCCCTTGTTGCCGCAGGTTTCGTGCACATGCTGTGGGACTGCCCAGTTTTTAAGAGTTTTTGGGGTAGCATATTTCAGGCGATGATGGTACAAAGTGGGAATAACCCCCCCTTAACTATCCAAGTAGTTGTGCTAGGACTTTTTGGCCCCGAGTATAAAAAAAGAACTACCAAAAATGAACAGAATTGGTTAAACAGCAGAAAATACGCCTTCTGGACCGGCCTAGTCAGAGTCCTGACCTAAACCCGATTGAGATGCTGTGGCATGACCTCAAGAAAGCGATTCACACCAGACATCCCAATAATATTGCTGAACTGAAACAGTTCTGTAAAGAGGAATGGTCAAGAATTACTCCGGACCGTTGTGCACGTCTGATCTGCAACTACAGGAAACGTTTGGTTGAAGTTATTGCTGCCAAAGGAGGTTCAATCAGTTATTAAATCCAAGGGTTCACATACTTTTTCCACCTGCACTGTGAATGTTTACATGGTTTGTTCAATAAAAACATGGTAACATTTAATTCTTTGTGTGTTATTAGTTTAAGCAGACTGTGATTGTCTATTGTTGTGACTTAGATGAAGATCAGATCACATTTTATGACCTATTTGAGCAGAAATCCATATTAATCCAAAGGGTTCACATACTTCTTCTTGCAACTGTAACTACTATAATACTGCTCCTATGTACAAGAGTATAACTACTATAATACTGCTCCTATGTACAAAAATATAACTACTATAATACTGCCTCCTATGTACAAGAATATAACTACTATAATACTGCCTCTATGTACAAGAATATAACTACTATAATACTGCCCTAATGTATAGCAATATAACAACTACTCCTAATATAACAACTACTAATACTGCTCCTATGTACAAGTATATAACTACTATAATACTGCCTCCTATGTACAAGAATATAACTACTATAATACTGCCTCCTATGTACAAGAATATAACTACTATAATACTGCCTCCTATGTACAAGAATATAACTACAATAATACTGCTCCTATCTACAAGAATATAACTACTATGGGGCGGAGCCTAGCCACGCTGCTTAATGGCCGCACGAGCTTGAGCTCCTCCAGCATTCTGGCTCATTCGCCCTATATAAGCTTATAATTTGCTTGATTATGGGGAAACCTGGCAGAGAAAAGAACAGAGGAAGTTCAGAGTCTACCCAACTGCGCTCCAAACAGCCTGAGATGGAGAAGTTTCTTCAGAAAACGTCGAGGTTTACCGAGCAGAAAGGCCCCAATATGGCGACGTTTGCTGCACAAGATTCCGACGCTGGAGAACTATCAGATGCAGGCAGCGGCTCCGATGTCTCGGACAAGAGACCTAGAGACCCACCTCTCTCAGAGCGGACCCTGCGCCGGGTCCTTGAATCTGCCCTCTCGCCTCTGAAACAAGACCTGTCTGATATTAATGACGACATAAAGCAATTGGGGGCAGAGAGTGGTTGCGCTGGAGGCCACTCAGGAGGCCATTATGACCTACGAAGGTAGAGCGTCGGAGGTACTGGCGTCTCATAAGGCTTTACTAAACTATGCCTTCCTGAAGTTGGAAGATCAGGAAAACCGTAGCCGCCGGCGCAATATCCGCATCCGTGGCCTACCTGAGTCGTTTGCAGCGGAGGCCTTACCGTGAATTGTTCTCTAAGCTGCTGGATCATGATAGAGCGGCGGGAATCGTGGTGGAACGCATACACAGGGCGTTACGCCCCAGGCCTAAACCGCAAGAACCGCCACGTGATGTAATCTGTGGCTTATTGAGCTATGTTGACACCGCAGCCATTCTTAAAAGACAAAGAGAGATGGAGGTGTTGGAGTACGAAAACACCCCGATCCAGATGTTCCAGGACATCGCGCCATCCACTTTGGCCAAGCGGCGCCTATTCAAGCCTCTCCTGGAAATCCTGAGGAAAACCTCGACCCCATTCCGCTGGTTATACCCCTTTGGGCTGGCGATCTCCAGGAATGGTAAGCTACTCACCATGCGCTCGCCTGCTGACCTGGATTCCGTCTGGCGATCCCTGGACGTTCCTCCGATGGAAATCCCCTCATGGTTACCGGCTGACCAAGATGGCGCCTTTCCCATACCACCTCGTGTGACCGCCTGGCAGACGGCGTCTGCGAGCAAGTCGGATCGTCCGAGACGCGGCAGGATGGATAGAGCTCCCACCTGATCAGAGGTGCTCGTAAGCATACCTTGCTGCTATTTCTACCTCCCCAGAATAGGAGATGACTGTCTCTCACCTCCATGCTATACGGGTTACTAAAGGCGGACTTGGCCTTTCTACATTTTCTACATTTTCAATGTTTTATTTTTTCGGCCTATCTCTTATTTGGGCTTAATGTTCTCATATGATGTTTAAACGGCTCTAGGCCGTCTTACTGTTGTTACTGGACGCTGCCTCTAGGACAACGTATTCTGATCCTCATTTGCAGGGCGATGACCGGACGGATTAAGATGCTGGACGCATTTTTTTTTGTTTTTGGTCTCTTTTGTCGAGACCATAGGTGCTTTACTTGCCCCCTCGCCAGTCCAACCCTGTCTTGGCTGGTGATAAGTAGAGTACAAACCCCTCCTCGGAAGGGTGCTTTGTCTGAGATATTCACTTGTCAGCTTGACATGTTTAATGTTCTCTCATTAATTTTTTGTTCTTTTGTGTTTCCCTCACATTCTTTCCCTTCTCCTGCTCATATCATCTGTGTGCTTTTCCATACTTCCATGGACATCCTATGCTTTTATTCACCTGACTGTATGCAGTAATGTCCTCTATAGTAGTCTACCTATATAATACCTATATGGCTGCCAAACTCATACTTTTCAGAGGTCCGCCGAGTGTTCACGCGCTTTCTCTGGAATGGCAAGTCACCACGCATTGCCTATTCTGTCCTTACAAGAGATAGGAAGTTCGGAGGCTTTGGGATGCCTGATGTAAAGTCATATTATACTGCTGTTCAGTTATGTAGATGTGTAGCTGCCCTGACCCGCAAATCTAGCTCCCTTTGCTCACGTCTCGAATCGGTACTGCTCACCAACCAAGACCAGCTTACTCTATGGGGTGTTAGGCCCTTTTCAGCCAATCATTACGCCTCATCTCCGGTTTGGAAGGGAATGCTAGTAGAATGGTCTAAAATGGTCCAATCCCAGCAGTTTAGCTTTCCTAATCCCTGTATGCCTCTCAAATTGTTGCAAAGCTATATTCACCCTTCTGTGTCAAACCCCTCTGGGATTTGGTCTAGGCTCGCTGGCTTGTCCCTGCGGGATGTCCTTCTCCCAGATGGTAGTTTGCAATGGGACTTAATAATGGCCCGCCCCGAAATTAAGACAGCTCCCTTTTTCCATTTGGCGGATTTTAAGAGGGATACCCAGTTATGCGTTGGTCCCTTTGCTAGCAGCAGCTCCCCTTCTTGGCTAGAAAAGAAAGTCCTGGCCCATAGGCCTCCTCTTAGGCCATTATCCCAGATGTATAAGGAAATGCTTTCCTCTTTACCACCAGAGCTCGGTTATGTGACTTCATGGGAACGAGAGCTTTCTGTGACCCTGACGGAACCGGAGAGAGCCTTTGTTTTGGCCCATTCACACGGCTTCAGTCGCAGTGTGAGAGTTCAGGAAAATTATTTTAAGCTGCTAAGTAGATGGTATAAAACTCCTGAATTCTTACACAAACTTAACCCTGAAATCCCTGAAGTGTGTTGGAGGTGTGGCATAGAAACTGGTTCATTATCACATATCTGGTGGCTCTGCATAATACTGCTCCTATGTACAAGAATATAACTACTATGATACTGCTCTTATGTACAAGAATATAACTACTATAATGCTGCCTCCTATGTACAGGAATATAACTACTATAATACTGCTCCTATGTACAAGAATATAACTACTATAATACTGCCTCCTATGTACAAGAATATAACTACTATAATACTGCCTCCTATGTACAGGAATATAACTACTATAATACTGCTCCTATGTACAAGAATATAACTAATATAATACTGCTCCTATGTACAAGAATATAACTACTATAATACTGCTCCTATGTACAAGAATATAACTACTATAATACTGCTCCTATGTACAAGAATATAACTACTATAATACTGCCTCCTATGTACAAGAATATAACTACTATAATACTGCTCCTATGTACAGGAATATAACTACTATAATACTGATCCTATGTACAAGAATATAACTACTATAATACTGCCTCCTATGTACAAGATTATAACTACTATAATGCTGCTCCTATGTACAAGAATATAACTACTATAATACTGCTCCTATGTACAAGAATATAACTACTATAATACTGCTCCTATGTACAAGAATATAACTACTATAATACTGCTCCTATGTACAAAAATATAACTACTATAATACTGCCCCTATGTGGAAGAATTGGTTCATGATGATGTTACCTGAGGATATCTGTAGAGCCCCAAAATATGTGCAATGAGAATTGAATGGGTGGAGACTGCTGGCCCAATGACTGCAGTGAAGGGGACCTCTAAAGTACATCGGTAGTTGGGGATGGCGGAGTTGATTCCTGTTAATACTTGCAATGAGCTCCCTAAGTCCAAATGGAGAACATCACACGAATCGTAAGCTTGGAAGCCAAGTGTAACATTGGGCAGAATATTTGGGTCTTTGTTGATTTCCTCCACGGCAAACATCATTGCCTGAAGTTGTTGATAGCTTTCAAAGTGGAACCTAAAATTTAAAGGGGCATTAAAACTTTAAACACATAAAAAAAAATAATCAAATACAAGTACTGTATAGAAGATGTCCATCTTCAACAGCAAACAGTTTTTCTGAAATCTTGCAGGCAGAGAGCTGCCCTTGTCTCCCATTCTCCACCATCTTTGAATGGAGACCGACTGTGCACCAGCATGAAATCTCCATACTTGAAGTTCTGGGTAATGGGGCTTAGTCCTTATTGACTGTAATGGACTGTGTAGCCTGTGTAGTGCTGAAAGATCTGCAGGAGCGGAGCAGAGACTCTCCAGGACATAATTTAGACCAGGGATATGTGAAATTGTCTACATTTACTTTCTCATCAGATCATTTAGAATTTTAGTGTGAAAATTTACAGGAAAAAAAAAAAGACCTGCATTGAAATTGTTCAGAAAATGCCATTTTTAGAACCAATTGAAGTCAATTACGTTATTCCTTTGCCTATTCGGATGAATTGGATTGAAATAAATCTTGGGAATTTCTCTCATCTCCTAATGTATTTCTTACTATTGGTAACTAGGAGATTCCTTCCAACAAATTGGCTACTCTTACTGGGTAGACGTCAATTATGTAGCCTAAACCAAGCCCCCTCCGCCTTAACTTCCTGGCTCAGCTGCACTAGAATCAGAGGGGGAGAAAACATGGCTGCAGCCCAAGAAAAGAATATAGCGATTTTCTATTTAATTTGTCATGGTCTACAGTTGTGATATAAGATAAAAGAAGAAAATAAAAAAAAGGAGATTATGTTAGGTTTTGTTGGTTGTTCTTTTTTGGGTTTAAAGTCTGTGCTGAGTGTTACTTTAAGGCACAAATTCCTTATAATATGGACAAATACAGTAATGATACCCATAGATTTGCAGGGTCCAATTAGTAACAATGTCCACTTAGCAATGATGTCTACAAACTATAGTAACAATGTTGTCTCCATCACAATTTCTTATATTTGCATATGGGTCTATTTCATGTCTGATGTTCGGTTGGGTTTTAATTTAGAAAATGTTAGGTTATGGATATTATGGATGTTATGGCCCAAACGTCATGGTAATTAGTACAATTACCCCTACCAAACCTTTGTTTTATGTGTGTGAATTACTGTTTGAATTGAACCTCACAGCAAACTGTGGCTCAGTAGGGGTTAACTCCCTCTTGCTTTGGGTACAGGTGTTTAGCTGTGTGGTGCTCTATGTCCCAACCCTAGCCTGTGCAATAGGTCTCAATAGATCTGTAGGTGTCAATAGATCTGCCAGGTCACTCTGCCTATTGGAGGATATGCTAGAGCTATAATCCGTTTCTCCGTCTGATGTAGTTCCGTCTGTCCTTTCCCTGGACTGTTCTTAGACTTGCATGTATTATGTTTGCCTGACCTCAACTTAGTTCTGTCTGCGTATCTTGCCTGTTCCTCTGGTGCTTTGGTGTCTCTGACCTCTGTGGTTGAGATGCCAACTACATCAGGACTTTTCCAAAAGAAAGAAGCCTGTTGGTTCCCCTGCAGCAAAGATCAGATGCCTGTATGGTGGTTAAAGGGTGAAAAACAGGGTACCACCAGGAAAATGCCCCCAGGAATAACCTGTTAGTTGGCACAGTGGTTCCACAACCATTGTCTATAACATTAAATAGTCAAGTTTGCTCTTGGGACCCATGAATCAAGGCCATGTAGGTGGTTGATATGTCTCAGGCTAATGAGTCCAGAAAGGAGTTCTGCTCAACTTTCAGCTGCTACTCTTCAGCCAAGAGTTCTTGCTTAAGACACACTGTATTACTTAGATGATGCCCTCTTCTATTCCCATTGGAGCATCATGCATAATGTGTATGTACAGTATATGCATGTGTAAAGGATATTTGTAATGGGTATAATAAGGTACCGTACAACACAGATGATGTGTATTGGGTTGTATGGTGCAGAGCTATGCCAAATGGTGGTCCAGGAGTGAATACTCAATGATTTGGAACTGTTCAAAACCTTCAACCTACCACCCCTCAAAAATACTAATTTGTTCTTCTACCATTTCCCAGCTAAAGTCAAAAGTCTTAATAGTCTTAAAACTTTATGAGACAAGCAATGTTTACAGCCCCCGTTACACATACAGTTACACATTCCTACTTACATTGAGCAGGTTGTCCTGGGTGGTCTCTCAGTGAAAGACGTAGGGTGATAATTTGTGGCAAGATGAAGAGGAAGCACAACTCCAAGCATTATATGCCCTGGCTGTGTAACTCCATGAAGTTCTGAAATGTCCATTCTGCATTTCTGTCCATTGCAGTAGAGAATTAAAATAATGTAGGACATGGACATGTGCCATACTCCCCTGCAGAACCTGACCACCATGCTTTCATTAGACATGTGCATTTACTGTATCTCTGGGTGACATAAGAATGGAACAAGTAACTATAGAGTCATAGAAAAGTTTTCCACCTAAACACATGGCCTACTATTCATGGTTTGACTTATTGGTTTCAAATGTAATTGAAAAGGATGTAAATTTACCTGGTTTATGACAATTCCAGAATTTTGTAAATCTTTTGATCTGTCCTAAGAGCATTTCAGAAGGACATCAGGAGGCAATCCTTGAGTTCAAGCTCCCTTAAATTCTTATCTTTGGTTAAAGATTTCCATATCGTTGACCCAACACTTATGTTGCCAGAATTCTAAAAATCTAAAATCAGTTTCCAGGAGGTTTGAGGGTCCTACTTCATTTTGCAGACAGGTTTGCATTCCTATCTTCTATCCAGTCTAAAAGCCCTTAGAGCCATCTTTAGTCATCTCTTTCTCCAACGTGACCTTAGTTAACAACATACCATTGTCAGTCCAAAACAAGTACTTCGGACTACATCTGTAGGCTTTATGGGCTTCATCTGTTGATAGGACCTTAGGTCTGTAGTTGAGTTTGTGACATTATTTAAAAGAGAAGTATTAAGGTTTTATGTTGTATATGGACATATGATGCAATTATATTAATGATAGTGGATACAGTTAAATTGGCCTAAGACGGTGTCACCTAGGATTGTGTTGCTTCCTAGGAACTTGCCAGTAGCACATGGTGAAGACTGAAGTACTGAATGTCCTCTTTTTATGCACAGAGCTCACTACTCTCCAAGGTTTCTTATTAACTCCTTAGTTCTACCCTCGCCACCTTGTAAGTAATTCAAGGGGAAATGCACAGATATTTGGTCTTTAGACAGAAGGGTTAAGGATTGATGGATTCTCTATGGAACATATCTTATAGCACAAAGATTGGTCCCTAGAAATCAACTTACATAAATTGTCTTGTCTCGGGATTTCCCAGCTGTGGTCTCTAGATGAAAAAATGAAATCACTGTGATGGGAACTATGTGGAAGCAAATTGTTTAATTATGTGAGCTTCTCATTAAACCATCAATCATTGTCTTCAGACATTTCTCAGATATGAGAAAATATAAAAAACATATTGTCCTATATATTTGAAAGGTAAATACATCAAACCAGCTACCTCACATTTTTTAAATTTGCCCTTATTTGTACTCAATAGCCTGGACACTACTGAAGCCTTTCATGGCTGCCATGGTAAGTTCCCTGCTGCTGTGTGCACAAAGCACAGGGACAGTGTAAAGTCCTATTCACCCTAGTAGATCTCTATTAGGGTGAATAGGACAAGGGATTAAAAGATCTTAGGTTCTAGCTAATAGTTATTAAATAAAAAGTTTAAAAAAACAGCAAAATATTAAAAGTTTAAATCACCACCCCCTTTCTTAATTTTATATAAAAAAATATACAGGTATAAACAATAAAAAAAAATAAACATATTAGGTATCGCCACATCTGAAAAAGTCCAAACTATTAAAATATTAAAAAATATCATCTATATGGTGAACGCCGTAATACCGGCAATACCAACGATGCCCACTGAACCACATTGAGTGGTCTTCCTTGGTTCTGTTTTGATATCCTTTATTCTGAAGCTAAGAATAGTGGAAATTAATAAAAGATAGGGACACGGATATATCAAAACATGCAGAAAGGACTTGCCAATGGAATGGGACTTTAATCAACAGACATCACCACCTTTATCAAATAAAGGTTGAAGGCTACTTTGGGGATCACAACTTTTCGTTTGGAAAAGAGGAACAGTTACTATTCCCATGAGATGGATCGTGGGGTTAGGCGGGCTAGTTCCAAGAGGGTTCTCAATTTTACTTGTTACATGTGGTCCTCTCCTATCAATTTAGAACCTGGGAATAAGTGTGGAAGTGAGTAGACAAATCCATGGCATCATGATCCTGTCTCACAATGTAAAGCCATGCAAAGACTGCAATCAGGATAATTATTTAATTTTTTTTTCATTTCAAATTATTCCTTAATATATCGCTGAGATGTTCCTTGGAGTTGATGAAACATTTAAGAAAGAACATACATATGACCAAATCCCAAATGGAGGCAAAGATGGAAACATTTCAATAGCCACTGTGTACATGCGTTGGCCACTGAGAGAGGCTGGAACACCAACATGTTGGATGTAATGAGCTGGCATTCAATGAAGTTGTCTAGAAGTCTTCGAGTTAGGAAGGCAATAATGGTGGCAAAATGGAACAGATAACCCAGCATGGTCCAGAAGGTAGCAGGACAACCTTCATTACTCTCTATGACTATTATAAGAGGCTAAAAATTGAGTTTGAATTGTGGAAGTAAGAGACAACCAGGTAAAATATAAAATAAATTGCAACATGGAGTGAAATACAGTGACAGCAATCAAGACCTTGGGGTACGTCCACTTACAGAGAATTGGTTTAGTGACCATAAATGAAAACATTACTATGATTGTCTTGGCCAAAACGCAATGATGCAAAGAGCAAAAGTCATCACAAATGCCAACTGTTGGAGACTGGACTTAGATTTGGGATAGCTCATCAGAGGACAAAGGACACAGAAGGTAGAGGTATCAAGTCAAGACAACGTTTATGGTAATTATTAAAGTTGACTAGAGGGGAAATATTTTTCATAATGGCAATATGGGCTGAAAAAAAACTTATGGTAGTAAGTGGTGTTCCCAGTCTACAGTCCATGTCAGGTATTTGGATTTTTTTGTTCAGCCATTTATCCCATGGACACATCAGGCAAGCCACAGAATCTAAAAATAATCCCACATTGGTGGCTGCAATAAAATAGAAAAACATTAAAGCATAAGGTTAGACCATATGCTATCAGGACCATATGGATTTTCTTATTATTTTTTTCTCCAACAGTACCAGCAGAATCCACAGTCATGACGTGCACACTGCTAATTGGATGTAATTTACTCTTTTAATGAAAGGAAGGTGTTCAAATCAACAGCAGTGTGGAGTTCAATTAGTGAGGGCATTCATTCCATGAAGAAACAGCTTTCCTTAAAGGAGATCAGCAAATGTTGGACCTGCTGGTTTTAGTTCTTGCTCAATAAGTAAAATGGGTTGTTCCAGACCATGTACCAAAGAAGTAAGAACTTTGATCAAGAAGTTGATTGGAGAGGGGAAAACATATAAAGAAGTTCAGAGAATTGGCTGCTCAGCTAAGGATCTCCAATGCTTTAAAATGGCAAACAAAACCCGAAACATGTGGTAGGAAAAGAAATACTACCATCCGTGTAGATCATAGAATAACAAGAATGACAAAGAAGCCTCCAATGATCAGCTCCAGGGAAATCAAAGAAGATCTTCAGTTACCCGTCAGTAGACGCCTACGTGTAGCCAAACTATTTGCAAGAAACCCTCGTAAATTACCGTTGCTGAAAGGACTAGAGATGGCCTTGCGGTTTGCCCGGCGGTCGTTTAGCGGCGAACTTTGTGCGTTTGCGGTTCGCCGAACATGCGTACATATGGCAATGTCCGCCGGCGCCATATTCTTTTGCATTGCGTCGATTTTTGACCCATGACACATCCATCAGGTGGGACAGGACAGCCAATTGAGACGTTTCAGCACATGGACACACCCCCACCCTATCAAATAACCCAATCGGGCAGCCATTTTACATTCTGTGTTTTGCCAGTGTAGGGAAAGGTTGCTTTTTTTGAGCAGGGACAGTTAGGGACACCAAACGCTAGCTAATAGAGCCACAATAGTCCATTTAAGGACTGGTATAGATAGGAGTGATATACTGAGGGGTGTGATATATTTATAATATACTTTCTAACATAGAAAGTATATTACAGTACAATTGTATTGTGCAGCAGGTGTGTGCGGTTCTGCTGTGATACCACAGCTATATAGAGGGACAAGCGCTATTGGAACAACTAATTGCAACGGGTGTGATATTGCTGGAGGTAACTGTGAGTTTGCTGTCAGTCGGACCTTGTGCGCCTGTAATTTGACCACTGGCTCCTGGTATTGCCCATACGGCACAGGTAGGTTTAGCGTTAGGTCCCGAGCTACTTGAGACACCTTGGCGCAGTGCTCGGGCTCAGACATGTCCTCCACAGTAGGATATGTTTGCTAATCTCTCAATTTTACATCAGTATGAGGGTTTAGTAAGTCTGCAGAATGCACCTTTGATTGTTTATCACATCCACACATTTGCTATCCTGTGTAGGATGTCTATTGTGGTACTTGTGGTCCGCTGCGGGCATCCTCCATTGTATGGATTTTTGCTGGGGATTTCCATTAGCAGCGGACCACAACTGCAGGATCTATCCCCCCGTTATAGATGCACTACTGCATATGGGGTTGATCACTTCCTGCTTTTCATTACCACGCCAATTTATAGTTTATATATATTGTTTGGAGGTGTAAAAACGCCTAGTCTGAATGTGCCTTTATTTCCATCTACAGGCAACATTCTGGTGCACATGTGAGGCCTGGGCTATTTCAGCCAGTCTTGGGTGGGGCTTAGTGATGAGCGATCATGCTCGCCCAAACTGCTGTTTGGCTCGAACATCGTTATGCTCGGATCCGAGTGCTCGAATACAATTTATTTCAACGGAAGTCAATAGGAGAACCCCAGGCACCCCCTGCTCGGAAGAGAAGAGGGTGTCTGGTTCATAAAAAAAGGTTAGAAATTGTTGGAAACCCATGAAAATGGTTTGGCAACAGCATTAAGAGGATGGCTGGATGCGTCTTAGACTCCTATTATGTACGACATACAATAGACAACCACACAAAGGCTACAGTCAGGTCCATAAATATTGGGACATCGACACAATTCATTTTTGGCTCTATACACCACCACAATGGATTTGAAATGAAACAAACAAGATGTGCTTAACTGCAGACTGTCAGCTTTAATTTGAGGGTATTTACATCCAAATCAGGTGAACGGTGTAGGAATTACAACAGTTTGCATATGTGCCTCCCACTCGTTAAGGGACCAAAAGTAATGGGACAGAATAATAATCATAAATCAGACTTTCACTTTTTAATACTTAGTTGCAAATAGAGTTGAGGGGACACCTGGATGTTCGGGTTCGACGGGTTCGGCCGAACTTCGGAAAAAAGTTAGAGTTCGGGACCCGAACTTGACCCAAACTTGACCCCGAACCCGAACCCCATTGAAGTCAATGGGGACCCGAACTTTTGAGCACTTAAATGGCTGTAAAAATGTCATGGAAAGGGCTAGAGGGCTGCAAATGTCGGCAAAATGTGGTTAAGAGCATGGCAAGTGCTCTGCAAACAAATGTGGATAGGGAAATTACTTAAAATAACATAAAATACGTAAAAATAAAATATAATAATCTTGATCTAGGAGGACAAGGTCCATATGGAGTAGGAGGTTGAGGAGGTGGTGGATGCGGCGGTGTAGGTAAAAGTGGCAGTGGAGGAGGAGGAGGTAGCCTACACTTCTTTTCAGTCTTAAATGTATTTGTATTTTTTTAAATTAGGGTACACCCCAAAACATTGGGAAATGTAACTCTCCAGTCGTGCTAAACACACGTTCAGACAATACACCGGCTGCAGGGCAGGCCAGCACCTCCAAGTCGTAAAGGGTAAGCTCAGGCCATGTGCCCAATTTGGAGACCCAGAAGTTGCAGGGGCTGACCCCTGTCAGTCAGTTCGTGTAGGCGTGTGCACACTTACTGCCCAACCATGTCGCACGTCCCAACTTCCAATGTTTTTATATGCGCCTACCATGGTGATCACGTGTGGCGGGGGGATCAGGGTTCTAGGCCAGAGAGGGAGCGTGAGAAAGAGAGACCACATCCAAGGGAGGATTCATTTTTTCAAATTTAAAATTATAGAGTTGAAATAGGGGAGAAATTATTAAAGCGTAAAACTGTTAAAACTTTTCAAAGTTTAAGCATGTAATGTAAGGATGTTGTGCGCATTAATTACTGATTAATTTATTACATTTTATTCCCTGTCACCTATGCATAGCAGGTGTTTATTCACGTGTAAAATTGTATAATGTCAACCCAAAAATGCAAAAGAAAAATTATTGAAATTTATTAAGCTGTCAACTAGGTAGAGGAGGGTATATTACACCCAAAAATTTGTTAATTTCACCCAAAAATGTAACTGACAAAATATTATTTTTTAACCTGTCTACCAGGTATAGGAGTGGTACATCACACCCAAAAAATTTTGAATTTTATCAGAATATATAACTGACAATTATTATTTTTTGTTTAACCTGTCTACTAGGTATAGCAGTGGTACTATACACCCAAAAATTTGTTAATTTCACCAGAAAATGTAACTGACAATTTTTTTCTTTTTCTTTACTGGTCTACTAGGTATAGCAGTGGATCTATACACACCAAAATTGGTGAATTTCACCCTAAAATGTAAATTAAAATGTATTTATTTTTTAACCGGCCTAATAGGTATAGCAGTGGTACTATACAACCAAAAATTGGTGAATTTCACCCTAAAATGTAAATGACAATTCTTTTTTTTAACCGGCCTACTAGGTATAGCAGTGGTACTATACACCCAAAAATTGGTGAATTTCACCCGAAAATGTAAATGACTATATATTATTTTTAATCCAGCAGCATCCTCTCCCTACACTTGTAACAGCAGAGTGACGTGCAGCGCTACGTGACTTCAGCTTATATAGAGGCTGGGTCACATGCTGCTCCAAGAAAGCGTCGAACACCGAACCCGAACCGAAACTTTTACTGAAACGTTCGTGTTCGGGTCCGGGGTCCAAAAATCCTAAAGTTCGGTACGAACCCGAACTTTACAGTTCGGGTTGGCTCAAGCCTAGTTGCAAATCCTTTGCAGTCAATTACAGCCTGAAGTCTGGAACGCATAGACATCACCAGACGCTGGGTTTCGTCCCTGGTGATGCTCTGCCAGGCCTTTACTGCAACTGTCTTCAGTTCCTGCTTGTTCTTGGGGCATTTTCCCTTCCGTTTTGTCTTCAGCAAGTTAAAAGCATGCTAAATCTGATTTAGGTCAGGTGATTGACTTGGCCATTGCATAACATTCCACTTCTTTCCCTTAAAAAACTCTTTGGTTGCTTTTGCAGTATGCTTTGGGTCATTGTCCATCTGCAGTGTGAAGCGCCGTCCAATGAGTTCTGAAGCATTTGGCTGAATATGAGCAGATAATATTTCCCGAAAAACTTCAGAATTCATCCTGCTGCTTTTGTCAGCAGTCACATCATCAATAAATACAAGAGAACCAGTTCCATTGGCAGCCATACATGCCCACGCTATGACACTACCACAACCATGCTTCACTGATGAGGTGGTATGCTTAGGATCATGAGCAGTTCCTTTCCTTCTCCATACTCTTCTCTTCCCATCACTATGGTACAAGTTGAACTTGGTCTCATCTGTCCATAGGATGTTGTTCCAGAACTGTGAAGGCTTTTTTAGATGTTGTTTGGCAAACTCTAATCTGGCCTTCCTGTTTTTGAGGCTCACCAATGGTTTACATCTTGTGGTGAACCCGCTGTATTCACTCTGGTGAAGTCTTCTCTTGATTGTTGACTTTGACACACATACACCTACCTCCCGGAGAGTGTTCTTGATCTGGCCAACTGTTGTAAAGGGTGTTTTCTTCACCAGGCAAAGAATCCTTCGGTCATCCACCACAGTTGTTTTCAGTGGTCTTCCGGGTCTTTTGGTGTTGCTGAGCTCACCGATGCGTTCCTTCTTTTTAAGAATGTCCCAAACAGTTGTTTTGGCCATGCCTAATGTTTTTGCTATCTCTCTGATGGGTTTGTTTTGTTTTTTCAGTCTAATGATGGCTTGATTCACTAATACTGACAGCTCTTTGGATCTTATTTTGAGAGTTGACAGCAACAGATTCCAAATGCAAATAGCAGACTGGAAATGAACTTTGGACCATTTATCTGCTCATTGTAATTGAGATAATGAGGGAATAACACACACCTGGCCATGGAACAGCTGGGAAGCCAATTGTCCCATTACTTTTGGTTCCTTAACAAGTGGGAGGCAAATATGCAAACTGTTGTAATTCCTACACCATTCACCTGATTTGGATGTAAATACCCTCAAATTAAAGCTGCCAGTCTGCAGGTAAAGCATATCTTGTTTGTTTCATTTCAAATCCATTGTGGTGGTGTATAGAGCCATTGACTTTAATAGCAGGCTGTGGCGAAACCAACCTCGCCACTGGGTTTTGGAGGGGCCTGGCTACCAGCCTCTTGCCCCAGGATTATGGGCCCTCTCATCAGCCCATGCAAAACTTAAACTCCATGGCGATTTGACTGTGTTTGTGGCATCTGAGCGCTCAGATCCAAGCCATATGGGGACATGTGGGGTTTTGAGATGTGTGACAGAACCATCTGTCTGTGTAATTGTATTGTATGTTATGTGAGGGTACCCAGTTAGCTCATTTTATTGTATTCATGTTGTCTGAGTGCCATTCACCTAATAATATGCACTCAGACTTGAGCTGTCTGGGAATGTGTTAAATGTCTATGTGTATTGTAAAGGGTGGGACATTGTATGTTTGAGTAAGTGATGTCTGTTCCATTGTCCCTACGTGTGTATTGGCCATTCCCCTTTGTCCTGAGAGATAATTGAATTGCTCCTCGGGTGTCTCCAGGGCAGAGAGGAGGAAACCATGATGCATTGTGGGGATGTCTTGTGTCTGTGTATCTTGAATTGCTGCATATCTGTCCTGTGTCACAGTCTACATTCTGGTCCCCTAGGGGCGTGTCCACCAGATGGGGACCTGCATAAATACGGGCGGGTAGCCCTCAATAAAGAGTTCCTGTTTTACCCTTTATCATGTTGAGGCTGATGTTTGGGTAACTGATCGACGCTGGGGATTGCTATACGCTGGGAGATTTGCTATACTCCCCTGGCTATAACTACTAGCTCTTGTAAGAGCTTGTTCCTGGTTCCTGCTTTCTGGATGTAGGAGAGGTTCACCCACTGGAGCCTGGAGCCTTGTCGTAGGTCCAGGGTGGGTAGGAGATGGTGAGACCTCAACCAAGCTTCGGCGGTTCGTGTGGTCTGCAGTGCGTACGGTGTCAAGTGGAGTGCTTGGAGTCCTCGGAAAGCACTAGGAGCATCCATTCAACGGAGGTACCCGGTCGGGGTGCTAGGAGTTCCGTTACTTTTGGTGGCAGTGGGATGGCGTCCTAGTGTGAGGAGAAGCAGCTCGGAGACACCGTTCATAGATTTACTAAATTGAGGGCAACGCTAGTATCCGTACAGCGCCCCTGGCTACAGCAGGATGGAATCGGCTAGTCTTCTGACAGCGTTCTATGATGAGGAGGAGGAGGCAGCCGCAGACTACAGGGATGCAGACAGAAAGGAAGTCTGGTATGATGCCCTGGAAAATGCCCAGCGGCGGCGAGGTGAGAGTCTCCCCAGTTATGAGCAGCGGCTACAGAAGCGTGTGGCGATGCGGATGGGTCTCTTGGGAGAGCAGCCCCTGGATGACTGGGTAACAGCTGCAGAACCTGGTATGTAAGGAGCTTTGGCTAGAGGACGCTTACCAGGCCCTAAGGTGGCATGTCATTCAATATTCCCCCTGGATGGCTGAGAACGACAGACCCGAGGGTGAGGAGTTTGATGGACCGGGGTTACTATGGGATGCCTTGGAGGAGGACATTGATCTTGGCAGCACGGAGGAGTCTAGGTTTTGGGATATCTACGACTACCGGATGGGCATGCATGTTTATGCTGACGGAAGGGAGGTGAGCAAAGACATGACCCACCTGGTAACAAGGGAGTGGGAGCTGGAGCAGACCTACCAACACCTGCTCAGCTCCATTAATCCCCAACCTACTCGACAAGCAGAGCCAGATCTGCCCCACTACAACTGGGAAGACTTGCCGACGATACCCCCTGCTTCCCTACCAACTCCCAAAGTAGGGAACTTCATAGACTGGTTCTGGGAAGACCTCCCGATGGCAGGTGGAGATGGGACCGAGGTCTCTCCACCGGCTCTACAGAGATGCTGGACGGCCGGTTCAGATCCCCCACCAACCCTGCAGGAATGCCAGGAGGAGGAGGTAAGCGATTCCTCCTCTCCACAGCCGATCTGCAACAAGGTCCTGGGGATAGGATTCCCTGACCACATCCCAGTAGAAGAGCTGGCATCTGGGCAGAGCACAGTCAGCCTCTGCCCTCCCCTATCCTCTTCTCCAGAGCCAGACATCCCACAGGGTACCCCAGCGGAAGAGCTGGCATCTGGGCAGAGCGCAGTTGGCCTCTGCCCTTCTCTATCCTCTTATCCAGAGCCTAACTCCCCACAGGCTACCCCAGCAGAAGAGCTGGCATCTGGGCAGAGCGCAGTCAGCCTCTGCCCTCCTCTATCCTCTTATCCAGAGCCTGACTCCCCACAGGCTACCCCAGCAGAAGAGCTGGCATCTGGGCAGAGCGCAGTCAGCCTCTGTTCTCCCCTATCCTCTTCTCCAGAGCCGGACATCCCACAGGGTACCCCAGCGGAAGAGCTGGCATCTGGGCAGAGTGCAGTTGGCCTCTGCCCTCCTCTATCCTCTTCTCCAGAGGCTGACTTTCCACAGGCTACCCAAGCGGAAGCGCTGGCATCTGGGCAGAGAGCAGTCGGCCTCTGCCCTCCCCTATCCTCTTCTCCAGAGCCGGACTTCCCACAGGCTACCCCAGCGGAAGAGCTGGCATCACGGCAGAGCACAGTCGGCCTCTGCCCACCAAGTACCTACAGCTCCAAGCTAGAGAGCAACAAGGAAGCAAGGAGTAGCAGATGCCCCCGCAACAGCTGGGGACATTCAGAACAGAGCCAGGCCCCAAAATTCAACAGGTCCAGTATTGGGTTGTGGGTGGACTGCCAGACTAACTCAGGTACTGACCGTGAGGTCAGGTATCTGGTTAGTCTTCACTGGGAGGGGGAGATATGTGGCGAAACTAACCTCGCCACTGGGTTTTGGAGGGGCCTGGCTACCAGCCTCTTGCCCCAGGATTATGGGCCCTCTCATCAGCCCATGCAAAACTTAAACCCCATGGCGATTTGACTGTGTTTGTGGCATCTGAGCACTCAGATCCAAGCCATATGGGGACATGTGGGGTTTTGAGATGTGTGACAGAACCATCTGTCTGTGTAATTGTATTGTATGTTATGTGAGGGTACCCAGTTAGCTCATTTTATTGTATTCATGTTGTCTGAGTGCCATTCACCTAATAATATGCACTCAGACTTGAGCTGTCTGGGAATGTGTTAAATGTCTATGTGTATTGTAAAGGGTGGGACATTGTATGTTTGAGTAAGTGATGTCTGTTCCATTGTCCCCACGTGTGTATTGGCCATTCCCCTTTGTCCTTAGAGATAATTGAATTGCTCCTCGGGTGTCTCCAGGGCAGAGAGGAGGAAACCTTGATGCATTGTGGGGATGTCTTGTGTCTGTGTATCTTGAATTGCTGCATTTCTGTCCTGTGTCACAGTCTACATTCTGGTCCCCTAGGGGCGTGTCCACCAGATGGGGACCTGCATAAATACGGGCGGGTAGCCCTCAATAAAGAGTTCCTGTTTTACCCTTTATCATGTTGAGGCTGATGTTTGAGTAACTGATCGACGCTGGGGATTGCTTTACGCTGGGAGATTTGCTATACTCCCCTGGCTATAACTACTAGCTCTTGTAAGAGCTTGTTCCTGGTTCCTGCTCTCTGGATGTAGGAGAGGTTCACCCACTGGAGCCTGGAGCCTTGTCGTAGGTCCAGGGTGGGTAGGGGACGGTAAGACCTCAACCAAGCTTCGGCGGTTCATGTGGTCTGCAGTGCGTACGGTGTCAAGTGGAGTGCTTGGAGTTCTCGGAAAGCACTAGGAGCATCCATTCAACGGAGGTACCCGGTCGGGGTGCTAGGTGTTCCATTACACAGGCGAACCTGAAAAACCTTCGGGTCATATTTGCAGCCACCAAATACAAACTATGATTGCACAAATCGTACCATAACATCGACAGTGACATATCAGAGGGGGATCATTGGCAAAAATTCACACAAAAAATTTCTATTTTAATCAGGGGCCATCTTTATGCGTCTTAAAGGGAAACTCTCAAAAATGTGCCCTGCTGGAGCCTAGAAATTTTTTATTTCCAATTGGTTTAATGTATATAAATGTACAGCACTCCACGTTTTTGTATCCTTTTGAGTCTATTAAAAGAATGCATACGTTAACGTAATTTTTTTATTTTTTTACCATGGAACTGTATGGTGAACGGACGCCACTGTACGGCATCAGTCTGAGGCATCTGTTAACGCATCCATTTTTAGTATGCATTAAATGGATTGCAAAAATAGGATGTGAACCCAGCCCTAGTGTCATAATAAGCACCAGTACACATCGGAGCAGCGTGGTGGAGAGGGGAGGCCGCCATGGTCCTGGTGGTCAGGGATGAGGTCTGTGTTTCCCAAAGATCATTTTCTACTGGAAAATACAGGGCACAGTATAATACACAAGAAACTATATAATCTAAAGATAATAGCCCTACACCGAATGATAATACAATTAGGTGTTCATTTATTATATAGAAATACATCTATGTAGGTAGGATTAGTACCCGCACCTGTGTCGCTGTGGGTGGAAATTCCTCTGCCAGCGCCCGCAACAGCTGAAGGCAGCATATATCGCAGCAAGGCTTGGAAATGCTGCATTCTGACATGACCGCCATTTTGTGTTTGTACCGGGGGTCTACATACATTGCCACCCAGTACAGGTCCTTGACCTTTATGCTTTTTATACAGGGTTCCCTCTTCAAACACTGGAGCATGAAGGCCCCCATTTGCATTAAATTGGAAGTGGTGGAGTGCCCTGGATCCTGCTCATTGCCCAGGAGAATGTCGTCCTCAGTCTCCTCCCCCCAGCAACGGACAACACCAGGGATACCAGAACTGTTTAAAGTCCCCCTCAAAGCCTGCTCTTCTTGCTCCTCCTCCTCCCAGCCACCATCCTCTTCAGACTCCTGCTGACTTGTCTCAGATGTAGTAGCCCCCCTGGGAATTTATTCAGCATTGCAACTTTTTCATCTTCCAGCTCCTGCTCCTCGACAGCTTGATCAATGACACGACGCAATGCATGCTCCAGAAAGAAGGTGTAAGGTACGATGTCACTGATGGCGCCCTGGCTGCGACTGACCAGTTTGGTGATCTCATCGAATGGCTGCAGAAGTTTGCAAGTGAGCAGCCACTGGCGCAGTGAAAAAAAGCCAAGTTCCCCAGAACCTGTCCTGCTGCAGAGTTTGTGCAGGTAGTCGTTAACGGCACATTTCTGCTGGAGCAGCCTATCAAGCATATACAAGGTGGAGTTCCAGCACGTCGGGCAGTCACAAATCAGACGTCTGACGGGCAAGTTGTGTCGCCGCTGAACGTCAGCAAGGCGAGCCATGGCCGTGTAAGATCTTCTAAAATGGCCAGATATTTTCCTGGCCTGCCACAAGACGTCCTGGACCCCGGGGTATTTGGCAACGAATCGCTGCACAACAAAGTTCAGGACGTGTGCAATTTTGCCCTGTTTCAGCTCGCTCAGCAGATTGGCACCGTAATCGCACACCACTTTACCAACTGTCAAATTGAGCGGGGTTAGCCACTGATCGCCCTGTGACTGCAGAGCTGAAAGCAGTGCAGGACCGGTGTGGCTCTTGGCTTCCAGGCACAACATCCGCAGCGCAGCATGGCAACGTCTTACCTGGCACGTCACATAGGTTCTGGGGAGCTTGGGGTGCAGCAGAAGAGACGGTAGCCGTGGAAAAAGGGGAGTCAGCCGAGGAGGAGACGGAGGATGGAGTAGGAGGAGGAGAAGAAGAGGCAGGCCTGCATGCAATCCTTAGTGGTAACACCAAATCCACACGGGTGCCACGGGTTACATGCTTGACGGCCGTCAGAAGGTCCACCCAGTGGACAGTAAAAGCCTGTGTTTGCTAGACCACGTGTCTGTGGTCAGATGTATCTTGGCACCGACACTGTGTGCCAGATATATATTCACTTGCCACTGAACATGGCCATATAGCTCTGGGATGCCCTTCTGGGAGAAATATTTCCTTCGGGGGACCTTCCATTGGCAAAAAAATTTCTAAAGGCCTCCGAGTCCACCAATTTATATGGCAGTAGTTGTGTATGAACATGTGTGTATACGTATAAGGTGATAAGTTAAGAATATTTATTCTCTGCAAGGCATACACAATAAAAGAGACTTAAAGGGAACCTTTCACCTGGATTTTGTGTATAGAGCTGAGGACATGGGTTGCTAGATGGCCGCTAGCACATCCGCAATACCCAGTCCCCATAGCTCTGTGTGCTTTTATTGTGTAAAAAAAACAATTTGATACATATGCAAATTAACCTGAGATGAGTCGGAGCCTGAAAATATGACTCCTCTCTGGTCACACAAGTAAGATATGACTCTTTTATGTTAATTTGCACAAAAGGCGGGAAGTACAAAAATGCATAATACTTATTGAGTTCGTCTGCAAATGAAATTAAAAGTGTAATTTATATGTTTAGGGTAACACAATGAACATTTAGAAACGCTCAGTGAGGGTAGCATAGTAGAGGTGACAGGTTCCCTTTAAAACTGACATATAATAACAAACACGGACATAAAAGTCCTAAAATAAACTCTGCATTAAATGGATCCAAATAAATGTGGCGATATATTGCAATATAGTATCAGTTAATCCTCTCACACGAAGGGGTTAAAATACGCGAAGTAGTAGAATCAGCAAGGTTTGGTATGTTTCCACCTCCGGTTTAACCACTTAAGGACCACAGGTTTATACCCCCCTAAAGACCAGGCCCTTTTTTACAAATCGGCACTCCACAACTTTAGCGGTTTATTGCTCGGTCATGCAACTTACCACCCAAATGAATTTTACCTCCTTTTCTTCTCACTAATAGAGCTTTCATTTGGTGGTATTTCATTGCTGGTGACATTTTTACTTTTTTTGTTATTAATCGAAATTTAACGATTTTTTTGCAAAAAAATGACATTTTTCACTTTCAGTTGCAAAATTTTGCAAAAAAAACGACATCCATATATAAATTTTTCTCTAAATTTATTGTTCTACATGTCTTTGATAAAAAAAAAATGTTTGGGTAAAAAAAAACATGGTTTGGGTAAAAGTTATAGCGTTTACAAACTATGGTACAAAAATGTGAATTTCCGCTTTTTGAAGCAGCTCTGACTTTCTGAGCACCTGTCATGTTTCCTGAGGTTCTACAATGCCCAGACAGTACAAACACCCCACAAATGACCCCATTTCGGAAAGTAGACACCCTAAGGTATTCGCTGATGGGCATAGTGAGTTCATAGAACTTTTTTTTTTTTGTCACAAGTTAGCGGAAAATGATGATTTTTTTTTTTTCTTACAAAGTCTCATATTCCACTAACTTGTGACAAAAAATAAAAACTTCCATGAACTCACTATGCCCATCAGCGAATACCTTGGGGTCTCTTCTTTCCAAAATGGGGTCACTTGTGGGGTAGTTATACTGCCCTGGCATTCTAGGGGCCCAAATGTGTGGTAAGGAGTTTGAAATCAAATTCTGTAAAAAAAATGACCAGTGAAATCCGAAAGGTGCTCTTTGGAATATGGGCCCCTTTGCCCACCTAGGCTGCAAAAAAGTGTCACACATCTGGTATCTCTGTATTCAGGAGAAGTTGGGGAATGTGTTTTGGGGTGTCATTTTACATATACCCATGCTGGGTGAGATAAATATCTTGGTCAAATGCCAACTTTGTATAAAAAAAATGGGAAAAGTTGTCTTTTGCCAAGATATTTCTCTCACCCAGCATGGGTATATGTAAAATGACACCCCAAAACACATTCCCCAACTTCTCCTGAGTACAGAGATACCACATGTGTGACACTTTTTTGCAGCCTAGGTGGGCAAAGGGGCCCATATTCCAAAGAGCACCTTTCGGATTTCACTGGTCATTTTTTACACATTTTGATTTCAAACTTCTTACCACACATTTGGGCCCCTAGAATGCCAGGGCACTATAACTACCCCACAAGTGACCCCATTTTGGAAAGAAGACACCCCCAGGTATTTCGTGATGGGCATAGTGAGTTCATGGAAGTTTTTATTTTTTGTCACAAGTTAGTGGAATATGAGACTCTGTAAGGAAAAAAAAAAAAAAATCATCATTTTCCGCTAACTTGTGACAAAAAATATAAAATTCTAGGAACTCGCCATGCCCCTCACGGAATACCTTGGGGTGTGTTCTTTCCAAAATGGGGTCACTTGTGGGGTAGTTATACTGCCCTGGCATTTTCCAGGGGCCCTAATGTGTGGTAAGTAGGTAAATGACCTGTGAAATCCTAAAGGTGCTCTTTGGAATGTGGCCCCCTTTTCCCACCTAGGCTGCAAAAAAGTGTCACACATGTGGCATCGCCGTATTCAGGAGAAGTTGGGGAATGTGTTTTGGGGTGTCTTTTTACATATACTCATGCTGGGTGAGAGAAATATCTCAGCAAAAGACAACTTTTCCCATTTTTTTATACAAAGTTGGCATTTGACCAAGATATTTATCTCACCCAGCATGGGTATATGTAAAATGACACCCCAAAACACATTGCCCAACTTCTCCTGAGTACGGTGATACCAGATGTGTGACACTTTTTTGCAGCCTAGATGCGCAAAGTGGCCCACATTCCTTTTATGAGGGCATTTTTAGACATTTGGATCCCAGACTTCTTCTCACGCTTTAGGGCCCCTAGAATGCCAGGGCAGTATAAATACCCCACATGTGACCACATTTTGGAAAGAAGACACCGCAAGGTATTCAATGAGGGGCATGGCGAGTTCATAGAATTTTTTTTTTTTGCCACAAGTTAGCGGAAATTGATTTTATTTATTTTTTTCTCACAAAGTCTCCCTTTCCGCTAACTTGGGACAAAAATTTCAATCGTTCCTGGACTCAATATGCCCCTCACGGAATACCTTGGGGTGTCTTCTTTCCGAAATGGGGTCACATGTGGGGTATTTATACTGCCCTGGCATTCTACAAAAAAAGAGGGTTAGTCAGCACCTCCCAGGGTTAGTCCTTTTTTTCCTCTAGCCCTGGCATTCTAGGGGCCCTAAAGCGTGAGAAAAAGTTTGGAATATAAATCTCTAAAAAAATTTACGCATTTGGATTCCGTGAGGGGTATGGTGAGTTCATGTGAGATTTTATTTTTTGACACAAGTTAGTGGAATATGAGACTTTGTAAGAAAAAAAAAAAATTTCCGCTAACTTGGGCCAAAAAAATGTCTGAATGGAGCCTTACAGGGGGGTGATCAATGACAGGGGGGTGATCAATGACAGGGGGGTGATCAATGACAGGGGGGTGATCAATGACAGGGGGGTGATCAGGGAGTCTATATGGGGTGATCACCCCCCTGTCATTGATCACCCCCCTATAAGGCTCCATTCAGATGTCCGTATGTGTTTTGCGGATCCGATCCATGTATCCGTGGATCCGTAAAAATCATACGGACATCTGAATGCAGCCTGACAGGGGGGGTGATCAATGACAGGGGGGGTGATCAATGACAGGGGTGTGATCAATGACAGGGGGGGTGATCAATGACAGGGGGGGTGATCAATGACAGGGGGGGGTGATCAATGACAGGGGGGGTGATCAATGACAGGGGGGTGATCAATGACAGGGGGGGTGATCAATGACAGGGGGGGTGATCAATGACAGGGGGGTGATCAATGACAGGGGGGGTGATCAATGACAGGGGGGGTGATCAATGACAGGGGGGGTGATCAATGACAAGGGGGGTGATCAATGACAGGGGGGTGATCAGGGAGTCTATATGGGGTGATCACCCCCCCTGGAAGGCTCCAGGGAGACGCCTGTATGTGTTTTGCGGATCCGATCCATCTATCAGTGGATCCGTAAAAATCATGCGGACGTCTGAATGGAGCTTTACAGGGGGGTGATCAATGACAGGGGGGTAATCAATGACAGGGGGGGTGATCACTACAGTCATTGATCACGCCCCTGTAAGGCTCCATTCAGACGTCCGTATGCGTTTTGCGGATCCGATCCATCTATCAGTGGATCCGTAAAAATCATGCAGACATCTGAATGGAGCTTTACAGGGGGGTAATCAATGACAGGGGGGTGATCAGGGAGTCTATATGTGGTGATCACCACAGTTATTGATCACGCCCCTGTAAGGCTCCATTCAGACGTCCATATGCGTTTTGCGGATCTGATCCATCTATCACTGGATCCGTAAAAATCATGCGGACGTCTGAATGGAGCTTTACAGGGGGGTGATCAATGACAGGGGGGTAATCAATGACAGGGGGGTGATCAGGGAGTCTATATGGGGTGATCACCACAGTCATTGATCATGCCCCTGTAAAGCTCCATTCAGACGTCCATATGCGTTTTGCGGATCCGATCCATCTATCAGTGGATCCGTAAAAATAATGCGGACGTCTGAATGGAGCTTTACAGGGGGGTAATCAATGACAGGGGGGTGATCAGGGAGTCTATATGGGGTGATCACCACAGTCATTGATCACGCCCCTGTAAGGCTTCATTCAGACGTCCGTATGCGTTTTGCGGATACGATCCATCTATCAGTGGATCCGTAAAAATCATGCAGACGTCTGAATGGAGCTTTACAGGGGGGTAATCAATGACAGGGGGTGATCAGGGAGTCTATATGGGGTGAACACCACAGTCATTGATCACGCCACTGTAAGGCTCCATTCAGACGTCCGTATGCGTTTTGCGGATCCGATCCATCTATCAGTGGATCCGTAAAAATCATGCGGACATCTGAATGGAGCTTTACAGGGGGGTAATCAATGACAGGGGGGTGATCAGGGAGTCTATATGGGGTGATCACCACAGTCATTGATCACGCCCCTGTAAGGCTCCATTCAGACGTCCGTATGCGTTTTGCGGATCCGATCCATCTATCAGTGGATCCGTAAAAATCATGCGGACGTCTGAATAGAGCTTTACAGGCGGGTAATCAATGACAGGGGGGTAATCAATGACAGGGGGGTGATCAGGGAGTCTATATGGGGTGATCAGGGGTGATCAAGGGCTAATAAGGGGTTAATAAGTGACGGGGGGGGGGGTGTAGTGTAGTGGTGCTTGGTGCAACATATTAGTGAGCTACCTGTGTCCTCTGGTGGTCGATACAAACAAAGGGGACCACCAGAGGACCAGGTAGCAGGTATATTAGATGCTGTTATCAAAACAGCGTCTGATATACCTTTCAGGGGTTAAAAAAATCACATCTCCAGCCTGCCAGCGAACAATCGCCGCTGGCAGGCTGGAGATCCACTCTCTTACCTTCCGTTCCTGTGAGCGCGCGCGCCTGTGTGCGCGCGTTCACAGGAAATCTCGGCTCACGCGAGATGACGCCAATCAGCGTTAGCGTAGCTTGGGGGAGCCGCCGCGATGACGCCTTTCGGCGTTACAGTTGCGGCAAGTGGTTAAATGGTGAGTGTGTGTACATCTCAAGTTCAGATTGCCAGTGTCATTAATTAATTAATCGACAGGTGTGTTTGTCCACCTGCAGGAAAATACCCACACTGTTCCAGGACAGATTAATGAATTGTGAAGCGGTCATATAATAAACTATAAAACAGTCATAAAAGAAGGCGATATGGCAGAAGGATTTGCGGTGTATTTGTAGGGTCCCACTCTACCGCGCTGCCTAAAACACCTTTTACCTTTCCGGACAGCTTCTATTGCTGTAAGTATCATTTGTGAATAGGCCCGTTCATATGGTCCTCAATTGACCAAGTTTATGATGAGTAGTACGTTCAGATGTTCGCAGAAATCTCAAGGTGTAGAGAGTACAGCCAGTGTCTGGCAACACCAGGAAGTCGTGGGATCCCAAAAGGATATCTTTCAATCTGCAATTCTTCAAAGAAGACGGTGTATAAAGGCAAATATACAGTTGCTCATCTGTAAATAAAGGGGGTAGGAAGGGGTATAGTGGAAACCCCGAAACGCGTTTATTCAGGACCTGATATATTTACGGATGAGCAACTGTATATTTGCCTTCATCCACCGTCTTCTTAGAAGAATTGCAGATTGAAAGATATTCCTCTGGATATCACACAGGGGAGGAACTGCTCCGTGTCCTTCATGAAGAGATCAAATCCTGGCTTTCTCCGCGACAACTGAAAATCAGAACCATGGTGACCAAAAACGGGAAGAACATGGTGTCGGCGCTGCTTCAAGGAGGGCTGAGCCATGCGCCCTGCATGGCACACATGTTCAATCTGGTTGTCAAGCGGTTCCTGAACTCTTCCACCCATCTGCAAGACATCCTAAAAATGTCCAGGAAACTTTGCATGCACTTAAGCCACTTGTACACCGCAAAGCACACCCTCCTTGAGCTGCAGTGGCATCCCCCAACATAGGCTGATATGCGACGTTTCCACCCTTTGGAATTCCACCCTCCATATGTTAGACCGACTATACGAACAGAGAAAGCCCATAAACCATTTCTTGATGATCCAAGCGGACAGGAGTACTCCCCTGTGTAACTTCGATGTCAGCCAGTGGCAGCTCATGCGTGACACTTGCCGTTTGCTAAGGCCCTTTGATAAGACCACGTTATTTGTCAGTCGCCAGGACAACGGGATGAACAATGTATTCCCACTGCTTCATGTCCTGGAATAGATGCTGGTAAATCTTGCTGAGAGGGAGGACAAACTGAACTACTATAGATATATCCTATGTATAGTTGGCCGCTACCTATCTGCGCCATCGTCCATTCTCTAGCAGGTCTAACCAGGGGGCCCTCTGCACTCACGTTCCACTGCCATGGCTGCTGGGGAGGAAGCGGTGGGGTGGCAGGAGCAGTACCAGCTCCATCAGCAGCAGCCTGAGTCTACAGTCGCTGATAAGCAGCTTTCTTGGCCGGCCTAGTGAGGAAACTACTCACCAGCAGCAGCATCTAGACTTGGAGCAGAACCTGAACCAGCAGGTGATGTCATACTTGGACAGCACCCTGCCACCCCACATTGAAGATCCGCTGGACTACTGGGCAGCCAAACTCGATTTGTGGCCGCAACTGGCCGAGTTTGCCCTGGAAAAGCTGTCCTGCCCGGCTAGTAGTGTGGTATCAGAGCAGGTGTTTAGTGCAGAGGGGGCCATAGTTACCCCAAGAAGAACTCGCCTGTCCACCTAAAATGTTGAGAAACTGACCTTTGTCAAGATGAATCAGGCGTGGATCAGCCAGGATATCCACCCACCAATGCCTGATGCATCAGTTTAGATCATCCATGGTGCCACACCAACACTTTGACAAAAGAGACTGGTTTCTTCTGGCAACCTTCCTCAGCTACTATTCTTATGCTGCCACCGACCTGATGCCACACTTCTGATGCCAAGTGATTCTTCTTTCACCCACCATCTTCAGCTGGTACTGGTATTGCCACCCACCTCCCCACTCTGTGGTCTCATGATGCTGCTCCCACCTCAACACTATGTCATCTTGCCACTCTGTGGTCTTCTGATGCTGCTGTCACCTCAACACTATGTCACCTTGCCACTCTGTGGTTTCCTCATGCTTCTGCCACCTCCACACTATGTCATCTTGCCACCCTGTGTCCTCCTCATGCTGCTTCCACCTCCACACTATGTCACCTTGCCGCTCTGTGGCCTCCTCATGCTGACGCCACCTCCACACTGTCATTGTGCCACTCTGTGGCCTCCTCATGCTGCTTCCACCTTACCATTATGTCATAGGGCCAGTCTGTGGACTTCTCACGCTGTTCCCACCCTCCCCACTCCATGACTGGGTCACTATTTTGCCATTTTGGCCTGGTTGACTTCATCATTTATTTGACCCTTCTGATCTGTCAGAAGGAAGGAAAAATTAGATGCACAATAGATCCCATCCAGGCCACCCCTTCACAACAGTGCAGTCTATTTCTGGTTTATTCCAAATCCTACGATGGATCCTGTCTGTGTAGCAGATGTAAGGCCTGTATGGTCCCATCAGAATTGGCTTGTGATTTGGTAGCCAAAAGCAGGAGTGGGTACAAAACACAAAAGACATGCAAATATTCAATTCACGTGTCATCTCTGTTTTGGATCCACTCCTGTTTTTTTGGGCTTTAGCAATACTGATGAATTACTGACCAAATGCTGACCGAGTGAAGGCGGATGCTCCACAGACCGGATCAGTTTTTTGGGGGCTATTGTTCTGACAGATCAGAGGAAGGGCAAAATAATCAGTGACGTCAACACAAACTTACTACTGACACCCTCTCCACTCCACCCTCTACTTGTATAAGCGTTTAATAGAACAGGTTCTGTAGACATCTATGTGGAATCAGCTGACGACTGTGTAAAAATAGTGAGCTTCTTCATGGCGCTAACATCGACCTGTAAGGCTGAGTTCACACTTGAGTTATTTGGTCAGTTTTGGCCCCGTAACTGCCCAAATAAGTGACATGTGCAGTGATTCTAAGATCGACGCCTGTCATCTACATGTCATACGGACTCACAGTATTATTTCACTACCACAGCAGACTCCCTATGCGTGTTACTGCAAGGCACAGTGTTCTACACCACTAGACAGGCTCTCTGCAGCCAGGAAATAGCCGTTTTTTTTTTACACGATTCTCCGCAAATAAATTCGTATCGAACCGAAAATTCGCTCATCTCTACTTATGGTTTATTGTGTGAAAGATCCATTTTTCCTCCATATCTATAATTTTCAATAGTTTTATGAAATGGCACAAAAATAATCTGAATATAGAAATTTCTAAAATCCCAACTGCATCAAATAATGAAATAATATACTGTACAGGACGAGCTCAAATATACAGAGAGAAACCAGAGAAACCCTTTTGGGTCTGTTTTGTGAATGTAATAATGCAAATCTATACCTCAGATCAAAAAGAGGGACATTTAAGGAGCAAAGAGGGACTTGGGTCAAAAAGAGGGACTGTCCCTCCAAAAGAGGGACACTTGGGAGGTTTGTGTTCTCTGTCAGCCACATATATTCTCCATTTCTGCTTCCCTTGTTGCCAGATATAGACCTTCCTTTCAGATCTTCTATTCTGACCTCTGGTGGAGCTGGAGTTGCTGTAGAGGTGTTGGAACTGGAGCTCTGGTTCTCTCCTGTTGTTGTCTCCTTTTGGGGATTGTTTATTGTGTTGTTTGTCCTTTCCCTGTTGTTACCCTAGGTGTCAGTGGTGAGGACTAGTGCTCCCACCGCCCTACTCACTACCTAGGGATTATTTCAGGATAAGCCTGGGACAAGGCACATGAACGGCGTACGGGTTAGCAGCCCATCTAGAGATGTCAGGGCAGCCAGGTGCCAGTGCCAGGTGAGATAGGTGTCACCACTCCTCCCTCTCCCTAGTGGAAGGGTACTCGTCTTCCCTGCGTCGCACGTCTGTTACCTGCTATATCAGACGTGATATTAATATCAGTGCTGCGATCTGCACACACAGGACACCACTAACATCACTCACACTAAGTGCAGTGGCCAGGTACAGGTGGATAATATTCAGTATTTGTCGTGACGCCAATTGCAGCATGCGCAGGGTACTATCCCAGGGCCTTTCGTAAGTGTTATAACGCACGTCCCCGATTAGGAATGCCAGAGCGGTGTAATGGCCTATAATGTCTCTGTAGTTTGGTGGTAGTTGTGTCACGGCGTCTCCTACCTGGGTACGGCCGAACTCCTGGCTCACTTGCAATAAATATGAGTGTAGTGACAGTAGGAGTAATAGAGGAACTTTGCAGAATAAATGATGTCCAGACCTTTAGAAGAAGTTTAAACGTTGCTTTACTTGAGGTAACTTGCATCCAAGCAGTATACAGCTTTGGTCTCTTGGTCCCAGTAGGTTTTGGTAAGGATTGGCAGGAATGAGTACTTCTGCTTTAAATGTAACTTCTGCTGTGTGGGGACAGACAAGCTGAGGAGGAATAAGCTTCTCTTATGACTCTGGACTTATCTCACAGCTGAAGGTGCTCAGACTGGGTATATGGCCAAGTCTCAGCCGAGACTAGGTCCTTGCTGTCTTCCCTATGCAGGGGGGCTCCACACACACACACCCTACCCCTAGCAGGGGGTGGGCTACACTACTCTAACTTCACTCTCCACCCATATTGCAGGATGTGGGTCTAGCCCACCTCTCCACAGAGGGGGAGCTAAGCTGGAATAATCAATTCCAGCTCAGATACACTAAACCGTAGCTTGTACCTGCCAATGAGTTGCTGCCACCTACTGGTAACCAGGCTAATTACACAAACAATTACATTTAAAATAGATTTATATGCACATTTTTGGAAGACATGACCAAAATCATATCTGATGACAGTATAAACGCTCTTAGGAGATAGTAGTGGGGTAGAGGAGTGTAGTAACACAACTCTGGGGTGTTACATAAGCAGTGCAGAGGAGTCCTGCTGAAGGACCTGTGATGATGGCACAGTCATGTGACCCGTTCAGGGGGCGGAACTCAGCAGTGCAGAGGAGTGGTGCTGGAGACCGGTGATGGCAATATGTGAGGAGAAGAGAAGACACACAGATTCAATTTAAGAGCCAGGGAAATGCTGGGAGTTGTAGCTATCTACGCTTATGCCTCCTTCCTGTAATGTCCTCTGGTATTACATAAAAATGGTCTGGACATGCCAGGAGTATTCCCATCCTCTCATACCGCCTCCTATAATGTTCTCTATTACATAATGATGGCCTAAACAGGGAGTTATAGTCCTTTATTTCCGCATTGAATACATTTTCCACTTTGTGCTTTGATATTACATAATAATGGACTAGAGATGCTGGGAGTTGTAGTCCTCTCCTCTTATACCTCCTCCTGTAACGTCCTCTGATATTATATAATAATGGTCCAGGCATGCTGGGAGTTATAGTCCTCTCCTGTTGTATGTCCTGTAATGTGCTCTGATATTACATAATAATGGCCTAGAGATGCTGGGAGTTGTAGTCCTCTCCTCTTATACCTCCTCCTGTAACGTCCTCTGATATTATATAATAATGGTCCAGACATGATGGGAGTTATAGTCCTCTCCTGTTGTATGTCCTGTAATGTGCTCTGATATTACATAATATTTGGCCTAGACATGTTGGGAGTTGTAGTCCTCTCCTCTTATACCTCCTCCTGTAACGTGCTCTGATATTACATAATAATTAGTGATGAGCGAAGTTTGGTGGTAAAAGCAGAATTGCATTATGGATTCAGTTACCACGGACCATAACACAATTCTATGACGGAATGCCTTTAGAGGTATTCCGTTATTCATTCCGTCATAATAGAAGTCTAGGAGAGGACTCCCCTGCATAATGGAAAGGGGACGGATCCGTTATGCAGGCCATAGGCCTTTTTTTGACGGAATGAATAACGGAATGCCTCTAATAATTAAAGATTTGCGAATTTCCTCAAAGTTCGATTCGGCTGATTTGCTGAATAAAAAAAAAAAATTGGCTTCATGACGAATTACTTCGTCACGAAGCGCATTTTTTAAAAAGTAGCGGGTGCAATGACAGGGAGCTGCGATAGCGCCGCCCACGCCATTGTACCCCTCAGATGCCGCGTTCATACATGATCTCGGCATCTGAGTGTAAAATTAACAATGAAAAATATATTTTTTATCAAACTTACCGCCTTCATTTTTTCGTGACGGGCCACCAGCCTCCATCTTGATTGAAGATCTCTGCCGAAATCCTGTGCATCGCGAGATTACGTCATCACGCCGGCCGGCATGATGATGTAATCACGTGCCGCACAGGATTTTGGCCGAAATCTTCAATCAAGATGGAGGCTGGCGGCCCGTCACAAAAAAATGGAAGCGGTAAGTTTGAATTTTTTAGTTTTTTTATACTATTTCAGGTTAAATCGATTCGCTGACACGAAGCACGAAGAAATTCGGCTTCTAGGCGAATCAAATTTAATCCCACTTTGTGGGATTTGATTCGCTTATCTCTACTAATAATAATGGTCCAGACATGCTGGGAGTTGTAGTCCCCTCCTCTTATACCACCTCCTCCGCCTCCTCCTGTAATGTGCTCTGGTATTATATATTATGGTCCAGACATGCTGGGAGTTGTAGTCTTCTCCTCTTATACCTCCTGTAATGTGCTCTGGTATTATATAATAATGGTCCAGACATGCTGGGAGTTGTAGTCTTCTCCTCTTATACCTCCTGTAATGTGCTCTGGTATTACATAATAATGGTCCAGACATGCTGGGAGTAGGGTTACCACCCGGCCGGTAATTTAGAGGCCCTGCTGATGCCGGTTATTTTTTTTCTAACAGCGATAATAATTGCCGGTATTTTCCTATATGGACTGTTACTGATAAGGCTTCCATTGTGGGGCGTTCATTAGTGCAGCCTTTACCCCCCCCCCCCCCTTTCCCCACTTGTGTCAATAAAAAATGAAAAACTCGCCTCCTCCATTTGATAGCGCTGTGGTGAACACTTGCTGCTGGTGGACAGGACCTGTGCTCCAGCGTGATGATGTTTTACAGGTCCTGTCCTCAGCTTCCAGTCAGCAGCCAGTGTTCTAATGGAGGAGGTGAATGCATTTATTTTTTTATTTTTTTGGCACAGAGAAAAAATTAGGGCATTATTATTACTGTGGGGCACTACTGGGGACATTAATATTACTGGGGGGACACTAATAGGGGCATTACTATTTCTGGGGGGATACTAATAGGGGCATTACTATTACTGGGGGACACTTATAGGGGCATTACTATTACTGGGGGGCACTACTGGGGGACACTTCTAGGGACATTAATATTACTGGGGGGACACTAATAGGGGCATTAATATTACTGGGGGGACACTAATAGGGGCACTACTATTACTGGGGGGACACTAATAGGGGCATTACTATTACTGGGGGGCACTACTGGGGGACACTACTGGGGACATTAATATTACTGGGGGGACACTAATAGGGGCATTACTATTACTGGGGGGGGCACTAATAGGGGCATTACTATTCTTGGGGGCACACTAATAGGGGCATTAATATTACTGGGGGACACTACTGGGGACATTAATATTACTGGGGGGACACTAATAGGGGCATTATTATTACTGGGGGGACACTAATAGGGGCATTACTATCACTGGGGGGGACACTAATAGGGGCATTACTATCACTGGGGGCACTACTGGGGGACACTACTGGGGACATTAATATTATTAGGGAGACACTAATAGGGGCGTTAATATTACTGGGGGGACACTAATAGGGGCATTACTATTACTGGGGGACACTACTGGGGTCATTACTATTACTTTTGGGCTCCAATGGGGGACAATGCTATTACTGGGGACTCTAATGGGGGCATTATTAATACTGGGAGCCACATTATGGCATAGCGACTTAACACCCCATGATAAGCCAAGCCCTAAATGTATATACTTCAGGAGTAACCCTAATAATGTATATATAGTAATTTATCAAACCTGTGTAAAGTAGAACTAGCCTAGTTGCCCATAGCAACCAATCAGATTCCACCTTTCATTTTTCACAGCTCCTTTGGAAGATGAAAGGTGGAATCTGATTGGTTGCCATGGGCAACTGAGCCAGCTCTACTTTACACCAGTTTGATAAATGACCCCCATATATGTGTACATCAGGCCTGACATGATAGACCCTGAACAGATATACTCTGCTGTACATAGCATTGTGCATTTCTGAGGGCGTGTGAACCAACGCTGATACCAGTTTTATTATGTGCTACATTACAGTAAGATACGGCTTTATTGATTTTTTTATGCACAAAGGTGTCCATAGCCTTTAAGTAATGGGGCCATTGATAGGATGTCTTCTCAGTTACTGAAGGTATGACCACTGGGGCCCTACTGATCATGCCCCCCTTGCTAATGGTGTGACTACTTGGAACCCTATTTATCAGTAGAATGAAGGAGCAATGGGGCCTTCAGATTTTTCACGGCCATGGCTTCAGTTTCTCTTGATGCTGTATCTGATATAAGTTCCCTCTGTTATATTAGCGGCGGCCCGTGCGCACCACCACTCACTCTTCTGGACAGGCACAGGTGCCACTCTACTTACCCTCCCTTCCTGCTCTGGAGGCCTGGACCTGCTGGTCTCTGCTGTCTGCTTCTTCTCCCTGGCTGGTCTCGGCAAGCTTCCACTCTGCCTGTAGGGAACAGGTTCTCTCTCCATCCGAATCATGCAAACCCTTATTCACACCAAGCTATGGCTGGCCACCTTTGGGTACTTAAGCCACCTTTAGGGTGCCTAAGCAATGGATCCCTTATTGTTCCTGCAAAAGTGTGCCGTATTAATTTGTCTGTCTGTGTACCAACTTCTGACCGTTTACTAGATTGTGACCCTTCCCTGCCTGACGGGTGCCTGACCTCGATATTGACCCTTCACTGCCTCCCCTAACCTTGCATTGTTTATAAGATTGCTTGTAGTCTTCCCTGACCTTGGCCTGTAGATCCCTTGGTGTTTTTACTGATGTCTCTGACCCCTGTGGGACAGCTTCCACTCATACAGAGATTACTGCAGGAGGTAGCAACCTGGTTGTTTCCCTGCAGCAAAGTCCAGATCCCTGTACAATGGTTAAAGGGCTCATGCACACTGCCATTGGGCAGCCATTCCGTGCATTGAGGACCACAATTTGTGGTCCCCAATGCACGGGCAACATCCGTGTGGACTCCACAGATGGATCCAGACCCATTCAACTTGAATGGGTCTGTGATCCGTTCGCACCGCAAAAAAATAGAACATATTCATCGAGAGAAACCCCACTGAGGCACTCCGTTCTGCACCGGACCTTCCGAATTGGGGACCCATTCAAGTGAATGGGTCCACATCCATGATGCGGGGTGCACACGGCCGGTGCCCCTTTAATTTGCGGAACACTGTGTGCATGATCACAAAGGGTGAAAAGCAGGGGACTGTCAGGATAACCCCCTTAGGAACAGCCCAAATCCAAATCTGTTGGTTTACACAGTAGTTCCGCACCCACTGCCATAACACTCTGCATATTTTGACAACTGACTTTGAATTCATTGGGATTGAACCAAATTTTTGTTTCTCCTTTTGACCTATGTAGTATTTTCGATACTGTAATACTCATTTATTGCAATAAATACAATACACAATATATTGATGTGATAAATTTAAGTTGTAAAAGTAATTTAAAACTATTGGGGTCATTTACTATCTCGAAATACGCTTATGTTAGGTGTATTTCTGGCTCAGATTGTGGCGCAAAGGTTATTTGCTCTGCAGTCTGTGACTTTTCCTTGCTCACTCCAGGTCTAAAAAAGTGGGTGCGGCATGGAAGGGGATGGGACGGCAGAACCCTCTAATTCATCATTTTCTACGCCTGTTTTAGGTGTAGAAAATGGTCTAAATGTAAGACTGCAAGGAAGCTGTCTTACATTTAGACTGGCACTGGATACTCCAAAGTTATGTAGAGGTCGGCGTCTCTTCATCACTTCAGTGTATCCACCGCCAGCTATAGGGGTCTAAAACGCCGGTCTTAATAAATGTGCCCTTATTTCTTTAAAATAGAACTTCTCACAAGAAATTCTCTGACGTTCATCTCAGGTCTGAACAATATGATGACACATTTAGGAAAAAACATACAGATGACCAAAGCCCAACTGGAGGCACAGATGGCAAATATCTCCATAGTCACTATGTATTTGCCCTGAGCACTGAGGGAGGCTGGGATATAAGACACCCAGACACTGATGAAGGCTAACATGCTGAATGTAATGTACTGGGCTTCATTGAAGCTGTTGGGAAGTCTCCGAGCCAGGAAGGCTACAATGAAACTAATGGTGGCCAGAAGAAAGAGATAACCCAACATGGTCCAGAAGGCAATAGATGAACCCTCATTACATTCTATAATAATTGTTGCAGTTTTTGACTGTGTATTACGTTGAAGAAATGGAGGAGTAAGAGACAGCCAAGCAATACATAAAATCAGTTGTAAAAAAGACCCTTTAAAAATAACCAAATATGAGACCATGGGGTTGGTCCATTTCCACAAATCTGGCTTGGTGGCCATAAAAGCAAAGATCACAATGAGAGTTTTGGCCAAGACACAAGAGATGCAAAGAGCAAAAGTCATACCAAATGTCACCTGTTGGAGGAGACATGTCTCAGGCTTTGGATAGCCAATAAACATCAGAGGGCAAAGGAAGCACATGGATAGAGATATCAAGAGAAGACAACTTATGTAGTAATTATTGGCTTTGACTAGAGGGGATTTTTTGTGTCTTATAAACAACTTCATAATCGAAATAGGGACTAAGAAAGACCCAAGACTCATAGCAGTAAGTGTTGTTCCCAGTGAATCTTCATATGAAAGATATTCTATGGTTTTCAGCAGACATTGAGAGTTTTCTGAATTTGGCCACTCATCCGTTGGACACTTGAAGCAAACAACAGAATCTAAACAAAGAAAAAATAAAAAAATAAAAAAGGATATCAGACACCATTACTCCACACAATCAATTCATAAAAATAATAAGAAAAACCTATAGGGGGAACCCAAATCTCATGCAAGGAAAAGGAGTTGTCAATGTCCTGAGTAACTACGTGATTTTTTCCGTCCACCACTTTTGTCTCATCTTCCCTCCTATTTTCTGATGCAATCACAATGCATAAACGGTAATTTTTTCAAGAGTTCTCTATCCTGTGTGCTTTTATATGTGTGTCCACAAAAATAATATATTTTTTTGTTAAATAATTGTTGACTGCACTAGTCAACAATTATTTATCTTGAAAGGCCCATAAAAATGCATGCTTGGCTGTGTGATCATGTTTCAATGCTGTGGAAACAAAAGTTCAGGAATGTTGAAATCCAACATGCTGACCCTTCTTTCCCCCGACACCTGCCATCAGTGGGAAAATGGTGTGGCCTCTATGCATATTAGATAGACAGCCTTTCCCACCGAACTAAAGATAAGTTTTGTATTTCAGAGCTAGGTCTCCGAAAAAAAATTGTCTCCTCACAATTCACCTGTCTGATTGGAGATCTCTCCAGGAGGACAGGGGACACATTCATAGCAGCAGATGGGTTGTCCTCCCCTAGCAGCTTTCCTGAAGCCAGGTAGACAACTTTCACTACAACGTGAGACCTAGTAGACAAGAAAGCTTCATTTAAATCACCTGTCCTTGGATGTTTGGTTAAACAATTGTTACAGATTTTTGCCTCAACCCAGAAAACACAGCAAGGATGGAATCTAGATTTAAGGCAGCTGACCTACTGGGCAGGAAAAACAGAGACATAGACTTGGAACTTGTTCACACATGGATCAGTCTTCTGGAACCCAAACATACAGAGACAAGGACTTGGAAATAATCTGTCCAGACTTCTGGAACTCAGACATACACACAAGACCAGTCCAAACAGTAACAACTGCTGGGACCAGTACACACATGGCAGTAACTAGGGATGAGCAAATCGACTTCGTATGAAACATCCAAAGTCGATATGCATAAAACTTTGTTCCAATACTGTACTCAGCAGGAGCTCCGTATAGTATTATAATTTATTAGCTCCAATGAGCCGAAGTTATTGCTTCGTGAAGTACTGTAAAAAAACATTTCCCAAACTCTGGTTCGGTTCCAAGGTACCACTCATCGGAGCCAATACATTCTAATACTATTCAGAGCTCCTGCTCCATACAGTATTGGAACAAAGTTTTATGCGAATTGACTTCTGCTGGTGCCTGCTGGTGAGCTGACCATCTAAAAGGTTGTAGGTGAGGGCCTGCAGGTGAGCTGAACCTCTTAAACATTATATGCGAGGGCCTTCAGGTGAGCTGATCCTGTAAAAGATTGTAGGTGATGGCCTGCTGGTGAGCTGACCCTCTAAAAAATTATATGCGAGGGCCTGCTGATGAGCTGACCCTCTAAAAAATTATATGCGAGGGCCTGCTGGTGAACTGACCCTTTAAAAAATTATATGTGAGGGCCTGCAGCTGAGCTGACCCTGTAAAACATTATATGCGAAGTGCATATATGCGAGGGCATTATATGCTACGAATAAGCATGTGTTGATATGATGGAAGAGGAGAAGGAGGATGAGAAAAGGAAGATTTAACCATATATCCTTGTTGGTGGTAGAAGGGGTGCATGGGAATACAGTGTATCAGTACATTTTAAACAACACATGTAAAGTGTCTTTATGTTCATCAGCTTTCCTCTGGTGGAGTTGAGAAGTCAGGGTCAATCCAGGCCTTGTTCATTTTTATGAGAGTCAACCTGTCAGCATTTTCAGTTGACAGGCGGATACTCTTATCTGTTATAATGCCACCAGCAGCACCAAATACCCGCTCAGACAAAACGCTGGTCGCAGGGCAGGCCAGCACCTCCAAGGTGTAGAGCGGCAGTTCGTGCCACGTGTCCAGCTTGGACACCTAGTAGTTGTAAGGCACTGAGGGATCATTGAGAACGCTGACACGTTCTGCTATGTACTCCTTCACCATCTTCCAAAATTTTGGAAGTGGATGTGGCAATGATGGTGCTTGTGAAGGTCCAGGTGCAGGGCGGGAGGCATCTGGGCCTGTGCCTTCGACAGGCCATTGGCCAGCACGTAACATAGGGCAAGAGGAGGCAGTGGTGTGACCCACAGACACAGATTGTGGACCCAGGTGTTTGTCCCACTTATTACGGTGCTTGGATGCCATTTGGCAGATCACGCTTTTGGTGGTGAGGTTGCTAGTGTTCACGCCTCGGCTCATTTTCGTATGGCACAGGTTGCAAACTACTATTCTTTTGTCGTCCGCAATTTCCTCAAAAAAGCGCCATACTGCGGAACATCTACCCATTGTCAAGGGAGATTTCCGCAAGGGTGTGCTCCATGGAACAGTTGCGGGCTTGTTTGGTGTGACCTGCCTTCTCCCTTTTGCCGCCCCACTGCCTCTTCCATCCTGTTGTGGTGCTGCAGATCCCCCCCCCCCTCTGTACTGCTGTACTCGCTCGGCTTTCCACCTTCCCAGGTTGGGTCAGTGACCACATCATCCACCACCTCCTCTTCCACTTCCTCACTCTGATCATCCTCCTGATTTCTTGACCTAACCACAACCTCATTGATTGACAACTGTTTCTCATCCTCTTCATCAACCTCTTGAGACAGTAATTGCGGTTAACTCATTGACAACTGTGTCTCATCATCATCCACCTCATTAAACAAGAGTGGTGTCCTACGCCGCCCTGCAAACTGGGACATGAATCTAGGTATTGTGTATGATTGTTTTTCTTGTACTCTGGCAGCAGGCACAGTTTCTCCGCGCCCAGGGACACGGCCTCTGCGTGCACCATCAGCATCATGGCCACTTCCCTGTACCTTACTGCTCACCTTCTTCATTTTAAATGTGATATATGCTTGAAAGTATGTTACACGTACAATAGCGTAGGATTTGGAAGTGTATGCGCAAAAAAATTTACAAAGGTATTTGTGATTACTAAACGTTATACAGGACAGGTACCACAGTTAATGTCACTGTTCGCAGCGTCTACGGAAAAAGGTACACTGGATGTCACTGATATTTTAGGGATGCACACACTTTACACAGGAGATGTGGCGCAAATAATTTAACTGTCCGCAGCGGCCTATTACACGGTATTTAGCGCAGGATGCGCTAAAGATATATATTGCTGCTGTCACACACAATAGTCCTTAAAAGGACTTTTGGGTCTCTGAAAAGTTTTTTGTATAAAAATCTTCCTATTACACTCCCTACACTGTCTGTCCTTTCCTATGCACAGCTCTCCCTAACACTGAGCAATTTAGCACAGGTTGTGCTACAAACATATATTGCTGCTGTCGCACACAATAGTTCTTACAAGAACTTTTGGGTTTCTGAAACGTTTTTGTACAAAAAAAAAATCAATTACACTCCCTACACTCTCTGTCCCTTAATATGCTCAGCTCTCCCTGACTACGAATGAGCCGAACATGTGTCATCGGGTGCTATATAGCACCCGATGATGCGTTCCGGCCAGCCAATCACTGTAATGCCAGTAGCCAACATGGCTACTGGCATTATATTGAGGACAGTACTTAGCCGCACGTTTATTGGCTGCATAGCAGCCAAGAAATGTGCGGGAAGGAGACTCGAGCATGGTGATCGAGCACATGCGGTACTCGGCCGAGTACCGCCATGTGCCGAGCATCGAGATGCTCGAGCTGAACAGGTGTTCGGCTGAGCATGCTCGATCATCACTACTATACAACCTTCCTTGTCTCTTAAGAAACATGTTTGTGGTTTATCTGGAAGATCTACTGTAGCTTCGTATGTGGTCATTTCCTGGCAAAACTCTGTGACCAAGCACTCCAAAATTTGCTTAACCTATAGAATTGTTTGCACTTTTAGCTCCAACATACCTGATGATCTTCTATAGCCCAAAGGATAGAACTTGTGTTAATGGCAAATATTTCTCCAGAGGAAGACACTGTGTCATAGCTTCCGACCTTTGCCTGGTATAAGACACCTTCTGCTGTCAGTTTCCAGTTCACTATGTCATAAACTGCGTGAGGATCTCCATTTTCATCAAAATGCAGTTCTCTGCCACTGTTGAGTCTGAATTTTACCCTTTTCATATAGTGTAAGAGCTGAAAGGTAGAAGAGAACTAAAAGCAACCCATTTATGTTCTCTAATCATCACCGCAGTAAATTATACTGACCACTCAAAAATAAGCCATGTTCTAAACCTAGGTGTAGAGATCTTTAAGTCAGTGGTGTTACTAATATGCACTCATTCTCTCATTCTACAAATTTCTTGAATCGTGGGGCATTAAGACCATTAGAAACAAAGAGAGAACAGAGAATCAGGTTACTTTTACCACTTCTTAGTTACACCATTGAATATTTCTTTAGAAGTTTTCTTGAAATGTTACGACACACATTACAGCTCTCCAGTGCAAGCCAGCACTGAGGGTCTTGGAGGCCACTGGGCCCCTATCCCACCTCTTAGAATAGCCACATATAGGAGAGGTGGCAACCCATGCATCCATGACACTCTCCACTAAATTATGTTTGAGTTATAGAGATAGCTCAGCCACTGACTCCCTTAGGACCCCTTTGAACCAAAAGATAATCAGTTTAATTATCAGGAACAAACATTCTTTCCCCACCTCCTTCCTCCCGCTCTGGCCAGTGCACTCTTCCATAGAACCTGCATGCAAGCTCTTCCTGGCTCCTAATAGACCAGAGTGCTAATGAGCTAATCTGCTCCCAACCTATGGCAATGTTCCCTGGTGTATATATCAAGCCTTCTCCTATGAAAAGGTGCCTGAGCAAAAGGTTCTGTAGTGTGTCTCATCCCTGCAAAGGTGGATTTATCGTGTATGCTGACCTCTCATGCTCAATTTCTGCCTGTTGTTGGCATTAACCCTGTGCTGGCTGTCCTGACTTCTGCCTGATCACTGTATTGCACATGTGCTGCCTGCCCTGACCTATTTCCTGATTACCTTATTACACAAACTTTTCCTGTCCTGAACATGGTCTGACATCTGTTCTATCCCCTTGGTGCCATGCATCAGTGTTTCTTGACCTGCTTGAGTCCAGGGACCACCTTACCAACGCCCTTAGGAGAAGCTTCAAGTCCACACCTGTTGCGTTATAACAGCAGAGTATTTCTGTACATAGGAAAATAGAAAAAAAGAAATACCTGCCAAGGCATCAGCTTCTGTTTATTTGCACAACTTGACATTGAAAATGGACCATTCCCCTCTTGACACCTTCTAAGGTCCTCCAAAGCGTTTACTACCACATGCACTGCAGTATAGGCATTATACGAAGGTCTTAAGCTGGACACGTCAGTGTAGCTGTTCTGTGTGTTTTGTAAGTTTTCAGTCCCGGTGCATTGTTTTACTATCAGGTCAGGCTGTGATTGTGAAGTTTTGTTATCTCTGTCATGGACATACGTACAGTTAAAAGTATGCTCCCAAAATATCTTTGTCCATTCTCCCCCAAAAGATACAAATGGTTGAACCTTGTTGAGAAATTCCTTCAAACCAGGAAGTGTTCCGCTAGAAAAGGCAAAGCCAATGGTGCCATAGAGAAGTTCAGAAAATTTCTCAATAGAAAATATGTTGGTTGTAGACCATGCATCACTGGCAATGAAAATCTTCTTTGAGACATTCTGCTTTAACCATTCATTTAAAATAGGCATAAAATCAACGTCATTACAAAAAACCACCACAACTTTGGCTGTTGACCTCTTAATGACTTTAACTATGTGTGGAGCATTACGATCTGGTCGACTCATTAGAATATTCTCAATGTACTCCACACAAGCACCAGCCTTTATTAGTTCTTGCTTGACTAGCTGAATCCCATACTGACCATAATCATTGTCTGCAGATAACAGTCCCACCCAAGACCACCCGTAATATAATACAAGACGAGCAAGCCCGTGAGACTGGAAAGTATCACTTGGAACAATCCTGAAGAAGGAAGGAAATTTTGTTCGATCACTCAGTAGAGGACTGGTGGAAAATTGGCTGATCTGTTAATTAAAAGTAAAGTTGCTCAGAGTAAGCCTTAAGGTTTACAACTTTCACTAAGACTTAATAATATACTCAATATCAGAGTTTGAAATTTTTTAAAAAAATGCATGGTACATACATTAGGTTTCCAAAGGTACCCTTAAAGGGGTTTTCTGACTTTTTTTATACTGATGACTTCATTTCAGGATAGGTCATCAGTATGTGATCGGTGGGGGTCGAACACCCTGGACCTCTGCTGATCAGTTGTTTGAGGAGGCCAAGGCACTCTGGTGAGTGCCATAGCCTCCTCACAGTTTGCCAAGCACGGTGCCGTAAATTGTATAGAGGCCATTCTTGGTATCACAGCTCAGCCCCATTCATTTGAATGAGACTGAGGTGCTCCTAGGTCATGTGACTAATGAACGTGACGTTACTGGCCTAGGGTAAGTATGTGAGAGGCCGCTGCGCTCACTAGAGTGGATAAGCTGGGGTCCTAGATGTTGGACCCCCACTAATTGATGACCTATCCAGTGAATAGAAAAAAAAAAACTTTAAAATGTAACTGTCTTTTCTGTTTTTTTTATAATTTTTTGGTCTCTGACTCTGACCTAATGAAGTATATCACAAACCATTTAAATTCACGGTCACTACACATGAAAAAGATGAGTTCTCTTCATGAAAAGCCCCCATTAAGGTTGACAAATACAGAGTTCGGAATATAGACCACCATTTTTCCCAAATCCAAAGACACAGGGCATCTTCCAGATTTGTCAGGTTTTGACAGTGGGCTGCTAATGCTTAATGGCAATGTTTTGCATCTCTACAATAGAGGCGTAACTTAAAGCTCTTGGGCCCCAATTGAAAATCTGAAAGAAAACTCCATCTACCATGTGCCATTTATTATTCTAATGGCTTTTCATGTTACAGTCAGGTTTTTCTTTCCTCTTGAGGCACCAGGACCCAGGTGAGCTGCCATCTCCGCATCCCTAATAGTTAAGTCACTAGAGTGCCGGCTAGATTAGTTTAGTCTGTTTATCATTGACCTTCAAAATGCCAAACTTGGGTGATGATGAAAAGTGGGCCCTTACCTAACTTTTTTTCCCCATTCTGCAAATACCTGTCTTAATAACCATGACTAAGGTGGACATTATTCTATGAGTCTAGCTAAAATTATATTTTTGGTCAAGTAAATAAAGAGTGGTTTAAAAATCCTAAACTAGATTTTCTTTGAATATACTGTACTATAAGCATTTTACCTGTGGGTGTCTGGTGAGCCCCAGAATATGAGCCATCGCTATTGAATGGGTTGAGTGAGAAGCTCCCAAAACTGCAGTCAATGTAGACTTTGGAAGACATCGGTAGTTAGGTATGGCCCAGTCAACACCGGTCAACATTTGCAATGTTCCTTGTAAATCTAGGTGAGGTGCATCGCAAGAATCGTACACTTGTAGTCCTAAAGTCATGTTAGGTAGAAGGTTGGGGTCATTGTTGATTTGCTCCAAGGCAAACACTGTGGTCTGAAGCATCTGGTAATTTTCTAGTTGGAACCTTTAAAAAAAAAAAAAAAAAAGATTGTCAGATAAAATAGATATAGAAAACATTAATTATAGCTATTAATGGAAAATATTCAACACATAGAAATATGAGATCTATTTAACTACCATGTTCCAAAATTTTAGTCATGTTCCATTTGACAGCATAGAGCTACCATTACTATCTGGGTGGACTGGATGTTGGGACCACCATGAACTCTAGAGCAGAAGAAGAACTGCTGGCTCTCCACTGAGCCTTTTCACATGGGCTGATGATCAGGGGAATTAATACGTAATCAAATACTTGTTCCTTATAACTTCCCAGGGGATGCTCCTTTGTCGGCTGATCGAATTGTCTATGTAAGCAGCAAATGCTCTCTGGTCAGTAGCACATCTCCCCATGTAAAACGGGAATATTCCGCCAACATAATGCGAAGTATATAGGGGATGAACTATTGTATTACCAATCATACATCCCCCATGCAGTTTGGATCCTCTGGTGTGAATGATCTTTAAAAGTGCGCTGATTGGCTTGATATAACATTAATTGATGCTTGTTTAGGGTCAGATATTAGCCAAAGTAAAACCACCCTAAGGCTAACTGGATATGAGAAGGGGTTTTCTTGAACAGTATGGATGCTTGCACCTTCCCTTCATACAGCTGATCCGTCCCCCGGCTATCTTGAGGATCGGTCATCAATAAAAGCCCTGAGAACCTCTTTAAGGAATCTTTAGAGACTTTGCCTAGTTGACACTTTCAAATGTACTTCATTGACAAGCTCAACTACAATGGACTATGAAGTCCTCAGCAATGGAGGTCCCAAAACTGATGTACTGCATAGAATTATACTACTTACATAGTACATACGGTCTTAGGTGGCTTCTCAGTAAAAGAAACCTGTTTATAGGTCTTGTCTAGATGGAGTGGGATGATAAGTCCAATCATTGTGTCTCCAGGTAGTGTGCTTCCATGTAGATCTGAGGAGTGTAGTCTGCAGGTTGCGTCTTTTAGCTTGTCAGAGAGGAAAGCTGGAATGAAACAGGAGAAAACCAGGACCCACACTGCTAAACATGTGTCCGGCATCTTTTTTCATTAGCCAATGAGACATTCGGGTATTATATAGTAAATCTGTTTAAGCAGTTTCACTATTAAAAAATTGAAAAGTAAATTTCAGATTTAAGTGGGACTCATACAGCCATGAACCAAGCTCAACATTTGATGGTTCTATGGATTGAAGATAAGGCTTTAACGTGATTTAAGTTTGGTTCGGTAGAATTGCTAAGGACCCAGGTGTGGAAAAAAAGAATGGAACGTATGTGCTGGGACATGGCATATATCTCACAAGCTATGAATTGCCTTTCTCGTAATCTTGCCTTCCTTTCCTATTTATAATGCTGGAGAAATTTTCATTCAAAGAGCAATAAAACAATAACCCCTATGTAGACTGATCTGTAACACCAAGTTATTATTTATACTCCTCACCTGTATCTATTTTTTCACGGGTTAAGATAAAATTAGTCCCTTGTCTCAGTAGAGAATTCCTTTGTAATGGTATCTCCCGGGTGAGCAGTCATCATCATTAACTTCTCAGCTGGGAATTCTCAATTCTACATCTACTATTGTAGAGCTATTGTTTTTATGGGTAATGTGTAAAGTGATGTTTCAATTATTAAGTAATTTAGTTTTTGATTTTTTTTTTTTTTTATATATCAAGACATTTCTTTATCATTCTTAGAAGGCTTTATATTGACTTTACAGATTTGTTTAAGAGTATAAGGAATTAGGAATAACCTTGGAACAAAATCTACTAGATGGGCAGAAAAATTCATACACCAAAGGATGGGGACCAGTGCTTCTCAAGATTCGTAAGACAAGTAACCCTTCTCAATAAATAAAATTACATCAAAGTAGCCCCAAAAAGCTAGGCTTATATAATATGCTTTTTCATTAGAACAGGTTGAGAACTTCCTGGAGGCTTAGATTGTACACTCTGGAATACAAGCATTACTGCGACTTTCCCTGCTCACGTCTGGTATAAAAAAAGTGGGCATGGCATGGGCGGGGAAGGTATTGGGCCTGCAGGCCTGTCTCATTCATCAATTTCTATGCCTGTTATAGGAATAGAAAATGGTCTAAATGTAAGCCAGCTAGGAAGCGCTGAAGTTATTTAGAGGCCTGAGCCAATTCATAACTTCGACGGATCTACCTTCAGATATAGGGGTAATTAAGACTGGCATCTAAAAAAATAAATGACTTCCTTAGTATTAGTATCTAGACTACTTCTGGAGAGAGAAACTCCTACTCCAACACTGGAATAACAGCAAGCAATTTGGTAAGGCAATCTTTGAGGCCAACTTGGCCATTCTTTTCCTTGGAAAGACTTTTGAAATGTCTTGGTTCTCTCTACTTTTAGGCTGTATTCACATATAGCTAGTTTGCCATGTGGCTAATTTGGCTACACAGTTTTCAAAGGTGAAAGCTGTTTAAAAAAGGTGTTTTGCAAGTGGAAACTGCAAGGCCAAAAACTGCAATGATAAACAGTGGCAATATCTAGTAAAAAACAATGGGGTTTTGCCAAAGCTACAGTACATGTGAACCCAGCCCAAATATGTCTTTCGAATTGCAGGTCTTACCTGCTAATCTGTGAAGTATTAAACTGCCCTGCTCCTAATCATGGATCATGCAATCAATAGCCATAGAGCGTGCTCCAGTTGGCTCACTGGACCACAGTGGACTGGTGTACTCAAAATTTTATATGTGAAAGTCTCATACCTTCTTATGCATGGCAGTTAAAGAGGTTTACGCCCTATCCATAGTGTCTGCTCAGCGGTGGTACAACTACTTGGGATAAGTGTTTTTTGTGGTACAACTGTATCACTTATCTGAAAAAAATAAGATAATAAAAATGTAGGGTGTATGCTTTTTAAAAAATAATAATGGCCGTATAAAACACCAAAAGGGGTGGTCCATAGTCAACAAGATGTTGGATTGAAATCAAGTTCAAGGTCACTTATTTTCTCCGAAATTACCTAATGTACATGTTTTACAGCATTTGTTAAGGAGATTTGTTTCTCCAGCGCTGGGGGACTATGAAGGGACAGGAGTGTGCCTACTCTCTCTCTGTATGCACTAACTACTACCGTAGGTATCATTTCTAATACCGGTATTGTTTTATGTGGTTTTATTGATCGTTGGCCTCCTCAGTCACCAGGACTGGGCATGACTGCTTCTTCTCCATCTACTATAGCTACAATATATAGCAGATATGCATCAACAAATTTCAACTTGTACAGAAACCTTCTGGTGAATCTACGGGCGTCACTAAGCCAACACATTTTGGTCTTGGGCCCCGGATATTTTTCCTAGGGCCCTGAATGTAGTGTCCTCAGGACGGCAATACAGATGAATAAAGAGATGGGGTATGGGAGCCACTGACTCCTGTCCACATCTTTCACTTCAATAGGTTACAGGCTGCTAGGCCTGAAGCCTATAAACCAGTAGAATGCCACAGGTGGTCACAAAGCAATTACATTATCTGACCATCTGCGCTAGCTTTTAGGTAGTATGTAGTGATGATCGAGCACCAAAGCATTTGGGTGTTCGGCCCGAACACATTGCTATATTTGTGTGCTCGACCGAGCACCGGAGTATAATGGAAGTCAATGGGAGACAACCAGGCACCCCCTGCTCTGAAGAGGAGAGGGTGCCTGGTCCATTGGAAAATGTCAGAAAGTGACATTTTCCCGAAACACCACCGAAATGGATCGGGAACAGCATGGGGACGATGTCTGGATGCATCTTGGGCTCCCAGGTCACTGCTGGGAACCATGTTGCATGTTGTCCGAGTTGTACGCCACTTTTACAGACTGACAAAACTACGCACAAACCCCCCCCCAAAAAATTATTTTTACAGGAAAAATTGTTAGGAAACATTCTTTCCTGTGTATTCAATTGTATATAAAATGCAAGTGCTGCAAAAGCAAGAGGCACTCCGAAAAAGCCTGTATATCACATTCACATTGTGGTACAATAGTTCAGGTAGTGGGATTCCTAAACTCATGAAACCTATCCACTAAGTGAAAGGGCTGTCAAAAATTACAAGGAACCGCCACTCCAAAACACCCTTTGTTACACGTAAAGGAGGGCATCATACACACCCTTGAAAAATTATGATTGATGGCCTGCTGGTGACCCTCAAAAACATTTGTAGAAAGGGCCTGCTAACCCGACCATCTAAAACCTTAGGGGCGAGTGCCTGCTGCTGCATTGGTGACTCTAGATAACCTCTGGGCGATTACACGTCCCTGTGACGGCGACAATCCATTTGGATGTCTGCCCTATCAACTTTCAATGTTCTTTTCTGCGCCTACTATGGTGATCACGGGTAACAGGGAATCAGGGTTCGATGCCAGAGAGGGAGCCTGAGAAAGAGCTACCACATCCAAGGGAGGTCAATGGCTGAAATCTGATTTGCTGTTGTTGCCTTGCCCCTTTTTTTCCCTAATTGTGAACCACCCAGAGAGGGTGGCTCAAGTTATTCAAGCACAAGCATTCAAGGGCAGCAGCAGGTGAGCGGCAATTACCCACTCCCGACTCGGGGAGGTAGTGACGATATATAACAATACAGCACTCCAAAGCTGCCCTGTTATTGGAAAGAGTACAATTTCCGTTAACGAGGATCTATTGGAGGGAAAGTCTGGTGCCAGCAGCCAACTTGCTCCCGGCCTCCACAACGTTCACCCAGTGTGAGGATTGTGTTGACCAGACTCTTGGCGACTGAGACTGGATTTGCAGGTGAGGGCCTGCTGCCGCTTTGTTTACTCTAGATAACTTCTAGTCGATCGCACATCCCCGTGACGGCGACGATCCATTTGGATGTCTGCCCTATCAACTTTGGAGCAATTTTTCAACAAGGACCTTCTGGTATAGCACCGTTTTGCTTGTAATTTCCACCAGAGATATGAGAGATGAAAAGTTCTCTTTGTAGGGGGGTCAAGAAGGCTGAACAACCAGTAATCTGTGTTGTCTAAAATGGTTATAACGAGTGGGTCGTGGGAAAGGCAACCTAACATGAAGTCAGCCATGTGTGCCAGAGTACCAACAGGCAAGACCTCGCTGTCATCATCAGAAGGTGAGCTGACCCTGCAAAAGATTGTAGGTGAGGGCCTGCAGTTGAGCTGACCCTGTAAAACATTATATGCGAGGGCCTGCAGTTGAGCTGACACTGTAAAACATTATATGCGAGGGCCTGCAGTTGAGCTGACCCTGTAAAATATTATATGCGAGGGTCTGCAGTTGAGCTGACCCTGTAAAACATTATATGCGAGGGCCTGCTTCTGAGCTGACCCTTAAAACATTAGGGGCGAGGGCCTGCTGGTGAGCTGACTCTCTAAAACATTATTTGCGAGTGCCTTCAAGTGAGCTGACGCTCTAAAACATTATATGCGAGTGCATGCTGTTCAGCTGACCCTATAAAATAATTTGAGTTGAGGGCCTGCAATTGAGGTGACCCTATAAATGAATTTGAGTTGAGGGCCTGCAGTTGAGGTGACCCTATTAAAAAAATGTGGAGGGAATATATACAATCTGGAGGAGGAGGAGGAGGAGTAAACAAGATTCAACCATATACTCTTTTTTTGTGGTGGAAAAGGTGCATGGGAATACACTACAGTAGATTGAGTACATTATAAATGATAGATTGAAATTGCCTTTATTTTCATCATCAGCTCAGCTCTCCTTAATTGTGAGCAGTGATCGTTTGAGTAGCAGTGGGATGGTTACGCTGATAATAGAGTTATCGCCACTAACCATCTGTGTGGATTCATCAAAGTTTTTTAAAGCCTCACAGCGGTCTGACATCAATGCCCACTCCTTGCTTGTGAATAGTGGCAGTTGACTCAGAAAGTGACAACCATGTTGCAGCTGGTATTCCACAACTGCCCTCTGCTGCTCACAAAGCCTGGCCAAAAGGTGGAATGTAGAGTTCAAGCGCGTGCTCAAGTTGCACAACAGTCGGTTAGCTGGAAGCCGCAAGCGCTGCTGCAGCGTTGACAGACCGGCTGGTCCCTTATACCTCTGCGGCGGTGTGCTGTTTGTCCCCTAAGCAGATCAACTTCAGCACGGCCTGTTGAGGCTTTCCCACAGGAGTGCTACACTACTTCCAGCTAGCGACTGATGGCTGACTGCTACTGGAGGTGGAAGTGGAGGAGGAGGCAGTGGAGCAGGAGAAGTGGGGGTTGGAGCCAGTAACATAGCTTCTGGCGGAGACCCTGATGAACATGGGGCCTGCAATCCTGGGCGTGGGTAGCACCTGTGCCATCCCAGGGTACGACTCACTCCAGGCCTCCACAACATTCACCCAGTGTGCGGCCAGGGAAATGTAGCGTCCCTGGCCACCAGCACTTGTCCATGTGTCCTTGGTGAAGTGGACTTTCCCGGTAAGTGCGTTGGTCAGGGCACGGGTGATGTTCTGGGACACATGCTGGTGTAAGGCGGGCATGGCACACCGTGAAAAATAGTGGCGGCTGGGGACTGCGACATCAGGCTGCGGAAGGCCTCAGTGTCCACAAGACTAAATGGCAACATTTCAAGGGCTAGTAATTTCAAAAGTTGCGCATTTAGTGCTATGGCCTGTGGGTGGCTATTTGCGCTTGAGTTCAAATGAGACAGGGAAGTGGATGGTTCATGGGAAGGTCCAGGTGCAGGGTGAGGGGCATCTGGGCCTGCTCCTTCGACAGGGGATTGGCCAGCAGTGCGTAATACAGGGGAAGAGGAGGCAGTGGTGTGACCCGCAGACCCAGATTGTGGACCCAGGCATTCGGCCCACTTATTAGGGTGCGTGGATGCCATGTGGTGGATCATGTTGGTAGTGGTGAGGCTGCTAGTGTTCCTGCCCCGGCTCATTTTGGTACCACACAGGATGCAAACTACCACTCTTTTGTCGTCTGCACTTTCATCAAAAAAACGCCATACTGCGGGACACCTACCCCAAGGGGTGCTCGGTGTAACGGTTGCAGGCCTGTTTGGTGTGGGCCGACTGCTCCCTTTTGCAACCCAACTGCCTCTTCCAGCCTGTTGCGGTGCTGCAGATCCCTCCCCCTCTGTACTGCTGTCCTCACTCGGCTTTTCACCTTCCCATGTTGGGTCAGTGACCTCATCGTCAACCACCTCCTCTTCCAATTCCTCACTCTGCTCATCCTCCTGACTTGACCTAACCACAACCTCCAGTGATGATTGGTAACTGTGTCTTATCATCATTCACCTCGTGAACGAATGATTGCTGTTCACCACTGTCATCTTCTTGAGACTGTGAAGGCTCAAGAGGTTGGGAATCAGGGCACAATATCTCAGGTCCCTCTTCAAGCGTGCTGGGCACGAGGGCCAAATGTAATAGTGGCGCTGGAAAGAGCTCCTTAGAATATCCGAGTGTGGGATCACTTGTTTGGCTAGACTCTCCATGGTGGGAGGAAAGATGATCAGAGTGAGGATTCGGTTGACCAGACTCTTGGCTACAGAGACTGGACTTGGTGGAAGACAGGGTGGTGCTTAACCGACTGGAAGCATTATCTTCAGCAATCCATCCGACCAACTGTTCACACTGGTCCGACGTGGACAGTGTTGTTCTGCACCGCCCAGCTAAGTTGGACATGAAGCTTGGTACAGTGGATGTTTTTTTTTTTTGGTGCACTGGCAGCAGGCACAGTTTCATTGCGCCCAGGGCCACGGCCTCTGCGTGCACCATAAGTGCTTGCCTTCTTCATATTATTGGTTTTGTCACTAGATGTGGCACAGATTGTTTTACAGTCCACTAAAGACACCGTTTTTGGATGCAGGACAGTATATGTCACAGAAACTCACAGAATATGAAACACTATATTAGGCCCAGAGTAGTTAAATTTGCCCTAAAGAAGCAGTTTTCGAATGGCGTACAGTATATGTCACAGAAAGCCACACACTATGGACACTAGATTAGGCCCAGATTATTGGAATTTTCCCTAAAGAAACAGTTTTCGGATGGCGTACTGTATACTGTATGTCACAGAAAACAACACACTATGGACACTAAATTAGGCCCAGATTATTGGAATTTGCAATACAAACTCAGTTTTCGGATGCAGGACAGTATATGTCACAGAAACCCACAGAATATGGACACTATATTAGGCCCAGATAAGTTAAATTTGCCCTAAAGAAACAGTTTTCGGATGGAGTACTGTATATGTCATGGATGTGTATTAAATGCACACTATAGAGAATAAATGTGGCGCAGATTTTTTGAATTTACGCAAAAAGACACAGTCTGTGGATGATGTACAGTATATAACACTAATAGGTATTAAAGAAAAATATCTTGCTGCTGTCAAACACACACACAGTAGTCCTTAAAAGGACTTTGGGGTCTTTGAAAAGCTTTTCGTAGTAAAAACAGTAAATTTCTGAGACTGATCAATTTAGTGCAGGTAAACATATATTGCTGCTCTAAAACACACACACACACAGTAGACCTTAAACGGACTTTTGGGTCTTTGAAAAGCTTTATTCGAATAATAACTGAGAATTTCGCTCCCTACACTGCCTTTCCCTTCCTACGCTCTGCTCTCCCTGACTATGACTGATCCGAGCACGTGTCATCGGGTGCTATATAGCACCAGATGATTCGTTCCGGCCAGCCAATCACTGTAATGCCAGCAGCCAACATGTGACAATGATGGCAGTACTTACCTGCACCTTTATTGGCTGCTTAGCAGCCGCAAAACGTGCGGAGAGGAGACTCGAGCATGGCGCTCGAGCACATGCGGTACTCGGCCGAGTACAGTCATGTGCCGAGTATAGCGATGCTCGAGCCGAGCCAGTATTCGGCTGAGCATGCTCGCTCATCACTATTGAGGAGTTCTCTAATGCTGTTACTTTACAGGCAAAGAATGGGTAAATTTGCACTAAGTCCACTTTCTAGCACTCAGGTACTGAATATAATGGTTTCCTATTTATCTTGAGCAATCCAATAAGGGCGTTCTCCCTCGTGACAGGCAAACTCTCTGTTACATTATTTGATGCAGGATGCTCTCCTGAAATATTCAGGTCCACTATGTCCCAGAGGGCGTTTAGTGGAAAAAGATAATTCTACACACTAATTATCCAGTCGTGTTCAGGTACCTTTAAGTTCCTCCTGGTTACTGGTGCTGGTGATGTCCCTTGGCTAGACTCAGCTCTAATCTTCACTAGATTTGCTTTATATCCGTACTTAGACTTACTATCTTGTGCTGGGCTGCAGTAAACTCTTGGTTGGTCCTCTCCAGGCTTGATCGAGGCCCAGAGGAAAGAAAGGCAGCTACATTATGGAACTTGCGTGTTCTCCTCCTCCATTAACGTCCTTCTCCTCTCAGCTTACTACATTACTCAACACTCTCACTTTATTAACAAACCCCTGGCTATATAAAGTATGTGGTGCCAGCACCACCTAGGAGCGAATAGATGTAATGACAATGCAAGCCTGATATTTGGAAATAAAATACATTAAATACAAATAATTATACGAAATTTCAGGAGACCACTTGTACACACATAAGTGGGATGCTGCAGATCCACTCCTGTTTTTTTTGGCATTAGCAATACTGATGGATTGTTAAGCAAATGCTGACCAAGTGAAGGTGGATGCTCCACAGACAGGATCCGTTTTTTGTGGGTTATTGTTCTGACGGATCAGAGAAAGGGCAAATTAATCAGTGACATCAACACAAACTTACTGCGGACACCCTCTCCGCTCTACTTGTACAAGCGTTTAATAGAACAGGTTCTGTAGATCTTTGTGGAATCAGCTGAGGACGGTGTAAAAGGAGTGCGCTTCTTCTTGGCGCTAACATCGACCTGTAAGGCTGAGTTCATAGTTTTTGGTCAGTTTTGGTCACGTGACTGCCCATATAAGTGAAGTGTGCAGTGAATCTAAGAGCGACGCCTGTCATCTCCATGTCATACTGACTCACAGTATTGTTTCACTACCCCAGCAGACTCCCTATGCGTGTTACTGCAAGGCACAGTGTTCTACACCACTATAAAGGCTCTCTGCAGCCAGGAAATAGCTGTTTTTAATGTAATTCGCTGCAAATATATTTGGATCGAAGCAAATTTTTGGGAAAAAATTTGCCGAACCGACAAATCGAATTTTTGAAAAATTCGTTCATCTCTACTTACTACCTTTCGTTTTTGCATTCATTCTGTGTATTGTAGTATCATCACCTATTGTCCCATTTATAATGTCCTCTATTTGGGGTTAAAAAAGTGAATAATTGATTATTTACTTTCAGGGCCTACCACTCACGTCAGCAGGGGGCCCGAGCCTGGCACATATACTGAGTCCAGGGCTGTGATAGTAAGAGTCAGGATGGAGAAGGACCTGGTGCTAGTAAAGAACATCATGAAGCTAGCCAGCGCTATGAAATTCTTTATCTATCCAGGGCGTGTTCTGCCCCAAAACAGTTTAGGACCAGAAGAGGACCACAGCTGCATCATGCAGTCCATGCATCCTGAGCAGAGTGTAGAGTCTGTGCATCAGGGGTCAGCGTTTCTGAGGACTGAAGTAAATGTGTGGAGTTGGGCAGGAGAGGGAGAGGGCTCAGGAGGAGATAGGGGACATTAGAGTTTATGGGCTCCTAGTGCTAGTGCCTACTGACCTGAAAGTGCTGCTAACAGCACCCCAACACTGTCAGCACTGTTGATTTTTGGGGTGTTGTCACTGCTGCCTATTAAGAGATTCAATTAATAAAGGTGCTGTCCACCTTTTTATCAGATCCCCCATCGTGGCAAGACTCGTGGTGGTGATCATTCTTACCTGATCCCTGCTGCTCAGTTTCAACTATATCATTCCACCTCCAGCTCTATAGGTCCCTGCATCAACATCCATTTTGATGTGGGGCATGTGACTGCTGCAATGACTGCAGCCAATGACTGGAAGTTGCTGGGGCGTTGGCCTAATTTTTTATTACACCCCGACTAGAGATGTTGGGGGCTGGATCAAGAATTTGTCACATACAGTATGAATTGGGGCTTGGGCCTGGATATTTTAAGACCCTAGTAATTCTTATAGTGTAGGCTGAAACACCATTGCTGATTTATGGAGTTTTCCCTGGGAAAAAAAAGTTGTAAAAATGGGCCACATAGTACAAAAAATAAATCATGCTCACCAATCCTCAGCTTCTGCTGTTCCGACACTGGTCTTGTCCCCAATGCTCTCCTTTTTACCTCTGGGCCTGACACACTGGAAACTCCAGAATAATCCCACTCACTCAATCATTAGCCAGAGCGGTGACCTGCCTCAGCTAGTGATTATCTAAGGGGGCCTATGCTGTTGAGCCAGAATGAAGAAGTCTGGTGGAACTAGGACTAGTGTTGGAACGGCAGCACAGTATTAGTAAGGGTATGGTAAGTGTTTATTTTATTTGACCCTTTGTGGTCCATTTTTACAACTTTTTTTCCCCACAAAAAAAGTTTAATAATATAATAATATGCTTATGACTAGAGATGAGCTAATCGAATCCCACAAAGTGGAATTCGATACGAATTTCAGGAATTATTCGTTTCGCCTAGAAGCCAAATTTCCTCGTGCTTCGTGCTAGCGAATCGATTAATCCTGAAATTCAAACTTACCGCCTCCATTTACGCGCGAAGGGCCACCAGCCTCCATCTTGCTTGGAGATCTCGGCCGAATTCCCGTGCGGTGCGAGATTACATCATCACGCAGGGCGGCATGATGATGTAAGCTCGCTCAGCACGTGATTTCGGCCGAGATCTTCAAGCAAGATGCTGGCGGCCGCAAGGCCGGTGCAAGGATTTTTGCCGCCCTTGGCAAGATAAAAATTGCCGCCCCCCCTTATCAGATGATCTGCCCATATCATGACATCACATATGTTCCACCCGTTTCTCAGCATTTAAATTAAAAGAGAGTTATATAGAAACATAGAAACATAGAATGTGTCGGCAGATAAGAACCATTTGGCCCATCCAGTCTGCCCAATATACTAAATACTATGGATAGCCCCTGGCCCTATCTTATATGAAGGATGGCCTTATGCCTATCCCATGCATGCTTAAACTCCTCCACTGTATTTGCAGCTACCACTTCTGCAGGAAGGCTATTCCATGCATCCACTACTCTCTCAGTAAAGTAATACTTCCTGATATTACTTTTAAACCTTTGCCCCTCTAATTTAAAACTATGTCCTCTTGTAGCAGTTTTTCTTCTTTTAAATATTCTCTCCTCTTTTACCTTGTTGATTCCCTTTATGTATTTAGCAGTTTCTATCATATCCCCTCTGTCTCGTCTTTCTTCCAAGCTATACATGTTAAGGTCCTTTAATCTTTCCTGGTAAGTTTTATCCTGCAATCCATGTACCAGTTTAGTAGCTCTTCTCTGAACTCTCTCCAAAGTATCAATATCCTTCTGGAGATATGGTCTCCAGTACTGAGCACAATACTCCAAATGAGGTCTCACTAGTGCTCTGTAGAGCGGCATGAGCACCTCCCTCTTTCTACTGGTAATTCCTCTCCCTATACACCCAAGCATTCTGATAGCATTTCCTGCTGCTCTATGACATTGTCTGCCTACCTTTAAGTCTTCTGAAATAATGACCCCTAAATCCCTTTCCTCAGATACTGAGGTTAGGACTGTATCACTGATTTTATATTCTGCTTTTGGGTTTTTACGTCCCAGGTGCATTATCTTGCACTTATCAACATTAAATTTAAGTTGCCAGATTTTTGACCATTCCTCTAGTTTTCCTAAGTCCTTTTCCATTTGGTGTATCCCTCCAGGAACATCAACCCTGTTACAAATCTTTGTGTCATCAGCAAAAAGACACACCTTACCATCGAGGCCTCCTGCAATTTCGCTGATAAAGATATTAAACAATATGGGTCCCAGAACAGATCCCTGAGGTACCCCACTGGTAACAAGACCTTGGTCTGAATATACTCCATTGACTACAACCCTCTTTTGCCTGTCCCTCAGCCACTGCCTAATCCATTCAACAATATGGGAGTCCAAGCCCAAAGACTGCACTTTATTGATAAGCTTTCTATGTGGGACAGTATCAAAAGCCTTACTAAAGTCTAGATAAGCGATGTCTACTGCACCTCCTCCATCTATTATTTTAGTCACCCAATCGAAAAAATCAATAAGATTAGTTTGACATGATCTCCCTGAAGTAAACCCATGCTGTTTTTCATCTTTCAATCCATGGGATTTTAGATGTTCCACAATCCTCTCCTTAAGTATGGTTTCCATTAATTTCCCCACTATTGATGTCAGGCTTACTGGCCTACAGTTGCCCGATTCCTCCCTACTACCTTTCTTGTGAATGGGCACAACATTTGCTAATTTCCAATCTTCTGGGACGACTCCTGTTGCCAGCGATTGGTTAAATAAATCTGTTAATGGTTTTGCTAGTTCAACGCTGAGCTCTTTTAATAGCTTTGGGTGTATCCCATCAGGCCCCTGTGACTTATTTGTATTAATTTTAAACAGCTGACTTAGAACGTCTTCCTCTGTAAAGACACATGCATCAAAAGATTCATTAGTCTTCTTTCCTAACTGAGGTCCTTCTCCTTCATTTTCCTTTGTAAAAACTGAACAGAAATATTCATTGAGGCAGTCAGCTAGTTCTTTATCTTCTTCTATATACCTTCCTTCTTTTGTTTTTAATTAGGTAATTCCTTGTTTTAGTTTCCTTTTTTCATTTATGTATCTGAAGAATGCCTTCTCGCCTTTTTTCCCTGACTGAGCTAATTTCTCTTCTGCCTGTGCTTTGGAAGCTCTTATAACTTGTTTGGCCTCTCTCTGCCTAATCTTATAAATTTGTCTGTCATCCTCGTTTTTTTTTTTTTTATAATTCCTAAATGCTATCTTTTTGTTTTTGCAATAAAGCCCCCTATTAAGAATGGTGGAGAATAACTACCATAACTTAAGCCATAGCTAAAGAAACAAGCCTGGGGCGAAAAACAATAAGGGCCCCCCCCCATGACACTTGATGACTTTTACAGAAGAAACTGTATATTGTGTGGCACAGTGTTTGCTAGATGTGTATAACATAAACATATTTCATATGAAAACTTACAGTTACTTGGCTTGACCCATGGGGATCTCGGACACCACTTTAACACTTTGGCTTGGGGGCTCGGCGGAGCTAATGTGTTTTATCCTAATGAGAAAGATTTCATAATAAGGATTTGGAGAATGGGCAGAGGTATAGCAGAGCGGGGTGAGGCTGGTGCTGCTACTAGGGGGTCATACCATAATAAAGGCCACCATAATGCCCCCCCCCCGTAGAAATAATTCTCCTTATAATGTGACAGTGCAAAATATACCCCCTTGTAATGCCCCCAGTTGAGCTAATGTCCCCATAGTGCCCCCATAATGTGCCAGTATAAAATACCCCTATATAGTGCCCCCAGTAAATTCCCCCATAGTGCTCCTCTCCCCCCTCCCTCCTAGTGCCCCCATAATGTACCAGTATAAAATGCCCCATATATAGTGCCCCAGAAGATGCCCTCAGTGTACCCCATAATTTGTAAGTATAAAATACCCCTTCTCAGTGCCCCCGTAGATGACCCCATAAAACTCCTCTCCCACTTTCCCCAAAGTACCCACCATAATGTGTCCCAGTATAAAATGCCCCTATACAGAGCCCCCATATAAAATAGCCGTTCTTTGTGGCCTCAGTAGATGCCCCTATAGTGCCCACCAATAATGTGCCAGTAATAAGTGCCCCCATAGATATCACCCAATAATGTGCCAGTAAAATGTGCCCTCATAGATGCCCCCCAATCATGTGCCAGTAAGAGCCCCCCCACCATCATGTGTCAGTAACAAGAGCCCCCCATATCGTGTGCCAGTAGCCAGAGCCCCCCCATATCATGTGCCAGAGACCCCTTATATCATGTGCCAGTAGCCAGAGCCCCCCCCTATATCATGTTCCAGTAGCCAGAGCCCCCTATATCATGTGCCAGTAGCCAGAGCCCCCCATATCATGTGCCAGTAGCCAGAGCCCCCCCCCCATATCATGTGCCAGTAGCCAGAGCCCCCCCTATATCATGTGCCAGTAGTCAGAGCCCCCCCTATCATGTACCAGTAGCAAGAGCCCCGCCTATATCATGTGCCAGTAGCCAGAGCCCCCCCTATATCATGTTCCAGTAGCCAGAGCCCCCTATATCATGTGCCAGTAGCCAGAGCCCCCCATATCATGTGCCAGTAGCCAGAGCCCCCCCCATATCATGTGCCAGTAGCCAGAGCCCCCCCTATATCATGTGCCAGTAACCAGAGCCCCCCCTATCATGTACCAGTAGCAAGAGCCCCGCCTATATCATGTACCAGTAGCCAGAGCCCCCCCTATATCATGTGCCAGTAGCCAGAGCCCCCCTATATCACGTGCCAGTATCCAGAACCCCCCTATATCATGTGCCAGTAGCCAGAGCCCCCTATCTCATGTGCCAGTAGCCAGAGCCCCCCCATTATGTGCCAGTAGCCATAGGCCCCCCGATCATGTGCCAGTAGCCAGAGCCCCCACTATTTCATGTGCCAGTAGCCAGAGCCCCCCCCTATATCATGTGCCAGTAGCCATAGCCCCACCTATATCATGTGCCAGTAGCCAGAGCCCCCCTATATCATGTGCCAGTAGCCAGAGCCCCCCAATATCATGTGCCAGTAGCCAGAGCCCCCCTATCTCATGTGCCAGTAGCCATAGCCCCCCGATCATGTGCCAGTAGCCAGAGCCCACCCTATATTATGTGCCAGTAGTCAGAGCCCCCCTATATCATGTGCCAGTAGCCAGAGCCCCCCTATATCATGTACCAGTAGCCAGAGCCCCCCCATATCGTGTGCCAGTAGCCAGAGCCCCCCTATATCATGTGCCAGTGGCCAGAGCCTCCCCTATCATGTGCCAGTAGCCAGAGCCCCCTATATTATGTGCCAGTAGCCAGAGCCCCCCTATATCATGTGCCAGTAGCCAGAGCCCCCCCTATCTCATGTGCCAGTAGCCAGAGCCCCCCCTATCTCATGTGCCAGTAGCCAGAGTCCCCCTATCATGTGCCAGTAGCCATATGCACCCCCGATCATGTGCCAGTAGCCAGAGCCCCCTATCATGTGCCAACCCAGTGTCATGCCCTGCTCGGACGGTGTGCGGAGGTCTTTCAGATTGGCAGCACGTGTCTAACCTTTTGTTTTTTTGGAATCATGCTGGATCCGCCTTCCTTCAGGTTCTCTGGGTGGGGTAATTGGCTTAAATTGCCTTCACTCTCAGAGGGCCGTGCGGGTTATAGAATTCAGTCTGGCCTTGTATTCAAGGAAGGATGCATTGTCTGTTCCAGCTCAGATAAGTTTGTTTTTTGTTTGTGTTGTTTGCGGTCTAGGCTATTTGTGTGTCTTCTGCCCCTTCTCCCCTTTCACCATCTCAGAGATTCTAGGGTGTTTGCAGTCCAGGCACGAGGACACATCATTCCTACCATCAAGGTCTGAATGTGGGCTTAGCAGCATAGGGAGAGAAGTCAGGGATGTGCTAGGAGGTGACCTTTCCCCAGCATCTAGCCTAGACACTTGTGTATTTGGTTGTCTGTGTATCTGAGATCCTGTCCGCCGTGACACCCAGTAGCCACCAGTATTGACAACAACAACAAAAAAAAACACTATTACCTCCATGTCAGCGATGCGATGCAGGCCTCTTCCGGCCTGTGTACCGTGCTGTACGGCTCAGGGCTCAGGCGGCGCTATGACATCATCACGCCGCCTGCGCCGGCCTCTGATAGGCTGCCGGCCTAGTGCCTGCAGCCTATCAGAGGAAGGGGAAGGGACACACCTCTCCCTCCCCTGCCCTGCTGCACAGCCATCTGTATCGCTGTCCTGAGGACGGCGATACAGATGACTGGAGATGAGCGCTTCCACAATGGAAGCGCTCATCTCCGTGTCCACAGGCCTGACTCCTGCCTATAGTTAGTTGCGGGCCGGCGCCCCTAAGGACTCTATGGAAGCGCCGGCCACTTAATCAACGTTTTTTATTTTTTTAAATGCACGGTTCCGGCGCCACCTGCTAAATTGCGCCCTAGGTGGCTGGTGGCGCCGGCCCTAGGCGGCCGGTCCGTCGTGTGCAAATGGACGCATTAAGTTTGATGTTTGTGCACTCAGATGCCACGATCATGCATGAACGCGGCATCTGAGGGGTATAATGACGGCGGCGGCGCTATCGCAGCTCCGTCATTGCACCCGCTACTTACAAAAAAATGCGCTTCGTGGCGAAATAATTCATCACAAAGCGGTTTTTTTTGTGAAATTCGGCGAATCAGCCGAATCGAATTTTCAAGAAATTCGCTCATCTCTAATTATGACACTATTTTCTATATTCTACGCGGTTAAGTGGTGGATGGGGATTCATTCACTTTTGACAGACGGTCATGAGTAAGTATCTATATTGTTAAAGATCCGAAACGCGTAGACCTGGATGTACATGGTTTTACTGCACTGAATTATTAAAAGATTCCACGTTATTCGGAAGCTGGACCTCTCTCTTTTTTATTGGATATACACCTTCATGCCAAGGTTCCTGGCCTGGTCCGTGCATCCTCTATTTTGCCTCAGGTGAGCGCACCACTTTTTCTACATAAATAGTGTAGGTATGGTTCTTTAATAGTTTGTCACACCACAGCCATCTGTTTGCTGCTACCGGTAAAATTAGGCTTGTCTCTTTTAAGGTCCATGAGAGTATAGTTGAAAAAAGACATGTCCATCAAGTTCAACCAAGGGAAGGCAGAGAAGATGGATGTAAGGAAAGGGAAGAAGTAAATCTTCGAATTGTGTTTACCCCTATTGCTGAGCCAATCTACGCCAAAAAGAAAATGTCTCCTGTCAACCTAAGTAGCTGCATCAACATTCATACAGGGATATCCTGTAGATCAAAGCAAATAGTCAGTCCTATAGAGAAAATTTGGGGACACTTCTCTGTCCTGATCCTTGAATACCACTGAAGATCAGTATAGTTCAATGGTAAATTATTGACAGAAGAATCTTAACAGCAGCCGCAGAGAGTCCTTCCCTCACTGCACCTGCGCCGAATACTGAACTGTGCAAAATTTACACTGCAGACACGGCCGGCGAGAGGAGAGCAGCGCTGCCTGGCCCTGTCAATCAAGAGAAGAAGGGTGTTAAAAGAGGTGGCCAAACTGATCCTCTAGGAGCAGGTGCAATGCTCCCCCTGCTCCTTTAGGCTAATTAGCATATTATAACAGTTTGTTTTTCTCAATAAAGGTTTTAGGCAGTGAGATGGCACTAATATATTTATGTTCAGCTGACAATAGCACATCGCTAATGTCAGCCAGCTTAATACCCATTCTTAAGGTGACAGGAACCCTTTAAGTCTTAACCCGACAATTTAATAGGGTCATTTATTAAACTGGTGTAAAGTGAAACTGGCTTAGTTGTCCATAGCAACCAATCAGATTCCACCTTTCATATTTTTCAGCTCCTTTGGAAAATCTGATTGGTTGCTATGGGCAACTGCAGTGGCTGGGTTTGGGGTGGGCCCCGACGATACGCTGGGTCCCCCGGACACCGTTGATGTGTTACAACGTGATGTAGTCCTGGTGGCTTCTTGGTCACAGGGCTGGTGACACATGGTCTGAGGCTCACCATCCCCATTCTTCTGGTCACTCATGCAGACTGGCATGTGTCTCCTCTCCAAACACTGGTCCCTAACTGCAGAACACTAGGGGCTCTGACTGCTCTTCTTATATACCATTTCTAGCTAGACTGGAACCTGGAGGGGTGTGGAGAAACTCTGCACAAACAATTACAAAGTTACCACTTCCATCTGGCATAGACTTACATTAGAGCTTCATTGACACTCAATGGCAATGACACAGCAGTTTTTCCAGACAAAAACAAGTTTCCAGACATAATATAGCTGAACCAGACAGTCACAAGGTCAGTCTATATAGTTTTGATGGTAAACAGCGTTTGGCTTTTTCCCTCTGAAACATGCTCTTCTTTAAAGCCTATGATAGCTGTGGAAAATTCCCAGCTTCTCCTTGAAAGTCCGAAAAGTCTCTTAGTATTCATTAACCCTTTCACCAAACCTCACAAATACAGTGCAACTGAACAGGATATATATCACAGCATACATATAAAGTGCAGTTACACAGTATAAGTCAGTGCACGTCAACCCTTTCAAGTGAAATAAAGTAATACGTTTATAACTTTGCATAGGGGCTTTAGGCAAATGTCCCCAAATATCCAGACTTAAAAGTACCCCTGTTCTTGGGCACTACACAACTAAGTCAGTTCTACTTTACACCAGTTTGATAAATGTCTAGATAAGTGCCTAGTACAGCCTGAACTCTAAGATCTAGCCAGCCAATAATGTAGTACTGTTTGATTGGGTTTTGGATAGTTAAGCAGAACCATTAGCTGTAGAATGATTGAAAGTAATAATTTCTACTGTTTAGGGTACAACTATAGAAAGTGATGTGGAAGAAGGCACACCCAGGTGATATTATATTGGTGGCTCCATGGCCATTCCGACACATAAAAGAGGATTAACAGTTTAATTGGCACATAGTAGTTGAGTGAGAATGATCCAAAAATGGCATTGGGCTTCAGACCTTTAAATCACTCCATTGACCTTAACTAACTTTAAGAATTGGTTAATTTACAAATTTCTAATTTAGAAGCCTTTATTTTTGCTGTGTCTGAATGGTGAATGTCCGACCATGAAGAATTCTACTAATCACAAGAACAGGGCTCCCATATCCCCTCTTAATATGAACCAGAGAGTGAGCATGCAAACAGTTACTCCATACAAACTCAGTGGGACTGTTGGAGATAGCTGAGTGTCTCACCGTGGATAGGTGAAAATTTTTCATTCTGGGACAACCCCTTTAAATGGACCAAATAAAAGAGGAAATTTTTCATAACATAGTAGTAGCCTTTGAATTATTTAAACACAACCGTCTATATACAACTGATACTAATAAAAGTAAGAATGAGACTATAAAAAAGAATAATCTTAAGTTTTAATATCACAATCATTTATTGCATGACTTAAAATGCATATTTTATATGAAACACTGAAAAAGAGGTAGAAATCTGGAACTTTGCAATTGTCAACTAATCACATATTCGGTTTCTCCATCAGTTTCTCTCTTGAGTTCATGTTGGGTCTAAATACAATAATAAAACATTTTGGAAGGAACATGCAAATCACCAGACTCCAGGTTGATGATTGGATAGCAAAGATCTCCATGGCCACCATATATTTCCCTCGTGAACTGAGAGATGCTGGGATGTAGGACATCCAGACACTCAGAAATGCCAACATGCTGAAGGTGATAAATTTGGCCTCATTGAAGTTGTCTGGAAGTCTCCTGGCCAAGAATGCAACAATGAAGCTTATGAAGGCCAGGAGACCAAGGTATCCAAGCATACTCCAAAAAGCCAAAGAGGAACCTTCATTACACTCAATAATTAGTACTGCCGAATTAGTTTCTGATTTGACTTCTAAAAAGGGAGGAGAGAATGACAACCACATAATGCAAAGAAAGGTCTGAATAATGATACATGAGATGACTATGAGATATGATACACGTGGGCTAGTCCATTTTCTTAGCTGACTATCAGGTCTTGTGGCCTTAAAAGCTAAGACAACCATAATGGTTTTGGCCAAGATGCAGGAGACACAAAGTGCAAATACAACACCGAAAGTCACTTGCCTTAAAATACATTTCTCATGATGGGGATAACCAATGAAGACTAAAGAGCAAAGAAAACAGAGCAATAATGACAACAGGAGAAGACAGCTTAAGGAGTAATTATTGGCTCGAACAATGGGTGTCGTTCTGTAGTGAATAAAAAGTACGAAAATCGCCACAGGAACCAATGAAGAGGAGATACTTGTTGCCGTTAAAGTTATGCCTAGAGGATCTTCATATGAAAGGTATTCTTTAGTCTTTGGAACACAATGATCATGGGTTGGATTTGGCCACATATCCCATGGGCATTTGGTACATTGTATTGCATCTGTTAAAAAAAAAAAAAGGTTCAAAACATAATATTACATAAGTCTAAAGTCCTATGATGTGATGTGAATGGACAAATATTGTTTGTTTCCTACCTGTTTTGTTGGATATCTCTCCAGATGGACATCGTATGCACTGGAAACAGCACAAAGGTTTGCCTATACTGGCTGCTTTCCTGAAGCCTGTTGGACAACTTGGGCTGCAAACCGAAACAGGTACCTTGGAAGGATTTTTTAGAGAACAGGGACAATAAATTTACAAGGTCATGGCATTAAGCAAAAAAAAAAAATTAAAAAAAATTGGTGCCAATCCCCAAATACAATTTTTTTTTACTTAAAATTTTACTTGCTCTGCATCATCACATCATTGATCATCCCACAGTGAGTGGTGTCATAACCTACTCTGCCCACTGTATAAATACATATGTTATCTTCTAGATGCACCAACACAGGAAATGTTTATTGATACAGTGGAGCCAGTGGGCCATTATAACGCTAAGGCCTCGTGCACATGACCGTATGTTTGGTCCTCATCCAGTCAGCATTTTTGTGGATTGGATGTGGACCTATACATTTGAATGGGGCTGTAAAAGATGCGGACAGCACACAGTATGTCCGTTCTACTGATATAACATGTTCTATTCTTGTCCATTCTGTGGACAAGGATAGGATATTTCTACATGAGTAAAAAAAAATAAAAAATATGTTGGCATGCTAATAGCCGGGATCTGATCTGCGATTTGTTGACCGCAAAACAGATACCGTCGTCTGCATGAAGCCTTAGAAGGGTTATCCGTCTAACTTTAAATAAAACTATCTAGAGTACTGCACATTAAAGAAAAATAAAAAACTGTTCTCCACTATTATTCACATCCGGAGTAGAGATACGCAAATTTCCTAAAATTCATTTCAGGACTTACAAATTTGATTCAGGTACGAATTGATGCTACCCAAATCGGAAGAACTTTAAAGAGGCTCTGTCAGCATTAGTGATGAGCGGCAGGGGCAATATTCGAATTCACAAAATTTTGCGAATATTTGGTAGAATATTCGTCTTATATTCGCAAATTCGAGATTATTTTCTTGACCGCGAAAAATCAGCAGAGTAATATTCGCGTAATGCACGCAAAATACAGGCGTGGGTCACTATAGTTACATTTTTCAAGCTGCTAGACGTTTGCTGAGAAAATGGTCGGCACGGCTGAACATTACAATAGCTTTATATGCAGATAGAGTGCTCCAATATATTCCCGATTGCGAAATCGGCACTAATGATGCGCAGATTTTGGCGCAATACATGCAAATTCACATTTTAACAGGTCTGACTACTTATTAGTAATTGGTGCACTAAGTATTGTTGTGAACTTGTGACATCACAGCTCTATGTATGTAGCATGTATGTATGGACAGCAGAACCTATCAGCTACACTATATCACTATCTAACCTACACTGACTATCTCTCACTGACTGTATTATACTGTATATATAAACTAACTAACTAACTAACTAACTAACTAACTAACTATCTATTGTAATGACACAGGAAAGCAGAGAGCACAGCAATAACACTGCTCTCTCTCTCTCAGATCTGCAAAATACTGCCTACAATGGCTGCCGGGGAGGTTCTTATATAGTAAAAAGTAGGCAGCTTTCCTATTGGTTGCTAGGGATATTGATAAGCTCAGACAAAGACATTGCAGCCTTCTCATTGGCCCACAAGCAAGAAGGGAGGTTACTGATGAAATTACGAATACATATCACTATATTCTAAATATTTGCGAATTCTCGAAGTGCCGATATTTGTGATTTATATTCGCTATTTGAATATTCGCGCCCAACACTAGTCAGCATGACCAACCCTATTAAACCAAGCATACTGCCTTGTAGAGCTCATCATGCTGATTTAAAAGATACCTTATATCAGAGTTTTTATTCACATGCAAATCCGCAAGTTGGAGCACCAGGGGGTGTGGCTGAATCTTTGGAGCACTGCAGTTATTACATCCCCTGTGCACTGCACACTCCCCCTCCCATGACAGGGTTAGACATCAGCATGCTGAGGGCAGAGCTGTGTCCTAAAGCACGACTGTACATGACTATGTGCCGGCCATGTCTGTATTGTGGCCGGCTTGAATGAGTCCACAATCCAGAAAATACAGTGCGGTGCAGAACAGAGGCACGGATCAGAAGCCCATGGAAGCACTACGGAGTGATTCTGTGGGTTTTATGTCCATGCCTCCGCAACGCAAAAAAGTAGTGCATGCAGGACCGTCTGATGCGGATCACGGACCCCATTGAAGTGAATGGGTCTGTGTTTACAGACAGCAGGCACACAGTTGGTGCCCGTGCATTGCAGACCGCAATTTGCAGTCCGCAGCACGGGCATGGCCAGCACACAGTCATCTGCATGAGCCCTATGCTTTGCATATATATATATATATACACGTATATATATATATATATATATACATTGTATACATACTGTAGCCTTACCAGATTGAGAAGAGTGAATTTCTATGTTTAGAAAGCTAATATACATGTTACTGCTTTATTCACAGGCACAATATATGACTATAAAGATAAAGACACCAGAAAAAACATTCTTCTCTATATGTTAATGCTATAGCTTAGTGGTAAGTGGTCTGGGGCCTGGAGAAATTCTCCCAAATCAAATCTGAAGAAATGACTATTCAACTAAAGGGATCAAAAACGACATTTTCATATTTGTGCTGATCACGTCCCACTGGTGCAAGTGCATGGCTCGTTACAGTGCACCAGAGCTCACTCTTATAACAAAATGCTCATCTGTAGCATGAGGTTGTGAGTATTCAGCTTTGGCTCTATGAAAATGGTTGTTTCCATTTACTAAAAACCAGCAGAGATTGTGAAAACAATGAGGAGCTGAAACATCAAGTAGACTGAATTGAATACCGTCATATTGAAAAGGGCTTGATAATTTGTACAGGAAAATCCAAAATATATTTCCCCACCAACTCACCCCGTGGTCTTTAGTTCCCCATTGCACATGGCTGGTATTAATAATGAAGACGTTTCCACTGGTTATACTGGTGTCATAACTTCCCACTTTGACCTGCTGGAGTTTTCCTTCTGGACTCAGATGCCAGTTCACTATATCGTATGCGGCAGGTGGATCTCCATTCTCATCGAAGAAGAGTTGTCTTCCACTGGACATGCTCAGACGTAACTTCTTCACGTACTGTAGTAGCTGTATGGAAATGATGTGGGATCGATCATCTAAATACATATATAGAAGTACTTTACAGAAATGCAACCCCTTAAAGGCATTTGGAAACCATTAGCTCAACACCCTTAAAGTTTATATATTTGAGCTACCAGATACCAGAAACAACCCTTTAGAAGAAAGATGCCATGATGCCCTAATCCTGTACAAAACCTTTAAACTGGCTTTCTGAACTGCCCAGAAATTTTAGTTATGGCCCCAAAAGTGTTTAGCCAAAAGAAAACAAAGCCACTTACCTATTCATTCATGCTCCATTCCAGTGCCGAAGGTCCAGTCCCAACTGCTGTCCCCTGTGGTCTGAAAGTCTGACCTACCATCCATCAGAGGTATTGCTGCAGCCATTCAATATCCTCAGAGGTGGCATGTCTCTAAGCAGCATGTGTCACCGCCAGTTCTGTGAGAAGGTCTGGCAGATGTCCTTCTCTACCTCTTGCATGACGTTCTTTGTTTTGGTTTCACTTTGTCATCTCCTTTCCTTCTCCCAGGTGTCACCTATTTAGACTAATCGTCTCCCTTTATATTCCCTCCCATACTGCCTCACTTTGCGGTTTATACTACTTCCTGGATGAAGTGTTCACTGCTGGAGGCTGCTGCTGCTGCTGTTTTCTCAGATAAGTCTTTTCATGTATTGTGTTTCCTTGCTGGTTTGATTCTAGGTGACCCTGACTCTGTCCCTATTAAGTGCAGGGAGCCGGTGGTCGTGTCCCCTCACTATTATAGGGTTTTCAGGTGTCACACAGTCTTAGGTACATGGGCATGCAATCGTCTACCATTGAGACCCTTGCATGGGCATAGCAGTCAGGGAGAGCTCTTAGGTTTTATAGGGCTCACCTATATGCTCCTTAGTTTGGGATCAAGCCAGTCGGACGTTTACTCATAAGTTCCAGCTATCTGCAACATCATCCATGACATTATAAACCGCCGTAACCGTCTTAAGCATGGATCCGGTTTCAGCCTTGATTGACCGCATGCAAGGTCTTTCGCTGGAGGTAGCAGATCTCCGTAAAACTGTGTCTCAGTTTCAGGTGACCGGTTCTGCTGGCGTTCATGGAGTTTGTTCCGAGCCTAAGATCTCGCTTCCGGATATGTTCTCCGGGGGGAGTGAGAATTTTGTTCGTTTTAGAGAGGCTTGCAAACTCCATTTTCGCCTACTTCCCCATTCCTCTGGTGATGAGGAGCAGAGGGTGGCGATCATCATCTCGCTGCTCAGGGATAACGCTCAGTCTTGGGCCTTTTCTCTGCCGGTGGGGGCACGGCCCCTCCGATCGGAGGATGAATTTTTTGTAGCCCTGGGGCAGATATATGATGACCCGGATCGTATTGCTCTGGCTGAATCTAAACTGCGTCTTTTATGCCAGGGTAAACAGTTCGCAGAGATATATTGTTCTGAATTTCGGAGATGGGCAGCTGATACTGGTTGGAATGATGATGCACTCCGAAGTCAATTTTGCCATGGTCTTTCGGAAAGATTGAAAGATGCATTTGCTTTTCATGAGAGACCAGCCTCGTTAGAATCTGCCATGTCTCTAGCTGTTCATATTGACAGGCGTCTTAGAGAGAGAAAGGAGACTACTTCTTCCTGTCATATTCAGCCCAAGTACAGTGGGGCTGTCTCATTCAGTGCACAGGGGTCTCTGTCTCTCTCAATCCCCTCTGAGGAGGAGGCCATGCAGCTGGGTTTCCTTGCCTCTGATAGTAGAGGATTCAGCTCTCAGAGGAGGGTTTGTTTTTGTTGTGGGGGTATAAATCATTTGGCTAATGTTTGCCCCTCTAGGAGATTCATGGAGTTTTCTGAGGGTAATAAAAAAAAAAAACTCTTAAAACTTTCCATTTGCTACTATTGGCAAGGTTGATGCGGAAATTAAAGGTTTGCCGTTTGCTTTTAGTTCCCATTTTCATCTACCTGCCAGGGTGGCGCTAGACAGCAAGAACATTGTTTGTGAGATTTTTGTAGATAGTGGAGCAGCTGTCAATCTCAATTTGCAATAACGCATGGTTTCCAGGTATGCACTTTGGAAAAGGATATACCTGTTTTTGCTATCGATTCCGCTCCACTTTCTCAAAGATCGTTAAAGGGCATAGTTCACAATATCTGTGTGACTGTGAGTGACGCTCATGTTGAGAATATGTCATGTTTCGTCCTAAGCGGATTACCTTCTCCTCTAGTGTTGGGGCTACCCTGGCTCACTAAACATAACCCCACCATTGATTGGCAAACAAGGCAAATAAATGGTTGGAGTGAGTTTTGCAGAGAGAATTGCCTCACGGCATCTCTTTTAGAGGTTTCTACCAAGACTGTGCCATCTTTTCTCTATGAATTTTCGGATGTGTTTTCTGAGAGTGGTGTCCAGGAGTTGCCTACTCACCGGGAGTACGACTGCCCTATTAATCTCATCCCAGGCGCCAAGCTGTCAAAATCACATTTATACAATCTCTCCCAACCTGAAAGAGTCGCTATGCGTACTTATATCTCTGAGAGCCTGAGAAAGAGACACATCCGACCCTCGAAGTCACCTGTTGCCGCAGTTTGTTTTTTTTTGTTAAGAAAAAAGATGGTTCTTTAAGACCTTGTCTGGATTTCAGGGAGCTGAACCGTATCACAATTCGTGACCCATATCCGCTTCCTCTGATCCCGGACCTGTTTAATTAGATTGTTGGGGCTAAAGTTTTTTCTAAGTCGGATTTAAGAGGGGCATATAACTTAGTCAGGGTCAGGGAAGGGGACGAATGGAAGACGGCCTTCAATACCCCTGAGGGTCATTTTGAGAATTTGGTTATGCCCTTTGGTTTGATGAATGCTCCCTGTGCTTGATGGGGAGCTCCCTGTGCTTGATTGGGAGCTTCCTGAAAATCAGAAGGCGCTGATGCGGTTTTTGGGTTTTGCCAATTATTACAGAAAGTTAATTTCAAATTATTCCTCTGTTGTTAAGCCAATCACTGATATGACTAAAAAGGGGGTAGATTTTTCTTTGTGGTCGGTAGATGCGCTTAAAGCCTTTTCTACAGTAGTATCAAAGAGAGTTTTGGTTCTGCTCCCATTTTGGTACAACCTGATGTCTCTACCTTTTATTGTTGAGGTGGACGCTTCTGAGGTGGGTGTGGGTGCGGTCTTATCTCAGGGTCCCTCTCCTGCTAAATGGCGACCGTGTGCCTTTTTCTCAGGGAAACTCTCCTTTGCAGATAGAAATTACAATTTGGGAGATAGGGAGTTGTTGGCCATCAAATTAGCTTTTGAGGAATGGCGCCATTGGTTAGAGGGAGCCAGACACCCTATTACCGTGTTTACCGACCATAAGAATCTGGCCTACTTGGAATCGGCCAAGCGTCTGAACCCGAGACAGGCCAGATGGTCTTTGTTCTTTTCTAGGTTTAATTTTGTTGTCACGTTCCGCCCTGGGGTTAAAAATGTGAAGGCGGATGCCCTATCACGTTGTTTTCCGGGAGGGGGGAACTTTGAAGACCCTGGTCCCATTTTGATTGAAGGGATGGTCGTCTCTGCTCTTTATCCTGATTTGGAGGCAGAAGTTCAGGCAGCCCAGGCAGAGGCTCCTGATCTTTGTCCTCCTGGGAGGTTGTTTGTGCCTCTCGCTTTACGACGCAAGGTTTTTGAGGAGCTGTGATACTGTCCTTGCTGGGCACCCGGGGAGTAGAGCCACAGTGGATCTCATTGCTCTGAGATTCTGGTGGCTGGCTCTTCGTAAGACGGTTGAGGGTTTTGTGGCAGCCTGCGGACCTGCGCTCGTGCCAAGGTTCCTCATTCACAGCCATCGGGTTCTCTCCTCCTGTTACCCATTCCTTCCCATCCTTGGACACATCTGTCCATGGACTTCATTACGGACCTGCCTCGTTCCTCAGGGAAACCTGTGATTCTGGTAGTAGTGGACCGTTTTAGCAAAATTCTGCATTTCATTCCTTTTCCTGGGTTACCCAATGCTAAGAATTTGGCGCAAGCGTTGGTTGATCACATTGTTAAATTGCATGGCATTCCTTCAGACATCGTTTCTGATAGGGGCACACAATTTGTTTCCAGATTCTGGAAGGCCTTCTGTTCTCGCTTGGGGATTCGGTTGTCGTTCTCTTCTGCTTTTCACCCGCATTCGAATGGTCAGACTGAACGCGTCAATCAGAATCTGGAGACATATCTGCGCTGTTTTGTGGCGGAGAATCAGGAGGATTGGTATTCTTTTTTGTCCCTTGCTGAGTTTGCTTTAAATAACCGTCACCAGGAGTCCTCTGATAAGTCACCATTTTTTGGTGCATATGGGTTTCATCTGCAGTTTGGGACATTCTCTGGAGAGGGGTCTTCTGGTTTACCTGATGAGGAGAGATTTTCCTTGTCTTTGTCATTTATTTGGCAAAAGATTGAGGGTAATCTGAAGAGGATGAGTGAGAGATATAAGCGTGTGACGGATAAGAGACGTGTGCCTGGTCCGGACCTGAATGTGGGTGATCTGGTGTGGTTGTCTACAAAGAATATCAAACTGAAGATTCCCTCCTGGAAGTTGGGTCCTAAGTTTATTGGGCCTTACAAGATCTTGTCCGTCATCAATCCTGTTGCCTTCCGTCTTGATCTTCCTCAGACTTGGAAGATCCATAATGTTTTTCACAGGTCCCTATTAAAACCATATGTCCAACCCACTGTACACTCCTCTTTGCCTCCTCCTCCGATTATTGTTGATTGTAATCTTGAATTTCAGGTCTCTAGGATTGTGGATTCTCGCATTATCCGCGGTTCTCTCCAGTACCTCGTTCATTGGGAGGGTTATGGTCCTGAGGAAAGGATATGGGTCCCAGTTGTGGACATTAAGGCCACTCGTCTCATCAGGGCTTTCCATAGGTCTCATCCTGAGAAGGTGGGCTCTGAGTGTCCGAAGTCCAACCGTAGAGAGAGGGGTACTGGCACCGCCAGTTCTGTGATAAGGTCTGGCAGACGTCCTTCTCTACCTCTTGCATGACGTTCTTTTCTTTGGTTTCAATTTGTCATCTCCTTTCCTTCTCCCAGGTGTCACCTATTTAGACTAATCATCTCCCTTTATATTCCCTCCCATACTGCCTCACTTTGCGGTTTATACTACTTCCTGGATGAAGTGTTCACTGCTAGAGGCTGCAGCTGCTGTTTGCTCAGATAAGTCTTTTCATGTATTGTGTTTCCTTGCTGGCTTGATTCTAGGTGACCCTGACTCCGTCCCTATTAAGTGCAGGGAGCCGGTGGTCGTGTCCCCTCACTATTATAGGGTTTTCAGGTGTCACACAGTCTTAGGTACGTGGGCATGCAATCGTCTACCATTGAGACCCTTGCATGGGCATAGCATTTAGGGAGAGCTCTTATGGTTTTATAGGGCTCACCTATATGCTGCTTAGTTTTGGATCAAGACAGTCGGATGTTCATTCATAAGTTCCAGCTATCTGCAACATCATCCGTGACATCATGAGACCGATGAGACCAGTCAACCGCTGTTGTGGAGCATGTATCACGTCTGAGATGGCAGGTAACAGACGTGTGGAGCTAAGGGGAGGGAAGAGAAGTACCCTTCCACTAGGGAGAGGGAGGAGTGGTGACCCCTAGCTCACCTGGCACGTGGTTGGCCTGACGTCCCTAGATGGGCTGCTAACCCATACGCCTATCACGTGCCTCGTCCCTGGCTTACCCTGAAATAAACCCTAGGTAGATAATAGGGTGGTGGGAGCATTAGTCTTCCCCCCTTACACCTAGGGTAACAACAGGGAAAGGACAAACAACACAAACACAATCAACAATTCCTGAAGCGAGACAACCACATAAGTGAACCGGAGATCCAACAGCTCCAGTTGCAATGGCTCCACAGCAACAGTTGTCCGCCTGAGGTCAGAATAGAAGATCTGGAAGGAAGGTCTATAACTGTCAACAAGGGAAGCAGAAAGGGAGAATATATAGTAGCTAGTAGTGGCTGATAGAGAACAGTTTTAAGGAAAAGCTACAGATTCCTAAATGGGACAAAAAGGCTTGCAAACCTAAGCAGGAAAACCTGCACCGGAATCCATTCCCACCACTAGGTCATGGAGCGATCTCTTAAAACCAAGCGAGTAGCCCCCCCTCTGCGACCTTCTGACCCCAGGCACAACAGGGTCAGTAATAGGTCATGACACTCTCGTGACAGCATGTAACAACAAAAGGGACACTTCCAGTCTACTGGGAAATGCAGTAGGGACCCTCGGCACTGGAACTGAGCACCGGATTAGTAAGTGGCTTTCTTTCATTTGGCTGAGCACAATCGGGGACAAAACTTAAATTGCTGTGGGAGGTGGACAACCCCTTTAAAGGGGCTGTATTGATTTGAAACCTTTTTAAATGTAAACTCCATTCTAAATCCCAGTCTCTCTGGCTTTATTAACAAGTCTTCCAGGCACAACTTGTAAACTTCTGGATGGATGGGGTCAGGTGCACCATTGCAGCTAATTATTGGCCTTAGTGATAATGTGTCTCCAAGCCTCACAACACTGCTGAGTAATGTGCCACTAGGAGACACATTTCAGCTTAGGGCAGTCATTGGCCACAGCAGCTCACATGTCAACAACACCTGTCTGGAAGTTTACAGGACAGAGATTGGAAGACCAGTGAAGGGAGTCTGGGAGCCAGAAAGGAAAGACAGGAGAGTTTTTTAACAGCTACAAAGCAGTACTGCCCACAGTTAAAAATGCTCTAAAGTTGGATGACCCCTGTAATTTTAGCTTTCAGGGGTACATTTTTACACCTTCCCACATTTCCACAGCCATAAAGATTTGGATTTTTTGCTGAAGTACCATTATTGTCTACATGCTGTATATTGTCTATATGTATAATCATGACTATAATATATTGCAGGGATTAAGCCAAGAGGTGTAGTACTGTAGCTATGCTTCTTAAGCATTTGCAGATGTGTCAATTACATAATTCCCCACACAATAGAAGGTGCTCAACCTCATTCGGGTAGAGGATGACATAATTGGCTCATGTGCAGTAGTCATTTGCGATACTTTAGATGCAGAAGCAGATCTACAGTGCATGCTTCAATAGAGTAATTTATAGCACGGGCGTGAAATTACAGAGCCAGACGAGATGCCTGGTCCTGTCAATTAAGGGGAGGGGCGAGTGGCTATCAGTGCAGAGAGGATTAGTTCCTGTGCACCATGGAGAAAGGGGCCACCTAATGTTTATGAGAGCCTTGTGAACTCATGTTTTCAAATAAATAAGCCAATGCTGTAAGTGTCTGTCGCCAGTTTTCTTCTCCCTTCCATTGTCTATCTTCACCCATTTATACAGGAAACTAAAATATAAAAAAATCGGATCACCTTCAAATCCATAAAGTTTGTTAATTTCTAAAAATAACATCTATGTAAATGAAGAACACAGCCATGTTGGTAAGAACATTGTTAAAGTCCTATTGTGCGTATGAGAATTCACTAACCTGCCATGGCTTGAAGTTCTCAATATCAGCACATGTTCCATTGAGAAATGGTCCATCTCCTTTCTTGCATTTACTTAAATCATGCAGAGCTTTTGCTATCACAAGAACTGCTGTATAGATGTTGTATGTTACCCTCAGACCAGAGATGTCATTGTAACTGTTCTGGATATTCTCCAGACTTTCTTGACCTGTGCATTCTTTTATCGATGAGTTTGAATGGACTTTGGGAATTTTTTCATCAAGGAATTTGCATCCAAACACTTCTTCCCAAAATATTTTTATCCATTCCCTTCCTACGACCATGGATGGATTGATCCTATTGAGGAAATCTCCAAATCCTGGCATAGTTCCACTATGAAGGGCAAAACCAATTGTCCCAAAAAGAAGTCTTGAATATTTAAGTACTGACAAGAAAGGCGAAGTAGCCCAAGCTTCACTGGCAATCCAAACTTTCCCTGTGATGTTCTGCCGCAACATCTCATCCAGCACATAGGCTAAGTCTATATCGGTAGAGAAGATGACCACTGCTGTGGCCGATGAGTCTTTAACCACCCGAGCAATGTGTGGGGTGTTTCGATCTTGTCGACTGGAGACTATGTTCTCTGTGAAGGCCAAACAAGCCCCAGCTTTTATTATATCCCTCTTGATCATTTGGATTCCTTGCTGCCCATAGTCATTATCGATGGCCACTAGACCAATCCAGGTCCATCCAAAGTTCAACACCAGCTGTGCTAGGCCACGAGACTGGAAGGCATCACTGGGAACTGTTCGAAAGAATGAGCGGAACTGAATGCGGTTACTGAGGAGAGAACTTGTGGAAAAGTGACTGATCTGTGGGAAAATTCCAGAATATCATCAAGTGAGAACCGTGTTCAGGAACACTAATAGTCGTTATGAGAGGCTTAAAATGTTTGTTTTTCGGTGGGGTATCTTTCCACAGGATATGAATAGGAAAAATGAGTAGGAAAAATCCACTGTGAATATTGTTGCAACAAATTTGTAGCACAAACCTGCATGAGTAACAGGTGGATTTTTCTGTGGATTTTACCATATGCATTGCCAAGGGTGATATTACTGGTGAAGATCCACTACATACGAAGTTGATTCATTCAAATCTTTGTTTTAATGCTCTATGTACAGCATTACAATTTATAGGCTCCTGCGAGTTGAAATTTGTTATCACCAAAGTCTCACGAGACTTTGTTAAATAACTTCGGCCATCAATTCTATTACTTGAAAACTATTTTAAAACTTGGATCTGAAGTCAACTTCGGTACCCAGGTACCAGCTGGTACCGAAGCCGACTTTGGATCCAAATTTTAAAATGGTTTTCAAGTTTAAAAATCGAAGTCTGAAGTTATTGACTGTTATTGCTAAACTTCGGTGATAACAAATTTCCCTCGCAAGAGCCCATATATTTCAATGCAGTACGGAGACGTATCTCCGTACAGTATTCAAACAAAGTTTGAACGAATCTACTTTGGATCTTGTATCTGAAGCTCGATTCGGTCAACACTAGTCTTCAGACATGTCTATAAGACAGGTACATTTGGCTGCATTTACACTTTTAAAGGGGTTCTCTGGGAATAATTTAAAATGGCCTCCAGCAACCTGTTCTATAATGTGAACAGGACTAGTTACCTCCACTTGCAGAGGAATGAGGTGGCAGGTGGTCACTACACACTATACTCTGGCATTTGCATATACCACATAGTGGTGAGCATTCTTGTCAGGCTGCTCAGCCATGATGGAATATCGTAGGCAGGATCTCATCATTTCCTTCTATTGTAGAACAGTGCAGTGAGGTCACATCCCCTAACCCCCCTAGGCAGCTCAGCAAGTGGAGGCAACCAATCCTGCTCACATTCTAGTACAGGTTGCTGGAGGCCATTTCAAATAATGCCTGGGGAACACCTTTAATGTGTCACACTACACTTTGTAAATTACATTATAATTCAATGAATGCTATACACATGTATCCACCCTTACATTATCTCTAATTTGGTTAAGGACTGCAATTCACATCACAATCAATGGGTGGCCACACATATACAGGATATAAACTTCATGACACAATACATGCTAGCAAAACTGTTGAGAGACTGCAATTAATATCACAACCACTTGGTGGCCATACATAGAGACATATGGGATAGACATCTCGTGACAGAATATCGTGATATCATGATTCTTTAAAAAGTTGGTCATCTTAGGCATTCACAGGATTTTTTGAGTCAAGACCATAGAAAAGAAAGGAGACATATTTACTAATAAAAATCATCGACTGTCTAAATAAAATAATAGCACAAGTATCAAATATTAATTTCTACTAGCATTACTTATTGGATTAAATCAAAACTTTAAAAATCAATTTTTGGTTTGATTTCCAACCATCAATCATAGCATACCAATGGCGTTGTCACGGATGCTGTACAGGAAACAAGACAATACAATATAAACAATGACTCACTGGATCCACAACTAAGGAACAAAAGGGAGACCCCTGCATGAGACCTGCCGCTCTCCCTTATTGCTCAGCCTATGCGACCACCCCAAAGGTGGATGGGCGCATATCCACGTACCTCGACTATCTTACACCTGAAGACCCTACAATAGTAAGGGGACACGACCACAGGCTCCCTACACAGACACGGAGGGAGTCAGGGTCACCTGGATCCAGAAAACAGAAAATCATAAATACATAAACAGAACTTATCTTGCAGACGACTGGGGACTGTGAACTGGGAACAAGGAACAGCATGCACACACACTCCAGGAAGTTGTATAAGCCGCACACTACTGCATTCTGGGGAGGAACTTAAAGGGCAGTAATCAGTCCAACAGCATGACAGCTGAGATAGACTAACGAGATGAGAAACTAAGCCAAAACAAAGAAATTCAAGGAGGAGGATCTGAAAGGCTCCTGTCAGAGCTTCTCAACTGTCTGGCTGTGACAGTACCCCTCCCTCTACGAGTGGACTCCGGACACTCAGAGCCCACCTTCTCAGGATGGGACCTATGAAAAGCCCTGATGAGACGAGAGGCCTTAATGTCCGTCACTGGGACCCACATCCTCTCCTCAGGACCATAACCCTCCCAATGAACGAGGTACTGGAGGGAACCGCGGACAAGACGAGAATCCACAATCCTAGAGACCTGAAATTCAAGATTTCCATCAACCACAATCAGAGGAGGAGGCAAAGGCGAGGGCACAATAGGTTGAACATAAGGTTTCAATAAGGACTTATGAAAAACATTATGGATCTTCCAAGTCTGAGGAAGATCAAGACGGTAGGCAACAGGATTGATGACAGACAGGATCTTGTAAGGCCCAATAAACCTAGGACCCAACTTCCAGGAGGGAACCTTCAATCTGATATTCTTGGTAGACAACCACACCAGATCACCAACATTCAGGTCCGGACCAGGCACACGTCTCTTATCTGCCACACGCTTATATCTCTCACTCATGCTCTTTAGATTATCCTGAATCTTTTGCCAAATAGATGACAAAGACGAGGAGAATCTGTCCTCATCAGGTAAACCACAAGACCCCTCTCCCGAGAAAGTCCCAAACTGCGGATGAAACCCATATGCACCAAAAAATGGTGACTTATCAGAGGACTCCTGACGACGGTTATTTAAAGCAAACTCAGCAAGGGACAAAAAAGAACACCAATCCTCCTGATTCTCCGCCACAAAACAGCGCAGATATGTCTCCAGATTCTGATTGACGCGCTCTGTCTGGCCATTCAACTGCGGGTGGAAAGCAGAAGAGAATGACAACCGAACCCCCAAGCGAGAACAGAAAGCCTTCCAGAATCTGGAAACAAACTGCGTGCCCCTATCAGAGACTATGTCTGAAGGAATACCATGCAATTTGACAATGTGGTCAATAAATGCCTGCGCCAGCGTCTTAGCATTGGGCAAACCAGGAAAAGGGATGAAATGCACCATTTTGCTAAAACAGTCCACCACCACCAGAATCACAGTCTTCCCCGAGGAACGAGGCAAGTCCGTTATGAAGTCCATGGACATATGTGTCCAAGGACGGGAAGGAATGGGTAAGGGAAGGAGAGGACCTGATGGCCGTGAATGAGGGACTTTGGCACGAGCGCAAGTCTCGCAAGCTGCCACAAAACCCTCAACCGACTTACGAAGCGCAGGCCACCAGAATCTCCGAGCGATGAGATCCAGTGTGGCTCTTGCCCCCGGGTGCCCAGCAAGGACCGTATCGTGGTGTTCCTTAAAAATCTTGTGTCTCAAAGCGAGAGGCACAAACAACCTCCCAGGAGGACAAAGATCAGGAGCCTCTGACTGGGCTGCCTGCACCTCTGCCTCCAATTCAGGAAAAAGAGCAGAGACCACCACACCTTCAGCCAAAATGGGACCCGGGTCTTCAAAATTCCCACCTCCCGGAAAACAACGTGACAGGGCATCTGCCTTCACATTCTTAACCCCAGGGCGGAACGTGACAACAAAATTAAACCTTGAAAAGAACAAAGACCATCTGGCCTGTCTCGGGTTCAGACGCTTGGCTGACTCCAAGTAGGCCAGATTTTTATGGTCAGTAAACACAGTAATAGGGTGTCTGGCTCCCTCTAGCCAATGGCGCCATTCTTCAAAAGCCAACTTGATGGCCAACAATTCCCTATCTCCCACATCATAATTTCTCTCTGCGGAGGAGAGTTTCTTTGAGAAAAAGGCACACGGTTGCAATTTGGCAGGAGAGGAACCCTGAGACAAGACCGCACCCACCCCTACCTCAGAAGCATCAACCTCAACTATAAAGGGTAACGAAATATCAGGTTGTACCAGGATGGGAGCGTAAGCAAAACTCTCCTTGATATTAGAAAAGGCCTTACGCGCCTCTACCGACCAGGAAGAAAAATCTACCCCCTTTCTGGTCATATCAGTGAGTGGTTTAGCAACAGAGGAATAATTCAAAATAAATTTCCTGTAATAATTGGCAAAGCCCAAAAAACGCATCAGCGCCTTCTGATTCTCAGGAAGCTCCCACTCAAGCACAGCGCGGACCTTCTCGGGGTCCATGCGAAAACCAGAAGCGGAGAGAAGAAACCCCAGAAATTGAATTTCTGGAACCGCAAACACACATTTTTCCAGTTTCGCGTATAATTTATTCTCCCGCAGGATGAGCAAGACCTGACATAAATGTTCCTTATGAGTCTTGAAATCAGGAGAAAAAATCAAAATGTCATCCAAATACACTAATACAAATTTTCCCATTAAATGATAAAAAATGCTGTTCACGAAATGCTGAAAAACGGCTGGGGCATTCATCAAACCAAAAGGCATAACCAAACTCTCAAAATGGCCCTCAGGGGTATTGAAAGCCGTCTTCCATTCGTCTCCTTCTCTGACCCTGACCAGGTTGTATGCCCCTCTTAGGTCTAATTTGGAAAAGACTTTAGCCCCAACAACCTGGTTAAACAGGTCCGGGATCAGAGGAAGCGGATAAGGGTCACGAATAGTGATACTGTTCAGCTCCCTGAAATCCAGACAAGGACTTAAAGAACCATCTTTTTTCTTAACAAAGAAAAAACCAGCGGCAACAGGTGACTTCGAGGGTCGTATGTGTCCTTTTCTCAGACTCTCAGAGATATAAGCACGCATAGCGACCCTCACAGGTTGGGAAAGATTGTATAAACGAGATTTAGGCAGCTTGGCGCCTGGGATGAGATTAATAGGGCAATCGTACTCCCTGTGCGGGGGCAAATCCTGAACTCCACTCTCAGAGAAGACATCCGAAAATTCAGAGAGGAAAGGTGGTACAGTCTTAGTAGAAACCTCAGAAACAGATGTCATGAGGCAATTCTCTCTGCAAAAGTCACTCCAACCATTTATTTGCCTCGCTTGCCAATCAATGGTGGGGTTATGTTTAGTGAGCCAGGGTAGCCCCAACACTAGAGGAGTAGGCAAACCGCTAAGGACGAAACATGACACATCCTCAACATGAGCATCACTGACAATTAAACGGATATTGTGAACTATGCCCTTTAATGATTTCTGAGAAAGTGGAGCGGAATCAATAGCAAAAACAGGAATATCCTTTCCCAAAGTGCATACCTGGAAACCATGAGTTATTGCAAATTGATTATCAATGAGGTTGACAGCTGCTCCACTATCCACAAAAATCTCACAAAAAATGCTTTTGCTCTCTAGCGCCACCCTAGCAGGCAGGACAAAACGGGAACTACAAGCAAACTGAAAACCTTCAATTTCCGCCTCAACCCTGCCAATAGTAACAGATGGAACATTTTTAAAAGATTTTTTCCTTTTAGTTTCTTTATTACTCCCAGAAAACTGCCTGAATCTCCTAGAGGGACAAACATTTGCCAAATGATTTATACCTCCACAACAAAAACAAACCCTCCCATGCGGGCTGAATCTTCTATCGTCAGAGGCAATCAACCCCAGCTGCATGGGCTCCTGCTCAGAAGGAGCTGACAGCGACTGAGACCCCTGCGCACAGAAAGAGACCGCTGCACTCTCCCGGGACTGAGTATGACAGGAAGGAGAGATCTCTCCTCTCTCTCTAAGACGCCTGTCAATACGAACGGCCCGAGACATAGCAGAATCCAAGGAGGTAGGTCTCTCATGAAAGGCAAATGCATCTTTCAATCTCTCTAAAAGACCATGGCAAAATTGACTTCGGAGTGCAGCATCATTTCAACCAGTATCAGCTGCCCATCTCCGAAATTCTGAGCAGTATATCTCTGCGGATTGTTTACCCTGGCATAACAGACGTAGTCTAGACTCAGCCAGAGCAATACGATCCGGATCATCATATATCTGACCCAGGGCTAAAAAGAATTCATCCACTGAATGGAGGGGCCGTGCCTCCTCCGGCAGCAAAAAGGCCCAGGATTGAGCGTTACCCCTGAGCAGCGATATAATGATCCCCACCCTCCGTTTTTCATCACCAGAGGAATGGGGAAGAAGGCGAAAATGGAGTTTGAAAGCCTCTCTAAAACGCACAAAATACTCACTACCCCCGGAGAACGTATCCGAAAGCGAGATCTTAGGCTCAGAACAAACTCCATGAACGCAAGCTGAACCGGTCACTTGAAACTGAGAAAAAGTCTTACGGAGATCAGCTACCTCCAATGAAAGACCCTGGAAGCGCTCAGCCAAAAGTGAAACCGGATCCATGCTTGAGACGGTTTTGGCGGATGGTGTACAGGAAACAAGACAATACAATATAAACAATGACTCACTGGATCCACAACTAAGGAACAAAAGGGAGACCCCTGCATGAGACCTGCCGCTCTCCCTTATTGCTCAGCATATGCGACCACCCCAAAGGTGGATGGGCGCATATCCACGTACCTCGACTATCTTACACCTGAAGACCCTACAATAGTGAGGGGACACGACTACTTGCTCCCTACACAGACACGGAGGGAGTCAGGGTCACCTGGATCCAGAAAACAGAAAATCTTAAATACATAAACAGAACTTATCTTGCAGACGACTGGGGACTGTGGACTGGGAACAAGGAACAGCATGCACACACACTCCAGGAAGTTGTATAAGCCGCACACTACTGCATTCTGGGGAGGAACTTAAAGGGCAGTAATCAGTCCAACAGGATGACAGCTGAGATAGACTAACGAGATGAGAAACTAAACCAAAACAAAGAAATTCAAGGAGGAGGATCTGAAAGGCTCCTGTCAGAGCTTCTCAACTGTCTGGCTGTGACAGGCGTACACCCCATACAGGTGTACAACATTTCTCTTCTCCTACGGGGCCTGGACTAAATTAGAGATTTTGCCTGCAGCTACCACTAGAGGAAACCCTAGTCCAAGAGAACCAATGGGATTTGAGCACCTTAGGAAAGGATCATGTAATAATTATCACTTACCTGTGGATATCTGTATAGCCCTAGTACATGAGCTAGTGAGATTGTGTATGTAGATATAGAATGTCCAATAACTGCAGCCAAACGGGCGTCCTGCTTACATTGATAATTCGGCAATGGTATTTCATATCCACTCAACAGCTGCAGGGCTCCTGATATTGCTCTCTGGAGAACTGTGCAAGAGTCAAAGATCTGGAATCCTATGGTCACATTTGGCAAGAAATCTAGGTTTTTGTAAATTTCCTCGACAGCAAAATGTACGGCTTGGACACGCTGGTAGTTCTCTAACCTGAAGCTGAGAACAATATAGAGGTTAATGTTCCCTGAAATCATGTAGAAATATAGGGGCACCTTTGTGAAGACTGCCGTTTTAGATGCCGGTCTTAATAAGGCCCTGTGCTGGCATGGATCTGCCGAAGTTAAGAAGAGGCGTCGGTCTCCACTGTCGCTTCTAAATGTAAGACAGCCTCCTAGCTGGCTTACATTTAGATCATTTTCTACGCCTAAACCAGGCATAAAAATGATAAATGAGATGGGCCTTCCCCCTTTCCAGGCCACACCACATCCACTTTTTTAGACCTGGCGTGAGCAGGGAGAAGTCGCAGATTGCAGCGTAAAGGTCCTCATATTGGTGTATTTCTGGTTAACAAATTACCCTCATAGTCTTCTCCAGGCCAAAGGTTTGAGTGGTAGTTAGGAGAACAGGCCACCTGGTGGAGTTTGTCAATGATGTCAAATGCACACAAAAGAATTTTACATTTTACTCCCATGGAAATCTGAATATTCTTTTCACGGCCTAGGATCATTTACCCCTCCCCTTTGAATCCTAAATAGGCCAAGCCCCTAATGAACAACCAAACATATGTAATACATTCATTTTATTTTTCAGATTTTCTTTCCAGATTAGATTTCCTCGGGTGCTACTTGTTGGAAGGCACTTATCCCACAGTATAAGTCAATGTTCAGCCTTTTACACAGGCCTTGATACATAACTTCATAGTAGAGATGAATCCTACCTGAATATCCCTGCAAGCATTATTTATACAAGATCGGAAGACTACTTTAGTACAATAATGGTCAACTTGTATCTAACCTGTTAGCAACAATAGATAAGAAACAAGCCTTACGTCTTACAGATGGCCGGCACTGGGCTTTCCTTGTAAGTGACCGTTGTATATATTTTGTCCACATGAACTGGCACGACCACCCCGATTATTATATTCCCATTCAATGACATTCCTGTCATCTCACTTCTGGTTAGTCTGCAAGTGTATTCAATGCAATGGCAGAAATATAGTATATACAGCATGAAGATAAGCCACATCTTCTGTAAAAAACGCATTGTCAGATGTAGAATGGGTCATTCCATCATTTTCATTACCAAGCCAGAACCCTGGAATAGACCAAGAAAGTCATTTATCTTGGGGGTAGTACGTATTGGTAGAATTTGTAGTGCTGTTTGGCTATCTTAAATCAGTTGGTAGGCTTAGGTTCACAGGTTTAGCAGACTGCATCACATATGATAGGCCTAGGCCCTGTGCAGACTGGATTTGAACCCTAATTTTGGTACGTATGTCAAACATCATCCATCGGGCTTCATTCACACAACAGAACCAAGTTAATGGTGGTGCCCTCCATCTTGTACACCTCTGTTGTGAAGACGCACTGAAGCAAGAAGTGCTTTTCAACATATCGCCATTCTGCTCCTGGGTAGAAGCCATGGTTTTTCCACTTGGAGCCTATGATTTGGATATTCCAAAATAAATTAGCAGGATTTTATTTTATTTTTACTTCAAATGTCTTACATGATGTACTGTACTACAACAACCTGGAGGGTTGGAGAGGGGGACGGGGGTGGTGGTGGTGTTGGTGGTACTCACAATGGTAGAGTCCTTCACCTTTGCTCCCAGGGCTGCTGTAGTGAAGAGAGGTGCACCTAGTAGTTATCACCCCCCCCCCCCCCCATCACACACACACACATTTCGGGGCACACCTGCCTAACAGTGGGGCAGCATAAAGACCAGGAGATACAGATGAGGAGGTTGCAGTTGACCATAAACAATGCATTTTTTTATTGCAGTACGAATGTTCATACAATCTTCCACACAGGATGGAGGCACCAGTCTTAAATAGTGGCAACAAGTTCTAGGCTGTATTTAAGTTTATCTCCATAGCTATTCCTTATATACCAAACCAGCCAAGGAATGCTATTCTTTCTGCAGTGTCTGCAATTTCTGAACCTGCCATATTAATATGACTGGGAGCCTTAGGACTTTACACCCAGTCACTAGAGATGTCCCGAACTATTCGCCGGCGAACAGTTCCCGGCAAACATAGCTTGTTCGCGTTTGCCGCGGCGGGCGAACATATGTGATGTTCGGTCCGCCCCTATACATCATCATTGAGCAACCTTTGACCCTGTACCTCACAGTCAGCAGACACATACCAGCCAATCAGCAGCAGACCCGCCCTCCCAGACCCTCCCACCTCCTATCAAAAAGCAAGGACAGCATCCATCTTAGATTCATTCTGAGGCCTCATGCACACTGACGTTTTTTTTTTAGGTCCGCAAAAACGGTTTCCGATGTTCCGTGATCCGTGTCCGTTTTTTCATCCGTGGGTCTTCCTTGATTTTTGGAGGATCCACGGACATGAAAAGTGAAAAAAAAAAACTAAGTCAAGTTTGCATTGAAAATGATAGGAAAAACGGATCACGGACACGGATCACGGACGCGGATGACTATCTTGTGTGCATCCATGATTTTTCACAGACCCATTGACTTGAATGGGTCCGTGAACCGTTGTCCGTGAAAAAAATAGGACAGGTCATATTTTTTTCACGGACTGGAAAAACGGATCACGGACACGGAGGCCAAACGGTGCATTTTCCGATTTTTCCACGGACCAATTGAAAGTCAATGGGTCCGCTAAAAAAAACTGAAAACGGAACAACGGCCGCAGATGCACACAACGGTTGTGTGCATGAGGCCTGAAGCTGCAGTGTCACAAATTTGACTAAGTTGTAATCGCAATGCGATTAATGCAGGTTATATTAATCGCATTGCGAATTCAACTTAGAGCTGGGTTCCTAATGGTTGTATTGCTAGAATATAACTAAGATTGAGAATATAGTGCTATATTCGTTATATTCGTCAATTCTAGCAATACAACTGGCAGCATGCTCTATATTGTGCGTTTTTCACGCAACGCAGGCCCATAGAGTGAAAATCGCAAGCATCCGCAATCAAGTGCGGATGCGGTGCGATTTTCACGCACGGTTGCTAGGTGACAGTCTATTCACGGTGATGGACCATGTGATTGGACCATGTGATCTGACGTCACCACAGGTCCTTTAGCTGGCAGCTCATGATTAACGAATTAAGAAGAGACCGGCAGGTACGTGATCAAGAGGAGAAGATGAGTTAATTATTTTTTAACCCTCAATTGACCACCTACATAGCATTCTGTATTAAAGAATGCTATTATTTTCCCTTATAACCATGTTAAGGGAAAAGGGAAAATAATAGCATCTACACAACACCGAACCCAAACCTGAACTTCTGTGAAGAAGTTCGGGTCTGGGTACCACAGTCAGTTTTTTATCACGCGTGTGCAAAACGCATTGCACCCGCGCGATAAAAACTGAACAACGGAACGCAATTGGGTACCTACTCGCGCGGGTTTGCCGCAACGCATCCGGACCTTATCCGGACACGCTCGTGTGAACTAAGCCTAATACACGTTATATTAATCGCATTGTGAATTCAAAAAATAGTGGTAGGTTGTGGTGGCTCACTAGCAAGTAGTTAAGGTATGGTGCTGCAAGCTCATATAGAGGGAATCACCCCACCCTCTCTTAAAGGCAAATGTAGTAATAGAGTAATGAGCGAGCACTCATACACTTGGCAACCAAATTGACATGTGCAGAAAATATTTATTATATCCCCATAAAATACAAGTAATAAAATTTATAAGAACAATGTAGCAATAATATACAACATTACAATCACATATATTGTGGTAGATATGATCAACATATATTCATATGACTCAATAGTGTCGATAAATTCAATAATATATATCACACCAAGAAACTTCAAGTATATGCTGTTATTTGGGAAGAGGGGGGTATTATCTTCTAGCGCTCTATCCCAATTTGGGAAACTGAATGTCACTGAAAATGTTGTAGGTGTATTCACTGGGAGCGCAATATGTTCATAAAGTGTCCACAGGAATCCTGATAATGTGAAAAGTCTCTTATAGCATATCCTTTTAAGCTCGATATGAGCTTTGGATTGAAGAAAACTTTAAATCGATATTTGGCTTACCGTCAAGCGTCTGCTTCTACTGTCTGCCCAAAGTGCACAAAAATCCGAATGATCCCCCAGGACGCCCTATCGTCTCAGGGATTGGATCTATCACATCCAACCTGTCCAAATATATAGACGTACAGTTACAGCCAATAGTCAAGAAAACCAATTCCTATATTAAAGATACGACCCAAATCATACAGATTCTGGAAAACTTAGATGTCCAGACTGGATGGATTATGGGTACACTTGATGTTCAGTCACTTTATACTGTGATTGAACATCAGCAAGGAATTGATGCTGTAAAAATGCAATTAATAAGAGATGGCTCATATGGAGCAATAAAAAAAGAGTTTATAACGAAAGGAATAGAGTATATCCTGAGCCACAACTACTTCTTTTTTGAGGGGGAATTCTTCCTGCAGAAGCGGGGTACCGCCATGGGGACCAGATTCGCCCCCAGCTATGCTAATTTGTTCTTGGCTGAGTGGGAGTACAACCTCATCAAGCCAAGGCTGGGGACGGATCTGGCCCTGTGGCGCCGTTATATAGATGATGTGATCTTCATCTGGAAAAAGAGTAAAGAAGAATTGGAAAAATTCCTAGAAACAATCAATATTAATAATTTAAATCTGGTCTTTACCTCAAACATACAGGAGAGTACCGAATTCTTGGATTTATTAATCACACAATCTGGTAATAAATATATATGTGAGACATTTTGTAAATCCACAGCTAGAAATAGTTATATCGATTTTTCTAGCTGTCACCTGCCGAAATGGCTGACAAATGTTCCCTCTGGTCAGTTCCGTAGGATTAAGCGGAACTGCACAGAGGGACACACTTTTGAGATGGAAGCCATTGAGATGAAAAGACAATTTATTGAGAAGGAATATCCTGAAAACTTAGTGGAGGAGTCACTCAACCAAATTAGGAAATTAGATAGAAGAGAGTTCTTTAATAAGGAGGACAATAAAGATAAAAATGAGATGGATAATGAGGAAGATAAAACACAAAATAAAGAAGCCATGAGAGTTGTTCTTCCATTTAATGAGAATTATAGGAAGATTCAGAAAATTATTAAAACCCATTGGCACCATGTGTTGAATGACAAAATTGTGGGACACTTACTCCCGACTGTTCCGACGATTACCTTCACTAGGGCACCCAATCTAGGTATCAAGGTGGCCCCTACCGTAAAACCGTGGAAACAGAATAAGTTGAGTTTTTCAGGAACTTGGCTGAGTTTGAAGGGTTTTTATAAATGTGGAAGGTGTATGGGTTGTAGAATGAATAAAAAACCCCGCCTGACGACTAATGTCCCCTCGACTCAGAACAACTATAATTGGGAGATAGAAGATTGTCTTACATGTGACTCCAGTGGAGTTATCTACCTTCTCCAGTGCCCCTGTAACAGACAATATATAGGACGTACCAAGAGGCCATTCAAAAAAAGAGTGGCCGAACATATTGCCAACATCAGGAAGGGGTACGATAAACATTCCCCATCTAAACATTATAAAGAGATGCATAATCAGGATCCATCAAGTCTGGTGTTTACGGCACTGGAGAAGGTGGAGAAACACTGGAGAGGCGGTGATTTTATCAGACAAATGTCTAGGATAGAATCCAGACGCATTTATGAATTTGGATCTCTACAACCGAAAGGCCTTAATTCGGAGTTGGAAATTTTTGGATTTATGTAGGTTGGATGTCTCGTGGCCGACGGCACGTCGCATGCTAGGCCGTCTATCGGCGCTGCGACGTGTCCTTGGCTCCGAGATACCCACCCTTCTTTCTCTATCAAATCCGAATAATTGTATTGAACTCTAGGATTCCTATGAAACTTTCAAGATTCCTCACATTTATTATTTATTGTTTTATATTCTTATATTGATATTTTAATCTTGAAAATTTGTTTAATAATATTTTATTATAAAAAGTCATTTTATAAGTGTTGGCAATCAGATATCAAGTTTATATTTCACATAATGATATATCACACCAATTGGGACATCTGGGCCAAAAAAACGCATGTGTCCCCAAAAAAACGCATAAAAAACGCATGGAAACTGCAAAAAAAAATTTTTTTTTTTTTTTTTTTTTTTTTTTTTTTTTTTTTATCAAGGCTGTATAGAATTATCCCTTGATTATGTGGGAGGATTCCCTTGCAAACTGGGAGTAGCATGAACAACAGGTGTCCGAGATTTGGGAAGCAATCAAAGGAATGGATAAAAATGGAGGCAGAGCAGGCAGACACTTGACCACTGAGGAAGGGAGAGTGAATCTACCCGTAACGCGTATGGTGAAACAAGTGATGTACCTGCATTGAAAAGCCTCCGATAATACTGTATGGCCATACAGAAGAAAATCTCTACAGTAAAGGATTAACTATTCTTATCGTCGAAAGCTGCACCAAAGGAAATTGCGGAACAGAGTGGCAACTCCTGCGATCTTTGGAACTCCCGCGAAATTTAAACCAGCTTGCTGTATGGAGCGACTGAATAAGCCAGCAAATATTTAAAGCTCCATTGAAGCAATAGGGAGACAGCAGACGCTTGACGGTAAGCCAAACATCGATTTAAAGTTTTCTTCAATCCAAAGCTCATATCGAGCTTAAAAGGATCAGCTATAAGAGACTTTTCACATTATCAGGATTCCTGTGGACACTTTATGAACATATTGCGCTCCCAGTGAATACACCTACAACATTTTCAGTGACATTCAGTTTCCCAAATTGGGATAGAGCGCTAGAAGATAATACCCCCTCTTTCCCAAATAACAGCATATACTTGAAGTTTCTTGGTGTGATATATATTATTGAATTTATCGACACTATTGAGTCATATGAATATAGTGTTGATCATATCTACCACAATATATGTGATTGTAATGTTGTATATTATTGCTACATTGTTCTTATAAATTTTATTACTTGTATTTTATGGGGATATAATAAATATTTTCTGCACATGTCAATTTGGTTGCCAAGTGTATGAGTGCTCGCTCATTACTCTATTACTACATTTGCATTGTGAATTTAACTTAGAGCTGGGTTCCTAATGGTTGTATTGCTACAATATAACGAAGATTGAGAATATAGTGCTATATTCGTTATATTCGTTATATTCGTCAATACAACCATTAGGAACTTAGCTCTAAGTTGAATTTGCAATGCGATTAATGCAGGTTATATTAATCGCATTGCGAATTCAACTTACCACACTCTGCGCCAACTACGTAATTTTCCATGGGAGTTTTGCCATGGATCCCCCTCCGGCATGCCACAGTCCAGGTGTTAGTCCCCTTGAAACAACCTTTCCATCACTATTGTGGCCAGAAAGAGTCCCTGTGGGTTTTAAAATTCGCCTGCCTATTGAAGTCTATGGCGGTTCGCCCGGTTCGCCCGTTCGCGAACATTTTGGAAATTCTCCTTCGCGAACTGAAAATTTTATGTTCGCGACATCTCTACCAGTCACCTGCTGTGACATCCAGTAACCATATATACGTGCGCAGACTAACTCACACACTCTTTCAGCTGCTCAGTGTTTATTAAGTGCTTTATCTACATACCATCTCTGGGACTTTCCTGGAGTACTACCTGGGTCTCCACTGAAGCTGATTCCAGGACTGGAGTTAGCTGCGTACTTGCACTCACTCCTGCCTCTCAACTAACTCAGGACACAGAGGGGAGGCCCAGTTCAAGAGTTTAAGCTCCCCTTTCCTTTGGGTTGGTCTCTGTAATAACCGCTGATTCAGGTTACAGAGCATAACACAGTATAAAACATTAAAACAGGGTACAAAACATGAACGCTATATAACATTGCCTAGCTTTTCACAGTATTTACCAAACTCCATCACTAGCCGTGGCCTAGTGGGTCACTGTACTTCCCAAAACCATCTTCTGCAGAAGAACACCCACTGAGGAACCTACTCTAGCCAAAGGCTTGAGATGTTCAATTTAACAAATATACTCACTAAGAACCCTGCAGGGTTGATCATACTTAGCCTTCCTTTGGTCCTTAGCAGATTGGTAGCCTCTTTCCTGATTAGGAAATGCTATTTCCCCTGGATGTCTGTTTTTACTGTGGTTTTCACAAGATTGTAACTAAAACCATAATGCATTGACGTGAGTTTGTAAAAAATTATGGAAAAGAAAGCAACCTTTGAATATTCAGTGCCCTTAGAGCACGACACGTCAGAATCAGCATGGAAAAATGCCTCACATCTGCATGCATGGCAAGCAGTGACTGGTGTTTTTTTTTTTTTAGCTTGCTAAAAAAAGAAGTGTCTTGCCCTATTTTGCCACTCTTTCCAAGCCAAAAGCAGCGCTGAGACCATGCCTGGTGGCCACACACTGATCGACCCCAATGAATAGGGCTAGTCAGCCTCAGTTTTCTCCTTCTGCAAACAAAACACTCATCTAATTTTTTCAGATGAGTATTTTGCTTCTGTGAACATCCCCTAAAGCTCCAGACTCCTCACTCATGAGCACCTCAGTAGCACAGCAGACAGTGTCATGAAAGACTTAGGGACAATTCATATGGTGCTATTGAATTATGATCCTTAACTGTGATTAGTCAAGACAAAATGCTGTGTTGCCAAGCCATTATTTGACCTCACCGTGTAAATGTACCCTAAGGATCAGTCCAGACTGGGTTTCAGCTCTACCTCAAACATATCCATAGGGTCCATTTTCTTGAGGGAGGCCAAAATAGTGTTCTTTTAGCGTTTGTCCAGCCAGTATATATTGGTATATTATTTTTAGCTGCATAGCACACAGTAGTTTCCTATTATGCATGGTATTTTTAAAATATATTTATTTTTTAGCGTTAAAGTCAATATATAAAACGTTGCTATATGCTTATACATCAGACTTCAAAGTTGCATTAATTCAGTGAAAAAAAACCTCGCTCGTTAATTCCAGCATTAAAAGTATAGCACCCACAATCTTTACAGACGATGTTTCAGCCCTTCCCGGACCTTGATCATGGCCTTGCCTGGAATGTGGCATGGCCGTGTTTTTAAGGTCCGTAAAGGACAAAATGTTGCCACACATTCCTGGCAAGGCCATGGTCAAGATTCAGAAAGGACCAAAAATGTATAACATATTCCAGGCAAAGCCATGATCAAGGTCCATGAAAGATCAAAATGTTAGCACGCGTTAAAGACAAAGCCATGATCAAGGGTCAGAAAGGACCAAAATGTTACCACACACTCCAGACAAGGCCATGATCAAGGTCTGGGAAGGACTGAAACGATCCACATATTCCTGGCAAGGCCATAATCAAGGTCCAGGAAAGACTGAAGTGTTTCACATATTCCAGGAAAAGCCATTATCAAAGTAGAAGGACCAAAATGTTACCACAATTCCTGGCAATACCATAATTGGGGTGCAGGAAGGACCAAAATGTTTAACACACTCCAGGCAAGGCCATGATCAAGGATCAAAACATTGGTCAGACTGATGAACATTGTGTGTGCTATACTTACGAATTTGAAGCTGGATTCATGAATGAAGAGTTTTTCCATTAATTAATGTAACTTTGGAGTGCTGTGGTTTTCTCTACAACATTTAAAAGTCTACTGCCCTATCAATTTGCCAGAGTGCTGACCATAAAAACAAGTGCAGTATATGCCCATACATAACATGCATGAACGTATATGTTGGAAAATTCATCCGAATTGCCGTCTGCACAGAGCAGAATACTGACCTGAAAGTCCAACTAGGTGTACATTCCACTTACCTCATGCTATATTTCTCCACCACATTCTGCTGTTATCAACCAAACTCACTTTTTATATGGGCAGATCAAGTCTATCCTGGGAATTCCATTGACAATTTCAGTGCTGGAGAAAATGGCTTGTATATCACCTCATTCCCAGCACACATATTATCTTCTTCAGATTTAAAAGAGAAATACATAATTATATTTAATGATATAATAAGACAATCTGCGTTGTGAGCCTTGGGACCAGCTACTGTATGAGGGAATGCAATAATTCCTCCAACAGCCTGCAAGATGCCCTGTAGTTCTCACCTCACTATGATGCAGTGCCTCCATCCAAATCTTCTTGGGAGGTCTCTGGGAATGCAGGAGGGGTTGAAAGTGGTGGGACGCCCTTGCTCAGCCAGTCTTTTTCACTGCATATCTACTATGGAAGCAGATCATTTAACCTCTATGGGGTTCAGTGAAAAGGTTGGGGGCCTGGTGGAGAACTACAGTATTTTTCACCCCATGCCCCTGCGGCTTCCATTATGGAGGCGCTCATTAGTACCGGAGGACCAGGAAGCGGTGAATCCTCTGTACTCACCGCTTCCTGGTCTTCAGCTGTTGGTTGTACAGTGGCTGCGCACAGCGTGAGGGTGCTCTGTGAACTGGCAGCATGAGAGGTAAGTGTTTTTTTTATATTATTTATTGAGGCTGATGGGGGCTAATATAACATGGCTGGGGGCTGGTGAGAGACAATTGGGCTGATATAAGGCTGCTGGAGGCTGGTGACAGGCAATGGGGGATGATATGAGGCTGCTGAGGGCTAATGAGAGGCTTCTAGTGGCTGGTGAGAGGTAATGGGGGCTGATATAAGGCTGCTGGGGGCTAATAAGAGGTAATGGGGGATGTTATTAGGCTGCTGGAGGCTGGTGAGAGGCAATGGGGGGTGATATGATGCTGCCACTCTTTCCAAGCCAGAAGCAGCGCTGAGACCATGCCTGGTGGCCACACACTGATAGACCCCAATGAATAGGGCTAGTCAGCCTCAGTTTTCTCCTTCCGCAAACAAAACACTTATCAAATTTTTTCAGATGAGTAATAGGGGCTGATGAGAGGCATATGGGGGCTGATGAGAGGCATATGGGGGCTGATGAGAGGCAAAGGGCTCTTATCTGAGGTCTGATTGGGGTCATTCACATGGGGTCTATTCTGAGGTCTTATTAACATTGGGGTCTTATTGGGGCTGTCAGCTGAGGTCTGATTAACATTGGGGGTCTGATTGGTGGTCTGACTAGAGGTGTAATGAAATATATTTTTTCTTATTGTCCTCCTCTAAAACCTAGCTGCGTCTTAGGGGCCAGTGCATCTTATAGGGCGAAAAATACGGTACTTCTCCAATTCCTAACATAGATTTATTACATTTTTCTGCAGTTGTCACTAGGTAGAATCAGTGCGTAGAAATTCTATGGCTTCCATTAAATACAATGGTTACTGTCATTGATTCCTATGCACTGAGCTCCCCCTAGTGGTGGTTTCAGGCAGCCAATTTTGTAATATGTTATGTAAGATGAAGCAGGAGATTTATCTATGAATTTATGCCAGTTGTCTAGTGAAAATTTAATATACCATATTAATGGTTCAAAATATATATACCATATTAATTAGGCATGTTTTCCAGTTTTATAGCAGGCGAGGTAGATCATAATTTTGCTTATTAAAATATAACAACATTTAAATAAATAAAAAATTAATTTTTCAGAAATTTCACTGTGGGTTGACAATACTGTTTTGTTATGGGTTCCTATGACATCTGTGTGCACCCCTGCTGGAAGCTTTAGTCCAGTGCTCTTTAAGAATATGAGTTCTGCCGCCTGCTTTTGTTGTTAGCCACTACTTGACTTTCACTGTTGCATCCATAGCACACAATGCTCCTACTTTAAGGGTTACTTTTTCTGTGTCGACCTGACCACATACAATCGTAAGAATTATTTTATCGTATAACTAAATTGGATCTTATATGTCACGGGCGTATTTGTTTGAACAGGTGTCTGACATGCTGATGATCGGGCTCACCTACCTTTTCTTCCCAACCCCTCCCCTTTATGGATGGGGAAAAGGAAGGTTGACCCTATTTAAGATCGTGGCAGATCAGACACCTTTGATTATGACTAAGAACAGATGTGTTCGAAACGCGTAAATCGGGGAAGAGTGGGAACAAGTGCCACTGTATTTGTATATACCTTGAAAATTTGGTTAATAAAGACCGGGAACGAAAAACCTTTTTTAAAACTGGTGCTGGATCCTTTTTCTTTTTTCACGTGGATGTTCATCAGGACTGGCTTGGGTATGTTCTGTGCACCTGTCTACAGGATTGATGTGGGTGAGCTGGTTTTAACTATTTATTTACCTTTAAAGGGGTTGTCCCAAGCTTTGGAGTCACAGAACCAGTGTAGCTTGCCGAGGATCACATGACTCTGGGAGACACCCTGGCGGGTGGACTTTGCAGGCAGCCTGATCAAAAGGGAGGATACTAGATGGTCTATTAGCCTCTGTGCTAGGTGTGAAGCACAGATGTCATAGAGAGCTTCAGGGGTGTTGCTAGGGTTTTAAAGGATCCAGGGCTCAAGCCCAAATGAATATGGCCCAGTTCTCTAAGACTACTTTTACACTAGCTGTAGCCTTCTCCAGCAAGCTGTTCTGGCGGGGGAACAGCCTGTTAGATCTGTGCTACCGCTAGTGCACCGTGCCACCGGAAGTCCGCTCCGGCCCCATTCACTAGTGGTAGCACAGATCCAACAGGCTGTTCCCCTGCTGGAGAAGGCTACCGCTAGTGTGAAAGTAGCCTAAGTCGACCCTCCCCGCGCACACTGCATTTTACTGTACTCGCTATACAGTAGCATGTACTTCTCACATCCAGGGCCTCCAGATGACGTCTCCACCGATGTAGATCGTCTCTGTAACATCTTCTCCACTCGGTCCAAACAACTTCTTTCAGCTGCGCCTCGTCTCTGCAGAGTGTGACACACAGACATCTTAGGTTCCTCACTTTTCTATCATCATCTCCCAACCTGGAGTCCCCACAGTGTTATCCTGCTGCTCGCTGTGCTCCCCAATACCCCTAAATACTATCCTGAAGAAATATGAGTGCCGTACAGATAGCCCCCCATAGTAATAGTGCTCCTCCAAGTACCACTAATAGTAATTCCCTTCTAGAATGCCCCATTAGTAATACTGTCCCCTACAGTGCCCTTAACAGTGATAATGCTCCCCAAGAGTGCCCTCATTGGTAGAAGAGCCCTCCAGTATTAATAATACCCTCACAGAGTCCCCAGTATTAATATGGCCCCCTATTGTTCCACAGTGGTAATACAGCTCTCTACAGACCCCTCAGTAGTAATAAGGCCCCATAGTTCTCTTAGTAGAAATAGGACTGATCTATAAGTCCCTCCTATAGAGCCCCAGTAGTAATAAGAGCATATAATACCACTACAGTGCCCTCAGTATTTATAATGCCCCCTGCAGTTCCCCCTGTAGTTATATTCCTCCTCTTAGTGTCCTCAGCCCCTCCACTATACAGTCCCATGTAAATAACACTATTTCCCTCCCTCCGCCATAGGGTCCCATGTAAGTAACATCCCTCTCTGTATACAGCCCCCTCAAATATACTGTCACATGTAAATAACATCACCCCCTCCCTAGCCACCTTCAACATACAGTCCCATGTAAATAATATCACCCACTCCCCAGCTGCCTCAAACATGCAGTCCCATGTAAACAACATCACCCCCTCAACATTCAATCCCATATAAATAACATCACTCCCTCCCACAGTCACCATTAATATACAGTCCCATGTAAATAACACCAACCCCTCTCCAGCCTCCTCCAACATACAGCATCGCGTAAATAACATCGCCCCCCCTTCCCAGCCTCCTCCAACATACAGTCCCATGTAAATAACGTCACTCCCTCCCCAGCCTCCTCCAACATACAGTCCCATGTAAGTAACATCACTCCCTCCCACAGCTGCCATCAATATTCAGTCCCATGTAAATAATATCACCCCTCACCAGCCTCCTTCAACATGCAGCCTCATGTAAATAACATCACCCCCACCCCAGCCTCTTCCAACATACAGTCCCTTGTAAATAATATCACTCCCTCCCACAGCCACCATCAACATACAGTCCCATGTAAATAACATCACTCCCTCCCCCAGCCATCATCAATATACAGTCCCATGTAAATAACATCATTCCCTCCCACAGCCACCATCAACATACAGTCCCATGTAAATAACACCACTCCCTCCCACAGTCGCCTTCAACATACAGTCCCATGTAAATAACATCACTCCCTCCCACAGCCACCTCCAACATACAGTCCCATGTAAATAACATAACCCCCTCCCACAACCACTTCCAACATACAGTCCAATGTAAATAACATAACCCTCTCCCACAGCCGTCTTCAACATACAGTCCAATGTAAATAATATCACCGCCTCCCATAGCCACCTCTAACATGCAGCCTCATGTAAATAACATCACCCCCTCCCCAGCCTTCTCCAACATACAGTCCCTTGTAAATAACATCACTCCCTCCCACAGCCACTATCAACATACAGTCCCATGTAAACATCGCTCCCTCCCCCAGCCACCATCAATATACAGTCCCATGTAAATAACATCCCCCTCCCACAGCCACCTCCAACATGCAGCCTCAAGTAAATAACATCACTCCTGAACATTTAGTCCCATGATAGCATCCCTCCCTTCAGCCCTAACATCCTAACATACAGTCCCAGTTAAATAACCACAACTCCCAGCATTGCTCTGCCTCTCCCTTCACTAACCTCTCCTCATGTAGCAGACCTCACTACAGTTTCTTCCCCCAGGACTTCTCCTTTTCACTGCCCTCCTCTCCTGCACTGGTCACATGATAATGACATCATCACAGGTCCTTCTCAACCCCTGCCTTCTGCACTGATCACAAGACCTGTGATGTCATCACAGGTCCTTCAGATCTTGCATAGCATTAGATTCAATTGTACTGCTGTCCTGAGGATTAATTTTAACGTCCTCACCCATCCGTTAGTCTATCAATAATTGAGATGTAAATCCTTTCCTATCATTCATTATCAGTTATATAGTTTTACAATATAATTCAAATTTGGGATGGCAGGTTTCCTTGCTGGTGGTATCAACAGAGAACAGTGGGACAGTGAAGCTAAATTGTTATTCTCTGAGGCCCAATTACCAACTACGGACCCCACATTGACTCTATCAGAGGCTTTCAAAAATCTTACCCGTGCCTACAAAGAAAACGTTCGGGGTAGGTGGGAAATCCAGACCCTTGATACATATTTAAAGAATAAAATCGTACCAAGGGGACTTAGGATCCCCCTACTACCGGAGGCACATCTGAGATCCCCTAAATTTATAAAAAAGTGGGAGTCAGAATCAATTGAGTCATCTCTCCGCCTCATGTGCCTTTTATTTGAGGAAGAGAAATCCCTCTTTGAACAGAGCACTGTTATCCTCCAGGAACAAATTGAAACAGTCAAAAAATTCTCTGCACAAACGGAATTTGCCCGTAAAGAACAGGCATTAGAACAGGCAGTTCAGAAATACACCGCTCAATTAAAAGAGAGAACACATTCACAATATTTACGAGATACTGCTGATTTTAGAGAGGAACGACTCTTCGACTACAAATCTAAACCAGAAAAGGTACTAGATGCAGAGACTGAGCCTTCCTCATCTGAAGGGGAGTAAGACGTAGAAGCTACGTGCAATATCACACAACCCAGATCAACATCTTCCAGGGGCTATCAGAATAGGGTGAATTCTCGGAGAGGCAGAGGAACACGATCAAGGGGCAACTTTTTAGGCCAGGGACCTTCCATTTCAACTTACCTCTTGAGGGAAAGAGAGGATCCCCAATAATGTGCCCCATAGCGCCCTCACCATCTGGAATGCCATCTGATGAACTACAGGTTATAAATCTATCGGATAGGACACTTACCGAAGCAGAGAATAAGGTTCTCAAAAAGGGCCTCTCCCCACTCAGGCCTTTGATCAATTTGGCTGGATGAAACATTTGAACCTTTTTGGAAGAAATTCTTTAAGAGCCATGACAGACATCAGTGTGCAGAACTTGGCATAGATATAGCTGATTTGGCAGACATGAGAAATTTGGTTGACCATTTTTTGTGAAAATGAGAAAACGCCAGGTGAGGGACCCTTCCACATCTATTAAGAACCGTTCCCAATTGAACCCCCCCCCCCCCCTATCAATGATACTACCCCAATGGATATCTTTCTAAAATTGGTCATTGATGAATTGATGCAATTGGAGGGCACTAAGTATGGCAGCAACAGTACCAGGGAGGAAGTGGAGGGCATTTTATCACTTGAAAAAGATACCTCCATAGTGATAAGGCCGGCGGACAAAGGGGACAATATTATAGTGATGGGATATGAACAGCATCTCACGATGTGCATGGACATCTTGAATGATGGTAATTGCTATGGCTTGCTCTCAGGCAATCCCACAGAAGGATATTGCCAGGGACTGAAAAATCTCCTCATTCCAGCCTTGCAATCGAATCTTGTCAGCAAGGCTGAATTTTAGGCTCTTTTGCCCAAGTACCCACAACTGGCCTGCTTTTATAGTTTGCCCAAAGTACATAAGGGCTTACAGCCTCTCAAGGGCAGGCTAATTGTTTCGGGCACTAATAGCCTGACACACCAAATCAGGAACTATGTAGAAGTCATACTCAAGATTCGTGGGTGAGTAGGTAAAATATTAGAACCTCAATGTCGGCGCTGTCAGCAGGAAAGTGGTCTCAGATGAGTATAGATAAAAAATTTCTTTATTAATTGTACAGGTCAACACGTTTCAAGAGTGAACAACGTGTGATCCATTATAGTAGCTAACCGCATGTTTTACTGAGCACACGTGGGACCTGCTCATTAGGGGAGGACTTTTTTTATCTATGAAAGCGCTAATTGACTAGACGACAAAGTGTCAGAAATTCCCATTGATGTAGCTTCTTTTGTATTACAGGGATCGTTCCTTCTCTGCCGTAAACGCGCGATCTCGGAGCGCAGACTGCAGTGAATGACAGGCAAAAAAAGCGTAATGTCACTTGTCACATTGGTATGGTCAACTATAGTACCTAGCAGCATGCTCTGGAGAGCACACGCAATGCCTGCTCTTAGGGGAGAATGATTTATTTATTTATTGTAACAAAGTGTCAAAGCTTCTGCTTGGTGTTGATCCCTTGATATCCCGTGATATTGTGGGGCATATTTGGGAGAATAACAAGAACGAAGTTTCATTCCCATTTGTGGTTCCCTTTAGCTATAATTAATCTTATGAAAACTGGAATCAGAGGGGAAGAGAAAAAAAATTCAACTGTAGTATATAGTGTCTCAATGGTACATATTTGAGGGGTGGACGCAAATGGCCACAAAAAAAATGTTATGGTGCTAGTGAACATTATACAAGCATACATCATATATAGATAAAATATATATTGGGGGGTGGGGGGGGGGCTGAGGAATTATTACAATCAAAATCAGAAACTCTATCTAACAGGTAGTCAGATTAATAATATAATATCAACATGTCCTATATTGCAAGGTGCCATATATGTACCAATAATGCCAAGTTTTACATTAGTACATAATTTCATTAATCTCATTGCATCCCTGCAGCCAGATGTTATGGGCCATTCGACTATCATGTATGGGGTATAATGTGGGGTACAATTTAGGCGATGTGTAACCCTATTATACTTGTTAAACCTGATAGATGACGTCATCAAAATAATAATAATAATAATAATAGTGATCTGAGATGTATCTGGATAGTGCTTACTATATAATGAAATGTAACATATTAAAATACAATGGATTAGGTTCACTTAAACATCATGTTAAAATATCAAATTACTCAGTGTTTGACTTTGGAGTGATATACGTATATATATATATATTTATATACGGACGTCCATTGGTTTATAGGATCGGTGTGGACTATGTCAATAAATTTATGTTGGTAAAGTATATCAAAATATGGTTTCACTGATCTCATTGAGCCCATGAGGTACTAGGGTGTCTAGTTGATTGATCCAGTATACTTCTCTTTTTTGTAAGTTGCTGAATCTATTAAATGGGTTTTCAGGTATGTAGTCAATGGGAGTAATTGTGAGTGGATGCTTCATTATCCAACACTGAGAATCAAGAGACTGTCAGTTAAACCCACGTGCAGCCAGTCTCCCAGATTTTCTAACCTCTGACACGGGAGGTAACGTGACACACACAGTTTTGCGTTATCAGAATACTGTTCTAATGTAGCGGAACACAGTTTTATACAGTTCTAGATCCTGTTCGTGACGCCAAATGAATGCAACGGCCGGGCCCAGCGCCTGGGGGATCCCTTGCCCATTAGTAGGTTTCTATGAAATATGTCCCTCTTATAGAGCAAGTAAACGTGATGCCAGTTGCAGTTAAGCGACTGGAACATGGAGTCCACTTTGGAGATGGTAGCGTTGGTACCCAGTGTAGGACGGCCAGATTGGTGTTAAATAGGCCACAATATCTCTGGAGATGATATGTAGCACTTACATGAACCATAACAATTACATTAAATAATTATGCACATTATTCTGAGATGTCATAAAGTACATTAGATGACAGGTATTAGCACATAGGAAATGGTAGCAAGGTGTCAAAAGGAGTGGTAATGGCACTCTGGGTATTACACACTGACCGTCCCCTTAACTGTGACCTCCACAACAGCCTGCCCCTAAGGTGGCCAGAGGTCCGGTTTTAGGCCGGACAGTCCGGCTTTCAGTCTCCCTGTCCTTTGTCCGGTGCAGGGCCTGGACAGACACAGGGATGTCCTCTCGAACAGATCACTCTCAGCCAGCAGCACTGTGCTATCTGAGCGTGAGCTGCAGGGAGAAAGTCATCCTCCCTCCCACCCCTGCAGCTGACAGAAGTTGATTTTTTTACCTTCATTTTTTTAATCCCCGTCGGCTGTGGAGTGGGGATGGGAGTGGGGGTGGCCTAACCAAGCCATGGGTGTGGCTTAGCGGGACCTGGGGGCAGGGTTTTTAAGTCTGTCTTTTAACTTTGACCTCCACAGCACTCCGCTCCCTTAACAATGTCATCCTCAGTGCCCTTCCACTTTAAAGCTGATCTACAGCAGTAGGAAACCTGGTGTAAAACTGTGTGTATGTGGAGACTAAGGACCTGCGAGCTTCTATTGGCTGATAAGGGTCATGTGATGTGCCATATTTGCATTTTTTGGGGGAATATCTCAGGAATTGTACGTGCTAGAGAGCTGAGACCCGGTCTAAAACCTTCCCGGACACCTGATGTACCTGTGTGCCAAATTTCGGGATTGTAAATGTGACAGTGCGGATTCCTTCAGCGGACATATATACATGCACTCAGCTTTATATATTTTATAACACATGCAATGGCACAATGTGTTTCTAAACATTCTGCTCTGTACTTGTATGCTCTAAAGAATCACTTGACTTTCTTAGACTTTTAATCCTTTGGCTGCCAGAGATCAGGGTACATTATGTGTATTGGGTATTTGTAGACCCAGAATTTGGTAGGTGGTGGCCTTGGGAGGAAGAAGGGTTCTCACATGACCCTGTGAGGAAGTGTATGTGTGTGTTAAAGTGGAATGGAGCATCAAGCCTCAATTGTCCGTTTCCATGAATTATATTTTCACACAGTTACAAAGTTAATACGGTTGAAAAAAGACATAAGTCCATCAAGTTCAACCAAGGGATAAGTGAGGATGAGAATCCCAGAAGAAAATTAAACTAAGATTTCTACACATTTTCATAAGTTTTAATGTTGTTTACTTTAAATAATTCATCTAAACCCTTTTTAAATCTGTCCACTGTTCCTGCTGTGACCACATCCTGAGGATTCACAGTTCTTACAGCAAAGAAGCTTTGACGCTTCTGGAGACTGAATTTTTTTTTCTCCATTTGGAGGCAGTGCCTCTTTGTCTTTTGAGGACATTTTACATGAACAGTTTTTCACACTATTTTTTGTATGGCCCATTTATATATTGTTCTAGGTTCATCATGTCCCCCCTTAGAGGACTCTTCTCAAGACTAAATAAATTCCATTCTTTTAATCTTTTTTCATAACTAAGACCTTCCATGCCCCTTATCATTTTAGTCGCTCTCCTCTGTACTTTGTCCAGCTGCAGAGCGTCCTTTTTATGGACTGGTGCCCAGAACTGAACTGCATATTCCAGATGAGGCCGCACCAACGCTTTGTAAAGTGGTAATATTACATCCCTGTCCCACGAGTCCATGCCTCGTTTAAAGCATGAAAATATCCACCCAAATCCTTCTCTATAAGTGACTCCCCCAGTGTTACATCCCCTAGGACATATGTAGCACAGAGATTATTACTACCAAGATGCATAACTTTACATTTATCCACATTGAACCTCATTTACCAAGATGATGCCCAATCACTCAGAGTGTTTAAGTCAGCTTGTAGTTTATGGACATCTTCCATAGACTGTACAGTACTGCACAGCTTAGTATCATCTGCAAAAATAGAAATGGTGCTATTAATCCTATCCTTGATATCATTAATAAATAAATTAAATATTAGAGGACCCAGCACTGAACCTTGGGGTCACCACTTATAACCCGGGACTATTCTGAATAGGAATCATTGACCACAACTCTCTGGACACGGTCCTTCATCCAGTTTTCAATCCAATTACAAGCTATGCTTTCCAAGCCTATAGGTCTATGATTACCTGTGAATATGTGCCAGACTTTGTGGCTACCTGCCTCTTTAGGTGTTGTGGATAGGGTCCCCACCCGTAATATAGTATTACAAAAATCACAGCAAGAAGGTATTTTCTTTTTCCGTGAGTATATTTATTTGGAAAAAGACGGCAATAAATGCAAATGTTTTCGGCCTTATTGGGCCTTCATCAGGCACTATGCCGCCAAAAGGTGAAGGATATAGTAAAGGTGATGAATGCAAAAGATATAGCGCTCCGGCCGCCATACAGTGCATGGGCTACACATGCACTGTATGGCGGCCGGAGCGCTCCATCTTTTACATTTATCACCTTTACTATATCCTTCACCTTTTGGCGGCATAGTGCCTGATAAAGGCCCAATAAGGCCGAAAACGTTTGCATTTATTGCCGTCTTTTTCCAAATAAATATACTCACGGAAAAAGAAAATACCTTCTTGCTGTGATTTTTGTAATACTACCTGTGAATATGGGCACCACATTTGCCTTGCGCCAATCACTTGGCACTGTTCCAGTACCTAGAGAATCTTAAAAAATTATAAACAGGGGCACAGCAAAGACTGAACTGAGCTCTTTAAGCACTCTTGGTTGTAATCCATCTGGACCCGGAGCCTTGTTCACATTTACCTTATTTAACCTATCTTGGACTATATCTATAGTTAGCCAACTGAGTATGTTACTGGATGTACTAATATCAGATATCAGCTCCTTTCTCTTCTTTTGTATATACAGAGCTAAAAATAACATTTAGTAACTCTGCCTTTTCCTTATCTTCAGTGACTACCCCCCCCCCGATACCATTATTTAGGGGATCTACCTGCTCAGACCTTTGTTTTTTAGCATTTATATATTGAAATAATTTTTGGGGATTTGTTTTGCTCTCTTTTGCCAACTGCTGTTCGTTTTATATTTTTGCTAATTTTATCTCCTTTTCACAGATTTTATTAAGCCCTTTGTAAACTTCAGCTACAGCTGATCCCACAGATTTGTATTTTTTAAATGCCCTTTTTTGTCTTTTATTTCCCTTTTTATAGTAGCTGTAAGCCATAGGGGGTTTAATTTTAGCCGTTTATACTTGTTACCTAAAGGAATAAATTACAATTACTTATGTGGATTTAAAGCTCTCCCATTTATCCTCAATATTATTATGTGACATTAGTTGCTCCCAGTCTGTGCCCTGAAATGTTGCCCTCAACCCAAGGAAATTAGCTTTTTTTAAATTCTGTGTCTTTGCTCTGCCTGACAGAGTTTTCTTCTTATAGTTTAGGGGGATACTGTGGTCACTATTACCTAGTGTTTCTCGAACAGTTTATATTTCCAACAAGCTCTGCATCATTAGAAATTACCAGATCCAACAGAGCATTGCCCCTAGTAGGAGCTTGTACAAACTGGCCCATAAAGGGGTCCTGTAGGCAAGTTGAGGAATCTTTTCCCCTTTGCGGTTGAGGCAGAACCATGACCCCAGTCAATGTCTGGGAAGTTAAAATATCCCAAAATGACCACTGTGCCAGCCTGTGCAGCCTGCTCTATTTAGTTATATAATTTCTATCTCCTCTGTGATGTTAGGGGGGTCTATAGATTACACCAAGTATTATTTTTTTCAGTGTTTATATCCCTTTGAAATTCCACCCATAAGGTTTCCACATCCTCACCATCCGCACCCACAATTGCCTCTTTCACACTTGTCTTAAGATTACACCTCACATACAGGCACGCGCCACCACCTTTTTTATTGACCCTGTCTTTCTTAAAGAGGACCTTTCACCGATCCTGACATTGTGAACTAAGTATCATGACATATACAGCGGCACCCAGGGATCTCACTTCACTTACTATTATCCCTGGGCGCCGCTCCGTTCTCCCGTTATGTCCTCCGGTATGTTCGGGGACTTGGTTATAGTAGGCGGAGTCTGCCCTTGTTCTGCTGGGCATCTCCTTCTCCTAGGCTGTAGCGCTGGCCACTCGCATCGCAGAGCTCACAGCCTGGGAGTTTTTTTTCTCCCAGGCTGTGAGCTCTGCGCTGCGATTGGCCAGCACTACAACCTAGGAGAAGCAGACGCCCCTAAGTCTCCGCCTACTATAACCAAGTCCCCGAACATACTGGAGGACATAACGGGAGAACGGAGCGGAGCCCAGGGATAATAGTAAGTGCAGTGAGATCCCTGGGCGCCGCTGTATATGTCATGATACTTAGTTCACAATGTCAGAATCGGTGAAAGGTCCTCTTTAACCACCTCCGGACCGCTGTACGCACAGACGCGTCCTGGAGGTGGTTGTTTCATTCCACCTGGACGCGCCGGCGCGTCCTCTCGCGAGACGCGAGATTTTGGTCACAGCCGGCCCGCGCATGCGCATCGCGGGCCGGCAAAAGTTAAAGGACTATTGCATCAGCAACCTGCCAGCCAATGATCGTCGCTGGCAGGTTGCTGATTTTTTAAAAATCGAATCACAAGCCAGATAACAGATCATATTAGTAAATATGATCTGTTATATGGCTTCTCTGCTCCTCTGCTGGTCCTTTTCGTCGGTTGGATCCAGCAGAGGAGCAGACATCACTGTGAGTACACACAAAACACTACCCTTAGCCCCTGATCACCATCCATCACCCCCATCATCCAAATTAACCCCTTGATCGCCCCCTGTCAATCACTTAGTGAAAGACAAAAAGTGATCAGTGTAAACTGACACTTTTTTTTTTCACTAGTATTGGCTGTTAGGTTTTAGGGATAGTTTAGGCCCCTTGGTTAGGTAGTTTAGGGATCAGTTAGCGCCCAGCCCACCGCACCGCAGTCACTGATTCGCTGATTAGCGTATCGCTAATCAGCATTTGTACTTTTATAGTATCTGTAAGTGATCAAAACTTATCACGGTCAGATCTATAATAGTATTAGTGTCACCTTAGCTCGCCCTCCACCCAAAACGCAGTGTTTGCCCGATTAGGCCTGATCGGTCGCCCACACGTGCGTTCACCCACGCCCGCCCCACCGCAGTGACAAAAAATAATTTTTTTTTGATCACTGCACATTCACTTTACACGCTCTGCGGCGATAAAAAAATCAGTTTTGATATTTTTTATCAACCGCAGCGGCCTCCGGTACTTCGCTAGCCTCTCCTTTGTAAGACAGGCTTGCTTTTTTTCTTGGGTAGTCTCAGGGAATACCCCTAAATTTAGTAGTCCAAAATGTCAAACAGGGGGTATTCTTCTGAAGAGGCCTACAGGATTCTGACCCAGTCCGATGAGGAATGGGAACCCTCATCTGACGAATCTAGCGGGTCAGAATATGAACCTGTAGAAATCAGTGGCTCTCTGACCCAAAGTTCGGACGAGGAGGTTGAGGTCCCTGGCAGCAACAGGCGTACCCGGCCCCGTGTCGCTAGACCACAGGTTACGCAGGATCCGCTTCAAGAGCAGCAGAGTGGGGCTGTCGCTGCCGGATCACGTGGTGAGGCATACACCAGCAGCGCAGCCCTCCCTGGACCTAGTACCAGCACTGCCGTACAACATGGTGACGTGGCGAGCACCAGAAGGGCAGTTGAAGCTGGTACGGTGGCACGTGCAGTAGTTACCCCGTCGCAGCCACCGCACAGACAGGCCCGTAGAGCCCCTAGAATCCCTGAGGTGCTGGCAAACCCTGATTGGCAGTCACCAACTTCAGCCACACCATTAGTTCCCCCTTTCACCGCCCAGTCTGGAGTTCGGGTTGAGACGGCTCAGATCAGTACGGCCCTGGGATTTTTTGAGCTGTTCTTGACTGCGGAGCTCTTGGACTTAGTCGTGGCAGAGACAAACCGGTATGCCACACAATTTATAACCGCAAACCCGGGAAGCTATTATGCCCAGCCTTTCCGGTGGAAACCAGTCCAAGTTTCCGAACTTAAAATTTTTCTGGGCCTTCTCCTCAACATGGGTCTAACCAAAAAGCATGAATTGCGGTCATATTGGTCCACGAACCCGATTCATCACATGCCCATGTTCTCTGCTGCTATGTCCAAGGTACGTTTTGAGACCATCCTGCGTTTCCTGCACTTTAGCGACAACACCACCTCCCGTCCCAGAGGCCACCCAGCTTTTAACCGGCTCCACAAAATTCGGCCCCTCATAGACCATTTCAACCAGAAATTTGCAGATTTGTATACCCCTGAGCAAAACATCTGCGTAGACGAGTCCCTAATACATTTTACCGGGCTTCAAACAATACATCCCAAGCAAGCGTGCCCGGTATGGGGTCAAATTGTATAAGCTCTGTGAAAGGGCCACAGGCTATACCCACAAATTTCGGATCTATGAGGGAAAAGATCAGACCCTGGAGCCGGTCGGTTGCCCTGACTACCTGGGGAGCAGTGGGAAGACAGTCTGGGACTTGGTGTCACCCTTATTCGGCAAGGGGTACCATCTTTATGTGGACAATTTTTACACAAGTGTGGTCCTCTTTAGGCATTTGTTTATAGAACGGATTTGCGCCTGTGGCACCGCGCGAACTAGTCGCGTGGGCTTCCCCCAACGGTTTGTAACCACCCGTCTTGCAAGGGGGGAGAGGGCTGCCTTGTGTAACGAAGAACTGCTCGCGGTGAAATGGAGAGACAAGCGTGACGTTTACATGCTCTCCTCCATTCACGCAGACACGACAATCCAAATTGAAAGGGCAACCTGTGTCATTGAAAAGCCCCTCTCAGTCCACGACTATAATGCGCTCATGGGAGGGGTGGACTTCAATGACCAGATGTTGGCTCCCTATTTAGTTTCCCGCAGAACCAGACGCTGGTATAAGAAGGTGTCTGTATATTTAATTCAATTGGCGCTGTATAATAGTTTTGTTCTCTACAGTAAGGCTGGGAGAACACGATCCTTCCTCAAATTCCAGGAAGAGATCATCGAGAACCTCCTTTATCCAGGAGGCTCCGTGGCCCCATCCACCAGTGTAGTTAGCCGTCTACACGAGCGACATTTCCCCAGTGTCGTTGCTGGTACCTCAACCCAACCGCCACCCCGAAAAAAATGTCGTGTCTGTAGCAGGAGTGGAATAAGGCGTGACACCCGCTATTTCTGTCCTGACTGTCCTGACTGTCCTGACCTGACCTTAGGAGAGTGTTTACGGAAGTACCACACACAGGTACACCTAGCATAGGGATCACATCTCACCAGGACAGGCACACAGGGCTATTAGGGCCCTTTCTCTCACAGCTGCTGCAAACCTCTCCTTTCACCTGGGATAAAGTGCATAATTACTTTGCCACATCTTTGGGTGATTTGCGCTTTGCACATTGTCCCATGGGGAAGGAGAGGTTTGTTCTATAAAGGTAAAAAAAAAAACACCAGTAAGCAAAAAGGTTAATGTTCAGTTCAAAAAGTTAAAGTTTAGATGTTCTCTTCCAAAGTTAATAAAATTATTGTGTTGCGGCCTGTTTTTTTTTTTTTTTTTTTTACCTTCCAGGTGGACCAACCGATCGACTAGCTGCAGCACTGATGTGCATTCTGACAAAGGCATTGCACTGCTGTCAGATTACACGCAAGTCGGTGTATGCGGCGCTGCAAGACGAGATTTCTCCTCTGCAGTAAAAGATACGTTTGCCGAGGCATAGGAGCTGAGGAGGTGGCGGTGTTTATATACTTTGGCAAACACTTTGTATATATAAAAAAAAAATCCCGGCAAGGATTTATTCATCCACATCGATTGATGTGAATGGAGAAATTTGGTTTGCCAGGGCATACGAGCTAAGTGGGTATGGATGTTGGGCGGAGCTCCTATGTCCTGGTAGACGCCTTTCCCCTCCTTTTTCTTTTTTTGGCAGAGATTTTTTCATCCACATTGATCGATGCGAATGAAGAAATCTGTGCCGTTCATTTTTTTATTTCAGCCCAGAGGCTGAACGGAAAAAAAAAATCTCATTACCCGTATGCTCAATATAAGGAGAATAGCAGAAACTCCTAATGCTGGGCATACATGTAATGATTGCGGAGACCCTCAAATGCCAGGGCAGTACAAACACCCCACAAATAACACCATTTTGGAAAGAAGACACCCCAAGGTATTCGCTGAGGGGCATATTGAGTCCATGAAAGATTGAAATTTTTGTCCCAAGTTAGCGGAAAGGGAGACTTTGTGAGAACAAAAAAAAAAAAAATCGATTTTCGCTAACTTGTGCCAAATTTTTTTTTTCTATGAACTCGCCGTGCACCTCATTGAATACCTTGGGGTGTCTTCTTTCCGAAATGGGGTCACATGTGGGGTATTTATACTGCCCTGGCATTTTAGGGGCCCCAAAGCGTGAGAAGAAGTCTGGTATCCAAATGTCTAAAAATGCCCTCCTAAAAGGAATTTGGGCCCCTTTGCCCACCTAGGCTGCAAAAAAAGTGTCACACATGTGGTATCTACGTATTCAGGAGAAGTTGGGGAATGTGACCCCATTTTGGAAAGAAGACACCCCAAGGTATTCGCTGATGGGCATAGTGAGTTCATGGAAGTTTTTATTTTTTGTCACAAGTTAGTGGAATATGAGACTTTGTAAGAAAAAAAATAAAAGAAAAAAAATCATCATTTTCCACTAACTTGTGACAAAAAATAAAAAGTTCTATGAACTCACTATGCCCATCAGTGAATACCTTAGGGTGTCTACTTTCCGAAATGGGGTCATTTGTGGGGTGTTTGTACTGTCTGGCCATTGTAGAACCTCAGGAAACATGACAGGTGCTCAGAAAGTCAGAGCTGCTTCAAAAAGCGGAAATTCACATTTTTGTACCATAGTTTGTAAACGCTATAACTTTTACCCAAACCATTTTTTTTTTACCCAAACATTTTTTTTTTATCAAAGACATGTAGAACAATAAATTTTGCGAAAAATTTATATATGGATGTCGTTTTTTTTTGCAAAATTTTACAACTGAAAGTGAAAAATGTCATTTTTTTGCAAAAAAATCGTTAAATTTCGATTAATAACAAAAAAAGTTAAATTGTCAGCAGCAATGAAATACCACCAAATGAAAGCTATATTAGTGAGAAGAAAAGGAGGTAAAATTAATTTGGGTGGTAAGTTGCATGACCGAGCAATAAACGGTGAAAGTAGTGTAGGTCAGAAGTGTAAAAAGTGGCCTGGTCTTTCAGGGTGTTTAAGCTAGGGGGGCTGAGGTGGTTAAATAGTGTAAAACCCTCAATATTAACAGCCCAGTCATGTGAAGAGTCCAACCATGTCTTAGCCACACCAACTACATCTATGTGTTCCTCTAGTAACATAGCCTCCAGCTCCCCCATTTTGCTAGCTAGACTTCTGGCATTTGTGAAAATACATCTTAAATTACTATTACTTGTAAAGTGAATATCTGGGATTTTTAGTTACCTTGGCTGATGGTTGTATGTAACAGGTTCTTGTTACCAGCAGTTCTATTTTTCATCGGTGTACAGTTCTGCCCAGTCTTCTCCCTACTTTCCTCAGTAGCCCCTCCCCCACTAAATCCCCACTGTCCCCTCCTATATCCCACTCTCTATCTACACTATCTGCACCCTTATTAGTATGACCCCCCACCCTCCTCCCAGATCCTAGTTTAAAAGCTCCTCCAGCCATCTAACCATTTTTTCCCCCAGAGCAGTTGCACCCTCCCCATTAAGGTGCAGCCCCGACCCTACTGTAGAGCCTGTAACCGACAGAGAAGTCGGCCCAGTTTTCCATGAACCCAAACTCTTCCTTCCTGCACCAGCTTCTGAGCCACTTATTTATTTCCTTAAGCTCCCATTGTCTCCCTGGTGACACTCGTGGCACTGGTAGTATTTCTGAAAACACTACCTTGGAGGTGGTAGTATTTCTGAAACCACTACCTTGGAGGTCCTGAACTTGAGCTTCTCTCCTAGTTCCCTAAAATAATTTTTAAGGACCTTCTATCTCCCCCTGACTTTGTCATTGGTGTCAATGTGTACCATGACCGCCGGGTTTTCCCCAGCCCCACCCAGCAATCTGTCAATCCAATCCACAATATGCCGAACCCGAGCACCCGGAAGACAATACACTGTTTGGCATTTACGGTCTCGGCGACAGATGACTCTGTCTGTCCTTTTCCCATTCTTCCTGCAGCAGTCATCCTCCTGGTTGCTAGGAGAAATGCCCTGCTGCAGTGTTGCTGGCCCTGGGCTTTCATCCCTAATATCAGCCAAACAGGCATATTTACTAGGGCATTCCAGCTCAGGACTAGCCTCCCTGGCACTTTTCCCTCTACCCCTTCTTCTTACATTAACCCAACTGCTGACTTGATAGTCCCAATCTTGCCCTCCTCCTCCCACATCAATTTTACTGACCACAGTGAGGTCTAAGCCTCTATCCAGCTTTGCAATGCCCCTAAGTATTTCAAGCTGCTTATTTAGATCCAATATCTGGGCTTCCAAATCTGCAACGTGATTGCATCTAGTGCAAATGTATTCACCCTTGAATGGCTCTTCAAGGCATGCATACATTGCACAGGACACACACTTAGTAGCATTGTCCATGGAGCACATGTTTAAATGGGGATGAACAGTAAAGAAGGAAAACAGTAAATATGAGTTAGAATTAGATTCTGTCTTCTGTAGTTGTAGAACTAGCTAGAATCAAGCCAACAATACACAAGGAAAATCTGGCAAACCTTAGTTTCTTGCTCCTTGTCTTAAACTCCAGTTCTTTAAACTCCACTTATTCAGAAGCCCACTTAGTACAGCAAGTCCAGTGAGAGTGAGCTCAGGATGAGTTCAGTGGTGCAATTAATAGCATATGGGAGCACAAACCACTCCCCTTAACCAGGTACACAGCAGAAAAAAAAATGGAATTTTTTGGGGGGATCGTTAAATTTAATTAAACCAGACACAGAGTAGGGCAGCAATCTACTGATAAGTGATAATAGGAAATTGAGCGTCAGGTCTCATTCATCTGTTTTTGTGAATTTCATTACCACGTGATTGGAATTTTATTTTTATTTTTTATTTTTTTGGGGGTAGGGAGGAGCTTTGAATTTCAATTTAATTAAACCGGCATGTAGGTGATCAGTACACCAATACATAGGATAGGGTAACAATTTACCTGTGAATATCAATGTGATATTAAGGGTCAGGCCTCAATTGTTCATTTCCATATATTCAGCTTCCACAGGCTTTGAATATTTTTGGGGGGGACTTGTTCAATTTAATCAAACAGCATATGTACATGATTACTATAGCAATACACGAGGTAAGGCAGCAATTTACCTGTGAGTGTTAACCTGAAATTGAGTGGGAGGCTTGGCCCTTAATCATTAGTTCATTTATTTATAGCATTCATTTATTTGTCCACACGGATGAAATTTTTTATTTTTTGGAGACTTGTTCAATTCAAATAAAACAGCATATAGGTTATCATTAGAACACCAAAGTACTTTCCTGTAAGTGATAATGAGAAATTGAGCATCAGACCTCAATCATCCGATTCCATTAATCCCATTTCCACACTGCTGGAATTTGTAATTTTTTTTTTGGGACTTGTTGAATTGAATTAAACCAGCGTATAGCTGGTACCTTGGAACCAAAGCCGAGTTCAGGTCCAAGTTTTTAAGTGGTTTTCCACTTTAAAATTCAACTACCTAAGTTAATCAACAAAGTCTTGCGCGACTTCGCTAATAACTGACTTCAGCACATCGGAGCCTGTACAGTTTAATGCTGTACGGAGATGGATCTCTGTACATCATTTATCCAAAGTTTTGAGCGAAGTGACTTCGGATATAGCAACCGAAGCTCGCTTTGCTCATCACATCACTAGTGATCAACACCAATACACAGGCCAGCACAAAAAAGTATATGTGAGGGATAGCTAATTTAGACCAAAATCAGTTTCCACTTATGTCTGCGTTCACAAACATATATATTTTTTTTATTGGGAGAGGGGTTGTTGATCATATTCAAACTATCAACATATATACGTGATTACTACACCAATACACAGGGCAGTGCACAAGATTATCTGAGAGTCCCCAAAATGTCAGGGGCACGAAAGGGTTCTAAACAAAAAACTCAGAGCCAGAATGTGGGTAATAGCAGCTAGTGTTGAGCGAATGGGAGCATTGAAAGTAGAATTCGTTCCGAAGTTTAGGAAAAATTTGACTACAAATCCAAATTTCCTTGCGCTTCGTGGTAACAAATAATTTTTTACAAAAATGGCGGCTGAAAATAAAAAAATATTCTCATCTCATCCAATTTATCGCGGAGAAGCCGTCCGCTCCCATCTTGATTGAAGAAAACCTGCCAAAGGAACTGCAACGAGTGTGAAGATGTCACCACGTGATCACACTGGCCGCTTGCGGTGACGTCATGTTGTCACCACGTGATCTCTAATGACCGCGTGCAGCCACTGTGATCACGCTCGCTGCAGGTCTTTTGGCAGTATATATATATATATTTTTTTTTAACCCCGAATTAACCCCCTGAGCACCTTAATGTGAGTCTCAGATGCCGCGATCAGCGTTGAACAATCGGCTCCATACAATGAAAATCGATTTGTGACAAAGTAATTCATAACTAATTTAATTTCTTGATGAAGTTTTAGGTAGGTTCCTAATGAAATTTTTCAAACCTTCGCTGTGTAGTAGCAGCACCAACTATCTGGCCACAAGTTATAGTAGTATGCCACAGTTGTCCCTGCTGGCTTTGGAAAGGCACAACATTATATTTGAGGAGAAAGAGCATAAGATTGTGGATTGGATGGCTCACAGTCGTAGCAGGATGATGTGGATGTGGATGTCCAAAACCATGCAATGGAACCAAGGGTCAAAGCATTCCTCCTACTCCTCCTCCTTGCAGCCCCAAAAAAGTTCAGTGGAGTCCTACCGGTTTTCACTACCCATTCCTACAAGAACGCTTTCTTTTTTCCTAGAACCCCACCATGCACTACAGCAGATAGTCAAGAGAGTCTCCATATTGACAACTTGTGAGAGAGCGGTCCCTGTTTGTAATATCCTGAGAAGGAGGTGGAGGAAAAGGCTGCAGACCCCAGGCATAGCTGTATTGGTGGTGGTAGTGGTGGCCTCAGTAGCCGAACTATTGGCGTTGGGGGCAGAGACAGTGGCAGTCAGGGCAGAGCAGCGGAGGGGGGCTAAAGAACCCACCATGATATCCCACATTGTGATAGAAGGGGAAGGGAGGGTGACAATTATGTGCTGGACTGGACCTGGGAGATGAATTTGGGTACTAAGTGGGAGGCAACATTAGAGGAAGAGGGTGATTTCGCACGAATAAAGAGCAGAAGCCAGAGGGATCTAGTGATGCCACTGATGCTTTGGATGGGTTAGGCCCAAAATGTGCCAGAACCAAGCCCAGCTTGGCTGCCTCTCACATGGTGACCTTGTCCTCCGCTAGTGTCCAAAACATTAGTTTTGTTAAAATGAACCAAGCCTGGATTCGGAAGAATTTTCACACTCCACCGACTGATTCTGATGAATAAATTTAGCCTTGCTGGCAGTGCCCCATCTTGCCTCTGTTGCTGTCTGCCTGCTGCCATAATGCCAATGCCGCGACCTGCCAACCATCACATTCTGTACAGCTTCTGCTGCAATTTGCATCATGCCACTGCTGCGACCAGAAACCATCACGTTCTGCACAGTGGCTGCTGCTGCCTGTATCATGCCGCTAATGCGACCTGCCTACCATCACCTTCTGTATGACTTCTGCCACTGTCTCCATCATGCCACCGATGCTATTATGAGACTGCTGCGGCCTGCCGACCATTTTCTTCCTTAAAGGGGTTATCCAATTTCAAGAACCCCCCCCCTACATGTGCTGGGCCCCTCACCGGTAATATACTTACCCATCTCCCGGCGGTGCTCCTGGTTCCTGCATCGCCTCTGCTGATTCTCCCTGTACACGGATAAAAACATCCAGTGTCGGGGGGGAGCAGCCAATGGCAGGCAGGGACGGAGGGAAGCCTCCCTAGCATTGCAGGTGACGCTAGTGAGGCTTGTCCCTGTCTCCGCCTACCATTGGCTGCTCCCCCCCGACACCAGATGTTTTCATCCGTGTGCAGGGAGAAGCAGTAGTGGTGGTGCGGGGATTAGGAGGGGCGCCAGGAGCAGGGAGCAGAGTAAATATATTACCGGTGAGAGGCCCAGCACATGTGGGGGGGGGTTTCTTGAAATTGGATAACCCCATTAGAGCTGCTGCTGTCTAATTCATGCTGCTGCCTTTCTGCCAACATGTACCATATAAAAACAGGTATGGCAGCACAATATTTCACATACAAGCAATAAAACTGAGCAATAAGGATCATTGTAACTTAAAATGGTATTATACCTACAAACCGGATTCCAAAAAAGTTGGGACACTATACAAATCGTGAATAAAAACTGAATGCAATGATGTGGAGGTGCCAACTTCTAATATTTTATTCAGAATAGAACATAAATCACGGAACAAAAGTTTAAACTGAGAAAATGTACCATTTTAAGGAAAAAATATGTTGAATCAGAATTTCATGGTGTCAACAAATCCCAAAAAAGTTGGGACAAGGCCATTTTCACCACTGTGTGGCATCTCCCCTTCTTCTTACAACACTCAACAGACGTCTGGGGACCGAGGAGACCAGTTTCTCAAGTTTAGAAATAGGAATGCTCTCCCATTCTTGTCTAATACAGGCCTCTAACTGTTCAATCGTCTTGGGCCTTCTTTGTTGCACCTTCCTCTTTATGATGCGCCAAATGTTCTCTATAGGTGAAAGATCTGGACTGCAAACTGGCCATTTCAGTACCCGGATCCTTCTCCTACGCAGCCATGATGTTGTGATTGATGCAGAATGTGGTCTGGCATTATCTTGTTGAAAAATGCATGGTCTTCCCTGAAAGAGATGACGTCTGGATGGGAGCATATGTTGTTCTAGAACCTGAATATATTTTTCTGCATCGATGGTGTCTTTCCAGACATGCAAGCTGCCCATGCCACACGCACTCATGCAATCCCATACCATCAGAGATGCAGGCTTCTAAACTGAGCGTTGATAACAACTTGGGTTGTCCTTGTCCTCTTTGGTCCGGATGACATGGCGTCCCAGATTTCCAAAAAGAACTACGAATCGTGACTCGTCTGACCACAGAACAGTCTTCCATTTTGCCACACTCCATTTTAAATGATCCCTGGCCCAGTGAAACGCCTGAGCTTGTGGATCTTGCTTAGAAATGGCTTCTTCTTTGCACTGTAGAGTTTCAGCTGGCAACGGCGGATGGCACGGTGGATTGTGTTCACTGACAATGGTTTCTGGAAGTATTCCTGAGCCCATTCTGTGATTTCCTTTACAGTAGCATTCCTGTTTGTGGTGCAGTGTCGTTTAAGGGCCCGGAGATCACGGGCATCCAGTATGGTTTTACGGCCTTGACCCTTACGCACAGAGATTGTTCCAGATTCTCTGAATCTTCGGATGATGTTATGCACAGTTGATGATGATAGATGCAAAGTCTTTGCAATTTTTCGCTGGGTAACACCTTTCTGATATTGCTCCACTATCTTTCTGCGCAACATTGTGGGAATTGGTGATCCTCTACCCATCTTGGCTTCTGAGAGACACTGCCATTCTGAGAAGCTCTTTTTATACTCAATCATGTTGCCAATTGACCTAATTAGTGTTATTTGGTCTTCCAGCTCTTCGTTATGCTCAAATTTACTTTTTCCAGCCTCTTATTGCTACTTATCCCAACTTTTTGGGGATTTGTTGACACCGTGAAATTTTGAATCAACGTATTTTTCCTTTAAAATTATACATTTACTCGGATTAAACGTTTGATCTGTCATCTACGTTCTATTACAAATAAAATATTGACATTTGCCATCTCCACATCATTGCATTCAGTTTTTATTCACAATATGTTTAGTGTCCCAACTTTTTTGGAATCCGGTTTGTACTATAAATTTTAAAAAATAGAAGCTCTTTGCTCACATTTTTGATCAAACGTGTGTTGGGCCCATCTACCAGGCGTCAAGGTGGCTTCTGCAGATGGGTAGGCTTGAAGGGTTAGTCAAGCCCAGGTGAGGCAGTTCTGTTAGTGTTATGGACCCATCTGCAGAAGCCACCTTGATGCCCGGTAGATGGGCCCAACACACGTTTGATCAAAAATGTGCGCAAAGAGCTGCTATTTTTTTCATTTATAGTAAGTTTAATACCATTTTAAGTTAGAATGATCCTTATTTCTCAGTTTTATTGTTTGTATGTGAAACATTGTGCTGCCATACCTTTTTGGTTTGCTTCCTGCATGTTAGCTTTATGGATATGCATCTGCGATTATGGATGTGCTAGTCTACATTTTCTTAGTAACATGTACAATATGGCTGCTGCTGCAGCCTCTGCTGCCTCATCTGCTGCTGCTGCACCTTGGTGCTAATCTCCTACTGCCACCACCATTAACGCAAAGTATCTGCCACCACTATCACTACAACTACTGCTACTACTACCCATAGACAGCATTGTATGTTACATGCTATGCTGCTCCTGCTACCGCTACTATTGCGGACAATATCCGTACCATAACATATCCGTGTTCATCCCATAACACTGTGTACGCTTGAACTTCATCTTCCCCGATAAGGGAATTGGAATATAAAAAAAAGCATGAGACATGTCAGCACAGTGTGTTTTCAAACAGGCAGTATGTTTACGCCATTAAACGTCGTTTACTCATATATATGTATGTCAGAGTCAATCAGACATCATTTAATATTGCTGTCATTGCGTTCCAGAACTTGCAGATGGTAGAGGGGAAAAAATAAATCATAAAAAATAAAAAGACAAAGAAAACCGTTTCTCTTAAAAAAAAGATTCCTAGGAGGTTTAAGTGGGTTATATACCAACTTTCCCAACAATTGGAGAAATTATGAAAATGTTTAAAAAATTTGGTAAACCGAACCTGAAACAAGTCTCGAGTGGTTCACTCATCTCTAATTCCCCTCCAACCCCCCTCCCATTCAAGTTGACTTGATGTGGCATGGCTTTTGTTCTGGTTGTCTAGTGTATCTTAAGGACTTCATATAAAAGAGCTACTTTAAACGCTTACTGTAATTGCATATATGATCCTGTTCTAACATGGTGTAGAATACTTTTTGAATAATGCAGACACAAGGTTTATTGGTAAGAACTTTTTTAATTGAGTTTTTACATGATGATATGTTTCCCATGAAGGTTCCTCCTGGAGTTTACTTGAGGATGAAACAAAATAATATAGCATTTTGGGAAAAAAAAGCAACAGAGTATGGCCCAACTAGAGGACATGATAGCAAAGACCTCCATGGCCACAGTGTATTTACCACTAGTACTTAGTGAAGCTGGAATGAAGGACACCCATACAGTGAGGAACGCCAACATGCTGAAAGTGATATACTTGGCCTCATTGAACCTATCAGGAAGTTTTCTTGCCAAGAAAGCAACAAGACAACTAATAAGGGCCAAGGAACTCATACAGTATATCCTAAAGTAAACCAAAATGCCGTGGAAGAACCTTCATTACATTCATAAACTAGAACTCCAGTCTTGGCTTTAAAGTTAAATTCAGGGAAAGGAGGAGAAATAATAAGCCATATTGTACAGATGAGGAACTGAATGACAGTGCCCATAGATATGACTAGATAGGACACCTGAGGCCTGGCCCACCTTCGTAAATCACTGTTGGGTTTTGTAGCTCTAAAGGCAATCATTACCAAGATAGTCTTAGCCAAAGTACATGAAATACAGAATGCAAAAACCAGGGCAAAGGCCACTTGACGTAGGAGGCACTTCTCATTTCCAGGATAGCCGATGAAAGCCAGGGAACAGAAAAAAACAAAGGGACAAGCAGATGAGAAGAAGACAACTGATGGTGTAATTGTTGGCACGAACTATGGGAGTGGTCTTATTGCAAATGAGTAGCCCTAGTATAGCTATAGGTACAAACGATGAAGTAACACTGGTAGATGTCAATGTGACGCCCAAAGTCTCTTCATATGAGAGGTATTCAATTGGTTTTGGTAGACATCTGTCCTTTTCTTCATTTGGCCACTTATTCCAAGGACATTTGGAACAATTGACTGCATCTAAGAGGTGTTAATAAAAAAAAAATATTCAGATACCATTATAATTATACTATTACTCTGCCTGTCCAATAATAAAGTCGCCACCAAAAAAAACGGTCACACACTCTAATATTTCGTTGGACCGCCTTTAGCTTTGATTACGGCACGGATTCACTGTGGCATTGTTTCGATAAGCTTCTGCAATGTCACAAGATTTATTTCCATCCAGTGTTGCATTAATTTTTCACCAAGATCTTACATTGATGATGGTAGAGTCTGACCGCTGTGCCAAGCTGTCTCCAGCACATCCCAAAGATTCTCAATGGGGTTAAGGTCTGGACTCTATGGTGGTCAATCTATGTGTGAAATGATTTCTCATGCTCCCTGAACCACTCTTTCACAATTTTAGCCCGATAAATCCTGGCATTGTCATCTTGGAATATGCCCGTGCCATCAGGTAACAACAAATCCATTGATGGAATAACCTGGTCATTCAGTATGTTCAGGTAGTCAGCTGACCTCATTCTTGGAGCACATACTGTTGCTGAACCTAGACCTGACCAACTGCAGCAACCCCAGATCATAGCACTGCCCCCACAGGCTTGTACAGTAGGCACTAGGCATGATGGATGCATCACTTCATCTGCCTCTCTTGTTACCCTGATGTGCCCATCGCTCTGGAACAGGGTAAATCTGGACTCATCAGACCACATCACCTTCTTCCATTGCTCCAGAGTCCAATCTTTAGCAAATTGAAGTCTTTTTTTTTGGTTTGCCTCACTGATTAGTGGTTTTCTTACGGCTACACAGCTGTTCAGTCCCAATCCCTTACGTTCCCTTCGCATTGTGCGTGTGGACATGCTCTTACTTTCACTATTAAACATAGCCCTGAGTTCTACTGTTCTTTTTCTTCTATTTGATTTCACCAAACGTTTAAGTGATCGCCGATCACTATCATTCAGGATTTGTTTCCCGCCACATTTCTTCCTCGATGGGTCCCCACTATCCTTCCAGTTTTTAATAATGCGTTGGACAGTTCTTAACCCAATTTTAGTAGTTTCTGCAATTTCCTTAGATGTTTTCTCTGCTTGATGCATGCCAATGATTTGAATCTTCTCAAACAGACTAACATCTTTTCCACGACCACGAGATGTGTCTTTCGACATGATTGTTCAAGAAATGAGAAGCAACTCATTGCACCAGTTGGGGTTAAATAACTTATTGCCAGCTGAAAGATAATCGCCATGCAGTAATTATCCAATAGGAGGCTCATAACTATTTGCATAGTTAAATCCAGGTGGCAACTTTTTTTGGGGACAGGCAGTGTATAATTCTATAACTAACTCACCTGTTTTATTGGAAAATTCTCCTTGTGAACAAGGAACACATTCAAAGCAACAATTTGGTTCTCCTGGGATGGAAGTTCTTCGTGAACCTGGTTGACAACTTTCACTGCATATAGATATTGGAACCTAGAAATGATATTAATGATATTAATATTAATTACGGTATATTCCTGTTTTTCAGATCTGCACAATTTTGGAAATTTGATTAGAAATGTTTAGATTAATTTGACTGATGATCGGCTGTCCACGCACAGAAAGGGAAGCAAGTTCTCCAAATAAGTGGGTAAATAAAGAGCTTTAGGTTCCCCTCTAATGACCTTCTAACACTGGGACAATGGGGGAAATTTATTATCAGATATTCTCCATTTTTGGCGTATATCTAGGGCAGATTGCAACGAAAAAGTTATTTAGGCAATATGTGACTTTTCCCCACTCACGCCAGGTCTAAAAAGGGGGGCATGGAGTGGGCGGGGAAGGGGGTAGGCTAGGAGGCCCCTCTCATTATCATTTTCTACACCTGTTTTAGGTGTAGAAAATGGTCTAAATCTACTCCAGCAAGGTAGCTGGGGTACATTTAGATAAGCGGTGGATACGCCAAAGTTAGGTGCAGCCAGCGCACAGGGGTATTAAGAACCGCGTCTAAGACGCCAGTCTTAATCAATGACGCTTAATGTCTTTAGACCATTACATTTTTCGTACCACAAACTGGTGTCAATGGAAGCTACAAGGCCCTCACAAAGCTAAGTCAACCCAAAAAAAATGAAACAGTTATGGCTGTAGAATAGTGGCGATGCAAAAACAAATGATTTTCATTACTCAAAAAAAAATTATCTTTGTAATCATTATGACTCGTAGAAATAGGAAAACAAACTTTTTCCATCCCCAAAATGGCTATTTAATACATTATCAGTATCCAACAATGGAGCTATTTGAAAGGACAACTTGTCATGCCCTGGGAAAACAACTAGCTAAACAGCTGTTACAGAGCTTTGTGGATAAAAAGGTTATTGCCTTTAGGATGTGAAGGAAAATGACAAAGATCAGTGCACTCTGAAGGCCCAAAATGACATATAATTGAAGGGACTATCCAGGAATGGATAATGATGATCTTCAGGACCCCCGGTGATCAGCTGTTTAAGGAAGACGCCACGCTCATCAGAGCTCTAGTGATCGCAGCCGGCTCCCAGCATCTCTCCAAGCCCAACGCCATACATTGTATAGTGGCTGTGATCAGTGTCGGACTGCGGTCCCTAGGGCCCACCAGTGTAACTGATTCTGGGGGCCCACCTTAGGGCTCCTATACACAAACTTATTATTTTTCCGTGTCCGTACCATTATTTTTTTTTTGTGTGGCCGGTATAGAAACATAGAAACATAGAATGTGTCGGCAGATAAAAACCATTTGGCCCATCTAGTCTGCCCAATATATTGAATACTATGAATAGCCCCTGGCCCTATCTTACATGAAGGAAGTATGTGAAACCATTCACTTCAATGGGGCCGCAAAAAATGGAAATGACTCCATGTGCATTCCATGTCTGTATGTCCACATGGCCGTTACGCAAAATTATAAAACATGTCCTATTATTGTTGGCATTGCAAACATGTATGTGGCAGAATTTAGGCTACTTTCACACTTGGAGTAGCAGGGTCCGGCTAGCCCACCGTGCCGCCGGAAGTCCGCTGTAATTTTTGTCCGGCCACCTCTCGGCATTTTTACCATAGTGAATGGGGCCAGAGCGGACCTCCGGCGGCACGGTAGGCTAGCGTAAGCATGGATCTGGCAGGCTGTTCCCCCACTGGAATAGTCTGTCGGACCCTGCTACCGCATAAATATCAGATTGCTGGAAAAGATGGAATATTAGGGGTGCATCTAGAGTGGGGGCATTGGGGGGCATCTGGAGCTGGGGCACTAACGGGGGTGCACCTAAAGCATAGGCATTGGGGGCACCTAGGGCAGAGTCACCCCAATGCCACTCTGAACTCTGCAGAGAGCAGCACACATACACAGATCTGAGTCTGCTATAAACAAATCCCCTATTTCCCCCTTACAGTCTCCTACAGCTCACTACTGCCACACACCTGAGAAATCAGCCCAGCACCACAGAGGAGTCCTTCTCTCTAGCAACCACAGTTTCCTGACAGCAAGAGGTCAGGAGGAGGCAGACACCTTCTCTCCTCCTTCACTGCCAGCAGCCCCAGAACAAATTGCGGGGCCTCCTGTATAATGTACACCAGTAGGAGGCTGCATCACTGTGTGATACTGCTACCTAGTGGTAACAATAATTATCTCTCCCGAGCAAGGAGAAATAATTACTACTCCATCTTTTCTCGGGCGCAGGAGACTGGGGGCCCACCGAGGAATCTCCCGCCTCCCCGGTGGGCCAGTCCGAGCCTGTCTGTGATTGGTATTGTAGCTCTGCCCCATTCACTTCAATGAAGCTGAGCTGCAACTATGCCGTGTGACCAATGTACGGTGATATCACATGGCCTAGAAAGAGGCCGCAGAGCTCACAGAGAGACGGCCTGTTGTAACAGTTGATCAACAAGGGTCCCGGTCGCTGGTATCTGATATTGATGACCTATCCGTAGGATAGGTCATCAATATTAATCGCAGATTAACCCCTTTAAGAGGTTAGTACAAACAACTATTTTTTAGCCTAATATAAGATACAGTATATAAGGCCCCAAACAGTGGAGTAACTAGAAATTATTGGGACCCACAGAATTTTTTTTAATGCCCCCCAAGCAACTTCTTCACAACCTTCACTCCTGCGGCTAGTCAGAGTAGGCCCAGCAGCTGCTCCATCCGTTTCCTACAGTTTTACTATATAATGTCATTGTATAATACTGTTGAGGGGGCCCTGACAATAAAATATTTTAGACTTCCTCCTGGGTTTGCCGCTTCTGAGTTGGGGACCCAATGCAGCCCCTTCCCTTATTGCTACGGCCCTGGCCCCATAATAAGAAATTTTCCCATTGATGATACTTATGTCATTGTCCAAGACTTGTGAAGAATATATATCTTAACAAATTAACACATACACGAACAACATTATGTGTAAGAGGTTATATCGGTGACAACGCTGAATGATGTCATTTAACTAAGTTGCCATTTTCAATAATGATATCAGCATCTATAGGGGTTATACAGAGGGAGTGTCAGGTTCGGGTGTGGAAGGGAAACATCACACCGAACATAGTAGGGAAAGGGGTGAGGGAATAAGAACTGTAAACTAGGGAAAGGAGATAGACACCTCCTAGTAAAACCCTAATCAAAGTCCTGACTAACTACTAGTATGAACAGACCCCAGAGGTAGGTGAGTTCATACACAGGAATACCTAATGTCCTAACTCACCCTATAGGTTCATGGTACTAATGTCAGGACTGAGACAACCTGTTCCTCCAAAACAGGCCTTAATACAAATGACAGGGAAATGCAACAAAATAACCCAAACAAAATACAAAAGGGAAAGAAAACACTTAACTTCCAGTGGCTATGGCAGCACAAGGAACTCAGCCGAGATCCAAACACCAGCTATCCACAACTCAAACTGAACCTATAAACCGCATAGCATAGTGGGAGAAACAACAATTAATAGAGAAGGTTAAATGACCAGAAACAACACAGATATCATTTGATCCAAACAGAAAACATGTCAGATCAAACCACGTGTTGCCAGTATCACCGATCTCCTGCCATCTGTCGCAGGAATGACAGTCACAGTAGCCTCCCTTGTACGAGTGACCTCCGGACAGACAGGACCAACCTTATCCAGATGAGACCTGTAAAAAGGCTTTTCACCAAACAACTGGTAGTCACATCAGATGCCGGTACCAACATCCTCTCCTCTGGTCTATAACCCTTGCAGTAAACAAGATACTGAAGAGATCTACGGAGAACTCGAGAGTCAATAATCTTGGCGATCTGGAATTCCAAACTGCCATCCACCATGACAGGAGCTGGTGGAAAAGGGGACGACTCCAAAGGTTCAACATATAGAAACATAGAAACATAGAATGTGTCGGCAGATAAAAACCATTTGGCCCATCTAGTCTGCCCAATATACTGAATACTATGGATAGCCCCTGGCCCTATCTTATATGAAGGATGGCCTTATGCCTATCCCATGCATGCTTAAACTCCTTCACTGTATTTGCAGCTGCCACTTCTGCAGGAAGGCTATTCCATGCATCCACTACTCTCTCAGTAAAGTAATACTTCCTGATATTACTTTTAAACCTTTGCCCCTCTAATTTAAAACTATGTCCTCTTGTAGCAGTTTTTCTTCTTTTAAATATTCTCTCCTCTTTTACCTTGTTGATTCCCTTTATGTATTTAAAAGTTTCTATCATATCCCCTCTGTCTCGTCTTTCTTCCAAGCTATACATGTTAAGGTCCTTTAATCTTTCCTGGTAAGTTTTATCCTGCAATCCATGTACCAGTTTAGTAGCTCTTCTCTGAACTCTCTCCAAAGTATCAATATCCTTCTGGAGATATGGTCTCCAGTACTGAGCACAATACTCCAAATGAGGTCTCACTAGTGCTCTGTAGAGCGGCATGAGCACCTCCCTCTTTATACTGGTAATTCCTCTCCCTATACACCCAAGCATCTCTTTAACAAAGATTTGTGAAACACATTTTACTTTTTCAGAGCCTGAGGAAGTTCAAGAAAAAGGATTAATAATGGCAGTGATCTTATATGGACCAATAAACCTTGGACCTAACTTCCAAGAAGTAACATTCAACCTATTATTTATTGTGGACAGCCACACAAAATCATTAGGTCCAAACCATTCATGCATTTCCTGTCAGCCACACGTTTATACTTGTTGTCCATATTCATCAAGTTATTTTGAATTTTCCTCCATATAGAAGACAATGATGACAAAAAACATTCCTCCTCAGGGATACCGGAAGTTTCCGAACAAGAGAATGTGCCAATTTGCGGGTGAAACCCATATGCCCCAAAAATTGTGACTTACCAGTGGACTCCTGTCTACGATTGTTTATGGCAAACCTGCCAAAGACCACCAGAATAACTGTCTTTCCAGACGTATTAGGCAGATCAGTAATAAAATCCATAGACAAGTGAGTCCATGTTCTGGACAGTATGGGCAACGGAAGTAGAGATCCAGAGGGTCGAGTATGTGTCACCCTAGCGCGTAGTAATGACACATAGTCATTACCTCCCTTACGCCACCCCGCCACCAGAATCTATGAGAGATGAGGCCAGCAGTGGATCTACCCCCAGGGTGTCCCGTAAGAACCATACAGTGATGTTCCTCAAACATCTTATGACGCAATTCTGATGGAACAAACAATTTCCCAGAGGAGCAAGACTCCGGTGCGTCTCCCTGAGCCTCTAACACCTTCACCTCTAGGTCAGGGTAAAGAGCCAATATCACCACCCCCTCCGAAAGTATTGAACTGGGATTTTCAAAATCACCACTTCCAGGAAAACTAGGTGACAAGGCATCTGCCTTGACGTTTTTAACCCCAGGACAATAAGTGACAATGAAATTGAATTGGGTGAAAAACAAAGACCATCTGGCCTGCCTCGGGTTCAGTCGTTTAGCCGACTCCAGGTAACCCAGATTTTTGTGATCTGTGAACAATGTGATCGGATGAATCGCCCCTTCCGATCAATGATACCACTCCTCAAAAGCCAACTTAATGGCCAGAAACTCTGTTACCCCCATCGTAATTTCTCTTTGAAGCAGAGAGTCTTTTAGAGAAAAATGCACATGGCCGCCATTTACCAGGTGACGGGCGCTGCGATAAGACTGCTCCTACCCCCATCTCAGATGCGTCAACTTCCACAATGAAAGGTTGTGATACATCGGGCTGCACCAATATTGGGGCAGAAGCAAAGCACTCCTTAACTGCAGAAAAGACTCGCAACACCGAATCAGACCACACTGAAACATCTATCCCTTTCTTAGTCATGTCACTGTCGAATAGTTCTGAAAAATTTTTTGGTAATAGTTGGTGAACCCCAAAAACTGCATAAGAGCCTTCAGATTTTCAAGTCGAACCCAGTCCAATACAGCACGGACTTTTTCTGGATCCATTCGAAAACCTGAAGATGACAGCAGGTAGCCCAATAATTCCACCTCATGAACCGCAAAAACACACTTCTCTAATTTTGCGTACAATTTCTTAACTCTTAGGATCTGTAACACCTGTCTAACGTGATCCTGATGAGTCTCCACATCTGGAGAATAAATTAGTATGTCATCCAAATACACGACAACAAACCTCCCCACCAGGTGATGAAAAATGTCATTCACAAAATGCTGGAAAACTGCAGGAGCATTGGTCAACCCAAAAGGCATGACCAGGTTCTCAAAGTGACACTCTGGGGTATTAAAAGCCATCTTCCATTCATCCCCTTCCTCGATCCTGAACAGATTATATGCCCCCCTTAAGTCCAACATGAGAACACCTTGGTATCAATAATATGGTTAAACAACTCAGGAATCAAAAGAAGGGGGTAAGGATCACGGACAGTAATCTGATTGAGCTCATGGAAATCCAGACATGGCCTAAGAGTTCTGTCTTTTTTTTTTTAACAAAGAAAAACCCTGCTGCCACTGGAGATTTAGAAGGTTTTATGTGTCATTTTTGCCAAACTCTCAGTAATATACTCTCTCATGGCCGTTCTTTCAGGTCCAGAAAGGTTATACAACCTAGATTTGGGCAACTTAGCTCCAGGAATAAGGTTGATAAGGACAATCATATTCCCGGTGCGGAGGTAAATCCTGGCATCCATTTTCAGAAAATACATTGGCAAAATCAGATATGATAGAGGGCAATGTAGTAGTTAAAACAGAAAAAGATGTATTCAGACAATTGTCAACACAATAATCACCCCAAACCAGAATCTGTCTAGATTTCTGGACAGCAAGCAAGCACAATCCACAGTAAACCCAGAACAAAAACACAAGATAATTTCCTGATGAAAGTCACCCACTCTTAATCAGATGTTATGCACCATCTGAGATAATCACTTCTTGAGTTAGAGGTGCAGAATAGTGTTGAGGGCGAATATTCGAATTGCGAATTTTAATCGTGAATATCGCCACTTTGAGAATTTGCATATATTTAGAATATCGTGCTATATATTTGTAATCACTTATATGCTAATTGCGAATTTATTGCGAATTTCAGCACTTAGCAACATCCCTAGCAACCAATAGGAAAGTTGCCTACCACTTTGTGTTGATCGCGAATATTCTAATTGCGAAATTTTATTGCGAATATATTACATTGCCAATTTTCGCAATCAAGTAAATAATGAATGGAGATCACAAATTCTCGAATTCTCGAATTTATGGTGAATATTCTACCAAAAATTCATGAAATATTGCAAATTCGAATATTGCCTATACCGCTCATCACTAGTGCAGAATCAATAGCAATAATGGAAATGTTTTTCTCTAATGCACTTGGAGACAACACATGCATACAGACGAACTGAGCATCAATCATGTTCACCCCTGCCCCACTGTCGATTAGCAGCTCGATCCTCACAGTCTCAATCGCCACCTCGGAAGTCAGGAGAAATCGGGTACAGCCAGTCAAAGACAAATGCACGTTCTCCGACTTCCCTCTTACCCCTCCAAGAGTCAGATGAGAATTAGATGTCCCCTTTTTTTTTCTTTTTGACGCTGAATGCATGGACATACATCGATAAAATGTCCCTTTTGTCCGCAGAAAAAACACACTCCCTTCCTACGACTAATACGCTTTAAAGCAGATCGAGGAGTAGCTCCCCCTAATTGCATGGGTTCGTCCCCAAACATAAACCCAGGAGTTTCTTCATCCAAAGTGTCAGAGGAAGATTATACGTTATGTGATGTGGGGGCCCCTAGATCTCTCTCTCAGGCGTCTATCAATGCGTACTGCAAGAGACATAGAGGCTTCCTGTGACTCAGGATTCTCATGAAAGGCCAAAGCATCCTTCAGCCTCTCTGAAAATCCCTGACAGAACTGACTACAGAGAGCCGGATCGTTCCACTCAGTATCCGTAGTCCACTTCCTAAACTCAGAGCAACAGATCTCATTAGAACGCTCTCCCTGACGAAGGCCAAGTAGTTTGGTATCAGCCAGGGACGCCCGATCCGGGTCATCATAGATGAGACCCAGAGCGTTGAAAAATTCATTCACCGACCGGAGAGACTGCGATCCGGTCGGCAGAAAAAAAGCCCATGACTGAGCATCCCCTTTAAGCAATGAAATACCCACACCGACTCGCTGATTCTCATCCCCAGATAAGTGTGGACGTAGCTTAAAATACTATTTACACGCGCCTCTAAACAAAATATAAATTATCACTTTCCCCAGAAAGTGTAGTCCACTTTTTGAGTAGTTAGTGAATGCAAACCTTTAAAGCGGTATGGGACGTCTTCGGATACTTTAAAAATCCTCAAAGAACTGGAAATTGAAGCAAAGTCCTCCTCTTTCAAAAAACCGAAACCTTGTTTCCGAAACGCGTCTAGTGTGTATAGAGACCAAGGCTGTCGGTGCGGTTTTTTGCAAGAGGAGGACTTTGCTTCAATTTCCAGTTCTTTGAGGATTTTTAAAGTATCCGAAGACGTCCCATACCGCTTCAAAGGTTTGCATTCACTAACTACTCAAAAAGTGGACTACACCTGTGTCACTATTGCCGCAAATCAAGTTAAAACCTTGTAACATCTACTGCTGCCGGCCGGACAGGCTAAGGCAATCACCAGCTCAGCTCAGCTCAACCAGCTTCCGTTGGTCTGACGGCTTCAGACGCCTGCGTCACTAATCCAGCGATTCATTACCTGGCTGGACACGTGAGACGCTGAGTGAGCTTGTCTGAAATCTTGCTCCGCAAGCGAAAAAGTAAGTGGAGCACTGTCTAACAGTTGCGGCTAAGATCTGTTACAGGTTATGTGAATGCAGAACCTCTCTTGATGAGAATACAGCAAGGACATTTTGTAATCTTTGTTTGAACTTTTGTTTCAATCACCTGGCAAATTGCCATCCATGTCCTGGACATACAAGCGGTTCATTTGAATATCTCTTGCAGCCTCACTCTAGCCATTTGGTCCTATTAGGAGTACTCCAGATATATAGGATTGTGCGTGAGCTCCGCACTTATACACCTATATTTACACATGTATGCATGTATGTATGTTGTATGATGGTACAAGTCATTTAATTTAGTGTATTAATAAAAAATTTAAAGCAAAAATACTGTGAGCCAGCCTATATTTCTATTGATTTGATCTCTTTTTTCAGCTGGTAACTGAAAGGCTGAGCTCCAGTAGTTTTCTGGTGGAGCCTTTTCTTATTTGATAATAGTTTTATTTCTTAATACAAATGAGAGGGAAATGGAACACACAAAATAACCCAAACAAGATAGAAAAGGGAAATAAAACACTTAACTTCAAGTGGCTATGGCAGCAGCAGGAACTCAGCCGAGATCCACATGTAACACCCCAGAGTTGTGTTACTACACGCGTCTACCCCGCTACTGTCTAATAAGAGCCTGTATATTGTCATCTGATATAATTTGCATTATGTCTTAACAAATGTGCATCTAAAACCCTGTTAAATACAATTGTTACTTGTAATTTTACAGGTACACCGACAGGTGACAGCAATGCATTGGCCAGGTAAAGCTGCGTGCCTGCCCGCCCGTGCGAACGCTTGCTTCTGTTCTGCAGCTCTGCTACTAACTAAGGGGTATCAGGGTACATTATTATACAGGGGTAATATAACTGAGGAGGGCTGTCATGGGACATTATACAGGGGTAATGTAAGCTATATTACCACCGTATAATGCATGATAGGCCTCCTGAGTTATATTACCCCTGTATAATAATGTACCCTGATACCCCTTAGTTATATGACCCCCTGTATAATGAACCCTGATTACCCTCAGTTATATAACTGAGGGGTATCAGGGGACATTATGGGTAATATTATAACTAAGGGGTATCAGTGGACATTATACAAGGGTAATATAACTGAGGAGGACTCAGTGTTATCAGGGGACCTTATACAGAGGTCCTTAGTTATATTACCCCTGTATAATGTACCCTGATACCCCTCAGTTATATTACCCCTGTGTAATGTACCCTGATATCCCTTAGTTATATAATATAACTACGGGGTATCAGGGTGCATTATACAGGGGTAACATAACTGAGGAGTTCTATCCTATCAGGGACGTAATACAGGGTTAATGTAAGCTATATTACCCCTTTATAATGTTTGATAGCCCTCCTCAGTTATATTACACCCAATGTACCTGATACCCCTTAATTATATTACCCCGGCGTCAGGGGTGTAGCTGCAGGGGAAGCGGCTGCTTTAGTATTTTTCAGTAGTATGATTAGCTGGTGAAAATTATCAGTGCCCCCCCATTTTTGACTGTGTATCTTCTGTGCCCCCCCCTATATATTGATCCTAGAGTCGCCACTGCGTATCCTGGCCCACTGCATAAGTGGCGTCAGCGTTACCCCATACCCTGCTCTATTGCACACACACCAGCTATCCACAACTCAAACTGAAGCTATAAACCGCATAGCATAGTGGGAGAAACAGCAATAAATAGAGAAGGTTAAATGACCATAATAGTCACACCCGGGGAGAGAAGGTGCGGCAAGCACCAGAAACAACACAGAAAACGTGTCAGATCAAACCACGTGTTGCCAGTCTCACCGATCTCCTGCCATCTGTCGCGGGAACGTCCGCACACAGATCAAATATAAAAAATTCTAATCACCCCCCTTTTCCAATTTGACATATTAAAATAAACATAACAAAAATAAACACCAAAGGTATTGCGTACTGCGTCCAAAAACTTCTCAACTATTAATATATAAAAATATTTTCCTATCACACGTGATTCGCCATTTTTGGTCACTTTATCCTCCAAAAAAATTGAATAATAGTGATAAAAAAAAGCCCTCTTACAGCTCTGCAGACGGAAATATAAAAAAATGATGACTGAATATGGTGATGCAAAGAACATTTTTTTTTTTTTCAAAGGTATTGATTTTTTTAAAAGCAGTAAAACAAAATAAAAACTATACATATTTGATATCGCCATAATCATATTGTCCCACACAATAAGGATGTAGTGTCATTTTTACAGCAAAGTAAACATTGTAGTATCAAAACCCAAAAAAACTTCACCCCCAAAGATTTTTTTTTCCCGTTATGCAATTAGAGACATAGCAAATTAAATGGGGCCATAAAAAAATACAACTAGCCCTGCAGAAAATGAAAAAAGGTTATGGCTCTCGGAACGTGAAAAAAAAAAACACATCTATTGACAACACAGTTTATTCATTTTCTTACCTTTCCATTACTGAATGTCCACTGGACAGAACTGGTGTTAATATGAAGTGCTCCTCTGTAAGAGGCTGTGCTGGTAAATCTTCCCACTTTAACCTGTTTGATGGAACCTCCCAGGTCCATTTGCCAGTTGACAATATCATATGATGGAGGGGGGTCTCCATTCTCATCAAAAAACAAATCCTTTCCACTGCTTAACTTTATTCGGGCCTTCTTCATGTAATGGAGAACCTATGATGAGAATTTGGTAGACTATGAAAATAGTCCAATGTAATTTTTATATTGATACTGTGGGTATTCTCTCTGGTAGACAGGGTAAGCGGACGCAGTACAGAGGCAAAAAACAGTTTGTAAAGCAAAACTTCTGTGTTTATTCACACATAAGGTATAGCACAAAACACAAGTCACTTTGCAGTCTTGGTGTTTGTTCACACACACAAAAAGTTCATAAAGCAACAAAGTCACCTTATCTCCTGGGTTTTAGTTCACATCCTGCTGGTTTTTCTGCCTCGTCAAGTCCATAAGCAGGCTTTAGGAGGCCTGTTTCCCCTACAACCGGGTCTCAGCCCTCCAACTCGGCACAAGCCTCAGATCCCAACACAGAGATCCCCTCTACTGATCCCAGCTGTCTTTTAAAGACAGCTAGGTGTTGTCAAAACCGTGGACCGGCACCTGAGATACAGTCCGGTGTTTGACCCCACCTGGCCACTAATCAATCCAGCAGCACACACTGGGAGGAAGATACCTGTTTTCCCAGACAATACCCTTCACTGTGTCACATACCCCCCATTTGTTCAACCCTGAGGGGGTGAACACATGCCAAACAGTGCACCCGGGACAGGGCATCCGCATTTCCCTGCAACCAAGCTGCCTTGTGTTCTACTGTGGTTTTAGCCGGACTTTCGCCTGAGACTCAGTGACAATGTAATGCCGAATTGTTGAAGTGCGCCCAAGGAGGTTCAAGAACACATCCTTGTTCCGACTAACAAACTCCCTGGCCTCCTGAGCCTGTTTAGAAGATAGACTGTCAGCAATTTTTACTGTGGCAAACGCTTCCCTTGCATCAGACAGAGGGGCTGGAGCCTCCTCCCCTACAAAAACCGGCCGCGGTTTTCCTATCTTTCCAAGGTTTGAGTAAATTCACATGGTAAACCTGCTCCATCTTTCTCCGCCCTGGCTGGTGTACCTTGTAGTTTACATCTCCAATTTTCTCTAGTACCTCGTAGGGCCGCTTCCACCTAGCGCAGAACTTACTGTCCACAGTCGGCCCACAAACCAAAACTGGATCTCCCCGGGTAAAGTTATGGACCCCAGATGTTTGATTATAGGTCCGACTCTGGGCTTGCTGAGCTATCTTCCTATGCTATCGCTACCTATTCTATTCCGTAGGGTTGTCTCCTATGTTATGCGAGCGGGTGTGGACCGACTGCGCCACTGACTGGGTACACTCCAGAGGGGCGTAACTAAGCAGCTACCTTGTATTCACTAGAGCCCCTGATGGTGGGGATAGGCTTGGGCCATAGGGTAGCTGCAAGGTGCCACTCCAGAGTATTCCCCAAGTCAGTGGCAGCTGACCAGGTGGTCAAAGTGCTCGGTGCAAGCACCAAGGGGACTTACGAGGCCTGGAGGTACGGGTCAGGACAGGCGGCAATCAAGCAAAGTCAGCAAACAGGATCCGAGGTTAGGGGCAGGCGGCAAAAAGGCAAAGTCCATAAACGAAGTCCGAGGTCAGAGGCAGGAGGCATAAAGCAAAGTCCAGAAGTACAATAGCAGGATTCGGTACACAGGGAGGCAGACAAGATAAACACCTTTGCACAGGAACTAGACAGGCTAGACACTGTAGTAGAAAGTGCCTTTAAATAACTGCTGCAATCCGACCATCGGCTACTAGACAGAGGGCGTGTGTGTGTTGCCACATAGTAAAGAGAGATACACCCACGCAAGCTTCAGCACCAGTGCAAGTCTCCAGCAGCAAGGAAACACTGGTATGGATCACATGTAGCAGAGTTAAGTTAGCTGCTGCCCGTGTTTGTCAGCTGGGCGGCAGGAGGGAAAAGAGGGAGCCCGGCGCCCGTGCCTGCGGATAGGGGCAGCGATGCCAACACGGGCCATTAGGCTAACATCCCGCTCATCCACCGGACCTACCGTGGGCCCCTCTGCCTTGGGTTTCCTATGTTCTAACAACTTAACTGGGCTAAGCCTCGATACTGGAGCTTTTCCTATCTCTCAGTGATCAGTATGTAAAACGGCCGGGCACAGGGCTGGGAACAATGGAAAGTCTCTTCCTAATATCAAGTCATAGAGCAAGCTCATGGTTACGGCCACCTCATGGATCCACCTGCTGGCACACGTGCTTAGGGACATCAGAGCAGTGGGGTACTCTTTTAAATCTCCATGTACGCTGAGCACCCCGACTTTCCGGTTTGTAAACTCAGTGGGTTGTACCAGGGAAACTCTCACAAGGGTCACCCGACTCCCTGAGTTCAGCAGAGCCACCACGAGAGTGACTCCCACATCCACCTGACACAAAGGTTTATTATTGAGAGTTTCTGGAGTGTCTGACGGACCGACCTTTCTGGCATACCATGACTGTTGATACCCAAAGTTTACGTCCATTGGCTCGACCAGGTGGGGACAGTACATGGCTGGGCTCATGACACTTCTTTAGACAAACTTTGTAGCCACCTGCTTCTGTTTAGCTGTGGATAGGGTGTCCACCATTTACTACAGGCAGCCTTTATGCCCCTTCCCCAACATCTGGTGTATTTCTTCTGAATCTTCTACCCTCCAGCGGCACAGTGCCTGACGAAGGCTGAATTATCGTCCGAAAACATTTGCACAAGGAAAGACGCATTTCACGTTTTTCTGAATAAACATTGCAATCAATTTACACAATCTTCGGGGCTGTGATTTGTATTACGTATGGGCTCATTACACCACCAGCAGATTATCGGGTTCCGATTCCCAAAGGGCACATCCCGTACAGTCTTTATCAGCTCAGGCCACTGGGTCTGGGGTGGGGATTTTCTGGATTTTGTTACATCCTTTCCCAGAGTTCCCCCATGGAGATCCTCAGTAGCCCCATACCGTTCAACCAGGTCCACCATCTCCAGGGCACTAGTAGGAGACGTCTGGCCAACCCAGCGCTGGAGGGGTAGTGGCAATGCCCTCCAGAATTTTTCAGCTACAATACGGACCAGCATAGCAGTGGGACTCAGTACGTCAGGCGGTAGCCATTTTAGCAAGAGATAGAGCAAATTATAATACTGGGGTCTCGCTGCCTCAGCCGGGTTAAACTCCCACTGATGCACCCGCTGAGCCCGGACCAACACATTCACCCCCAGTCTCGCCAGGATCTCACCCTTGACCTTATAGTAGTCTGCCGCTTGCTCATCCGGTAAATCAAAGTAAACCTGTTGGGATCCTGGTGCCAGGAACGGAGCGATGACCTCAGCCCACTGGTCTCGGGGTAGACTCACCACCTTCTTGAACACCGCCAGGTAGGTTTCGATGTCATCCGTCGGTGCCACATTAGGGATCGCCGTGCGGATCGCTTTCCGGGCATCGTGGACTCCATGAGATACTCCTGTCTTCTCTAAGGCCATCACGTGTTGCTGCAGCCGATGGTTCGTTTCTTGCTGTCACTGATTAGCTTCTAGCAGTTGTCTGTTAGTCTCCTGCTGCTGCTCCATGGCTTGTTGTTGCCTTGGGTTGACCTGCACCAGCTGCTTCATCATCTCCTCATTCTTGTCCCGTGATGCTGGTTGCAACTTAGCAGGCTTAATCCAGGACATACAACAGAGCACGAAAAAAATGCTGCAAATATATTTTAAGCTTTATGCCAGCCTCACTGTGATTGCCCACATCCGTCACCAATTCTGGGTATTCTCTCTGGTAGGCAGGGTAAGCGGACGCAGTACAGAGGCAAAAACCGGTGTGTAAAGCAAAACTTCAGTGTTTATTCACACATAAGGTATAGCACAAAACACAAGTCACTTTGCGGTCTTGGTGTTTGTTCACACACACGAAAAGTTCATGAAGCAGGAAATTCACCTTATCTCCTGGGTGTTAGTTCACACCCTGCTGGCAGTTCTGCCTCGTCAAGTCCATAAGCAGGCTTTAGGAAGCTACACCCCTACACCCTTGTCTCAGCCCTCCAACTCGGCACAAGCCTCAGATCCCAACACAGAGATCCCCTGCTGATCCCAGCTGTCTTTTAAAGGCAGCTAAGGGTTGCCAAACCCCCGGACCTGAGATCCAGTCCAGTGTTTGACCCCACCTGGCCGTCAATCAGTCCAGCAGCACACACTGGGAGAAAAATACCTGTTTTCCCAGACAATACCCTTCACTGTGTCACAATACTTAGCATACACTCACCTAAAGAATTATTAGGAACACCTGTTCTATTTCTCATTAATGCAATTATCTAGTCAACCAATCACATGGCAGTTTCTTCAATGCATTTAGGGGGGTGGTCCTGGTCAAGACAATCTCCTGAACTCCAAACTGAATGTCAGAATGGGAAAGAAAGGTGATTTAAGCAATTTTTAGCATGGCATGGTTGTTGGTGCCAGACGGGCCGGTCTGAGTATTTCACAATCTGCTCAGTTACTGGGATTTTCACGCACAACCATTTCTAGGGTTTACAAAGAATGGTGTGAAAAGGGAAAAACATCCAGTATGCGGCAGTCCTGTGGGCAAAAATGTCTTGTGGATGCTAGAGGTCAGAGGAGAATGGGCCGACTGATTTAAGCTGATAGAAGAGCAACATTGACTGAAATAACCACTCGTTACAACCGAGGTATGCAGCAAAGCATTTGTGAAGCCACAACACGCACAACCTTGAGGTGGATGGGCTACAACAGCAGAAGACCCCACCGGGTACCACTCATCTCCACTACAAATAGGAAAAAGAGGCTACAATTTGTACGAGCTCCCCAAAATTGGACTGTTGAAGACTGGAAAAATGTTGCCTGGTCTGATGAGTCTCGATTTCTGTTGAGACATTCAAATGGTAGAGTCCAAATTTGGCGTAAACAGAATGAGAACATGTATCCATCCTCTGATGGCTACTTCCAGCAGGATAATGCACCATGTCACAAATCTCGAATCATTTCAAATTGGTTTCTTGAACATGACAATGAGTTCACTGTACTAAAATGGCCCCACAGTCACCAGATCTCAACCCAATAGAGCATCTTTGGGATGTGGTGGAACGGGAGCTTCGTGCCCTGGATGTGCATCCCTCAAATCTCCATCAACTGCAAGATGCTATCCTATCAATATGGGCCAACATTTCTAAAGAATGCTATCAGCACCTTGTTGAATCAATGCCACGTAGAATTAAGGCAGTTCTGAAGGCAAAAGGGGGTCCAACAACATATTAGTATGGTGTTCCTAATAATTCTTTAGGTGAGTGTATGTCTTCAATATCAGATTGACTCCTGGCAATCCCACTGATTTGCTGTTCCGCAGTAGCTCTGGCACTGGAACTACATATCTCTGACCACTCTGTAGTGGATGGAGCTGGTTACTACAGCGCTGCTCCAATTTACTTGATGTATACTTTTTCCATCGATTTTGGACATCAGAGCTCCTGCAGAACAGAGTGGAACAGAGGTGCGGGGTGTCAGACCCCCACCGATTGGATATAGAGCTATTTTAAGAATAGGCTATCATTATTAAAGTCCTGAAGAACCCATTTATGTCCATAAACTATAAATGTACACCATACTATATGTTGTAGTCACATGTGGGGATTTTGATGCAATTTTTAGAACATTTTTGGAATTTAAAAATGATTTAAAACTCATTCAAAATTCTGAAGCTGACAAAGGTCATGCATACTTTTATACGATCAGGTTTTGGTGTGACTGAGAGTATGTAGGTCTTGCCATGGTTTTACAGTTAGAAATCAACATAAAATGGTGGCAGAAAATTCATAATTTGTGACAGTGCTGTCATGGTGCCACTCTCTGACACACCATTACCATCAAATAGACCATATTCCCTTGCATAGAGAAACATGCACTGTGAAAATGGCCTGAAATCAGCATATGTTACTTGAAAATGTTGCCTTAGAATTTATGTAGCTAAAAGACTCGGTAATAATCCAGGTGTTAAATGTTAGATCACTGCTCCCTATAGTTGAATAAAAGACAGTGCATGACCACTGATTAATTTCCTCCTCAATGTGACGCACTGAGGAGGAACAGTGGACAAGGCCAAGGTGCCAAGTTCTCTAGAAATCATTACCGATTCTGTGAGAAAGGTTAGGAATAAAAATAGGCTGGTATATTAGTTATAGGCATTTCTATAGTTTTGTTATCTCAAGTGCAGATTTCTTACTTGCCATGGCTTAATGTTCAAAATATCTGAGCAGCTTCCATTTAGAAAAGGACCTTCTCCCACTCTACATAAATTCAGGTCATGCATAGCTTTAGCAATTACATGGATAGCATTGTAGAGGTTATATGGCATTCCGAAGTTGGACATATCATTCAGGATTATCTGAAAGTTCTTCAATCTGTCATCCAATGTGCAATTCCTGTTTGGCCTTTCATAGGTAAAGGTCATATTTTTGACATCCAGAAATGTACAACCAATATTATCCTCCCAAAACATCCTATCCCAGTGCTCTTCTAACACTGTGGAGATATTTAAATTCTCAATATAGTCCTGGAACCCTAGGATGTGTTCAACATAAAAATCAAAACCCAAGGTTCCTGTAAGAAGCTTGGAATAATTTTCAAAAACTAGCAAGCTGGATGTTGACCAGCCGTCACTGGCCACCCATAGCTTCCCGGTTATATTATGGCGTAGACATTCCTCAAACAGTAGAATGACGTCCGCTTCAGATGCAAATATAATTATCGTCTTGGCTCTGGACTTTTTGATGGCTTGGATGATGCGTGGAATGTTATGATCTGGACGACTGCTCTGGATATACTCCAAAAATTCCACACAAGCTCCAGATTTGATGAATTCTTGTCTAACTCCCTGTATGCCCTGGTATCCATAATCATTAGAATCAGCGATCATTCCCACCCAGGTCCATTGGAAATGTAATAGCAGCTGAGCCAGCCCTACGGATTGGAAAGCATCACTTGGAGCAGTACGAAGAAAGGATGGGAAGCGAGTCTTGTCACTTAGATGAGAGCTGGTCGAATCATGGCTGATCTACAATGTGAAAATGTTATTTAAAAAATATTGCAAATGTATAAATATTTTTATTTAATTATACAATTTCAATTCTATTGCTTAGATTTTTCAAATGAACACCTCAGTGATGATTAGTGTTGAATGACTCGAAGTCAAACAAATTGAATTCAATCCGAATTTCAGGAGAAATTCGATTCGCCACAAAGCCGACTTTCCTATTGCTTCGTGGTAATTAATAAATTTTTCCTGAAATGTCAGTAAAAAAATAAAAATAAAACTTACCTCATCCATTTGCTCTTTTCGGCCATCTTGATTGAAGAACCCCCCCGAAAAATCTTGCACGCAATGACACGTGACGTCACCATGTCAGTGCGCTGTTTGGGTGCAGTGACGTCATCAGTGATCAGTTATCACGTCATCACATCACCGTGTAAGATTTTGTGCGGTTTCTTCAATCAGGATGGCTGTGACAGCCTCTCCGCTGGCAAATAGATAAGGTGAGATTTTATTTTTTTTAACCCTGATTAACCCATGAAAGGCCTCAATTATAATGTCAGATGCCATGATCCACGATGAGTGCGGCATCTGAGGGTTTCAATAACAATCATTGCTTTTCTCAGCCTGTGGGAAGGTCAGCTTACATCTCTGTTCCTCTCTGTTTCTTGTGTAAGATGCAATGCAACGTGAACAGGATTGTCACTCTATCCCTCTCTAATACAAGGTTTGAAGAAAAAAAAAAACATCTATTTTAAAGGGTATGGACACCCATTTTATTAATACATTTTACTCATTTTGGGTAAAAAAAAATAATTTTCAATTGTTTTTTCTTAAATGTTTTAAGCAGTTTTTGTGATACATGGTATCACGGATGCTCCGCGAGAATATTGAACCATCCTCACCATATTATGAATTTACTATCCCTTACCGATTAATGGGCCTATTAAACAGTCCTTATTTCCATAGGGCCCCCAGAGCTTACAATCTGATTACTCAGAGCGTCTCCTTCTATGTACCCAGAGAACAAAAGGGTCCTTTTGTTCAAGTCAGTCAATAGAGGCCAGAATGCTTCAGACTGTCTGTCACAGCTAAAACTGGAAATGGACCGAATGCTAACTTTATTACGGCGTCCTCTACAATTAACTGATCAGACAGTGGCTATTTGTCTGCATCCCTGGTAAATAAGAAGTCAGTTTCCTGAAAAGGAAGTTACCTGGGTGAAACTATAGACAGTCAGGCACCGCGATCTGAGATATGATTTTTACCCTTTTTAAGAGAGACCATGCATCTTACGGACATAAAAATTACGTCATCTTGTCCCTCAGAATTCACTGGACATTTACATATGACAAACATAACTCTAGTAGATGCCCCCATGGGCGTCCGCAGTAGGGGGCAAGGGGGGGAAAGCGCCCCCCCCTGGAATCGCCCCCCCCTTTGGAAAGATTGTCCCCCCGAGCTGCTCAGAAGTGGGGGGGGGGGGCGGCGGGGTACAGGGAGATGAACGCTTCTATTGTGGAAGCGTTCATCTCCATAGTCATCTGTATCGCCGTCCTCAGGACAGCGATACAGATGACTGTGCTGAGGCAGCGGAGGGAGAGGCGTGTCCCTTTCCCTTCCTCTGATAGGCTGCCGGCCTAGTGCCTGCAGCCTATCAGAGGCCGATGCAGGCGGCGCGATGACGTCATCACGCCGCCTGAGCCGTACAGCGCGGGACACAGGCCGGAAGAGGCCGGAAGAGGCCTGCATCGCAACGCTGCAAAGGAGGTAAGTATAAGTGTTTATTTTTTTTTATGTACAATACTGGTGGCTACTGACACATAATGGGGGCCTCTGGCTACTGGCATATAATGGGGGTCTCTGGCTACTGGCACATAATGGGGGGCTCTGGCTACTGGCACATAATGGGGAGCTCTGGCTACTGGCACATAATGGGGGTTTCTGGCTACTGGCACATAATGGGGGGCTCTGGCTACTGGCACATAATGGGGGGCTCAGGCTACTGGCACATAATGGGGGGCTCTGGCTACTGGCACATAATGGGGGCTCTGGATACTGGCACATAATGGGGGGCTCTGGCTACTGGCACATAATGGGGGGCTCTGGCTACTGGCACATGATGGGGGGCTCTGGCTACTGGCACATAATGGGGGGCTGTCATTACTGGCACATAATGGGGGGGCTGTCATTACTGGCACATGATGGGGGGCTGTTATTACTGGCACATGATGGGGGGCTGTTATTACTGGCACATGATGGGGGGGCTGTTATTACTGGCACATGATGGGGGGGCTGTTATTACTGGCACATGATGGGGGGGCTGTTATTACCGGCACATGATGGGGGGGCTGTTATTACTGGCACATGATGGGGGGGCTGTTATTACTGGCACATTATTTGGAGCACTATAGGGGCATTTACTGAGGCCACAAAGAAGGCGTGTTTTATATGGGGGGCTCTGTACAGTAGAATTTTATACTGGGACACATTATGGTGGGTACTATAAGGAAGGGGGGAGAGGAGTACTATAGGGTCATCTATGGGGGGCACTAAAAAGGGGTATGTTATACTTGCAAATTATGGGGGACACTGTAGGCATCTACTGGGGCATTTTATACTGGTACATTATGGGGGGCACTAGGAGGACGGGGGGAGAGGAGCACTATGGAGGCATTTACTGGGGGCACTATATAGGGGTATTTTATACTGGCACATTATGGGGGCACTATGGGGACATTAGCTCAACTGGGGGCATTACAAGGGGGTATTTTTATGGTATATTTATGGTGGGCTTTATTACTCCCACATGGTATGACCCCCTAGTAGCAGCACCATCCTCTCCCTGCTCTGCTATTCCTCTGCCCCTTCTCCAAATCCTTATTATGAAATCTTTCTCATTAGGATAAAACACAACATCAGCTCCGCCGAGCCCCCCAGCCAAGTGTTGAAGTGGTGTCCGAGATCCCCAAGGGCCAAGCCAAGTAATTGTAAGTTTTCATGTGAAATATGTTTATGTTATACACATATAGCCTACACTGTGCACACAATATACAGTATACCTCTACACTGTGCACACAATATACAGTATACCTCTACACTGTGTAGTCTGTTCTATAAGCACCATTGTTTTGTGGCGGCGGACAGAAAATAATCTGGAAGTGCCCCTCCCGAGACCAGGCTCTGGATCCACCACTGCACAGCTCATGCGTTATTATACTTTGTGATAATGAATATGCCCCTCCCCTTCATTACATTCTCAGAAACAAGCAGAGCATGGATGTCAATAAAATTATGCCCCCCCCTGGAAAAATTTCTGCGGACGCCCATGGATGCCCCGGTAAAGTTATGGCGTTACCCCATCATAAAACAGGTTATAATAGTCATATTTGATATCCCTGAACTCCATATTTTGTGGGGAATGTGAATCTGTGCTCGTTACTTATGTACAGCGGAGACATCCCGAGATATGGCACATACCCTATTTCAGAACTGGCATTCATCTCAGAAATACAGACGGACTCTCAATTCCCCGCCTTGATTCTGAGATCCTTATAACAAGGGCCTAGAATCTGCTAAAGAAGTTCTCCACTTTTAACAACACCTGAAGAGGGCCTCAGCCAGAGAACCCGTGGGCTGTAGGCATATTTGGATTATTACACTCTGGACAAAGGTTTCTTGGACTTTATCCCTGCAACGGACTATTTCACCAACGGACATCTTTTCTGCGGAAAATAAGTATTTTCTTTCTTTTCTCCCTTTTTGTTTATTGGTCTATACTTTCCTTAATCATTGCACATATTGAGAAGTTGTATTGTATATATATAATAAATGACCTCCAAGTCATTTCTCTAGCCATATGCCTGCTTTCAAACACTGCAAAAACTTACCCTAGCCTCTCCGAAGAGAAAGCTACTCGGCTCTGTTATCCAGATAGTGGGTTCCTTGCTCCCATAAATTGCAAGGTGGTGGCAGTTAAACTACCCTGTGTGGGGTTCCGGTCCGGTCGCTCACACGCTAACTTGTGGTCAATCTGCGGTCCAATCCCCGCGCTTTCAGCCTATCGACTGTACGGACTCAAGTTAGACTGTCGGTGTGCTGAAATTGGTTGGGAGGCCTGTTGCGAATTGACCACTAAGGGCGCTGTGACGGTTTTGTGACGTATTGTGGCCGCGGCGGTGGCAGTTCATCACACATGGGGTTAAAGATTAGTCTATTTGGAGACTGTCTCTCCTGAGTTCCATCAGCTGACGGCTCAGGTGAATCTGTGACCTTATAAACACTCAATTAAACCGTATTCTTATCAGTAGTGATCAGCGCATAGGCCATATTCAAATTTGCAATATTTAGCTAATTTTTTGCTGACTATTCACCATAAATTCCTGATTGCAAAAATTGTCAATGTAATATGTGCATATTGCACGTGCAATATCATTACCTATAACAAACAATTACACAAAGGCTGCATGCCAAAAGCCAGGTGTGTGCAAGCCAACAACCTATCCATGAAATAGGTACAGTCAGCATACCTTACAATGGTAGCCTTGTTCACTATGAGACATATAAGAACAGGAGAAAGCCAGTAAGCCTCAAAGTTGCTTGATTTCAGTTGGATGGCTTGGGGGACCTGCGCACCTAGATCATTATCATTAGGGTGACAAAAAAAAATAAAAAAAATTGGGATGCCAGCTAACTCTTCTCTCACTGCTTATGAGGGTTGCATAAAAAATTTCAGTTTTCTAATTGTCCTAACATTATATTCAATAACCTTTCTATACTGTTTTGTCATGTAAACTTATTTGCATAAACTTGGGGATATGGGAAAGACATGCACAAGGCTGCTATTGTAAAGCATGCTTACTGTACCTGTCCCATGGATAGGTTGTTGGCTTGCACATACCCAGCTTTTGGCATACAGTTTTGTGTGATTATCTGCTATATGTAATAATTTATTTTAAAAATAAAATAATATAGCATCTATAAAAATAAATTATTAATCATAGGTAAGAAAATATATATTATAAAAGTCTATTAATGATAGGTAAAATAATAACTATAAAGAAAAAAAGGTATGGATGATATATAGCATAATAATAAGGATTAAGAGAAGCTATATACAATAACTGAGAAAAGATTATAGGTTTATCTAGTGATAAAAAAAATCTAGAATATTCGCTATTCGCTATTACGAAGATATATCACTATTGTAGATTTTCGCGAATTCTCGAAGTACCGATAAAAATTTGCAATTAGAGTATTCACACTCAACACTACTTATCAGTTTGATAAGAGTTTATCTATAATGAGTGTTTATGAGGTCAGGCAATCAAAGATCGGGCTTTACATGAGCTGTCAGCTGACAGTCTGCAAATAAAATAATATTTAACCTAATGCATCACAAAAACTGATGAAAATTTAAAAAAAGATTTAAACAATTTAGAAAACTATTGAAATGCTTTTTAGCCCAAAATTTGCAGAAATGAAAAAAAAAATTGCCCTGAAGGTGTCCATAGCCTAGATTGTAACTGGGCGACTACAAATTTAGGATCTGCAGGTTAGGTAAAACACATTTAACAATTGTTTTACTAAACTTGACAAATGGATGAACTGGGGTTCCTTGGCCATCAAAGAAGGATTTTGCTTAGTGCAAAGGGTATAAGTAGATTGAGGATTCATTCATTCCTGATCTTAGTGTGTCAAAGGACATCATTAGCTTATAAACACAAGCTGATGGTGACCTTTTAATGGTCACCTGCCTGGGAGTACAAGCTGATTACAAACTTTGACACACTCAGATCAGGAATGAATGTGTCTCCTAGAACCAAGACCTTCTACATCTCTTAGGAATTCACCTATTAGACCACCTGGGTTCTTGAAATTCATTGAATGGATATAGATGGACAATAACATTTCTACACTTATCTGTAACTGCTTGGACAATTTACTGCTACAACCGTCTTTACTCCTCTACTTCTATTAATCTGCTGTACCGGACATCACATCTCATCCACCGCACTAATCCTATATATGTGAATCTTTAAATACTGTGTAATAACATGCAATAGTAGTAGTAGTCTTGTAATTTTGTCATCACCTTTTCATTTAGCCATCAAAAGGTACCCACCACTAAGGAATCGCATTTTTACATATTTTGATACTCTCGGACACTCTGAACACAGGACTAAATTTTTCCCAAGGATTTATGTGTCATGTTGCAAGATCTAAATAATCGGCTCCAGAGATGTGGGGTCATCACAAGTGGCTTAACTAGAAATGACTAGGTCCCACAGCAACTATTTGCACAGGATCCCCTTCTCCCTAGCAACTTCTTCACAACCATCTCCTTCTAGGCTAATAAAGATTGCTCTCTCAGGAAGCCGCTCCATCCGTTTCTTAAATACATATACTGTGCATACACTGATGAGCAAATGGGTAACAATGGTTTGAACTTTTGATTTTCAGGCTCCATATCTCACCTTGAACTACAGCTTTGAACGTGAGACTACCATCATTTTATGGACAATCATCTTGGCTATCTCATACATAAATTGGACTTGCAACTATTTGGCATATGATTAGTTCTGCACATTCTCCTCATGTAACTGCATTGTTACTGCTTTGCTCCTAAAATTAAAAATTTAAATTTTAATTATTTTGCTAGTAATTTATAAATCCACCTTTGGCTTTCAACACTGCCTGAATCCTTCTGGGCAGGCTCTCTGTCACAGTCGTTACCTCTGGCTGTGACCTTCCGTCCTTGCTCGTTCGGCGCTCCTCGCTGAAGTTTCGTTTCTGTGTTATTTGTGGTTCTGTATGGGTTAACTCCCCTGTGTTCCTATTAGGAGTTAATCCTCTGTCTGCTCCATGGGTGTGGCCTCTCTGCTGCACCCATGGAACCTGTATATAAGGCTGAGGTTTCCTCAGTTCTGTGTCAGCTCTCCTGGTGTGTGTTGTCTTGTCCTGCTCCTGTTTGTACTCACTCTCCCATGCTGCTGACCCATGGGATCCGTGTCTGTCTGTCTGTCTGTGCTCTGTGGGTTTCCTACTTGTTCATTCCCTTTGATGTCCTCTTTCCTGTGTTTCTGTTATATGTTCTGTCAGTTATGTTTTAGTTACCTTGTGTGTATTCATGTCTCTGTTCAGCAAGCCCTTGCTGCACCTGTCTTTGCAGCAGAGTGCAATGCGCAAGGCCATGCAGTTTACTACTGGTGGAGCAAGTCCTTCTCTGCTCATTGTCACTCCTGTTTCCTTGCTATGTATTTATGCTTGTGTTATTAGTTGCCCTGTTTTGTATTTGCCTGTCTGTTATGTTTGCCTATGTGCCGTCAGGACCTTCTGGTACCTGTTGTCCATTCGTTCTTGCTGTCACTGTCTAGTTCACGCTCCAGAGTGGACCCCGGCAACTCCCTGCGGCAAAGCCTAACCCTACCTTCTGGGGCCCTAGTGAATACCAGGAGTTGCTTAGTCATGCTCCTCTGGAGTATTACTAGACAGTGGCGCAGTGGGGGTTTTCTCCCACTTTGCTGACGGTACATAGAGCTCATGTTTTGTCTGTGCTGCCTTCCCTGGTTTTTGTTTGTGCAATAAACTCTTGTGTGTCTGTACCTGATTTCCGTTTGTTTATTGCTTGATGACGCGGTGGTCTCTCCTGGGACCTCCAACTCGTGACAGAATGAACAAGTGAACTTTCACAGAGTTTTTTTTTTTTTGTTCTGTTTTCTGCTTATCTGTGGTGTGCGTGCATTCTGTATTTCCCTCTTTATGCTGCCTTTAGGTATTGGATCTGGTTGTCTTGGTGTACTGGCTGCGGTGTTTTCCGTGTATGCTGGTTGCCAGGGGCGATGTCCGGTGTAGCCTTCTAGCTTGCAGTTCTGCCTACGGCCGTGTTTTCCTTTATCGGCGCAGGTATCTGCTTCGGGTCCTGGTCTCCGGAAGGGGGTGTCAGCATGTCTGACCAATCAGTTCTTGGCAGACATGCCATTCTCCGGAGGGAGAGTGGAGGGGGAGGTGTTAGCACACTGCAGTTCACCATGACTTTTGTGGCCGTGTAGGCTGGCTGCATTCCTCTTGGCGTACTGGCTGCGTTTACCGTGTAGGCTGGTTGCTAAGGGCTGCGTGCTGGCTGCGGTCGTCTTATGTGTTCTGCTTGTGTACCTCTGTACCCCTTTGATTCCGATTTTCTTTGTATTCCAGTCTGGTTCCTGTTCCTGGTCCCTATCCTCCGGAAGGGGGTGTCTGCATGTCTGGCCAATCAGTTCTTGGCAGACATGTCATTCTCCGGAGGGAGAGTGGAGGGGGAGGTAACTTCTTGGTGCGGTTCACTTGACGTGTATGCCGTGTTGGCTGGCTATCTTCCCCTGGCGTACTGGCTGCGGACCCTCCGTGTAGGCTGGTTTTCATGGGGTTGGGCTGGTTGCGGTCGTCGTGTGTGTTCCTGCCCTTGTACCTCGTCACCCCTTTGATTTCTGTCCCCTTGCCTGGTTCTGTTTGGTTTGTTGCCCCACTTCCTCCCCTTTTCTGTTTGGGGAGGAGAGGGGGGGAGGCTTTGAGGGGTGGGAGTGTCACAGTCGTTACCTTTGGCTGTGACCTTCTGTCTATGCTCTCGCTGCAGCTCCGTTCCTGTGTGTCATTTGTGGTTCTTTATGGGTTAACTCCCCTGTGTGCCTATTAGGAGTTAATCCTCTGTCTGCTCCATGGGTGTGGCCTCTCTGCTGCACCCATGGAACCTGTATATAAGGCTGAGGTTTCCTCAGTTCTGTGTCAGCTCTCCTGGTGTGTGTTGTCTTGTCCTGCTCCTGTTTGTACTCACTCTCCCATGCTGCTGACCCATGGGATCCGTGTCTGTCTGTCTGTGCTCTGTGGGTTTCCTACTTGTTCATTCCGTCCTCTTTGATGTCCTCTTTCCTGTGTTTCTGTTATCTGTTCTGTCAGTTATGTTTTAGTTACCTTGTGTGTATTCATGTCTCTGTTCAGCAAGCCCTTGCTGCACCTTTCTTTGCAGCAGAGTGCAATGCGCAAGGCCATGCAGTTTACTACTGGTGGAGCAAGTCCTTCTCTGCTCATTGTCACTCCTGTTTCCTTGCTATGTATTTCTGCTTGTGTTATTAGTTGCCCTGTTTTGTATTTGCCTGTCTGTTATGTTTGCCTATGTGCCGTCGGTACCTCCTGTTGTCCATTGGTTCTTGCTGTCACTGTCTAGTTCACGCTCCAGAATGGACCCTGGCAACTCCCTGCGGCAAAGCCTAACCCTACCTTCTGGGGCCCTAGTGAATACCAGGAGTTTCTTAGTCATGCCCCTCTGGAGTATTACTAGACAGTGGCGCAGTGGGGGTTTTCTCCCACTGTGCTGACGGTACATAGAGCTCATGTTTTGTCTGTGCTGCCTTCCCTGGTTTTTGTTTGTGCAATAAACTCTTGTGTGTCTGTACCTGATTTCCGTTTATTTATTGCTTGATGGCGCGGTGGTCTCTCCTGGGACCTCCAACTCGTGACACTTTCCATCAGATTCCCAAAATGACAAGATGACTGTTTACAAAATGATGGTAGTCTCACATTTGAAGTTGTAATGGATGGTGAGATATGGAACCTGAAAGTCAAAAGTTCTGAACATTGTTACCCTTTTGCTCGTCAGTGTATGTCATGTCACTGTATATAATTGTATAATACTGTTGAGGGGACACTGACCATAAAACTCTTCAGTGCTCCTCCTGGATGGGCCCCTTCTGAGTTCAGCCTCGTAGAAGCTGCGTATTCTGCTTCTGAGGGCACCAGAGATAATTTGGGTACCAGAGCTAGAGGGAGCACCAGGTCTCTAAAAGCACAGGTTGACCAAGCAGGCAATTGTTGGGAGCAAAGTATTTATTCCCAATAATTACCTGCTTAGAGCAAGTGAGAACTATATTTACATGCAGCTCTCCAGCTCCAGGACATCCTTTCTATGAACTTATTACCAGAACTGAACTGCAAATTCCAGATGAGGCCGTACCAACATTTTGTAAAGTGGTAATATTACATCCCTGCCCCACGAGTCCATGCCTTGTTTAATGCATGACAATATCCTGGTGGCCTTAGAAGCAGCTGATTGACATGTGGATATGCCTTTAATATTTATACAGAGACATTGTCAAATTAACTTTTTGTATGCAGCTGCACTTTGGTCACTCTATGATGGTATTTCTGGTAGCATTAACATTTCCATTATATGGTATTGCTAGTGCACTGCATAGTATTTCTGTTTAGATAATGTGGAAGTACTATATGGTACTGTGATTTGTGCAAAGCATGGCACTACACATAACCTACACTTACAGTATGTAGTCATGTATGACTGTGTTGCTGGTGCACACCACCATAAGGCATGATGCAGGGCACCATCCAACATCTGGCTAGCCCTGAAGTTAACAGTCATAAATGTATCTGGGGTCAAATATAATGAAGGCATCTTATTTTTCAAAAACATTTAAGCTCCACTTACTTGTGGATACCTGATAACGCCCAGAATGTGAGCCATGAGCATTGAGAACGTGGATGTACTGTAGCCAATGAAAGCAGCCAGTCGATTCCTCTTTTGGCACTGGTAGTTAGGTATAGCTCTGTTCTGGCCTGTTATCATCCATAAGGTGCTTTCAAGTTCCTTCTGGAGAGCTTGACAAGAATCATAGATCTGGAAGCCCAAAGTGATGTTTGGGAGAATGTCGGGATTATTGTTGATCTCCTTCATTGCATACCTTATGGTCTGTAAATGAAGATATCGTCCCAGGGGAAATCTGCAAAAATGAACATTCAGAGAACTGGAATTGCTGTAAGTAATACAGGAATTTGGCCAAAAATGTGTTGATACAAACTAAGAAGACAGGTTGGCATTAGCAGGAGGTGCTTCAAACCCACATGCAGTTGTGCATATATATAGGGGAGCAGATCCTGCATTTGTGGCCCGTTGCTAATGGCAATCCCCAGCAAAATGCATACAATGGAGGATGCCCGCAGCGAACCACAAGTACCACAATAGACATCCTACACAAGGTAACAAGTGCGGATGTAATAATTAATATAACAATATAACAAAACAATAACGAACATAGGTGCACTCTGCAGTAATACTAAATCCTCAAACTGATTTTAAAATTGAGAGATTAGTCAACATGTCCCACGGTGTAGAACATGTCTTAAGCCCGGACACCGCGACAAGGTTTCTCAAGTAGCCCGGGACCCTACACTCTCCAACCTGAGCCATATGGGCAATACCAGGAGCCAGTGGGCAAATTACAGGAGCATTGGGCCGACTCACAAACAACTCACCAGTTACCTCCAGCATGTGGCCATGCCTGCAATGGGAGGAGGGAGGAGTCTGTGAGTCCCACTCAAGACTTGCTGATATGTCCCAGGCCTCACAGGTGCACCTAAATGTGACCTGTAGATGGAAAACAGGCACATTTAAATAGGAGTTTATACACCTCCAGAAATCTATATATACAAACTAAGAAGACAGGTTGGCATTAGCAGGAGGTGCTTCAAACCCACATGCAGTTGTGCATATATATAGGGGAGCAGATCCTGCATTTGTGGCCCGTTGCTAATGGCAATCCCCAGCAAAATGCATACAATGGAGGATGCCCGCAGCGAACCACAAGTACCACAATAGACATCCTACACAAGGTAACAAGTGCGGATGTAATAATTAATATAACAATATAACAAAACAATAACGAACACAGGTGCACTCTGCAGTAATACTAAATCCTCAAACTGATTTTAAAATTGAGAGATTAGTCAACATGTCCCACGGTGTAGAACATGTCTTAAGCCCGGACACCGCGACAAGGTTTCTCAAGTAGCCCGGGACCCTACACTCTCCAACCTGAGCCATATGGGCAATACCAGGAGCCAGTGGGCAAATTACAGGAGCATTGGGCCGACTCACAAACAACTCACCAGTTACCTCCAGCATGTGGCCATGCCTGCAATGGGAGGAGGGAGGAGTCTGTGAGTCCCACTCAAGACTTGCTGATATGTCCCAGGCCTCACAGGTGCACCTTAATGTGACCTGTAGATGGAAAACAGGCACATTTAAATAGGAGTTTATACACCTCCAGAAATCTATATATACAAACTAAGAAGACAGGTTGGCATTAGCAGGAGGTGCTTCAAACCCACATGCAGTTGTGCATATATATAGGGGAGCAGATCCTGCATTTGTGGCCCGTTGCTAATGGCAATCCCCAGCAAAATGCATACAATGGAGGATGCCCGCAGCGAACCACAAGTACCACAATAGACATCCTACACAAGGTAACAAGTGCGGATGTAATAATTAATATAACAATATAACAAAACAATAACGAACACAGGTGCACTCTGCAGTAATACTAAATCCTCAAACTGATTTTAAAATTGAGAGATTAGTCAACATGTCCCACGGTGTAGAACATGTCTTAAGCCCGGACACCCGGGCTACTTGAGAAACCTTGTCGCGGTGTCCGGGCTTAAGACATGTTCTACACCGTGGGACATGTTGACTAATCTCTCAATTTTAAAATCAGTTTGAGGATTTAGTATTACTGCAGAGTGCACCTGTGTTCGTTATTGTTTTGTTACAAAAATGTGTTGACTCCCTGATTCTCTAGAAACTGCGGGAGATAGCCAAGCCCTTTACTCAACTATCTGCTGCAGTCCAGTAGACTTTGAATGGAGTGGCAGCATGTTCAAACAAGGGTCTGGGACCTGCTGTCTTTAGATTTATGTGGATCCCAAGACACATCACCTATTCTGTGGATAGCTGATACATTTCAATCATGGGCCGACACCCGACCCATCAATCTTTGCACTGAAGTGAGTGTGTGTGGCTGTGCATTACTGACACACTCCACACCAGTAGGCACATGGGCAGAGTATGATGTCCATACAGCTACTGTATCTCTCCTTCTTGATATTTTATTAAGTCACTGCGATTAAAGGAGTTAATCCCATGAATAATACACAACAATCTAGTAACATACTAACATAGTACATAAGGCCGAAAAAATACATTTGTCCATCCAGTTTGGCCTGTCATCCTGCAAGTTGATCCAAAGGAAGGCAAACAAAAAAAACCCTGTGAGGTAGAAGCCAATTTTCCCCACTTTAGGGAAATAAAAAATTCCTTCCCGACTCCAATCAGGCAATCAGAATAACTCCCTGGACCAACGACCCCTCTCTAGTAGCTACAGCCTGTAATATTATTACACTCCAGAAATACATCCAGGCCCTTCTTGAATTCCTTTATTGTACTCACCATCACCACCTCCTCAGGCAGAGAGCTCCATAGTCTCACTGCTCTTACCGTAAAGAATCCTTTTCTATGTTTGTGTACAAACCTTCTTTCCTCCAGACGCAGAGGATGTCCCCTCGTCACAATCCTGGGGAAAAATAGATGATGGGATAGATCTCTGTACTGACCCCTGATATATTTATACATATTAATTAGATCTCCCCTCAGTCGTCTTTTTTCTAAAGTTAATAACCCTAATTTTGATGATCTTTCAGGGTACTGTAGTTGCCCCATTCCAGTTATTACTTTAGTTGCCCTCCTCTGGACCCTCTCCAGCTCTGCTATGTCTGCCTTGTTCACTGGAGCCCAGAACTGTACACAGTACTCCATGTGTGGTCTGACTAATGATTTGTAAAGTGGTAGGACTATGTTCTCATCACGGGCATCTATGCCCCTTCTGATGCAACCCATTATCTTATTAGCCTTGGCAGCAGCTGCCTGACACTGGTTTTTGCAGCTTAGTTTGCTGTTTATTAAAATTCCTAGATCCTTTTCCATGTCAGTGATACCCAGTGTTTTACCATTTAGTATGTATGGGTGACTTGCATTATTCCTTCCCATGTGCATAACTTTACATTTGTCAGTGTTAAACCTCATCTGCCACTTATCTGCCCAAGCCTCCAATCTATCCAGATCCCTCTGTAGTAGTATACTGTACTCTTCAGTGTAAATTACTTTACACAGTTTAGTGTCATCTGCGAAAATTGATATTTTACTATGCAAGCCTTCTACAAGATCATTGATAAATATATTGAAGAGAATAGGGCCCAATACTGACCCCTGAGGTACCCCACTAGTGACAGTGACCCAATCTGAGTGTGTACCGTTAATAACCACCCTCTGTTTTCTAACAAAGCTAGAACCCGCTCTGTACCTCTTGTGAATCCCAAATCCTCCCCTTTCCCCATTCAATTGCTCTGCTAGATTGTTTTCAAGCTGACACCACAAGGGGCGAGTCCTTTCTCAGGAACATGTCTTTTCTGTAGCAGCTATCTCCCGTACCTATGACAGCTTCTAACAGTAGATCCTGGTGACAGTTGAAAGATAGACCTGAGCACGTGTGACCACCTCAGCAAAGTTACAAAGGTGGACAAAGAAATGAGGAAAAGAACAAACAGCAGGTGGCATTATACAGATACATTTTAGTTATTAACCACATTAAGTGATTCTATACTACATTTTTAACTACATGCACATTACAAAAGTAATTAGATCCAGGGGCTGGTCTGAAAAATCTAGAAAGTTTTTCTTGGGACAACCCCTTTAAAGGGGCAAAATTTACATTTTTTTTAACAAATAATATATATATATTTTTAAAAGATCGCCAATTTCTTACTTCCTACAGATGACTTCTGGCGGCTTCTCTTGGTACGTTATCTTATTATTTACTTTGTCCACATGTAGAGGTAATACTACTCCAACCATGATGTCTCCACTCCATAATATGCTCGTCTGGTCTGCAGCATTCAGAGTACAGCTCTGTCCAGTGGAATGTAAGGACGCTGCAAGGTAATGCTGAGCGAGGTGCCATAATATCTTGTAGAAAAACATCCCCAGCCTGTTAGAAATAAAAATAAAATATAATAAGCAAATTTATCATCAATTGCAACTCACATACTTACTCATAATAGAAAAACAAAAAATTATATTAACCCCTTCCTGAAATCCGCCGTACATGTACTTCCAGACAACCATCGTATAGTTATGAAGCTTTAATCGGGTGCAGATCAGCGGGAGGGGCCCGGCTGTGACTGACAGCTGAGCCCCTGCTGCATCCGCCGGGATCAGGATGACAGTGCATTAACCCCTCATATGCCGTGGTCAACACTGACCATGGCATGCTGTAACGGTCACGTCCACACACACACAGGGGGAAGGATAGTGACCACTACGCTCCACCCTCACCCCTGGCCCTGCCTACTTGCCTCACGAGTCCTGATGACAGGGGACAACTGGACGACAGTCCCTAACTTAGGATATGTGCAGGGAAGACAGACAAGACAAAATACGGAACATGAACGGACCGGGTCAGAACCAAGAGAGCTACGCAGTACAACGGATAAAGGAAAGAATGGTCAGGAGAAGCCGGGGTCAAATACCAGGAGAGTAGCGAAGTACAAGAGGAGTCCTAAGAGAGTAGTCAGGTGGGAGCCGAGGTCACAATACCAGGATGGATGCGCAGTACAGGAGGAGCAGGCAACGGATTGTCAGGGAACAGGATAAGGTAAGTATTCAGTAGTCCAACAAATAGCCAGGAACCTAGAAATTAACAGGCAACCTGTGGCCAGCAGGCTGCCTGTATTTATAGTGGGGAGTGAGGGTCATGTGACGTGGCCAGCGTCACATGACCGACAGACCAACCAGTCGAGCACCGAGTGATCAGCTCGGCGCTGAAGGCAGACTAGGAGCAGGGAGCCACCCAGCTAGTAAAGCCGCCATGGTAATGAGGTCAAACACAAATCCTCATTCCCAAAGCTAAGCAACAGGTCTGCGGGAAATGGGGGACCGAGTGCACCTTCGGAACCCGTGACAGTACCCCCCCCTTTACGAGGGGCCACCGGACCCAAGACTTCAGGCGATGGCTTTTCAGGGTGTTCTAAATGAAATTTACGAACAAGTCTAGGAGCATGAACCTCCCTGGAAGGTACCCAAGATCTCTCTTCAGGTCCATACCCCTTCAGTGAATCAGGTACTGCAAGGAATTACGCACCTTCCTGACATCCACTATTTTAGACACCACATACTCGACAGCATCATTAACAAGAACCGGCGGAGACAAGGCTTTTGATTGTACTACCGGTTCAAAATATTTTTTAAGCAGAGATTTATGGAACACATTATGAATGTGGAATGACTCTGGCAGCTCCAACCTAAAAGATACCGGGTTAATCACTTTACGTGATCTTATATGGTCCAATAAAACGAGGAGCGAATTTTTTAGAAGTTACCTTGAGAGATAGATTCTTGGAGGACAACCATACTTTATCCCCAACCTGAAAGTTCACCCCCCTTGAACGTCTCCTATCGGCCTTGAGTTTTTGAGAACTTTGAGCCTTTTCTAGGTTCGATTGAACCCGGGCCCAAACTGTGCACAGTTCGGAGGAGAGTTTCAGGGTTAGAGGAGGAGACGGACGACCCCGAATGAAAACGGGGATGAAAACCATGGTTACAAAAGAAAGGGGAGACCCCAGCAGAAGAAATGACACGGTTATTCAAAGCAAATTCAGCCAACGGAAGGAATTTGACCCATAATTGCTGGTCATCAGCAACATACAACCTCAAGAATTGTTCCACAGACTGATTAAGGCGTTCAGTCTGCCCATTACTCTCAGGATGGTAGGCAGAAGAAAAAGACAATGAAATTTTACATCTTTGACAGAAGGCCCTGCAGAATTTGGACACAAACTGCACAACCCTGTCAGAAACAATATTTTCCGGGATGCCATGTAAACGAACAATCTCTCTCACAAAAATAGACGCCAGGGTTTTAGCATTCGGAAGTTTAGACATGGGAATGAAATGAACCATCTTGCTAAACCTATCGACCACTACCCAAACCACAGTCTTACCCTCCGCCAGCAGTAGGTCAGTTATAAAGTCCATCGAGATATGGGACCAGGGTCTACTGGGAATGGGTAGGGGTCGTGGGTTACCAGCAGGGCAAGTCCTAGGTGTCTTAGACCTGGCACAAACCTCACAGGCTGACACGTAAGACTTGACATCCCTGGTCAGAGTGGGCGACCAATAAGATCTAGAAACCAGATCCTCAGTGCCCTCAACACCCGGATGTCCACAAAAGGCAGAATCGTGACACTCACCCAACAGCTGGAGATGAAATTGTACGGGAACAAACAACTTATCTGTTGGGGCGGATGCCGGTGCCAGATGTTGTTCAGCCTTAATGCGAGCCGAGATATCCTGGGTTAGAGCTGCTAAGAAGATGTTTGCTGGTAGGATGGATTCAGGCGGCGTCTCAGTGGGTTGAAAGGCATGGAAGCTCAGAGATAATGCGTCTGATTTAACATTTTTACTTCCCGGCCTGAACTTAATGGAGAAATCAAAACGGGTAAAAAACAGAGCCCATCGGGCTTGTCGGGGATTCAACCTCTTAGCCGACTCGAGAAACATTAGGTTTTTATGATCAGTGACAACAGTTACTCGATGCCTTGCCCCCTCCAAAAAATGCCTCCACTCCTCAAATGCCCATTTAATAGCCAGCAGCTCCCTATTCCCTATGTCGTAGTTTCTCTCCGTGGGAGAGAATTTCCTGGAGAAGAAGGCACACGGTCTCAGGTTAGTGAGGCTAGCAGGACCCTGTGAAAGAACTGCCCCTGCGCCGTCCTCGGGCGCATCTAACTCCACAATAAAGGGTCTCTCCTGATCAGGCTGGATCAGAATGGGAGCGCTACTAAATGCCTTTTTTAATGTTTCAAATGAAGAAATGGCCTTGGTAGACCAATTCTCCAAATCCGCCCCTTTCTTAGTAAGGTCGGTCAATGGCATAGCAATTACAGAAAAATTCATGATAAATTTACGATAGTAATTAGCGAAACCCAAAAACCGTTGTAAAGCCTTTAAGGATGAAGGCCTTACCCATTCCTTAATTGCTAAAACCTTACCAGGATCCATCTTAAAGGCGTAAGGAGTAAAAATGTGCCCTAGAAATAGTATCTCCTGTACACCAAAGACACATTTCTCTTGCTTAGCGGATAGCTGGTTCTCCCTCAACACCTCTAATACTTGTCTGACATGAGACACATGAGATTCGAAATCAGGAGAGAATATCAAAATGTCGTCAAGATAGACAATAATAAATTTACCTAAGAACTCTCTAAGAATATCGTTCATCAAGTTTTGGAACACAGCTGGGGCATTGCTGAGTCCAAAAGGCATCACCTGATATTCAAAGTGTCCTATCGGAGTATTGAACGCTGTCTTCCACTCGTCTCCCTCCTTGATTCGGATTAGATTGTATGCCCAGGTTGCCCCCAGAACCTGGTTAAATAAATCCGGAATCAATGGGAGAGAGTATCTATTTTGGACAGTGATCTTATTTAATCTCCGGTAATCAATACAAGGCCTAAGACCACCATCCTTCTTTTTAACAAAGAAAAACCCTGCTCCCATAGGAGAGACTGAAGGTCTAATATGCCCTTTAACAAGGCTCTCCTTAATATAATCTTCCATAGCCTTGCGTTCGGGCCCTGAAAGATTATAAATTCACCCTTTAGGAAATTTGTCACCCTCTATTAGCTCTATGGCGCAATCATAAGGTCTATGGGGGGGTAGAACCTCTGTAATAGGGGATGAGAATACATCAGAATATTCTTTAATAACTGAAGGTAATGTATTAGACCTTACTGAAACCCCAGCCTGGACCACTGACAAGCATGAGTCACACTTAGGTCCCCATTTCACCAACTCTCCTTTGAACCAATCAATTGTGGGGTTATGTAAACGGAGCCAAGGCAACCCTAGTACTACCTCAACCGGTAGGTTCTCCAAGACTAAAAGAGAACATCTCTCAGAGTGGCACACACCCAAGGTCAGATAAATTTCAGAGGTACATGACCTCACCGTACCAACAATCAGGGGAGTAGCATCAATAGCCATGACATGGATAGGTGTAGGTAAAGCAAACATTGGAATACCCAATTTACTAGCAAATTCTAAGTCAATAAAGCTGGCCGCTGAACCGGAATCAATAAAAGCCTTACCCGGCCACTTATTAACCCCCAGAAAAATTGTTATGGGTACCAAAAGCTTATGTTTAGAAAAATTAGGGTGTACCTGGTCTTTAGGTTGTCTTGCCTTAAGAGACTTGTCAGAGAGGACCCTATTAGGACACTTGTTGATCCAATGGCCAGGATCTCCACAGTAGAAGCACTCTCCGCGTCTGCGACGAAGATTACCTTGGGTCATGCCAACCTGCATGGGTTCCTCGGTGGAGACCTCAGTGTTGTCCCTGGAAAAGGCCTCTGGCTGGACCACCATCTGAGAACAGAACTGTCGTTCTTGTCGTCTCTCTCTAACTCGTCGGTCAAGTCGGACAACTAGGATCATCATCTCCTCTAAGGTCTCTGGAACTTGATAACTGACTAATAGATCTTTTAAATTATCAGACAGACTGAAGGCAGACTAGGAGCAGGGAGCCACCCAGCTAGTAAAGCTGCCCTGGGAATGAGGTCAAACACAAATCCTCATTCCCAAAGCTAAGCAACAGGTCTGCGCGAAATGGGGGACCGAGTGCACCTTCGGAACCCTGTGACACATGCATGGGCTTTGTGGAGGGAGGGGGCTCCTTTCCAACCCCATCGGGTCCCCACGCTGCTGTGATAGGGAGTCAATGGATGGCAATGCAGCTCAATGCCTTCCAAAGACATTGGAGCCTGCCAGCTATAGAAGCCTATGAGATCCACCCCCCTGGCTGGGTCTCATAGGCACTCTTTCACTGTATTACACTGAAGGACAATGCAATACAATACACAATGTGCCAAAAACACTCCAATATGAAATACTGTGCACTACCTTCACCGCTACCACTCCTGCAAAACCTGCCGGAAAGAGACCACAAACGCTTATCAATGTATACAACAAGGTACCTTGCTATTGAATCCTCCTCTGCGATCTCGATTCAATTCCTCTTGCAGGCCTGGTTCCTGGATCTGTATCTGGTCCGGTATCTCGCTTTTGCTGGAGCATGCCCCGGCCGGTGGCGTTGCTCCATGCTATTAAGTTTGAAAGCTCGCGCTCACGTGGAGCGACACTAGTGACATCACAGTTCGAGCTACGGGTTCCTGCAAGTGTCCAACTTCCTAGGGAGGGATACAGATCCTGGAACCAGGCCTGCAAGAGGAACTAAATAGAGATCGCAGAGGAGGGTTCAATAGCAAGGTACCTTGTTGTATACATTGATATGCATTTGTGGTCTCTTTTCGGCAGGTTTTGCAGGAGTGGTAGCGGAGAAGGTAGCGCACGGTATTTCATATTGAAGTGTTTCTGGTTGACTATTTTTTGGAAGCAGGTATTGCGATACTACAGCACACATTAGCACACATTGGTTTAGGGGCATTAGCGCCAGTGAACTAGAAAAAGTATTCACAATACACAATGTATTGTAATGCATTGTAGGGGGGATCAAACCCCCAAAAGTTAAAGTCCCACAGTAGAATGAAAATAAAAAGTAAAAAAAAAGTTAAAAAGGTGTTTTTTAAAAATAAATAATTTTCTAGCAAAAAAAAGCACACTTTCCCCTCATCAAGCCATATACAATACAAATAGAAAATAAAAATACACGTATTAGATATTGCCAAAATAGCCATTTTTTGGTTACTTTGCCTTAGGGCTCATGCACACAAACTTATTTTCTTTCCGTGTCCGTTCCGTTTTTTTTGCGAACCCTATACGGAACCATTCATTTCAATGGGTCCGCAAAAAAATCGGAAGTTACTCCGCGTGCATTCCGTTTCCGTATGTCCGTATATCCTTTCCCCAAAAAAATAGAACATGTCCTATTATTGTTTGCATTACGGGCAAGTATAGGACTGTTCTATTAGGGGCCAGCTGTTCCGTTCCACAAAATACGGAATGCACACAGACGTCATCCGTATTTTTTGCTAATCCGTTTTTTGCAGACCGCAAAATACATACGGTCGTGTGCATGAGCCCTTATAAAAAGTGTAGTAGAGAGCGATCAAAAAGTATGCACTATGTATCCCAAAATGGTACCACTGAAAACATCACCTCAACATGCAAAAAAATGAGCCCCCTCCACAAGGTGATCAGCACAAAAATAAAAATAAATATGGCTCTCAGAAAATGGCAACACAAAAACAGCATCTTTTTCAAAAATGTTTTTATTATTTAAGATTGCAAAAAAGAAAAAAAAGGCGACATATTAGGTATTACCATAATGACCAACTGTATAAAAATATCACATGATGTACCCCGTCAGACGAAAAAAAATGCGTAATTAACTAGCAAAGCAACGTTGGGGTCCTAGGTTCAAATCCAAACAAACATCTACGCTGAGTTTGCTTGCATGTTCTCCCTGTGTCTACGTGAGCTTCTACCTGGTACTCTGCTTTGCACCCATACTTAAAATAACATCCAGAATAGATCAATTGTAAATATAGATTGCGGCCCCAATGGGGACAGGGACTGATATAATGCTCAGCATAACCAGCATAAGCTCCTCTGCCTTTAAAAAAATCCGGGTCACATCAAATGTTTTTGTTTTTTGAACGCGGCATCTGAGGAGTACAGTGACGGGGAGCGCACAATCACCGAATCTTTGAATACTTCACTCATCAATAATGATATGCATTAAGTATCAGACATCTTAGCCTTAGAAACACTGGATAAGCAGTACACTGAAAGAGCTGGGTGTACAGTGTACATTGCACTCACCTCATACTTCTCTCCGACATTATCCTCTTATTACCCAAGCTCCTCTTTTATATGGAAAGCTCTAGGCTGTCCTGAGAATTATATTGATAATTACACAAGGGGTCATTTCTACGGCTCATTCCCAGCACAGATCGTATCCTCTTCAGATCTAAAGAATAAATACATAATTATAGTTAATGATATAATGAGACGATCTCCTGTGTGGGCCAAGGGACCTGCTGTTATAGGAGGAATCTCTGTTATGGTCCAGGATTGATATACACTTTTCTTAACTGATCTTCTCACTATAATGAACATTACCTGACTATCACTAAAAAACGACAATGCCCCACATTTTGAAATCCTCTCTAATAATCCTCAACATCAATTCACAGTCAGAGTGTAAAAAATCTCTTTTGGAAAGCAGTCTACACTATTTTCTTCTACATCTTATATCTATACTTTGATTTGGCCTTGAGGATCCTGTTACTGAGATTACAATCCCCCATGTCACCTACTAGTGATAATGTCTAAAATTCTGAGCTGGATTCTCAAAGAATTGCCCAGCCATTGAACGGTTACATTTTCTGGATACAAAGAGGAGTTAGAAGGATTGTCCACCTTTTAGATATTAATGACCTATCCTTCATATAGGTCATCAATATCAGATATGTGTGGGTCCAGCACCTGGCACCTCTACGAACAGCTGCTTAAGACAAAGGCTGGACCCGGAAACATAAGATTGGATGTTGCCAGGAGCAGAAGGCTCCGTCTACTAGGTATTGGTGTGGTTGCTCCAACGTACTGCAGCTCAACTTCCATTCAAATAAATGGCGCTGGACAACTGAAAGATCTGTTTTCTCTATAAGTGTGAATAGTGTTGACTGGGATAGTTGCCTTCTTTCTACTCCCATTGTATGTGTGATTTCATGCTGGAGGTAACCTGGGAATTCACTGTGTGTCGGACCTCATGCCCCTGTAATTGCCCATACGGCACAGGTAGGTTAGCGTTAGGTCCCCTGCCACTATGAGAGAAATCGATGAGGTGCGCGGGCTCTAGTATGTTCTTGATATAAGAATATATTGGTGAAAGTGTCAATTTTAATATTAGAGTGAGTGTTTAGCCATATATTGTCAATTGAATTTGCCAATGTAGTGCACCAATTTTTGCAATTTTCAGGTTTATGTGATAGTTGCAGTCAACATGTCCCTCATGTGGGGAGTAGGAACTATAGAATTTCTTTGTTAATACTTTTAATTAGTGTTGAGCGAAGCATTCAAGGTGGAATTCGGTCCGAAGTTTAGAAAACTTCATTGTAACAAATGAGTTTGTCCTAAAATGGAGGCTGCAAGTGTTACAAAGAGAAATTAAGAAGCCCAGGAACGCAAGATCACCCATAATGTCAGGCAGCCCACCAATCCGCAGGTAGCCAACCCCTGTTATGTCACAGCCCTATAAAACCCTCATCCGGCGCAGTCTCTGCCATTGTCCTGTGAGCTGAGCATAAGGAGAGATGTGGCAAGTGCTCATGTGCACTACGGACAGTGTTGCTGTAAAGTGTTTTAAAAAGAATATTGTAGAGGGAGAGTGTAGGGAGAGTGTAGGGAGAGTGTAGGGAGAGTGTAGGGAGAGTGCAGGGAGAGCACAGGGAGAGTGCAGGGAGAGCGCAGGGAGAGTGCAGGAAGACTGCATAGAGAGTGTGTCGGTGTGTCCATCACATTCTAGTGCACCGACACTCAGATTTAATCCGTTATTTTAGTTATACAGTTACAGTGTCTCAGTATTAAAGGCAGGTGTGATATATCGCCGTGTGCATCACGTTCTAGTGCACCCACATTCAGAGTTATTCGTGAATATATTAGTGAAACTTTCTGGGCCTCAGTATTAAAGGCAGATGTAATATATCGCTGTGTGTGCAGTGGCCAGGTTTGTTTGATGCTCTCTGGAAGGGATGGTAAGTAGAGTTGAGCGAACACCTGGATGTTCGGGTTCGAGAAGTTCGGCCGAACTTCCCGAAAATGTTCGGGTTCGGGATCCGAACTCGACCCGAACTTCGCCCCGAACCCCATTGAAGTCAATGGGGACCCGAACTTTTTGGCACTAAAAAGGCTGTAAAATAGCCCAGGAAAGGGCTAGAGGGCTGCAAATGTAGGTAAATCCCCTGCAAACAAATGTGGATAGGGAAATGAATAAAAAAATAAAAAATAATAATTTAACCAATATCAATTGGAGAGAGGTCCCATAGCAGAGAATCAGGCTTCATGTCACCCACCACTGGAACAGGCCACTGTGAGATATTTAGGCCCCGGCACCCAGACAGAAGAGAGAGGTCCAATAGCAGAGAATCAGGCCTAATGTCACCCACCACTGGAACAGGCCACTGTGAGATATTTAGGCCCCGGCACCCAGACAGAGGAGAGAGGTCCCATAGCAGAGAATCAGGCTTCATGTCATAGCAGTGAATCAGCCTTCATGTCACCCACCACTGGAACAGGCCACTGTGAGATATTTATGCCCCGGCACCCAGACAGAGGAGAGAGGTCCCATAGCAGAGAATCAGGCTTCATGTCACCCACCACTGGAACAGGCCACTGTGAGATATTTAGGCCCCGGCACCCAGACAGAGGAGAGAGGTCCCATTGCAGAGAATCAGGCTTCATGTCACCCACCACTGGAACAGGCCACTGTCAGATATTTAGGCCCTGGCACCCAGACGGAGGAGAGGTTCATTCAACTTTGGGTTGCCCCGCAATATAATGGTAAAATTAAAAAAACAGGATTGAATGAAGAATTGCCCTGGAGTACAAGAATATATGGTTAAGGGTAGGTAGTTATAAATGTCTAATCTGCACAAGGGATGGACAGGTCCTGTGGGATCCATGCCTGGTTCATTTTTATGAACGTCAGCTTGTCCACATTGGCTGTGGACAGGCGGCTGCGTTTGTCTGTAATGACGCCCCCCTGCCGTGCTGAATACACATTCAGACAAAACGCTGGCTGCCTGGCAGGCCAGCACCTCCCTGGCATACAAGGCTAGCTCTGGCCACGTGGACAATTTGGAGACCCAGAAGTGGAATGGGGCCGAACCATCAGTCAGTACGTTGAGGGGTGTGCACACGTACTGTTCCACCATGTTAGTGAAATGTTGCCTCCTGCAAACACGTTACGTATCAGGTGGTGGTGCAGTTAGCTGTGGCATGGTGACAAAACTTTTCCACATCTCTGCCATGCTAACCCTGCCCTCAGAGGAGCTGGCCGTGACACAGCTGCGTTGGCGACCTCTTGCTCCTCCTCTGCCTTCGCCTTGGGCTTCCACTTGTTCCCCTGTGACGTTTGGGAATGCTCTCAGTAGCGCGTCTACCAATGTGCGCTTGTACTCGTGCATCTTCCTATCACGCTCCAGTGCAGGAAGTAAGGTGGGCACATTGTCTTTGTACCGGGGATCCAGCAGGGTGGAAACCCAGTAGTCCGCACACGTCTAAATGTGGTCAACTCTGCTGTCGTTGCGCAGGCACTGCAGCATGTAGTCGCTCATGTGTGCCAGGCTGCCCAGAGGTAAGGACAAGCTGTCCTCTGTGGGAGGCGTATCATCATCGTCCTCCGTTTCCCCCCAGCCACGCACCAGTGATGGGCCCGAGCTGCGTTGGGTGCCACCCCGCTGTGAACATGCTTCATCCTTATACTCCTCCACCTTCTCCTCATCCTCGTCCTCCTCGTCCTCCAGTAGTGGGCCCTGTCTGGCCACATTTGTACCTGGCCTCTTCTGTTGCAAAAAACCTCCCTCTGAGTCACTTCTAAGAGACTGGCCTGAAAGTGCTAAAAATGACCCCTCTTCCTCCTCCTCCTCCTCCTCCTGGGCCACCTCCTTTTCCATCATCGCCCTAAGTGTTTTCTTAAGGAGACATAGAAGTGGTATTGTAACGCTGATAACAGCGGCATCGCCAGTGGCCATGTTGGTGGAGTACTCGAAACAGCGCAACATGGCACACAGGTCTCGCATGGAGGCCCAGTCATTGGTGGTGAAGTGGTGCTGTTCCACAGTGCGACTGACCCGTGCGTGCTGCAGCTGAAACTCCACTATGGCCTGCTGCTGCTCGCACAGTCTGTCCAGCATGTGCAAGGTGGAGTTTTCCCTGGTGACCACGTCGCATATGAGGCAGTGAGCGGGAAGGCCGAAGTTACGCAATAGCGCAGACAGGCAAGCAGCGGCAGGATGTGAACGCCCCGGAAGCGCTCACAGACGGCCCGCACTTTATGCAGCAGCTCTAACATGTCGGGGTAGTTGTGAATGAACTTCTGCACCACCAAATTCAGCACATGCGCCAGGCAAGGGATGTGCGTCAAACCGGCTAGTCCCAGAGCTGTGACGAGATTTCGCCCATTATTGCACACCACCAGGCCGGGCTTGAGGCTCACCTGCAGCAACCACTCGTCGGTCTGTTGTTCAATACCCCGCCACAACTCCTGCGCGGTGTGGGGCCTGTCCCCCCCCTGCGATCCTTGGTAGCGGAAGGATGTGTGCCAATGAACTCTCCGCCTGGGACCCAGTCGACACTACATTTACCCAGTGTGAAGTTAGGGAGATATAGCGTCCCTGGCCGTGCTTACTGGTCCACGTATCTGTGGTTAGGTGGACCTTGCCACAGATGGCGCTGCGCAGTGCACACTTGATTTTATCGGATACTTGGTTGTGCAGGGAAGGCACGGCTCTCTTGGAGAAGTAGTGGCGGCTGGGAACAACATACTGTGGGACATCAAGTGACATGAGCTGTTTGAAGCTGTCTGTGTCCACCAGCCTGAATGACAGCATTTCATAGGCCAGTAGTTTATAAATGCTGGTATTCAGGGCCAGGGATCGAGGGTGGCTAGGTGGGAATTTACGCTTTCTCTCAAATGTTTGTGAGATGGAGAGCTAAACACTGCCGTGTGACATGATGGAGATGCTTGGTGACAGAGGTGGTGTTGTTGGTGGCACATCCTCTGTTTGTTGGGCGGCAGGTGCCAACGTTCCACCTGAGGCGGAGGAAGAGGCTGAGGCAGCAGCAGAAGAGGTAGCAGGGGGAGCCTGAGTGAGTTCCTTGTTTTTAAGGTGTTTACTCCACTGCAGTTCATGCTTTGCATGCAGATGCCTGGTCATGCAGGTTGTGCTAAGGTTCAGAACGTTAATGCCTTGTTTCAGGCTCTGATGGCACAGCGTGCAAACCACTCGGGTCTTGTCGTCAGCACATTGATTGAAGAACTTCCACGCCAGGGAACTCCTTGAAGCTGCCTTTGGGGTGCTCGGTCCCAGGTGGCGGTGGCCAGTAGCAGGCGAACTCTCTTGGCGGCGGGTGTTCTGCTTTTGCCCCCTGCTCCCTCTTTTGCTACGCTATTGGCTCGGTCTCACCACTGCCTCTTCCTCTGAACTCTAAAAGTCAGTGGCACGACCTTCATTCCATGTGGGGTCTATGACCTCATCGTCCCCTGCATCGTCTTCCACCCAGTCTTCCTTCCTGACCTCCTGTTCAGTCTGCACACTGCAGAAAGACGCAGCAGTTGGCACCTGTGTTTCATCATCATCATAGACGTGCTGAGGTGGTATTCCCATGTCCTCATCATCAGGAAAAATAAGTGGTTGTGCGTCAGTGCATTCTATGTCTTCCACCGCTGGGGAAGGGCTAGGTGGATGCCCTTGGGAAACCCTGCCAGCAGAGTCTTCAAACAGCATAAGAGACTGCTGCATAACTTGAGGCTCAGACAGTTCCCCTGATATGCATGGGGGTGATGTGACAGACTGATGGGCTTGGTTTTCAGGCGCCATCTGTGCGCTTTCTGCAGAAGACTGGGTGGGAGATAATGTGAACGTGCTGGATCCACTGCCACCCAATTGACTAATGCCTGTACCTGCTCAGGCCTTACCATCCTTAGAACGGCATTGGGCCCCACCAAATATCGCTGTAAATTCTGGCGGCTACTGGGACCTGAGGTAGTTGGTTCACTAGGACGTGTGGTTGTGGCAGAACGGCCACGTCCTCTCCCAGCACCAGAGGGTCCACTAACACCACCACGACCATGTCCGCGTCCCTTACTAGATGTTTTCCTCATTGTTACCGTTCACCACAATAAGAAAAAAATTATTTGGCCCAATGTATTGAATTCAAATTCAGGCCTTTTTTTTACAGGCACCTAACACTATCTGACTATCTATTTATTTACCGTATTACACTAATACAGGCACAGCAGTAACCACAGATTTAGGGGAATATAAATTGAAGGCCTAGTATTTAGGCCCTGGATGACAGGTATCCCTTTTACGGACAGAATTACACTTGGAGATGCACGGTAGCGTGTGAAGTTATTGAGGATGACCCTATCAGCACTTGAATTTTCACCTTAAATGTAATATACCCTTTTACGGACAGAAATACACTTGGCCTGCAATAGCAGAAACCACTGATTTAGGGTATTGCTATTTTGGGAATTGAATTTCAACCCAGAACAAAAACTATGCTTTGACAAACACTAAAAAACTTGTCCAGCCACAGCAGTAACCACAGTTTTAGCTGAATATAAATTGTAGGCCTAGTATTTAGGCCCTGGGTGAAAGGTATCCTTTTACGGACAGAATTACACTTGGAGATGCACGGTAGCGTGTGAAGTTATTGAGGATGACCCTATCAGCACTTGAATTTGCACCTTGAATGTAATATACCCTTTTACGGACAGAAATACACTATGAGATGCACAATAGTGTGTGCAAATTTAAAGGCTTATACTTTCAGCAATTGTAATTTAACACTTTGTGTAATATACCCTTTTACGGAAAAAAATACACTTGGAGATGCACGCTGAGTGTAATATACCCTTTTACGGACAGATTTACACTTGGCCTGCAACAGCAGAAACCACTGATTTAGGGTATTGCTATTTTGGCAATTGAATTTCAACCCAGAACAAAAACTATGCTTTGACGGACACTATAAAACTTGTCCTGCCACAGCTGGAACACCAGATTTAGGGTATTGCTATTTTGGCAATTGAATTTCACCCCAGAAAAAAATATATCCTTTGCCAGACAGCAGACAGTATTACACTTGGCTTGCCACAGCTGGAACACCAGATTTAGGGGATTGCTATTTTTGCAAGTGAATTTCACCCCTCAATAAAATATAGAAAATTCTATCCTGAGTTTCTAGAGGTGACAATAAGCATAGCCAAGCCCCTGATATAAGATATAGCAAAAAAAAAAACAACTACTATTGATGGTTAAATGGACTTGGTGGCAGCTTGTGCTGGCGCACCACAAGACACAAAATGGCCGCCGATCACCCCAGAAAAAAGTGACAGAAAAACGCTCTGGCCAGCCAAAAAACAGTGAGCAATTAACTAGCAGAAGTTGAATGATTTACAGCTGTAGATCGATCACTTCATTAATTGTTTTTGCTGAGTTAATCCCTGCCTAATCTCGCCCTAACAGCAGCTGCATCCTCTCCCTACACTGATCAGAGCAGAGTGACGTGCGGCGCTACGTGACTCCAGCTTAAATAGAGGCTAGGTCACATGCTACACTGGCCAATCACAGCCATGCCAATAGTAGGCATGGCTGTGATGGCCTCTTGGGGCAAGTAGTATGACGCTTGTTGATTGGCTGCTTTGAAGCCTTTCAAAAAGCGCCAAGAAAGCGCCGAACCCGAACCTGAACTTTTACGTAAATGTTCGGGTTCGGGTCCGTGTCACGAACACCCCAAAATTCGGTACGAACCCGAACTATACAGTTTGGGTTCGCTCATCCCTAATGGTAAGGCATGGTGCAGCCCAATGGGAAATAAATCCAGAGAGTCAGGGTCTGCATTAAACTAGACGGACAGTCTCACCCCTGGCAGAAGAAGGGTTTGAGGAAAGGCCTGAGATAGCTGACCGTCTCTCTCTCAGAAGGCAGATATCCTGGACAAAGGCTGTAGGCCCATGGTCTGTAGCTCAGTAGTCGGGGTGGCTCCTTGGTCACAGGGCTGGTGACCCATGGTCTGTGGCTCAGCGTCCCCATCTCAGCATCTTCTTCTAGTCACTTATGCAGACTGGCAGAGTCTTCCCCACCAAGCACTGGTCCCTAACTGCAGAACACTAGGGGCTCTGACTGCTCTCCTTATATATAGTTTCTGGCTAAACTAGAACATTCTAGTGGGAGGGGTTGAGTGGAGAAACTCAGCACAAACAGATACATTGTAACACTTTCCGTCTCTCATAGACTTACATAAGACCTTCAAAGATACTTAATGGCAATGATGCATCAGTTTTTGCAGACAAAAACAAGTTTCCAGACATAACAACATAGCTAAACTAGACATTAAAAAGGTCAGTCTGTCTGGTTTTGGTGGTAAACATGTCTGGCTTTTTATCCCCCCAAAATATCCTCTTCTTTAAACCCTAGGGCAGCAATGGAAAATTACCAGATTCTCTTAGTTAGGTAAAAAGTCTCTCAGTGTTCATTAACTCTTTTCCCAGTGCCGTGCAAATATAGTGCAAAGTAACAGGAAATATATCACAACTAGGAATGTTTGGGTTCGTAGCAAACATTACTGTGTCAGGGTACATTGGCGCGAAAGTCCGTGTTCGGTGTTTGGATTTTGAATAAAGCTTGTTGAAAGGCTGCAACGCAGCCAATCAACAACAGTTAAGCTGTGGGCACTTGGAAGCCATCACACTGTAATTGGTCGGTGCAGCACGTAACCTTTATGCATAAATGCCGGATCATGAGTCGCGCTGCCGTTCTGCTCTAACTAGTGTAGGGACAGGACGCTGCTGCAGTGAGGGACAGTGTAAGGCTTTTAATGTGGATGTTAAGTCTATGGGTGACCTGTAGGCATTTTTTATCGGTTACCTCCTTTGCACAAGTAACACAGAAATACAATACGTAATCGGGCTGTTAATTCTATAGGTGACCTATAGCTATTTTTTTGGGTTCAAAACCCTACCTTTAAATACGTCACACAGAAAAAGAATTGTTAATCAGTCTGTTAATTGTGACGGTGACATAATGCCAACTTTTGGGGTTCATAACCTGACATTTGCATCCGTCTTACTGTAATAATAATATTTATTTACAGGGAGTGCAGAATTATTAGGCAAGTTGTATTTTTGAGGATTAATTTTATTATTGAACAACAACCATGTTCTCAATGAACCCAAAAAACTCATTAATATCAAAGCTGAATATTTTTGGAAGTAGTTTTTAGTTTGTTTTTAGTTTTAGCTATTTTAGGGGGATATCTGTGTGTGCAGGTGACTATTACTGTGCATAATTATTAGGCAACTTAACAAAAAACAAATATATACCCATTTCAATTATTTATTTTTACCAGTGAAACCAATATAACATCTCAACATTCCCAAATATGCATTTCTGACATTCAAAAACAAAACAAAAACAAATCAGTGACCAATATAGCCACCTTTCTTTGCAAGGACACTCAAAAGCCTGCCATCCATGGATTCTGTCAGTGTTTTGATCTGTTCACCATCAACATTGCGTGCAGCAGCAACCACAGCCTCCCAGACACTGTTCAGAGAGGTGTACTGTTTTCCCTCCTTGTAAATCTCACATTTGATGATGGACCACAGGTTCTCAATGGGGTTCAGATCAGGTGAACAAGGAGGCCATGTCATTAGATTTTCTTCTTTTATACCCTTTCTTGCCAGCCACGCTGTGGAGTACTTGGACGCTTGTGATCGAGCATTGTCCTGCATGAAAATCATGTTTTTCTTGAAGGATGCAGACTTCTTCCTGTACCATTGCTTGAAGAAGGTGTCTTCCAGAAACTGGCAGTAGGACTGGGAGTTGAGCTTGACTCCATCCTCAACCCGAAAAGGCCCCACAATCTCATCTTTGATGATACCAGCCCAAACCAGTACTCCACCTCCACCTTGCTGGCGTCGGAGTCGGACTGGAGCTCTCTGCCCTTTACCAATCCAGCCACGGGCCCATCCATCTGGCCCATCAAGACTCACTCTCATTTCATCAGTCCATAAAACCTTCGAAAAATCAGTCTTGAGATATTTCTTGGCCCAGTCTTGACGTTTCAGCTTGTGTGTCTTGTTCAGTGGTGGTCGTCTTTCAGCCTTTCTTACCTTGGCCATGTCTCTGAGTATTGCACACCTTGTGCTTTTGGGCACTCCAGTGATGTTGCAGCTCTGAAATATGGCCAAACTGGTGGCAAGTGGCATCTTGGCAGCTGCACGCTTGACTTTTCTCAGTTCATGGGCAGTTATTTTGCGCCTTGGTTTTTCCACACGCTTCTTGCGACCCTGTTGACTATTTTGAATGAAACGCTTGATTGTTCGATGATCACGCTTCAGAAGCTTTGCAATTTTAAGAGTGCTGCATCCCTCTGCAAGATATCTCACTATTTTTGACTTTTCTGAGCCTGTCAAGTCCTTCTTTTGACCCATTTTGCCAAAGGAAAGGAAGTTACCTAATAATTATGCACACCTAATATAGGGTGTTGATGTCATTAGACCACACCCCTTCTCATTACAGAGATGCACATCACCTAATATGCTTAATTGGTAGTAGGCTTTCGAGCCTATACAGCTTGGAGTAAGACAACATGCATAAAGAGGATGATGTGGTCAAAATACTCATTTGCCTAATAATTCTGCACGCAGTGTATATAGCGCCACCATATTCCGCAGCGCTTTACAAATTCATAGGGTTCATGTACAAAACAAAAGACATCACAACGTAACTGGCTAATATACAATTGAAACACTAGGAGTCAGGGCCCTGCTTGCAAGAGCTTACAATCTATGAGGTTAGGAGAGTTACAATCTATGAGGACAGGAGAGTTAGTCAGTCAGTTAATTGTCTAAGTGACATGAAGCAATTTTTTGGGGTTCAAAACACGGCATTTGTATCTGTCTTACTGTAATAGGATAGTTAATCAGTCTGTTTTGTAATTGTGTTGGTGACATAAACCCATTTTTTGGGTGGGAGATACACCTCATAGGAGGACCACCGCAGCACGTCTCTGATGATGATAACGAAACATAGGTGTCAACTGCTGAGGCTTTCTGCAGTGTGCAGACTGGCAAGGAGGGCAGGGGTGAGGAGTGGGTGGATGATGATGTGGAGGATGATGAGGTCCTAGACCTCACATGGCATCCAGGTCATCTGAGTGATGTGTGCAGTTTGGAAGAAGACGTGGGGATCATGCATTACTAGCCGCAAAAGAGGGAGCAGTGTGTAAAAGGAGAGCGACCGGTCCCTTGCCAGTACACCTGCTACTGACCACCATGCCGAAACACAAAGCACACCAAAGCCAGCTAAAAGGACTTCCCTGGCATGGCAGTTCTTCAGGCAATGTGCTGATGGTTGGTTGGCACGCTGTGCAGTCAGAGCCTGAAGTGAGGCATAAATGTTCTAAACCTGAGCACAACCTACATGACCAGGCATCTAACTGCACAAGCAGCAGTGAAGTACACACCTGAAAAACCACAAAAGATCTGAGGCTCCTCCTGCTCCCTCTTCTGCTGGGGTCTTGGCCTCTTCCTCCATCTCTCAAGCGTCAGGGGAACGTGCCACCCCGTATACAGAGGTTGTGGCAGCCACACCACCACCGTCACTGTCACCCAGCATCTCCACACTGTCTCATGGAAGCGTTCAGCTCTCCATCCCCCAAACACTGGAGAGAAAGAGGATGTACCCCACTACTCACCCATGAGCTCTGGCCCTGAATGCCAGCATTTCAAATTCCTGTCCTTTTAAATGCTGCCATTCCGTCGGCAGTTTTAAAAACGTAATTACGGTTGATGTCCCACTACTTTTCCGTGCAGGCCATCCCTGTCCTGCGCAAACAAGTGGCGGAATAAATCAGGTGTGCGCTTCGCAACGCCATCAGTGGCAAGCTCCACATAACCACTGATACGTGAACCAGTAAGCACGGGCAGGGAAGTTATATCTCACTAACTGCACACTGGGTAAATGTACTGGCGGCTGGGCCTGAGGCGGAAAGCAGTTTGGCGCATTTCCTTTCATCACCAACAATTGCTGGACATTTTTCCGTGCCTCCTCCTCCTACTCCACTTCCTCCTCTACCACCTCCTCATCTTTTATTACCCCCTCATCCGTTAAGCATAACACCTACACCACCAACTTCAGGACAGCCAGGGGTAAACGACAGCAGGCTGTTCTAAAACTCCTCTGTTTGGGGGGAAAACCACACACCACAAAGGAGCTATGGATGGGCATTGAAGAACATACTGATGAGTGGTTGGTGCTGCTGAGCCTCAAGCCTGGCCTGGTAGTGTGCAATAATGGGTGAAGTCTCATAGCAGCTCTGGGCCTAGCCGGTTTGAGGCATATCCCTTGCCTGGCGCATGTGCTGAATTTGGTGGTGCAGAGGTTCCTGAAGAATTTCCCAGAAATGTCAGAGTTGCTGCAGAAAGTGAGGGCCGCCTGTGTGTGCTTTCGGCATTCTTACCCTGCTGCTGCTAGCCTGTCTACGCTGCAGCATAACTTCTGCTTTCCCGCTGAAAAAGCGGCTTTTAATTAAAGCCTTTAAGATACACTCTGGTGCTCCGAATCAAAGTACCCCCCAGGGGTTAATATCCACGCGTGGCTGAGAGACTAGACGTTGACACATAGATGGTCAATGCAATCTCTAACTTTTATTACATGGGGTAAGCGTATATACATGTTCAGAAGACGGCAGTCCTCACTGAGGCTTAAACATTGTTTCATTGGTCAAAAAGGAAGAAGAGATAAGAGAGAGCAGATAACACCCTGGCATCTGCGCACTGGGCCCTACTTTGGAATGTGAACTAATGTAAACATCTGGTTACCATCGCCATTTTGTAATGGCTTCTATTCTAACAATAATACTGCATACGTCATATGTGACACTTCAAAGAGGTACTTCTCTATAGGCAGTGAATAATATATACATATCATCGAGCCATATGATTGGCTTATGCACTCCTTCACACTCTATATACCTCCCTTGGGTCACCTGTACAAGGATGAGAAATCAGACACTTCTCACAGCACAGCTCTTTGCCCCCCCTCTCTTCTCCAGTCTTGTAACAAAGAGGAGGGGTGGGTGGGTACTTGGAGAAGAAAAAGTTAACTCATTACAGTCCTAGAGATACAAAATATAGAATAAAATTCACTCATCTTTAACAGTCCCCCCTTGAATTTCATTCTCTCCCTAAACCTAAACATCTGTCCCAATGCTCCGACATCCTCTTCACCAGCTTCCACGACAAGCCATACCTAGCGAACAGCCTCCCGTGACACTGGATTTGAGCACGGGGAAGTCAGATGATCTTTTCCTAACTGGCGTTGACATTATATGGGGGGACTGGAGGTCATCAATGCTTCTGATTTTCTGGATCGATGTTTTCATACAATTTTTCCATATTCTTTTGAGTCATGATCAACAGTCACACAAGGGAAAACCAGTCTCAACACTTCCTTGAAATCAATCCAATTATGCTTTTCTTTGAGCTTCACTGTGCTTGTGGTCAACAACACTCGCAATGGACCATCAAACCAGTGTTTTAGGACTTTTCTAACGTGTCTTTTTCTACCACCCAATCTCCAGACACAAGTGGGTGGGTTCCTGGTACTTTATCAAAACCTGGAAGTGAAGCAAAAACTCGAAAATGGAATTTAGTCAAATGCTTGTACAAAACTGATCACATAATCTGCCAGACAACCATGTTGCATCTGACCTTATAAGGCCTGTCTCACGGTTAGGCGTATACCTTACTAAAAGAGGGCTACCAGCAGGCACTCTATTAAGGCTTTTTGAATCTTTAACTTAGTGTCCCGTTGAGTTCCTTTTCCCTACTCTACTGCTGCTTTGTGGATGGTATGAAGCATGTAAGACCTGTCCTACACCCAAAACCTTCATCATCTCCTGCATCACTTCACCTGTGAAGTGAACACCTGTGTCACTTTCAATGATCTAAAGTACCCCATACCTGAACACAACTTCGGCCATAATCTTCTTTACTTCTATGGGTACGGTTTTGGCCAACCTAAAAACAAGTCATCACTCGTACTAAATCACACATAGCAGTTTTTGTCTGGTGCATCACTCCATGGGTTGCCTGTGCCATTGTGGAGTAGAGGGACCTGGGAAGGCAAAGTTTCCCTTGGAACTGTTTTAGGCCCTTCCTCTTTGTAGTCCCCCCTTTTCCATCCACCAGTCCCTTTCCTCCTTCCCCATATGGTTCTGTAAGGTCTTAAGAATTTTCGGGAGACAGGAGGAGTTATTTCAGGGACCTGAACTGTGGCCACTTAAGACAGGGGTCTGCTTAGGTAATTTGGCAGCCATTTTTGCCGCCTGATCTGCCGTGGCTTTCCCCTTTGCCTCCTCTGCATCTGTTTACAGTGCCCTTTCGTTGCTATCATCACCCCTCATGTTAGTGACAAGAGGGCTTCCATCAGAGACCTCACTGCTTCCCCATTTTCAATGGGTTTACCTAAAGCGATCAAGGAGTCTCTGGCTTTCCATATGGGCCCATAGTCATGGGCTATCCCAAAAGCACACCTGGAATCAGTGTAAATGTTGGCTGTTTTTCCATCTGCATATCTGCAAGCCATCTTCAGAGTCTTTTAGCTCCACTTCTTGAGCAGACATGTGTGGTAGTTCATGTTTAATCACCACTGCCCAACCTGTGTAGTACCTGCCATCCTGGCCATACCTCAATCCATCCACAAAGAGCACATTATCTAGATTACCTAATGGCTGATTTACCAAATCCCACTACCTCTTGTGACATCATCTGCAAACAGTCAGGAGCCTCTTCCTTTGAATCTGGAAGAAATCTGAAAGAAAAGTTTAAAGTGCTGTGCCCTAACTCTTCCCTCCCCCCCTTGATCCAGATGCAACAGGGTGGCTGGGTCCAAAGTATTACACCTTTGTAGAGCAACATTGTCAGGCAACAAAATGGAACACTGCATTCTCAAATAACGGGCAACAAAACAATCAAGCATAGCTAGTACAACTACTACAGCTCTGATGCAGAAAGGGGCACCTCTGGCCCCGGAATCAAGTCTTGCTGAATAATATGCTACGGGGCGTTATTGCTGACCATGCAGTTGGGTGAGGACAGCTGAGTCATGGCCACTCACTTCATAACAATACAATCTAAATGTAATAATCTGATAGGCCCAGTGTGGGGGAACACAAAATTGCCAGCTCTAGGCATAAAAAGCATCTCAGCATAAGGAGTCACATCGAATTATGGAAGTTCGAACAGTGCAAAATATTGGACACGTCTAAAATAAGCAATAAAACTACTATAATAAAACAGCACTATATCTACACACCATAAAACATAAGAGCAAATATTAGCAATATCTTACATAAAAATGGAGAAAAGGCTTATTGAAATAATGTCCAATATAAAATGGAGAAAGGGATTGTTCAAATAAAATGTCCAATATCACAAAGGAACACAATTTAGCGTTAAAGTGAGTTGTATACTTGGATATGCAATCGTGGGAATTTTCGATATTTCGAATTAAATATTTTGAGTTGAATAATCGTCTTAGGCCGTCTCGATTAAAGCCAATTCGTGGCGTCCCACGTTTTCAGATGGTCTTATAATCGACAAGGGAAACAATGTTCGAAGAAACAAATAATCAAAAGTTTTTACTTAACTTTTTTGCAGCCTGCCTGTTGTACGAATAGAGTTTTACACTATGTCGTATTGGACTTGAGTTTCAGCGTCCCACGTGGTATAGCTTATTTGCGGCCTTCTGTTGATCGGCACTGTAGCACAAGTTGAATATAGCACAGTGTAGCACAGGTCAAATATTTCACTGTAGAGTATCGAGCTTGGCTTTCAGCGTCCCACGTGTTAGTATTATTCAGACACAAATTTAATAGTTGACCCAGGCACTGTAATTATCGAGTCACACACATTCAATGGACCTTGTTTTTCTTTGGGTGCAGCAAGATTCGATGCTTGCCTCATCCTCGATCCTGTGGGCGTTCCTCTCCAGGTGTTGTGTCTTTCGGGTCTTTTAAGTCTGTTCAGTTTTATCTTTTTCCAGAAATAAATGTGGGTTATAGTTGTGTCCCCACTATGCAATTCCATAAATTGAGCACCAAACGCGTTTCGGAGTGTTGCCTTACTCCTTCCTCAGTGGTAATGCTTGCATAGGGTGTTGGCTGTCTTTTATATCCCTCCTTCATGAGTTCCTCATAAAATGTGGACCAAATTAAAAAAAAGGGGTTGCGGTTTTAATGCGTTTTTGATGCGTTTTTTTGGGGTCCATGCGTTTTTTGGGTATATAGTTCACAGTAAGCCCAAATATCATCCCTAATGGATCAATTTCCTATTTAGACATTGCTTTCACAAAATAATCAATTATTAGTTAAAATATAAGTGTAAAACTATCAATTACAGTGAGCTTTAATAACAGTACAAATACAAATGGGACCATAACATATAAGATCGATAACATATAAGATCCTCAAGCATTTTGCAATCTTCATATTCATTGGCCTCCCCTGTTGACTCAGAATGTCTATAGTCAACAGGGGACTATAGACTCAGCATGTCTATAGTCTACCTCTTAATTTGGGTGCATCAATTGCAGTAGGAGCACCATAGTAATCCTAAAGCAGGGTGAGCCGCCCCATCCAAATTTCTTGCATAAAAAGCATCTACCACCTCATCTGTGAGGCGGTAGGGACAAATCAATCACAGTGGAGTAAGTAGAGGTAATGGGAACCTGAGCCAACAAGGTGTGTGTATTGGGCACGATGTGGGTGTTAAAAACTGTGGCTTCATTAATGGCATGTAGGTCATGTACCATCCAATGGTGAGTGGGTTTGCTTTTCTCAGCTTCTGGGAGTACTGATACAAACATGGACCTGTAAATTTTATCACTAATGGCCAACAAACAAAGTTCCTGGTCATTGAGGGCACCTGTAAGCTTCACAGTGCCGTCCTCCTGATATGAGATCCTAGCATGTACTTTTGCAAGCAAATCTGCACCCAGGAGGCAACAAGGGGCGTTACCACTGACCAGCAAATGGGCAAGCGCATCTTGGTTAGGGGCAAATCTAATATGGATGGTTTCTGTTGAAAGGGGAGTGTACTACTTTCCCATCCACTACTACCCAAAGACTGGTGTCCATGGAGAGTAAATCAGGGGAGGCCATGTTTGCTGTGCACAACTGTCTTGGCTGCTCCAGTATCAATCAAAAACGGGACTACTTTTTTATCACCCAGAGTGAGGCATATCATTGGGCCAGACTGAATCTGCTAAAAATGTTTAAAAGTAGAGCCGATACTGGATGTCCTGTTTCCTAATCTTGATCTAACTCCCCACCCCTCCCTGTCTTTGTGTTCTCCTTATGACAAAAACATGGGTGTCTGTGGGGATGGACAGTGATCCGGGCATGGTCAACATAGAATACAATTCTCTCATGTGGTGTGGACGAGGAGTACCACACACAGCACAACACTCTCTCTTCTCGGATCTGGGGCCCACAGACTCTGCAGGCCCATCTCCCAGGACCATTATAGGGTGGCAGACTTACTTTTTCCTCACTTCAATGAGGCGTTTGACATCAGGGCTGAAGCAATGCCAAAGGAACACTACCTATGGTTGGCACCACTGAACCACCAATGCTGCTTGATGTTACTCTGCATTTTGGCTTACAGAAGTATCCACATTTTCCTATCGCGGAATTAATAGACTGGAAAACAGGACTTCTCATCTTCCATGGGAGTGTCTTATAACTAGGGGATGGGCACAAGGGCTGTCGTTGTCTGTAACGTCCACCCCTATCCTCCTCCCTCCGATCTGAGTCATCTAAGTCCATCCCTTTCAGTTGGACGCTGTGGTCCTCCTTTTGTCCGTCAGTAGTGTCCCAGCTGTCCATGAGAACAGAGCTCTGATGTTTAGCACAACACTTAACATGTAACACGTAACTTCAAACATTGAAACAAACAGATCTGACAATACAGACATGAACACACAAAGGGCTCATAAGAAACTTTTCATTGACTTCAATTTAAAATAATCATACAGTAATTTTGTTAAACCCAAATCATCTTATATGCCAGGTGGTCTTAGTTAGTGTTGCACATATACAGGGAGTGCAGAATTATTAGGCAAGTTGTATTTTTGAGGATTAATTTTATTATTGAACAACAACCATGTTCTCAATGAACCCAAAAAACTCATTAATATCAAAGCTGAATATTTTTGGAAGTAGTTTTTAGTTTGTTTTTACTTTTAGCTATTTTAGGGGGATATCTGTGTGTGCAGGTGACTATTACTGTGCATAATTATTAGGCAACTTAACAAAAAACAAATATACAGGGAGTGCAGAATTATTAGGCAAGTTGCATTTTTCAGGATTAATTTTATTATTGAACAACAACCATGTTCTCAATGAACCCAAAAAACTCAATAATATCAAAGCTGAATATTTTTGGAAGTAGTTTTTAGTTTTAGCTATTTTAGGGGGATATCTGTGTGTGCAGGTGACTATTACTGTGCATAATTATTAGGCAACTTAACAAAAAACAAATATATACCCATTTCAATTATTTATTTTTACCAGTGAAACCAATATAACATCTCAACATTCACAAATATACATTTCTGACATTCAAAAACAAAACAAAAACAAATCAGTGACCAATATAGCCACCTTTCTTTGCAAGGACACTCAAAAGCCTGCCATCCATGGATTCTGTCAGTGTTTTGATCTGTTCACCATCAACATTGCGTGCAGAAGCAACCACAGCCTCCCAGACACTATTAAGCAAGGTGTACTGTTTTCCCTCCTTGTAAATCTCACATTTGATGATGGACCACAGGTTCTCAATGGGGTTCAGATCAGGTGAACAAGGAGGCCATGTCATTAGATTTTCTTCTTTTATACCCTTTCTTGCCAGCCACGCTTTGGAGTACTTGGACGCGTGTGATGGAGCATTGTCCTGCATGAAAATCATGTTTTTCTTGAAGGATGCAGACTTCTTCCTGTACCACTGCTTGAAGAAGGATTCTTCCAGAAACTGGCAGTAGGACTGGGAGTTGAGCTTGACTCCATCCTCAACCCGAAAAGGCCCCACAAGCTCATCTTTGATGATACCAGCCCAAACCAGTACTCCACCTCCACCTTGCTGGCGTCTGAGTCGGACTGGAGCTCTCTGCCCTTTACCAATCCAGCCACGGGCCCATCCATCTGGCCCATCAAGACTCACTCTCATTTCATCAGTCCATAAAACCTTAGAAAAAAATCAGTCTTGAGATATTTCTTGGCCCAGTCTTGACGTTTCAGCTTGTGTGTCTTGTTCAGTGGTGGTCGTCTTTCAGCCTTTCTTACCTTGGCCATGTCTCTGAGTATTGCACACCTTGTGCTTTTGGGCACTCCAGTGATGTTGCAGCTCTGAAATATGGCCAAACTGGTGGCAAGTGGCATCTTGGCAGCTGCACGCTTGACTTTTCTCAGTTCATGGGCAGTTATTTTGCGCCTTGGTTTTTCCACACGCTTCTTGCGACCCTGTTGACTATTTTGAATGAAACGCTTGATTGTTCGATGATCACGCTTCAGAAGCTTTGCAATTTTAAGAGTGCTGCATCCCTCTGCAAGATATCTCACTATTTTTGACTTTTCTGAGCCTGTCAAGTCCTTCTTTTGACCCAATTTGCCAAAGGAAAGGAAGTTGCCTAATAATTATGCACACCTAATATAGGGTGTTGATGTCATTAGACCACACCCCTTCTCATTACAGAGATGCACATCACCTAATATGCTTAATTGGTAGTAGGCTTTCGAGCCTATACAGCTTGGAGTAAGACAAGCTGTATAGGCTCGAAAGCCTACTACCAATTAAGCATATTAGGTGATGTGCATCTCTGTAATGAGAAGGGGTGTGGTCTAATGACATCAACACCCTATATTAGGTGTGCATAATTATTAGGCAACTTCCTTTCTGCATAAAGAGGATGATGTGGTCAAAATACTCATTTGCCTAATAATTCTGCACGCAGTGTATACCCATTTCAATTATTTATTTTTACCAGTGAAACCAATATAACATTTCAACATTCACAAATATACATTTCTGACATTCAAAAACAAAACAAAAACAAATCAGTGACCAATATAGCCACCTTTCTTTGCAAGGACACTCAAAAGCCTGCCATCCATGGATTCTGTCAGTGTTTTGATCTGTTCACCATCAACATTGCGTGCAGCAGCAACCACAGCCTCCCAGACACTGTTCAGAGAGGTGTACTGTTTTCCCTCCTTGTAAATCTCACATTTGATGATGGACCACAGGTTCTCAATGGGGTTCAGATCAGGTGAACAAGGAGGCCATGTCATTAGATTTTCTTCTTTTATACCCTTTCTTGCCAGCCACGCTGTGGAGTACCTGGACGCGTGTGATGGAGCATTGTCCTGCATGAAAATCATGTTTTTCTTGAAGGATGCAGACTTCTTCCTGTACCACTGCTTGAAGAAGGTGTCTTCCAGAAACTGGCAGTAGGACTGGGAGTTGAGCTTGACTCCATCCTCAACCCGAAAAGGCCCCACAAGCTCATCTTTGATGATACCAGCCCAAACCAGTACTCCACCTCCACCTTGCTGGCGTCTGAGTCGGACTGGAGCTCTCTGCCCTTTACCAATCCAGCCATGGGCCCATCCATCTGGCCCATCAAGACTCACTCTCATTTCATCAGTCCATAAAACCTTAGAAAAATCAGTCTTGAGATATTTCTTGGCCCAGTCTTGACGTTTCAGCTTGTGTGTCTTGTTCGGTGGTGGTCGTCTTTCAGCCTTTCTTACCTTGGCCATGTCTCTGAGTATTGCACACCTTGTGCTTTTGGGCACTCCAGTGATGTTGCAGCTCTGAAATATGGCCAAACTGGTGGCAAGTGGCATCTTGGCAGCTGCACGCTTGACTTTTCTCAGTTCATGGGCAGTTATTTTGCGCCTTGGTTTTTCCACACGCTTCTTGCGACCCTGTTGACTATTTTGAATGAAACGCTTGATTGTTCGATGATCACGCTTCAGAAGCTTTGCAATTTTAAAAATGCTGCATCCCTCTGCAAGATATCTCACTATTTTTGACTTTTCTGAGCCTGTCAAGTACTTCTTTTGACTCCCCGTTTAACGCACCGCAAACAACCACAAACAGTCCATTTGCACAACGGCAAACTCCCCATTTGCACAAGGTTGGATACCAAGCTAGCCATGTCCCGTTCCTTGTCCTCACTGACGTCATTGAAGGTCTCTTCCTCCACCCAGCCATGTACAACACCAAGGGTCCCTGAAAGGTGACAACAAGCCCCCTGGGACACCTGCTGTGGTTGGTCTTCCACCTCCTCAAAGCCACCTTCCTCCTCTGACTCCTCTTCTTCAGACTCCTCTCTCTGCGTTGCCACAGGTCCAGCAATTGATGACGACAAGGCTGCTTCTGGTGGTGATTGTGACCACAACTCTTCCTCTTCATGCTCATCTACGGTCTGATCCAGCACTCTCCGCAGGGCACGCTCCAGAAAAAACGCATATGGGATGAAGTCGATGATGTTGCCTTGGGTTTGACTGACCAGGTTTGTCACCTCCGCAAAAAGACGCATGAGCCTACAGCCATTGTGCATGAGCGTTCAGTAACGCGGCAAAAAAATACCCAGCTCCGCAGAGGCTGTCCTCTTTTTTTTTAATTAAAAAAATCTGTTACCAGTTTAATCTCTTACAAGTTTAATCTCTGTTTTGTCCCCTATCAGGGGCCGGTGTATGGAATAGATTTTAGGAACCGGGAGATGGAAAAAGATGCTTGGTCGGTCCTCTTACTTCCAATTTTGGGTATTGCGCGTGCGCCGTGCAATGTACTGTGCTACCCGATATGAGTGGTATGTTAAGTAGTACTATTCCTACCAGTTTAATCTCTGTTTTGTCCCCTATCAGGGGACGTGTATGGAATAGATTTTAGGAACCGGGAGATGGAAAAAGATGCTTGGTCGGTCCTCTTACTTTCAATTTGGGGCACGCAGTTCATAAGTTGATCTACAGCCTGACAGAGCTGATCATTCGCTGGCAGGCTGTAAATGTTAAAAAAATAGCATCAGAAAGGTATATTAGACGCTGTTTTGTTAACAGCGTCTGATATACCTGCTATCTGGTCCTCTGGTGGTCCCTTTTTCTTGGATCGACCACCAGAGGACACAGGCAGCTCTGTAAGTAGCACCAAGCACCACACTACACTACACCCCCCCCTGTCACTTATTAACCCCTTATTAACCCCTGATCACCCCATATAGACTCCCTGATCACCCCCCTGTAAGGCTCCATTCAGACGTCCGTATGTGTTTTGCGGATCCACGGATCCGCGGATCCGCAAAACACGGACACCGGCAATGTGCTTTCCGGATTTTGCGGATCCGCACATTGCCAGAACTATATAGAAAATGCCTTTTCTTGTTTGCAATTGCGGACAAGAATAGGACATGTTCTATATTTTTGCGGAACGGAAGTGCGGACCCGGAAGTGTAGATCCGCAATTCCGGATCCGAGCGGGACAAAATCTGTCCCCATAAATGAAAGGGCAGTATAAATACCCCACAAGTGACCCCATTTTAGAAAGAAGACACCCCAAGGTATTCCGTGAGGGGTATGGTGAGTTCATGTAAAATTTTATTTTTTGTCACAAGTGGAATATGAGACTTTGTAAGAAAAAAAAAATAAATCCGCTAACTTGTGCCAAAAAAAAAATCTTCTATGAACTCTACATGCCCCTCACGGAATACCTTGGGGTGTCTTCTTTCCAAAATGGGGTCACTTGAGGGGTATTTATACTGCCCTGGCATTTTAGGGGCCCTAAAGCGTGAGAAGTAGTTTGGAATCCAAATGCGTAAAAATGCCTTGTGAAATCCTAAAGGTACTCATTGGAATTTGGGCCCCTTTGTGCACCTAGGCTGCAAAAAAGTGTCACACATGTGGTATCGCCGTTCTCATAAGAAGTAGGGCAATGTTTTTTGGGGTGTATTTTTACATATACCCATTCTGTGTTTGAGAAATATCTGTGAATGACAACTTTTTCCATTTTTTTTATACAAAGTTGTCAATTTACAGAGATATTTCTCTCACCCAGCATGGGTATATGTAAATATACACCCCAAAACACATTGCCCTACTTCTTCTGAGTACGGCAATATCACATGTGTGACACTTTTTTGCAGCCAAGGTGCGTAAAGGGGCCGAAAGTTCAACGAGTACCTTTAGGCTTTACAGGGTTGCTCACAATTTAGCCCCGTCCAAAATGCCAGAACAGTAAACACACCCCACAAATGACCCCATTTCGGAAGGTAGACACCCCAGGGTATTCACTGAGGGGCATAGTGAGTCCGTGGGAGATTTTTTATTTTTTTTTGCCAGAAGTTAGCAGAAAGGGAAACTTTATTATTATTTTTTTTCCTCAGAAAGTGACATTTTCCGCTAACTTGTGAAAAAAAAAATCATACATAACCTCTCCATGCCCCTCCGCGAATACTTTGGGGTGTATTATTTCTAAAATGGGGTCATTTGGAGGGTATTTATACTATCCTGGCATTCTAGCACCTCAAGAAACATGACATGTGCTTAGAAAGTCAGAGCTGCTTCAAAATGCGGAAATTCACATTTTTGTACCATAGTTTGTAAACGCTATAACTTTTGCTCAAACCAATAAATATATACTTATTGGATTTTATTTATCAAAGACATGTAGCACAATAAATTCTGACACAAACTTGTATAGAAATGTAATTATATTTGAACAATTTAACCAGAGAAAGTTAAAAATACACCGAGCAATAAACCGTTAAAGTTGTGAAGTGCCGATTTGTAAAAAAGGGCCTGGTCACTAGGGGGGTATAAACCTGTGGTCCTTAAGTGGTTAATGATCACCTTAGATGATCACAAAGAAAATTAATGTTTTTTCTATGCAAAATTATCCAGCCGATCACTTTTGGTCTGTTCACAATGAAGCAACGACCTTATCATCTGGGGTGTGCCAACATTTCCATTGCCAACACACTCATAGAGGTGATCGCTTCATTGTGATACACAAGCCCCTTCACCACAACAAGGTAATGATCACGAAGGGGAATTGACACATGTATGTGCCTTTTTTTTTGTTTTGTTTTTGCAGCCACAGTGCAGCACCAGAGCCCAGAAAAATTAGGCATGTACACATGCCTGAAAAATTAGTTATTGTTGCAGCCGCTGCTGTAGCAGTGGCCGGAAAAATTGATGTTTTCCAGGCAGAAAGTGCACTAAAACATTGCGGCTTGAACCCTAGTTGGTGGCGGAGATGTCACGCAAGTCATCCGACATGCAGAGAATAAATACAGCAGCGTGTGGACCATTTTTAGCCCAAGGCATCTCATCAGGCCTTTTTTAGTCAAATGCATCCCCCACTGTCAGTCCCTTTGGGATCTATGCCTCATTCATCTTAATAAAGGTGAGGTAATCTAGACTTTTTTGACCTAGGCGACTTCTCTTCTCAGTGACAATACCTCCTGCTGCGCTGAAGGTCCTTTCTGACAGGACACTTGAAGCGGGGAAGGCCAGAAGTTCTATCGCAAATTGGGATCGCTCAGGCCACAGGTCAAGCCTGCACACCCAGTAGTCAAGGGGTTCATCGCTCCACAGAGTGTCGATATCTGCAGTTAAGGCGAGGTAGTCTGCTACCTGTCGGTCGAGTCGTTCTCTGAGGGTGGACCCCGAAGGGCTGTGGCGATGCGTAGGACTTAAAAAGCTCTGCATGTCCTCCATCAACAACACGTCTGTAAAGCGTCCTGTCCTTGCCAGTGTGGTCGTGGTAGGAGGAGGATTACTTTCACCTCTTCCCCTTGTAGATTCCCGTTGTGCTGTGACATCACCCTTATACGCTGTGTAAAGCATACTTTTTAACTTGTTTTGGAACTGCTGCATCCTTTACGACTTCCGGTAATTCGGTAACATTTCAGCCACTTTCTGCTTATACCGGGGGTCTAGTAGCGTGGCCACCCAGTACAGGTCGTTCTCCTTCAGCCTTTTTATACGAGGGTCCCTCAACAGGCATGACAGCATGAAAGACCACATTTGCACAAGGTTGGATGCCGAGCTACTCATGTCCCGTTCCTCGTCCTCACTGATCTCATTGAAGGTCTGTTCTTCCACCCAGCCACGTACAACACCACGGGTACCAGATAGGTGACAACGAGCACCCTGGGATGCCTGCTGTGGTTGGTCTTCCTCCTCCTCAAAGCCACATTCCTCCTCTGACTCCTCTTCCTCAGACTCCTCTTCCAGCGTTGCCGCAGGTCCAGCAAGCGATACTGATAAGGCTGTTTCTGGTGGTGATGGTGACCACAACTCTTCCTCTTTCTCTTCATGATCATCTACGGCCTGATCCGGCACTCTTCGCAGGGCACGCTCCAGGAAGAAAACAAATGGGATGATGTCTCTGATGGTGCCTTCGGTGCGACTGACTAGGATTGTCACCTCCTCAAAAGGACGCATGAGCCTACAGGCGTTGCGCATGAGCGTCCAGTAATGTGGCAAAAATATACCCAGCTCTGCAGAGGCTGTCCTAGCACCCCGGTCATACAAATACGTTGACGGCTTTTTCTTGTTGGAGCAGGCGGTCGAACATTAGGAGTGTTGAATTCCAACGTGTCGGGCTGTCGCAAATCAAGCGCCTCACTGGCATGTTGTTTCGCCGCTGAATATTGGAAAAGTGCGCCATGGCCGTGTAGGAACACCTGAAATGGCCACACACCTTCCTGGCCTGCTTGAGGACGTCCTGTAAGCCTGAGTACTTATGCACAAAGCGTTGTACGATCAGATTCAACACATGTGCCATGCACGGCACATGTGTCAACGGCCGCCAACAAATTGCTTCCGTTGTCACACACCACTTTGCCGATCTCCAGTTGGTGCGGAGTCAGCCACTGATCCACCTGTGCGTTCAGGGCGGACAGGAGTGCTGGTCCGGTGTGACTCTCTGCTTTCAGGCAAGTCAACCCCAAGACGGCGTGACACTGTCGTATCCGGGATGTGGAATAGCCCCTGGGGAGCTGGGGGGGTGCAGTTGATGTGGAGCAAGACGCAGCAGCAGAAGAAGACTCAGCCGAGGAGGTTAGCGAAGAGGATAGAGTAGGAGGAGTAGAGGACGTGGCAGCAGGCCTGCCTGCAAGTCGTGGCGGTGTCACCAACTCAGCTGCAGAGCCACGCATTACATGCTTGGCAGCCGTCAGCAGGTTTACTCAATGCGCAGTGTACGTGATATACCTGCCCTGACCATGCTTTGCAGACCAGGTATTAGTGGTCAGATGGACCCTTGCCCCAACACTGTGTGCCAGACATGCCATGACGTCCTTTTCCACAATAGAGTACAGGTTGGGGATTGCCTTTTGTGAAAAAAAAATTCGGCCGGGAACCTTCCACTGCGGTGTCCCAATAGTTACAAATTTTTTGAAGGCCTCAGACTCCACCAGCTTGTATGGTAAAAGCTGGCGGGCTAAGAGTTCCGACAAGCCAGCTGTCAGACGCCGGACAAGGGGGTGACTCTGTGACATTGGCTTCTTACGCTCAAACATTTCCTTGACAGACACCTGACTGTGGGCAGATGAGCAGAAACTGCTGAAGGTGAGAGGCGGAGTGGCGGATGGTTGAGAGGGGGCAAGGAGGACATCAGTGGTTGACGTGGCTCAATATGCTGGACCAGGAGGAGGATAGTGGCTTTGAGTTTGTGTGCTGCTTGTACTCATCATGTGTTGATCCCATAGGCATTTGTGATGTGAGATCATGTGCTTTCGCAAAGCAGTTGTACCTAGGTGGGTGTTGGACTCCCCACGACTCAGTTTCTTTTGGCACAGGTTGCAAATGGCATCGCTGTTATCAGAGGCAGACACAAAAAAAAAAATGCCACACTGCTGAGCTTTGCAATGATGGCATTCTGGTGGTGGCAACAGCATGCATTGATTGGCGTGCTGTCTGGCTGACCCCGGGTGCCGATACATGCTGTCTGACTGTGTCACTAGCTCCTTGCGACGACCTCCCCCTGCTTCCAACTAGTCTCCTCCTCCTCTCTGTCTCCCCATCTGAACTTTCCCCCTGTTTTTCTTCTCTTCGAGCGGGCACCCACGTGACATCCACGGACACATCGTCATCATCAACCGCTTCACTTGTATCTGACAACTCAGCAAAGGAAGCAGCAGCGGGTACAACATCATCATCATCACACCGTACGTCCATGTGTGTAATGCTGCCTGACTGAGACATATCCCTGTTATCTACATCCTCTGGCAATATAGGTTGCGCATCACTCATTTCTTCCAACTGATGTGTAAATAACTCCTCTGATAGATCAAGTGAAGCGGCTGTGGTGCTAGTGTTGGTGGTGGCGGCAGGCGGGCGAGTGGTAACTTGAGAGGTGCCCGAAGCTGAGCTGGAGGAGGATGATGCGTCAAGGTTCCGAGCGGGAGCTGTAGAAGATTGGGTGTCCTGTGTTAGCCAGTCAACTATGTCCTCAGAACTTTTCGAGTTCAGGGTACGTGGCCTCTGAACACTGGGCATTATTCTAGGGCCAAAGGGAATCACAGCACAACGACCACGACGGCCCCTGTGGGGTGGCCTGCCTCTGCCTGTCATTTTATTTTCGATTAGTGGTACTATGCGTGCAAGCTACTGTAACACCATATATGAGTAGTGGGCACAGTACACGCTGTGGGCCTGACACACACGCTTGCAGGCAACTGCAATTATATTAAAGTGAAAAAATTGTTTTACTGTTTTAAATGCAAGCTACTGTGACACCAGATATGAGTAGTGGGCACAGTACACGCTGTGGGCTTGACACACACGCTGGCAGGAAACTGCAATTATATTACAGTGAAAAAAATTGTTTTACTGTTTTAAATGCAAGCTACTGTGACACCAGATATGAGTAGTGGGCACAGTACACGCACAGTACACGCTGTGGGCCTGACACAGATGCTGGCAGGCAACTGCAATTATATTACAGTGAAAAAATTGTTTTACTGTTTCAAGTGCAAGCTACTGTGACACCAGATATGAGTGGTGGGCACAGTACACAGTACACGATGTGCGGAGGTCGGCCAGGATAGCAGCACGAGTTTAGTGTTTGTTTTGGAGCCGTGCTGGATCCGCCTCTCATCAGGTGCACTGGGTGGGGTCATTAGTTTAAATAGCACACCATCCCAGTGCTCTGAGCGGATTATAGGAATCACTGTGGTCTTAGAAGCTAGGAAGGAAGGTTGTCTGTTCCAGCTCTGAAAGATAAGTGTGGTTTCAAGTTTGGTTGTTTTGTGTCATCTCTCCCATCCAGGTTCTATGCGAGCAGGCTGCTCCTATTTCCCCTCTTCACTATCTCAGGGAATTTAGGGAGTTTCAGCCCAGGCACGGGGACACATCATACCTACCACCAAGGTCTGCATGTGGGCTGAGCAGTGCAGGGAAAGATTGGCTAGGAGGTGACCCTTCCCCTGTCTCTCGCCCAGAGCCTGGTTGGTGATTTATCTGTAAGTCTGAGTGCACGTCCGCCGTGACACTGACACACACACGGTGGCAGGCAACTGCAATTATATTACAGAGAAAAAAAAATAAGTAGACTGATGTACTAGCCCTAAAAAGGGCTTTTTGGGGTGCTGTCAGGACGCTGTCCTTACAGCAGATCAGATGAGTCTTTGAGGACTGGAGTGGACACAGAACACTGGCCTAGCTAACGATTTCCCTATTAAATCAGCAGCAGCAACACTCTCCCTGCTCTCACTAACACTGCAGCTTCAGAATGAATCTAAGATGGATGCTGTCGTTTCTTTTTGATTGGAGGTGGGAGGGTCGGGGAGGGAGGGTATGCTGCTTATTGGCTGGAATGTGTCTGCTGACTGTGAGGTACAGGGTCAAAGTTTGCTCAATGATGATGTATAGGGGGCGGACCGAACATCGCATATGTTCGCCCGCCGCGGCGAACGCGAACAAGCGATGTTCGCCGGGAACTGTTCGCCGGCGAATAGTTTGGGACATCTCTACTTCCGTGCCCCTTATCATTTTAGTTGCTCTCCTCTGTACTTTGTCCAGCTGCAGAGCGTCCTTTTTATGGACTGGTGCCCAGAAGTGAACTGCATATTCCAGATGAGGCCTCATGAGGCCTTACATCACTGTCCCACGAGTCCATGCCTCGTTTAAAGCATGAAAATATCCACCCAAATCCTTCTCTATAAGTGGCTCCCCCAGTGTTACATCCCCTAAGACATATGAAGAACAGAGATTATTACTAGTGATGTCGCGAACATAAAATTTTCAGTTCGCGAACAGCGAACGCGAACTTCCGCAAATGTTCGCGAACTGGCGAACCGGGCGAACCGCCATAGACTTCAATAGACAGGCGAATTTTAAAACCCACAGGGACTCTTTCTGGCCACAATAGTGATGAGAAAGTTGTTTCAAGGGGTCTAACACCTGGACTGTGGCATGCCGGAGGGGGATCTATGGCAAAACTCCCATGGAAAATTACGTAGTGGACGCAGAGTCGGGTTTTAATCCATAAAGGGCATAAATCAACTAACATTCCTAAATTGTTTGGAATAACGTGCTTTAAAACATCCAGTGTGTGTATACGATCAGGTATGATGTTGTATCGATCAGGTAGTGTAAGGGTTACGCCCGCATCACAGACATTGACAGACCAAACTCCCCTTTTAATGCACCGCAAACAGTTCATTTGCACAACCGCAAACTCCCCATTTGCACAAGGTTGGATACCAAGCTAGCCACGTCCCGGTGATGTCATTGAAGGTTTCTTCCTCCACCCAGCCACGTACAACACCAAGGGTCCCCGAAAGGTCAATTGAATTGATTTTTCGAACGGGGAGATGGTTAAAAAAACGCTGGCTCCCTCCCCTTTGTTTTTATCCACGGTGACTGCGTCTGCGCCGTGCAATTTACTGTCACACCCGATATGAGTGGTATTTTCTGTAGTACTATTCTCATCAGTTTAATCCCTCTAACGTCCCCGACTCCCCAATCTGGGGGCCATTTATTAAACAGATTTTTCGGACGGGGAGATGGTTAAAAAAACGCTGGCTCCCTCCACTCTGTTTTAATCCACGGTGACTGCGTCTGCGCCGTGCAATTTACTGTCACACCCGATATGAGTGGTATTTTCTGTAGTACTATTCTCATCAGTTTAATCCCTCTAACGTCCCCAATCTGGGTGCCATTTATTGAATAGATTTTTCGAACGGGGAGATGGTTAAAAAAAACCTGGCTCCCTCCACTCTGTTTTAAACCACGGTGACTGCGTCTGCGCCGTGCAATTTACTGTCACACCCGATATGAGTGGTATTTTCTGTAGTACTATTCTCATCAGTTTAATCCCTCTAACGTCCCCAATCTGGGTGCCATTTATTGAATAGATTTTTCGAACGGGGAGATGGTTAAAAAAACGCTGGCTCCCTCCACTCTGTTTTAAACCACGGTGACTGCATCTGCGCCGTGCAATTTACTGTCACACCCGATATGAGTGGTATTTTCTGTAGTACTATTCTCATCAGTTTAATCCCTCTAACATCCCCAATCTGGGGGCCATTTATTAAATAGATTTTTTGAACGGGGAGATGGTTAAAAAAACGCTGGCTCCCTCCACCGATATGAGTGGTATTTTCTGTAGTATTATTCTCATCAGTTTAATCCCTGTTACGTCCCATATCAGGAATTGCCTTTTATGAAAAAAAATTTAGGCCGGGTACCTTCGACTGCCTTCACAGTGACAGACCAAACTCTCATACACTAAACTGAATTGATTTCAGGAACCGGGAGATGGAAAAAGCAGCTTGGTCGGTCCTCTTACTCCCAAATTGGGGCACTGCGCGTGCACAGAGCAATGTGCTGTGACACCCTATATGAGTGGTGTCTTAACTAGTACTATTGCTATCAGTTTAATCCCTGTTACGGACCCTATCCGGTCGAATTGATTAACCATTGTCGAATCCCCCATTGACATCCCCCTTATAAGCTGTGTAAAGCATATTTTTTAGTTTGGTTTTGAACTGCTGCATCCTTTCCGACTTTTGGTAATTTGGTAACATTTCTGCCACTTTCTGCTTATACCGGGGGTCTAGTAGCGTGGCCACCCGATCGCTTTTGGTCTGACCATAATGAAGCAACGGCCTTATCATCTGGGGTGTGGCAACATTGCCAACACACTTTTATAGAGGTGATGATGATTGCTTCATTGTGATACGCAAGCCCCTTCACCACAACAAGGTAACGATCACGAAGGGGAATTGACACTTGTATGTGCCTTTTTTTTTTGGTTTGTTTTTGCAGCCACAGTGCTGCACCATAGGACAGAAAAATTAGGCATGTACACATGCCTGAAAAATAATGGCACTGTTGCAGACGCTATTGTAGCAGCGGCCGGAAAAATTTATGTTTTCCAGGCAGAAAAGTGACTAAAACATTACGGCTTGAACCCTAGTTGGTGGTGGAGAATTCACGAAAGTCATCCGGTATGCAGACATTAAATACAGCAGCGTGGGGACCATTTTGAGGCCAAGGCATGTAATCAGGCCTTTTGTTAGTCAAACGTATCCCCCACTGTCAGTCCCTTCGGGATCCATGCCTCATTCATCTTTATGAAGGTGAGGTAATCAACACTTTTTTGACCGAGGCGACTTCTCTTGTCAGTGACAATGCCTCCTGCTGCACTGAAGCTCCTTTCTGACAGGACACTTGAAGCAGGGCAGGCCAGAAGTTCTATCGCAAACTGGGATAGCTCAGGCCACAGGTCAAGCCTGCACACCCAGTAGTGAAGGGGTTCATTGCTCCTCAGAGTGTCGATATCTGCTGTTAAGGCGAGGTAGTCTGCTACCTGTCGGTCGAGTCGTTCTCTAAGGCTGGATCCCGAAGGGCTGTGGCGATGAGTAGGACTGAAAAAGCTCCGCATGTCCTCCATCAACAACACATCTGTAAATCGTCCAGTCCTTGCCGCCGTGGTAGGAGGAGGATTACACTCACCTCTTCCCCTGTTAGATTCCCGTTGTGCTGTGACATCTCCCTTATAAGCTGTGTAAAGCATATTTTTTAGTTTGGTTTTGAACTGCTGCATCCTTTCCGACTTTCGGTAATTTGGTAACATTTCTGCCACTTTCTGCTTATACCGGGGGTCTAGTAGCGTGGTCACCCAGTACAGATCGTTCTCCTTTATCCTTTTTATACGTGGGTCCCTCAACAGACATGACAGCATGAAAGACCCCATTTGAACAAGGTTGGATGCAGAGCTTCTCATTTCCCGTTCCTCGTCCTCACTGATGTCATTGACGGTCTGTTCTTCCCCCCAGCCACGTACAACACCATGGGTCCCAGATAGGTGACAACAACGAGCACCCTGGGGTGCCTGCTGTGGTTGGTCTTCCTCCTCCTCAAAGCCGCCACATTCCTCCTCTGACTCCTCTTCCTCATACTCCTCTTCCAGCGTTGCTGCAGGTCCGGCAAGCGATGATGACAAGGCTGTTTCTGGTGGTGATGGTGACCACAACTCTTCCTCTTCCTCTTCACGCTCATCTACAGCCTGATCCAGAACTCTTCGCAGGGCACGCTCCAGGAAGAAAACAAATGGGATGAGGTCGCTGATGGTGCCTTCGGTGCGACTGACTAGGTTTGTCACCTCCTCAAAAGGACGCATAAGCCTACAGGCATTGCGCATGAGTGTCCAGTAACGTGGCAAAAAGATTCCCAGCTCCGCAGAGGCTGTCCTAGCACCCCGGTCATACAAATACTCGTTGACGGCTTTTTCTTGTTGGAGCAGGCGGTCGAACATTAGGAGTGTTGAATTCCAACGTGTCGGGCTGTCGCATATCAAGCGCCTCACTGGCATGTTGTTTCGCCGCTGAATATCGGAAAAGTGCGCCATGGCCGTGTAGGAACGCCTGAAATGGCCACACACCTTCCTGGCCTGCTTGAGGACGTCCTGTAAGCCTGGGTACTTAGACACAAAACGTTGTACGATGAGATTCAACACATGTGCCATGCACGGCACATGTGACAACTTGCCCAAATTTAATGCCGCCAACAGATTGCTTCCATTGTCACACACCACTTTGCCGATCTCCAGTTGGTGCGGGGTCAGCCACTGATCCACCTGTGCGTTCAGGGCGGACAGGAGTGCTGGTCCTGTGTGGCTCTCTGCTTTCAGGCAAGTCAACCCCAAGATAGCGTTACACTGTCGTATCCGGGATGTGGAATAGCCCCTGGGGAGCTGGGGGGAATCAGTTGATGTGCAGCCAGACGCCGCAGCAGAAGAGGACTCAGCCGAGGAGGAAATTAAAGAGGATGGAGTAGGAGTAGAGGAGGTGGCAGTAGGTCTGCCTGCAAGTCGTGGTGGTGTCACCAACTCCGCTGCAGAGCCACGCATTCCATGCTTGTCAGCCGTCAGCAGGTTGACCCAATGCGCAGTATACGTGATATACCTGCCCTGACCGTGCTTTGCAGACCAGGTATCAGTGGTCAGATGGACCCTTGCCCCAACACTGTATGCCAGAGATGCCATGACTTCCTTTTCAATGACATGGTAGAGGTTTGGGATTGCCTTTTTTGAAAAAAAATTTCGTCCGGGTACCTTCCACTGTGGTGTCCCAATAGCGACAAATTTTTTGAAGGCCTCAGACTCTACCAGCTGGTATGGTAAAAGCTGGCGGGCTAAGAGTTCCGTCAAGCCAGCTGTCAGTCGCCGGGCAAGGGGGTGACTTTGTGACATTGGCTTCTTATGCTCAAACATGTCCTTGACAGACACCTGACTGTGGGCAGATGAGCAGGAACTGCTGAAGGTGAGAGATGGAGTGGAGGGTGGTTGAGAGGGGGCAGGGAGGACAGCAGTGGTTGACGTGGCTGAAGATGCAGGACCAGGAGGAGCATGGTGGCTTTGAGTTTGTGTGCTGCTTGTACTCATGTGTTGATCCCATAGGCGTTTGTGATGTGAGATCATGTGCCTTCGCAAAGCAGTTGTACCAAGGTGGGTGTTGGACTTCCCACGACTCAGTTTCTTTTGGCACAGGTTGCAAATGGCATTGCTTTTATCAGAGGCAGACACACAAAAAAAATGCCACACTGCTGAGCTTTGCAATGACGGCATTCTAGTGGTGGCAACAGCATGCGTTGACTGGCGTGCTGTCTGGCTGACCCCAGGTGCCGATACATGCTGTCTGACTGTGCCACTAACTCCTTGCGACGACCTCCCCCTGCTTCCAACTCGTCTCCTCATTCTCTCTGTCTCCCCTTCAGAACTTTCCCCCTCTTCTTCTCTTCGAGCAGGCACCCACGTGGCATCCGTGGACACATCGTCATCATCAACCGCTTCACTTGTATCATCTGACACCTCAGCAAAGGAAGCAGCAGCGGGTACAACATCATCATCATCACACTGTACGTCCATGTGTGTAATCCTGCCTGACTGAGACATATCCCCGTAATCTACATCATCTGGCAATAATGGTTGCGCATCACTAATTGCATCCAACTGATGTGTAAATAACTCCTCTGACGGATCAAGTGAAGCGGCTGTGGTGGCTGTGGTGGTAGTGGCGACGGGCGGGTGCGTGGTAACTTGAGAGCAGGTGACCGAAGCTGAGTTGGAGGAGGATGGTGCGTCAAGGTTCTTAGCGGAAGCTGTTGAAGATTGGGTGTCCTGTCTAAGCCAGTCAACTACGTCCTCTGAATTTTTCGGGTTCAGGGTACGTGGCCTCTGAAAACTGGGCATTATTCCAGGGACAGTGGAAATCACAGCACCACGACCACGACGGCCCCTGCGGGGTGGCCTGCCTCTGCCTGTCATTTTTTTTTTAGATAAGTGGTACTACGCGTGCTAGGTACTGTGCCACCCGGTATGAGTGGTTGGCACTGGCAGTGGGCACACTACAGTCTGTGGAAGTGGGCCTGACACACACTGGCAGCAGGCAAGCAACTGAATTTAGACTACTGTCTAAAAATTAAATGCCTTATTTATCGGCAAGCTACTGTGCCACCCGGTATCAGTGGTTGGCACTGGCAGTGGGCACACTACAGTCAGTGGAAGAGGGCCTGACACACACTGGCAGCAGGCAAGCAACTGAAATTACACTAAAGTGTAAAAATTAAATGCCTTATTTATCGGCAAGCTACTGTGCCACCCGGTATGAATGGTTGGCACTGGCAGTGGGCACACTACAGTCAGTGGAAGAGGGCCTGACACACACTGGCAGCAGGCAAGCAACTGAATTTAGACTACTGTCTAAAAATTAAATGCCTTATTTATCGGCAAGCTACTGTGCCACCCGGTATCAGTGGTTGGCACTGGCAGTGGGCACACTACAGTCAGTGGAAGCGGGCCTGACACACACTGGCAGCAGGCAAGCAACTGAAATTACACTAAAGTGTAAAAATTAAATGCCTTATTTATCGACAAGCTACTGTGCCACCCGGTATCAGTGGTTGGCACTGGCAGTGGGCACACTACAGTCAGTGGAAGCGGGCCTGACACACACTGGCAGCAGGCAAGCAACTGAATTTAGACTACTGTCTAAAAATTAAATGCCTTATTTATCGGCAAGCTACTGTGCCACCCGGTATCAGTGGTTGGCACTGGCAGTGGGCACACTACAGTCAGTAGAAGCGGGCCTGACACACACTGGCAGCAGGCAAGCAACTGAAATTACACTAAAGTGTAAAAATTAAATGCCTTATTTATCGGCAAGCTACTGTGCCACCCGGTATGAGTGGTTGGCACTGGCAGTGGGCACACTACAGTCAGTGGAAGAGGGCCTGACACACTGACTGGCAGCAGGCAAGCAACTGAATTTAGACTACTGTCTAAAAATTAAATGCCTTATTTATCGGCAAGCTACTGTGCCACCCGGTATCAGTGGTTGGCACTGGCAGTGGGCACACTACAGTCAGTGGAAGCGGGCCTGACACACACTGGCAGCAGGCAAGCAACTGAAATTACACTAAAGTGTAAAAATTAAATGCCTTATTTATCGGCAAGCTACTGTGCCACCCGGTATCAGTGGTTGGCACTGGCAGTGGGCACACTACAGTCAGTGGAAGAGGGCCTGACACACACTGGCAGCAGGCAAGCAACTGAATTTAGACTACTGTCTAAAAATTAAATGCCTTATTTATCGGCAAGCTACTGTGCCACCCGGTATCAGTGGTTGGCACTGGCAGTGGGCACACTACAGTCAGTGGAAGCGGGCCTGACACACACTGGCAGCAGGCAAGCAACTGAATTTAGACTACTGTCTAAAAATTAAATGCCTTATTTATCGGCAAGCTACTGTGCCACCCGGTATCAGTGGTTGGCACTGGCAGTGGGCACACTACAGTCAGTTGAAGTCGGCCTGACACACACTAGCAGCAGGCAAGCAGCTGAAATTACACTAAAGTGTAAAAATTAAATGCCTTTTTTATGCAAAGTCCTGTGCCAGCCGGTATGAGTGGTGGGCACTGGCAGTGGGCACACTACAGTCAGTGGAAGTCAGCCTGACACACACTGGCAGGCAACTAACCTTAGATTAAAGAGTAAAAATTAAGTGCCTATTTTTTAAGCAAAGTCCTGTGCCACTCGGTATGACAGGGGTGGGCACTGGCAGTGGGCACACTACAGTCAGTTGAAGTCGGCCTGACACACACTAGCAGCAGGCAAGCAGCTGAAATTACATTAAAGTGTAAAAATTAAATGCCTTTTTTAAGCAAAGTCCTGTGCCAGCCGGTATGAGTGGTGGGCACTGGCAGTGGGCACACTACAGTCAGTGGAAGTCAGCCTGACACACACTGGCAGGCAACTAACCTTAGATTAAAGTGTAAAAATTAAGTGCCTATTTTTTAAGCAAAGTCCTGTGCCACTCGGTATGACAGGGGTGGGCACTGGCAGTGGGCACACTACAGTCAGTTGAAGTCGGCCTGACACACACTAGCAGCAGGCAAGCAGCTGAAATTACACTAAAGTGTAAAAATTAAATGCCTTTTTTATGCAAAGTCCTGTGCCAGCCGGTATGAGTGGTGGGCACTGGCAGTGGGCACACTACAGTCAGTGGAAGTCAGCCTGACACACACTGGCAGGCAACTAACCTTAGATTAAAGTGTAAAAATTAAGTGCCTATTTTTTAAGCAAAGTCCTGTGCCACTCGGTATGACAGGGGTGGGCACTGGCAGTGGGCACACTACAGTCAGTTGAAGTCGGCCTGACACACACTAGCAGCAGGCAAGCAGCTGAAATTACATTAAAGTGTAAAAATTAAATGCCTTTTTTAAGCAAAGTCCTGTGCCAGCCGGTATGAGTGGTGGGCACTGGCAGTGGGCACACTACAGTCAGTGGAAGTCAGCCTGACACACACTGGCAGGCAACTAACCTTAGATTAAAGTGTAAAAATTAAGTGCCTATTTTTTAAGCAAAGTCCTGTGCCACTCGGTATGACAGGGGTGGGCACTGGCAGTGGGCACACTACAGTCAGTTGAAGTCGGCCTGACACACACTAGCAGCAGGCAAGCAGCTGAAATTACATTAAAGTGTAAAAATTAAATGCCTTTTTTAAGCAAAGTCCTGTGCCAGCCGGTATGAGTGGTGGGCACTGGCAGTGGGCACACTACAGTCAGTGGAAGTCAGCCTGACACACACTGGCAGGCAACTAACCTTAGATTAAAGTGTAAAAATTAAGTGCCTATTTTTTAAGCAAAGTCCTGTGCCACTCGGTATGACAGGGGTGGGCACTGGCAGTGGGCACACTACAGTCAGTTGAAGTCGGCCTGACACACACTAGCAGCAGGCAAGCAGCTGAAATTACATTAAAGTGTAAAAATTAAATGCCTTTTTTAAGCAAAGTCCTGTGCCAGCCGGTATGAGTGGTGGGCACTGGCAGTGGGCACACTACAGTCAGTGGAAGTCAGCCTGACACACACTGGCAGGCAACTAACCTTAGATTAAAGTGTAAAAATTAAGTGCCTATTTTTTAAGCAAAGTCCTGTGCCACTCGGGATGACAGGGGTGGGCACTGGCAGTGGGCACACTACAGTCAGTTGAAGTCGGCCTGACACACACTGGCAGGCAACTAACCTTAGATTAAAGTGTAAAAATGAAGTGCCTTTTTTTTAAGCAAAGTCCTGTGCCACACGGGATGACAGGGGTGGGCACTGGCAGTGGGCACACTACAGTCAGTTGAAGTCGGCCTGACACACACTAGCAGCAGGCAAGCAGCTGAAATTACACTAAAGTGTAAAAATTAAATGCCTTTTTTATGCAAAGTCCTGTGCCAGCCGGTATGAGTGGTGGGCACTGGCAGTGGGCACACTACAGTCAGTGGAAGTCAGCCTGACACAAACTGGCAGGCAACTAACCTTAGATTAAAGTGTAAAAATTAAGTGCCTATTTTTTAAGCAAAGTCCTGTGCCACTCGGTATGACAGGGGTGGGCACTGGCAGTGGGCACACTACAGTCAGTTGAAGTCGGCCTGACACACACTAGCAGCAGGCAAGCAGCTGAAATTACATTAAAGTGTAAAAATTAAATGCCTTTTTTAAGCAAAGTCCTGTGCCAGCCGGTATGAGTGGTGGGCACTGGCAGTGGGCACACTACAGTCAGTGGAAGTCAGCCTGACACACACTGGCAGGCAACTAACCTTAGATTAAAGTGTAAAAATTAAGTGCCTATTTTTTAAGCAAAGTCCTGTGCCACTCGGTATGACAGGGGTGGGCACTGGCAGTGGGCACACTACAGTCAGTTGAAGTCGGCCTGACACACACTAGCAGCAGGCAAGCAGCTGAAATTACATTAAAGTGTAAAAATTAAATGCCTTTTTTAAGCAAAGTCCTGTGCCAGCCGGTATGAGTGGTGGGCACTGGCAGTGGGCACACTACAGTCAGTGGAAGTCAGCCTGACACACACTGGCAGGCAACTAACCTTAGATTAAAGTGTAAAAATTAAGTGCCTATTTTTTAAGCAAAGTCCTGTGCCACTCGGGATGACAGGGGTGGGCACTGGCAGTGGGCACACTACAGTCAGTTGAAGTCGGCCTGACACACACTGGCAGGCAACTAACCTTAGATTAAAGTGTAAAAATGAAGTGCCTTTTTTTTAAGCAAAGTCCTGTGCCACACGGGATGACAGGGGTGGGCACTGGCAGTGGGCACACTACAGTCAGTTGAAGTCGGCCTGACACACACTAGCAGCAGGCAAGCAGCTGAAATTACACTAAAGTGTAAAAATTAAATGCCTTTTTTATGCAAAGTCCTGTGCCAGCCGGTATGAGTGGTGGGCACTGGCAGTGGGCACACTACAGTCAGTGGAAGTCAGCCTGACACACACTGGCAGGCAACTAACCTTAGATTAAAGTGTAAAAATTAAGTGCCTTTTTTTAAGCAAAGTCCTGTGCCACACGGAATGACAGGGGTGAGCACTGGCAGTGGGCACACTACAGTCTGTGGGCCTGCAGCTCCTCACACACAGGCAGGCCAGGCAACTGCAATATGTATATAAAGGAAAAAAAAAAAGCAGACTAATGTTGCAGCCCTAAAAAGGGCTTTTTGGGGTGCTGTCAGGACGCTGTCCTTACAGCAGAGATCAGATGAGTCTTTAAGGACTGGAGTGGACACTGAATTCACTAGCCTAGCTATCGATTTCCCAATTAAATCAGCAGCAGTTACAGTCTCCCTCCTCTCACTAAGACTGCAGCTTCAGAATGAATCTAAAATGGATGCTGTGCAGGAGGTGGGAGGGTCTGGGAGGGAGGGTATGCTGCTGATTGGCTGGAATGTGTCTGCTGACTGTGAGGTACAGGGTCAAAGTTTGCTCAATGATGATGTATAGGGGGCGGACCGAACATCGCATGTGTTCGCCCGGCAGAGGCGAACGCGAACAAGCTATGTTCGCCGGGAACTGTTCGCCGTCGGATAGTTCGGGCCATCTCTAATTATTACTACCAAGATGCATAACTTTACATTTATCCACATTGAACCTCATTAGCCAAGATGATGCCCAATCACTCAGAGTGTTTAAGTCAGCTTGTAGTTTATGGACATCTTCCATAGACTGTACAGTACTTCATAGCTTAGTGTCATCTGCAAAAATAGAAATGGTGCTATTAATCCTGTCCTTGATATCATTAATAAATAAATTAAATATTAGAGGACCCAGCACTGAACCTTGGGGTCCACCACTTATAACCCGGGACCATTCTGAATAGGAATCATTGACCACAACTCTCTGGACACGGTCCTTCAGCCAGTTTTCAATCTAATTACAAGCTATGCTTTCCAAGCCTATAGGTCTATGATTACCTGTGAATATGGGCACCACATTTGCCTTGCGCCAAGCACTTGGCACTGTACCAGTACCTAGAGAATCTTTAAAAATTATAAACAGGGGCACAGCAAAGATTGAACTGAGCTCTTTAAGCACTCTTGATTGTAATCCATCTGGACCCGGAGCCTTGTTCACATTTACCTTATTTAACCTATCTTGAACCATATATATAGTTAGCCAACTGAGTATATTTCTGGATGTACTAATATCAGATATCAGCTCCTTTCTCTTCTTTTGTATATACAGAGCTAAAAAAACATTTAATAACTCTGCCTTTTCCTTATCTTCAGTGACTACCCCCCCATACCATTATTTAGGGTTCCTACCTGCTCAGTATATACAAACTGAAAAGAATGGTGTGGTATTAAACAAGCAGGAAGTGCTCAAACCCACATGCAGTTGTGCATATATATAGGGGAGCAAATCCTGCACTTGTGGCCCGTTGCTAATGACGATGCCCTGCAAAAATGCATACAGTGGAGGATGCCCGCAGCGAACCACAAGTACCACAATAGACATCCTACACAAGATAGCAATTATGTGGATGTGATAATCAATATAGCAATATAACAAAATAATAACAAAGACAGGTACACTGCGGTATTACTAAACCCTCAAACTGATTTTAAAATTGAGAGATTAGCCAACATGTCCAACGGTGTAGGACATGTCTGAGCCCGAGCACTACGCCAAGGTTTCTCAAGTAGCTCGGGGACCTAATGTAGTGGTTATGTTGCTCCCACCTCCTGTGGGAGATTGGTATTTTGTATTGCATTGTAATGTGTAAAGCCATGTTAATTCCTGTGTACCAGGCCTGTTAGGGGTGTAATTTCTCCTCCCAAGCTGTAGAGGGAGCTAGGGAACCCCTAGTATATATAGTTAGGCCCAGACAGGAAAATGTTAGTTCAGTCTAATCCAGGAGGCTAAGTAGCTCAGGCTAGCCTGTCTGAGGTCCCTGAGCCAGAGAAGCTCAGAAGTTAATCCAGGGGAAGAAGTTGCCTCCTGAGGATATCTAGCACCTTTAAAAGTACAGTGCAGAGCCACTTTTTTCCAGCCAAATAGAAAGCTGAAGGGCAGAAGGATATTTACAGCAAGAGGATTATTACCAGAGGAAGGTTTCCCTACCCAAGGATAAAGCCAGCAATAGGGCATACGGGCCTTGGTGAAAGCCAGACAGGATCTGAGGAAAGTACAGCCTGATCTGTAAGTGTTTATTCCCTCTGAGTATCTTGCAAAGACTTTGTCTGCCATTTGTATGAAGCCTGCCTGTATTCAACATTTTACCTATGGAACTAACTGAGGACTGTATATAGTTGAACTGTTCAGTAAAAAGAAGTTCTGGTTCACTGCAACTTTGTGTACCTCAATTATTCCTACAACAAATCGGTGTGCCACCGTTACCGGCACTGGCGTCACGAACTTTAAGGGATCTTGCCACAGGCACACTAAACCTACAACACCCAGGGCACCTCACCTACCACCTGGCCTGGTCCCTATACACAGAGAGTGCCCCAGAGGATCCATGTGCCAGCCTCTCCATCACTGCTGTATGCCTGCCCAGGGTATATAAAAACTGTGAGTACCAAGAACAACCCTCGGTTTGTTAACTACCCCTGTGACCTTACATTCGCTCACCCTGCAGGGCTGCGTACTGCATATTTTGGCGTCACAAACAGGATACAGATTATTCCTACGCCATAGTGGAATCTGAACTGTGTGCCATTATTGCCTATAAAGTGATAAAGGCCCCATCTGTGTATTTGAAAATTGTTGGGCCAAAGAACTGTGAAAAATCGCGGTGTGAAAATTGTATATTGTGGACTGTTTGCCGCTTCCTAAGTCACCGCTTAAGCTACTGGAATTATTGCTGCGCCATCGTTGTGTCCCTCTGGTGCGAAAAAGAAGGAAAGGTACCGCCCTGCCTGTAAAGAAGATACGGCCTACCTCGAATCCTGGAGCTCAGAGAGGCCGCGCCTATCTCCTGACGCTGCGCGTGGGTGTCACGGCGGACGTGCACAGTAAAACAGATAACACACCAACCAGGCTCTGGACGAGAGACGGGGGAACGGTCACCTCCTAATTAATCCCTGACCTCTTTCCCTACAATGCTCAGCCCACAGATCAAATCTTGATGGTAGATTTGCTGTGTCCACCAGCCTATGCTAACAGAACCCTGAACTCCCTGAGATGGTGAAGTGGGGAGAAAGGAGCTGCCAGCTCGCACAGAACCTGGATGGGATAGATGACAAAAACAACCAAAGACACTTATCTGCTGAGAGCAGGAACAAACAGCCAACCTTCCTTTCTAGCTTCCAAGACCACAATGAAGAGTATAATCCGCTCAGAGCACTTTAGCTGGAGACTATTTAAACTAATGACTCCACCCAGTGCACCTGATGCGAGGCGGATCCAGCACAGCATCAAAACAAACACTAGACTTGTGCTGCAATCCTGGCTGACCTCCGCACATCGTCAGAGTGGGGCATGACAGTGGGACCTCCGCACAACGTAATCTCGTACCTCACGAGACCTTGACTGCGCATCACCGGAGTGAGTAAACTTTCAGTACTAACCAATTCCTTTGTATTCAAGTACTGGGAGGATTCCGATCCTTGCTGGGAGACTGGGGGGAGGTCCCTCGTTAGTAATAAGAGACTTAATCCAGGGGAGAACACATCCAATTCGGATTTTGGCCTTCTCCGCTGCTCCTTAAAGGGCCATACCCGCTCCTGGGTCACCACTAGTAACGGCCTAAGAAAGTGAAGTCCAGCATGAGTCTGCCTACAGAACTTGTCCCCATAGACCACGCCATGTCCGCACCTGATGGAACGGGGCAGGTGGCCCCCAATGAGCCTTCTGTAATTCACGCAGATGAGAACAGGGCTCCCGCCGCTGCAGCAGCATCCAGTCTGATGCCGCTGACCATGCCATATTATTTCGGGGCCCCCTGGTTCCCGCAATACTCAGGGGAAGCCCACAAACTGAAAGACTTTAAAGACCAGATCATGGCCTTATTCCGGCTCTATTCTATCTCTGCGGAGCAACAGATGGAGATCCTCTTAGCGCAGTTAGAAGGGGCCGCCCTCAGGGAAGTCATGTTATGGCCCAGCTCCGAAAAAAATAATATGGGACAGATCTTTGATCGCCACGGCACCACGTTTGAACCTAGGACGGTGTCGGAAGTTAAGATGCGATTTTTCAGCAGAAAGCAACAGCCCTGTGAGTCACTCCGTGATTTTACTTTGTCCCTGCAAGAGACCTTGAAGTGGACGCCCGGAAGGGTGAGGACCAAGACCGGACTCTGAGAGAGCAGTTCATTGCGGGTGTAAACACTGAACACTTAAAGGGCCAGCTGAGGATGCTGTCGGCCCAACACCCCAATTGTGCGTTTTTGGACTTTAAGGAGCTGGCCATCAGTATCCTGGGTCAAAACCCGCCCACAGGGCCGGCGGCCTCCCTTGAACCTCAGGCCTGCCAGCCAAAAATTATTGATGTGAAAACGTCCGGAGCCAGTCAAGCCACCCAGGCTCCAGTAACAGATGTGGTGGCGGCGTTAATGGAGCAAGTTAACCATCTCAATTAGAGCCTGGAAAAGGTGTGCAGGAAAATAGAAGAATGGGAAAGACCATTGTTATTGGAAGACGAAAGCCCCCTACCTCAAAGGCTCCTTCCGCCTGCATATAAAGAGGTCTACCCCAAAGAACCCGATGGGCTACCGAGTTACCGGTCTAAGGATCGCAAACAGCCTGTCTGCACCTATTGTAAAAAATATGGCCATACTGAGACAACGTGTCACCACCAGACATCTGAGAAGCTCTGACAGACGTTCTTCAGAACCTCCCACTTGAGGTTTCTTTTGTTTTGCTTTAGTTTCCTCATCTCGTTAGCCTCTCTCAGCTGTCATGTAGTTGCACTGATTGCATCCCTTTAAATCCCTTCCCATACTGCATCACTTTGCGGTTTATACAACTTCCTGGAGTGTATGCATGCTGGATGCTACTACTGAGTCTTCTACAGATAAGTTTTGTTCATTCATTTGTATTTTCCTGTTTGCTGGATCCCAGGAGACCCTGACTCCCTCCGTATCAAGTGTAGGGAGCCGGTGGTCGTGTCCCCTCACTATTATAGGGTGTTCAGGGGTTATACAGTCGAGGTACGAGGATATGCGATCTTCTACCATTGAGAATTTTGCATAGGCTCAGCAGTTAGGGAGAGAGCCAGGTCTGTTGCAGGGCTATCCCTTTGGTTCCTTAGTTTTGGATCCAGTCAGTCGGATCTTCCTTTTGTGTCTTCTAGTTTGCTGTACACCTTCCGCGACATTATAAACCGCCAAAACCGTCTCAAGCATGGATCCGGTTTCACTTTTGACTGAACACATGCAGGGTCTTTCATTGGAGGTAGCAGATCTCCGTAAGACTGTGTCTCAGTTTCAGGTGACCGGTTCTGCTGGCGTTCATGGAGTTTGTTCTGAGCCTAAGATCTCGCTCCCGGATACGTTCTCTGGGGGTAGTGAGAATTTTGTTCGTTTTAGAGAGGCTTGCAAACTCCATTTTCGCTTACTTCCCCATTCCTCTGGTGATGAGGAGCAGAGGGTGGGGATCATCATCTCGCTGCTCAGGGATAACGCTCAGTCTTGGGCCTTTTCGCTGCCGGTGGGGGCACGGCCCCTCTGTTCAGTGGATGAATTTTTTTTAGCCCTGGGTCAGATATATGATGATCCGGATCGTATTGCTCTGGCTGGGTCTAGATTACATCTTTTATGCCAGGGTAAACAGTCTGCAGAGATATACTGTTCAGAGTATATATTCTCAGTTTCGGAGATGGGCAGCTGATACTGGTTGGAATGATGCTGCACTCCGAAGTCAATTTTGCCATGGTCTTTCAGAGGGATTGAAAGATACATTTGCCTTTCATGAGAGACCTACCTCCTTGGATTCTGCCATGTCTCGGGCTGTTCGTATTGACAGGCGTCTTAGAGAGAGAGGAGAGACCACTCCTTCCTGTCATATTCAGTCCAAGGACAGTGGGGAGGTCTCATTCAGTGCACAGGGGTCTCAGTCTCTCTCAATCCCCTCTGAGCAGGAGCCCATGCAGCTGGGTTTGCTTGCCTCTGACAATAGAGGATTCAGCTCTCATAGGAAGGTTTGTTTCTGTTGTGGAGGTATAAATCATTTGGCAAATGTTTGTCCCTCTAGGAGATTCAGGCAGTTTTTTGAGAGTAATAAAGAAACAAAAATAAAAAAATCCTCTAAAAACGTTCCATCTGTTACTATTGGCAAGGTTGATGCGGAAATTGAAGGTTTTCCGTTTGCTTGTAGTTCCCGTTTTGTTCTAACTGCCAGGGTGGCGCTAGAGAGCAAGAATATTTTTTGTGAGATTTTTGTAGATAGTGGAGCGGCTGTCAATCTTATTGATAATCAATTTGCTATAACTCATGGTTTCCAGGTATGCACTTTGGGAAAGGATATACCTGTTTTTGCTATTGATTCCGTTCCACTTTCTCAGAAATCGTTAAAGGGCATAGTTCACAATATCCGTTTGATTGTGAGTGATACTCATGTTGAGGATGTGTCATGTTTCGTCCTAAACGGGTTGCTTACTCCTCTAGTGTTGGGGCTACCCTGGCTCACTAAACATAACCCCACCATTAATTGGCAAGCGAGGCAAATAAATGGTTGGAGTGACTTTTGCAGAGAGAATTGTCTCACGACATCTGTTTTAGAGGTTTCTACTAAGACTGTACCATCTTTTCTCTCTGAATTTTCGGATGTGTTCTCTGAGAGTGGTGTTCAGGAATTTCCCCCTCACAGGGAGTACGATTGCCCTATTAATCTCACCCCAAGCTGCCTAAATCTCGTTTATACAATCTCTCCCAACCTGAAAGTGTCGCTATGCGTGCTTATATCTCTGAGAGTCTGAGAAAGGGACACATACGACCCTCGAAGTCACCTGTTGCCGCTGGTTTTTTCTTTGTTAAGAAAAAAGATGGTTCTTTAAGACCATGTCTGGATTTCAGGGAGCTGAACAGTATCACAATTCGTGACCCTTATCCGCTTCCTCTGATCCCGGACCTGTTTAACCAGATTGTGGGGGCTAAAGTTTTTTTCCAAATTGGATCTAAGAGGGGCATACAACCTGGTCAGGGTCAGAGAAGGAGACGAATGGAAGACGGCCTTCAATACCCCTGAGGGCCATTTTGAGAATTTGGTTATGCCTTTTGGTTTGATGAATGCTCCAGCCGTCTTTCAGCATTTTGTGAACAGCATTTTTTATCATTTAATGGGGAAATTTGTATTAGTGTATCTAGATGACATTTAGATTTTTTCTCCTGATTTCAAAACTCATAAGGAACATTTACGTCAGGTCTTGCTCATCCTGCGGTAGAATAAATTGTACGCTAAACTGGAAAAATGTGTGTTTGCGGTTCCAGAAATTCAATTTCTGGGGTTTCTTCTCTCCGCTTCTGGTTTTCGCATGGACCCGAGAAGGTCCGCGCTGTGCTTGAGTGGGAGCTTCCTGAGAATCAGAAGGCGCTGATGCGTTTTCTGGGTTTTGCCAATTATTACAGGAAGTTTATTTTGAATTATTCCTCTGTTGTTAAACCACTCACTGATATGACTAGAAAGGGGGTAGATTTTTCCTCCTGGTCGGTAGAGGCGCGTAAGGCCTTTTCTAATATTAACCTCTTAAGGACATAGGGTGTACAGGTACGCCCTTGTGCCCTGGTACTTAAGGACACAGGGCGTACATGTGTATTTTCGATCACTGCCGTGCGGCTGGCAGTGATCGGAACCGGTGCCTGCTCAAATCATTGAGCAGGCACCTAGGCTAAATGCGCGGGGGGGTCCCGTGACCCCCCCATGTCGGCGATCGCGGCAAACCGCAGGTCAATTCAGACCTGCGGTTTGCTGCGATTTCTGCAGTTTCTGGTCCCCGCGGTCCCTGACCGCGGGGATCAGAAACTTTATATGCCTAAAAAAAGTTTTATTCACCCCCCCCCTGCACCCCCGAATGATTTTTATGGTGGCGGGAGGTGCAGGGGGAGGGTTGCGGGCGGTGTGGGCGGTGCGGGAGGCGGGCGGTGCGGCAGGCGGGATCGCGATCCCCCGCCCGCCTCCCCTTGAAAATTCATTGGTGTTCAGTGGGTATACCAGGGTGCCAGCACATTGCTGGCACCCTGGTATAAACGGCTGACATCTGCGATGCGATGTCAGCCGTTAACCCTTTCCATACAGCGGTCCGTACGGACCGCTGTATGGAAAAGGTTAACAGCGCAGGGAGCTCCCTCCCTCTCCCATCGGGGGGCTGCTGGGCCTTTGCAGCCCCCCGATGAAGAGGGAGAGAGCCCCCCGACAGCCCCCCGAGAGATCCCCTCCTTACCCTTCCCCGTCTGCGAAGTTCTGAGCAGACGGGGAAGGTTCCCATGGCAACAGGACGCCTCTCAGGCGTCCTGCTGTCCATGGTGCTTAACAGATCTGTGCTGAAAGGCATAGATCTGTTCAGTGTAAGTAAAATACAGTGCAGTACAATATATATTGTTCTGTACTGTATTATACAGACATCAGACCCACTGGATCTTCAAGAACCAAGTGGGTCTGGGTCAAAAAAAAGTGAATAAAAGTGAAAAAAAAGTAAAAATCAAAAAACACATTTATCACTGATAAAAAATGAAAAAAAAAAAATTCCCTACACATGTTTGGTATCGCCGCGTCCGTAACGACCTGATCTATAAAACGGTCATGTTACTTTACCCGAACGGTGAACACCATAAAAATAAAAAATAAAAAACTATGATGAAATTGAAATTTTGCCCACCTTACTTCCCAAAAAAGGTAATAAAAGTGATCAAAAAAGTCGCATGTACGCCAAAATTGTAACAATAAAACCGTCATCTCATCCCGCAAAAATCATACCCTACCCAAGATAATCGCCCAAAAACTGAAAAAACTATGGCTCTTAGACTATGGAGACACTAAAACATGATTTTTTTTGTTTCAAAAATGAAATCATTGTGTAAAACTTACATAAATAAAAAAAAGTATACATATTAGGTATCGCCGCGTCCGTATCGCCCGGCTCTATAAAAATATCACATGATCTAACCCCTCAGATGACCAGCGTAAAAAAATAAAAATAAAAACGGTGTAAAAAAAGCCATTTTTTGTCATCTTACGTCACAAAAAGTGTAATAGCAAGCAATCAAAAAGTCATATGCACCCCAAAATAGATGCCAATCAAACCGTCATCTCATCCCGCAAAAAATTAGACCCTACTTAAGATAATCGCCCAAAAACTGAAAAAACTATGGCTCTTAGACTATAAAGACACTAAAACATTTTTTGGGTTTTAAAAATGAAATCATTGTGTAAAACTTACATAAATAAAAAAAATTGTATACATATTAGGTATCGCCGCGTCCGTGACAACCTGCTCTATAAAATTACCACATGATCTAACCTGTCAGATGAATGTTGTAAATAACAAAAAAAAAAACGGTGCCAAAAAAGCTATTTCTTGTTACCTTGCCGCACAAAAAGTGTAATATAGAGCAACCAAAAATCATATGTACCCTAAACAAGTACCAACAAAACTGCAACCCTATCCCGTAGTTTCTAAAATGGGGTCACTTTTTTGGAGTTTCTACTCTAGGGGTGCATCAGGGGGGCTTCAAATGGGACATGGTGTAAAAAAAAACAGTCCAGCAAAACCTGCCTTCCAAAAACCATATGGTGTTCCTTTCCTTCTGCGCCCTGCCGTGTGCCCGTACAGCGGTTTACGACCACATATGGGGTGTTTCTGTAAACTACAGAATTAGGGCCATAAATAATGAGTTTTGTTTGGCTGTTAACCCTTGCTTTGTAACTGGAAAAAAAATATAAAAATGGAAAATCTGCCAAAAAAGTGAAATTTTGAAATTGTATCTCTATTTTCTATTAAATCTTGTGCAACACCTAAAGGGTTAATGAAGTTTGTAAAATCAGTTTTGAATACCTTGAGGGGTGTAGTTTCTTAGATGGGGTCACTTTTATGGAGTTTATAATCTAGGGGTGCATCAGGGGGGCTTCAAATGGGACATGGTGCCAAAAAAACAGTCCAGCAAAATCAGCCCTCCAAAAACCAAACGGCGCACCTTTCACTCTACGCCCTGCTGTGTGGCCGTACAGTAGTTTACGGCCACATATGGGGTGTTTCTGTAAACAGCAGAGTCAGGGCAATAAAGATACAGTCTTGTTTGGCTGTTAACCCTTGCTTTGTTAGTGGAAAAAATGGGTTAAAATGGAAAATTAGGCAAAAAAATGAAATTCTCAAATTTCATCGCCATTTGCCAATAACTCTTGTGCAACACCTAAAGGGTTAACGACGTATGTAAAATCAGTTTTGAATACCTTGAGGGGTGTAGTTTCTTAGATGGGGTCACTTTTAGGGAGTTTCTCCTCTAGGGGTGCATCAGGGGGCTTCAAATGGGACATGGTGTAAATAAACCAGTCCATAAAAATCAGCCTACCAAAAACCATACGGCGCACCTTTCCCTCTAGCCCCGCTGTGTGGCCGTACAGTAGTTTACGGCCACATATTGGGTGTTTCTGTAAACGGCAGAGTCAGGGCAATAAAGATACAGTCTTGTTTGTCTGTTAACCCTTGGTTTGTTAGTGGAAAAAATGGGTTAAAATGAAAAATTAGACAAAAAAATGAAATTCTCAAATTTCCTCCCCATTTGCCAATAACTCTTGTGCAACACCTAAAGGGTTAACAACGTATGCAAAATCAGTTTTGAATACCTTGAGGGGTGTAGTTTCTTAGATGGGGTCATTTTTGGGTGGTTTCTATAATGTAAGCCTCGCAAAGTGACTTGAGACCTGAACTGGTCCCTAAAAATTGAGTTTTTGTAAATTTCTGAAAAATTTCAAGATTTGCTTCTAAACTTCTAAGCCTTATAACATCCCCAAAAAATAAAATATCATTCCCAAAACAATTCAAACATGAAGTAGACATATGGGGAATGTAAAGTCATCACAATTTTTGGGGGTATTACTATGTATTACAGAAGTAGAGAAACTGAAACTTTGAAATTTGCAAATTTTTCCAAATTTTTGTTAAATTAGGTATTTTTTGGTGCAAAAAAAAATATTTTTTTGACTCCATTTTACCAGTGTCATGAAGTACAATATGTGACGAAAACAATCTCAGAACGGCCTGGATAAGTCAAAGCGTTTTAAAGTTATCAGCACTTAAATGGACTCTGGTCAGATTTTCAAAAAATGGCCTGGTCCTAAGGTGTAAAAAGGCTGTGTCCTTAAGGGGTTAAGGAGAGTTTTGCTTCCGCTCTCATCTTGGTACAACCTGATATCTCTCTACCCTTCATAGTTGAGGTTGATGCTTCTGATGTGGGTGTGGGTGCGGTCTTGTCTCAGGGTCCCTCTCCTGCCAAATGGCGACCGTGTGCCTTTTTCTCTATGAAACTCTCCTCCGCAGAGAGAAATTACGATGTGGGAGATAGGGAGTTGTTGGCCATGAAGTTAGCTTTTGAGGAATGGCGCCATTGGCTAGAGGGAGCCAGACACCCTATTACCGTGTTTACTGACCATAAGAATCTGGCCTACTTGGAGTCAGCCAAGCGTCTGAACCCGAGACAGGACAGATGGTCTTTGTTCTTTTCAAGGTTTAATTTTGTTGTCACCTTCCGCCCTGGGGTTAAGAATTTGAAGGCGGATGCCCTGTCACGTTGTTTTCCGGGAGGTGGCAATTTTGAAGACCCGGGTCCCATTTTGGCTGAAGGTGTGGTGGTCTCTGCTCTTTATCCTGAATTGGAGGCAGAAGTTCAGGTAGCCCAGTCAGAGGCTCCTGATCTTTGTCCTCCTGGGAGGTTGTTTGTGCCTCTCGCTTTAAGACACAGGATTTTCAAGGAGCACCACGATACTGTTCTTGCTGGGCACCCGGGGGCAAGAGCCACAGTGGATCTCATCGCTTGGAGATTCTGGTGGCCGGCGCTTCGTAAGTCGGTTGAGGGTTTTGTGGCAGCCTGTGAGACCTGCGCTCGTGCCAAAGTCCCTCATTCACGGCCATCAGGTCCTCTTCTTCCGTTACCCATTCCTTCCCGTCCTTGGACACATCTCTCCATGGACTTCATTACGGACCTGCCTCGTTCCTCGGGGAAGACTGTGATTCTGGTGGTGGTGGACCGTTTTAGCAAAATGGTACATTTCATTCCTTTTCCTGGCTTGCCCAATGCTAAGACGCTGGCGCAGGCATTTATTGATCACATTGTCAAATTGCATGGTATTCCTTCAGACATAGTCTCTGATAGGGGCACGCAGTTTGTTTCCAGGTTCTGGAAGGCTTTCTGTTCTCGCTTGGGGTTCGGTTGTCATTCTCTTCTGCTTTCCACCCGCAGTCGAATGGCCAGACAGAGCGCGTCAATCAGAATCTGGAGACATATCTGCGCTGTTTTGTGGCGGAGAATCAGGAGGATTGGTGTTCTTTTTTGTCCCTTGCTGAGTTTGCTTTAAATAACCGTCGTCAGGAGTCCTCTGATAAGTCACCATTTTTTGGTGCATATGGGTTTCATCCGCAGTTTGGGACATTCTCTGGAGAGGGGTCTTCTGGTTTACCTGATGAGGACAGATTCTCCTCGTCTTTGTCATCTATTTGGCAAAAGATTCAGGATAATCTAAAGAGCATGAGTGAGAGATATAGGCGTGTGGCGGATAAGAGACGTGTGCCTGGTCCGGACCTGAATGTTGGTGATCTGGTGTGGTTGTCTACTAAGAATATCAAATTGAAGGTTCCCTCCTGGAAGTTGGGTCCTAAGTTTATTGGGCCTTACAAAATCTTGTCCGTCATCAATCCTGTTGCCTACCGTCTTGATCTTCCTCAGACTTGGAAGATCCATAATGTTTTTCATAAGTCCTTATTAAAACCTTATGTCCAACCCATTGTACCCTCGTCTTTGCCTCCTCCTCCGATTGTGGTTGATGGTAATCTTGAATTTCAGGTCTCTAGGATTGTGGATTCTCGTGTTGTCCGCGGTTCTCTCCAGTACCTCGTTCATTGGGAGGGTTATGGTCCTGAGGAGAGGATGTGGGTCCCAGTGACGGACATTAAGGCCACTCGTCTCATCAGGGCTTTCCATAGGTCCCATCCTGAGAAGGTGGGCTCTGAGTGTCCGGAGTCCACTCGTAGAAGGAGGGGTACTGTCACCACCAGACATCTGAGAAGCTCTGACAGACGTTCTTCAGAACCTCCCACTTGAGGTTTCTTTTGTTTTGCTTTAGTTTCCTCATCTCGTTAGCCTCTCTCAGCTGTCATGTAATTGCACTGATTGCATCCCTTTAAATCCCTTCCCATACTGCATCACTTTGCGGTTTATACAACTTCCTGGAGTGTATGCATGCTGGATGCTACTACTGAGTCTTCTACAGATAAGTTTTGTTTATTCATTTGTATTTTCCTGTTTGCTGGATCCCAGGAGACCCTGACTCCCTCCGTATCAAGTGTAGGGAGCCGATGGTTGTGTCCCCTCACTTTTATAGGGTGTTCAGGGGTTATACAGTCGAGGTACGAGGATATGCGATCTTCTACCATTGAGAATTTTACATAGGCTGAGCAGTTAGGGAGAGTGCCAGGTCTGTTGCAGGGCTATCCCTTTGGTTCCTTAGTTTTGGATCCAGTCAGTCGGATCTTCCTTTTGTGTCTTCTAGTTTGCTGTACACCTTCCGTGACACAACGTGTTGGCAGTTAAACGGGCCACCCCCGAGGCCGAGGACCGCCCCTCGGGAGGTAGAACAGTAGGTCCAAAGGATCCAAGTTGGATGCCCAGATACGTGGGATCTCGTCCGAAAATTAACATATGCATCAACGGGATACCTTTTGAAGCCCTGCTGGATACTGGGTCTCAGGTCACTACCATCCAACGACCCACCTTTGACAAATGCTGGGATTCAAGTCTCCTCACCCAGCCACCGGAATCCTGGCTGGATATCATTGCTAGCAACGGCAAGCTGGTGAAAATCCATGGGTACTGGGAACCTACCCTTCAGGTGGGAGAAGCCACCTTACCACAGCAAGGTGTGATTGTGGTGCAAGCCGGAGATAAAGGGGGACACCCCGTGATCTTAGGGACTAATGTCTTTAAAAATTTTACTCCGAGGTACTTGAGGCCCGGAACCAGTCCATACCTTCAGCAACACCTGCTTCTAAAATAGTGATTCAAAAGACTATCAGTGTGCTGTGTGCTCAGCAAAAATTTGCGAATGGAAAAGGAGAAATCTGCACTGCCCGGATCCGGGATAACCGGCCGGTAATCCTGCAACCGAATTCCCAAATCCTTTTGTGGTGCCGTGCTGTACTAGGGATCCAGGATGAAGACTATCAAGCCCTGGTGGAGCCTATCCAAATTGAAAATCATCCCTTCGTGCGAGCAGCCAAGAGCCTGGTGACCGTATCTCAAAGTAAAGTGCCTGTCCGTTTGATTAATTTCAGTGATCACCCTGTTGCTCTCTCTAAGCACTGCCCTGTTGCTCAGCTTTTCCAGGTATCCTTACAGGATGTTATCTGTCTGCCTTCCACGGAAACATCTCAAACTGCACAGAGCAGCAGCGCCCCTGCCAGCGCCTCTTCAGTATCCTGGTGGGAGGAACTTCATGTGGGGAACGAATCCACCCCGAAGGATCAAGTAGAGGGAGTCCTGAATCTGGTGAAGGAGCACCACCAGGCCTTTAGCAAGCACTCCACGGACTATGGAGAGGTCAGTGTAATCAAACACACCATACCTACTGGCTCTCATCCTCCTATCAAGGAGAGATACAGACCCATACCATCTACTACCTATCAGTCCGTAAAAGAGATGATACAGGAAATGAAGGAGTCTAATATAATCCGGGACAGTCATAGTCCCTGGGCTGCGCCCCTAGTTCTTGTTCGTAACAAAGATGGCAGCATTAGATTCTGTGTGGACTATAGAAAAATTAATCAAATCACCCACAAAGACGCTTATCCATTGCCACGCATTGAAGAGTCTTTGACCGCCCTGGGGTCATCAGCCTACTTCTCGACTCTGGACTTAACCAGTGGATACTGGCAGGTACCTTGGCCCCGGAAGACCGGGAAAAGACCGCTTTCACTACGCCTATGGGCCTGTTTGAATTTAACTACATGCCTTTCGGACTGTTTAATGCTCCAGGGACATTCCAGCGGTTGATGGAGCATTGTTTAGGCCATAAGAACTTTGAGACTGTATTGCTATACTTGGATGATGTCATTATCTACTCCAAGACATATGATGATCATTTAAAAACATCTGGCTGGAGTGTTTCAAGTCCTCGTTAAATATTGCCTTAAAATCAAGCCGTCCAAGTGCCATCTGCTGAAACCAGCGGTAAAGTATCTGGGACACGTTGTTAGTGCAGAAGGAGTCCAGCCTGATCCTGATAAACTTGCTGCTGTCCGTAATTGGCCTACTCCTACCACCGTGAAGGAGGTGAGAAGTTTCCTCAGCTTTGCAGGATATTACAGACGCTTCATCCCGCATTTTGCACAGATTGCGGATCCGAACCAGGAACTCCTAATGGGGCATCCCAAAAAGAGTCCAAAGACTCCTATCCCTGTTGAATGGAATGAAGAATGGGAGATTGCCTTCCAGCTCCTAAAGAAGAAGCTGACTGAACCCCCTGTCCTGGGTTACCCGGATTATCAGAAGCCGTTTCACCTCTATACGGATGCCAGTAAAAGAGGCCTGGGAGCCGTGTTGGCTCAGGTGCAAGACAACACATAGGTGATTGCCTATGCCAGCAGATCCCTGAGGGGAGCTGAGAAAAACGATCAGAATTATAGTTCCTTCAAGCTGGAGTTCCTTGCTTTAGTGTGGGCTGTGACTGAAAAATTCAAGGACTTCCTTGTCGCCTTCACTGACAACAATCCCCTGGCGCACCTGAATACAGCCAAGTTAGGGGCTCTGGAACAAAGATGGGCCTCCCGCCTTGCCAACTATGACTTCACTGTGAAATACCGGGCAGGCCGCTCAAATGATAATGCTGATGCCCTGTCTCGGCTTCCCACTACAGAAGCACCAGATGAACCAAAAGATGCCTGGGAAGAGGTGCTTTATAACAAGTTTGCTCAGCAAGATAATGTTCACACTGAAAATAACTTGGCTGCTGATCCCTCTCCACTGACCAATCCTGAGTCCAGAGGCGAACAAGAAAGGTGGATTAAGCTCCAGTCAGAGAGTAGAGTCCTCGGTGAACTGCTCGACTTCCTTACTAGTGGAAGAACTTCTGAGAGAGTCCGCAGGAAGAGTGCAGACCCAGAACTATTGAAATTGTGGAGACATCGCCACCAACTCTTCCTTCAAAAAGGCCTAATGCTAAGAAGGAGCCTGGATCCAGTGTCCTGCGATAGGGTGTACCAGATCCTCATACCACGTCGAGACGCCAGTCTTGTATTAGAGATGTATCACAACCGGTCTGGACATTTCGGTGTGCAGAAAACTGAGGCCACCATTTGCAGAAGGTTATATTGGATTGGGATGAGAGAAGACATTGAAAAATGGTGCCGGGAATGTACTGCCTGTGCCGTCGGGAGAAGTGAACGCCATGACCAGAGAGCGCCTCTCCATCCTATCGTGAGTAAGGGTACACACCCTTCTATTTGATGTTCGGCTGTCAAGGGAGGCTGCCTGCTGACCACTCCCTGGACGTGCAAGTACCCGATGTCATCAACCCACTACCAAAGACTGATTGGGTAATGGAGCATCAAAGACGTCTCCTTAATGCCAAAGAGATTGTTCAGGAGCACATGGAAAGTGCCCGAAAGCGGCAGCAGAGAGACTATGACCTGGCTGCTCATGCAGAACCACTTGCTATGGGAGACGTGGTGTGGTTGAAGAATAACCACCGAACCAGCAAGCTGGACAGTAAGTGGGAGAGGACTCCCTACGTCATAACTGATATTCCTAATGCTGAGACCCACATTTACAAAATTTCCAGGAAAGGTAAAGGCTCCCAGATCGTGCACAGGAATCATTTAAAGCCCTGCATAGAAGGAGAAACGGTAGCAGGGGACATTGAGCCAGAGTCTCCGGAGCCAGAGTCGTCGGCCCAACCTGTTGATCCTATGCAGGCTGTTGAAAACCGGTTACATGACAAGGAGCCACTTCATCCTCACACCCTGGTTGAACTTGGTGGTACCGGCTCCAGTTCCTGCTAGTCCTCAACCCCAGGATGACCTGTCCCAGGGTATACCTGAAAGGGCCCCAAAGCCTGTGGATTCCTCTGGCCCCCCTGAACCAAGGCAGGAAGAGTCTCTGCCAGTAAGTAGGTACACACGGCCTACTAAGGGGCACCCACCTGTGAGATTCGGAGACTACATTGTTGAATAAGAGTAACTCCTCCCTGGAAACCCCTGTTTAACTGTCTACAAGACCCGGGTACGGACTAATTTCGTTCTTTTGAGCCTCCAGGAACTTATGTCATATTTGTATTTTCTTATTATGGACTATCCTGGTTATTCCTGATATGCTGTACCAGGTCAGCGCCCCTGTTCCCTATATTATCCTGTGTGAAGAGAATGACGCCCCTTTTCACCGCATTTGTTCCTTTGCCAGCGGAGCTGCCTGATATTTTCCTTGCAAATGTAGTGATTGTGTATATGCCTGCCTTGCATTTTTGTCTTTCAGGTCTAAGTGTTTAGCTGGGCGGGCCCCCTGTGTTGCGCCGAGGACGGACAACCTCAAAGTAGCGGGGTATGTAGTGTCCCACTACGTAAGGGTGGGCACTACTAAGGGTTATGTTGCTCCCACCTCCTGTGGGACCTCATTTTGTATTGCATTGTAATGTGTAAAGCCATGTTAATTCCTGTGTACCAGGCCTGTTAGGGGTGTAATTTCTCCTCCCAAGCTGTAGAGGGAGCTAGGGAACCCCTAGTATATATAGTTAGGCCCAGACAGGAAAGAGTTAGTTCAGTCTAATCCAGGAGGCTAAGTAGCTCAGGCTAGCCTGCCTGAGGTCCCTGAACCAGAGAAGCTCAGAAGTTAATCCAGGGGAAGAAGTTGCCTCCTGAGGATATCTAGCACCTTTAAAAGTACAGTGCAGAGCCACTTTTATCCAGCCAAATAGAAAGATGAAGGGCAGAAGGATATTTACAGCAAGAGGATTATTACCAGAGGAAGGTTTCCCTACCCAAGGATAAAGCCAGCAATAGGGCATACGGGCCTTGGTGAAAGCCAGACAGGATCTGAGGAAAGTACAGCCTGATCTGTAAGTGTTTATTCCCTCTGAGTATCTTGCAAAGACTTTGCCTGCCATTTGTATGAAGCCTGCCTGTATTCAACATTATACCTATGGAACTAACTGAGGACTGTATATAGTTGAACTGTTCAGTAAAAAGAAGTTCTGGTTCACTGCAACTTTGTGTACCTCAATTATTCCTACAACAAATCGGTGTGCCACCGTTACCGGCACTGGCGTCACGAACTTTAAGGGATCTTGCCACAGGCACACTAAAGGTGTTTTGAGTGCCTGAGGCAAGGTCCCTTTAAGATTCGTGACGCCAGTGCCTGTAACGGTGGCACACCGATTTGTAGGAGGATTAATAGAGTACGCAGTTGGTAAACCAAACGTTGCTTTACTTGGTGAAACAGTCCAACTTTTTACAATCAGTTGCAGTGGTATATAATGCAGTCCTTTACAATACAAAATGCACAGCAGGTGTACTTCACAGCAGGTTTCAATCTTGCAAGATACTTGGAGGGCAAACAGTTAATGCTTTGCAGTGCAATGCTGCTCTATTGCCACAGCTATTCTAGCTGGCTGGATCCCAAGGCCCGGATGCCTAATTGCTGGCTTAAATCCTTGGTATAAAATCCTTCTTCCAGTATTGGCACTTGCTTAAAGGGACACTGACAGGCCAAATCAGCATATATAGTTATATATATATGACATTAAAGGTCTTATACAGTCTTTTAAAAGCATATAAGTATCCCCCCTGTCCACCTTATAAATAGCGAAATATAAAGTTTTGTAACCTGCTTGTCCGGTCACCAATCTGCCCAAGGGGCGGCGTTTCATCTGAAAATGCGCCCAGCCAGCCGCTCCCAACTGCCGTTCTGAAGCCCCGCCCAGCTCATCAATATTCACTTCGCTGGGCGGCGGCTAGAACTCTCCCCAGTCACGATCCTGCGCATGGGCAATTGAATCCTGGGGAGAGTTCTAGCCGCCGCCCAGCGAAGTGAATATTGATGAGCTGGGCGGGGCTTCAGAACGGCAGTTGGGAGCGGCTGGCTGGGCGCATTTTCAGATGAAACGCCGCCCCTTGGGCAGATTGGTGACCGGACAAGCAGGTTATAAAACTTTATATTTCGCTATTTATAAGGTGGACAGGGGGGATACTTATATGCTTTTAAAAGACTGTATAAGACAGTGGTGGCGAACCTATGGCACGGGTGCCAGAGGTGGCACTCAGAGCCCTCCCTGTGGGCACCCACGCCCTGGAAAAAGTCTAATATGCCTTAGACTTTTCCTGCCATTCATCAGCGCAGGGCGCACTATGAACAGCACAGGCAGCGCACTGAATGTAGCTATTATAGCTAAGTGATAAAGTACATGGAAGATATACTATATTGGACTGTAGTATTCAGGGTAAATTGCTGTGTTGGCACCTTGTGATAAATAAGTGGGTTTTGGGTTGCAGTTTGGGCACTCGGTCTCTAAAAGGTTCGCCATCACTGGTATAAGACCTGTAATGTCATATATATAACTATATAAGCTGATTTGGCCTGCCAGTGTCCCTTTAAGGTTACAATACCTTATTTTCCTAGCTGTCTTCACTGCTGCATTTGAAAGGTGGCTGCAGGTTTCTCCCAGGAGGTGCTGTCCTACTACTGGGGTATCTCAACTGAGCTATCCTTAGCCTCAGGAGCTTCAGGTTAACTAGGTGTCGCTTCTAGTTCCCTGGCATACACTAACACTCCCCTGTCTGGGCCTACCTATATATACTCCCTCTAACGTCTAGGAGGCTAAACTACACCATAACAGGCCTGACACCCAGATAACACAGGGAAATGCATAATTCAACATTACAGTAATGCAAAAGCCAAAGTTAACCTTGTGTAGCCTTTACCTAGTGGGACACTACACTTCTTCCTACATTAACCCAACTGCTGACTTGATAGTCCCGATCTTGCCCTCATCATCCCACATCCATTTCACTGACCCCAGTCAGTGTCTACACAGTGAGGTCTAAGCCTCTATCCAGTTTTGCAATGCCCCTAAGTATTTCAAGCTGCTTATTTAGATCCAAGATCTGGGATCCATATGGGAGCACAAACCACTCCCCTTAACCAGGTACACAGCAGAAAAAATAATGGAATTAAATTTTTTGGGGGGATCGTTAAATTTAATTAAACCAGACACAGAGTAGGGCAGCAATCTACTGATAAGTGATAATAGGAAATTGAGCGTCAGGTCTCATTCATCTGTTTTTGTGAATTTCATTACCACGTGATTGGAATTTTATTTTTATTTTTTATTTTTTTGGGGGTATGGGGGAGCTTTGAATTTCAATTTAATTAAACCGGCATATAGGTGATCAGTACACCAATACATAGGATAGGGTAACAATTTACCTGTGAATATTAATGTGATATTAAGGGTCAGGCCTCAATTGTTCATTTCCATATATTAGGCTTCCACAGGATTTGAATATTTTTGGGGGGGACTTGTTCAATTTAATCAAACAGCATATATACATGATTACTATAGCAATACACAAGTGTCACAGTCGTTACCTTTGGCTGTGACCTTCTGTCTATGCTCTCGCTGCAGCTCCGTTCCTGTGTGTCATTTGTGGTTCTTTATGGGTTAACTCCCCTGTGTGCCTATTAGGAGTTAATCCTCTGTCTGCTCCATGGGTGTGGCCTCTCTGCTGCACCCATGGAACCTGTATATTAGGCTGAGGTTCCCTCAGTTCTGTGTCAGCTCTCCTGGTGTGTGTTGTCTTGTCCTGCTCCTTGTTTGTACTCTCTCTCCCATGCTGCTGACCCATGGGATCCGTGTCTGTCTGTGCTCTCTAGGTTTCCTACTTGTTTATTGATGTCCTCTTTCCTGTGTTTCTGTTATCTGTTCTGCCAGTTATGTTTTAGTTATCTTGTGTGTATTCATGTCTCTGTTCAGCAAGCCCTTGCTGCACCTTTCTTTGCAGCAGAGTGCCATGGGTAATGCCATGCAGTTTACTACTGGTGGAGCAAGACCTGTCTATGTTATGTATGCCTATGTGCCGTCGGTACCTTCTGGTACCTGTTGTCCATTCTTTCCTGCTGTAACTGTCTAGTTCACGCTCCAGAGTGGACCCTGTCAACTTCCTGCTGCAAAGCCTAACCCTACTATCTGGGGCCCTAGTGAATACCAGGAGTTGCTTAGTCACCCCCCTCTGGAGTATTACTAGGCAGTGGCGCAGTGGGGGTTTTCTCCCACTCTGCTGATGGTACATAGAGCTCATGTTTTGTCTGTGCTGCCTTCCCTGGTTTTTGTTTGTGCAATAAACTCTTGTGTGTCTGTACCTGATTTCCGTTTGTTTATTGCTTGACGACGCGGAGGTCTCTCCTGGGACCTCCAACTCGTGACAGAATGAACAAGTGAACTTTCACAGAGTTTTTGTGTTCTGTTTTCTGCTTATCTGTGGTGTGTGTGCATTCTGTATTTCCCTCTGTAGGCTGCCTTTAGGTATCGGATTTGGTTGCCTTGGTGTACTGGCTGTGGTGTTTTCCGTGTATGCTGGTTGCCAGGGGCGACGTCCGGTGTAGCCTTTTTAGCTTGCAGTTCTGCCTACGGGTGTGTTTTCTGTTATCGGTTCAGGTATCTGCTTCTGTACTCACTCCTCCGGAAGGGGGTGTCAGCATGTTTGACCAATCAGTTCTTGGCAGACATGCCATTCTCAGGAGGGAGAGTGGAGGGGGAGGTGTTAGCACACTGCAGTTCACCGTGACTTTTGTGGCCGTATATGCTGGCGGCATTCCCCTTGGCGTGCAGAGTGCTATGGGCAAGGCCACGCAGTATTCCACTGGTGGAGCTAGTCCTTCTCTGCTCATTGACACTCCTGTTGTGTTTTTCGTGTAGGCTGTTGCTAGGGGCTGCGTGCTGGCTGCGGTCGTCTTATGTGTTCTGCTTGTGTACCTCTGTACCCCTTTGATTCCGATTTTCTTTGTATTCCAGTCTGGTTCCTGTTCCTGGTCCCAATCCTCCGGAAGGGGGTGTCTGCATGTCTGGCCAATCAGTTCTTGGCAGACATGTCATTCTCCGGAGGGAGAGTGGAGGGGGAGGTAACTGCATAGTGCGGTTCACTTGACGTGTATGCCGTGTTGGCTGGCTATCTTCCCCTGGCGTACTGGCTGCGGACCCTCCGTGTAGGCTGGTTTTCAGGGGTTGGGCTGGTTGCGGTCGTCGTGTGTGTTCCTGCCCTTGTACCTCGTCACCCCTTTGATTTCTGTCCCCTTGCCTGGTTCTGTTTGGTTTGTTGCCCCACTTCCTCCCCTTTTCTGTTTGGGGAGGAGAGGGGGGGGGCGTTGAGGGGTGGGAGTGTCACAGTCGTTACCTTTGGCTGTGACCTTCTGTCTATGCTCTCGCTGCAGCTCCGTTCCTGTGTGTCATTTGTGGTTCTTTATGGGTTAACTCCCCTGTGTGCCTATTAGGAGTTAATCCTCTGTCTGCTCCATGGGTGTGGCCTTTCTGCTGCACCCATGGAACCTGTATATAAGGCTGAGGTTCCCTTAGTTCTGTGTCAGCTCTCCTGGTGTGTGTTGTCTTGTCCTGCTCCTTGTTTGTACTCTCTCTCCCATGCTGCTGACCCATGGGATCCGTGTCTGTCTGTCTGTGCTCTCTAGGTTTCCTACTTGTTTATTGATGTCCTCTTTCCTGTGTTTCTGTTATCTGTTCTGCCAGTTATGTTTTAGTTACCTTGTGTGTATTCATGTCTCTATTCAGCAAGCCCTTGCTGCACCTTTCTTTGCAGCAGAGTGCCATGGGTAAGGCCATGCAGTTTACTACTGGTGGAGCAAGTCCTTCTCTGCTCATTGTCACTCCTGTTTCCTTGCTATGTACTCCTGCTTGTGTTATTAGTTGCCCTGTTTGTATTTGCCTGTCTATGTTATGTATGCCTATGTGCCGTCGGTACCTTCTGGTACCTGTTGTCCATTCGTTCCTGCTGTCACTGTCTAGTTCACGCTCCAGAGTGGACCCTGGCAACTTCCTGCTGCAAAGCCTAACCCTACCATCTGGGGCCCTAGTGAATACCAGGAGTTGCTTAGTCACCCCCCTCTGGAGTATTACTAGACAGTGGCGCAGTGGGGGTTTTCTCCCACTCTGCTGATGGTACATAGAGCTCATGTTTTGTCTGTGCTGCCTTCCCTGGTTTTTGTTTGTGCAATAAACTCTTGTGTGTCTGTACCTGATTTCCGTTTGTTTATTGCTTGACGACGCGGAGGTCTCTCCTGGGACCTCCAACTCGTGACAACGAGGTAAGGCAGCAATTTACCTGTGAGTGTTAACCTGAAATTGAGTGGGAGGCTTGGCCCTTAATCATTAGTTAATTTATTTATAGCATTCATTTATTTGTCCACACGGATGAAATTTTTAATTTTTTGGAGACTTGTTCAATTCAAATAAAACAGCATATAGGTTATCATTAGAACACCAAAGTACTTTCCTGTAAGTGATAATGAGAAATTGAGCATCAGGCCTCAATCATCCGATTCCGTTAATTCCATTTCCACACTGCTGGAATTTTTTAAATTTTTTTGGGACTTGTTCAATTGAATGAAACCAGCGTATAGCTGGTACCTTGGAACCAAAGCCGAGTTCAGGTCCAAGTTTTAAAGTGGTTTTCCACTTTAAAATTCAACTACGGAAGTTAATCAACAAAGTCTTGCGCGACTTCGCTAATAACTGACTTCAGCTCATCGGAGCCTGTACAGTTTAATGCTGTACGGAGATGGATCTCTGTACAGCATTTATCCAAAGTTTTGAGCGAAGTGACTTCGGATATAGCAACTGAAGCTCGCTTTGCTCATCACATCACTAGTAATCAACACCAATACACAGGCCAGCACAAAAAAGTATATGTGAGGGATAGCTAATTTAGACCTAAATCAGTTTCCCTTTATGTCTGTGTTCACAAACATGTTTCCAATCATATTTTTATTTTTTATTGGGAGAGGGGTTGTTGATCATATTCAAACAATCAACATATATATAAGTGATTACTACACCAATACACAGGGCAGTGCACAAGATTATCTGAGAGGCCCCAAAATGTCGGGGGCACGAAAGGGTTCTAAACAAAAAACTCCAGAATGTGTGTAATAGCAGCTAGTGTTGAGCGAATGGGAGCATTGAAAGTGGAATTCGTTCCGAAGTTTAGGAAAAATTTGCCACAAATCCAAATTTCCTTGCGCTTTGTGGTAACAAATCATTTTTTACTAAAATGGCGGCTGAAAATAAAAAAATATACTCATCTCATCCAATTTATCGCGGAGAAGCCGTCCACTCCCATCTTGATTGAAAAAAAACTGCCAAAGGACCTGCAACGAGTGTGAAGATGTCACCACGTGATCACACTGGCCGCTTGCCGTGACGTCATGTTGTCACCACGTGATCTCTAATGACCGCGTGCAGCCAGTGTGATCACGCTCGCTGCAGGTCTTTTGGCAGTATATATATATTTTTTTTTTAACCCCGAATTAACCCCCTGAGCACCTTAATGTGAGTCTCAGATGCCGCGATCAGCGTTGAACAATCGGCTCCATACAATAAAAAATCGATTTGTGACCAAGTAATTCATAACTAATTGAATTTCTTGATGAAGTTTTGGGTAGGTTCCCAATGAAATTTTTTAAACCTTTGCTGTGTAGTAGCAGCACCAACTATCTGGCCACAAGTTGTAGTAGTAGGCCACAGTTGTCCCTGCTGGCTTTGGAAAGGCACAACATTATATTTGAGGAGAAAGAGCATAAGATTGGGGATTGGATTGCTCACAGTCGTAGCAGGATGATGTGGATGTGGATGTCCAAAACCATGCAATGGAACCAGGGGTCAAAGCATTCCTCCTACTCCTCCTCCTTGCAGCCCCTAGAAAACCTCACCATGTACTACAGCAGATAGTCAAGAGAGTCTCCATATTGACAACTTGTGAGAGAGTGGTCCCTGTTTGTAATATCCTGAGGAGGAGGTGGAGGAAAAGGCTGCAGACCCCAGGCATAGCCGTATTGGTGGTGGTAGTGGTGGCCTCAGTATCCGAACTATTGGTGTTGGGGGCAGAGACAGTGGCAGTCAGGGCAGAGCAGCGGAGGGGGGCTAAAGAACCCACCATGATATCCCACATTGTGATAGAAGGGGAAGGGAGGGTGACAATTATGTGCTGGACTGGACCTGGGAGACGAATTTGGGTACTAAGTGGGAGGCAACATTAGAGGTAGAGGGTGATGGCGCACGAATAAAGAGCAGAGGCCAGAGGTATCTAGTGATGCCACTGATGCTATGGATGGGTTAGGCCCAAAATGTGCCAGAACCAAGCCCAGCTTGGCTGCCTCTCACATGGTGACCTTGCCCTCCGCTAGTGTCCAAAACATCAGTTTTGTGAAAATGAACCAAGCCTGGATTCATAAGAATTTTTACACTCCACCGACTGATTCTGATGAATAAATTTAGCCTAGCTGGCAGTGCCCCATCTTGCCACTGTTGCTGTCTGCCTGCTGCCATAATGCCACTACTGCGATCTGCCAACCATCACATTCTGTACAGCTTCTGCTGCAATTTGCATCATGTTACTGCTGCGACCAGAAACCATCACGTTCTGCACAGTGGCTGCTGCTGCCTGTATCATGCCGCTAATGCGACCTGCCTACCATCACCTTCTGTATGACTTCTGCCGCTGTCTCCATCATGCCACCGATGCTATCATGAGACTGCTGCGGCCTGCCGACCATTTTCTTCCTTAAAGGGGTTATCCAATTTCAAGAACCCCCCCCCCACATGTGCTGGGCCCCTCACCGGTAATATACTTACCCCTCTCCCGGCGGTGCTCCTGGTCCCTGCATCACCTCTGCTGATTCTCCCTGTACACGGATGAAAACATCGAGGGTCGGGGGGAGCAGCCAATGGCAGGCAGGGACGGGGGGGAGCCTCCCTAGCATTGCAGGTGACGCTAGTGAGGCTTGTCCCTGTCACCGACACCAGATGTTTTTATCCGTGTGCAGGGAGAAGCAGTAGTGGTGGTGCGGGGACCAGGAGGGGCGCCAGGAGCAGGGAGCAGATTAACTATATTAACGGTGAGAGGCCCAGCACATGTGGGGGGGTTTCTTGAAATTGGATAACCCCTATAGAGCTGCTGCTGTCTAATTCATGCTGCTGCCTTTCTGCCAACATGTACCATATAAAAACAGCTATGGCAGCACAATATTTCACATACAAGCAATAAAACTGAGCAATAAGGATCATTGTAACTTAAAATGGTATTATACCTACTATAAATAAATAAAAAATAGAAGCTCTTTGCGCCCATTTTTGATCAAACGTGTGTTGGGCCCATCTACCAGGCGTCAAGGTGGCTTCTGCAGATGGGTAGGCTTGTAGGGTTAGTCAAGCCCAGGTGAGGCAGTTCTGTTAGTGTTACGGACCCATCTGCAGAAGCCACCTTGACGCCTGGTAGATGGGCCCAACACACGTTTGATCAAAAATGTGCGCAAAGAGCTGCTATTTTTTTCATTTATAGTAAGTATAATACCATTTTAAGTTAGAATCATCCTTATTTCTCAGTTTTATTGTTTGTATGTGAAACATTGTGCTGCCATACCTTTTTTTCAACAGGGTTGACGTTTATGGCCTTGGAAAGGATTGACAAACACTGGAGAGGCGGTAAACATATTGAGCGAATGTCTAGAGCGGAATCGAGGCATATTTATGACTTTGGGAGTATGATTCCAGCAGGCCTGAATGCTGAACTTGAAATTTTCGGCTTCCTGTAGATTTAGGGCTGTGTGCCTCTTATCCAATGGGGGATCACAAGTCTGGCCGTTCTATCGGCATTGTGATCCCCCCTAGGAGATAGGCTCACATGCCCCCAGCTACTTTTAGATGCAGGTGGCAAGTTCAAGTTATGAAACGTAGTATGCAATACGATTGAGTCATATTCTGTTATATATTACATATTTGCCATTTTTGAAGCATTCTCTGCGGGCTATATATGATATCTAGAGCGATGTTTCTCCATGAATAGATAGGAATGTTATTATTTAATACGGGGTTAATTCCCCTTTCTTTTTATTATATATCTTTTATTATCATGCATTTAAACATCTGAATTTTTAACAAAGCAATGTCGCAGCACTTTTTTATGTGAAAATTGCACATGTTCACGAAAAAACGCATAGAAGACGCAATGATACCGCAAGGAGCAAAATTTGTGTGACCTATGGGACTATAAAAGGATGTGATGGTGTAGCAGGGGTAGAGCCACTGAGGAAGGGGAGAGAAGTCCCCGAAACGCGTCTGGAGCTATACCCCTGCATTTACACCAAACTGGACATACCGCGGACCACCTAAGAAACAACAAAGACTGGAGCGCTCCAAAACTTCTTTCATCGTGAGTACAGCTCTACGTTCCGAGCAATTGGAGAAACTGTGAAAATGTTTCAAAAATTTGGTAAACCGAACCTGAAACAAGTCTCGAGTGGTTCACTCATCTCTAATTCCCCCCCAACCCCCCGCCCATTCAAGTTGACTTGATGTGGCATGGCTTTTGTTCTGGTTGTCTAGTGTATCTTAAGGACTTCATATAAAAGAGCTACTTTAAACGCTTACTGTAATTGCATATATGATCCTGTTCTAACATGGTGTAGAATACTTTTTGAATAATGCAGACACAAGGTTTATTGGTAAGAACTTTTTTAATTGAGTTTTTACATGATGATATGTTTCCCAAGAAGGTTCCTCCTGGAGTTTACTTGAGGATGAAACAAAATAATATAGCATTTTGGAAAAAAAAAGCAACAGAGTATGGCCCAACTAGAGGACATGATAGCAAAGACCTCCATGGCCACAGTGTATTTACCACTAGTACTTAGTGAAGCTGGAATGAAGGACACCCATACCGTGAGGAACGCCAACATGCTGAAAGTGATATACTTGGCCTCATTGAACCTATCAGGAAGTTTTCTTGCCAAGAAAGCAACAAGACAACTAATAAGGGCCAAGGAACTCATATATCCTAAAGTAAACCAAAATGCCGTGGAAGAACCTTCATTACATTCATAAACTAGAACTCCAGTCTTGGCTTTAAAGTTAAATTCAGGGAAAGGAGGAGAAATAATAAGCCATATTGTACAGATGAGGAACTGAATGACAGTGCCCATAGATATGACTAGATAGGACACCTGAGGCCTGGCCCACCTTCGTAAATCACTGTTGGGTTTTGTAGCTCTAAAAGCAATCATTACCAACATAGTCTTAGCCAAAATACATGAAATACAGAATGCAAAAACCAGGGCAAAGGCCACTTGACGTAGGAGGCACTTCTCATTTCCAGGATAGCCGATGAAAGCCAGGGAACACAAAAAACAAAGGGACAAGCAGATGAGAAGAAGACAACTGATGGTGTAATTGTTGGCACGGACTATGGGAGTGGTCTTATAGCAAATGAGTAGCCCTAGGATAGCTATAGGTACAAACGATGTAGTAACACTGGTAGATGTCAATGTGACGCCCAAAGTCTCTTCATACGAGAGGTATTCAATTGGTTTTGGTAGACATCTGTCCTTTTCTTCATTTGGCCACTTATTCCAAGGACATTTAGAACAATCGACTGCATCTAAGAGGTGTTGATAAAAAAAAAAAATTCAGATACCATTATAATTATACTATTACACTGCCTGTCCAATAAAAAAGTCGCCACCAAAAAAACGGTCACACACTCTAATATTTTGTTGGACCGCCTTTAGCTTTGATTATGGCACACATTCGCTGTGGCATTGTTTCGATAAGCTTCTGCAATGTCACAAGATTTATTTCCATACAGTGTTGCATTAATTTTTCACCAAGATTTTGCATTGATAATGGTAGAGTCTGAATGCTGTGCAAAGCTGTCTCCAGCACATCCCAAAGATTCTCAATCGGGTTAAGGTCTGGACTCTATGGTGGTCAATCTATGTGTGAAAATTATTTCTCATGCTCCCTGAACCACTCTTTCACAATTTTAGCCCGATGAATCCTGGCATCTTGGAATATGCCCGTGCCATTAGGGAAGAACAAATCCATTGATGGAATAACCTGGTCATTCAGTATGTTCAGGTAGTCAGCTGACCTCATTATTGGAGTACATACTGTTGCTGAACCTAGACCTGACCAACTGCAGCAACCCCAGATCATAGCACTGCCCCCACATGCTTGTACAGTAGGCACTAGGCATGATGGATGCATCACTTCATCTGCATCTCTTCTTACCCTGATGTGCCCATCGCTCTGGAACAGGGTAAATCTGGACTCATCAGACCACATGACCTTCTTCCATTGCTACAGAGTCCAATCTTTAGCAAATTGAAGCCTTTTTTTCTGGTTTGCCTCACTGATTAGTGGTTTTCTTACGGCTACACAGCTGTTCAGTCCCAATACCTTGAGTTCCCTTCACATTGTGCGTGTGGAAATGCTCTTACTTTCACTATTAAACATAGCCCTGAGTTCTACTGTTGTTTTTCTTCAATTTGATTTCACCAAACGTTTAAGTGATCGCCGATCACTATCATTCAGGATTTTTTTCCCGCCACATTTCTTCCTCAAATACGATTGGTCCCCACTATCCTTCCAGTTTTTAATAATGCGTTGGACAGTTCTTAACTAGGGATGAGCGAACCCGAACTGTATAGTTCGGGTTCGTACCGAATTTTCACAGCCTTGCCTACTATTGGCATGGCTGTGATTGGCCAGTGCAGCATGTAACCCAGCCTCTATATAAGCTTGGGTCACGTAGCGCTGCACGTCACTCTGCTGATTCAAGCTTAGGGAGAGGTTGCTGCTGCGACGTTAGGGCGAGATTAGGCAGATTAACTCCTCCAAAAGACTTAATTCAGTGATCGATCTCCAGCTGTGGATCATTGAAGTGCTGATATTGAATTGCTCACTTTTTTTAGGCTTCCCAGAGCGTTTTTATATCACTTTTTTCTGGGGTGATCGGCGGCCATTTTGTGGCTTGTGGTGTGCCAGCACAAGCTACCACCAAGTGCATTTAACCATCAATAGTGTGGTTATTTTTTGGCCATATACTACATCAGGTGCAGGCTGAGCCTGTGTCACCCAAGTGCATTTAACCATCAACAGTGTGGTTATTTTTTGCTATATCCTACATCAGGTGCAGGCTGAGCCTGTGTCACCCAAGTGCATTTAACCATCAACAGTGTGGTTATTTTTTGGCCATATACTACATCAGGGGCAAGTTGAGCCTGTCACCCAGCGCCTAAAAAATAGGCCTGACATTTCTATTCCTCCAAATCAGTACAGTTTTAGCTGGTCAAGTTATATTTAGTAACCGTAAAAGCACAGTTTTTGTTCTGGGTTGAAAAACTATTCCCAAGTTTGCCATTCTCAAAATTAGTAGTTTCTGCTATATCAGGCCTACTTTAAATCTATCCCAAAAAGGATATCTTAGATTGAAGGTGCTGATAGTGTCATTCTGAAAAACTTAACACACACGCTACCGTGCAGATACAAGTCTAATTCTGTGATTAAAGATATATCTGTCACACATCGCGTAAAAAATAGGCCTGACATTTCTATTCCTCCAAATCAGTACAGTTTTAGCTGGTCAAGTTATATTTAGTGACCGTAAAAGCACAGTTTTTGTTCTGGGTTTAAAAACTATTCCCAAATTTGCCATTCTCAAAATTAGTAGTTTCTGCTATATCAGGCCTACTTTAAATCTATCCCAAAAAGGATATCTTAGATTCAAGGTGCTGATAGTGTCATTCTGAAAAACTTAACACACACGCTACCGTGCAGATACAAGTCTAATTCTGTGATTAAAGGTATATCTGTCACACAGCGCGTAAAAAATAGGCCTGACATTTCTATTCCTCCAAATCAGTACAGTTTTAGCTGGTCAAGTTATATTTAGTGACCGTAAAAGCACAGTTTTTGTTCTGGGTTTAAAATTTATTCCCAAATTTGCCATTCTCAAAATTAGTAGTTTCTGCTATATCAGGCCTACTTTAAATCTATCCCAAAAAGGATATCTTAGATTCAAGGTGCTGATAGTGTCATTCTGAAAAACTTAACACACACGCTACCGTGCAGATACAAGTCTAATTCTGTGATTAAAGGTATATCTGTCACACAGCGCGTAAAAAATAGGCTTGACATTTATATTCAACCAAATCTGTACTGTTTTAGCTGGTCAAATTATTTGTAGTGACCGTAAAAGCACAGTTTTTGTTCGGGGTTGAAAAACTATTCCCAAATTTGCCATTCTCATAAATAAGTAGTTTCTGCTTTATCAGGCCTACTTTAAATCTATCCCAAAAAGGATATCTTAGATTCAAGGTGCTGATAGTGTCATTCTGAAAAACTTAACACACACGCTACCGTGCAGATACAAGTCTAATTCTGTGATTAAAGGTATATCTGTCACACAGCGCGTAAAAAATAGGCCTCACATTTATATTCAACCAAATCTGTCATTACTTGTGTGCCTGTATTAGTGTAATACGGTACCTAAATAGATAGCCAGACAGTCTTAGGTGTCTGTAAAAAAAGGCCTGAATTTTAATTCAATACATTGGCCCGAATAATATTTTTCTTATTGTGGTGAACGGTAACAATGAGGAAAACAACTAGTAAGGGACGCGGACGTGGACATGGTCGTGGTGGTGTTAGTGGACCCTCTGGTGCTGGGAGAGGACGTGGCCGTTCTGCCACAGCCACACGTCCTAGTGTACCAACTACCTCAGGTCCCAGTAGCCGCCAGAATTTACAGGGATATTTGGTGGGGCCCAATGCCGTTCTAAGGATGGTAAGGCCTGAGCAGGTACAGGCATTAGTCAATTGGGTGGCCGACAGTGCATCCAGCATGTTCACATTATCTCCCACCCAGTCTTCTGCAGAAAGCGCACAGATGGCGCATGAAAACCAAGCCCATCAGTCTGTCACATCACCCCCATGCATATCAGGGAAACTGTCTGAGCCTCAAGTTATGCAGCAGTCTTTTATGCTGTTTGAAGACTCTGCTGGCAGGGTTTCACAAGGGCATCCACCTAGCCCTTCCCCACGCACAACCACTTATGTTTCCTGATGATGAGGACATGGGAATACCACCTCAGCACGTCTCTGATGATGACGAAACACAGGTGCCAACTGCTGCGCCTTTCTGCAGTGTGCAGACTGAACAGGAGGTCAGGGATCAAGACTGGGTGGAAGACGATGCAGGGGACGATGAGGTCCTAGACCCCACATGGAATGAAGGTCGTGCCACTGACTTTCACAGTTCGGAGGAAGAGGCAGTGGTGAGACCGAGCCAACAGCGTAGCAAAAGACAAAGAGGGAGCAGTGGGCAAAAGCAGAACACCCGCCGCCAAGAGACTCCGCCTGCTACTGACCGCCGCCATCTGGGACCGAGCACCCCAAAGGCAGCTTCAAGGAGTTCCCTGGCATGGCACTTCTTTAAACAATGTGCTGACGACAAGACCCAAATGGTTTGCACGCTGTGCCATCAGAGCCTGAAGCGAGGCATTAACGTTCTGAACCTTAGCACAACCTGCATGACCAGGCACCTGCATGCAAAGCATGAACTGCGGTGGAGTAAACACCTTAAAAACAAAGAAGTCACTCAGGCTCCCCCTGCTACCTCTTCTGCTGCTGCCGCCTCGGCCTCTTCTGCTGCTGCAGCCTCTACCTCTTCCTCTGCCTCTGGAGGAACGTTGGCACCTGCCGCCCAGCAAACATGGGATGTACCACCAACACCACCACCTGCGTCACCAAGCATCTCAACCATGTCACACGGCAGCGTTCAGCTCTCCATCTCACAAACATTTGAGAGAAAGCGAAAATTCCCACCTAGCCACACTCGATCCCTGGCCCTGAATGCCAGCATTTCTAAACTACTGGCCTATGAAATGCTGTCATTTAGGCTGGTGGACACAGACAGATTCAAACAGCTCATGTCGCTTGCTGTTCCACAGTATGTTGTTCCCAGCCGGCACTACTTCTGCAAGAGAGCCGTGCCTTCCCTGCACAACCAAGTGTCCGATAAAATCAAGTGTGCACTGCGCAACGCCATCTGTGGCAAGGTCCACCTAACCACAGATACGTGGACCAGTAAGCACGGCCAGGGACGCTATATCTCCCTAACTGCACACTGGGTAAATGTAGTGGCGGCTGGGCCCCAGGCGGAGAGCTGTTTGGCGCGCGTCCTTCCGCCGCCAAGGATCACAGGGCAACATTCTTTGCCTCCTGTCTCCTCCTCCTCCTACTCAGCTTACTCCTCCTCTTCTTCCACCTGCTCATCCAGTCAGCCACACACCTTCACCACCAACTTCAGCACAGCCCGGGGTAAACGTCAGCAGGCCGTTCTGAAACTCATATGTTTGGGGGACAGGCCCCACACCGCACAGGAGTTGTGGCGGGGTATAGAACAACAGACCGACGAGTGGTTGCTGCCGGTGAGCCTCAAGCCCGGCCTGGTGGTGTGCGATAATGGGCGAAATCTCGTTGCAGCTCTGGGACTAGCCGGTTTGACGCACATCCCTTGCCTGGCGCATGTGCTGAATTTGGTGGTGCAGAAGTTTATTCGCAACTACCCCGACATATCAGAGCTGCTGCATAAAGTGCGGGCCGTCTGTTCGCACTTCCGGCGTTCACACCCTGCCGCTGCTCGACTGTCTGCACTACAGCGTAACTTCGGCCTTCCCGCTCACCGCCTCATATGCGACGTGCCCACCAGGTGGAACTCCACCTTGCACATGCTGGACAGACTGTGCGAGCAGCAGCAGGCCATAGTGGAGTTTCAGCTGCAGCACTCACGGGTCAGTCGCACTGCGGATCAGCCCCACTTAACCACCAATGACTGGGCCTCCATGCGAGACCTGTGTGCCCTGTTGCGCTGTTTCGAGTACTCCACCAACATGGCCAGTGGCGATGACGCCGTTATCAGCGTTACAATACCACTTCTATGTCTCCTTGAGAAAACACTTAGGGCGATGATGGAAGAGGAGGTGGCCCAGGAGGAAGAGGAGGAAGAGGGGTCATTTTTAGCACTTTCAGGCCAGTCTCTTCGAAGTGACTCAGAGGGCGGTTTTTTGCAACACCAGAGGCCAGGTACAAATGTGGCCAGACAGGACCCACTACTGGAGGACGAGGAGGACGAGGATGAGGAGGAGGTGGAGGAGGATAAGGATGAAGCATGTTCACAGCGGGGTGGCACCCAAAGCAGCTCGGGCCCATCACTGGTGCATGGCTGGGGGGAAACACAGGACGATGACGATACGCCTCCCACAGAGGACAGCTTGTCCTTACCTCTGGGCAGCCTGGCACACATGAGCGACTACATGCTGCAGTGCCTGCGCAACGACAGCAGAGTTGCCCACATTTTAACGTGTGCGGACTACTGGGTTGCCACCCTGCTGGATCCCCGGTACAAAGACAATGTGCCCACCTTACTTCCTACACTGGAGCGTGATAGGAAGATGCGCCAGTACAAGCGCACGTTGGTAGACGCGCTACTGAGAGCATTCCCAAATGTTACAGGGGAACCAGTGGAAGCCCAAGGCGAAGGCAGAGGAGGAGCAAGAGGTCGCCAACGCAGCTGTGTCACGGCCAGCTCCTCTGAGGGCAGGGTTAGCATGGCAGAGATGTGGAAAAGTTTTGTCACCACGCCACAGCTAACTGCACCACCACCTGATACGGAACGTGTTAGCAGGAGGCAACATTTCACTAACATGGTGGAACAGTACCTGTGCACACCCCTCCACGTACTGACTGAAGGTTCGACCCCATTCAACTTCTGGGTCTCCAAATTGTCCCAGAGCTAGCCTTTTATGCCTTGGAGGTGCTGGCCTGCCCGGCGGCCAGCAATTTGTCTGAACGTGTATTCAGCACGGCAGGGGGCGTCATTACAGACAAACGCAGCCGCCTGTCTACAGCCAATGTGGACAAGCTGACGTTCATAAAAATGAACCAGGCATGGATCCCACAGGACCTGTCCATCCCTTGGGCAGATTAGATATTAACTACCTCCCCTTAGCAATATATTATTCTACTCCAGGGCACTTCCTCATTCAATCCTATTTTTATTTTCATTTTACCATTATATTGCGGGGCAACCCAAAGTTGAATGAACCTCTCCTCTGTCTGGGTGCCGGGGCCTAAATGTGTGACAGTGGCCTGTTCCAGTGGTGGGTGACGTGATGCCTGATTCTCTGTTATGACATGAAGACTGATTCTGTGCTGACATGAAGCCAGATTCTCTGTTACGCGACCTCTCTCCTCTGCCTGGGTGCCTGGGCCTAAATATGTGACAGTGGCCTGTTCCAGTGGTGGGTGACGTGAAGCCTGATTCTCTGCTATGACATGAAGACTGATTCTGTGCTGACATGAAGCCAGATTCTCTGTTACGGGACCTCTCTCCTCTGTCTGGGTGCCAGGGCCTAAATGTGTGACAGTGGCCTGTTCCAGTGGTGGGTGACGTGAAGCCTGATTCTCTGCTATGACATGAAGACTGATTCTGTGCTGACATGAAGCCAGATTCTCTGTTACGGGACCTCTCTCCTCTGTCTGGGTGCCGGGGTCTAAATATGTGACAGTGGCCTGTTCCAGTGGTGGGTGACGTTAAGCCTGATTCTCTGCTATGACATGAAGACTGATTCTCTGCTGACATGAAGCCTGAATCTCTGTTATGGGACCTCTCTCCTCTGCCTGGGTGCCTGGGCCTAAATATGTGACAGTGGCCTGTTCCAGTGGTGGGTGACGTGAAGCCTGATTCTCTGCTATGACATGAAGACTGATTCTGTGCTGACATGAAGCCAGATTCTCTGTTACGGGACCTCTCTCCTCTGTCTGGGTGCCTGGGCCTAAATATGTGACAGTGGCCTGTTCCAGTGGTGGGTGACGTGAAGCTTGATTCTCTGTTATGACATGCAGACTGATTCTCTGCTGACATGAAGCCTGAATCTCTGTTATGGGACCTCTCTCCTCTGCCTGGGTGCCTGGGCCTAAATATGTGACAGTGGCCTGTTCCAGTGGTGGGTGACGTGAAGCCTGATTCTCTGCTATGACATGAAGACTGATTCTGTGCTGACATGAAGCCAGATTCTCTGTTACGCGACCTCTCTCCTCTGCCTGGGTGCCTGGGCCTAAATATGTGACAGTGGCCTGTTCCAGTGGTGGGTGACGTGAAGCCTGATTCTCTGCTATGACATGAAGACTGATTCTGTGCTGACATGAAGCCAGATTCTCTGTTACGGGACCTCTCTCCTCTGTCTGGGTGCCAGGGCCTAAATGTGTGACAGTGGCCTGTTCCAGTGGTGGGTGACGTGAAGCCTGATTCTCTGCTATGACATGAAGACTGATTCTGTGCTGACATGAAGCCAGATTCTCTGTTACGGGACCTCTCTCCTCTGTCTGGGTGCCGAGGCCTAAATATGTGACAGTTGCCTGTTCCAGTGGTGGGTGACGTTAAGCCTGATTCTCTGCTATGACATGAAGACTGATTCTCTGCTGACATGAAGCCTGAATCTCTGTTATGGGACCTCTCTCCTCTGCCTGGGTGCCTGGGCCTAAATATGTGACAGTGGCCTGTTCCAGTGGTGGGTGACGTGAAGCCTGATTCTCTGCTATGACATGAAGACTGATTCTGTGCTGACATGAAGCCAGATTCTCTGTTACGGGACCTCTCTCCTCTGTCTGGGTGCCTGGGCCTAAATATGTGACAGTGGCCTGTTCCAGTGGTGGGTGACGTGAAGCTTGATTCTCTGCTATGACATGAAGACTGATTCTCTGCTGACATGAAGCCTGAATCTCTGTTATGGGACCTCTCTCCTCTGCCTGTTTGCCTGGGCCTAAATATGTGACAGTGGCCTGTTCCAGTGGTGGGTGACGTGAAGCCTGATTCTCTGCTATGACATGAAGACTGATTCTGTGCTGACATGAAGCCAGATTCTCTGTTACGGGACCTCTCTCCTCTGTCTGGGTGCCTGGGCCTAAATATGTGACAGTGGCCTGTTCCAGTGGTGGGTGACGTGAAGCCTGATTCTCTGCTATGACATGAAGACTGATTCTGTGCTGACATGAAGCCAGATTCTCTGTTACGGGACCTCTCTCCTCTGTCTGGGTGCCGGGGCCTAAATATGTGACAGTGGCCTGTTCCAGTGGTGGGTGACGTGAAGCCTGATTCTCTGCTATGACATGAAGACTGATTCTCTGCTGACATGAAGCCTGAATCTCTGTTATGGGACCTCTCTCCTCTGCCTGGGTGCCTGGGCCTAAATATGTGACAGTGGCCTGTTCCAGTGGTGGGTGACGTGAAGCCTGATTCTCTGCTATGACATGAAGACTGATTCTGTGCTGACATGAAGCCAGATTCTCTGTTACGGGACCTCTCTCCTCTGTCTGGGTGCCAGGGCCTAAATGTGTGACAGTGGCCTGTTCCAGTGGTGGGTGACGTGAAGCCTGATTCTCTGCTATGACATGAAGACTGATTCTGTGCTGACATGAAGCCAGATTCTCTGTTATGGGACCTCTCTCCTCTGTCTGGGTGCCGAGGCCTAAATATGTGACAGTTGCCTGTTCCAGTGGTGGGTGACGTTAAGCCTGATTCTCTGCTATGACATGAAGACTGATTCTCTGCTGACATGAAGCCTGAATCTCTGTTATGGGACCTCTCTCCTCTGCCTGGGTGCCTGGGCCTAAATATGTGACAGTGGCCTGTTCCAGTGGTGGGTGACGTGAAGCCTGATTCTCTGCTATGACATGAAGACTGATTCTGTGCTGACATGAAGCCAGATTCTCTGTTACGGGACCTCTCTCCTCTGTCTGGGTGCCTGGGCCTAAATATGTGACAGTGGCCTGTTCCAGTGGTGGGTGACGTGAAGCTTGATTCTCTGCTATGACATGAAGACTGATTCTCTGCTGACATGAAGCCTGAATCTCTGTTATGGGACCTCTCTCCTCTGCCTGTTTGCCTGGGCCTAAATATGTGACAGTGGCCTGTTCCAGTGGTGGGTGACGTGAAGCCTGATTCTCTGCTATGACATGAAGACTGATTCTGTGCTGACATGAAGCCAGATTCTCTGTTACGGGACCTCTCTCCTCTGTCTGGGTGCCGGGGCCTAAATATGTGACAGTGGTCTGTTCCAGTGGTGGGTGACGTGAAGCCTGATTCTCTGCTATGACATGAAGACTGATTCTCTGCTGACATGAAGCCTGAATCTCTGTTATGGGACCTCTCTCCTCTGCCTGGGTGCCTGGGCCTAAATATGTGACAGTGGCCTGTTCCAGTGGTGGGTGACGTGAAGCCTGATTCTCTGCTATGGCATGAAGACTGATTCTCTGCTGACGTGAAGCCAGATTCTCTGCTATGGGACCTCTCTCCAATTGATATTGGTTTATTTTTATATATTTTATTTTAATTTTAATTCATTTCCCTATCCACATTTGTTTGCAGGGAATTTACCTACATGTTGCTGCCTTTTGCAGCCCTCTAGCTCTTTCCTGGGCTGTTTTACAGCCTTTTTAGTGCCGAAAAGTTTGGGTCCCCATTGACTTCAATGGGGTTCGGGTTCGGGACGAAGTTCGGGTCGGGTTCGGATCCCGAACCCGAACATTTCCGGGAAGTTCGGGCGAACTTCTCGAACCCGAACATCCAGGTGTTCGCTCTACTCTATTCTTAACCAAATTTTAGTAGTTTCTGCAATCTCCTTAGATGTTTTCTCTGCATGCCAATGATTTGACTCTTTTCAAACAGACTAACATTTTTTCCACGACCACGAGATGTGTCTTTCGACATGATTGTTTAAGAATTGAGAATCAACTCATTGCACCAGTTGGGGTTAAATAACTTATTGCCAGCTGAAAGATAATCGCCCATGCAGTAATTACTATTTGCTTAGTTAAATCCAGGTCATGACTTTTTTGGGGGACAGGCAGTGTATAATTCTATAATTAACTCACCTGTTTTATTGGAAAATTCTCCTTGTGAACAAGGAACACATTCAAAGCAACAATTTGGTTCTCCTGGGATGGAAGTTCTTCGTGAACCTGGTTGACAACTTTCACTGCATATAGATATTGGAACCTAGAAATGATATTAATGATATTAATATTAATTACGGTATATTCCTCTTTTTCAGATCTGCACAATTTTGGAAATTTGATTAGAAATGTTTAGATTAATTTGACTGATGATCGGCTGTCCACGCACAGAAAGAAAAGCAAGTTCTCCAAATAAGTGGGTAAATAAAGAGCTTTAGGTTCCCCTCTAATGACCTTCTAACACTGGGACAATGGGGGAAATTTATTATCAGATATTCTCCATTTTTGGCGTATATCTGGGGCAGATTGCAACGAAAAAGTTATTTAGGCAATATGTGACTTTTCCCCACTCACACCTAAAATGCCAGGGCAGTATAAATACCCCACAAGTGACCCCATTTTGGAAAGAAGACACCCCAAGGTATACCGTGAGGGGTATGGTGGATTCGTGTAAAATTTAATTTTTTGTCACAAGTTAGTGGAATATTAGACTTTGTAAGAAAAAATAAAAATAAAATAAAAAAAAATCATTTTCCGCTAACTTGTCACAAAAAATAAAAACTTCCATGAACTCACTATGCCCATCAGCGAATACCTTAGGGTGTCTACTTTCCGAAATGGGGTCATTCGTGGGGTGTTTGTACTGTCTGGGCATTGTAGAACCTCAGGAAACATGACAGGTGCTCAGAAAGTCAGAGCTGCTTCAAAATGCGGAAATTATTGAATTTCTTTTAATCAAAGACATGTAGAACAATAAATTTAGAGAAAAATTGATATAGAAATGTAGTTTTGTTTGAAAAATTTTACAACAGAAAGTGAAAAATGTCATTTTTTTGCAAAAATTTCGGTCAATTTCGATTAATAACAAAAAAAGTTAAAATGTCAGCAGCAATGAAATACCACCAAATGAAAGCTCTATTAGTGAGAAGAAAAGGAGCTAAAATTCATTTGGGTGGTAAGTTGTATAACCGCACAATAAACCGTGAAAGTAGTGTAGTGCAGAATTGTAAAAAGTGGTCTGGTCATTAAGGGGGTTTAAGCTAGGGGGGCTGAGGTGGTTAATAGTGGTGATCCTTGAGCAGAGGTATTAGGGGGGCAACTGGAAAAGATGCAATATTAGGGGTGCATCTAGAGTGGGGGCATTGGGAAGCATCTGGAGCTGGGGCACTAACGGGGGTGTACCTAAAGCAGAGGCATTGGGGGGACCTAGGGCAGAGTCCCACCAATGCCACTCTGAACTCTGCAGAGAGCAGCACACATACAAAGATCTGAGTCTGCTATAAACAAATCCCCTATTTCCCCCTTACAGTCTCCTACATCTCACTACTGTCACACACCTGAGAAATCAGCCCAGCACCACAGAGGAGTCCTTCTCTCCAGCAACCACAGTTTCCTGACAGCAAGAGGTCAGGAGGAGGCAGACACCTTCTCTCCATCTTCACAGCCAGCAGCCCCAGAACAAATTGCGGGGCCTCCTGTACAATGTACACCAGTAGGAGGCTGCATCACTTTGTGATACTGCTACCTAGTGGTAACAATAATTATCTCTCCTGAGCAAGGAGAAATGATTACTCCTCCATCTTTTCTCAGGCGCAGGAGACTGGGGGCCCACCGAGGAATCTCCCGCCTCCCCGGTGGGCCAGTCCGAGCCTGTCTGTGATTGGTATTGTAGCTCAGCCCAATTCACTTCAATGAAGCTGAGCTGAAACTATTCCATGTGACCAATGTACGGTGATATCACATGGCCTAGAAAGAGGCCGCAGAGCTCACAGAGAGACGGCCTGTTCTAACAGTTGAACAACAAGGGTCCCGGTCGCTGGTATCTGATATTGATGACCTATCCGTAGGATAGGTCATCAATATTAATCGCAGATTAACCCCTTTAAGAGGTTAGTACAAACAACTATTTTTTAGCCTAATATAAGATACAGTATATAAGGCCCCAAACAGTGGAGTAACTAGAAATTATTGGGACCCACAGAAATTTTTTTAATGCCCCCCCAAGCAACTTCTTCACAACCTTCACTCCTGCGGCTAGTCAGAGTAGACCCAGCAGCTGCTCCATCAGTTTCCTACAGTGTTACTATATATTGTCATTGTATAATACTGTTGAGGGGGCCCTGACAATAAAATATTTTAGACTTCCTCCTGGGTTTGCCGCTTCTGAGTTGGGGACCCAAAGCAGCCCCTTCCCTTATTGCTACGGTTCTGGCCCCATAATAAGAAATTTTGCCATTGATGATACTTATGTCATTGTCCAAGACTTGTGAAGAATATATATCTTAACAAATTAACACATACACGAACAACATTATGTGTAAGAGGTTGTATCGGTGACAACGCTGAATGATATCATTTAACTAAGTAGCCATTTTCAATAATGATAGCAGCATCTATAGGGGTTATACAGAGGGAGTGTCACGTTCGGGTGTGGAAGGGAAACACCACACCGAACATAGTAGGGAAAGGGGTGAGGGAATAAGAACTTGAAACAAGGGAAAGGAGATGGACACCTCCTAGAAAAACCCTAATCAAAGTCCTGACTAACTACTAGTATGAACAGACCCCAGAGGTAGGTGAGTTCATACACAGGAATACCTAATGTCCTAACTCACCCTATAGGTTCATGGTACTAATGTCAGGACTGAGACAACCTGTTCCTCCAAAACAGGCCTTAATACAAATGACAGGGAAATGCAACACACAAAATAACCCAAAGAAAATACATCCACAACTCTGGGAAGTTACATCCACATGTAACACCCCAGAGTTATGTTACTACACGCGTCTACCCCGCTACTGTCTTCTAAGAGCCTGTATATTGTCATCTGATATAATTTGTATTATGTCTTAACAAATGTGCATCTAAAACCCTGTTAAATACAATTGTTACTTGTAATTTTACAGGTACACCAGCAGGTGACAGCAATGCATTGGCCAGGTACTAGTTACAGTTTAGCATATCTAGGCTGGAATGGATTATTCCAGCTTAGCTCCCCCTCTGTGGAGGTGTGGACTGTTCCCACATCCTGCAGCATGGGTGGGGAAGGAAGTTAGAGTCAGTGTAGCCTCCTCCCCGCTAGGGGAAGGCTGAGTGATAGCCTTCAGGAGATCCCCTGCATAGGGAAGAAAGCAAGGAACTTGTCTCAGCTGAGACATTGATTAAATTCCCAGTCTGAGAACCTTCAGCCTCAGCTGGATGAAGAAAGCAGACAATCTCCAGAGTTTCAGGAAGAAAGCATCCCCTGAGAAACCACCTGTGAGTAAAGTCCAGAGACCTAGGAGAAGCCATTCCTCCTCAGCTAGTCTGTCCCCACAAAGCAGAAGCTATAGAAAAGCGCAAAAGATGAGTTCCTGCCACAAGTACAGAGCTACAAAGCCGACACATTATCCTGCAAGCTCACATTTAAAGAACAGAAGCATTTATTCCTGCCAATGATTGCTAAAACCTGCTGGGAACCAAAGACCAAAGCTGTATACTGCTTGGATACAAGTTATCTTCAGTAAAGAAACTGAACTTCATCTAAAGGTCTGGACATCATTTCTGATGCAAAATTCCTCTATTACTCCTACTATAACTAAACTTAAATTTTTTGCAAGTGAGCCAGGAGCCCAGCCGTACCCAGGTAGGAGACACCATTGACACCATTATCACCACCCTATAGAGACATTATAGGCCATTACACCACTCTGGCATTCCTAATCTGGGACGTGAATTATAACACCTTGGAAGGGCCCTGATGTAGTACCCTGTGCACGCTGCAATTGGCGTCACAAACAAATACAGACTATTATCCACCCGTATCCTCAGTGGCGTCGCTACAGGGGGGCAAGGGGGGGCAATTGCCCCCCCCCCGGGTGCCCCCCCCCCCCTTCCCCCGCTGATTAGCTGCTGCGCCCGGCCGCCCGCACTAGTGATATCCGGTTCATGAACGAATCGTTCTTTTGAATCGATTCAGTTCACTGAACCGGAGGAGTCTATTCACCTGACTGAGCCGATCCGTTTGAAACATCTCAGTCAGATAGTTCAGCAATAGAGACGCCGGCGTTAGAGACTCATTCGATTCTTTGAGTTAAAAGAACCGTGAGTCACTAGAACAGTTTACACTGAGGCTGATGCTTTTGTTGCAGCAGTGATAAGGTTAAGGGACAGACGGGCAGTCAGCAGAGATGAGAGAAGTGGACACAGAGTTTAGATTACAGGTTGAATTAACCCTTTAGGATTAAATTGGCTTCTCAAGGAGATATATATATGTTAAAGGCATCCCTTCTTCTGAAACTTCTGTCTCATTCAGTAGCTATATAACTAAGGGTGGGTTCACACTAGTTATTGTCCTGTGTGATGTCTGTGCGGACTGTGGACTATGTTATTATCAGCCAGTTTTACTGTTATCAGCTCATACAGTTTTCCCTGTGCATTCACTTCACTGGTTGTACTGTCAGACGGTCACTGTGGGGGACAATGCATCCTGTCCCGAGTCCTGTCCCCTTCACTTCCTCACTCAGTCAGAGCTCAGACCAAGTGCCAAGAGCCGACTCAGCGAGTCAGCAAGTGAATGGAAGCATCCGCGCATGCGCACCACCTAAGCTCTTCGGTTCACTTGCGTCTCAGCTCAGCAGAGTCAGCGAGTGAACCGAAGATTCGATTCATGAACCGATTCATGTGAAAGGTCCGAACTTTCCATCTCTAGCCCGCACTACTGAGTGAGCGATTCACAAATCACAACACAGACATGACAGATGGGGGCGGCGTTCGGACCCAGCGGAGGCAGAGCGTGCAGGGCGGGCGCAGGCTGGGAGTGCGGCAGCCGCAGAGTTGACGTCACCGCGTAAAGCTGCGTGCCTGCCCGCCCGCGCGAACGCTTGCTTCTGTTCTGCAGCTCTTCTACTGCGTCTGCTAGCGTCAGTGAGCCTGTCTGTGCCCAGCCCAGGCCCCAGCTTCGGACAGGAGAGGTCCAGAGGAGGACTGTGTGTGGCAACTTCCCAAGAACTCTGCCTGGCCCTGCCCTGGCCGGCCCCTAGGCAAGCTAAGAAGAAAACAAAGTATGTACCCCCACTACCTCGCCTCATGGCCTGCCTGCTTGCGCCCAGCCCCTCCTCAACCCTGATACCCCTATAACTTAGGGGTATCAGGGTACATTATACAAGGGTAATATAACTAAGGACCCCTGTATAAGGTCCCCTGATAACACTGAGTCCTCCTCAGTTATATTACCCTTGTATAATGTCCACTGATACCCCTTAGTTATAATATTACCCATAATGTCCCCTGATACCCCTCAGTTATATAACCAAGGGGTATCAGGACTATAATTTCCTGTTTCTGGTCTTATCATTAAAATATAACCTTTATTTATTTCTTTATAAATCAATAACCCACAAAACAAAACGTGAAGTTTAAAAATACATATGGAGGGCTACTGTATTTTGGACTGGGGGTCTAGTGTTTCTGTTTTATTAGTGAATCAGAGGGATATTACTACATATCTCACTGAGGCTATGTGCAGGCTTTCTACTCACACCTTTTGCCCTGACATAATTCTTAAAAATATTTAAAGACGCAGCTCCCCCGACATGTTTCACCGCAGATGCAGCGTCTTCAGGGGAAATGGAGCTACAACACGAGCGGAAATACTTTATATCCTTAGGGTGGATCTCACCTTCTAAATCACCTATAGCTATTCGGTCTCGTGTTGAGTGATGTCCTGCTGGGCCAGTCATATCCATTCTTTTTTCAATTATCGGCTTGCTGGGGAAAGAAATCGAAAGGAAAGTAATCTGCGCATGCGTCCGAGACTTAGATGTTTCTTATTCCTCGGTATGCTAATACGCATGTTTTAGGACTTATACTAAATTTGTATCTATACCCTGATTCCATCCACGCTTGCGTTAGGACTTATAATTCCCATGCTCTGAAAAGTTCGTTGATTTTTTATATCTTTGAGGCGCATGCGTCAACACTTAGAATCTTTTCTATCTATTTGTAGGTAAATGCGCATGCGTTAGAACTCGTACTCAAATCCCATACATATTCAGCTGTTATCTACGCATGCGCTATAACGTAAGATTCCGAACGTTCCGCTTCAGCTCAATCTCTACTCGAGACATACATATTTCAAGGCGCCTGCGCTAATACTTAGAACTTTTCGCGTCTCCATCTATTACCAGGTGCGCTTGCGCTCAGTCTTAAAATTTGATTATATACTTTCAGGGCGCATGCGTTTGTACTTAAAGTATCTCACATTTCTGTCTAGTGATAGAGGCGCATATACTGGAGCTTTTTAAGGTTTATTCAAATTGCATACTTTCAGGGAGCAAGCGTCTGGACTTAGAGAATATCAGACCCTTTTTTTCGATAATTCATGCAGCTTCATAGTCAAGTATACTGTATATGCATAGGTACTTTCCTTTAGTGTATTTTTATATGTATATTGTTTCATTTTCCCAGCAGCCATTTACCTTGGCTATAGGCCTTTTTTCTTATTATTCCTAGGATCAATATCCTAGATCGCTGGATATTTGTGCCCTATGTTTGTCTGGACCAATTGACTTTTTAGTATTTAATAACATTTTATATAGTTTTTAACTAAAAGGAGAGAGGGGAAAAAACAGTATTTTCCTTTTTTTTATTTTTGATAGTAGCTCCATTTCCCCTGAAGATGCCGCATCTGCGGTGAAACATGTCGGGGGAGCTGCGTCTTTAAATATTTTTAAGAATTATGGCAGGGCAAAAGATGGAATAGTAGCGAGGCGATCTGCAGACGCCGAACACATCTGAGGGACAGTGCAGTTACTTAGGCAGAATAACCACTGTGAGGGTTACAGATAGGAGTATCAGAGAAACACTGTAAAGGGTGACTGGCAAAAATAAGTGCGGCTTGATGATAGAATGCCTGGTGTCGGCCGACATTACAGACATCAAGTGTAGTAACATAGGTGTGAGTAGAAAGCCTGCACATAGCCTCAGTGAGATATGTAGTAATATCCCTCTGATTCACTAATAAAACAGAGACACTAGACCCTCAGTCCAAAATACAGTAGCCCTCCATATGTATTTTTAAACTTCTCGTTTTGTTTTGTGGGTTATTGATTTATAAAGAAATAAATAAAGGTTATATTTTAATGATAAGACCAGAAACAGGAAATTATAGTCCTAGACTATTGGAATATTTAATTTGACCTCCTGGGTTTAGTGGGTGCATTTGAACTAGTGCAAGGGGTATCAGGGTACATTATACAGGGGGTAATATAACTTATATTACCACCGTATAATGCCTGATAGGCCTCCTGAGTAACTTATATTACCCTTGTATAATTATGTATCCGGATACCCCTTAGTTATCTGATCCCGGCGGGGTAATATAACTAAGGGGTATCAGGGTACATTATTATACAGGGGTAATATAACTCAGGAGGCCTATCAGGCATTATACGGTGGTAATATAGTTTACATTACCCTTGTATAATGTACCCTGATACCCCTCAGTTATATTTCCCTGTGTAATGTACCCTGATATCCCTTAGTTATATAATATAACTACGGGGTATCAGGGTGCATTATACAGGGGTAACATAACTGAGGAGTTCTATCCTATCAGGGACGTAATACAGGGGTAATGTAAGCTATATTACCCCTTTATAATGTCTGATTGCCCTCCTCAGTTATATTACACCTAATGTACCCTGATACCCCTTAATTATATTAACCTGGCGTCAGGGGTGTAGCTGCAGGGGAAGCAGCTGCTTTAGTATTTTTCAGTAGTATGATTAGCTGGTGAAAATTTTCAGTGCCCCCCCATTTTTGACTGTGTATCTTCTGTGCCCCCCCCTATATATTGATCCTAGAGTCGCCACTGCGTATCCTGGCCCACTGCATAAGTGGCGTCAGCGTTACCCCATACCCTGCTCTATTGCACACACACCGGCTATCCACAACTCAAACTGAAGCTATAAACCGCATAGCATAGTGGGAGAAACAACAATAAATAGAGAAGGTTAAATGACCATAATAGCCGCACCCGGGGAGAGAAGGTGCGGCAAGCACCAGAAACAACACAGAAAACGTGTCAGATCAAACCACGTGTTGCCAGTCTCACCGATCTCCTGCCATCTGTCGCGGGAACGTCCGCACACAGATCAAATATAAAAAATTCTAATCACCCCCCTTTTCCAATTTGACATATTAAAATAAACATAACAATAAACACCAAAGGTATTGCGTACTGCGTCCAAAAACTTCTCAACTATTAATATATAAAAATATTTTCCTATCACACGTGATTCGCCATTTTTGGTCACTTTATCCTCCCAAAAAATTGAATAATAGTGATAAAAAAACAAGCCCTCTTACAGCTCTGCAGACGGAAATATAAAGAAATGATGACTGAATATGGTGATGCAAAGAACTTTTTTTTTTTAAAAGGTATTGATTTTTTTAAAAGCAGTAAAACAAAATAAAAACTATACATATTTGATATCGCCATAATCATATTGACCCACACAATAAGGATGTAGTGTCATTTTTACAGCAAAGTAAACATTGTAGTATCAAAACCCCAAAAACTTGACAAAAATGTGGATTTTTTTTCAACTTCACCCCCAAAGATTTTTTTTTCCTGTTCTGCAATTAGAGACATAGTAAATTAAAGGGGGCCATAAAAAAATACAACTAGCCCTGCAGAAAATGAACAAAGTTATTGCTCTCGGAACGTGAAAAAAAACCCCACATCTATTGTCAACACAGTTATGGCTCTCGGAAGGTGAAAAAAATTAAAATAAAACACATCTATTGACAACACAGTTTAATCATTTTCTTACCTTTCCATTACTGAATGTCCACTGGACAGAACTGGTGTTAATATGAAGGGCTCCTCTGTAAGAGGCTGAGCTGGTAAATCTTCCCACTTTAACCTGTTTGATGGAACCTCCCAGGTCCATTTGCCAGTTGACAATATCATATGATGGAGGAGGGTCTCCATTCTCATCAAAAAACAAATCCCTTCCACTGCTTAACTTTATTCGGGTCTTCTTCATGTAATGGAGAACCTATGATGAGAATTTGGTAGACTATGAAAAGGGTCCAATGTAATTTTTATATTGATACCGTGGGGATTCGCTCTGGTAGGCAGGGTAAGCGGACGCAGTACAGAGGCAAAAACTAGTTTGTAAAGCAAAACTTCAGTGTTTATGCACACATAAGGTATAGCACAAAAAGCAAGTCACTTTGCAGTCTTGGTGTTTGTTCACACACACAAAAAGTTCATAAAGCAACAAAGTCACCTTATCTCCTGGGTGTTAGTTCACACCCTGCTGGCTTTTCTGCCTCGTCAAGTCCATAAGCAGGCTTTAGGACACCTGTTTCCCCTACAACCGGGTCTCAGCCCTCCAACTCAGCACAAGCCTCAGATCCCAACACAGAGATCCCCTCTGCTGATCCCAGCTGTCTTTTAAAGACAGCTAGGTGTTGTCAAAACCCCGGACCGGCACCTGAGATCCAGTCCGGTGTTTGACCCCACCTGGCCACTAATCAATCCAGCAGCACACACTGGGAGGAAGATATCTGTTTTCACAGACAATACCCTTCACTGTGTCACATACCCCCCCTTTGTTCAACCCTGAGGGGGTGAACACATGCCAAACAGTGCACCCGGGACAGGGCATCCGCATTTCCCTGCAACCGAGCTGCCCTGTGTTCTACTGTGGCTTGTCACCAAGCCTCGGGTACCCGGTATGGTTTTAGCCAGACTTTCGCCTGAGACTCAGTGACAATGTAATGCCGAATTGTGGAAGTGCGCCCAAGGAGGTTCAAGAACACATCCGCGTTCCGACTAACAAACTCCCTGGCCTCCTGAGCCTGTTAAGAGGATAGACTGTCACCAATTTTTACTGTGGCAAACGCTTCCCTTGCATCAGACTGAGGGGCTGGAGCCTCCTCCCCTACAAAAACCGGCCGCGGTCTGTCTTCAGTACAGGTTTCCCTATCTTTCCAAGGTTTAAGTAAATTCACATAGTAAACCTGCTCCGTCTTTCTCCGCCCTGGCTGGTGTACCTTGTAGTTTACATCTCCAATTTTCTCTAGTACCTCGTAGGGCCGCTTCCACCTAGCGCAGAACTTACTGTCCACAGTCGGCCCACAATCCAAAACTGGAACTCCCCGGCTAAAGTTACGGACCCCAGATGTTCAATTATAGGTCCGACTCTGGGCTTGCTGAGCTATCTTCCTATGCTCGCTACCTATCCTATTCTGTGGGGTTGTCTCCCGTGTTATGCGAGCGGGTGTGGACCCACTGCGCCACTGACTGGGTACACTCCAGAGGGGCGTAACTAAGCAGCTACCTGGTATTCACTAGAGCCCCTGCTGGTGGGGATAGGCTTGGGCCATAGGGTAGCTGCAAGGTGCCACTCCAGAGTATTCCCCAAGTCAGTGGCAGCTGACCAGGGGGTCAGAGTGCTCGGTGCAAGCACCAAGGGGACTTACGAGGCCTGGAGGTACGGGTCAGGAGAGGCAGCAATCAAACAAAGTCAGCAAACAGGATCCGAGGTTAGGGGCAGGCGGCAAAAAGCAAAGTCCAGGAGTACAATAGCAGGATTCGGTACACAGGGAGGCAGACAAGATAAACACCTTTGCACTGGAACTAGACAGGCTAGACACTGTAGTAGGAAGTGCCTTTAAATACCTGCTGCAATCCGGCCATTGGCTGCTGAGACAGGGGGCATGTATGTCTTGGCACATAGTAAAGAGAGACACACCCACGCAAGCTTCAGCACCAGTGCAAGTCTCCAGCAGCAAGGAAACACTGGTATGGATCACATGTAGCAGAGTTAAGTTAGTTGCTGCCCGTGTTTGTCAGCTGGGCGGCAGGAGGGAAAAGAGGGAGCCCGGCGCCCGTGCCTGCTGATAGGGGCAGCGATGCCGACACGGGCCATTGGGCTAACATCCCGCTCATCCACTGGACCTACCGTGGGCCCCTCCGCCTTGGGTTTCCTGTGTTCTAACAACTTAACTGGGCTAAGCCTCGATACTGGAGCTTTTCCTATCTCTCAGGGATCAGTATGTAAAACGGCCGGCCACAGGGCTGGGAACAACGGAAAGTCTCTTCCTAATATCAAGTATTTGAATAATTTAGACAGCACTCCAGTATTAGATTAATGCTTTTTATTTGCCGGACATAGAGGTCCTTTTTGGAACTGGGGCCGGCCTTCCATGCATCCGTGTACGCAACTAGCCTGATGAAGGGCATGCTTTTTGCCCGAAACGTTGCCCCAGTTCCAAAAAGGACCTCTATGTCCGGCAAATAAAAAGCATTAATCTAATACTGGAGTGCTGTCTAAATTATTCAAATACTTACTAGTTCCGAGAGGTGGAGCAAGGAACGCACTTAGACGCGCACCCTAAATCTATCAGCCTTAGATAGAGTGCCGTGATCATCTCGTGATTTCTTCCTAATATCAAGTCATAGTGCATGCTCATGGTTACGGCCACCTCATGGATCCACCTGCTGGCACACGTGCTTAGGGACACCAGAGCAGTGGGGTACTCTTTTAAATCTCCATGTACGCTGAGCACCCCGACTTTCCGGTTTGTAAACTCAGTGGGTTGCACCAAGGAAGCTCTCACAAGGGTCACCCGACTCCCTGAGTTCAGCAGAGCCACCACGAGAGTGACTCCCACCTCCACCTGACACAAAGGTTTGTTATTGAGAGTTTCTGGAGTGTCTGACAGACCGACCTTTCTGGCATACCATGACTGTCGATACCCAAAGTTTACGTCCATTGGCTCGACCAGGTGGGGACAGTCGGCCCGTACATGGCTGGGCTCATGACACCTTTTCAGACAAACTTTCTGGCCACCTGCTTCTGTTTAGCTGTGGATAGGGTGTCCACCATTTACTACAGGCGGCCTTTATGCCCCCTTCCCCAACATCTGGTGTATTTCTTCTGAATCTTCTACCCTCCAGCGGCACAGTGCCTGACAAAGGCGGAAATATTGTCCGAAAACTTTTGCACAAGGAAAGCCGCATTTCACGTTTTTCTGAATAAACATTGCAATCAATTTACACAATCTTCGGGGCTGTGATTTGTATTACATATGTGCTCATGACACCACCAGCAGATTATCGGGTTCCGATCCCCAAAGGGCACATCCCGTGCGGTCTTTATCAACTCAGGCCACTGGGTCTGGGGTGGGCATTTTCTGGATTTTGTTACATCCTTTCCCAGAGTTCCCCCATGGAGTTCCTCAGTAGCCCTATACCGTTTGACCAGGTCCACCATCTCCAGGGCACTAGTAGGAGAAGTCTGGCCAACCCAGCACTGGAGGGGTAGTGGCAATGCCCTCCAGAATTTTTCAGCTACAATACGGACCAGCATAGCAGTACATCAGGCGGTAGCCATTTTAGCAAGAGATAGGGCAAATTATAATACTGGGGTCTCGCTGCCTCAGCCGGGTTAAACTCCCACTGATGCACCCGCTGGGCCCGGACCAACAAATTCACCCCCAGTCTCGCCAGGATCTCACCCTTGACCTTATAGTAGTCTGCCGTTTGCTCATCGGTAAATCAAAGTAAACCTGTTGGGATCCTGGTGCCAGGAACGGAGCGATGACCTCAGCCCACTGGTCTCGGGGTAGACTCACCACCTTCTTGAACACCGCCAGGTAGGTTTCGATGTCATCCGTCTGTGCCACATTGCGGATCGCCGTGCGGACCGCTTTCCGGGCATCGTGGACTCCATGAGATACTCCTGTCTTCTCTAAGGCCATCACGTGTTGCAGCAGCGGCTGGTTCTTTTCTTGCTGTCACTGATTAGCTTCTAGCAGTTGTCAGTTAGTCTCCTGCTGCTGCTCCATGGATTGTTGTTGCCTTAGGTTGACCTGCACCAGCTGCTTCATCATCTCCTCCATCTTGTCCCGTGATGCTGGTTGCAACTTAGCAGGCTTAATCCAGGACATACAACAGAGCACAAAAAAAATGCTACAAATATATTTTAAGCTTTATGCCAGCTTCACTGTGATTGCCCGCATCCGTCACCAATTCTGGGTATTCTCTCTGTGGGCAAAATTCGGTTTGTAAAGCAAAACTTCAGTGTTTATTCACACATAAGGTATAGCACAAAACACAAGTCACTTTGCGGTCTTGGTGTTTGTTCACACAAACGAAAAGTTAATGAAGCCAGAAAGTCACCTTATCTCCTGGGTGTTATTTCACACCCTGCTGGCAGTTCCTGAGATCCAGTCCAGTGTTTGACCCCACCTGGCCGCCAATCAGTCCAGCAGCACACACTGGGAGAAAAATACCTGTTTTCCCAGACAATACCCTTAATGTGTCACAATACTTAGCATATGTCTTCAATATCAGATTGACTCCTGGCAATCCCACTGATTTGCTGTTCCGCAGTAGCTCTGGCACTGGAACTACATATCTCTGACCACTCTGTAGTGGATGGAGCTGGTTACTACAGCGCTGTTCCCATTTACTTGATGTATACTTTTTGCATCTATTTTGGACATCCTGCAGAACAGAGTGGAACAGAGGTGCTGGGTGTCAGACCCCCACCGATTGGATATAGAGCTATTTTAAGAATAGGCTATCATTAATAAAGAAAGAAATGGTTTAGTGGGCACTCAATATCTGCAGCCACACAAAGGGTACAACACATTTATTGCATATCATTCAATAAAACACACAAGAATAATATTAAAAATTTGTTAGCATAAATTAATAGCAGCTTTGGTTGAAAGAGATAATATTCTAAATAAATTGCATTTCATAGCCTGTATTGTTAATTCATAACATCGATTTGGAGCCTAAAAAGTTCCTTAAAAACTTCAATTGTGCTGGTCCCGATAGTCCAAGCACTGCTGTGCTATATGTTGTGTCCGTGATATTACACAAGGTTAAAAATCATAAATACCGATGATCAGGGTGGTATATAGCAGTATATATATTTGTACTTACTGCTTGTAGTCCTGTCGTTTTAGTATTGATTGTAGTGGCGTCCCACTACAAGTCAGACCACTCACCCCTCTTCTTCTCCAATGATGTATATAGGTTTGCGGCTTGTCCTCGTTGTAATTACCGCGTCTGCTTGGTATGCTTCTTCCGGATTCTGCTTAGCGTCCCACGTGATGATGGTGACTCACGTGATCGGAGCTTGCGGTGAGCTTTAGTCAGCTTCTTCCGGTTCCTGCTTAGCGTCCCACGTGATGATGCTCTCTCACGTGATCGGAGCTTGGGAGAAATTTCAAGTGATCTGTGATGTTCCGGAGGCGGTACCAACCTCTGTACGGACAAATGCTTCCACAGTTGATCTCCTTGGATTTTTCACAGTATTACCAGTAATTGTGATGCTGTACAGTATCTTCTTAGTTTGAGGATCTCATCCGCTATCGCTATACGCGTTTCGGGGTCACCTACCCCTTCATCAGTAGCTGCTGATGAAGGGGTAGGTGACCCCGAAACGTTGGTACCGCCTCCGGAACATCACAGATCACTTGAAATTTCCCTCAAGCTCCGATCACGTGAGAGAGCATCATCACGTGGGACGCTAAGCAGGAACCGGAAGAAGCTGACTAAAGCTCACCGCAAGCTCCGATCACGTGAGTCACCATCATCACGTGGGACGCTAAGCAGAATCCGGAAGAAGCATACCAAGCAGACGCGGTAATTACAACGAGGACAAGCCGCAAACCTATATACATCATTGGAGAAGAAGAGGGGTGAGTGGTCTGACTTGTAGTGGGACGCCACTACAATCAATACTAAAACGACAGGACTACAAGCAGCAAGTACAAATATATATACTGCTATATACCACCCTGATCATCGGTATTTATGATTTTTAACCTTGTGTAATATCACGGACACAACATATAGCACAGCAGTGCTTGGACTATCGGGACCAGCACAATTGAAGTTTTTAAGGAACTTTTTAGGCTCCAAATCGATGTTATGAATTAACAATACAGGCTATGAAATGCAATTTATTTAGAATATTATCTCTTTCAACCAAAGCTGCTATTAATTTATGCTAACAAATTTTTAATATTATTCTTGTGTGTTTTATTGAATGATATGCAATAAATGTGTTGTACCCTTTGTGTGGCTGCAGATATTGAGTGCCCACTAAACCATTTCTTTCTTTCTACATATTTCATTGTGGTTGGGGTGAACCACACTTTAGTGTGAGCACCTGTCCATATTATCAGGAGGGGTGAGCCACTATATCCCCAATTCCTTATCATTAATAAAGTCCTGAAGAACCCATTTATGTCCATAAACTATAAATGTACACCATACTATATGTTGCAGTCACATGTGGGGATTTTAATGCAATTTTTAGAACATTTTTGGAATTTAAAAATGATTTAAAACTCATCCAAAATTCTGAAGCTGACAAAGGTCATGCATACTTTTATACGATCAGGTTTTGGTGTGACTGAGAGTATGTAGGTCTTGCCATGGTTTTACAGTTAGAAATCAACATAAAATGGTGGCAGAAAATTCATAATTTGTGACAGTGCTGTCATGGTGCTAATCTCTGACACACCATTACCATCAAATAGACCATATTCCCTTGCATAGAGAAACATGCTCTGTGAAAATGGCCTGAAATCAGCATATGTTACTTGAAAATGTCGCCTTAGAATTTATGTAGCTAAAAGACTCGGTAATAATCCAGGTGTTAAATGTTAGATCACTGCTCCCTATAGTTGAATAAAAGACAGTGCATGACCACTGATTAATTTCCTCCTCAATGTGACGCACTGAGGAGGAACAGTGGACTAGGCGAAGGTGCCAAGTGATCTAGAATTCATTACCCATTCTGTGGAAAGGTTAGGAATAAAAATAGGCTGGTATATTAGTTATAGGCATTTCTGTAGTTTCTTATCTCAAGTGCAGATTTCTTACTTGCCATGGCTTAATGTTCAAAATATCTGAGCAGCTTCCATTTAGAAAAGGACCTTCTCCCACTCTACATAAATGCAGGTCATGCATAGCTTTAGCAATTACATGGATAGCATTGTAGAGGTTATATGGCATTCCGAAGTTGGACATATCATTCAGGATTATCTGAAAGTTCTCCAATCTGTCGTCCACTGTGCAATTCCTGTTTGGCCTTTCATAGTTAAAGGTCATATTTTTGACATCCAGAAATGTACAACCAATATTATCCTCCCAAAACATCCTATCCCAGTGCTCTTCTAACACTGTGGAGAAATTAAAATTCTCAATATAGTCTTGGAACCCCAGGATGTGTTCAACAGAAAAATCGAAACCCAAGGTTCCTGTAAGAAGCTTGGAATAATTTTCAAAAACTAGCAAGCTGGATGTTGACCAGCCGTCACTGGCCACCCATAGCTTCCCGGTTATATTATGGCGTAGACATTCCTCAAACAGTAGAATGACGTCCGCTTCAGATGCAAATATAATTATCGTCTTGGCTCTGGACTTTTTGATGGCTTGGATGATGCGTGGAATGTTATTATCTGGACGACTGCTCTGGATATACTCCAAAAATTCCACACAAGCTCCAGATTTGATGAATTCTTGTCTCACTCCCTGTATGCCCTGGTATCCATAATCATTAGAATCAGCGATCATTCCCACCCAGGTCCATTGGAAATGTATTAGCAGCTGAGCCAGCCCTACGGATTGGAAAGCATCACTTGGAGCAGTACGAAGAAAGGATGGGAAGCGAGTCTTGTCACTTAGATGAGAGCTGGTCGAAACATGGCTGATCTACAATGTGAAAATGTTATTTAAAAAATATTGCAAATGTATAAATATTTTTATTTAATTATACAATTTAAATTCTATTGCTTAGATTTTTCAAATGAACACCTCAGTGATGATTAGTGTTGAATGACTCAAAGTCAAACAAATTTAATACAATCCGAATTTCAGGAGAAATTAGATTCGCCACAAAGCCGACTTTCCTTTTGCTTCGTGGTAACAAATCAATTTTTCCTGAAATGTCAGTAAAAAAAACAAAAAAAAAAAACCTTACCTCATCCATTTGCTCCTTTCGGCCATCTTGATTGAAGAAACCATGCAAAATCTTGCACGCAATGACACGTGACGTCACCATGTCAGTGCGCTGTTTGGGTGCAGTGACGTCATCAGTGATCAGTTGTCACGTCATCACATCACCGTGTAAGATTTTGTGCAGTTTCTTCAATCAGGATGGCTGTGACAGCCTCTCCGCTGGCAAATAGATAAGGTGAGATAATTATTTTTTTTTTTTTACCCTGATTAACCCATGAAAGGACTCAATTATAATGTCAGATGCCATGATCAACGATGAGTGCGGCATCTGAGGGTTTCAATAACAATCATTGCTTTTCTCAGCCCGTGGGAAGGTCAGCTTACATCTCTGTTCCTCTCTGTTTCTATATTGTGTAAGCTGCAATGCAACGTGAACAGGATTGTCACTCTATCCCTCTCTAATACAAGTTTTTTTTTTTTTTAAAACATCTATTTTAAAGGGTATGGACACCCATATTCAAATTTGCAATATTTAGCTAATTTTTAGCTGAATATTCACCATAAATTCATGATTGCAAAAATTGGCAATGTAATATGTGCATATTGCACGTGCAATCACACAAAGGCTGTATGCCAAAAGCCAGGTGTGTGCAAGCCAACAACCTATCCATGAAATAGGTACAGTCAGCATACCTTACAATGGTAGCCTTGTGCACTATGAGACATATAAAACAAGGAGAAAGCCAGTAAGCCTCAAAGTTGCTTGATTTCAGTTGGATGGCTTGGGGGATCTGCGCATCTAGATCATTATCATTAGGATGACAAAAATTTTACTTTTTTTTTTTTGAATGCCAGCTAACTCTTCTCTCACTACTTATGAGGGTTGCATAACAATTTTCAGTTTTCTAATTGTCCTAGCATTATATTCAATAACCTTTCTATACTGTTTTGTCATGTAAAAACTAATTTGCATAAACTTGGAGATATGGGAAAGACATGCACAAGGCTGCTATTGTAAAGCATGCTTACTGTACCTGTCCCCTGGATAGGTTGTTGGCTTGCACATACCCAGATTTTGGCACACAGTTTTTGTGTGATTGTCTGTTATATGTAATAATTTATTTTAAAAATAAAATAATATAGCATCTATAAAAATAAATTATTAATGATAGGTAAGAAAATATTTATTATAAAAGTTTATTAATGATAGGTAAAATAATAACTATAAAGTAAAAAAGGTATGGATGATATATAGCATAATAATAAGGATTAAGAGAAGCTATATACAATAACTGAGAAAAGATTATAGGTTTCGCTATTACGAAGATATATCACTATATTGTAGATTTTCGCGAATTCTCGAAGTACCGATAAAAATTCACCATTAGAATATTCACACTCAGTTTATCTACAGTATAATGAGTGTTTTTGAGGTCAGGCGATCAAAGAGAAGGCTTTACATGAGCTGTCAGCTGACAGTCTGCAAATAAAATAATATTTAACTTAATGCATCACAAAAACTGATGACAATTTAAAAAAAGATTAAAACAAGTAAAAAAACGATTGAAATGCTTTTTAGCCCAAAATTTGCAAAAATGAAAAAAATTGCCCTGAAGGTGTCCATAGCCTAGATTGTAACTGGGTGACTACAATTTTAGGATCTGCAGGTTAGGTAAAACACATTTAACAATTGCTTTACTAAACTTGACAAATGGATGAACTGGGGTTCCTTGGCCATCAAAGAAGGATTTTGCTTAGTGCAAAGGGTATAAGTAGATTGAGGATTCATTCATTCCTGATCTTAGTGTGTCAAAGGACATCATTAGCTTATAAACACAAGCTGATGGTGACCTTTTAATGGTCACCTGCCTGGGAGTACAAGCTGATTACAACCTTTGACACACTCAGATCAGGAATGATCTTAGGAATTCACCTATTAGATCACCTGGGTTCTTGAAATTCATTGAATGGATATAGATTGACAATAACATTTCTACACTTATCTGTAACTGCTTGGACAATTTACTGCTACAACCGTCTTTACTCCTCTACTTCTATTAATCTGCTGTACCGGACATCACATCTCATCCACCGCACTAATCCTATGTATGTGAATCTTTAAATACTGTGTAATAACATGCAATAGTAGTAGTAGTCTTGAAATTTTGTCATCAACTTTTCTTTTAGCCATCAAAAAGTACCCACCACTAAGGAATCTCATTTTTACTTATTTTGATACTCTCGGACACCCTGAACACAGGACTAAATTTTTCCCAAGGATTTATGTGTCATGTTGCAAGATCTAAATAATCGGCTCCAGAGATGTGGGGTCATCACAAGTGGCTTAACTAGAAATGATTAGGTCCCACAGCAACTATTTGCAGAGGGTCCCCTTCTCCCTAGCAACTTCTTCACAACTATCTCCTTCTATGCAACCTTGTGGCTAATGAAGATTGCTCTCTCAGGAAGCCGCTCCATCCGTTTCATAAATGCATATACTGTGCATACACTGATGAGCAAATGGGTAACAATGGTTTGAACTTTTGATTTTCAGGCTCCATATCTCACCTTGCACTGCAGCTTTGAACGTGAGACCACCATCATTTTATAGACAATCATCTTGGCTATCTCATACATAAATTGGACTTGCATCTATTTAGCATATGATTAGTTCTGCAGATTCTTCTCATGTAACTGCATTGTTACTGCTTTGCTCCTAAAATTCTAAATTAAAATTTTAATTATTTTGCTAGTATTTTGTAAATCCACCTTTGGCTTTCAACACTGCCTGAATCCTTCTGGGCAGGCTCTCCATCAGATTCCCAAAATGACAAGATGATTGTTTATAAAATGATGGTAGTCTCACATTTGAAGTTGTAATGGATGGTGAGATATGGAACCTGAAATTCAAAAGTTCTGAACATTGTTACCCTTTTGCTCGTCAGTGTATGTCATGTCACTGCGTATAATGTCATTGTATAATACTGTTGAGGGGACACTGACCATAAAACCTTTCAGTCCTCCTCCTGGATGGGCCCCTTCTGAGTTCAGCCTCGTAGAAGCTGCGTATTCTGCTTCTTAGGGCACCAGAGATAATTTGGGTACCAGAGCTAGAGGGAGCACCAGGTCTCTAAAAGCACAGGTCGACCAAGCAGGCAATTGTTGGGAGCAAAGTATTTATTCCCAATAATTACCTGCTTAGAGGAAGTGAGAACTATATTTACATGCAGCTCTCCAGCTCCAGGACATCCTTTCTATGAACTTATTACCAGAACTGAACTGCAAATTCCAGATGAGGCCGTACCAACATTTTGTAAAGTGGTAATATTACATCCTGCCCCACGAGTCCATGCCTCGTTTAATGCATGACAATATCCTGGTGGCCTTAGAAGCAGCTGATTGACATGTGGATATGCCTTTAATATTTATACAGAGACATTGTCAAATTTACTTTTTGTATGCAGCTGCACTTTGGTCACTCTATGATGGTATTTCTGGTAGCATTAACATTTCCATTATATGGTATTGCTGGTGCACTGCATAGTATTGCTGTTTAGATAATGTGGAAGTACTATATGGCACTGTGATTTGTGCAAAGCATGGCACTACATATAACCTACACTTACAGTATGTAGTCATGTATGACTGTGTTGCTGGTGCACTCCACCATAAGGCATGATGCAGGGCACCATCCAACATCTGGCTAGCCCTGAAGTTAACAGTCATAAATGTATCTGGGGTCAAATATAATGAAGGCATCTTATTTTTCAAAAACATTTAAGCTCCACTTACTTGTGGATACCTGATAACGCCCAGAATGTGAGCCATGAGCATTGAGAACGTGGATGTACTGTAGCCAATGAAAGCAGCCAGTCGATTCCTCTTTTGGCACTGGTAGTTAGGTATAGCTCTGTTCTGGCCTGTTATCATCCATAAGGTGCTTTCAAGTTCCTTCTGGAGAACTCGACAAGAATCATAGATCTGGAAGCCCAAAGTGATGTTTGGGAGAATGTTGGGATCGTTGTTGATCTCCTTCATTGCATACCTAATGATCTGTAAGTGAAGATATCGTTCCAGGGGAAATCTGCAAAAATGAACATTCAGAGAACTGGAATTGCTGTAAGTAATACAGGAAATTGGCCAAAAATGTGTTGACTCCCTGATTCTCTAGAAACTGCGGGAGATAGCCAAGCCCTTTACTCAACTATCTGCTGCAGTCCAGTAGACCTTGAATGGAGTGGCAGCATGTTCAAACAAGGGTCTGGGACCTGCTGTCTTTAGATTTATGTGGGTCCCAAGACACATCACCTATTCTGTGGATAGGTGAGACATTTCAATCATGGGCCGACACCGACCCATCAATCTTTGCACTGAAGTGAGTGTGTGTGGCTGTGCATTACAGACACACTCCACACCAGTGGGCACATGGGCAGAGTATGATGTCCATACAGCTACTGTATCTCTCCTTCTTGATATTTTATTAAGTCACTGCGATTAAAGGAGTTAATCCCATAATTAATACACAACAATCTCTTTCTAACAAAGCTAGAACCCGCTCTGTACCTCTTGTGAATCCCAAATCCTCCCCTTTCCCCATTCAATTGCTCTGCTAGATTGTTTTCAAGCTGACACCACAAGGGGCGAGTCCTTTCTCAGGAACGTGTCTTCTCTGTAGCATCTCCCTGTACCTATGACAGCTTCTAACAGTAGATCCTGGTGACAGTTGAAAGATAGACCTGAGCACGTGTGACCACCTCAGCAAGGTTACAGAGGTGGACAAAGAAATGAGGAAAAGAACAAACAGCAGGTGGCATTATACAGATACATTTTAGTTATTAACCACATTAAGTGATTCTATACTACATTTTTAACTACATGCACATTACAAAAGTTATTAGATCCAGGGGCTGGTCTGAAAAATCTAGAAAGTTTTTCTTGGGACAACCCCTTTAAAGGGGCAAAATTTACATTTTTTTAACAAATAATATATATATATTTTTAAAAGATCGCCAAATTCTTACTTCCTACAGATGACTTCTGGCGGCTTCTCTTGGTACGTTATCTTATTATTTACATTGTCCACATGTAGAGGTAATACTACTCCAACCATGATGTCTCCACTCCATAATATGCTCGTCTGGTCTGCAGCATTCAGAGTACAGCTCTGTCCAGTGGAATGTAAGGACGCTGCAAAGTAATGCTGAGCAAGGTGCCATAATATCTTGTAGAAAAACATCCCCAGCCTGTTAGAAATAAAAATAAAATATAATAAGCAAATTTATCATCAATAGCAACTCACATACTTACTCATAATAGAAAAACAAAAAATTCTATTAACCCTTTCCTGAAATCCGCCGTACATGTACTTCCTGACAACCATCGTACAGTTATGATGCTTTAATCGGGTGCAGATCAGCGGGAGGGGCCCGGCTGTAACTGACAGTGCATTAACCCCTCGTATGACAGTGCATTAACCCCTCGTATGCCGTGGTCAACACGGACCATGGCATGCATGGGCTTTGTGGATTGAGGGGGCTCCTTTCCAACCCCATCGGGTCCCCTCGCTGCTGTGGTAGGGAGTCAAAGGCTGGCAATGCAGCTCAATGCCTTCCAAAGACATCGGAGCCTGCCAGCTATAGAAGCCTATGAGATCCACCCCCCTGGCTGGGTCTCATAGGCACTTTTTCACTGTATTACACTGATGGACAATGCAATACAATACACAATGTGCCAAAAACACTTCAATATGAAATACTGCGCACTACCTTCACCGCTACCACTCCTGCAAAACCTGCTGGAAAGAGACCACAAACGCATATCAATGTATACAACAAGGTACCTTGCTATTGAATCCTCCTCTGCGATTCCTCTTGCAGGCCTGGTTCCAGGCAGCAGGTATTGCGATACTACAGCACACCTTGGTTTAGGAGCATTAGCGCCAGTGAACTAGAAAAAGTATTTACAATACACAATGTATTGTAATGCATTGTAGGGGGGATCAAACCCCCAAAAGTTAAAGTCCCACAGTAGAATGAAAATAAAAAGTAAATAAAAAGTTAAAAAGGTGTTTTTTAAAAATAAATAATTTTCTAGCAAAAAAAAGCACACTTTCCCCTCATCAAGCCATATACAATACAAATAGAAAATAAAAATACACGTATTAGATATTGCCAAAATAGCCATTTTTTGGTTACTTTGCCTTAGGGCTCATGCACACAAACGTATTTTCTTTCCGTGTCCGTTCCGTTTTTTTGCGAACCGTATACGAAACAATTCATTTCAATGGGTCCGCAAAAAAATCGGAAGTTACTCCGCGTGCATTCCGTTTCCGTATGTCCGTATTTCCTTTCCGCAAAAAAATAGAACATGCCCTATTATTGTTTGCATTACGGGCAAGTATAGGACTGTTCTATTAGGGGCCAGCTGTTCCGTTCCACAAAATACGGAATGCACACGGACGTCATCCGTATTTTTTGCTAATTCGTTTTTTGCGGACCGCAAAATACTTACGGTCGTGTGCATGAGCCCTTATAAAAAGTGTAGTAGAGAGCGATCAAAAAGTATGCACTATGTATCCCAAAATGGTTCCACTGAAAACATCACCTCAACATGCAAAAAATAAGCCCCCTACACAAGGTGATCAGCACAAAAATAAAAATAAATATGGCTCTCAGAAAATGGCAACACAAAAACAGCATCTTTTTCAAAAAAAATTTTATTCTTTAAGATTGCAAAAAAGAAAAAAAAAGGCGACATATTAGGTATTACCATAATGACCAACTGTATAAAAATATCACATGATGTACCCCGTCAGACGAACGCCGTAAAAAAAATGCGTAATAAACTAGCAAAGCAACGTTGGGGTCCTAGGTTCAAATCCAAACAAACATCTACGCTGAGTTTGCTTGCATGTTCTCCCTGTGTCTACGTGAGCTTCTACCTGGTACTCTGCTTTGCACCCATACCTAAAATAACATCCAGAATAGATGAATTGTAAATATAGATTGCGGCCCCAATGGGGACAGGGACTGATATAATGCTCAGCATAACCAGCATAAGCTCCTCTGCCTTTAAAAAAATCCGGGTCACATCAAATGTTTTTGTTTTTTGAACGCGGCATCTGAGGAGTACAGTGACGGGGAGCGCGCAATCACCGAATCTTTGAATACTTCACTCATCAATAATGATATGCATTAAGTATCAGATATCTTAGTCTTAGAAACACTGGATAAGCAGTACACTGAAAGAGCTGAGTGTACAGTGTACATTGCACTCACCTCATACTTCTCTCCGACATTATTCTCTTATTACCCAAGCTCCTCTTTTATATGGAAAGCTCTAGGCCGTCCTGAGAATTATATTGATAATTACACAAGGGGTCATTTCTACGGCTCATTCCCAGCACAGATCGTATCCTCTTCAGATCTAAAGAATAAATACATAATTATAGTTAATGATATAATGAGACGATCTCCAGTGTGGGCCAAGGGACCTGCTGTTATAGGAGGAATCTCTGTTATGGTCCAGGATTGATATACACTTTTCTTAACTGATCTTCTCACTATAATGAACATTACCTGACTATCACTAAAAAACTACAATGCCCCAAATTTTGAAATCCTCTCTAATAATCCTCAACATCAATTCACAGTCAGAGTGTAAAAAATCTCTTTTGGAAAGCAGTCTACACTATTTTCTTCTACATCTTATATCTATACTTTGATTTGGCCTTGAGGATCTTGTTACTGAGATTACAATCCCCTATGTCACCTACTAGTGATAATGTCTAAAATTCTGAGCTGGATTCTCAAAGTATTGCCCAGCCATTGCACCGTTACATTTTCTGGATACAAAGAGGAGTTAGAAGGATTGTCCACCTTTTAGATATTAATGACCTATCCTTCATGGATTGGATGGTGCCAGAAGCAGAAGGCTCCATCTACTAGGTAGTGGTGTGGTTGCTCCAGCGTACTGCAGCTCAACTTCCATTCAAGTAAATGGCGGTGGACAACCCGTTTAAGTGTAACATCTGAAAGATCTGTTTTCCCTAGAAGTGTGAATAGTGTTGACTGGGATAGTTGCCTTCTTACTCCTCCCATTGTATGTGTGATTTCACGCTGGAGGTAACATGGGAATTCACTGTGTGTCGGACCTCATGCCCCTGTAATTGCCCATACGGCACAGGTAGGTAACGTTAGGTCCTATGACACTATGAGAGACCTTGACGAGGTGCGCGGGCTCCAGTATGTTCTTGATATAAGAATATATTGGTGAAAGTGTCAATTTTAATATTAGAGTGAGTGTTTAGCCATACTGTATATTGTCAATTGAATTTGCCAATGTAGTGCACCAATTTTTGTAATTTTCAAGTTTATGTGATAGTTGCGGTCAACATGTCCCTCATGTGGGGAGTAGGAACTATAGGATTTCTTTGTTAACACTTTTAATAAGTGTTGAGCGAAGCTTTCAAGGTGGAATTCGGTCCGAAGTTTAGAAAACTTCATTGTAACAAATGAGTTTTTCCTAAAATGGAGGCTGCAAGTGTTACAAATAGAAATTAAGAAGCCCAGGAACGCAAGATCACCCATAATGTCAGGTAGCCAACCCCTGTTATGTCACAGCCCTATAAAACCCTCATCCTGCGCGGTCTCTGCCATTGTCCTGTGAGCTGAGCATAAGGAGAGATGTGGCAAGTGCTCATGTGCACTACGGACAGTGTTGCTGTAAAGTGTTTTAAAAAGAATATTGGATAGGGAGAGTGTAGGGAGAGTGCAGGGAGAGCGCAGGGAGAGTGCAGGAAGACTGCATAGAGAGTGTGTCGGTGTGTCCATCACATTCTAGTGCACCGACACTCAGATTTAATCCGTTATTTTAGTTATACAGTTACAGTGTCTCAGTATTAAAGGCAGGTGTGATATATCTCCATGTGCATCACGTTCTAGTGCACCCACATTCAGAGTTATTTATGAATATATTAGTGAAACTTTCTGTGCCTCAGTATTAAAGGCAGATGTAATATATCGCTGTGTGTGCAGTGGCCAGATTTGCTGCTCTCTGGAAGGAATGGTAAGGCATGGTGCAGCCCAATGGAAAATAAATCCAGAGAGTCAGGGTCTGCATTAAACTAGTGTGCTTCTTTACTGGAGGAATTTAAGTGCAAAACAATACAGGCGAGGTATAGGGCAGGCTTCTCCAGTCTCACCCCTGGCAGAAGAAGGGTTTGAGGAAAGGCCTGAGATAGCTGACCGTCTCTCTCTCAGAAGGCAGATATCCTGGACAAAGGCTGTAGGCCCATGGTCTGTAGCTCAGTAGTCGGGGTGGCTCCTTGGTCACAGGGCTGGTGACCCATGGTCTGTGGCTCAGCGTCCCCATCTCAGCATCTTCTTCTAGTCACTTATGCAGACTGGCAGAGTCTTCCCCACCAAGCACTGGTCCCTAACTGCAGAACACTAGGGGCTCTGACTGCTCTCCTTATATATAGTTTCTGGCTAAACTAGAGCCTTCTAGTGGGAGGGGTTGAGTGGAGAAACTCAGCACAAACAGATACATTGTAACAATTTCCGTCTCTCATAGACTTACATAAGACCTTCAAAGATACTTAATGGCAATGATGCATCAGTTTTTCCAGACAAAAACAAGTTTCCAGACATAACAACATAGCTAAACTAGACATTAAAAAGGTCAGTCTGTCTGGTTTTGGTGGTAAACATGTCTGGCTTTTTCCCCCCAAAATATCCTCTTCTTTAAACCCTATGGCAGCAATGGAAAATTACCAGATTCTCTTAGTTAGGTAAAAAGTCTCTCAGTGTTCATTAACTCTTTTCACAGTGCCGTGCAAATATAGTGCAAAGTAACAGGAAATATGTCACAACTAGGGATGAGAGAACCCGGACCGGAATGTTTGGGTTCATAGCAAACATTACTGTGTCAGGGTACATTGGCGCGAAAGTCCGTGTTCGGTGTTTGAATAAAGCTTGTTAAAAGGCTGCAACGCAGCCAATCAACAACAGTTAAGCTGTGGGCACTTGGAAGCCATCACACTGTAATTGGCCGGTGCAGCACGTAACCTTTATGCATAAATGCCGGATCATGAGTTGCGCTGCCGTTCTGCTCTAACTAGTGTAGGGACAGGATGCTGCTGCAGTGAGGGACAGTGTAAGGCTTTTAATGTGGATGTTAAGTCTATGGGTGACCTGTAGGCATTTTTTATCAGTTACCTCCTTTGCACAAGTAACACAGAAATACAATACGTAATCGGGCTGTTAATTCTATAGGTGACCTATAGCCATTTTTTGGGGTTTAAAAACCCACCTTTAAATACGTCACACAGAAAAAGGATTGTTAATCAGTCTGTTAATTGTGACGGTGACATAAAGCCAACTTTTGGGGTTCATAACCTGGCATTTGCATCCATCTTACTGTAATAATAATAATTATTTATATAGCGCCACCATATTCCGCAGCGCTTTACAAATTCATGTACAAAACAAAAGACATGACAACGTAACTGGCTAATATACAATTGAAACACTAGGAGTCAGGGCCGTGCTTGCAAGAGCTTACAATCTATGAGGTTAGGAGAGTTACAATCTATGAGGACAGGAGAGTTAGTCAGTTAGTTAATTGTCTAAGTGACATGAAGCAATTTTTTGGGGTTCAAAACACGGCATTTGTATCTGTCTTACTGTAATTGGATAGTTAATCAGTCTGTTTTGTAATTGTGTTGGTGACATAAACCCATTTTTTGGGTGGGAGATACACCTCATAGGAGGACCGCCGCAGCACGTCTCTGATGATGATAACGAGGAGTGGGTGGATGATGATGTGGAGGATGATGAGGTCCTAGACCTCACATGGCATCCAGGTCATCTGAGTGATGTGTGCAGTTCGGAAGAAGACGTGGGGATCATGCATTACTAGCCGCAAAAGAGGGAGCAGTGTGTAAAAGGAGAGCGACCGGTCCCTTGCCAGTACACCTGCTACTGACCACCATGCCTAAACACAGAGCACACCAAAGCCAGCTAAAAGGAGTTCCCTGGCATGGCAGTTCTTCAGGCAATGTGCTGATGGTTGGTTGGCACGCTGTGCAGTCAGAGCCTGAAGTGAGGCATAAATGTTCTAAAACTGAGCACAACCTGCATGACCAGGCATCTAACTGCATAGCACAAGGTGCAGTGGAGTACACACCTGAAAAACCACAAAAGATCTGAGGCTCCTCCTGCTCCCTCTTCTGCTGTAGTCTTGGCCTCTTCCTCCATCTCTCAAGCGTCAGGGGAACGTGCCACCCCGTAAACAGAGGATGTGGCAGCCACACCACCACCACCATCACCATAACTTCTGCTTTCCCGCTCACCGCCTCATATGCGACGTATCCACAAGGTGGAACTCCACCATGCACATGTTGGAGAGACTGTGCGAACAGCAGCAGGCGATAGTGGAGTTTGAGCTGCAACATGCACAGGAGGGTCGCTCTGTGGAACAGCTGTCCTTAGCGTTCCTATCCCACTTCTATGCCTCCTTGAAAAAAATCCATTAGGAGGAGGAACAGGGATCATTCCCATAGTTATCAGGCCAGTTGTCCACACATGGCTTGGAGGGTAGGTTCCTGCACCAACAGCGCCCAGGTACCCAACTGTCCAGCCAGGGTACAATTTTGGAGGATAAGGAGGATGATGATGATGAGGAGGAACCGTGTTCACAGCAGGGTGGCACCCAAATCAGTTCACGGGCATCAGTGGAGCGTGGCTGGGGGGATACAGAGAGGACAGAGGACACAAACAATACATCTACCACCGAGGACAGTTTGTTGTTGCCTCTGGGCACCCTGGCAAACATGAATGACCAGAACTAGAATTAGATGATACTAGAAATTGGTAAAAAATAAATAGACAACGTCAAAGAATGTGTCATCGAGAAACACCTTATTATTTAAACCACATTTTTTATGTTTAAACATTTTTGATGATTTTTAAAAATAAAAAGATTTCTAATATTATTACTAGAGTTGAGCGAATCGAAGTTGACGAAGTGGAATTCGATCCGATTTTCTGGAAAAATTTGAGTTGTCACTAATCCAAATTTCCTCAAGCTTCATGGTAACGAATCGGATTTTTCCCAAAAATGGGTGCTGCACTTGTTGCAAAGTTAAAGTAAGAAGCTTGGGAATAAAAGATCACACATAATGCTGTGCAGCCAACCAATCAGCAGAAAGCCAGCCCCTTTGATGTTACAGCCCTATAAAAAGCCTCATCCTGCCAGGTCTCAGCCATTTTACTGTGAACTTACAGAGGTACTATCTCTTCTTGGGAAGAGAGCGCCTTAATCGGCATGAGGAGACTTATAGGCCATACATGCTTCTTTGGAATTATGGGTAGAAATGGATGCTCTTAACAAGCTCTGCCCGTAATGCCACCAGAAGTAAAGCAGCTAACTTAGTGAACTTGTGAACTTAGTGCAGGGCTAGATGTGACAGGTGTTAGGGACAGTGTTTAGGAAAGACCTTATTTGTAAAATATTAGTTTGGAATACTTGATTCGCTAATTGGGGTTAAAAAGTCGTCTAATTCTACTACTGTGTTATAGATAAGGAATTTCATTAGGCCTTGATTCTTTAATTGTGGTGAAAAGCATTCTAATACTACTGATTTTGGGGTGTTCACATTGTTTTTTTACATAAGTAATTCCATTAGGCCTTGATTCTGTTAAATAGTGGGGTTGGGGTTAAATAGTGTTCTAATACAACTGATTTTGGGGTGTTCACATTGTTTTTTTACATAAATAATTCCATTAGGCCTTGATTCTGTAATTGGGGTAAAATAGTGTGCTAATACTACTGCTTTTGGGGTGTTTACATTGTGTTATACATAAGTAATTCCAGTAGGCCTTGCTTCTGTAATTGGGGTAAAATAGCGACCTGATACAACTGATTTTGGGGTGTTCACATTGTTTTTTTACATAAGCAATTCCATTAGGCCTTGATTCTGTAATTGGGGTTAAATAGTGTTCTAATACAACTGATTTTGGGGTGTTCACATAGTTTTTTTACATAAGTAATTTCATTAAGCCTTGATTCTGTGAAATAATATTCTAACACTACTGATATTGTGGTGTTCACATTGTTTTATACATAAATAATTCCATTAGGCATTGATTCAGTAATTAGGGTAAAATCATTTTCTAATATTACTGATTTTGGGGTGTCCCACATTGATTTTTTAATTCCATTAGGCCTTGATTCTCTAATTGGAGTAAAAAAGCATTCTAATACTACTGCTATTTTAAACTTACAGTTACTGTACAGTATGTTCGACAGACAGGTGCTAGGGCCTTCCAAGAAAACTGGCAGTGGCGAAAATGTTTTTTGCAGCTGGTAGAAGTAGCAGCGGAAGAAGAGGGGTGGTAGCAGCAGTCACAACAACAGGCCAGAGCTGCCAGTGTCATCCAGCGGTAGTGTTTTGACGAGCAACCCAGCTGTCATTGAATGCCGAGTTCAATATCATCTCAGCTGACATCAGACACCCCCCAGCCAGGAGTCAGTGGGTTCCTCTGACACCACGCTTAGTTGGCATGGCCCATGATCAAGATCTGTGCCTCCACCTGTCCTGAACCTGCATCTTTTTTTCTGCTAGGTAAGTATTGTATGCTGCCGGCTCTGCTCCGTTTATCAGCAAGGATGAGTTTTTTAAGGACAGTCAGCAGTTACTGCCCAGCCCAGATTTAAAGGAGAGAGCCATTGCTTTGTCCTGTAGATGGACAAGTAGCGATGATGAGAGTCACGTGGGAACAGGTGTTGCGAGTGGTCAGGCAAGTGGCCATGAGACTGGTGAGGGTGACATCAGTGATGTGCAGGCAGTAGTGGATGATAATGTAGCCGATCACATGTGGGAGCCAGGTGAAGGAGGGGGGCTTCATAATCATCATCAAGGGGTGAGGGTGGCAGCTTGCCCTTGAGACAGCAACAGGGTGGCAGCGTGAAGCTGAGCCAGCAGGGTGGAGGCGTGGCCGTGTGCCAGCAGGTTGGCAGCAGTGTGAGATCTGGGACCAAACGTGCCTGGGGTAGACTGTCTGCTACTCAGGAGAGGCAGTTGCAGGCAGTCATCATGTAGTGGTGGGGGTAAAATGCCATATTCATGTGGGAATTTTTCAAGTCGCGGAGGACGTTAGTGTGGCTGTATGTAGGATCCGTGGGGAGAAGGTGAAGCGCGGACAGGGTGCCAATGTTGGCAGCACAGCTCTGCATCAACACATGGAGCGCCACCGTAAAGTGGCCTAGGAAAACCGTGGCGCTAATCTTGTGGTACAGCCTGAGGCATCTCCTTGCGGCCTGCAACCCTTTTCCAGCAGTCAAGGCTCCACCACCTCAGCAGAAGGGAGCTGTGTTTCTTTCCAATCATCTACTGCAGGGGTGGGGAATGTTTTTGCTGCCAAGAGCCATAAGTGTATTTGTAAAAATGTTTGCGGGCCATACAGAATTCTAAACTTAAATTTTGACTGCTATATTTGGTCAAACACATAACTGACTTAGGGGTAAGTTACATAAATTACGCGTTGTATTTTTGCAGCACAATTTGGAGTCTAATTTTTAAGTTGAGAATGTTATATATTTACTTTATTTCTTTATTTAGCATTAATGGCAGCCAAGCTCATCCCAGAGGGGTCCACAGTGGGTTTTCACTCTCCCTGCCACTATCTCTGCCTCTTCCTTCACATCTGTCCCTGCCTTTGTCCCTTTCTCAGCCTCAGATCTGCCCCCCACCACCTCCATCAGCCTCAAATCAGCCACCCTTCACACCCCCATCAGAGCCCCCCAGCCTCAGATCAGACCCTTTATCAGATCCTCCCTAGAATCTATTAGCCTCAGATAAGCCCCTATCAGACCCCCAAAGTCTCCATTAGCCTCAGATCAGACCCCCATCAGACACCCCCCAGCCTCAGATCAGACCCCCATAAGACCCCCAAAGTCTCTATTAGCCTCAGATCAGACCCCCATCAGACCCCCCCAGCCTCAGCTCAGACCACCTTCAGACCCTCCCCACCATCCATTAGCCTCAGATAAGTCCCCATCAGACCCCCTCAACACCCATCAGCCCCCATCAGACCCCCCTCAGCATCCAATCAGACCCACCAGCCTGCCCTTTTTCTGATCGGATCCCCAATCAGACCTCAGATCAGATGTTTAAAGAAAAATAAACCTTCCTCTCCAGCTCCAGACAGTGCTGCCACTTGGCAGATTCCCTCACCCTACCTGGTCTTCCTACCGCTGCGCTGTACTTTGACCTGACAGCGCACAGTGTCAGATCATAGTGCGCGCCTACGTGCACTACGTCCTGACACTGTACAAGTCAGGACACAGAGCGGGGCCTGAAAGAAGACCAGGGAAAGCGAGTACAGCCAGAGCAGCACTGTTTTCACCTTCATGTACCCAGGGCCGTTTGAAGGAATTTGGGGGCCCTAAGCAAAATAGACATGGAGGCCCCCCCCTCCACGCCCTCCCCACCTTACGCACGCAAAGCCTACAGGAACCACAGTATAGCCATACAGTTTAAGTTTCTCCACACTTTATATAAATAAAAAAGGAGGTTTACAGTGCAAATACTGCATTTAATGTTCATGAAATTTGAACATTTTCAACAAATGAACATTTGCAAAAAACACCACTGTACCATACAATCCAACCACATACCTCTTACATCCAGTGACATCTCCTGTCATGTAGACCTTCTCTTTCCTCTTCTCCTCCATTTGACCCAGACCACCATGGCAAATTCTTTCAGCCGCATCTCGTCTCTACAGTTTGTAACACAGACATGTTAGATTTCTCAATTTTTCCATCAACCCCCCCATCCTGGTGTCCCCACAGTGTCATCCTGCTGCCACCCCCAATACCGTGCCCGTTGCGCTCCCCAATGCCCAAGGAACTATACTGCTGAAAAAATAGTGACCCTAATAGACATAATTGGGGTAATTTATCAAACTGGTTTAAAGTAGAACTGGATTTCCAAAAGAGCTGTCAAATATGAAAGGTGGAATCTGATTGGCTGCTATAGAAACATAGAAACATAGAATGTGTCGGCAGATAAGAACCATTTGGCCCATCCAGTCTGCCCAATATACTAAATACTATGGATAGCCCCTGGCCCTATCTTATATGAAGGATGGCCTTATGCCTATCCCATGCATGCTTAAACCCCTTCACTGTATTTGCAGCTGCCACTTCTGCAGGAAGGCTATTCCATGCATCCACTACTCTCTCAGTAAAGTAATACTTCCTGATATTACTTTTAAACCTTTGCCCCTCTAATTTAAAACTATGTCCTCTTGTAGCAGTTTTTCTTCTTTTAAATATTCTCTCCTCTTTTCCCTTGTTGATTCCCTTTATGTATTTAGCAGTTTCTATCATCTCCCCTCTGTCTCGTCTTTCTTCCAAGCTATACATGTTAAGGTCCTTTAATCTTTCCTGGTAAGTTTTATGGGGGCGACTAAGCCAGTTCTACTTTACACCAGTTTGATAAATTACCCCAAATGTTCCTATAGTGTCCACAGCAGCTATAATGTCCCCTAGAGCAGCGGTCCCCAACCGCCGGGCCGCGGCCTAGGACCGGGCCGTGGAGGATTGTTAGCCGGGCCGTGGCGATCAGGGCAGTCTTTAACTCTGTACTAATGAAGCGCTTCCATTATGGAAGCGCTTCATTAGTACAGAAGGACCAGGGAGCGTTGAAGGATCTGTACTCACCACTTCCTGGTCCTCGGCTCGGCTATCGGCTGTGCAAGGCTGCGCACAGCGTGAGGTCTCTCTGTGACCTCACGCTGTGCGCCGCTATACACAGCCAGCCGACAGCAGAATGAAGAGGATCGCGATGTTAACCAGGAGCAGGAGAGGTAAGTGTTTTTTTTTTATTTTTTTTTATTTTATTTGCACTGGGGGCTGATGGCTGACCTGGGGGACATGGGGCTGACATGAGGGACATGGGGCTGACATGAGGGACATGGGGCTGACATAAAGGGGCTAATGGGGGGCTTATGGCTGACATGAGGGGCTAATGAGGGGCTAACGGCTGACATGAGGGGCTAATCATGGCTGACATGGGGGGCTAATGGCTGACATGAGGGGCTAATGGGGGCTTATGGCTGACATAAGGGCTAATGGGGGGCTTATGGAAGACATAAAGGGGCTAATGGGGGGCTTATGGCTGACATGAGGGGCTAATGAGGGGCTAACGGCTGACATGAGGGGCTAACGGCTGACATGAGGGGCTAATGGCTGACATGAGGGCTAATGGGGGGCTTATGGCTGACATGAAGGGCTAATGGGGGGCTTATGGCTGACATGAAGGGCTAATGGGGGGCTTATGGCTGACATGAGGGGCTAATGGGGGGCTTATGGCTGACATGAGGGGCTAATCGGGGCTTATGGCTGACATGAGGCGCTAATGGGGGGCTTATGGCTGACATGAGGGGCTAATGGGGGCTTATGGCTGACATGAGGGGCTAATGGGGGGCTTATGGCTGACATGAGGGGCTAATGGGGGCTTATGGCTGACATGAGGGGCTAATAGGGGGCTTATGGCTGACATGAGGGGCTAATTGAGGGCTTATGGCTGACATGAGGGGCTACTGGGGGGCTTATGGGTGACATTGTGGGGCTTATGGGTGACATTGGGGGGCTTATGGGTGACATTGGGGGGTTTATGGCTGACATTGGGGGGGTTTATGGCTGACATTGGGGGGTTTATGGCTGACATTGGGGGGGTTATGGCTGACATTGGGGGCTGATAGATGGCTAAAGGTTTGGGGGTTGAACTGAGCCATTGGGGGTCTGATCTGAGGTCTGATTAACATTGGGGGTCTGATTGCTGGTCTGACCTGAGGTGTAATGAAAAATATTTTTTTCTTATTGTTCTCCTCTAAAACTAGGTGCATCTTATAGGGTGAAAAATACGGTACAGTGCAGCAGAGACCAGTGCAGCAGAGACCAGTGCAGCAGAGACCAGTGCAGCAGAGACCAGTGCAGCAGAGACCAGTGCAGCAGAGACCAGTGCAGCAGAGACCATAGTCAGTTTATATAGTCATTATATAGTGTTATATATTTTAATATGCACCTTGTGTTTTGTTATGCGCGTGAATCAGTCAGCCCCGCCCACCCCCTAAGCCCCCCCCAGAACCCCCGCCCTCTTTCCCCCCCCCACCCGGGCCCTGGGAAAATTGTCTTGCATGAAACCGGTCCTTGGTGCAAAAAAGGTTGGGGACCACTGCCCTAGAGACCCCCAGTAATAATACCACCCTCTATTGTGCTCCAGGCAATAATCCCTGTATAGTGTCTCCAGAAATAATAGAATGGCCCCTACAGTGCCTCCCCAATAGCAACACCTCCATATAGTAATTTCCACCACACTGCCCCCACATAGTAATCCCCATAGTAATTTGCCCCCACACAGTAATTTCCCCCAAACTGCCCCCATATAGTAGTTTGCCCCCACACAGTAATTTGCCCCACACTGTCCCCACATAGTAATTTGCCCCCACACTGCCCCCACATAGTAATTTGCCCCCACACTGCGCCCACATAGCAATTTGCCCTCACACTGCCCCAACTAGTAATTTGCCCCCACATAGCAATTACCCCCACACAATAGTTTCCCCCACACTGCCCCATCTAGTAATTTGGCCCCACATAGTAGTCCCTCTCATAATAATTTGCCCCCACACTGCCCCATATAGTAATTTGTCCCCACATAGCAATTACCCCCACACAATAGTTTCCCCCACACTGCCCCATCTAGTAATTTGCCCCCACATAGTAGTCCCTCTCATAATAATTTTCCCCCACATAGTAATTTGCCTCCACATAGTAGTCCCTCTCATAATAATTTGCCCCACATAGCAATTTGCCCCCACACTGCCCCAACTACTAATTTGCCCCCACATAGTAGTCCCTCCCATAATAATTTGCCCCCACACTGCCCCAACTAGTAATTTGCCCCCACATAGTATTCCCTCCCATAATAATTTGCCCCCATACAGCCCCCACATTCCCCCCCATGTACTCGATTTATCTTCCCTAATATGTCCTCCTGTGTGCCCCCCCCCAAAGTAGGCACATGAAATAAAAAAATAAAAAATTAACAAAAAATGAAAAGATAAATACTCACCTATGTCCAGGGCCAGGCGCTTGCTCGCAGAGGAAGGGGGGATGAGTCAGGCGCGTCACAGTGCTGCGTCCCGGCACAGGCGCGCAATGACGTCATCACGCACGCCTGCGCCGGGATTTTACTACCGCATAGGCCTCAGGCCTACTGAAGCCTATGACGGTGATCGGCCACGGGACAGGGAGCTATGCGCTCCCGTGCCCCGCCGCAGTATGTGGGCGTTCAGGTCAGCGTTGGGCCCCCCATCTGTGCTGGGCCCGGGGCTGCCGACCCGAACGTCCCTATTGTAATCCGCCACTGCTCAGGCGACTGCAGCCTTAAAGGAAGCAAAACAAGCACCGGCTCTGCTTGGGGCCCCGGGCCAGCTCGGGGCCCCAAGCAATTGCTTATTTTGCCTGTCTGTTAGCGACGGGCCTGCATGTACCTCCCAAATGCTAATGTCTGCTTCCATAATAGAATATATGCTATATGCTCTGACAGGGGGGCAGGGAGCTGAGGACCACATGAAATGATCCCGCGGACCGTATGCGGCCCACTGGCCGGAGGTTTCCCGCCCTTGATCTACTGGTACTGATGCTTCTACTCCTACTCCTCTTCACTTAGTTAGTCAGCAATCGATCACTGAGGCGATTGTAAAAAGACAACAGTATGTGTGCACTCATCCAACGGCGCAGAAGCTGAACGTGCTCCTGACCAAGTTGCTGGTACTACAGTCCCCCCCTTTCCATCAGTGGTGGATCCAGAGTCTGGTCTCGGGAGGGGCACTTCCTTTTCCAGATTATTTTCTGTCCGCCGCCACAAAACAATGGTGCTTATAGAACAGACTACACAGTGTAGAGGTATACTGTATATTGTGGGGCACAGTGTAGCGGTATACTGTATATTGTGGGGCACGGTGTATGCTATATGTGTATAACAAACATATTTCACATGAAAACTTACAATTACTTGGCTTGGCCCTTGGGGATCTCGGACACCACTTCAACACTTGGCCGGGGGGCTCGGTGGAGCTGATGTGTTTTATCCTAATGAGAAAGATTTCATAATAAGGATTTGGAGAAGGGGCAGAGGGATAGCAGAGCAGGGAGAGGATGGAGCTGCTACTAGGGGGTCATACCATGTGGGAGTAATAAACCCCACCATAATGCCCCCCAGTAGAAATAATTCTCCTTATAATGTGCCAGTGCAAAAAATACCCCCTTTTAATGCCCCCAGTTGAGCTAATGTCCCCATAGTGCCCCCTAATGTGCCAGTATAAAATGCCCCAGTAGATGCCCTCAGTGTCCCCCATAATTTGCAAGTATAAAATACCCCTTCTTAGTGCCCACCCGTAGATGACCCCATAGTACTCCTCTCCCCCCTTCCTCATAGTACCCACCATAATGTGTCCCAGTATAAAATTCTACTGTACAGAGCCCCCATATAAAACACCCCTTCTTTGTGGCCTCAGTAGATACCCCTATAGTGCCCCCAATAATGTGCCAGTAATAACAGCCCCCCCATCATGTGCCAGTATTAACAGCCCCCCCAACATGTGCCAGTAATGACAGCCCCCATTATGTGCCAGTAATGACAGCCCCCCATTATGTGCCAGTAATGACAACCCCCCATTATGTGCCAGTAATGACAGCCCCCCCAAATGTGCCAGTAATAACAGCCCCCCCCCATTATGTGCCAGTAATGACAGCCCCCCATATGTGCCAGTAATGACAGCCCTCCCCATTATGTGCCAGTAATGACAGCCCCCCCATTATGTGCCAGTAATGACAGCCCCCCCATTATGTGCCAGTAATGACAGCCCCCCCATTATGTGCCAGTAATGACAGCCCCCCCATTATGTGCCAGTAATGACAGACCCCCATTATGTGCCAGTAATGACAGCCCCCCATTATGTGCCAGTAATGACAGCCCCCCCATTATGTGCCAGTAGCCAGAGACCCCCATTATGTGCCAGTAGCCAGAGACCCCCATTATGTGGCAGTAGCCAGAGACCCCCACTATGTGCCAGTAGCCACCAGTATTGTACACAAAAAAAAATGAACACTTATACTTACCTCCTTGGCAGCGATACAATGCAGGCCTCTTCCGGCCTGTGTCCCGCGCTGTACGGCTCAGGCGGCGCAATGACGTCATTGCGCCGCCTGCGCCGGCCTCTGATAGGCTGCCGGCCTAGTGCTTGCAGCCTATCAGAGGAAGGGAAAGGGACACGCCTCTCCCTCCCCTGCCTCAGCACAGTCATCTGTATCGCTGTTCTGAGGACGGCGATACAGATGACTATGGAGATGAACGCTTCCACAATGGAAGTGTTCATCTCCCTGTGCCCCCCCCCCCCTTCTGAGCAGCTCGTGCTTTCCATGTTGTTGACTATGCACCTTTTATAGAACTGATGGCTTGTGCCGAGCCAAGGTGGAAAGTCCCCATGTTCCTGACTGGAAGATATTGGCAAAGTTCTAAGCTTTTAACATCGGCTTGAGGAATTAGCTAGTATTGTCAGTTATAATTAAATGATCGTAAAAGATATGGCACTCATATACCTGGAGGACTGCTTAAACACTCGACTTTATTAAGTTCAATTGATACAATATTTCATAAGTCATAATATTTAAAATGGTCATATTATTTAAAAAGAATCATACAAGATACGTAAATTGTACTGAAATTAAAAGACAAATCGATTAAAACATCACTAAAATGACGATTTTGAGTGAGGATCACTAAGGCATGAGATGGCTAATTAATCGTATATAAATCACATAGGCCTGACAACATATAAGCACTTGGTATGTCCACCACAATAAACCTGGTTATCGGTTGTAATAATCGCCAGAACCGGATTTTCGATTATAAAAATCGCCAGATATTCGATTAGCACAATCGCCAATATTGGTATTATAATACGCTTGTGTAATTTTCGCAAGAAAAAATCGGCTGATCTCAGTTCGATTATTAGCTGTGAGTTGCAGGTGCAATATGGGTCCACACCATACGTTTAAGCGGCCAACAAAGTCAATATTTCATAATGGAAACTCTGTGCAATAGTCCGCAAATTAATCGCAATTAAAATTATTCGGGAGTTCAGCTCTAGGAGGCGTCCCACCTGTTTTTGAGCTGTATTATTCTCTTACCTCCAAATCGAAGTGCGTTTTTTTCCTCTGGTCTCCGCTACTTCGGCGTCCCTCGTGCTCGAGTCCTGGCTTGTTCCGGTCAAGGTAGAAAGGGAACAGTTTCACTCCAGGAGGTTCTGTAGCGAGCACTGATTCTTGTATGGGACGGATCTGTTTCTCAGACAGCTGATGGAAAGGAGGTGCAGATATAGATATTCTCCAGCGTACGCAAGAATGGTGGTGTTATAGAGTCCAGATTCCTCCCAGACGCGTTTCGAAGTCCCATAGGTTACTGACTTCTTCCTCAGTACGTATCATTTTGGTGAATTTTCTGCAGTAATTTGTGTATATATATTTTTTCATCTGCACAATGTATCATTTTGTGTAAGATGTCCTTGTGGTGCATGCAGTCCGCACCGGCATCCTCCATTGTATGCATTTTTTGCTGGGGATTGCTGTTGTCTGCGGACCGCATGCGGAGGAATTGCTCACCCGGTTATAGACGCGCTACAATGTCTGGGTTTGGAGCATTTCCACCCGTTTAGGCCTGTTTTTTCAGTGAGTTTTTGTCTTTATGTGTATGGAATGTGCCACTTCATTGTGTTGGTAACGTTCTTTTGCACCTGGTAGCTTCTGTGTCACAGGGTCTGTTGTGGGTGCGGCTTCTGTGTCACATGGACTGTTGTGGGTGCGGCTTCTGTGTCACATGGACTGTTGTGGGTGCGGCTTCTGTGTCACATGGACTGTTGTGGGTGCGGCTCACAGCTTTATTTTACCTCACAGTGCATTGGCAATACCACTATGGAGGCATGTGAGAGTCTGGCTGTGAGTTGGTTTCTAGCACTGTTCAGACCCTGTTCACACACCACGGGTGTTTTAGTGGTAGGACCCCATGCGTGCTGAGACACCGTGACGTGGTGCATAAGGGGCTCCGATATGTTCCTGACTGGAAGATATTGGCAAAGTTCTCAGCTTTTAACATCGGCTTGAGGAATTAGCTAGTATTGTCAGTTGCATATCATTTTGGTGCATTTTCTGCAGTGATTTGTATGTCTGGAAAACAATTTTTGTCTGGAAAAACTGTTGTGTCATTGCCATTGGGTATCATTGAAGCTCTAATGCAGCGGTGGGGAACCATTTTGCTGCCAAGGGCCATTTGGATATTTGTAACATCATTCGGGGGCCATACAAAATTCTCAATAAAAATTTTTTACTGCTGTATTTGGTCAAACATATAATTGACTTAGGGATAAGTTACAGAAATTGCACTTCAATTAAAATAATCTAGAGGGCTGTATTTTTGCAGCACAAAATAGCGCCTGCACTATATATATACAGTATATTACATACAATACAGGCGCCATATTGACCACACATAGCAGTCTAATTTTTAAGTTCAGAATGTTACTTATTTGACATTAATGGCAGGAAGCTAAACCCAGGGGGTCCAGAGAGGGGTTCACCCAGCTTTCACTCTCCCTGCCTCTTTCTTCGCAACTGTCCCTGCCTTTGTCCCTTTCTCAGCAAAATATCTGCCCCCACCTCCATCAGCCTGAAATCAGCCTCCTATCAGACCCCCCAGGCCTACATCAGCCTCAGATCAGACTCCCATCAGACCTCTAAGCCTCAGATTAGACCCCAATCAGACCCTTCCTAGCTTCAGATCAGACTCCCATCAGACCCCCAGCCTCAGACCAGACCCGGATCAGACGCCCAGCCTCAGATCAGCCCCCATCAGACCCCCCAGGGTCAGATCAGCCCCTATAAGACCCCCCAGCCTCAGATCAGACCTTCATAATACCCTCCCTAGCCTCAGATCAGCCCCCATCAGACCCTCCCCAGCCTCAGATCAGCCCCCATCAGCCCCCCTAGTCTCAGATCAGACCCCTATCAAACCCCAGCCTCAGATCAGACACCCCCAGCCTCAGATCAGACCCTCCCAAGCCTCAGATCAGACCCCCATCAGACCCTCCCCACCCTCCTTTAGCCTCAGATCAGCCCCAATCAGACATCAGATCAGATACTGTATTTAAGATAAACAAATAAACTTACCTCTCCAGCTCCGTACGGCGCTGCCTCTTGGCAGATTCACTTACCCTCCCTGTTCTTCTTCCTGCCGCACTATATTGTCACCTCACACCGCACAGCGTCAGGTCATAGTGCACGTCTACGTGCACTGCGTCCTGACGCTGGATGTGTCAGGACACAGTGTGGGGCTGAAAGAAGACCAGGGAAGGTGAGGACAGCCAGTCCAGTGCTGTTCTCACCTTCCTGTGCCTCCCGTATGCTAATGACCGCTTCCATAATGGAAGGGGTCATAAGCATTTTCACATTATGTTCTGGCAGGGGGCCGGGGGCCACATGAAATGATACCGTGGGCCGCATACGGCCCTCGGGCCGGAGGTTCCCCACCCCTGCTCTAATGTAATCTAATGTATGAGAAACAGAAAGTGTTACACTGTATCTGTTTGTGCTGAGCTTCTCCACTCCATCCCCACTTGCACCTAAATCCCTCCAGTAAAGAAGCACACTGTTAAACTGCAGACCTGACACTTTGGACTTTTTTCCCATTGGGGTGCACCAAGCCTTACCATCCCGTCCGTAGAGCAGCAACACGTAATGACACCTCAAAGACGTCTGGGGGACCCAGCGTAGTGTTGGGGCCACCACAAACCCAGCCACTGCTCATGTCATCTGAGTAAACTCTGCTGGGTCTATTTTTGGCTAGTGATTTAACTATAAAAGATTATTGAGAAAGCTGTGGAAACTAGACATGCATTGATATTACAGTAGTGTACATTGTGGTTAATGCACATTGTTCTAACATGGTTTAGAACACTTTTTCTGAAGAATGCAGACACAAGATGTTTTGATAGGAACTTTTTTAATTGAGTTTTTACATGATATGTTTGCCAAGAAGGTTCTTCCTGGAGTTTGCTTGATGATGAAACAAAATAATATAGCATTTTGGGAAAAAAAAGCAACAGAGTATGGCCCAGCTAGAGGACATGATAGCAAAGACCTCCATGGCCACAGTGTATTTACCACTAGTACTTACTGAAGCTGGAATGAAGGACACCCATACAGTGAGGAACGCCAACATGCTGAAAGTGATATACTTGGCCTCATTAAACCTATCAGGAAGTTCTCTAGCCAAGAAAGCAACAAGACAACTAATAAGGGCCAAGAAACTCATATATCCTAAAGTAAACCAAAATGCTGTGGAAGAACCTTTATTACATTCATAAACTAGGACTTCAGTCTTAGCTTTGACATTAAATTCAGGGAAGGGAGGAGAAATAATAAGCCATATTGTACAGATCAGGAACTGAATGACAGTGCCCATAGATATGACTAGATAGGACACATGAGGTCTGGCCCACCTTCGTAAATCACTGTTGGGTTTTGTAGCTCTAAAGGCAATCATTACCAAGATAGTCTTAGCCAAAATACATGAAATACAGAATGCAAAAACCAGGGCAAACGCCACTTGACGTAGGAGGCACTTCTCTTTTCCAGGATAGCCGATGAATGCCAGGGAAGACAAAAAACAAAGGGACAAGCTGATGAGAAGAAGACAACTGATGGTGTAATTGTTGGCACGGACAATGGGGGTGGTCTTGTAACAATTGAGTAGCCCTAGGATAGCTATGGGTACAAACGATGAAGTAGCACTGGTGAATGCTAACGTGATGCCCAATGTTTCTTCATATGAGAGATATTCAATTGGTTTTAGTAGACATCTGTCCTTTTCTTCACTTGGCCATTTATTCCAAGGACAAGTAGAACAATTACTTGCATCTAAAAGATATAAAAAAAATTAAATTCAGACACCAATATAATTATACTATTATAATTCTATAACTAACTCACCTGTTTTATTGGAAAACTCTCCTTGTGAACAAGGAACACATTCATAGCAACAGTTTGGTTCTCCTTGGATGGAAGCTTTTCGAGAACCTGGTAGACAACTTTTACTGCATATAGATATTGGAACCTAAAAATCATAGTGGATAATTATTATTAATTATATTCCTGTTTTAGAGATTTGCAAAATTTTGGAAATTTGATTAGGTGATGTTTAGAGAAATTTGTTAAGATGGATCCAGATTTCCTGCCTGATCCATGATGTAATAGTATGGTATCAGAGCGCGTACTATAAAAGTACAAAGCTAGAGCCAACTTTCAACCAGCAGGAACAGAAATATCTCCAATTCTGGATGATTTAACTCTTTAGGTGTTGTCTTAGTACTTATCAGACCAAAATGGTTGGCATGGCAGACATGAGCTTAACTGAGGCCCCCCAAGTCTTTATTGCATGGGAACCTATTAGAACCTGCAGGACCCGTTAGTGCCAACAAAGTCAGCATGTAAATTAAAGGGTTATTATGTCATGAAAAGTGTTCCTATAGCATTATTGAATTATATATGCAGTAAAAATATTGTTTTGCTCTTTTATGTACATTTCCTTCTCATCTCTGGCAGAACTGTTTATCCTTTTGGTCAACTTCCCTGCTCTCTTCCTCCTCTCAGTGCTGATGCATGGATCTCATAGTAAAGCAAAAATACATTATTTAGTAAATTATATGTACCCAAAAATTTAGCCATTTAAAAGGAAAACTCGTCTTTCCCCCGAAAACAATTAGATCTTTTAGAGCTAATGAGCTGTTAGAAAGCTTTGTGGGGGGGAAAAATTGCCTTTAGAATGTAGTGGGAAATAAAAAAAGAATGGTGCTTACTGAAGGTGATATCCAGGAATGGATAATGATGAACTATCTTCTAGACCCCCACACGGATCTGGTGTTTCAGGGAGCCGCCATCCTCACCGCAGCTCTAGTGAGCGCAGCCGGCTTCCAGCATCTTTCCAAGCACAGCGCCGTATATTGTATTGCGGCTTTGCTTGTAGCTCATCCCCATTCACTTCAATGGAGCTGAGCTGCAACTAAGCCTTTCAGTCATGTGACATGGCCTTCTATCAGCTGATCAGCGGTGGTCCCGGGTGTTAGGTATCTAATATTGATTACCTATCCAGAGGATAGGTCATCAACATTAATTACAGCATAACTCCTTTAGGGAGGTTAGTACAAAAACCTATTTTTACCCTAATATGAGATATATGAGGCCCCATAATTAGAAATTTGCCTATTGACGAAACAATTGTCGTTTCACTCATGTTATCCTACTTGACCAATCTATAAAGGAAGCCAGAGACTTGTGAAGAATATATATCTTAACTACTGTAATTAACACAGACATGTATGATATTATGCGTAAGGGGCTATATAAAGCAGGCTTCTGCGCTGAAACGGCGTAGCACTGTGGACGGAAATGTAAAAAAAGGTAAGGAAATGGTGTTGCAAAGAAAATGTTTATTTTTAAAAAGTTTTTTTTCTATAAAAAAGTAGTAAAACAAAATAACAACTATACTATTTGTTCTCGCCATAATCATATTGCTACACAGAATAAGAACGTCATGTCATTTTTAGAGCACAGTGAACACGGTAATATTAAAACTTAAAAAACTTTGTCGAAATTGTAGGATTTTTATATTTCACAGCACAAAGAATTTTCTTCCATTTTGCAATGCAAATATTAAGTAGTGGCAATATAAAATGCATCTTGTGCCGCAAAAAATAAGTCCTCATGGGGCTATGTGAACAGAATATTTTGAAATTGATGGCTTTTGCAATGGGCGGTAGGACAAAACGAAAAGGCAAAAATGAAAATGAGCCCAGTCTTTAAGGGGTTAAAGAACACTGCCATGTCTGTTTATAACACAGTTTATTAATTTTCTTACATTTTCATTACCGAATGGCCACTGGACAGAGCTGGTGTTAACATAAAGGGCTGTGCTGGTAAAATTTCCCACTTTAACCTGTTTGATGGAACCTCCCAGTTCCATTTGCCAGTTGACAATATAATATGATGGAGGAGGGTCTCCATTCTCATCAAAAAACAAATCCTTTCCACTGCTTAACTTTATTCGAGCCTTCTTCATGTAATGGAGAACCTATGATGAGAATTTGGTGGATTATTAAAAGGGTTCAACATGTATATTGATACTTAGTATAGGTCTTCAGTCCCACTGATTAGCTGAGGAGCCGGTGCCGAGGATTGGTGGTAGGAGTGGTAGTGGCCCTGAAGAAGTGTGGGTCATGGTATGCTCCCTCAAGTCTTGTAAATCAGAATAAGACCACAGCACTCATCCACTAGCGGATTTTATGGGTGCACGTCCCAGGTTGATTCCTTCCACCACAGAAATCTGTATACAGTATATCCTGTCTATTAAGTTTGAGACAGCACGCCAAAGGAATGCTTTCAAAAACTCTGCTTTTATTCATTCAAATTTCAACACCAGTGGAACATTTATTACAATGTTTCGGGCCCAATTTTGGTGCCCTTCTTCAGGCTATCCATCCGAACTCCCTCAGACACAGCCTGAAGAAGGGCACCAAAATTGGGCCCGAAACGTTGCAATAAATGTTCCACTGGTGTTGAAATTTGAATGAATAAAAGCAGAGTTTTTGAAATCATTCCTTTGGCGTGCTGTCTCAAACTTAATAGACAGGATACTACCTCAAGTCGTCGCTCCCTGGGGATCAGGGCAGTTCAAATGCAGTTTATAGTACGCATAAAAGCTGATTTCAAGTGCAATTTTCTGTGAAACCAGTAAAGAATATAGAGGCAGGTTGGTTGGCTGGAATATGGCACTTAGGTTGTACTGGTCTAGTAACATTTTGGTTAATGGGTAGTCCCTCACCTTTCAGCAGTGTATTTACGACTGGTTGTGGCAGTTTACTCTGCGAATTAGCGTCTCAAGTCTTTACATGAGACTTGGAGTAAGTTGATGTCTCTGGAGCACCAGTAACAGGAGCAGGATCTCTGCAGTCAGCTTCCACTACCCTCTGTAGCTACACAGGAACTCCCCATCATTAATGAAAGCAGGACCAGCTCATGTCTACAAAGAGGGGAGGGACAGGGTGGTTAGCCCTGTTTCTTGCCAACCTTTTGCCAACCATTGCTTGCTAGAACAAACCGCTAGAAGCATACAATAAAATACGTAACTTTATAGTATCTAAATATCTACAATATTGCAGTACCCCCAGGTCTGGGGAACAAAACATGTTTTGTGATGGAGCAGTAATTGTGCCATCTCTGACACACCATTACCAACCTATAGACCATGTCCCCTTGCACTGTGAAGATATAATCAGCAAATGTCACATGAAGATATTGCCTTTGAATTGATGCAGCTAGAACCCTAAATGTTAAATCACACGTCCCTATAGTTGTATGAATGACAGCGCAAACACATGACAACTGATCTTCATATCTCCTCCTTAACGTGGACATGCTGAGGAGAAACAGAAGACTAGGCAATGGTGCCAAGTGATCTAGAAAGGATAAACCGTCCTGTGGATAGGTTAGGAATAAAAATTGGCCGGCATATTATTTAGATATAGACATTTCTGTAGTTCCTTATCTCTAGTGCAGATTTCTTACTTGCCATGGCTTAATGTTCAAAACATCTGAGCAGCTTCCATTTAGAAAAGGACCTTCTCCAACTCTACATAAACTCAGGTCATGCATAGCTTTAGCAATTACATGGATAGCATTGTAGAGGTTATATGACATTCCGAAGTTAGATACATTATTCAGGCTTATCTGAAAGTTCTCCAATCTGTCATCCACTGTGCAATTCCTATTTGGCCTTTCACGGTTGAAGGTTATGTTTTTGACATCCAAAAAAGTACAACCAATATTATTTTCCCAAAACATCCTATCCCAGGGCTCTTCTAACACTTTGGAGAAATTAAAATTCTCAGCATAGTCCTGGAACCCTGGAATTTGTTCAACAGAAAAATAGAAGCCCAGGGTTCCTGTAAGAAGCTTGGCATATTTTTCAAAAGCTAGCAAGTTGGATGTTGCCCAGCCGTCACTGGCCACCCAAAGCTTCCCAGTGATATTATAACGTAGACATTCATCAAAAAGAGGTATGAGGTCAGCTTCAGATGTAAAGATAATTATTGTCTTGGCTCTGGACTTTTTGATGGTCTGGATGATACGTGGAATGTTGCGATCTGAACGACTGCTCTGAATATACTCCAAAAATTCCACACAAGCTCCAGATTTGATAAATTCTTGTCTCACTCCCTGTATGCCCTGGTATCCATAATCATTAGAATCAGCGATCATCCCCACCCAGGTCCATTGGAAATACAACAACAGTTGGGCCAGTCCTATGGATTGGAAAGCATCACTTGGAGCTGTGCGAAGAAAGAATGGGAACTGGGTCTTGTCACTTAGACGGGAGCTGGTCGAAACATGACTGATCTACAATGTGAAAATGTTATAAAAAAATTAAAAAGAAAAATATTGCAAATTTTCTAATACTTTAATTATAGAACAATTTTTATTCAATTTTGTAGATTTTTTTCAAATATCCTTTTGAAGGATTAAATAATTTCTTCATTCTGTTCAGTTTAGTCCAATGATCATTAAAATTAGGGATGAGTCGATTCGCATTAAAACTTTGTTCTAATACTGTACGGAGCAGGAGCTCCGTACAGTATTAGAATGTTTTGGCTCCGATGAGCTGAGTTCGGGAAATGTTTTTTTTACAGTGCAAATTAATTTATGAAGTTATTGTGCAAAGTCTCGCAAGACTTCACAAAGCAATCACTTAGGTTCATCGGAGCCAATACATTCTAATACTGTACGGAGCTTCTGCTCCGTACAGTATTAGAACAAAGTTTTATGCAAATTGACTTCGGATGTTTCATCCGAAGTCGATTCGCTCACCCCTAATCAACATTGTATAAATGACTACAAGGTACTTCTCTGTTTCTGTCCAGTACAAGCTGTCATTTAATGTCAACAGGACTGTCACTCTATCCCCCTCTGATACATGTCTTGAAAAAGAAAGAAATTATCTATTTTAAGGCCTCATGCACACAACCATGCCCCTATTGTGGTCCACAAACCACGGATCCGCAAAGTACGGACACCCATGTGCAATCAGCTTTTTTCTCATGCCCATAACTAGAAATAACTATTCTTGTCCGCAATATGGACACACTAAACAAAAAAATTAATTTGTCTCAAGGATTTGTGTGTCATGTTACAAGATCTAAAGAACCTACTTCATAAATATTGGGAGACAATAGTGGGGTCATCACATATAGTGGGGGCACCAGAGATAGTGAAGTCATCACAGATAGTGTGGTCAATTGATATACCGGGGGCACCAGAGATAGTGGGATCATCAAAGAAAGTGGGGGTCACCAGAGATACTGGGCCACCAGAGATAGTGGGTTCATCACAGATAGTGGGAAACACCAGAGATACTGGGGACACCAGTTTGGTGACTCACTGGTTCACTACTAAAGGGTTAATGTTATAATAAGTTAAAATATAGTTAAATATAAAGAGATTTCAGCTCAACCACCATCTTCCTTCGCCGTGCATGGACCCTGGACCGGGAAATAATTAGAGTAATGAAGAAAATCCAGCCACAGGCTCAAGATAAAATCCAATTTCTTTATTGCGTCTTTATGAAATCCATAGGCTGACCAGATAGATAAAGGTCTATGCGTATCAACTGACCGTCTTAATCATGACCACCAATATGTTATGGTTCACTTTCAAAGATTTTAAAACCTTCACTCAGAAATTATTCTACAGGGATATAGTGGTGGTACCAGAGATAGAGAGGACACCATGTCTTTAAAGACCCCCTTACACAGGTCGACTTAGCAGGCAATTATAATATACATATGTGTGTGTGCTTCTTCAGACAGTCTGGTATATTATTCCTAATGAAGAGACCTCAGGAAAGATGCTCTGTAACATTATGTCTAGAGATGAGCGAATCGAAGTTGACGAAGTGGAATTCGATCCGAATTTCAGGAAAAATTTGATTTGCACCGAATCCGAATTTTCTCGCGATTCGTGGTAACAAATCAAATTTTTTCCTAAAATGGCTGCTGCATGTGTGAGGACATGGAGCAAGGAACTCTGGGAAGGCAGGATCACCAATAATGCCATGCATGCAGCCAATCAGCAGCCAGCCAGCCCTGTGAAGCCCAGCCCTATAAATAGCATCAGCCATCTTAGATTCTGCCATTTACCAGTGTACTTAGTGCAGGGAGAGACATCAGCAGGCGCTAAGGACAGTGTTAGAAAAAATTTCATTATGCTAAAAAAATGATTTACAAGTGCAGGGAAAGATTATTCAAGGTGTAGGGAAAGGATAGGGAGGAACCATTCCGCAGCATGTATGTTGAACAGGGTTCAGTAGGGGAGGTTACCGCCTGGGTAATAGGAACAATCCTATTACACCTTGCTGCACTGACTGGGGATCCAAATTGCCATTATACAGCTCTGTAATTCCAGCAAACCGTTCTTATTAGGGTGCAAGTGCTGTTTGATACAGCCATTAACAGGGTTTATTACAAGGAAATATTTATATGTCTTATTTGTCCTTGTGCAGTGCAGTTATAAGTTCTAAAACATTTTTTGGCTTGTATTAGTGGGAAAAAAGGGCTTATTAGCCGTTGTGTGGTGAAGTGCTAAAATTACAGCCCTTTTTGTCATGTATTAGTGGCAAAAGTAAAATATTTTTGCCATTCAGTGTTATATGTTCTTAAGCCTTTCATGGCATGTATTAGTGGAAAAAGAAAAAATATATTTGCCGGTCAGCGGTGCAGTTATATGTTCTAAAGCCTTTTGTGGCGTATATTAGTGGAAAAAGAAAATATATATTTGCAGGTCAGCGGTGCAATTATCTGTTCTAAAGCCTTTTGTGGCGTGTATTAGTGGAAAAAGAAAAAAATATATTTGCCGTTCAGCGGTGTAGTTATCTGTTCTAAAGCCTTTTGTGGCGTGTATTAGTGGAAAAAGAAAAAAATATATTTGTCGGTCAGCGGTGCAGTTATATGTTTTAAAGCCTTTTGTGGCGTGTATTAGCGGAAAAATAAAAAATATATTTGCCGTTCAGCGGTGCAGTTTTCTGTTCTAAAGCCTTATGTGGCGTGTATTAGTGGGAAAAGAAAAAATATATTTGCCGATCAGCGGTGCAGTTATCTGTTCTTAAGCCTTTTGTGACATGTATTAGTGGAAAAAGAAAAATATATATTTGCCGGTCAGCGGTGCAGTTATATGTTTTAAAGCCTTTTGTGGCATGTATTAGTGGAAAAAGAAAAAATATTTTGCTGTTCAGAAGTGCAGTTATATGTTTTAAAGACTTTTGTGGTGTGTATTAGTGGAAAAAAAATATATATATATTTGCCGTTCAGCGGTGCAGTTATATGCTCTAAAGCCCTTTTTGGCAAGTATTAGTGGTAAAAAAATATATATTATTTAAAAATTTTTTTAACAGTGTGTCAGACAGAGAAGTGCCAGGCACTGCACAGAGGAGTTGCAGAGGCCTAAATGTTTCTGGCGCAGGCAAAGGTCGCAGCAGAGTAAGGGGGTGTGGCAGCAGGGGTCACTTCCAGAGGCCTGAGCTCCTGGTGTCAGCTAGCGGTCGTGTCTAGACCAGCAACTCAGCGGTCCTTGAATGGTTGACTCGGTCTTCCACTTCGTCCCAAGTGACATCAGACACCCCCAGTCAAGAGTTGGTGGGTTCATCAGACACAACCCTTAGATGGCATGGCTCGGGACCAGGTCATGTGCCCTCACCTGTCCTTAACCTGCCTCTGTCCTTTTCTGTTCTCTCAGCCAGAGAAGCATTATATACTGTGGGCTCAGCCCCACTATACAGCGAGGACAAGCTACTAGAGGACAGTCAGCAGCTACTGGCCAGTCAAGATGTGGAGGAGACATCCGCTGCTTCCTCCGCTAGGCGGGCAAGTAGTGATGAGAAGAGTGGCGTGGGAGCTGGTGTTGCGAGCATTGAGGCTCTTGACCCAGAGACCATTGAGGAAGACATGAGTGACGTTCAGACAGTACTCGATGATGATGATGTAGCTGTTTGCACTTGGGAGCCGGGTGATGAAGGGGCTTCATGATTCATCGGGAGAAGAGGGTGGCAGCTTGCCTGTGAGGCAGCGGCGGAGCCAGCAAGTCGCTAGCGTGGCCGGAGTCAGCAGGGTGGCAGCAGTGGGAAGTCGATAGCCAAACGTGCCAGGGGTAGACCACCCATTTCGCAGGAGCCTACCTGCCAGGAAAGTAGTTATGCATGGGTTCAAGGAAGCTGCGGTAGCAGTCAGTCAGTGTGGAGTGTTGGGGTTAAATCACCTACTCGGCGATGTGGCAGTTTTTTGTTAAGCCGCCGGAGAAGGTGAACATGGCCATATGTAGAATCTGTGGGCAGAAAGTGAAGCGTGGCCAGGATACCAATGCTGGCACCATGGCCCTGCGTCAAAATATACAGCGTCACCATAAAGTGGCCTGGGAGAACCGTAGCTCCGATGTGGTGGTCCAGCCTGCCGCAGCAACCGCTGCATCACCCAAAGGCACGCACCCGATTTCAGGCAGTCAAGGCTCCACCACCTCAGTTGAAGAGAGCTGTCTGTCCTTTTCATCATCGACCGGTCCTGATCCTCCTACGCCTCGTCCTCTGACTCCTTGTCACTCATTTTGTCAGCAGTCGATCACCAAAGCGATTGCCAAGAGAGATCAATACGTGTGTGGTCATCCTATGACGCAGAAGCTGCACGTGCTCCTGGCCAAGTTGCTGGTACTGCAGTCCCTCCCCTTCCAAGTGGTGGACTCTGCACCTTTCAGAGAAATAATGGCTTGTGCCTAGCTGAGGTGGAGAGTTCCAAGCCGTCATTTATTTGCCAAAAAGGCAGTACCAGCCCTGCACACATACATAGAACAGATGGTGGGCCAGTCCTTGAGCCTGTCTGTGTCTGCCAAAGTCCATGGCAGCGCCGACATGTGGAGCTGTAACTATGGTCAGGGACAATAGATGTCCTTTACAGCCCACTGGGTGAATGTGGTTCCTGCACAGCCACACCAGCAACTTGGCCAGGTGAAGCTGCTTCCGCCTCCACGTTGTAATGCTGTTGCTGCTGCGACTATGTCCGCCTCTGCCTCCTCATCCTCCACCGTGTCCTCAGCCTCCACTGCCTGGAAAATTCACAGTGCCCTTCCAGCATACCATGTGTGCAGGGCACGGCGGTGTCATGCTGTTCTGCACCTCATTTGCCTGGGCGAACGGAGTCACACAGGGGAGGAACTGCTCCGTGTCCTTCATCAAGAAATCGAATCCTGGCTTTTTCCTCGACAAATGAAAATCGGAACCATGGTGACCGACAACGGGAAAAACATGGTGTCGGCGTTGCATCAAGGAGGGCTGAGCCATGTGCCCTGCATGCCACACGTGTTCAATCTGGTTGTCAAGCGGTTCCTGAAGTCTTCCACCCATATACAAGACATTCTAAAAATGGCGAGGAAACTTTGTATGCACTTCAACCACTTGTACACCGCAAAGCACACCCTCATTGAGCTGCAGCGGCCCCAACATAGGCTGATATGCGACGTTTCCACCCGTTGGAATTCCGTTCTCCATATATTGGACCGACTATATGAACAGAGAAAGGCTATAAACGATCTCTTGATGATCCAAGCGGACAGGAGTACTCCTCTGTGTAACTTCAATGTCAGCCAGTGGCAGCTCATGCCTGACACCTGCCTTTCCTCAGGCCCTATGATAAGGACATGTTATTTGTCAGTCGCCAGGACTACGGGATAAACAACATAATTTCACTGCTTCATGTCCTGTAACAGATGCTGGTAAATCTGGCTGGTCATGGGACTGGAGACGTGGCGCCTAGATCTCACGGCCACATGAGCTTTGTGGGGGCTAAACTGGTGGAGGAGGACATTGGAGCACAAGCAATGTGTAGCAAAATAGGTGGTTTTTCAACATAGGTGACAGGAGAGGAGGAGCTGGAGCAGCCAGAGGAGCTACAGGGCGATGAGGAAGACGAGGCAGAGGACCCAGACACCGTGTCAGTATGCAATAGAGATAGAGGCCGGGAGTCCCTCTGAGTTACTTGCACAAATGGCCCGATGCATGCTCACTTGCTTGCGTAGTGACAGCCGAATTGGCAGCATTCGGCAAAGGGATGACTTCTGACTCTCCACCTTGTTGGACCTTCGCTACCGGTCCAAAATGGGGGCCTTTTTTTATACCCGCTGAGAGGGAGGACAAACGGAACTACTATAGAGACATCCTATGTAGTCAGGTGGCTGCTGCATATCTGCGCCATCATCCATCCTCTCGCAGGTCTGACCGGGGGGGCCCTCTGCGCTAGCGTTCCTCTGCCATGGCTGCTGTGACACGGTGGGGGGGTAGGAGCAGTTCCAGCTCCATCAGCAGCAACTTGAGTCTAGAGTCACTGACGAGCAGCTTTCATCAACCACCTAGTAAAGAAACTACTCACCAGCAGCAGCAGCAGCAGCTAGACCTTGGGCAGGACCTGAACCAGCAGGTCGTGGCATACTTGGACATTACCCTGCCACCCCATTTTGAAGATCCGCTGGACTACTTGGCAGCCAAACTGGATTTGTGGCTGCAACTAGCAGAGTTTGCCCTGGAAAAGCTGTCCTGCCCGGCCAGTTGTGTGGCATAAAAGTAGGTGTTTAGTGCAGCGGGGGCATAGTTACCCCAAAAAGAACCCAAAATGTGGAGAGACTGACCTTTGTCAAGATGAATCAGGCGTGGATCGGCCAGGATTTCCACCCACCAATGCATGATGCATCAGACTAGATTATCCATGGTGCCACACCAACATTTTGACAAAAGAGACAGGTTTCTTCTGGCTACCTGCCTCAGCTACTATTCTGATGCTGCCACCCACCTGATGCCACACATCTGATGCCAAGTTCTCCTTCTTTCACCCACCATATTCAGATGGTACTCGTATTGCCAGCCACTTCCCCAATCTGTCACCGGGTCACTCTGTAGTCTCCTGATGCTGCCAACTCCACACTATGTCACCTTGCCACTCTGTGGCCTCCTGATGTTGCTGCCACCTCCATACTGTCAGTGTGCCACTCTGTAGCATCCTCCTGATGCTGCTACTTCCACCACCTCCACATTCTGTCATTGTGCCACTCTGTGGCCTCCTGATGCTGCTGCTTCCACCTCCACACTGTCATTGTGCCACTCTGTGGCGTCATGATGCTGCTGCTACCTCCACACTATGTCACCTTGCCACTCTGTAGCCTCCTGATGCTGCCTCCACCTCCACACACTGTCACTGTGCCGCTCTGTGGCATCCTGATGCTGCCACCACCTCCACACTGTCATTTTGCCACTCTGTGGCCTCCTCCTCATGCTTCCAACAACTCCAGACTCTGTCATTGGGCCACTCTGTGGTCTCTTCATGCTGCTTCCACCTCACCACTAGGTCATAGGGCCACTCTGTAAACTTCTCCTGCTGTTCCCACCCTCCCCACTTCATGACAGGGCCACTATTTTGCCTTTCGGCCTGGCTGACATAATTTATTTGACCCTTCTTCTGATCTGTCAGAAGGAAGTAAAAATGAGACGCACAACGGTTCCTGTCTGTGTAGCAGTTGTAAGGCCTGTATGGTCCCATCAGAATTGGCTTGTGATTTGGTAGCCAAAAGCAGGAGTGTGTACAAAACACAGAAGACATATAAATTTGGATCCACTCCTGTTTTTTTTTTGGCATTACCAATACTGATGGATTACTGACCAAATGCTGACCGAGTGAAGGCGGATGCTCAACAGACAGGATCCGTTTTTTGGTGGTTATTGTGCTGACGGATCAGAGGAAGGGCAAAATAATCAAAGACGTCATTACAAACTTACTGCTGACACCCTCTCCACTCTGTCGGGGGGCTCTACTTGTATAAGCGTTTAATAGAACAGGTTCTGTAGACATCTATGTGGAATCAGATGACGACGGTGTAAAAGGAGTGCGCTTCTTCTTGGCGCAAACATCAACCTGTAAGGCTGAGTTCATGCTTGAGTTATTTGGTCAGTTTTGGCCCCGTGACTGCCCAAATACATAAGTGAAGTGTGCAGTGATTCTAAGAGCGACGCCTGTCAACTGCATGTCATACGGACTCACAGTATTATTTCACTACCAAAGCAGACTCCCTATGCGTGTTACTGCAAGGCACAGTGTTCTACACCACTATAAAGGCTCTCTGCAGCCAGGAAATAGCCGTTTTTTAACGAAATTCGCCGCAAATATATTCGGATCCAACCGAATAAAATAAAAAAAATTCGACGAACCGGCAAATCGAATTTTTGAACAATTCTCTCATCTCTAATTATGTATTTTTTTTCCATTACCCATTACAAGGTATTTTTGCAAGACTTTGATTGTTTCTCTTAGAGAGGGCTACATAAATGTTGTACCACTTATGATTAGAGTTGAGCGGACACCGGAATGTTCAGGTTCGACGGATTCAGCCGAACTTCACAAAAAAGTTCGAGTTCGGGACCCGAACTTAACCCGAACTTGACCCCGAACCCCATTGAAGTCAATGAGGACCCGAACTTTTGAGCACTAAAATGGCTGTAAAAAAATCATGGAAATGGCTAGAGGGCTGCAAATGGCAGCAAAATGTGGGTAAGAGCATGGCAAGTGCTCTGCAAACAAATGTGGATAGGGAAATTCCTTTCAATAACATAAAATACGTAAAAATAAAAAATAATAATCTTGATCTTGGAGGACGAGGTCCATATGGAGTATGAGGTGGAGGAGGCGGTGGATGTGGCGGTGTAGGTGGAAGCGGTTATGGAGGATGAGAAGGTAGCCTACACTGCTTTTGGTTTTATTTATTTTTTTTAAATTAGGGTACAGCCCAAAACATTGGGAAATATAACCTGTTATAATCCCCTCCAGCCGTGCTAAACAAACGTTCAGACAATACACTGGCTGCAAGGCAGGCCAGCAGCTCCAAAGAGTAAAGGACAAGCTCAGACCATATGCCCAATTTGGAGACCCAGAAGTTGAAGGGGGCAGACCCATCTTTTAGTTTGTGTAGGCGTGTGCACACAGACTGCTCCACCATGTCGCACGTCCCCGTGATGTTCACGATCCAATTGGATATCTGCTCTATCAACTTTCGATGTTCTTTTCTGCGCCTACCATGTTGATCACGGTTAGCGGCAAAGGGAGACCACATCCAAGGGAGGTTAATGGCTGCAATGTGATCAAGCTGAAATGTGGGACAAGTTATTAAAGCAGAAGTATCGAATGAAAGGGCCAATTAAAGATGAATTTCTGAAATTTAAAACCCTGTCACTAATGCAGAGCAGGGGCTTTTTATTGCCAGAAATGGGTTAATGTCACCCACCAATAAAACTGATGATTTTTAATAATTTCGGTGTCTGTCACCTATGCAGAGCAGGAGTTTATTCACGGCAAAAATTGTAAAATGTCACCCAAGAATGTAACAGAAAAATTTGTGAAATTTATTAACCTGTCTACTAGGTAGAGCAGGGGTATATCACAGCAAAAAAATTGTGAATTTCACCTGAAAATGTAACAGACAAATTGCCTGTTTGCCTGTCTACTAGGTAGAGCAGAGGTATATTATATCTAAACATTGGTGAATTTCAACCAAAAATGTAAACGAAAAGTTAGTAAAATTTATTAACCTGTCAACTAGGTAGAGCAGGAGTCTATCACAGCCAAAAATTGGTGAATGTCACCTGACAATATAACAGAAAAATTAGTGAAATTTATTAACCTGTCAACTAGGTAGAGCAGGGGTATATCACAGCCAAAAATTGGCAGATGTCCCCCGACAATGTAACAGAAAAATTTGTGAAATTTATTAACCCGTCTACTAGGTAGAGCAGGGGTATATCACAGCCCAAAATTGGTGAATGTCACTCAAAGATGTAACAGACAAATTAGTGAAATTTGTTTACCTGTCTACTAGGTAGAGAAGGGGTATATCACAGCCAAAAATTGGTGAATTTCTCTCGAAAATGCAACAGACAAATTAGTGAAATGACATAACATAAAATACTTACAAATTTAAAAAAATAATCTTGATGTATGAGGTGGAGGTTCTTATGGAGTAGGAGGTTGAGGAAGCGGTGGACATAGCGGTGTAGGTGAAAGCGGCGGTGGAGGAGGACCAGGAACACTGTTTTTTTGTTTTAATTTTTTATTTATTTATTTATTTTTTTAAATTAAGGTACACCCCAAAAGAGTGGAAAATATCAAAAATACAACAATGAGCAATTGCGCTGTAGTATAACAATGGTTGGGTAAGGCCGGTATACATGTCTATTGTGCACAAGGTACGGACAAGTCCTGTGGGATCCATGCCTGGTTCATTTTAATGAACGTGAGCTTGTCCACATTGGCTGTGGACAGGCGGCTGCGCTTGTCTGTGATAACGCTCCCTGCCGTGCTAAACACACGTTCAGACAATACACTGGCTGCAGGGCAGGCCAGCACCTCCAAGGCGTAAAGGGCAAGCTCAGGCCATGTGCCCAATTTGGAGACCCAGAAGTTGAAAGGGGCAGACCCGTCATTCAGTACGTGTAGGCGTGTGCACACATACTGCTCCACCATGTTGGTGAAATGCTGCCTCCTGCTAAGACGTTCCATATCAGCTGGTGGTTCTGGTTGTTGTGGCGTCCTGACAAAGCTTTTCCACATTTCGGCCATGCTAACCCTGTCTTCTGAGGTTCTGTCTTCTGACCTCTTCCTCCTCCTCTGCCTTCGCCTTGTGCTCCCACTGTGGCCCCGCTGTCAGGTGGGAATGCCACCAGCAGCGCGTCTACCAGCTTGCGCTTGTACTCGCGCATCCTACGATCACGCTCCAGTTACGGAATTAAGGAGGGTACGTTATCCTTGTAACGGGGATCCAGCAGCGTGGCCACCCAGTAATCAGTACAAGTTAGAATGTGGGCAACTCTGCGGTCATTGCGGAGACACTGCAGCATGTAATCGCTCATGTGTGCCAGGCTGCCCAGAGGCAATGACAAGCTGTCCTCTGTGGGAGGTGTATCGTCTGTGTCCTCTGTATCCCCCGAGCCCTGCAATCCTCGGTGGTGGAAGGACATGTGTCAAACTGCTATCCGCCTCAGGCCCATTTACCCAGTGTGCATTTACCCAGTGTGCTGCTAGGGAGATATAATGTCCCTGACCGTGCTTACTGGTCCACTTATCCATAGTTCGGTGGACTTTGCCACAAATGGCGTTGCGCATGCACACCTGATTTTGTCCCCCACTTGGTTGTGCAGGGAAGGGATGGCTCGCCTGGAAAATTAGTGGCGGCTGGGCACGACATACTGTGGGACAGCCACCGCCATAAGGCTTTTAAAACTCTCCGTCTCCACCAGACAGAATGACAGCATTTCAAAGGCCAGTAATTTTGAAATGCTGGCATTCAGGGCCAGGAATCGCGGGTGGGTAGGGGGGTACTTCCTCTTCCAATCCAGTGTTTGGGAGATGGAGAGCTAAACGCTTCCGTGGGACATTGTGGAGATGCTTGGTGACCCAGGTGGAGGTGTTGCTGGCAGATCCTCTGTTTGCGGAGTGGCAGGTGACACTGTCACTCGAGAGGTGGATGAAGAGGCCGAGACTGCAGCAGAAAAGGAAGCAGGAGGAGCCAGAGACCTTTCTTTGTTTTTGAGTTGTCTACTCCACTGCAGCTCGTGCTTTGCACTTAGATGTCTGGTCGTGCAGGTTGTGCTCAGGTTGAGAATGTTTATGCCTCGCTTCAGGCTCTGATTGCATAGCGTGCAAACCACTTGTGTCTTGTCGTCAGCACATTGTCTGAAGAACTTCCACGCCAGGGAACGTCTTGGAGCTGGCTTTGGTGTGCTCGGTCCCTTGCTGCGGTGGGCAGTAGGAGGCGTACTGTCTAGGGGACGGCCGCTGCGCTTTTGCACCCTGCTCCCTCTTCTGCTGTGCTGAGGGCTCTGTGCGACCACCGCCTCTTCCTCCGAACTACACAGGTCACTATCATGACCTTGATTCCATGTGGGGTCGAGGATCTCATCGTCCTCCACATCATCTTCCACCCAGTATTCACCTCTGCCCTCCTTGTCAGTCTGCACACTGCAGAAAGCCACAGCAGTTGGCACCTGTGTTTCGTCATCATCCGAGACGTGCTGCGGTGGTCCTCCCATGTACTCATCTTAAAAGATAAGTGGTTGGGTATCGGTGCACTCAATCTCTTCCACGTCTGGGGCAGGGCTAGGTGGACGGCCCTGGGAAACCCTGCTAACAGAGTCATCAAAAAGCAGAAGAGACTGCTGCATGACTTGGGGCTCAGACTGCTTGGCTGATTTGCAAGGGGGTGAGGTGAAATACTGATGGACATGAGCTGCAGGTGCCAACTGTGGTCTTTCAGCAGGAGACTTGGTGGGAGACAATGTGAAGGAACTGGAGGGTCTGTCAGCAACCCAATCTACTATTGCCTGTACTTGTTCTGGCCTCACCATTCGTAGAGTTGCATTAGGCCCGACCAAATAACGCTGAAGGTTCTGCAACAGGATCTCCACCAGCAGCACCACGACCAGGGCCACGTCCCTTATTCGACGCTCTCCTCATTCTCCGCAAATTTAGTATTTTTTCCAAAATGGGTGTTTTTTTTTATAACAGAAGATAACAGCAGTATCTAACGTGTGTATTTCACACTGACTGATGCAGCAAAGGATGCAAATTTAGTATTTTTCCCAAAATGGGTGTTTTTTTAAATAATAGAAGATAACAGCAGTATCTAACGCATGTGTTTCACAATGACAGATGCAGCAAAGGATGCAAATTTAGTATTTTTCCAAAAATGGGTGTTTTTTAATAACCGAATATAACAGCAGTATCTAACGTGTGTATTTCACATTGACAGATGCAGCAAAGGGTGCTAATTTAGTATTTTGCCCAAAATGTGTTTTTTTTTAAACCCAGAAAATTACCGTATATGCCGGCGTATAAGACGACTTTCTAACACTAGAAATTATTTTCAAAAGTCGGGGGTCGTCTTATACGCCGGGTATACTCAGATCCGATGGTATATTCTAAACCCCAGGCGTTCCCATGGTGACGGGGACGCTTGCCTAGGGGTTAGAATATACAGGGCCCCGCCACTCAGAGGAGTATACATTTATTAACTGTAATCCGTAACTTTAACTTTAAATCAGCGCTCATCTCTTTACTAGGGTACCTTACTCTCAGCTCCGGTAACAGGCAGTGCGGGCGGAGCTCACTCACTGACGTCACGCGCATGCGCCGCCTAGTGGAATGAGCAGGCACGTGACGTCAGAGAGTGAGCGCCACCCGCACTGCCCGTTACCGAAGCTGAGAGTAAGGTACCCTAGTAAAGAGATGAGCGCTGATTAAAGTTAAAGTTACAGATTACAGTTAATAAATGTATACTCCTCTGAGTGTCGGGGAGGGGGATCTGTGGATAGCACTGTTATGGGGAGGGGGATCTGTGGATGGCACTGTCATAGGAGGGGGATCTGTGGATGGCACTGTCATGGGAGGGGGATCTGTGGATGGCACTGTCACGGGGAGGGGGATCTGTGGATGGCACTGTTATAGGGGGGGAGATCTGTGGATGGCACTGTTATAGGGGGGGATTTGTGGATGGCACTGTTATAGGGGGGATTTGTGGATGGCACTGTTATAGGGGGGGGGATTTGTGGGTGGCACTGTTATAGGGGGGATTTGTCAATGGCACTGTTTAGGGGGGAGATCTGTGAATGGCACTGTTATGGGAGGGGGAATCTGTGGATGACACTGTTATAGGGAGGGGGATCTGTGGATGACACTGTCATGGGGTGGATCTGTGGATGACACATATAGCATAAGATGCTATGTAGTGTCATCCATATATCCCCCCATAGCAGTGTCATCCACAGATCCCCCTCCCTATAACAGTGTCATCCACAGATTCCCCTCCTCATAACAGTGCCATCTACAGATCCCCCTCCTCATAACAGTGCCATCCACCGATCCCAGTCAGTTCCCTGGACTGGAGAAGATAGTCTTGAAGACAGGGATGGCTGGGCATTGAGGGGTAGTCTTATACGGCGAGTATAGCCCAAACCCTATATTTTAAATGGAAAAGTTGGGGGTCGTCTTATACGCCCAGTCGTCTTATACGCCGGCATATACGGTATTGCAGTATTTCAAGCTTAAATGTCGCACTGACAAATGCTGCATAGGCCCCAGATATAGGGTATTGCCAAAAATAGGTGCTTTTTTAAAGTTGAAGACTGAGGTAACTCTCCCCACCCCCCTTGTTCTGCTGTATTTTCCTCTGCCAATTCCTTTGGAGGGCCCTGGGACCTCTTTGTTAGACATACTGTACAGTTACAGTAACTTTCTATGTAAAATAAGTTAGTCAATGTCATTGTGGACATCCTAATAACAGTAGCATTAGACAGCTTATTCACGACAATTTGAGCATCAAGGCCTAATGGAATTGCTTATCTATGAAACAAGGTGGACACTCCACTAACAGTAAAAATAGACAGCTTATAAACCCCAATTTAAGAATTAAGGCGTAATAGATTTGCTTATCTATTAAACAAGGTGAGCACCCCAGTAACAGTTAAATTACACAGTTTATTCACCACAATTTGAGAATTAAGGCCTAATGTAAATGCTTATCTACTAAACAAGGTGGACGCTGTTCAATTAGCTATCTCTGTGCCCTACAAAGGGATTGATTCAAAGTAGTCTGTCTCCTATGGATCTTTTCATCTTCAGATTACAGTCCCTGCACTGTCCCTATGCTTTCCCTACAGTGTGTAAAAACTCTGACACTGTCCCTGCAGTCTCCCTATACAATATTCTGTAATTAAAGGCTTCTTGAACAATGTCCTTAGCACTTGTCACATCCCTCTCTATGTTGAGAACACAGTAAAATGACGGAGACCCGGCAGGATTAGGCTTTTTATAGGGCTATGACATCACAAGGGATGGACATCTGCTGATTGCCTGGCTGCATAGCCTTATGTGTCATATCAACTTCCCGGGCTTCTTACTTTCACTTTGTAACACGTGTAGCTGCCATTTTAATAAAAAATATAACCATTTGTTACAATGAAGCAAGAGGAAATTCGGATATGTTGCTAATTGAGTTTTTCCTAAACTTTGGATCTAATTCCACTTTGGATGTTTTGATTCCCTCAAAACTAGTGAAGGCACTAACAGAAGGCACCATACATCATCATCCAACATCAGGCTAGGCGAGGCCTGATGTTGACAAACATGAATGTATCTGGGGTCAAATACAGTATAATTAATGAATCTTCTTTTTCAAAAACATATAAGCTCCACTTACTTGTGGATACCTGATGACGCCCAGAATGTGAGCCATGAGCATTGAGAACGTGGATGTACTGTAGCCAATGAAAGCAGCCAGTCGATTCCTCTTTTGGCACTGGTAATTGGGTATAGCTCTGTTCTGGCCTGTTATCATCCATAAGGTGCCTTCAAGTTCCTTCTGGAGAACTCGACAAGAATCATAGATCTGGAAGCCCAAAGTGATGTTGGGGAGAATGTTGGGATCGTTGTTGATCTCCTTCATTGCATACCTAATGATCAGTAAGCGAAGATATCGTTCCAGGGGAAATCTGCAAGAATGAACATTCACAGAAGTGGATTTACTGTTACTAATACTGGAAATTGGCCAAATATTTCTAGACTCCGTCATTCTATAGAAATGCTGGAGATAAGCCCTTTACTCAATTATCTTCTGCAGTTCCGTAGACTTTAAATGGAGTGGCAGCACGCATGTTCAACCTTCACTTAATTCAAACAGGGCACATCACCAGCGGGTCCCAGAAACATCACCTATTCTGTGGATAGGTGATAAGTTTCAGTCATGTGCCAAACCCATTGATCTTAGCAGCTGCAGTGAGAATGTGACTGTGTATTACAGACACACTCCACACCATTGAGCATATGAGCCCAGTATGATGTCCATACAGCTACCATATCTCTCTTGATGTTCTATTAAGTCACTGTGTTTAAAGGAGTCATTCCATATTCTATGTAAATAATGAGACTCAGACCTCATTTTGTACAGGGCAGTTTCTAACAAAGCTAGAACCCGCTCTGTACCTCTTGTAGATCCTAACCCCCTCCCCCTTTTCCCATTCAATTGCTTTGCTAGATTTATTTCAAGCTGACAGCACAGGGGGCGAGTCCTTTCTCAGGGGGTATTTCTTTTCTGCTGGCTGCAGTTGTCTCTCTCCCACCTCAGGGGAGGTGTCCTTTCTCAGGGGTTATCACTAGAGATGAGCGAATCGAAGTTGACAAAGTCGAATTCGATCCAAATTTCAGGAAAAATTTGATTTGCATCGAATCCAAATTTCCACATGGTTCGTGGTAACGTATTGCATTTTTTCCTAAAATGGCTGCTGCACATGTGAGGATATGGAGCAAGGAACTCTGGGAACGAGGGATCACCCACAATTCATTAGCTGCAAGTACCAGCTTCAAGTACTACATTAAGTACTAGTAAAGAGATATTGCAGGAGGCTGAAGAGATTCAAGAGATACTGCAAGAGATTGGCTTAGAGTCTCCAACTGGCTCATCTGTGTTGTTTTTGCTGATCATTGCTTGAGAAGAGGTAAGGAATTCGGTCAGCTGTTTGCTATTGTGCGTTTGCTAATGAGCCTAGCTCACTAAGGTGTTACATTTGTTGCTGGGGGAGGAGTTTTGGAAGCAGTGTGTGTATATATAGAGACAGACTCATTAGCTGGCCTAATTTATTAGCTGCAAGTACCAGCTTCAAGTACTACATTAAGTACTAGTAAAGAGATATTGCAGGAGATAGTCAGGAGGTAGGCTGGAAGGTGGAAACAATACAAAAAAAAGGTAAGATTTGTTTGATTTAAAGTTACCAATTTTTTTATTTATTTTTCTCCTCTTTAAAATGGCAGACTTGGGTCAGTGCAGGAATTGTTGTGCATTTATTTCATGTTCCACTCTTTGGAGATTCGGATGCTGTCAGATCTGTAGACAGTTCTCCTTACTGCAGCAGGAAATTGCATTTTTGAAAGCTGAAATATTTAAATTATCTGTTAAACAAACTCCAGCTAGGACTGCTGCAATGCCACTGCCACAGAGGACCCCCAGAAATGGCAGATGGGTTACTGTAGGTTCTGGAAGTCTTAGAGTGGTGGATAGAAGACATGTCCCACAGTCGGTGGTTCTCCATAATTCATTTGCAGCACTCTCAGAATGTAAGGACAACATGGATATGGACTCAAGCACAGAGGGTGTGAAACCATCGACTCCTATGTCTAATGTATGCAACAAAAAAGATAAAGTGAAGTCTCAAAGGAAGCAGCTGTTGCTGGGTGATTCAATCATAAGAAGTGTGGAGCCTAAAGAAAATGGTTTTGTGAGATGTCTCCCTGGGGCTACTGCTAGAAGAGATAGAAGACGTATTATTAATATTGTTAAGCAAGCAAAGCAGGAAGGGGACGTGGATGTTCTTGTCCATCTAGGGACAAATGACCTGGCTTGCAATGAAGTGTCAGAGGTGAAAAAAACTTTTATCACACTTGGTAATGACGTACAGGATTTTGCATCCAGCATTTCATTTTCTGAAGTTCTGCCTGTGCATAATGTTCAGAATGATAGGCAGAGGCACATAAAGGAGTTCAACATATGGCTTGGTAAATGGTGTCAAGAGCAAGGATTTGGCTTTGTTTCTCATGATAGCTCTACTTGGAATAGAAAGGAACTGTACAAAAAAGATGGTTTGCATCTTTCTCTCAAAGGAACAAATGTACTTAGTGAACAACTCCAAGAATTTGCGGAAGAGTATTTAAACTAGGAAGGGGGGGCAAAAGAGTGAAAATAAAAGAGTCCAATTGCCCCCCGAAACAATGCCAGAACAGGTCAGAAGCACAGAGGTTAAGAAATGATAAGCTCAGAGTCCTGTCTACAAATGCTCGCAGTTTAGGTAAAAAAATCAATGAACTTGGGTCAATAATGGCATCTGAGAATGTAGATTTAGTGGCTGTTACGGAGACATGGTTTAATGAAAGAAATGACTGGGACATAACCATACCAGGGTACTCTTTATACAGAAGAGACAGAGAAGGCAAGAAAGGAGGAGGAGTGGCCCTGTATGTGAAAGATAGCATTAAATCTAACCTAATACAAGTTGGTGAGGCCAACATAGAGTCAGTTTGGGTTACGTTGCAGTTTGCTAACCATGCAGTAACTCGTGTAGGTGTGATATATAGACCACCTGGTCAAGTTAAAGAACTAGATGATCTACTAGTTGAAGAAATAGCTAAAATGACAATGAAAGGAGAAGTTATCATTATGGGAGATTTCAATCTTCCAGATATAAACTGGAAAACCAAAATAGCAAGTTCTACCAGGAGTACAGATATTCTAAATTCCCTACTGGGGTTATCTCTACAACAAGTGGTTGAGGAGCCAACCCGGAGGGAGGCCATTTTGGATTTGGTATTCACAAATGGGGATTCGGTATATGATGTCATTGTAGGCGAAACCTTGGGATCTAGTGATCACCAGTCAGTGTGGTTTAATATAAGAACTGTGAAAGAGTCCCACCACACAAAAACAAAAGTTTTAGATTTTAGAAAAACAGACTTTTCAAAAATGAAATTAGTCATAAATGAGTCCTTATCAGACTGGAACGGATTACATGGAGTCCAGGAGAAATGGGACTACTTAAAAGGTGCATTATTGAAGGCAACAGAAAATTGCATTAGACTTGTCAGTAAAAACAAAAAAAGGAGGAGACCACTGTGGTACTCAGCAGAAGTGGCCCAAATCATTAAAAATAAAAAGCTAGCATTTTGTAATTATAAAAAAAACCAGAGCAATGAAGATAAGGAAATCTACAAGATTAGGCAGAGAGAGGCCAAGCAAGTTATAAGAACTTCTAAAGCGCAGGCAGAAGAAAAACTAGCTCAGTCTATGAAAAAAGGGGATAAGACATTCTTCAGATATATAAATGAAAAAAGGAAATTAAAACAAGGAATAACTAAATTAAAAACAAAGGACGGAAGGTATGTCGAAGAGAATAAAGGGCTAGCCGACTGCCTTAATGAATACTTCTGTTCAGTTTTTTACAAAAGAAAAAGGAGAAGGACCTCCACTAGAAAGAATGACTAATAAATCGTTTGATGCAAGTATCTTTACAGAGGAAGATGTTCTAAGTTTGCTGTCTAAGGTGAAGACAAATAAGTCACAGGGGCCTGATGAGATACACCCAAAATTATTAAAAGAGCTTAGTGGTGAGCTGGCAAAACCGTTAACAGATTTATTTAACCAATCATTAGTAACAGGAGTCGTCGCGGAAGATTGGAAATTGGCAAATGTCGTGCCCATTCACAAGAAAGGTAGTAGGGAGGAATCGAGCAACTATAGACCAGTGAGTCTGACATCAATAGTAGGCAAATTAATGGAAACCCTATTAAAGGATAGGATTGTGGAACATCTAAAATCCCATGGATTGCAAGATGAAAAACAACATGGGTTTACTTCAGGGAGATCATGTCAAACAAATCTTATAGATTTTTTTGACTGGGTGAATAAAATAATAGACGGTGGAGGTGCAGTAGACATCGCATATCTAGATTTTAGTAAGGCTTTTGACACTGTCCCACATAGAAGACTTATCAATAAACTGCAGTCATTGAGCATGGACTCCCATATTGTTGAGTGGATTAGGCAGTGGCTGAGTGACAGACAACAGAGGGTGGTAGTCAATGGAGAACATTCAAAACAAGGTCATGTTACCAGTGGGGTTCCACAGGGATCTGTACTGGGACCAATTTTGTTTAATATCTTCATAAGTGATATTGCAAAAGGCCTCGATGGTAAGGTTTGTCTTTTTGCTGATGACACAAAGATAGGTAACAGGGTTGATGTTCCTGGAGGGAAACGCCAAATGGAAAAGGATTTAGGAAAACTAGAAGAATGGTCAGAACTCTGGCAACTGAAATTTAATGTGGATAAGTGCAAGATAATGCACCTGGGGAGTAAAAACCCAAGGGCAGAATATAGAATATTTGACACAGTCCTGACCTCAGTATCTGAGGAAAGGGATTTAGGAGTAATTATTTCAGAAGACTTAAAGGTGGGAAGACAATGTAATAGAGCAGCACGAAATGCCAGCAGAATGCTTGGATGTATAGGGAGAGGTATAAGCAGTAGAAAGAGTGAAGTGCTTATGCCGCTGTACAGAACACTGGTGAGACCTCACTTGGAGTATTGTGCGCAGTACTGGAGGCCATATCTCCAGAAGGATATAGATACTCTAGAGAGAGTTCAGAGAAGAGCTACTAAACTAGTACATGGATTGCAGGATAAAACTTACCAGGAAAGGTTAAAGGACCTTAATATGTATAGCTTGGAAGAAAGAAGAGACAGAGGGGATATGATAGAAACTTTTAAATACATAAAGGGAATCAACTCGGTAAAGGAGGAGAGCATATTTAAAAGAAGAAAAACTACCACAAGAGGACACAGTTTTAAATTAGAGGGGCAAAGGTTTAAAAGTAATATAAGGAAGTATTACTTTACTGAGAGAGTAGTGGATGCATGGAATAGCCTTCCTGCAGAAGTGGTAGCTGCAAATACAGTGAAGGGGTTTAAGCATGCATGGGATAGGCATAAGGCCATCCTTCATATAAGATAGGGCCAGGGGCTATCCATAGTACTCAGTATAACGGGCAGACTAGATGGGCCAAATTGTCATGGTCTTACCTTCTTGCTGTTCTCCTTCGTTTGACATGTGCTGGCGGCCATCTTGGTTTCTGGGTTTCTTGTAGCCTTCCACCCTGCGGCTCCTCCTTCCCACTGGGAGGAGCTGGATGCCTAGCTCATATATATAGGAGGTCTGTGGCTTCAGTTCCTTGCTTGGTCCCCTTGTGTTCACATGCTTCTAAGACTGCTGCTGCTTCTGGTTCCTGATCCTGGCTTCGTCTGACTACCCTGCTGGTTCCTGATCCTGGCTTCGTCTGACTACCCTGCTGGTTCCTGATCCTGGCTTCGTCTGACTACCCTTCTGGTTCCTGACCTCTGGCTTCGCAAAGACTCTGCTCGGTTTCACCATCCGTTTGGACTTTTGCTTTACAGCTTTATTTTCAATAAAGCCTTCTTATTTTCTCTTATCTCTTGTTGTACGTCTGGTTCATGGTTCCGTGACATTAGGACCAAGCCATGAATTCTGACGGTACAGGGCCATCCTCGCTACCCACGCTGGTTGCCAGAATTGATCAGCAGGATCACCTGTTGGGTCGGTTCGCTGTGGCGTTGCAAACCCTGCTTGAACGCACGGCTCATTTCGCTCCCGTTGCCGATGGGTCGGTTGTCGCTCCTGGGCTCGCTCCTACTGCCGCTCCGGTTGTTGCGCCAGAGTCTACCCCGACACCTGTTGTTGCGCCTGCGGTGTTTCGGGGTATGACCAGTTCTGCCCCTCTTCCACAGCGCTTTGGGGGAGAGCCAACTCAGTGCCGAGGTTTCCTTAACCAGGTGGGCATTTATTTCGAGTTGCTGCCACATGCCTTTCCCACTGAGAGATCAAAGGTGGGCTTCTTGATCTCGCTGCTCTCGGACAAGGCCTTGGCCTGGGCCAGCCCTTTATGGGAGAACAACAATCCGGTGGTTGCCGAGTTTTCCGGTTTTGTTGCTTCTCTTCGGAAGGTATTTGATGTGCCGGCTCGTGCTGCCTCTGCTGCGAAGCTCCTTATGTCCATCAGACAGGGTTCACGATCCGTAGCTGAATACGCCATTGAGTTTCGTACCCTGACAGCAGAGGTGGGCTGGAATAATGAGGCTCTGGTCGCTGCTTTCTCTCATGGTCTCTCGGATGCCTTGAAGGATGAGGTTGCAGCTAAGGACCTACCAGTTGAGTTCGAGTCTCTTATTTCTTTCCTGATTTTGATTGACACCAGACTCAGGGAGAGACCTTCCTTTAAGGAGAACCTGCGGAGGTCTTCTAACAGATTGGTGCCTACGTTTGCTGTCCCACCCGTGCCTCCCTCTCCTCCCACGCCTCCTGGGGATGACTTGTCTGGGGGTGAACCCATGCAGCTGGGGTTTGCTCGCCTGTCCGAGGGGGAGAGGGCACTCCGGAGACGCGAGGGCCGATGCATGTACTGTGGTCTCGGTGGGCATTTTCGGTTGGCATGTCCGAACCGTCCGGGAAAACGCTCGTACCTGAGATCCTGTCGGGGGCAGATCTTGGGTGGAGTCTCCTCGTCCCCGGTTTCCCGTGTTGACAAACCACTGATCACTGTTGTCCTCTCCTGGGTCGGGGGCTCGGTGACGACCCAGGCGTTGGTGGACTCTGGTGCTGGTGGTTTGTTCATTGATAGTGTGTTCGCTGCCGCCAATTCCATTCCTCTGCAGGCTCGAGGTTCCCCACTGGCTCTTGAGGCGATAGACGGCAGACCCCTTCTGCCGCCACACGTGACTCATGAGACCCTTCCAGTGGGGATAGCCATTGGTGCCGTTCACAGAGAGTCGGTCTGCCTCCAGGTTATTTCGTCTCCACACTACTCGGTGGTCTTGGGGTACCCCTGGCTCCAGAAGCATAATCCGACTTTCGATTGGAGATCGCTCGAGATCCTCTCGTGGTCACCGCAGTGTGGGGCTAGTTGCATCCATGGGTCTGTCAAGTTGCTGTGTACTTCCTCGGACTCTCTGTTGCCTCCTGAATACGAGGAGTACCGGGATGTATTCGATAAGGTGCGCGCGGTTGCCCTACCTCCGCACCGCCCATACGATTGTGCCATAGAGTTACAATCTGGTGCCGTTCCTCCTCGTGGCAAAGTCTATCCACTGTCGGTAGCGGAGAATGAGGCCATGGAGGAGTACGTGAGGGAGGCGCTTTCACGCGGACACATTCGCAAATCTTCGTCCCCGGCAGGGGCTGGATTTTTCTTTGTGAAAAAGAAGGGCGGTGAGTTGAGGCCTTGCATCGATTACAGGGGTCTCAATCGCATCACGATCAAGAACGCTTACCCGATACCCTTGATTTCCGAGCTGTTCGATCGCCTTAAAGGGACCACGGTCTTTACCAAACTCGACCTGAGGGCGGCATATAACCTGGTAAGGATCAAGGCGGGCGATGAGTGGAAGACCGCGTTTAACACCAGGACCGGTCATTATGAATCCTTGGTTATGCCCTTTGGGTTGTGCAATGCGCCCGCAGTCTTTCAGGAATTCATCAACGATGTTTTCCGTGACCTGTTGCAGCAGTGTGTGGTGGTCTATTTGGATGACATCTTGGTATATTCTGAATCCATGGAGGCCCACATTCTGGATGTCAGACGAGTGTTGCAACGTTTACGAGAGAACAAGCTGTTCGGTAAGCTTGAGAAATGCGAATTTCACCGATCCCAGGTAACCTTCTTAGGTTACATCATTTCCGCTGAGGGGTTCTCCATGGATCCTGAGAAGGTTTCGGCTGTCTTACAGTGGCCCCAGCCCAGTGGTCTTCGTTCCCTGCAGCGCTTTTTGGGCTTCGCCAATTATTATCGGAAGTTCATCAGGGACTTTTCCATGCTGGCCAAGCCTCTCACGGATCTGACCAGGAAGGGCAGTAATTCCCAGGTCTGGCCGCTCGAGGCCATCCGAGCTTTTGAGGCCCTAAAGTCCGCCTTTGTGTCGGCTCCGATTCTGTCGCATCCCAACCCTGGGTTGCCCTTTGTCCTCGAGGTGGACGCGTCTGAGACGGGAGTAGGCGCCCTTCTGTCTCAGCGTAGAACACCAGAGGGTCCTCTGCTTCCTTGTGGGTTTTACTCCCGGAAACTGTCTTCCGCGGAGTGCAACTATCAGATTGGTGACAGGGAGTTATTGGCCATCGTGCAGGCCCTTAAAGAATGGAGGCACTTGCTCGAGGGTTCGGTGGTTCCGGTTCTCATCCTGACGGACCACAAGAATCTGACCTACCTTTCTGAGGCCAAGAGATTGACACCACGTCAGGCCAGATGGGCTCTGTTCTTGTCACGTTTTAATTACGTGGTCTCCTACCTACCCGGTTCCAAGAACATCAGGGCGGATGCCTTATCACGGCAGTACTCCGAGCTGTCCAGGGAGGAGTCGATTCCGACTTCGGTCATACCTCCGAATCAGATCCTGGCCGCCATTCGCACCAGCCTGACCTCTCCCCTGGGTGAGCAGATTTTGGCGGCTCAATCTGGTGCTCCCTCTGGGAGACCCAATGGCAGATGTTTTGTGCCTGAGGAGTTGCGCACTCGGTTGTTGTGAACCTACCATAACTCCAAGACCGCGGGGCATCCTGGAAAGAATCAGCTGTCCTGGGCTGTTTCACGTCTGTTCTGGTGGCCTTCCCTACGTTCCGACATCGCCGCATATGTAGCGGCATGCTCCGTTTGTGCCCAGAGTAAGTCCCCTCGGCACCTTCCGTTGGGCCTTCTGCAACCCATAGCCACCGGGGAGCGTCCATGGTCACACCTGGGGATGGATTTCATTGTGGACCTCCCTGCATCCCGAGGCCATACGGTCATTCTCATGATTGTGGATCGGTTTTCCAAGATGTGCCACTGTGTTCCTCTCAAGAAGTTACCCTCTGCACAAGAGTTGGCCACGATTTTTGCCAGGGAGGTCTTCCGGTTGCACGGTTTGCCCAAGGAGATTGTGTCGGATCGGGGGAGTCAGTTTGTGTCCAGGTTCTGGCGCGCCTTTTGCTCCCAGTTGGGGATTCATCTATCCTTCTCCTCGGCCTACCACCCTCAGTCCAATGGGGCCGCAGAACGATCCAATCAGGCCTTGGAGCAATTCCTTCGTTGCTATGTCTCCGATCACCAAGACTATTGGGTTGACCTCCTGCCTTGGGCTGAGTTTGCCAGGAACACGGCGGTGAACTCTTCCTCTGGGACGTCTCCCTTCATGGCCAATTATGGGTTCCAACCTGCCGTGTTACCGGAGGTATTCTCTCCCCAGGATATTCCGGCTGTGGAGGATCACCTTTCCGTCCTACGTGCTTCTTGGGTACAGATCCAGAAGTCCCTTGAGGTCTCTGCGCAGCGCCAGAGACTCCAGGCTGATCGCAGACGAGCGCCTGCTCCTTCCTACCAGGTCGGAGACCGTGTATGGTTGTCCACCCGCAACCTCAACCTTCGAGTGCCCACTCCCAAGCTGGCGCCTCGCTTTGTTGGTCCCTTCCGAGTGCTTCGCAGGGTAAACCCGGTAGCCTATGCCCTTGCGCTTCCTCCTGGCATGCGGATCTCCAACGTGTTTCATGTCTCCCTGTTGAAGCCACTGGTGTGTAATCGTTTCACTTCCTCGGTTCCTCGGCCTCGTCCGGTCCAAGTGGGCAATCGTGAGGAATATGAGGTGAGCAATATCCTGGACTCACGCCTGGTCCGCGGTCGGTTGCAGTTTTTGGTCCATTGGCGTGGTTATGGTCCAGAGGAGCGTTCCTGGGTTCCCTCCACAGATGTCCATGCTCCTGCCTTGCTCCGAGCCTTCCACGCACGCTTCCCTCAGAAACCGTTTTGTGCTCCGCGGAGGAGGGGCCCTTGAGGGGGAGGTACTGTCATGGTCTTACCTTCTTGCTGTTCTCCTTCGTTTGACATGTGCTGGCGGCCATCTTGGTTTCTGGGTTTCTTGTAGCCTTCCACCCTGCGGCTCCTCCTTCCCACTGGGAGGAGCTGGATGCCTAGCTCATATATATAGGAGGTCTGTGGCTTCAGTTCCTTGCTTGGTCCCCTTGTGTTCACATGCTTCTAAGACTGCTGCTGCTTCTGGTTCCTGATCCTGGCTTCGTCTGACTACCCTGCTGGTTCCTGATCCTGGCTTCGTCTGACTACCCTGCTGGTTCCTGATCCTGGCTTCGTCTGACTACCCTTCTGGTTCCTGACCTCTGGCTTCGCAAAGACTCTGCTCGGTTTCACCATCCGTTTGGACTTTTGCTTTACAGCTTTATTTTCAATAAAGCCTTCTTATTTTCTCTTATCTCTTGTTGTACGTCTGGTTCATGGTTCCGTGACACAAATGGTTCTTATCTGCCGACACATTCTATGTTTCTATGTTTCTATGTAATGCCATGCATGCAGCCAATCAGCAGCCAGCCAACCCCTGTGATGTCACAACCCTATAAATAGCCTCAGCCATCTTGGATTCAGCCATTTTCCAGTGTACTTAGTGCAGGGAGAGACGTCAGCAGGCGCTAGGGACAGTGCTAGGAAAGACCTTAAAACTTTTTTTTTTGGCTGAATAGAAGTTCAGGGAAAGATCATTGGAAGTGTAGAGAAAGGAGAGGGAGGAATTATTCCACACTATAAAAGGAGAACACGGTCCAATAAGGGAGTGTACAGCCTAGGTAATAGGAATAATCCTATTACACCTTGCTGCACTGACTGGGGATCCAGATTGCCATTATACTGCTGCTTTCAGGTTTGCAATAGATGATACGTCTGTAATTAAAGCAAACCTTACTTGTTATTGGGGAGCAAGTCCTGTGCGATACAGCCATTAATAGGGTGTATTACTAGGAAATATTTATACGTCTTATGACGGTGCAGTTATATATTCTAATGCCTTTTTTGACATGTATTAGTGGCAAAAAAGGGCTTATTAGCCATTGTGCACTGAAGTGACAACATTACAGCCTTTTTTGGGGTGTATTAGTGGAAAAAAAAAGTATTACTTGCCATTCAGAGGTGCAGTTACATGTTTTAAAGCCTTTTTTGTAATGTATTAGTGGAAAAAAGAAAGGCTTATTAGCCGTTGTGCGGAGAAGTGACAAAATTACAGCCTATTTTGGGGGCTATCAATTTCCTTTTTATTTATTTATTTGATCTAACAGCATGTCAGACAGAGAAGTGCCAGGCCCTGCACAGGGGAGGAGTAGAATCCTTAATGTTTCTGGCACAGGTCACAGCAGAGTAAAGGGGCGTAGCAGCACGGGTCACTTCAATAGGCCTGAGCTCCCAGTGTCATCTAGCAGTCGTGTCTTGACCAGCAACTCAGTGGTTGTTGAATGGTTGACTCAGACACCGCCAGCCAAGAGTCGTGGGTTCGTCAGACACAACCCTCTGTTGGCATGGCCCTGGAGCAGGCCCTGTGCCCTCACCTGTCCTCCACCTGCCTCTGTCCTTTTCTGTTCCCTCAGCCAGACAAGTATTATATGCTGTGGGCTCAGCTCGACTATACAGCTAGGACGAGCTACTAGAGGACAGTCAGCAGCTACTGGACAGCCAAGATCTGGAGCAGAAATCACCTACACGGCAGTGTCGCAGTTTTTTGTTAATCCGCCGGAGGAGGGGAACATAGCCATTTGCCGAATCTTTGGGCAGAAGGTGAAGCGTGGCCAGCGAGCCATAAAGAGACCTGGGAGAACCATGACTCCGAAGTGGTGGTCCAGCCTGCTGCAGCAACCGTTGCATCACCCAGCAGCAAGTACCTGATTTCAGGCAGTCAAGGCTCCACCACCTCAGAAAAAGGGAGCTATTTGTCCTTCCCATCATCTACCGGTCCTGATACTCCTACTCCTCGTCCGCCTACTCTTCGTCCCTCATTTCGTCAGCAGTCGATCACCGAAGGGATTGCCAAGAGACAGCAATACGCGTGTGGTCATCCTATGGCGCAGAAGCTGAACGTGCTCCTGGCCAAGTTGCTGGTACTGCAGTCCCTCCCTTTCCAAGTGGTGGACTCTGCACCTTTCAGAGAAATGATGACTTGTGTCGAGCTGAGGTGGAGAGTCCCAAGCCATAATTTCTTTGCCAAAAAGGCAGTACCAGCACTGCATACATATGTAGAACAGAAGATGGGCCAGTCCTTGAGCCTGTTGGTGTCTGCAAAAGTGCTCTGCAGCGCCGACGTGTGGAGCTGTAATTACAGTCAGGGACAATACATGCCCTTTACGGACCACTGGGTAAATGTGGTTCCTGCCCAGCCACACCAGCAACTTGTTCAAGTGACGCCGCTTCCGCCTCCACGTTGTCATGCCGTTGGTCCTGCGACAATGTCCGCCTTTGCCTCCTCATCCTCCACCGTGTCCTAAGCCTCTACTGCAGGGACAATTCACAGTGTCCCTCCAGCATACCACATGTGCAGGACACGGTGGTGTCGCGCTGTTCTGCACCTACGGTAGTTTGCCTGGTCGAATGGAGTAACACAGGGGAGGAACGGCTCCGCATCCTTCATCAAGAAATCGAATCCTGGCTTTCTCCGCGACAACTCAAAATCGGAACCATGGTGACCAACCATGGGATGAACATGGTGTCGGCACTGGTTGTCAAGTGGTTCCTGAAGTCTTCACCCCATCTGCAAGATATCCTGAAAATGGTCAGGAAACTTTGCATGCACTTCAGCCACTCATACACCACAAAGCACACCCTCCTTGAGCTGCAGCGGCAGAACGCATCCCCCAACAAAGGCTGATATGCAACGTTTCCACCTGTTGAAATTCCACCCTCCATATGTTGGAGCGTTTATACGAACAGAAAAAGGCCATAAACGTTTTCTTGATGATCCAAGCGGACAGGAGTACTCCCCTGTGTAACTTCGATGTCTGCTAGTGGCAGCTTATTCGTGACACCTGCCATTTGCTCAGGCCCTTTGAGGTGGCCACGTTATTTTTCAGTCGCCAGGACTTGGGGATGAACAAGGTCATTCCACTGCTTCATATCCTGGAACAGATGCTGGTAAATCTGGCTGGTCAGGGGATTGGAGATGTGGCACCTACATCTCATGGCCACGTGAGCCCTGTGGGGGTTTAACTGGAGGAGGAGGAGGAGGACATTGGAGCACAAGCAATGTGTAGCGAAATGGGTGGTTTTTCTACACAGGTGACAGGAGAGGAGGAGCAGGAACAGCCGGGGGAGCAAGAGGGAGATGAGGAAGATGAGGCAGATGACCCAGGTACACTGTGGCAGTATGCAGTGGAGATGGAGGTAGGGAGTCATTTCGAGTCAGTTGCGCAAATGGCCCCATACATGCTCACTTGCTTGCATAGTGACAGCCGAATATTCACCATTTGACAGAGGGACGACTACTGGCTCTCCACCATGCTAGACCCTCGCTACCGGTCCAAAATGGGGGCCTTTTTTTACACCTGCTGAGAGGGATGACAAACTTAACTACTATGAAGACATCCTATGTAGTCAGTTGGCTGCTGCCTTTGTGCGCCATCGTCCATCCTCTCGCAGGTCTGACCAGGGGGGGACTCTGCCCTCTCGTTCCATTTCCATGGCTGCTGGGGGGGGGGGCAGGAGCAGAACAAACTCCATCAGCAGCAACTTGAGTCTAGAGTCGCTGATGAGCATCTTTCTTTGACCGCCTAGTGAATATACTTCTCACCAGCAGCAGCAGCTAGATATGGAGCAGAACCTGAACCAGCAGGTGGTGGCATACTTGGACAGCACCCCGCCACCCGACATTGAAGATCCGCTGGACTACTGGGTAACCAAACTGGATTTGTGGCCGCAACTGGCCGAGTTTGCCCTGGAAAAGCTGTCCTGCCCGGCCAGAAGTGTGGCATCAGAGCGGGTGTTTAGTGCGGCGGGGCCATAGATATCCCAAGGAAAACCTGCCTGTCCACCCAAAATATGGAGAGACTGACTTTTGTCAAGATGAATCAGGCGTGGATCAGCCAGGATTTCCACCCACCAATGCCTGATGTATCAGATTAGATAATCTATGCTGCCTCACCCAAACCTTGACAAAAGAGACTGGTTTCTTCTGGCTACCTGCCTCAGCTAATATTCTGATGCTGCCACCCACCTGATGCCACACATCTGATTCCAAGTGCTTTTTCTTATACCCATTATAATTATCATCAGCGGGTACTGTTATTGCCACCCACCTCCCCAATTTGTCACCGGGTCTCCTCATGCTGCTGCTGCCACCTCCACACTATGTCATTGTGCCACTCTGTGGTCTCATGCTGCTGCTACCTCAACACTATGTCAATTGGACACTCTGTGGCCTCCTCATGCTGCTGCTGCTGCCACCTCCACACTATGTCGCCTTGCCACTCTGTGGTCTCCTCATGCTCTTGCCACATCACTACTCTGTGGTCTCCTCATGCTGCTGCCACCTCAACCCTATGTAAATGGCCTACTCTGTGGTCTCTTCATGCTGCTGCTGCCATCTCCACACTATATCACTTTGCCACTCTGTGGTCTCCTCATGCTTCTGCCACATCACTACTCTGTGGTCTCCTTATGCTGCTGCCACCTCAACACTATGTAAATGGGCCACTCTGTGGTCTCCTCATTAGTGATGAGCGGCAGGGGCAATATTCGAATTCACAATATTTTGCAGAATATTCGTCATACATTTGTGAATTCACGAATTAGAGATTGTATTCTTGATTGCGAAAATCGGCAATGCATATTTGCGTAATGTGCGCAAAATACCGGTGTGGGGTAGGCAACTTTTCTATTGGTTGCTAGGGATGTTGCTAATCTGTGACAAAGCCTTCTCATTGGCCCACAAGCTAGAAGAAGGGAGGGGAAAAAAACAAATATTCGTCATTATGAATATATAGCACTATATTAAATATTTGCAAATTCTCGAAGTGCCGATATTCGCGATAAAAAGTATATTTTTGAATATTTACGCTCAAAACTACACCTCATGCTCCTGCTACCACCTCCCCACTCACCACTCCATGACTGGGCCACTATTTTGCCTTTTTGGCCTGGTTGACATCATCATTTATTTGACCCTACTTCTGATTTGTCAGAAGGAAGAAAAAATTTGACTCACAATGAATCCTGTCTGTGTAGCAGCTGTAAGGCCTGTGTGGTCCCATCAGAATTGGCTTATAATTTGGTAGCCAAAAGCAGGATTAGGTACAAAACGCAGAAGACATGCAAATATTCCATTCACGTGTCATCTCTGTTTTGGATCCACTCCTGTTTTCTTTTGGGCATTAGCAATACTGATTGATTATTGACCAAATGCTGACCGAGTGAAGGCGGATGCTCCACAGACAGACAGGATCCGTTTTTTTGTGGGTAATTGTTCTGAAGGATCAGAGGAAGGGCAACAATGCTGACACCATCTCCACTCTGTCGGGGAGCTTTACTTGTATAAGCGTTTAAAAGAACAGGTTCTGTAGACATCTATGTGGAATCAGCTGACAATGGTGTAAAAGGAGTGCGCTCTTTCACTCTACAGTAGGAACTTGGGCCTCTGCACGGTTCTTTATACCTGGCGCAGTGTGCAGTGATTCGAATCAAATCTTTTCGGAAAATTCGGCGAACCGGCTGAATTGAATTTTTTTGAAATTCGCTCATCTCCAGTTATAACCTCTCTGTAGCAGCTATCTTTCTGTACCTATGACAGCTTCTAACAGTAGATCCTGGTGACAGCTGAAAGATGGAACTGAACATGTGTGACCACCTCAGCAAGGTTACAAAGGTGGACAAATAAATAAGGAAAAGAAGAAACAACAGGTATCACTATAAATATACATTTTAGTCAATAACTACAGTAAGTGGTTATACTAAGTTTTTTCGAACAACCCCTCTAAAAGGACTAGATAAGATATTTACAAATATTAAAAAAAGGTTGTCAATTCCTTACTTCCTACAGATGACTTCTGGCGGCTTCTCTTGGTACGTTATCTTATTATTTACTTTGTCCACATGTAGAGTTAATATTATTCCAACCATGATGTCTCCATTCCACAATATGCCCGTCTGGTCTGCAGCATTCAGAGTACAGCTCTGTCCATTGGAAGGTAAGGACGCTGCAAGGTAATGCTGAGCGAGGTGCCATAATATCTTGTAGAAAAACATCTCCAGCCTGGTACTGTAAAAATAAAATACATAAAATATAATCAACAAAATTATCGTTATTAGCAACTCATGTACATAAGAATATAAGAACGTAAAATCCTAAAAATTCTATTATAATCATAAAATAATACAGATTATTAATAAGAAAAATGAAAAAAAAAAATACAAATTTTGAACCAAAAATTGTTCAAATTATTTTGAATTATTATAATAATAATAATTATTATTATTAGTATTATTTTCATTATTATTATTACATTATATACATCATAACTTATTATAACTATTACATGGCAAACCATAAAAAACACATTGAGATATTACCCCTGAAAACAACCCCTCCAAACCCCCCCCCCTTTACATTTGGTGCGGTCACATAGGCGGGGCCCGCCCACCCCGCCCGTCCATCCTACATCCCCATTCATTAAAACAGGGCCCACCTCCATCCATGATTATCTGCTGAGCTGCCTGCATAGCGTGCCACCCGCCAGAGTCGGCAGTGTGCTATGCAAATTTATCTCTTCAGGCAGCGCGGGAGAAGAAGCGTATCATGGCAGAGGGTGAAGGAAAGCACAACAGGCATGCACAGTACTCATTTTTTCAGGTATGTGCCTGGACCCCCTGCCCCCCCCCCCCCCCCCAAGAGGAGGGCAGAGTCAAAGTAGTTCACCCTTTCCTCCTCTCCCAGTCTGTCAAGTTCACAGACTGGGAGAGGAGAGGAGGTAAGGCCAGGTACAGCAGCAGGCAAAGTTCTGAGTGTGCAGCACATGTAGCTGCCACAGGCTGCCATCCCAGTCCCACCAGCCTCCTATATAATAAAATGCATGCATCTGCTTCTGTTATAGTACAGGAGGCTGGCAGAGGCTGGGATGGTCACCTGAAGCCTTCAGCATGCAGCTGCCAGGTAGCCAGATCACAACCTCTGCCCACGCTTCCTCTGCCAGCCTCCTGTACTATAGCATGCGGTACGTGGCACCCTCCCCTCTCTGCTCGCTGTTCCGCCATCTACTAGTGCTTAATATGGCACTCTTAAGTTACATATACACATATGTGATGCCAGGATGGTTCTGGGCTGGCATCGGGTGCATGCATATGTGTGCCATAATTAGCAGTAGTACATGGCAGAGCAGCGGAGGCAGAGAGGGGAGGCTGCCACGTACCGCATGCTATAGTATAGGAGGCTGGCAGAGGAAGGAGTGGGCAGAAAGTTCCAATCACCCTCTTTCACAGTGTTTTAAATGTAGGTAAATAAACATAAAAAAAAACATTGCCATGTCCAAAAATGTCTTCAATATTAAAAAAATATAAATAATTTTCATACAAAAAGGTTACCAATAAAAATTCATCCACCTGAAAAAAAAGCTTCAGGTCTTTAGGCAGAAATCGAAAAAAAAGTTTTAACTGTCAAAAAATAGCGATACAAAGACAAATAGGTTTTATTTTAAGTAAGGGTCCATTCACACATCCTTTGTTCTGGGTCCGCATCCGTTGCACAATTTTGCGGAACAGATGCGGACACCCATTCATTTCAATAGAGCCGCAAAAGATGCAGACAGCACACCGTGCGCTGTCCGCATCTGTAGTTCCGTTCCGCGGCCCCCGCAAAATAGGATGGAACATGTCCTATTCTTGTTTGCAATCACGGACAAGAATAGGTTTCTATCATAGGGAACTATCAAAATGCGGAACGCACACGGCTGGTATCAGTGTTTTGCGGATCTGCATTTTGTGGACCGAAAAACACTTGCGGACGTTTGAATGGACCCTAAATGAGGCGGTGCCCTGTAAAAAATTTGCTGTGGGGCCCAGTCCGTTCTAGCTATGCCCCTGCCTATAGACTATAATGGGGTCCGTTAGGTTTCCGCTCAGAGGAAGATTTTTGAATCGGAGACAAAAGTCCTGCGCCCACAACTTTTGTCTCGTCTCCAAAATCATCTTCTGAGCGGAAACCTAACGGAACCCATTATAGTCTATGGGGTCCGTAGGCTCCGTTCGGCTCAGTTATTTGCCGAATCCATCCTTTCCGTGCTCCTGCTTCTATAAGAGAGCAGGAGAACGGAAAGGCTGAACGGTGATGTGAACTCAGCCTAAGAAGTAATTTTTAAAGCATGCAATTCCCCACTCTTACACATGTGTGAGCTATGTGCATGTATGAGGCCCTGACAAAGACTCAGTCTGGGACAGTCAGTGTGTGATATTTGTGCCACAGCCATGGGGGCCTCAGAATTCAGTGACGGTGAGACCCTCAGTGAATTTACATCCAGACACAGTTAACACCAGTGTCAACATTGCAAAGCCAACCATGGCTACCCAGAAAAGGGTTAATAAAAAGACTAATTGCAAGGGGAGAAACTAATTGCAAGGGGGGGGGGGTAAGGGAACTGGCTTTCTGGATTAGTATCATGGACTCTACTGTTTGGGACTGTTTTAAGTATTTTTCTTGACTAGTCCAAGAATTTGCTGGGTTAAGGAGTAGTGTTGATCGCGAATATTCTAATCGCAAATTTTTATCGAGAATTTTAACACTTCGAGAATTCGCGAATATCTAGAATATAGTGCTATATCTTCGTAATCGCGAATATTCTAGATTTCTTTTCATCAGTACCCATGATCCCTCACTGCTTCTTGCTTGTGGCCCAATGAGAAGGCTGCAATATCTTTGACTTTAGGAGTAGTGTTGATCGCTAATTTTCGTATCTCCAATTTTTATTGCAAATTTCCCGAATTGACGATTTTCTAAATCAAGAAAATAATGACTGGAGATCACAAATTCTCAAATTCGCGAATATATGAAGAATATTCGCCCAATTATTCGCAAAATATCGCAAATTTGAATATTGCCCCTGCCACGCATCACTGTTGAGGAGACTGTCTTAGGCCTCATGCACACGACCGTTGTTTTGGTCCACATCCGAGCTGCAGTTTTTGCGGCTTGGATGCGGACCCATTCACTTCAAAGGGGCCACAAAAGATGAGGGCAGCATCTGTTGCTACGTTCCGTGGTCAGCAAACAAATATGTAACCTGTCCTATTCTTGTCCGTTTTGCGGACAAGAATAGGCATTTATATCAATGGCTGTCTGTGCCGTTTTGCAAAACACACAACGGTCATGTGGATGAGGCCTTAGATATATAAAGCTGTAAAAAAAAACTCTAGCCTATGAAAGCTGATAAAATTATCCAGGTGAAAGAAGAGTTAATTATCCAAAAAGAAGATGCTATCACACATAATATGCATTCATTCATTGGCTCAACTGGCAGTATCACACATCTTAGTCTTAGAAACACTGGATAAGCAGTGTGCTGAAAGAGCTGGGTGTACATTGCACTCACCTCATACTTCTCTCCGACATTATCCTCTTATTACCCAAGCTCCTCTTTTATATGGAAAGCTCTAAGCTCTCCTAAGAATTATATTGATAATTACACAAGGGGTCATTTCTACAGCTCATTCCCAGCACAGATCGTATCCTCTTCAGATTTAAAAGATAAATACATAATTATAGTTAACGATATAATGAGATGATCTCCTGTGTGAGCCAAGGGACCTGCTGTTATAGGAGGAATCTCTGTTATGGTCCAGGATTTATGAGTGTACAGATGTGGCCAAAAGTTTTGAGAATGACACAAATATTAGTTTTCACAAAGTTTGCTGCTAAACTGCTTTTAGATCTTTGTTTCAGTTGTTTCTGTGATGTAGTGAAATATAATTACACGCACTTCATACGTTTCAAAGGCTTTTATCGACAATTACATGACATTTATGCAAAGAGTCAGTATTTGCAGTGTTGGCCCTTCTTTTTCAGGACCTCTGCAATTCGACTGGGCATGCTCTCAATCAACTTCTGGGCCAATTCCTGACTGATAGCAACCCATTCTTTCATAATCACTTCTTGGAGTTTGTCAGAATTAGTGGGTTTTTGTTTGTCCACCCGCCTCTTGAGAATTGACCACAAGTTCTTAATGGGATTAAGATCTGGGGATTTTCCAGGCCATGGACCCAAAATGTCAACGTTTTGGTCCCCGAGCCACTTAGTTATCACTTTTGCCTTATGGCACGGTGCTCCATCGTGCTGAAAAATGCATTGTTCTTCACCAAACTGTTGTTGGATTGTTGGAAGAAGTTGCTGTTGGAGGGTGTTTTGGTACCATTCTTTATTCATGGCTGTGTTTTTGGGCAAAATTGTGAGTGAGCCCACTCCCTTGGATGAGAAGCAACCCCACACATGAATGGTCTCAGGATGCTTTACTGTTGGCATGACACAGGACTAATGGTAGCGCTCACCTTTGCTTCTCCGGACAAGCCTTTTTCCAGATGCCCCAAACAATCGGAAAGAGTCTTCATCAGAGAATATGACTTTGCCCCAGTCCTCAGCAGTCCATTCACCACACTTTCTGCAGAAGATCAATCTGTCCCTGATGGGTTTTTTTGGAGAGAAGTGGCTTCTTTACTGGCCTTCTTGACACCAGGCCATCTTCCAAAAGTCTTCGCCTCACTGTGCGTTCACGACTGCCTGCTGCCTTTCCTGAGCAAGCTCTGCACTGGTGGCACTCCGATCCCACAGCTGAATCCTCTTTAGGAGACGATCCTGGCACTTGCTGGACTTTCTTGGACGCCCTGAAGCCTTCTTAACAAGAATTGAACCTCTTTCCTTGAAGTTCTTGATGATCCTATAAATTGTTGATTGAGGTGCAATCTTAGTAGCCACAATATCCTTGCCTGTGAAGCCATTTTTATGCAACGCAACAATGGCTGCATGCGTTTCTTTGCAGGTCACCATGGTTAACAATAGAAAAACAATGATTTCAAGCATCACCCTCCTTTTAACATGTCAAGTCTGCCATTTTAACCCAATCAGCCTGACATAATGATCTCCAGCCTTGTGCTCATCAACATTCTCACCTGAGTTAACAAGACGATTACTGAAATGATCTCAGCAGGTCCTTTAATGACAGTAATGAAATGCAGTGAAAAGTTTTTTTGGGGATTAAGTTAATTTTCATGGCAAAGAAGGACTATGCAATTCATCTGATCACTCTTCATTACATTCTGGAGTATATGCAAATTGCTATTATAAAAACTTAAGCAGCAACTTTTCCAATTTCCAATATTTATGTAATTCTCAAAACTTTTGGCCACGACTGTACATATATACTTTTCACAACTGATCTTCTCATTATAATGAACATTACCTGACTATCACTAAAACTACTATACCCCACATTTTATAATCCTATATAATAATCCGCAACACCAATTCACAGTCAGAGTGCCATGACTTTTAATATGTGAGAACTTAAGAAGCACTTGTTTTTTAATTATATGTAAGAAGCTCCTTTGGAAAGCACACTATTTTCTCCTACGTCTTATATCTAGACTATAATTTGGCGTGGAAGATCTTGTTACTGAGATTACAATCCTCCATGTCACCTATGAGCGATAACTAGAAATTTTCCAAAAAATCTATTTGGCTGGTTCGATGACTTTATCGGAAAAATTTGGTTTGATCAGAATTTATTTGCAGTGAACAGCGTTAAAAAACAGCTATTTCCTTTCTGCAGAGAGCCTTTATAGTGGTGTAGAACACTGTGCCTTGCAGTAACACACATAGAGAGTCTGCTGTGGTAGTGAAATAATACTGTGAGTCAGTATGACATGCAGATGACGGGCGTCGCTCTTAGAATCACTGCACACTTCACTTATTTGGGCAGTCACGGGGCCAAAATTGACCAAAAAACTGGTATAAACTCAGCCTTACAAATCGATGTTAGCGCCAAGAAGAAGTGCACTTGTTTTACACCCTCGTCAGCTGATTCCACATAAATGTCTACAGAACCTGTTCTATTAAACGCTTATACAAGTAGAGCCTACATGACTTATATGGGAAGCTAACCAGGGACACGTGCTCCACACCACCGAGAGTATGGAGTGCCCACTGTGTTCTACATTAGAGTAGAGAGGGTGTCAGCAGTAAGTTTGCGTTGACGTCACTGATTATTTTCCCCTCCCTCTGATCCGTCAGAACAATAACCACCAAAAAACAGATCCTGTCTGTTGAGCGTCCGCCTTCACTCAGTCAGCATTCGGTCAGTAATTCATCAGTATTGCTAATGCCCAACAAAACAGGAGTGGATCCAAAACAGAGATGACACGTGAATGGAATATTTGCATGTCTTTTGTGTTTTGTACCCACTCCTGCTTTTGGCTACCAAATCACAAGCCAATTCTGATGGGAGCTTACAGCCGCTACCCAGACAGGATCCGTTGTGAGTCTCATTTTTCTTTCCTTCTGACAGATCAGAAGAAGGGTCAAATAAATGATGATGTCAGCCAGGCCGAAAGGCAAAATAGTGGCCCAGTCATGAAGTGGGGAGGGTGGTAACAGCATAAGAAGTCCACAGAGTGACCCTATGACATAGTGGGGAGGTAGAAGCAGCATGAGGAGACCACAGAGTAACCCAATGACAGTGTGGAGGTGGCAGCATTATCAGGAGGCCACAGAACGGCACAATGACAGAGTGTGGAGGTGGCAGCAGCATCAGGAGGTCACAGAGTGGCACAATGACAGAGTGTGGAGGTGGTGGCAGCATCAGGAGGCCACAGAGTTGCACAATGACAGTGTGGAGGTGGCAGCAGCAGCATCAGGAGACCACAGAGTGGCAAGGTGACATAGTGTGGAGGTATATAGAAAGCTCAGGAATAGGATGTTTTATTTCAGTGATACAACGCGTTTCTGGGAATCACTCCCCTTCATCAGGTACAAAAAAGCTGCACAAGTTGAACAGCACAAAGCTACGCATATTTATACATACAAGTACCGCCTATATGAGGGTCACAGGGTCAAAGTGGGTGTTCCCTAAATTGATTCATGACAGATAGATAATGTATATCAGCACGATCCTCATAAAGAACTGATGGTGTCCCCAAACTTGTTTTGCTTACACATTAGAAAATCTAAAATAACAATGCTCTCTGCTTGTTTAATAAAAACCTCATGGTCACATGACAGAGCGACGCACATAAAGAAGCCGGCACTTGAATGGAAAACAATTAGAGTCGCATCAAAAAGCGCATCTAAAGCGTCCGATATGGCGCATGCTAGTCATGTAATCCTACCACGTGTTCCGGACCCGCTTCACATGAGCGGGGTCGGGTCACGTGGGAGCTGTTACCAAGTGACAGAGACGCTCCGATAGCACGGAAGCGGTCTGCTGTTTGGAATCATATCATGTGTTCCAGACTAGCATCACGTGATAGGAGCCGAGTCACATGGGAGCCGCTGCCAGGTAACAGGGACGCTCTGGTGGTGTAGGAGCAGTCCACTGTTACGGAGGCAAAGACAGGTTGTGCGGTCAGTGCAAATCACGCTATGGGAGCCAGATTGGATCATAGATGTGGTTATGCACCGGGGGCACCCCGATAATATCGGGGTGATACTGCTGATGTTCAGACGGGTTGAAACTCCTGAGTATGAAAACGGGTAGCATCTCTGGGTGATCTAACTCTAAAAGAATAAAAAATGAACAAAAAGTAAAAAATTTATAAATGAATAAAATACATATATATACACCTCTAGGGTAATACATGAATATAAAATTCCACATAAAAGTTTTTTTCTGATAATGTGTCCATATCCTGAAAAAATATTAATATATTAGATAATCAAATGCACATGATTGCTAACAATCATCACCGCAACATCCGTATAGTAAAGATGGGCTCATGGACATGTACATGTATGTATGTGAAAACACAGATGCACACATGCATAGGCGCACCCTTCCGGATGCCGGTCAGTGTGATTGTTACTAAAAATACAATATTATTGACCTGATAATGCAACCATTGATTCGTATGGGAAGGGGATTGGGAACACAATGATCTCTGGTATACAAATGGTACACGTCTGGAACTGGTGTAGTTGTGAAACTTCTATTTCCCTTGCCCATATAAATTGTGCATGTTTCTTATTATTATTAATGAGTCTATAGGTTATAAATTGATTTCAAATGCCTCGTTTAAACCCTGGGGATTCAAGCTGTTCAATTTGTAGATCCAGAACATTTCACGTCTTTTGATTGTATTCATAATGTTCCGGCTGTCTGTATAGATCTGTTCTATGGGCAAAACAGAGATACTTGAAAAAAGACCCTGATGTTTGTCAGTGATGTGTCTTGACACACTATGCTGCATAAATTTATTTTTGAGATTTGAACGATGCTTGTTCAGCCTATTACGCAATGTTTGTGTAGTGCGTCCCACATACTGTAATCCACACTGACATTCAAGTATGTAGATCACATTTTTTGACCCGCAATCCAATTGTTGTTTAATATTAAAAATTTCTCCAGTGTTGTTATTTCGAAAAGATGTGGAATTACGTATGGAGAGACAACACAAACATTTGGGTTGTCTACATTTTGAGCTGCCCACTGGTCTGGATGGTAAGAAAGAGCTAACAGTTGGTATTGCTACTCTATTATGTTGTTCACGCAATTTGCTGGGTGCCAACAAATTTTTTGGGGTTTTTGCTCTTCTAAAAGTCAGGGGCGGGTGGGTAAGGATTTACCTATAAAAAGATCTTTTTTAAGAATGTGCCAATGTTTGGAGAGGATGTTTCTCATATCTTTGTGATTGTTACTATAGGTGGTGATGAAATTGGCACTCCATTTGTTTTGCTGCTGTTCCTCGTCTAGCTGATGTTTTTGGCTGACTGATAAACAATTCTCCTGTGTGAGGGCATTGGCTCTATTGTAGGAAGCCTCGATTATTCCGTGAGGATACCCTTTCTTCTGGAATCTCCTACGTAATATCTCACTTTGTAGGATAAAGTTCCTGGTCAGGGAACAATTCCTTCTTAATCTTTTGAATTGTCCAAAGGGGATATTTGTCTTCCACTTTTTAAAATGTAGACTAGAGTATTCAAGATAGCTGTTACAGTCAACCTTTTTAAAAAACGTACGGGTTTCTATTTCATCACCATTGCTATTCATTTCCAGGTCCAGAAATTCAATTCTTGAACGATCATGTGTCCCAGACAGAGTTATACCCCAATTGGAAGAATTGAGATATTTGATAAAATTCTCAATAGAGTCAGAATCTCCATCCCATATGAAAAACAGGTAATCTATGTAACGTCGATAGGACAATATTATCTGACCACTGGGTGGACCTGTGGATGTATCTATCTTCAAATGCTCCCATGAAAAGGTTTGCGAAACTGGGCGCGAACCGCGTACCCATCGCGGTACCTTTGCATTGAAGATATAGTTGTTCACCAAAGGAAAATGTGTTGTGCGTCAAGATAAATTTGATGGATTCTAATATAAACGACTTCTGGTCATCCGGTACTGATGGATCTTTATCTAGAAAGAGGTCAACACACTTGGTACCCAATTCATGATTGATGTTGGAATATAGGGCCGCAACATCAAGGTCTATCCACGAATATGTATCCCTCCATGTGATTCCCTTTAGTAGTTTTTTAGGGAAGTGGAGTCTTTCAGATATGAAGGTAATTTGATAACATATTTCTGTAACAGAATGTCTACATAGTGAGACAAATTACAAGTCAACGAGCATATCCCAGATATGATGGGGCGGCCAGGGGGATTTTGAATATCCTTATGGATTTTGGGTAGGTGGTAAAAGAGTGCCATGACTGAATCTGTTTTAAGAATGTATTCTTGTTCTTTTTTGCTAAGTATGTGTTTAGCTGAATCAATCAGAGATCTTAGTGCAACCCTATGTTCCCCAGAGGGGTCCTCTTCTAAAGAAAGATAGTGTCGGATAGGATGTGGAGGGCTTCTTTAACATAATCATCTCTGTTTTGGATGACTACACCTCCACCTTTATCAGCGTTATGGACTTTATTACGGATCTGCCGAGTTCCTCTGGGAGAACAGTGATTTTGGTGGTAGTTGACCGTTTCAGTAAAATGGCTCACTTTATACCACTAACTAGTCTGCCTAACGCTAGGACTCTTGCACAGATTTTTGTGGATAATATTGTGAAATTGCATGGTATTCCTTCGGATGTGGTCTCTGATAGGGGCACGCAGTTTGTCTCCAGGTTTTGGAGGGCGTTCTTCTCTCGGCTTGGCATTCAACTTTCATTCTCTTCGGCTTTACATCCGCAGTCGAATGGCCAGACGGAGCGTACTATTTAAAACCTGGAGACCTACTTGAGGTGCTTTGTGGCTGAGAATCTCTTCTGCCTTATCCTCCATCTGGCGGAAGATTCAAGGGAATTTGGAGACGATGGGTGAGAGGTGTAAACGAATGGCTGACAAGAGACGTGTGACTGGTCCGGACCTGTGTGTGGGTGATCTGGTGTGGTTGTCCACTAAAATTATCAAATTGAGAGTGCCATCTTGGAAACTGGGTCCAAGATTTATTGGTCCATATAAAATTTCTGCAGTGATCAATCCTGTAGCGTTTCGGCTGGATCTTCCGCAGACTTGGAGGATCCATGATGTGTTCCACAGGTCTTTACTAAAAAAATATGTAAGACCGGTGGAACTATCGCCATTGCCTCCTCCTCCTGTTCTGGTAGAGGGAAACTTGGAGTTTGAGATCTCCAGGATTCTCGACTCTAGAGTTCTTCGGGGTTCCCTTCAGTACCTAGTGCACTGGAGGGGATACAGCCTTGAGGAGAGGATGTGGGTTCCGCCGTTAGATGTCAACGCCAGCCGACTGGTGAGGGCTTTTCATAGGTCCCATCCGGATAAGGTTGGTCCGGGGTGTCCGGAGGTCACCCGTAGAAGGGGGGGTACTGTCATGCCCCGCTCTGACGATGTGCGGAGGTTGGCCAGGATAGCAGCACGAGTTTAGTGTTTCTTTTGGAGCTGTGCTGGATCCGCCTCTCATCAGGTGCACTGGGTGGAGTCATTAGTTTAAATAGCACACCATCCAAGTGCTCTGAGCGGATTATAGGAATCATTGTGGTCTTGGAAGCTAGGAAGGAAGGTTGTCTGTTCCAGCTCAGAAAGATAAGTGTGATTTCAAGTTTGGTTGTTTTGTGTCTTCTCTCCCATCCAGGTTCTGTGCGAGCAGGCTGCTCCTATTTCCCCTCTTCACCATGTTAGGGAATTTAGGGTATTTCAGCCCAGGCACAGGGACACATCATACCTACCATTAAGGTCTGCATGTGGGCTGAGCAGTGCAGGGAAAGAGGTCAGGGATTAGCTAGGAGGTGACCCTTCCCCTGTCTCTCGCCCAGAGCCTGGTTGGTGAATTATCTGTGAGTCTGAGTGCACGCCCACCGTGACACTAACTCAGCGATCTACAGAGAAATAGTTGTGTGGGTGCAAGACACAATCATTTTACCCTGCCCTGAGGCCATTGACCAGGGCAGGGTATATTTTTTTATAATTCTGTTAGTTAGGTGGGTGTCGGTGTCGGCGGCCATTTTATGCAAGCTCAGTGCACCAGCACTGCATCTGAGCTTTTGGGACATTGCAAATCAATTTTTTTTTTGCAAACTACAACATCTGGATTAGTCAGTGTGCAATTTAAGGTAGAAATACACCCATTATTTTCTGGGGTTTTAAAAATACACTTTTTTGCCCAAAAAAAACAGTATTTTCCTGATCTGCAAATTCAAGTTTAATATATACAGCTTTCATATTCTGTTACAAAAAAAAGACTTTTTTGGCAATGTACAACATTTGGATTAGTCAGTGTGCAATTTAAGCCTGCTCTTTCTGAGGCTTGCTCTACTAAGTGGCTTCTTATTAAGTGGAGTTAAAAAACCAGGAGTTCTAGAGCTGTGTGTGGTTTTGTGGGAGTGATTGCAGGTGGCTGAGTGTGGATTGCAGCAGATATCATTGAAAGTTAAGTGTTTGTATTCTAGTACTTGCATTTAAACTTGATTTTTTATTTATTTTTTCTCTCTGCTTAATTAAGGCGAGTGCCTGGGGCAACCAGGTGCTTTAAATTGAACCACTTACACTCTTCAGAGCCTGCTCTTTCTGAGGCTTGCTCTACTAAGTGGCTTCTTATTAAGTGGAGTTAAAAAACCAGGAGTTTAAGAAAAGGAGTTTGGGAACTAGGGTTGGATATAATTTCCTTGTGTGTTGTTGGCTTAATTTTACGTGGTCCTTCGTCTACAGCAGACAGGATCCAAATCATTTATACTGTTTTACTTTTTTACTGTTGTAATCCCCATTTAGTATGTGTTGCACAATTTACAACGCAGTCCAGTGCACATCTTGCATGATGTATGCAGTCCTGGAACAGGAGTTCAAGGGTGTATATCTTTGTTCTAGATGTGAGCAAATTACCCGTTTGGAATCGCAGATCGAGTCTCTAAATGGGCAAGTTGCAACACTGAGAGGCATTGATAATTTGCAAAAGAGTTTGCTTCTCACCGAGCAAGCACTCTTTGGGGTAGATGAGGGGGAGGGTGACAGAGAGGAGGCTGAGGAAAGTGAGGTAGCTAGCTGGGTAACAGTTAGAAAGCGGGGTAGAGGGAAGAGTGCCAGGGAGGCTAGCCCTGATCTGACACACCCCAACAAGTTTGCACGTTTGGCAGATGAGGGGGATGTCAGTCCGGGGACGGCACTGCTGCAGCCAGACACTTCCTCTGCCAGTCAGGGGAATGTCAGCTCCAGTAAGCAGGGAACCAGGAGAGCAGGGCAGGCCAGACAGGTGCTGGTAGTGGGAGACTCCATTATTAGGGGAACAGATAGGGAAATCTGTCACAAAGACCGTGATCGCCGAACAGTGTGCTGTCTTCCTGGCGCTAGAGTTCGACACATCGCGGATCGGGTTGACAGATTACTGGGAGGGGCTGGAGATGATCCAGCGGTCATGGTCCATATCGGAACCAATGACAAAGTTAGAGGTAGGTGGAGAGTCCTTAAAAATGATTTCAGGGATTTAGGTCAAAAGCTGAGGACAAGGACCTCAAAGGTAGTATTTTCCGAAATACTGCCTGTACCACGAGCCACACAAGAAAGGCAATAGGAGATTAGGGAGATTAACAAGTGGCTCAAGAACTGGTGTAGGAAGGAGGGGTTTGGGTTCCTGGAGAACTGGGCCGATTTTTCAATCGGCTACAGGCTCTATCGTAGGGACGGGCTGCACCTCAATGGGGAAGGGGCAGCTGTGCTGGGGAGAAAGATGGCTAGAAGGTTGGAGGAGTGTTTAAACTAGGGACTGGGGGGGAGGGTAATTACGTTATAGGAGGGGAAGATAGTGCAGATAGAGACCGGGGGCAAGGTAATAAGAATGGGGGAGGAATGGAAGGAGGGACTAGAACAGTTCAGAAGGAAAGGTGTAGGGTAAAAAATATACATAAACCTCTCAATTGTATGTATACTAATGCCAGAAGCCTGACTAATAAAACTGGTGAACTGGAATTAGTGATGTGTGAGGAGGACTATGACATAGTGGGAATAACTGAGACATGGCTGGATGAAAGCTATGACTGGGCAGTTAATGTACAGGGTTACAGTCTGTTTAGAAAGGATCGTCAAAACCGGAGAGGGGGAGGGGTCTGCCTTTATATAAAGTCCTGTCTAAAGCCCACAGTCCGAGAAAATATAAGTGAGGGACATGAACATGTGGAGTCACTGTGGGTAGAGATACATGGAGCTAAAAACAACAATAAATTACTAATAGGAGTTTACTATAAACCACCGAATATACCAGAGTCCACAGAAAATCTACTACTAAATGAGATAGACGAGGCGGCAAATCATAATGAGGTGGTTATTATGGGGGACTTCAACTACCCAGATATAGACTGGGAAACTGAAACTTGTATATCTCATGAGGGAAACAGGTTCGTGGCAATAACCAAAGACAATTACCTCTCCCAACTGGTTCAGGACCCGACTAGAGGGACGGCCATATTGGACTTAGTAAAATACCAAACTTCAAAAAAGCTAAATTTAGCCAACTAAGAGAGGCCATAGGCCAAACTAACTGGGACAAAGTCCTCACAAATACAGACACAAAATGGGATATCTTTAAAAACATCCTAAAAACTCATTGTGAGAGGTACATACCGTATGGTAATAAAAGGTTAAGGAACAAAAAGAAACCAATGTGGATAAATAGAACTGTAAAGAAAGCAATAAATGACAAAAAGAAAGCATATAAAACACTAAAACAGGAGGGTAGCATGGAAGCACTGAAAAACTATAAGGAAAAAAATAGAACATGTAAAAAACAAATAAAAGCGGCCAAACTAGAGACCGAGAGATTAATTGCCAAAGAGAGTAAAACTAACCCTAAAATGTTCTTCAATTATATAAATGTTAAAAAGTATAAATCTGAAGGTGTCGGCCCTTTAAAGAGTAATGAGGGGGGAGTCGCAGAGAGCGACGAGGAGAAAGCAAAGCTGTTAAATATTTTTTTCTCCAATGTATTCACTGAGGAAAATAAACTGTCAGATGACATGCAGAATGTAAAAATAAATTCCCCATTAAAAGTGTCCTGTCTGACCCAGGAAGAAGTACATCAGCGACTTAAAAAGATTAAAATAGACAAATCGCCAGGACCGGATGGCATACACCCCCGTATCCTAAAGGAATTAAGTAATGTCATAGCCAGACCCTTATTTCTGATATTTGCAGACTCTATACTGACAGGGAATGTCCCACAGGATTGGCGCATGGCATATGTGGTGCCAATATTTAAAAAGGGGCCAAAAACAGAGCCTGGAAACTATAGGCCGGTAAGTTTAACATCTGTTGTGGGTAAACTGTTTGAAGGTTTTCTGAGAGATGCTATATTAGAGCATCTCAACGGAAATAAGCAGATAACGCCATATCAGCATGGCTTCGTGAGGGATCGGTCATGTCAAACTAATTTAATCAGTTTCTATGAGGAGGTAAGTTCTAGACTTGACAGCGGCGAATCACTGGATGTCGTATATCTGGACTTCTCCAAAGCATTTGACACTGTACCACATAAAAGGTTAGTATATAAAATGAGAATGCTCGGACTGGGAGAAAACATCTGTATGTGGGTGAGTAACTGGCTGAGTGATAGAAAACAGAGGGTGGTTATTAACGGTACACACTCAGATTGGGTCACTGTCACTAGTGGAGTACCTCAGGGGTCAGTATTGGGCCCTATTCTCTTCAATATATTTATTAATGATCTTGTAGAAGGCTTGCATAGTAAAGTATCAATTTTCGCAGATGACACTAAACTGTGTAAAGTAATTTACACTGAAGAGGACAGTATACTACTACAGAGGGATCTGGATAGATTGGAGGCTTGGGCAGATAAGTGGCAGATGAGGTTTAACACTGATAAATGTAAAGTTATGCACATGGGAAGGAAAAATGCAAGTCACCCGTACATACTAAATGGTAAAACACTGGGTAACACTGACATGGAAAAGGATCTAGGAATTTTAATAAACAGCAAACTAAGCAGCAAAAACCAGTGTCAGGCAGCTGCTGCCAAGGCCAATAAGATAATGGGTTGCATCAGAAGGGGCATAGATTCCCGTGATAGGAACATAGTCCTACCACTTTACAAATCGCTAGTCAGACCACACATGGAGTACTGTGTACAGTTCTGGGCTCCTGTAAACAAGGCAGACATAGCAGAGCTGGAGAGGGTCCAGAGGAGGGCAACTAAAGTAATAACTGGAATGGGGCAACTTCAGTACCCTGAAAGATTATCAAAATTAGGGTTATTCACTTTAGAAAAAAGACGACTGAGGGGAGATCTAATTAATATGTATAAATATATCAGGGGCCAGTACAGAGATCTATCCCATCATCTATTTATCCCCAGTACTGTGACTGTGACGAGGGGACATCCTCTGCGTCTGGAGGAAAGAAGGTTTGTACACAAACATAGAAGAGGATTCTTTACGGTAAGAGCAGTGAGACTATGGAGCTCTCTGCCTGAGGAGGTGGTGATGGTGAGTACAATAAAGGAATTCAAGAGGGGCCTGGATGTATTTCTGGAGCTTAATAATATTACAGGCTATAGCTACTAGAGAGGGGTCGTTGGTCCAGGGAGTTATCTGATTGCATGATTGGAGTCGGGAAGGAATTTTTTATTCCCCTAAAGTGGAGAAAATTGGCTTCTACCTCACAGGGTTTTTGGCCTTTCTCTGGATCAACTTGCAGGATAACATGCCGAACTGGATGGACAAATGTCTTTTTTCGGCCTTATGTACTATGTTACTATGTTACTATGTAATACACCCATCATTTTCTGGGGATTAAAAACACACAATTTTTTTCAAAAAACAGTATTTTCATGATCTGCAAGTGTTAAATTCAAGTTTAACCCTTTCATGACCAAGGGTCATTGATGCCCCAGTGTCCAGGTCAAAATTTACAAATCTGACATGTGTCACTTTATGTTGTAATAGCTTTGGAACACTTTTATTTATCCAAGCTATTCTGAGATTGTTTTCTCGTGACATATTGTACTTCATGATAGTCAAAAATTTGAGTCAATATATTTCACCTTTATTTATGAAAAAATCCCAAATTTACCAAAAATTTTCAAAAATTCACAATTTTCTAAATTTACATTTCTCTGCTTCTAAAACAGAAAGTCATACCTAATAAAATATTTATTACTTAACATTTCCCATATGTCTACTTTATGTTGGCATCATTTTGGAAATGTCATTTTATTTTTTTAGGGCGTTGGAAGGCTTAGAAGTTTAGAAGCAGTTCTTAAAATTTTTCAGAAAATTTCCAAAACCCACTTTTTAAGGACCAGTTTAGGTCTAAAGTCACTTTGTGGGGCTTACAAAGTGGAAACCCCCCATAAATGACCTCATTGTAGAAACTACACCCCTCAAGTAACTCAAAACTGATTTTACAAACTTTGTTAACCCTTTAGGTGTTCCACAAGAATTAAAGGAAAATGGAGATGACATTTCTAAATTTCACTTTTTTGGCAGATTTTCCATTTTTTCTTTTTTTTTTCTTTAACACATTGAGGGTTAACAGCCAAACAAAACTCAATATTTATTACCCTGATTCTGTGGTTTACAGAAACACCCCACATGTGGTCGTAAACTGATGTAAGGGCGCACGACAGGGCGCAGAAGGAAAGGAACGCCGTATGGTTTTTGGAAGGCAGATTTTGCTGGACTGGTTTTAGATGCCTTGTCTCATTTAAAGCCCCCCTGATGCATCCATACAGTAGAAACTCCCAAAAAGTGACCCTATTTTGGAAACTAGGGGATAAGGTGCCAGTTTTATTGGTACTATTTTGGGGTACATATGATTTTTAATTGCTCTATATTAAGTTTTTTGTGAGGCAAGGTAACCGAAAAATGTCTGTTTTGGCACCGTTTATTTTTATTTTTTTTACAAGATTCATCTGACAGGGTAGATCATTCATGTGCTATTTTTATAGAGCAGGTTGTTACGGACACAATGATATCAAATATGTCTACTTTCTTTGTTGGTTTGTTTCAGTTTTACATAATGAAGCATTTTTGAAAAAGAAATATTGTTTTGTGTGTCCATTTTCTGAACGCCATATGTTTTTTATTTTTCTGACGATCGTCTTGTGCAGGGGCTCGTTTTTTGCAGAAAGAGTTGAGGTTTTTATTGGTACCATTTTTGGGTACATAGGATTTTTTGATCATTCATTATTACACTTTATGGGGCAAGGTGACTAAAAAATTGGCTGTTTTGGAACTGTTTTTATTTATTTATTTTTACAGCGTTTATCTGAGGGGTTGGGTCATGTGACAGTTTTATAGAGCAGATCGTTACGGATGTGGCAATACCTAATATGTATACTTTTTTAATTTATTTAAGTTTTACACAATAATAGCATTTCTGAAACCCAAAAAATTATGTTTTAGTGTCTCCATAGTCTGAGAGCCATAGCTTTTTTATTTTTTGGGTGATTGTCTTAAATAGGGTATCATTTTTTGCGGGATGAGGTGACGGTTTGATTGGTACTATTTTGGGGGTCATAAGCCTTTTTGATCACTTGCTGTTGCACTTTTTGTGATGTAAGGTGACAAAAATTGCTTTTTTTACGCAGTTTTTATTTAATTTTTTTATAGTGTTTATCGGACGGGGTCTATCATGTGATATATTTATAGAGACGGTCGTTACGGTCGCGGTAATACCGAATATGTGTATTTTTATTTTTATTTTTTATAGGAAAAGGCAATTTATTTTTTTAATTTTACATTTTTATTTATTTATTTATTTTTACTTTTATTATTTTCAAATTTTTTTTTTTTTATCAAGTCCCTCTTGGATCCTGAAGATCCAGTGGGGCTGATGGCTGTACTATACTTTGCAATGCTCTTGCATTGCAAAGTATAATACAATTAGATGCCCTGTAGGTGGCAACAGCGGACGCTTTAGGAAAGCGCCCGGTTGCCATGGCAACCATCGGGCGCGGCAATCGCAGCGCAGGAGCCGCGATGGTGGAGAGAGGGGGCCCCCTCCCTCTATTAACCCCATGGATGCCGCTGCAGCGGCATCTATGGGGTTACAGCAGAGTGTCAGCATAGAGCTGACACTCTCTGCTGATGGCGGCGGCTGAGGAATGGAGCCACCGCCATCACACACAGCAGGGGGATCGGGGACAGCGCTGGAAAGGGGGTGGTCGGGGGTGATTCGGCCGCCAGCATTGAGGGAGGCTGGGGCAGGACTAATGTATGGGGCGGGGAGGGGGCGGACCGCCTCAGGGCAGGAGGCAGGAGATGAGCGCAGGAGGCAGGAGAGGGGCACAGATCGGGGGGGGCACAGATCGGGGGGGCACAGAGGGGCACCAAGGGCTTGGAGGGGCACAGATCGGGGGGCATGAGGAACACTACCTGCTTTCAGAGCCTGAAACCGGCATTTTTTCACTGCCGCGATCCGATTGGTTAGTCTGCACAGACTAACCAATCGGATCGATTGTCGGCAAGGGGTCACTCTGATTGGTCCCTTGCCGGCATTACTGAACTGTATGCTGTCCGTGACAGCAGCAGGGCAGGGGCAGAAACTTTAATCCAAGCGTTTTGCAGCGCTTGGATTAAAGAACTGTCTTGACGTTTATAGACGTGATAGCTGCACGCGGCATGTGCAGCTATCACGTATATATACAGATTGCAGTCGGGAAGGGGTTAATATATACAGCTTTTATGTTCTGTTACCAAAAAAACACTTTTTTGGCAATCTACAACATCTTGATTAGACAGTGTGCAATTTAAGCTAGAAATACACCCATCATCTTCTGGGGATTGAAAAACACACTTTTTTGACAAAAAACTATGTTTTCAGGCCTTGCAGCATCAGCACGTGTGAAATTACAGGCTTATATACTGCTGTCAAATTCAGTTGTTAAACAAACACTCGTTTGGCAGCCTTTGATGCAGATGTCATTGTGAGATACACCCTTAATACATTTGGGTTACATTCAGAGATTTTAAATATCGCCATTTGTTGCACCAATATTGAATTCAGGCCTACACTGGTTCAGGCCCTGTGAGATACTCCCTCTACATACAGGGGTTTGAATCAGGCATTTGAAATACAGCCATTTAAAATAAAGTTATTTTGTGCAAAGAAATATTTACTTCAGGCCTGCACTGGTTCAGGCCGTGTGAGATACACCCTCTACATGCAGGGGCTTGATTCAGTCATTTGAAATACAGCCATTTTGGGCAAAGAAATATTAACTTCAGGCCTATAGTGGTTCAGGCTCTGTGAGATACTCCCTCTACATACAGGGGTTTGATTCAGGGATTTGAAATACAGCCATTTGAAATACAGCCATTTTGGGCAAAGAAATACACTGTTCAAAAAAATAAAGAGAACACTTAAACAACACAATGTAACTCCAAGTCAATCACACTTCTGTGAAATCAAACTGTCCACTTAGGAAGCAACACTAAGTGACAATCAATTTCACATGCTGTTGTGCAAATGGGATAGACAACAGGTGGAAATTATAGGCAATTAGCAAGACACCCCCAATAAAGGAGTGGTTCTGCAGGTGGTGACCACAGACCACTTCTCAGTTCCTATGCTTCCTGGCTGATGTTTTGGTCACTTTTGAATGCTGGCGGTGCTTTCACTCTAGTGGTAGCATGAGACGGAGTCTACAACCCACACAAGTGGCTCAGGTAGTGCAGCTTATCCAGGATGGCACATCAATGCGAGCTGTGGCAAGAAGGTTTTGCTGTGTCTGTCAGCGTACTACCCAGAGCATGGAGGCGCTACCAAGAGACAGGCCAGTACATCAGGAGACGTGGAGGAGGCCGTAGGAGGGCAACAACCCAGCAGCAGGACCGCTACCTCCGCCTTTGTGCAAGGAGGAACAGGAGGAGCACTGCCAGAGCCCTGCAAAATGACCTCCAGCAGGCCACAAATGTGCATGTGTCTGCTCAAACGGTCAGAAACAGACTCCATGAGGGTGATATGAGGGCCCGAGGTCCACAGGTGGGGGGTTGTGCTTACAGCCCAACACCGTGCAGGACGTTTGGCATTTGCCAGAGAACACCAAGATTGGCAAATTCGCCACTCGCGCCCTGTGCTCTTCACAGATGAAAGCAGTTTCACACTGAGCACATGTGACAGACGTGACAGAGTCTGGAGACGCCGTGGAGAACGTTCTGCTGCCTGCAACATCCTCCAGCATGACCGGTTTGGCATTGGGTCAGTAATGGTGTGGGGTGGCATTTCTTTGGAGGGCCGCAAAGCCCTCCATGTGCTCGCCAGAGGTAGCCTGACTGCCATTAGGTACCGAGATGAGATCCTCAGACCCTTTGTGAGACCATATGCTGGTGCGGTTGGCCCTGGGTTCCTCCTAATGCAAGACAATGCTAGACCTCATGTGGCTGGAGTGTGTCAGCAGTTCCTGCAAGACAATGGCATTGATGTTATGGACTGGCCCGCCCGTTCCCCAGACCTGAATCCAATTGAGCACATCTGGGACATCATGTCTCGCTCTATCCACCAACGTCACGTTGCACCACAGACTGTCCAGGAGTTGGCAGATGCTTTAGTCCAGGTCTGGGAGGAGATCCCTCAGAAGACCGTCCGCCACCTCATCAGGAGCATGCACAGGCGTTGTAGGGAGGTCATACAGGCACGTGGAGGCCACACACACGCTGTGCAATCAGAGCCTGAAGCGAGGCATAAACATTCTCAACCTGAGCACAACCTGCATGACCAGGCATTTAAGTGCAAAGCACGAGCTGCAGTGGAGTAGACACCTCAAAAACCAAGAAAGGTCTCTGGGTCCTCCTGCTTCTTCTTCTGCTGCAGTCGCGGCCTCTTCATCCACCTCTGGAGTGACAGTGCCACCTGGCACCCCGCAAACAGAGGATCTGCCAGCAACACCAACACCTGGGTCACCAAGCATCTCCACAATGTCCCTCGGAAGCGTTCAGCTCTCCATACTGGAGAGGAAGAGGAAGTACCCCCCTACCCACCCGTGATCCCTAGCCCTGAATGCCAGCATTTCTAAATTACTGGCCTTTGAAATGCTTTCATTCCGTCTGGTGGAGACGGATAGTTTTAAAGGCCTTATGGCAGTGGCTGTCCCACAGTACGTCGTGCCCAGCTGCCACTACTTTTCAAGGCGAGCCATCCCTTCCCTTCACAACCAATTAAGGGACAAAATCAGGTGTGCACTGCGCAACGCCATCTGTGGCACGGTGCACCTGACTACGGATACGTGGACCAGTAAGCACGGTCAGGGCCGTTATATCTCCATAACAGCACACTGGGTAAATACAGCCAATGTGGACAAGTTGACGTTCATTAAAATGAACCAGGCATGGATCCCTCAGGACTTGTCCGTACCTTGCGCAGAATAGACATGTATACCGGCACTAAGCAGCCATTGTTACACTGCAGCACAATTGCTCATGTTTGTATTTTGGATATTTCACACTCTTTTGGAGTGTACCTTAATTTTACTAAATTTAATTAAAACCAAAAACCTGTGTTGGCTATCTCGTCCTCCTCCACCGCTGCTTCTACCTACTCCGCTACGTCCACCGCCTCCTCAAACTCCTACTCCATATGGAACTCCACCTCATAAATCCATTTTTTTTTTGTACGTGTTTTATTTTATATCATTTCACTACTTTGTCATTAACATTTTCGGGTGAAATTCACCAATTTTTGGGTGTATAGTACCACTGCTATACCTAGTATGCCGGTTAAAAAAAGATAAAAAATTGTCATTAACATTTTCTGATGAAATTAACTAATTTTTGGGTGTATAGTACCACTGCTATACCTAGTAGGCCGGTTAACAAAAAAAAAATTGTCTGTTACATTTTATGGTGAAATTTAGCAATTTTTGGGTGTATAGTACCACTGCTATACCTATTAGACCGGTAAAAAAAAAAAATAACATTTGTCAGTTACATTTTAGGGTTAAATTCACCAATGTTTGGGTGTAATATACCCCTCCTCTACCTAGCTGACAGCTTAATAAATTTCAATAACATTTATTTTACATTTTCAGGTGACAATAAACAATTGTTTTCTGTCATAAACCCCTGCTCTACCAAGTAGACAGGTTAATTAATTTCTGTAATTTTTCTGTTAGATTCTTGGGTTGACATTATACAATTTTAGACGTGAATAAACCCCTGCTCTGCATAGGTGACAGGGAATAAAATTTCTGAAATGCTTCTTTTATTGATGCGCGCCACCTCCTTTGATTCAATGCTTAAACTCAAACAAGTTGCACCACATTTGCACTTTAATAATTTGTCCGACATTTCCATTACCTGTATACTCTTTTGGCCAACTTTTAAGCCTCAGTAGCTTTTCCCACAATTCCGCTTGACTCTTTTGGCCCACATTTGGGCTTCTGTAATCTGTTCCACATTTGCACCTCAATAACTTTTCTCGATCCCCAATTTTTTTTATAAATTTATCTCCCTTAAATTTGGTCACTTTTTCTCACGCTCCCTCTCCGGCGTGGAACCCTGATTCTCGCCACCCGTAAACACCATGGTAGGCGCAGAAAAGAACATCAAAAGTTGATAGAGCAGATATCAAATTGGATCGTGAACATCACAGGGACATGCGACATGATGGGGCAGTAAGTATGCACACGCCTACACAAACTAACTGACAGGGGTCAGCCCCTGCAACTTCTGGGTGTATTGTATGAATTTGTGTTTAGCACGACTGGAGGGTTATATTTCCCAATGTTTTGGGGTGTACCCTAATTTAAAAAAATATAAAAAAAATTTAAACCAAAAAGCAGTGTAGGCTACCTCCTCCTCCACCGCCACTTCCACCCACAACGCCACATCCACCGCCTCCATAACCTTCTACTCCATATGGACCTGCTCCTCCTAGATCAAGATTATTATTTAATATTTTTACGTATTTTATGTTATTTAAAGTCATTTCCCTATCCACATTTGTTTGCAGAGCACTTGCCATGCTCTTAACCACATTTTGACGACATTTGCAGCCCTCTAGCCCTTTCCATGACATTTTTACAGCCATTTTAGTGCTCAAAAGTTCGGGTCTGGCAAGCGCCCGACTGTATAGGGAGGGTGCTTAGGGACTGATGGTCCCCCCCCCCTATTCCCCCTTTTCCCTTTAGGGCATTCAGGGAGCTGGCCCCATCATGTAAGGTTTAAATAGGTGGTAGATTAGGACGGCCGTTAAGGGGTTAATTCTCTGGGGAACCTCCTTAGACAGGATGGGGGCGGTGCAGGAATCCTGAAGGTTTCATATACCCCTCCCCTGTTCCGGCACTTCCTCTTGCAAGTGGAAGCAAAAATTGGCCCTCCCTCCCTTTGCGGTTATCATTGAGAGGCGGGTCGAGGTGCACGGTTATGATCAGTTATGGATACTTGGTTATTCTGTTTTGTTTTTCTATTTCTTCAGATCCCCGCTGGGAGTCCAGCAGTTTGGATATCGCTCCGATGATTTTGGCTTTGGAGAGCTGCAAATTCTGGTTGAGTTTATGAAGTCACAGCTGGCGGCATTTGAGTACAGCGGAGATATGGTGGGAACAGATGGCGTGCTTACCCGCTGGGAGTCCAGCTGTGGGCATACTGCTCTGATGATTACGGTTTAACTTGCCTGCTGGGAGTCCAGCGGTGGGCATACTGCTCTGATGATTACGGTTTAACTTGCCTGCTGGGAGTCCAGCGTTTGGCATACTGCTCTGATATTATGGTTTATTAAGGTTCGACGCTTTAATAAAGAAGCTGTGGCCGATCACCACCCAGCAATAAAGTGACACAGTTGTCTGTGTTGTTTGTTATGGGTCAAGGTTGGGTAAAGGGGCCAGGGGTTAGTAAAGGTGTTTGCCCCTTCCCATGTTTCCCTGAATACCGGCAGTCTCCATTGACTTCAATGGGGTTCGGGTTCCGGGTCAAGTTCGGGTCAAGTTCGGGTCCCGAACTCGAACTTTTTTCCGAAGTTCGGCCGAACCCGTCAAACCCGAACATCCAGGTGTCCGCTCAACTCGAATTGTATGCCGTTAGCTCTGTTCCACTTTTCAGCGAGGACGAGCTTATTAAGGACAGTCAGCAGCTACTGCCCAGCCAAGATGTGAAGGAGAGATCCGCTGCTTCCTCTGGTAGGTGGGCAAGTAGTGACGATGAGAGTTGCATGGGAGCATTTGTTGTAAGCAATCAGTTACACGGCCTGAGACTGGTGAGGGTGACATCTAGAGATAAGCGTTTTGACGAATTTTTTGGAAAAAAATTGTTTTGATCCGAATTTATTTGAGGTGAATCGCGTTAAAAAAATGCTATTTCCTGGCAGCAGAGAGCCTTTATAGCGGTATAGAACACTGTGCCTTGCAGTAACCCGCATAGAGAGTCTGCTGTGGTAGTGAAATAATACTGTGAGTCAGTATGACATGCAGATGACAGGCGTCGCTCTTAGAATCACTGCACACTTCACTTATTTGGGCAGTCATGGGGCCAAAACTGACCAAATAACTCAAGTGTGAACTCAGCCTTACAGGTCGATGTTAGCATCAAGAAGAAGCGCACTCCTTTTACACTATCGGCAGCTGATTCCATAGATGTCTACAGAACCTGTTCTATTAAACGCTTATACAATAGAGCCCCCCGACCGAGTGGAGAGGGTGTCAGCAGTAAGTTTGCGTTGACGTCACTGATTATATTGCCCTTCCTCTGATTCGTCAGAATAATAACCCCTAAAAAACGGATCCTGTCTGTTGAGCATCTGCCTTCACTCGGTCAGCATTTGGTCAGTAATCCATCAGCATTGCTAATACCAAAAAAAAAACAGGAGTGGATCCAAAACAGAGATGACACGTGAATGGAATATTTGCATGTCTTCTGCGTTTTGTACCTAATCCTGCTTTTGGCTACCAAATCACAAGCCAATTCTGATGGGACCATATAGGCCTTACAGCTGCTACACAGACAGGATCTGTTGTGCGTCTCATTTTTCTTTCCTTCTGACAGATCAAAAAAAGGATCAAAAAAATGATGATGTCAGCCAGACCGAAAGGCAAAATAGTGGCCCAGTCATGAAGTGGGGAGGGTGGGAAGAGCATGAGAAGTTCACAGAGTGGCCCTATGACATAGTGGTGAGGTGGATGCAGCATGAGGAGTCCACAGAGTGGCCCAATGACAGAGTCTGGAGGTGGCAGCAGCATTATAAGGAGGCCACAGAGTGGCAAGGTGACATAGTGTGGTGGTGGCAGCAGCATCAGGAGGCCACAGAGTGGCACAATAAAAGTGTGGAGGTGGCAGCATCAGGAGGCCATAGAGTGGCACAATGACAGTGTGGAGGTGGCGGCAGCAGCATCAGGAGGCCACAGAGTGGCAAGGTGACATAGTATGGAGGTGGCAGCAGCATCAGGAGGCCACAGAGTGGCACAATGAAAGTGTGGAGGTGGCAGCAGCAGCATCAGGAGGCCATAGAGTGGCACAATGACAGTGTGGAGTTGGTGGGAGCATCAGGAGGCCACAGAGTGGCAAGGTGACATAGTGTGGAGGTGGCAGCAGCATGAGGAGACCAGAGTGGCAAAGTGACATAGTATGGAGGTGGCAGCAGCATCAGCAGACCACAGAGTGACCCGGTAACAGAGTGGGGAGGTGGGTGGCAATACGAGTACCAGCTGAAAATGCTTTGTGAAAGAAGGAGCACTTGGCATCAGATGTGTGGCATCAGGCTTGTGGCAGCATCAGAATAGTAGCTGAGGCAGGTAGCCAGAAGAAACCGGTCTCTTTTGTCAAAATGTGGATGTGGCACCATGGGTGATCTAGTCTGATGCACCAGGCATTGGTGGGTGGAAATACTGGCTGATTCATGCCTGATTCATCTTGACAAAGGTCAGTCTCTCCATATTTTGGGTGGACAGGCAAGTTCTTCTTGGGGTAACTATGGCCCCTGCCGCACTAAACACCCGCTCTGATGCCACACTACAGGCCGGGCTGGACAGCCTTTCCAGGGCAAACTCTGCTAGTTGCGTCCACAGATCCAGTTTGGCTGCCCAGTAGTACAGCGGATCTTCAATGTGGGGTGGCAGGGTACTGTCCAAGTATACCACCACCTGCTGGTTGAGGTCCTGCTCCAGGTCTAGCTGCTGCTGCTGGTGAGTAGTTTCTTCACTAGGCGATTGAAGAAAGCTGCTCATCAGCGACTCTAGACTCAAGTTGCTGCTGATGGAGCAGGAACTGATCCTACCCCCCCCCCCTGCCACAGCAGCCATGGCAGAGGAACGCGAGCGCAGAGGGCCCCCCGGTCAGACCTGCGAGAGGATGGACAATGGCGCAGATAGGCAGCGGCCAACTTAGTACATAGGATGTCTCTATAGTAGTTTATTTTGTCCTCCCTCTCAGCGGGTGTAAAAAAGGCCCCCATTTCGGACAGGTAGTGAGGGTCCAACAAGGTGGAGAGCCAGTAGTCATCCCTCTGATGAATGCTGACAATTCGGCTGTCACTACGCAAGCATGCAGCGGGCAATTTGTGCAAGTGACTTAGAGGGACTCCCTGTCTCCATCTCCACTGCATACTGCAATGGTGTGTTTGGGTCCTCTGCCTCGTCTTTCTCATCGCCCTGTAGTTTCTCTGACTGCTTCTGCTCCTCTTCTCCTGTCACCTGTGTAGAAAAACCACCCATTTCGCTACACATTGCTTCTGCTCCAATGTCCTCCTCCTCCTCCTTCAGTTCAGCCCCCACAGGGCTCATGTGGCCGTGAGATCTAGGCGCCACGTCTTCAGTCCCCTGACCAGTCAGATTTACCAGCATCTGATCCAGGACTTGAAGCATTGGAATGACGTTGTTCATCTTGTACGTGAAGAACAAGACCGGCCCTCACACTGATGAATAATTTTGCGAATTTATTCAGTCACATATTACATCATGAACGAATGTGTAATGTCGCACTAAAAATGAGGTGGAGAACCACCAAGAGGTGCACCCACTAATCAGACAACACCCAGTCTGAAAATAGTGAAATTGTAAATGAGTAATGGAAGTGGGGCACACTCTAAAAGTATAGGGATCTTTATTAACAAAATAAAATAATAGCAATATAATAATATAATAGCAGCAAATATAAAACTGAATATAAAACAGCAGATAAAATGTTACCGACAATAGGATGGGAAATAAAATAATAGATCAATATGGATAACAATTACATAAAATATATTCAATCGACAATGTATTTATAAAACCTTTCAATAAGTATGGATCCCGATATTGATTAAGAACAATCAGTTCAAATATTCAATAAATATATAATCAATCCACTGGTTGTACTTCATGCGATATTCCATGTGGGATTCATGCGGTAATATAGATTTGTCCTTGACCGCAGACAGTCCTCTATCACCACTATATTATTAGAACCAAAGTCCCCAAAGTCTCAAGCATATGCAGCCTGGGTGTATAACAATATAGTAGTCAGGCTGTTCATATGCACAGCGGCGTCCCGCTGTATTTAATATGAAAAGCGATCGCTTGCTGGAGATAGACAAGAGCTTACCCGAGGGTCTTTCAGTGCTGGATCATGGGCTCTCGACTCGGTATATTCGACCTGTCTTCGGTCTGCCTCCGGTCTCAAGAGCTGGTTCAAAACTTTGAATTTTGGCGCCAGTGAGATTGGTTTGCTCCACGAGGTATGGTCTCCTCCCGTGTAATAGCAATGACTCACTTCGGCACCTCGCTAGTTAGAAAACAGTATGTCCAGGCTTCCTCGGTCTTGCATGGGCTCTCCAGTCGTTGGGGGGATAGTACCAGACGCGTTTCGGGGATTTGAAGAAATGACCCCTTCCTCAGTGGTTAGTTTCCCCCTGCTTGTGTTCCTCTTAAATAGTGGGTCAGGTGTGTTACAAGGACTGGTTCGGAATCCAGGATTTTTTAGACTTGGGATCCATACATTCATTATCTAGCCTTAAACATAAATTTATAGTGGTATTCCTATTATAATTTATCTCGACCTCGTTGTATAAAGAGTCAGCCCACATAACTGATTATTGAATATGCCGTAATGTAAATGCATTCCAGATACATTGGAATATACGATATCCATATAATTGTAAAAATATAAATATTGAGACAAGTAATAAATATATATATATATAGAGTGTATAAATACAGGAGCATCTATTTTCCACGGTGATATGGCTACATTATCAATGTCCAGTCTCTCCTGGCTCAGGCTTATTGTTATTTTTTGATATTTCTATTGTCAATGTATTTTGTAAAAACGCATTGGTATCGCCCATTAGTACTATGCGTCTCCACTGCGTCTCCAAGGGTTTTTTTGGTTTAGGTTGATAATCTCCAAAAATATTCTGGTCCCCAAGAATAATCATTGTCAGATGTGAACATTTATTGTAATAACCGCTATTGCGGTCATAATGGTACTTTACTAGTTTTATGACAAAATTTAGCCCTTAGAGACACATAATGTCGGCGCATCGAAAGTATTATGTCACTATGATGGTAATCAAATATTGAAACACGTTTCCATAACGAAATTAGGTAGTTCGCTGTATGATATTTGAATATCAATGTGATATTTTCTTCTTATTGAAATAATTAAGGTTAAAAGTCCATCTAGAAACCTTTTTAAACTGTCATTCCCTCTCTACTTGGTCAAAAATAAATATATCAAGGTAGTGTAAATATAAGTGCGGCTTGGATGCGGTTCTGATCTTGGTATTTTAAATTCTTGTGTAGATATAACTTTCTAATTTATTCTATACTTGGGTAGTCAGAGGATGGGGGCCAGAAGTAGAGGAAAAACTGTGTGACATTAAGTATCACACAGTTAGTCGTCGACACATGGCACCCATCCTATAGAAAGCCAAAGAGTTCAAAATCCGCGTTCAAGCCGAACGGTTGTAATGTATTCAGTTCGAAGATTCGTTTTGTTTCCAAACGTGACATCTTCTCGACATGGTTACCTCCTCTCCAGTCCCTTTGTACTTTCTCTATTGCTGAGAATTTTAAACAAGAGGGGTCTTGATTGTGTTTCATTTTAAAGTGATATGACAGTGAGTGATTTTCAAAACCCTTTTTTATATTGCCAATGTGTTCTGCAATGCGTTTCTTCAATGTTCTTTTTGTTCTTCCCACATACTGCAGCTTACAGGGACATTCTATTACATATATCACATCCTCTGTGCTGCAGGTGAGAAATTCATTGATTGTGTGGGAGTGTTGATTTGATGTTGATTTAATTTCTATTGTTTTTTTAGGGAATGAGGTCAATTTACAGTTCCCACATTTTCCACACCGGAAAAAGCCTTTAATGTTTGCCCAGGATTGAATAGTTGAAGCAGAGTTTTTCATTATTCGGACGGTAGGCGCTATTTTAATACTCAGATTGGGGGCCTTTGTAAATACAATTTTTGGTTTAACCGGTATCACTGCATTCAATATTTTATCCTTTTTTAATAAATGCCAGTGTTTATTGACAATGGACTGTATTTTTCTAAAATCTCCATTAAAAGGCAGAATCAAGCGTAAATTAGCTTCCGTTTGCTCAACTTGTCTAATTGGTTTAACTTTTTTGTCAATAAAAAATTCCTCTCTCTTCATTTTTTTGACTGTATTGAGGGCCACATCTAAAATCTCCATAGGATATTTTTTCTCTAAAAATTGGTCCCTCATAACCATAGCTTCTTTTTCGTACTCTTCGTTTAGTGTACAATTCCGTTTTGCTCTCCTCAACTGCCCCTGCGGAATATTTATTAGCCAGTTAGGCAGATGACAGCTATTGAATAAAATATAGCTATTACAGGCTGTTGGTTTCACAAAAGTTGTGCATTGCAGTTTGCCCCTTTGATTTGAAATCTGTAAATCCAAAAATTCCAATGTAGTTTGGCTAATGTTCCCTGTAAATCTTAAATTCCACTCATTTTTGTTAATGTTTTCTAAAAACTGATCAAGAGAATCCCTATCTCCCTGCCAGATAAAAAATATATCGTCGATATATCTTTGCCAGAGCACCAGGCTCGTCCCCAGCTGGGATCGGATATTTTCATGTTCCCACTGCGCCATAAATAAATTCGCATAGCTGGGGGCGAACCTGGTGCCCATAGCTGTCCCCTGTATCTGTACATAAAAATCTCCTGCAAAATTAAAATAGTTATGGGTTAAAATAAAATCTATAGCTTCCACGACATATTCAATCTGCGCTTGATTTAAAATACCCTCCATTGTCAATTGAGATGTAACTGCCTTTTTACCTTGTTCGTGTTTAATCACGGTATAGAGTGACTGTACGTCAAGGGTACCCATAATCCAGTTTTCACTGAAATTTAGAGATTCAATTGTTTTTATGATCTGTGTCGTATCCTTGATGTATGAAGGGATTTGTTTAACTCTTGATTGTAGTGTTACGTCTATATATTTAGATAGATTTGAAGTCAGGGATCCGATCCCAGATATAATCGGACGGCCAGGAGGATTTACATTATCTTTGCGGACTTTTGGCAGGCAATAAAAAACAGGAATGCGTGGAGACCTGTTAATTAAAAAATTCTGCTCGTCTTCATTTAAGATTCCAATATCTCTACCCCTAGTACATAGTGTTTTTAATTCTGTTAAAAAGGATTCAGTCGGGTCACTTGCAAGTTTTTTATATGTGCTACTGTCTGCAAGTTGCCGTAGGCATTCAGCATTATATTTTTCCAAGTCCTGTACCACTATGGCTCCTCCTTTGTCCGCAGGGCGGATAACTATACTCTCTTCTTTTTGTAGTTCTTTTAGGGCTTTTACTTCAGTGTTTGTTAGGTTGTTGCGTTTATATCTTATTTTCTCTTTTATTTTACGGATGTCTTGTTCAACGCATTTTTTAAAGCTAGCCATTTCCTGACTTATCTCATTCCTGGGATATTTCTTTGAGGTTTTTCTTAGGTCAGTATGGACAAATCCATTATCAGTTAAAATTTCTCGATTTATGGGATTTTTTATAAAATATTTTTTTAAACACAAACGTCTTATGAACTTTTCAACACCAATAAAAGTATCAAATTTGTTTAGTTTGTTGGTGGGAGCGAATTTAAGTCCTTTATTTAATAAAGTGACCTGTGCGTTAGTTAAACTTTTTGTGCTCAAATTAATGATGGAATCATTGGTGATTATAGTGTTATCTATCTGCGCTTTTTCCCTCTTCTTTCTCCCTCCTCTACGTATTTTTCCCTTTCCCCGTGATTCCTTGTTCTCATCCGGTGTTCCTGATTGTGATAATGTTCGTATTGTGGTGTTTTCTCTATTCTGAAATGTGGTATTCTGTGTATCTCGTGCGGGGTTTGGGGTCTGTGTCTGAGATTGTATTGGTGTTCTATTTGTGATTCTTTGTAATGTGTGTGTATTCTCCCTTGTGGTGACTCGTGCCTCGTCCGTGTTCTGTGGTGGGGTGGTGTCCTGTCTAAAAAATGTTCCCGTTCTTCCAAAACCTCAAATCTGTTTTGGACGGGTATAGTGAAATCATTTGTGAATTTTCCCCTATTGGATGTGCCCTCATTTGTGAATATTTCCCTATTAGGTCTGCTTTCTTCTTGTGTCAAATTGAGTGTGCTTGGTCTTGTCAGTGTATCCCGTTGTGTATCCCCAAGGTCAGGATTTCTTCTATTAAATCTATTTTCATAACTGATCTTTTTAGTTTTTTTATCTATAATTTCTTGTTCAGTTCGGTCCAAATTGGTACACAGTCTGGACTGAAAAGTCAAGAATTCCATGTTCTGGGGTAATTTATCTATAATTGGGCGTAGCTCATTAATTTTATTGGACGTCTCTGTCAGAATCTCCAGTCTACGTTTGACAATTAGTTTAACCAGAGAAAGGGAGTATTGGTGTAATGTATCATCCCATTCTTTAATAAAAGTCTGACTACATAGATCTTTATTGACAAAAAAGTTAAACCAATTAGACAAGTTGAGCAAACGGAAGCTAATTTACGCTTGATTCTGCCTTTTAATGGAGATTTTAGAAAAATACAGTCCATTGTCAATAAACACTGGCATTTATTAAAAAAGGATAAAATATTGAATGCAGTGATACCGGTTAAACCAAAAATTGTATTTACAAAGGCCCCCAATCTGAGTATTAAAATAGCGCCTACCGTCCGAATAATGAAAAACTCTGCTTCAACTATTCAATCCTGGGCAAACATTAAAGGCTTTTTCCGATGTGGAAAATGTGGGAACTGTAAATTGACCTCATTCCCTAAAAAAACAATAGAAATTAAATCAACATCAAATCAACACTCCCACACAATCAATGAATTTCTCACCTGCAGCACAGAGGATGTGATATATGTAATAGAATGTCCCTGTAAGCTGCAGTATGTGGGAAGAACAAAAAGAACATTGAAGAAACGCATTGCAGAACACATTGGCAATATAAAAAAGGGTTTTGAAAATCACTCACTGTCATATCACTTTAAAATGAAACACAATCAAGACCCCTCTTGTTTAAAATTCTCAGCAATAGAGAAAGTACAAAGGGACTGGAGAGGAGGTAACCATGTCGAGAAGATGTCACGTTTGGAAACAAAACGAATCTTCGAACTGAATACATTACAACCGTTCGGCTTGAACGCGGATTTTGAACTCTTTGGCTTTCTATAGGATGGGTGCCATGTGTCGACGACTAACTGTGTGATACTTAATGTCACACAGTTTTTCCTCTACTTCTGGCCCCCATCCTCTGACTACCCAAGTATAGAATAAATTAGAAAGTTATATCTACACAAGAATTTAAAATACCAAGATCAGAACCGCATCCAAGCCGCACTTATATTTACACTACCTTGATATATTTATTTTTGACCAAGTAGAGAGGGAATGACAGTTTAAAAAGGTTTCTAGATGGACTTTTAACCTTAATTATTTCAATAAGAAGAAAATATCACATTGATATTCAAATATCATACAGCGAACTACCTAATTTCGTTATGGAAACGTGTTTCAATATTTGATTACCATCATAGTGACATAATACTTTCGATGCGCCGACATTATGTGTCTCTAAGGGCTAAATTTTGTCATAAAACTAGTAAAGTACCATTATGACCGCAATAGCGGTTATTACAATAAATGTTCACATCTGACAATGATTATTCTTGGGGACCAGAATATTTTTGGAGATTATCAACCTAAACCAAAAAAACCCTTGGAGACGCAGTGGAGACGCATAGTACTAATGGGCGATACCAATGCGTTTTTACAAAATACATTGACAATAGAAATATCAAAAAATAACAATAAGCCTGAGCCAGGAGAGACTGGACATTGATAATGTAGCCATATCACCGTGGAAAATAGATGCTCCTGTATTTATACACTCTATATATATATATTTATTACTTGTCTCAATATTTATATTTTTACAATTATATGGATATCGTATATTCCAATGTATCTGGAATGCATTTACATTACGGCATATTCAATAATCAGTTATGTGGGCTGACTCTTTATACAACGAGGTCGAGATAAATTATAATAGGAATACCACTTTAAATTTATGTTTAAGGCTAGATAATGAATGTATGGATCCCAAGTCTAAAAAATCCTGGATTCCGAACCAGTCCTTGTAACACACCTGACCCACTATTTAAGAGGAACACAAGCAGGGGGAAACTAACCACTGAGGAAGGGGTCATTTCTTCAAATCCCCGAAACGCGTCTGGTACTATCCCCCCAACGACTGGAGAGCCCATGCAAGACCGAGGAAGCCTGGACATACTGTTTTCTAACTAGCGAGGTGCCGAAGTGAGTCATTGCTATTACACGGGAGGAGACCATACCTCGTGGAGCAAACCAATCTCACTGGCGCCAAAATTCAAAGTTTTGAACCAGCTCTTGAGACCGGAGGCAGACCGAAGACAGGTCGAATATACCGAGTCGAGAGCCCATGATCCAGCACTGAAAGACCCTCGGGTAAGCTCTTGTCTATCTCCAGCAAGCGATCGCTTTTCATATTAAATACAGCGGGACGCCGCTGTGCATATGAACAGCCTGACTACTATATTGTTATACACCCAGGCTGCATATGCTTGAGACTTTGGGGACTTTGGTTCTAATAATATAGTGGTGATAGAGGACTGTCTGCGGTCAAGGACAAATCTATATTACCGCATGAATCCCACATGGAATATCGCATGAAGTACAACCAGTGGATTGATTATATATTTATTGAATATTTGAACTGATTGTTCTTAATCAATATCGGGATCCATACTTATTGAAAGGTTTTATAAATACATTGTCGATTGAATATATTTTATGTAATTGTTATCCATATTGATCTATTATTTTATTTCCCATCCTATTGTCGGTAACATTTTATCTGCTGTTTTATATTCAGTTTTATATTTGCTGCTATTATATTATTATATTGCTATTATTTTATTTTGTTAATAAAGATCCCTATACTTTTAGAGTGTGCCCCACTTCCATTACTCATTTACATATTACATCATAGTGACGCATTTCAGCAACTAAGTGCTTTCATCAGACTGTGTGTGTTGTTCATGTTGTTCATCTTGTAGTCCTGGTGACTGACAAATACTGTGGCCTCCTCAAAGGGCCTGACAAAATGGCAGGTATTACGCATGAGCTGCCACTGGCTGACATCGAAGTTACACAGAGGAGTACTCCTGTCCACTTGGATCATCAAGAAATCGCTTATGGCCTTGCCGGTCACCATGGTTCTGATTTTCAGTTGTCGAGGAGAAAGCCAGGATTTGATTTCTTGATGAAGGACACGGAGCACTTTCTCCTCTGTGTGACTCAGTTCGCCCAGGCAAACGAAGTGCAGAACAGCGTGACAACGCCGTGCCCTGCACATGTGGTATTCTGGAGGGGCACTGTGAATTCTCCCTGCAGTGGAGGCTGAGGACACAGTGGAGGATGAGTAGGCAGAGTGGACATTGTCGCAGGGCAAGCGGCATGACAACATGGAGACGGAAACAGCTTCATCTGGCCAAGCTGCTAGTGTGGCTGTGCAGGAACCACATTCACCCAGTGGGCCGTAAAGGACATGTATTGTCCCTGACCGTAGTTACAGCTCCACATGTCAAGAAATCGCTTATGGCCTTTCTCTGTTCGTATAGTCGGTCCAACATATGGAGGGTGGAATTCCAACGGGTGAAAACGTTGCATATCAGCCTATGTTGGGGGGTGCCGTTCTGCCGCTGCAGCTCAAGGAGGGTGTGTTTTGCGGTGTACGAGTGGCTGAAGTGCATGTAAAGTTTCACAGCATTTTTAAGGACGTCTTGAAGATAGGTGGAAGACTTCAGGAACTGCTTGACAACCAGATTGAACACGGGGCACATGGCTCAGACCTCCTTGACGCAGCGCCGACACCATGTTCTTCCCGTTGTCGGTCACCATGGTTCTGATTTTCAGTTGTCGAGGAGAAAGCCAGGATTCGATTTATTGATGAAGGACATGGAGCACTTTCTCCCCTGTGTGACTTCGTTCGCCCAGGCAAACGAGGTGCAGAGCATCGTGCCCGGCAAATGTGGTATGCTGGAGTGGCACTGTGAATTGTCCCTGCAGTGAAGGCTGAGGACACAGTGGAGGATGAAGAGGCAGAGGCGGACATTGTCGCAGGGCAAACAGCGTGACAACATGGAGACGGAAACGGCTTCATCTGGCCAAGTTGCTGGTGTGGCTTTGCAGGAACCACATTCACCCAGTGGACCGTAAAGGACATGTATTGTCCCTGACCGTAGTTACAGCTCCACACGTCAGTGCTGTCGTGCACTTTGGCAGACACCGACAGGCTCAAGGACTGGCCCACCTTCTGTTCTACATGTGTGTGCAGGGCTGGTACTGCCTTTTTGGCAAAGAAATGATAGCTTGGGACTCTCCACCTGCGGCAGGCTGGAGCACCTAATACACGCCACAAAAGGCTTTAAAACATATAACTGTACCAATGACCGGCAAATGTATATATATATTTTTTTTCTTTTACCGCTAATACACGCTACAACAGGCTTTAATCTGCTCAGGACTGCCGTACGCAGGATTGCGTCTTTGCGGCGGTCCTGTTACTCTGGGTGGACGCGCCGGTGTGTCCTCTCGCGAGACGCGAGATTTCAGGCATTGCCGGCCCGCCCATGCGCATCGCGGGCCGGCAAAAGTTAAAGAAGTATTTTGTCACCAGCCTGCCAGCCAATGATCGTGGCTGGCAGGCTGGCGATTTTCAAAAAATCCAATCACAAGCCATATAACAGATCATATTAGTAAATATGATCTGTTATATGGCTTGTCTGCTCCTCTGCTGGTCCTTTTCGTCGGTTGGTTCCAGCAGAGAAGCAGACTGAACTGTGAGTACCCACCAACACTACACCTTAGCCCCAGATCACCCCCATCATCCGAATTAACCCCTTGATCACCTCTTGATCGCCCCCTGTCAATCACCTAGTGAAAGGAAAAAAGTAATCAGTGTAAACTGTCACTTTTTTTTTTCACTAGTATTGGCTGTTAGGTTTTAGGATAGTTTAGGCCCCTTGGTTAGGTAGTTAGCGATCGGTTAGCGCCCAGCCCACCGCACCGCAGTCAGTGATTCGCTGATTAGCGTATCGCTAATCAGCATTTGTACTTTTATAGTATCTGTAAGTGATCAAAACTGATCACAGTCAGATCTACAATTGTATTAGTGTCACCTTAGCTCGCCCTCCACCCAAAACCCACACGTGCGTTCACCCACGCCCGCCCCGCCGCAGTGACAAATTTTTTTTTGTTTTTTGATCACTATTACTTTACAAGCGCTGCGGCGATAAAAAAAATCAGTTTTGATATTTTTTATCAACCGCAGCGGCCTCCGGTACTTCGCTAGCCTCCCCTTTGTAAGACAGGCTTGCTTTTTTTCTTGGGTAGTCTCAGGGAATACCCCTAAATTTAGTAGTCCAAATGTCAAACAGGGGGTATTCTTCTGAAGAGGCCTACAGGATTCTGACCCAGTCGGATGAGGAATGGGAACCCTCATCTGACGAATCTAGAATATGAACCTGTAGAAAGCAGTGGCAGTCTGACCCAAAGTTCGGACGAGGAGGTGGAGGTCCCTGATAGCACCAGGCGTACCCAGCCCCGTGTCGCTAGACCACAGGTTGTGCAGGATCCGTTTCAAGGGCAGCAGAGTGGGGCTGGCGCTGTCGGATTACGTGGTGAGGCATTCACCAGCAGCGCAGCCCATCCTGGACCTAGTACCAGCTCTGCCGTACAACCTGGTGAAGTGGCGAGCACCAGAAGGGCAGTTGAAGCTGGTACGGTGGCACGTGCAGTAGTTACCCCGTCGCAGCCACCGCGCAGACAGGCCCGTAGAGCCCCTAGAGTCCCTGAGGTGCTGGCAAACCCTGATTGGCAGTCACCAACTTCAGCCGCACCTGTAGTTCCCCCTTTCACCGCCCAGTCTGGAGTTCGGGTTGAGACAGCTCAGATCGGTTCGGCCCTGGGATTTTTTGAGCTGTTCTTGACTGCGGAGCTCTTGGACTTAGTCGTGGCAGAAACAAATCGGTATGCCACTCAATTTATATCCGCCAACCCGGGAAGCTCTTATGCCCAGTCTTTCCGGTGGAAACCAGTCCAAGTTTCCGAATTTAAAATTTTTCGGGGCCTTCTCCTGAACATGGGTCTAACTAAAAAGCATGAATTGCGGTCATATTGGTCCACGAACCCGATTCACCACATGCCCATGTTCTCTGCTGCTATGTCCAGGACATGTTTTGAGACCATCCTGCGTTTCCTGCACTTTAGCGACAACACCACCTCCCGTCCCAGATGCCACCCAGCTTTTGACCGGCTCCACAAAATTCGGCCCCTCATAGACCACTTCAACCAGAAATTTGCAGATTTGTATACCCCTGAGTAGGGATGAGCGAACCCGAACTGTATAGTTCGGGTTCGTACCGAATTTTGGGGTGTCCGTGACACGGACCCGAACCCGAACATTTTCGTAAAAGTCCGTGTTCGGGTTCGGTGTTCGGCGCTTTCTTGGCGCTTTTTGAAAGGCTGCAAAGCAGCCAATCAACAAGCGTCATACTACTTGCCCCAAGAGGCCATCACAGCCTTGCCTACTATTGGCATGGCTGTGATTGGCCAGTGCAGCATGTGACCCAGCCTCTATATAAGCTTGGGTCACGTAGCGCTGCACGTCACTCTGCTGATTCAAGCATAGGGAGAGGTTGCTGCTGCGACGTTAGGGCGAGATTAGGCAGATTAACTCCTCCAAAAGACTTCATTCTGTGATTGATCTGCAGCTGTGGATCATTGAAGTGCTAATATCGACTTCCTCACTTTTTTGAGGCTGCCCAGAGCGTTTTTAGATCACTTTTTTCTGGGGTGATCGGCGGCCATTTTGTGGCTTGTGGTGCGCCAGCACAAGCTATCACCAAGTGTATTTAACCATCAATAGTGTGGTTATTTTGTGCTATATCCTACATCAGCTGCAGGCTGAGCCTGTGTCACCGAAGTGCATTTAACCATCAACAGTCTGGTTATTGTTTGGCCATATACTACATCAGCTGCAGGCTGAGCCTGTGTCACCGAAGTGCATTTAACCATCAACAGTCTGGTTATTTTTTGGCCATATACTACATCTGGTTATCACGGTCGGCGTGGCTATCACATACGTGACACAGAGGGAGGGAACGAGGAAGGCCCTGCCCAAGTGAGAGGGAAGATGGTGACCCCTGACTCACCTGGCGGCTGGCACCTGGCTGCCCTGACGTCCCTAGACGGGTTCCTCACCCGTACGCCGATCACGTGCCTAAAGCCCTGGCTTTCCCTGAGCTGAGCCCTAGGTAGTGAACAGGGCGATGGGAACACTAGTCCGCACCACTAACTCTAAGGGAAAACACCAAGGGGAGGACAGACAACACAGACTCAACATATATTCCCAGGTGGGCGACAACAGGAGACAACAAAGCCAAACAGGGATCCGGAGGGTAGCACACAGGAACGACAACCAGGATTAACCACTCCAGTGGGTCAGTATAGATGTCCAGGCAGGAAGCTCTATAACTGGCAACTAGAGAAGTGTGAGGGGAGAATATAAGGAGGTAGGGAGTGGCAGACAAGAAACAGCTGAGGAGGAGAAGCTACGGATCCCTGAGAGAGACAAAAAGGATAGCAAGGCAAACACAGAAAACAATCATTAAGAAACACCGTGATCTTTAGATATAGAGCGCGCAGCCACCCGCTGCGACTTCCTGACCCCGGGTATAACGGAGTCAGACGTGGCTCTTGATACCCTCGTGACACTGGTGCAGGCTGAGCCTGTGTCACCCAAGTGCATTTAACCATCAATAGTGTGGTTATTTTTTGGCCATATACTTCATCAGGGGCAAGTTGAGCCTGTCACCCAGCGCCTAAAAAATAGACCTGACATTTCTATTCAACCAAATTTGTACTGTTTTAGCTGGTCAAGTTATTTGTAGTGACCGTAAAAGCACACTTTTTGTTCTGGGTTGAAAAACTATTTCCAAATTTGCCATTCTCAAAATAACTAGTTTCTGCTATATGAGGCCTACTTGAAATCTATCCCAAAAAGGATATCTTACATTGAAGGTGCTGATAGTGTCATTCAGAAAAACTTAACACACATGCTACCGTGTAGATACAAGTCTAATTCTGTGATTAAACCTATACCTGTCACACAGCGCAAAAAAAAACAGGCCTCACATCTCTATTTAACCAAATCTGTACTGTTTTAGCTGGTCAAGTTATTTGTAGTGACCGTAAAAGCACACTTTTTGTTCTGGGTTGAAAAACTATTCCCAAATTTGCCATTCTCGAAATTGTGGTGAACGGGAACAATGAGGAAAACATCTAATAAGGGACGCGGACGTGGACATGGTCGTGGTGGTGTTAGTGGACCCTCTGGTGCTGGGAGAGGACGTGGCCGTTCTGCCACAGCCACACGTCCTAGTGAACCAACTTCCTCAGGTCCCAGTAGCCAGCAGAATTTACAGCGATATTTGGTGGGGCCCAATGCCGTTCTAAGGATGGTAAGGCCTGAGCAGGTACAGGCATTAGTCAATTGGGTGGCCGACAGTGGATCCAGCACGTTCACATTATCTCCCACCCAGTCTTCTGCAGAAAGCGCACAGATGGCGCATGAAAACCAAGCCTATCGGTCTGTCACATCACCCCCATGCATATCAGGGAAACTGTCTGAGCCTCAAGTTATGCAGCAGTCTCTTATGCTGTTTGAAGACTCTGCTGCCAGGGTTTCCCAAGGGCATCCACCTAGCCCTTCCCCAAGGGTGGAAGAGATAGAATGCACTAACGCACAACCACTTATTTTTCCTGATGATGAGGACATGGGAATACCACCTCAGCACGTCTCTGATGATGACGAAACACAGGTGCCAACTGCTGCGTCTTTCTGCAGTGTGCAGACTGAACAGGAGGTCAGGGGACAAGACTGGGTGGAAGACAATGCAGGGGACGATGAGGTCCTAGACCCCACATGAAATGAAGGTCGTGCCACTGACTTTCAGAGTTCGGAGGAAGAGGCAGTGGTGAGACCGAGCCAACAGCATAGCAAAAGAGGGAGCAGTGGGCAAAATCAGAACACCCGCCGCCAAGAGACTCTGCCTGCTACTGACCGCCGCCATCTGGGACCGAGCACCCCAAAGGCAGCTTCAAGGAGTTCCCTGGCATGGCACTTCTTCAAACAATGTGCTGACGACAAGACCCGAGTGGTTTGCACGCTGTGCCATCAGAGCCTGAAGCGAGGCATTAACGTTCTGAACCTTAGCACAACCTGCATGACCAGGCACCTGCATGCAAAGCATGAACTGCAGTGGAGTAAACACCTTAAAAACAAGGAACTCACTCAGGCTCCCCCTGCTACCTCTTCTGCTGCTGCCGCCGCCTCGGCCTCTTCTGCTGCTGCCGCCGCCTCGGCCTCTTCCTCCGCCTCTGGAGGAACGTTGGCACCTGCCGCCCAGAAAACATGGGATGTACCACCAACACCACCACCTGCGTCACCAAGCATCTCAACCATGTCACACGGCAGCGTTCAGCTCTCCATCTCACAAACATTTGAGAGAAAGCGTAAATTACCACCTAGCCACCCTCGATCCCTGGCCCTGAATGCCAGCATTTCTAAACTACTGGCCTATGAAATGCTGTCATTTAGGCTGGTGGACACACACAGCTTCAAACAGGTCATGTCGCTTGCTGTCCCACAGTATGTTGTTCCCAGCCGGCACTACTTCTCCAAGAGAGCCGTGCCTTCCCTGCACAACCAAGTGTCGGATAAAATCAAGTGTGCACTGCGCAACGCTATCTGTGGCAAGGTCCACCTAACCACAGATACGTGGACCAGTAAGCACGGCCAGGGACGCTATATCTCCCCAACTGCACACTGGGTAAATGTAGTGGCGGCTGGGCCCCAGGCGGAGAGCTGTTTGGCGCACGTCCTTCCGCCGCCAAGGATCGCAGAGCAACATTCTTTGCCTCCTGTCTACTCCTCCTCCTACTCAGCTTCCTCCTCCTCTTCTTCCACCTGCTCATCCAGTCAGCCACACACCTTCACCACCAACTTCAGGTAAACGTCAGCAGGCCGTTCTGAAACTCATATGTTTGGGGGACAGGCCCCACACCGCACAGGAGTTGTGGCGGGGTATAGAACAACAGACCGACGAGTGGTTGCTGCCGGTGAGCCTCAAGACCGGCCTGGTGGTGTGCGATAATGGGCAAAATCTCGTTGCAGCTCTGGGACTAGCCAGTTTGACGCACATCCCTTGCCTGGCGCATGTGCTGAATTTGGTGGTGCAGAAGTTCATTCGCAACTACCCCGACATGTCAGAGCTGCTGCATAAAGTGCGGGCCGTCTGTTCGCGCTTCCGGCGTTCACACCCTGCCGCTGCTCGCCTGTCTGTGCTACAGCGTAACTTCCCGCTCACCGCCTCATATGCGACGTGCCCACCAGGTGGAACTCCACCTTGCAAATGCTGGACAGACTGTGCGAGCAGCAGCAGGCCATAGTGGAGTTTCAGCTGCAGCACGCACGGGTCAGTCGCACTGCGGATCAGACCCACTTCACCACCAATGACTGGGCCTCCATGCGAGACCTGTGTGCCCTGTTGCGCTGTTTCGAGTACTCCACCAACATGGCCAGTGGCGATGACGCCGTTATCAGCGTTACAATACCACTTCTATGTCTCCTTGAGAAAACACTTAGGGCGATGATGGAAGAGGAGGTGGCCCAGGAGGAAGAGGAGGAAGAGGGGTCATTTTTAGCACTTTCAGGCCAGTCTCTTCGAAGTGACTCAGAGGGAGGTTTTTTGCAACACCAGAGGCCAGGTACAAATGTGGCCAGACAGGACCCACTACTGGAGGACGAGGAGGACGAGGATGAGGAGGAGGTGGAGGAGGATGAGGATGAAGCATGTGCAGCGTACTCAAGTTGTGTGTAATATAGTTTCTGGGTGTAGTAGTGCAATGACACTAACCTGAGACGGCTGACTCTCTGCATAGGCAGGTGATGATAGAAATTGTTCGTGACGCCAGTGCCAATTAAACGGTGGCACGCCGTTTGCGGATAGCAGGAATAAATTGAGGAACACGTGGTATTAAAACAGAACTCCAACTTTAGTAGTTTTCATGCAGAGACAATATTGGAATCGCAGTTCCTTGGCATACAGTCGATTTTGCAATACGGTTGATGCAGGCAATTACAGATTTAGCAAGGTGATTACAGAGTGTTGAACACAGGACTTGCAGCAAAGGAGCTTGCACTCTATTTCTGTCTGATCCTGGAATATAGCAATTCTTCACCAAGGCCCAATAACCTAGTTCTGGCTTTATATCCTTGGCTATAGCTTTAGAAAGTACCTCCTCTGTTATTTTTAGTACCTCTTACTTCTCTGCACTTTGCCTCTGTCTCTCTCTGCTTCCTGAGGCTCTACAAACTTCTGAGCTCTCCACTAGACTGACCTTTGCTTCCCTGTCTGGGCCTTATATAAACTAGGGCTCTCTAGCTCCCTCTAGCGACTAGAAGCTGGAATGACACCCCTGCAGGCCTGTACATGCAAGTTTCACAGCAACAGGGAAATACATGACATTACATTACATGACAATTTATAAAACTGACATATACCAACTTCTCCATAACTAAGGAGGGACGACAGCACACCAAGTGACACTTTGGTAGTGACGGGTATTACAGTCCCCGTACACTACATACCCCACTGCTTTAAGCTGAGTACGACCTCGTACTCCATCATGGGTCGCCCAACTGGAATCCCTACCTGAAATAGAAAATAGAGACATGCAGGCATACATACATGTAATTCATCTGCATTTACATTTACATCAGGTCCAATTGGCAAAGGTGAAGGGTAGTGACAAGGGGCGTCGTTCTCTCCTCTCAGGATAATGAATGGAACGGGGGCGCTGACCTGGCACAGCGTAACATTATAAACAGGATAGTCCATGACAATGAATAAGTCCATGATAGAACAGTAGGAAACGGTAAAACAGTATAATAACGGAACTACCCAGGAGTTTCCTGTGGGTGTATCACAGGCAAGGGCTCACGTGGAGGAGTCCATTCTTGCGCACAAATGTCAAGTAAAGTATTGCCCGTGGCAACTTTTTGGGAGGAGACACCACCAGAATAATCAAAGTCTCCTAAACGGACTGGCGGGCGTCCCCTGGTCATCCGGGTAGACCTTCTCAAAACAGGGGTCTCCTCTTCCCTTAGCAACGAGGCAGAAGGGAGAGGAGCAACAGGAGAGTCTCCATCCGTGAGACCTTGGTCAGGAACAGCTGGAACAACAGGAACAACTGGAACAACAATATCCACGAGAGGGGGTACTGGATCCGGAGCATCTTAAACCGGCTCTTCTGGAGGTGAAGCTACAGTAGGTGCCGGAGCAGGCACCAGCAAGTTCAACCACGGTGTCAGAAGCCAATGCATGGGATCAGCGTCATACCTGAGATTACTGACAGCCTGCATAGGATCCTCGGGCGGTATTGCTGACTCTGACACAGGATATTCAGATCCGGAACTCTCGGCACTAGGTTCTGGTGTCAGGCAGAGCTTCAACCGGTTTCGGTGTACAATTTGGGATCCCTTGTCTTCCCGGGTGATCTCATAAGTGTGAGTCCCAACATTTGGGATTGCAGTGACAACATAGGGACTTCGCTCCCACTTACTGTCCAATTTACTAGTACGGCGGTTATTCTTTAACCATACCACGGCCCCTATGGTCAAGGGTTCTGCATGGGCTGTCTGATCATAGTCTCTCTGCTGTCGGTCTCTAGCAAAGTCCATACGTTCCTGAACAATGGCTTTGGCTGCATCCAATCGCCTTTGGTGCTCAGCAACCCAGTCGGTGTTAGGTAATGGGTTAATGCAATCAGGTACATGTATGTCCAATGAATGATCAGCAGGCAATGTCCCTTGGCGCCCAAACATCAAGTAAAAAGGGGTATACCCGGTGGAACAATGTATGGTATGATTGTATGTGAACATGAGCTGTGGCAACAGACTGGGCCAATCTCCTCTGTTCTCAGGAGGCACGGCCCTCAGCATCTCTATCAAGGTCTGATTCATTTTTTCACATAATCCGTTACCTTGAGGATGGTAGGCCGTGGTCCGGATCTTCTTACAGTTGTGTAAGCAGCACAGTTCATGGAACAGATGGGACTCAAAAGCAGGTCCTTGATCGGTGAGGATCTTTTCTGGACATCCATAGGGCAGGAGGAAGTGCTTCCAGAACATTTCGGCTGTAGTCTTGGCTGTCTGGTCTCTCACAGGCACTGCTACAACAAACTTTGTGAAATGATCAATAATAGTCATGGCATAAGCATACCCTGAGCGACTAGGCTCCAGTTTTACATGGTCGATGGCGACAAGTTCAAGAGGACGGGTACTTACAATGGGTCTCAGTGGTGCCCTCTAATCATGGTGCTCACTTCGTTTCAAGGCACAGGCTACACACTCTCGACACCACTTCTCCATGTCTTCTCTCATGCCTACCCAGTAAAACCGCTGGCGGATAGTAGCCTCAGTTTTTTGGACCCCAAAGTGACCGGATTGATTGTGGTACATCTCCAACACCATACCTGCATCTCGTCGGGGTATGAGAATCTGGTGCACTCTCTCGTTGGACACTGGGTCTAGGCTTCTCCGTAGCAATAGGCCCTTTTGTATGAAGAGTTGATGGCGCTGTCTCCACAGTTTGATGAGCTCAGGATCTGCACTCTTACGCCGAATCCTCTCAGGGGCTCTGCCACTAGTAATGAAGTCCAACAACTCACCCAGCACTCTACTTTCAGACTGTAGTTTCACCCACCTTTCTTCTTTAGGATCAGGCCTACTGGAGGGTGAAGGAACTGCAGCTCTGTTATTGGTAGCTCGAGCCTGATCCTGTTGAGCAAATTTGTTATAGAAAGCCGGCATCTCTACATCTTCCCAAGCATCTCGCACATCATCAGGAGCTGTCTCTGTGGGAAGCCTGGATAAAGCATCAGCATTATCATTAGTGCGTCCAGCACGATACTTTACAGAGAAATTATAGTTGGCAAGGCGAGAAGCCCATCTCTGCTCCAAAGCCCCTAATTTAGCTGTATTTAGATGTGCTAGAGGGTTATTGTCCGTGAATGCAATGAACGGGGTGGCGGCTAGATAATCCTTGAATTTTTCTGTCACCGCCCACACTAATGCCAGGAACTCTAGTTTGAAGGAACTATAATTCTGGTCATTTTTCTCAGCTCCTTTCAGGGAGCGGCTTGCATATGCTATCACTCTCTCTTTTCCCTCTTGGATCTGGGCTAACACAGCTCCCAGGCCTCGCTTGCTAGCATCAGTATAGAGATGGAAGGGCTTGCTATAATCTGGATAACCTAACACTGGAGGCTCGGTCAGTTTCTTTTTTAGCAATTGGAACGCTATCTCTCTTTTCTCATTCCACTCAATGGGCACAGGAGTTCTAGGACTCTTTTTGGGTTGCCCCCTCAAGAGTTCCTGGATAGGATCAGCTATTTGAGCAAAATGGGGGATAAAACGTCTATAGTAGCCGGCAAAACCAAGAAAACTCCTCACCTCTTTGACGGTAGTAGGAACCGGCCAACTACGGACAGCTGCTAATTTATCAGGGTCAGGTTGCACTCCCTCTCCGCTTACTACATGCCCCAGGTATCTTACTGCAGGTTTGAGCAGGTGACACTTAGATGGCTTTACCTTCAAGCCATATTTGATAAGGATTTCAAATACTTCTGCCAAATGTTTCAGATGGTCTTCATATGTTTTTGAATACACAATGACGTCATCTAGATACAGCAGCACTGTTTCGAAGTTTTTGTGACCCAAACACCGTTCCATTAGTCTCTGGAAAGTTCCTGGGGCATTACATAGCCCGAACGGCATACAATTGAATTCGAACAGGCCCATGGGAGTAGTGAAAGCAGTCTTTTCCCTATCTGCAGGCGCCATGGGTACTTGCCAATAGCCACTGGTTAAGTCCAATGTGGAGAAATAGGCAGAGGAGCCCAGAGCGGTTAGTGACTCCTCAATGCAGGGCAGTGGGTATGCATCTTTGTGGGTTATTTGATTAATTTTCCTATAATCCACACAGAAACGGATACCACCATCCTTCTTCTTTACAAGGACCAGGGGTGCAGCCCACGGACTACGGCTGTCCCAGATTACATTAGAGTCCTTCATCTCTTGGATCATTTCCTTTACAGTCTGATATGAAGTAGGCGGTAAAGGTCTGTATCTCTCCTTGATAGGAGGATGAGAGCCAGTAGGTATGGTGTGTTGTATGGCACTCACCTCTCCATAATCAGTGGCATGCTTACTGAAGGCCTGGTGGTGCTCCTTGACAAGCTGTATAATCCCTTCTTGTTGTTGTTGGGGGGTAGTCTCGTCCCCGACATGGAGCTCCTCCCACCAGGGCACTTGTGGCTGGGTCATTGGCGAGCATCCGCTGACTGCGGCTGGCGGCTTTTCTGTCACTGGAAGACGAATGATGTCTTGGAAGGATACCTGAGAAAGCTGGGCAACACGGCAATGCTTATTAAGCGCCACAGGATGATCACTCAGGTTAATCAGACGGACAGGTACTTTACCTTGGGAGACATTCACCAGGGACTTGGCAGCTCTCACAAAAGGGTAATCCTCCATCTGGATTGGTTCCACCAGGGCTGGATAGTCTCGGCCTTGGACTCCCAGGACAGCACGACACCATAAGAGAGTTTGAGAATTAGGAGGCAAAGTCACAGGCTTAATATCACTAATCCTGGCAGTACAAATTTCTCCTTTCCCATTAGCAAACCTCTGCTGGGCACTTAACACAGTAATAGTCTTTTGAATCACCCTCCTGGATGCAGAGGAAGCTGTGGGCAAAGTCTGATGTAATACAGCAAGTATTTCTGAATAACAGTTTTTGAAGACATTGGTGCCTAGAATGACAGGATGTCCTCCTCTGTCACCGGCCTGTACTACGATCACTCCCTGTTGAGGCAGGGTTACTTCTCCCACCTGCAGGGTGGGTTCCCAGTATCCATGAACCTTTACTGGTTTGCCATTGCTGGCGATAATTTCCACCCAGGATTCAGGCGGTTGGGTCAACTGGTTGGTGTCCCAGAACTTTTCAAATGCAGGCAGCTGAATAGTAGTGACCTGAGACCCAGTATCTAATAGGGCTTCAAAGGGGACCCCGTTGATCTCTATATTGATTTTAGGATGGGATCCTACATAACGTGGCATCCTATTTGGATCCTCTGGACCTAGTGTTCTACCTCCCGAGGGGTGGTCCTCAGCCTCAGGGGTTGCCCGTTTAACTGCCAGCACGTGGATTCTGTGTGTCCCAGCTTTTTGCAGTATGTACACACGGGCTTCTTGCGACCTCTATTACGCCTCCCAGGATCCCTGAGGTGAGTCTCTTGGTATGGAGGTGGGAACGGCCTAGGAGATGACAGGAACTCTTCTTCTGTCATTATGGGTTTTTCCCATTCCTCTATTTTTCTGCACACTTTCTCTAGACTTTTAGTGAGGTGATTTACTTGCTCTGTCAGCATGGCAATAGTATCGGTAGCTGACACTTGAACAGCTTGGCCGGCCTCAGCTCGGTTAGTGATAAGCGGTTTTGGCCTGCAGGCTGATGACTCAGATAGGGCGCTCAACTCAGGAGATACTGTGGACCCCAGGATCTTTATAGCCAGTTCTTTAAAGTCTAGAAAGGCACTGTTAGGGTGCTGGGCAGACAGCATCTTTAACTGGGTCCTTATTTGTTCATTAGACACCCCGTTGATAAATTGTTCCCTCAGGGTCTGGTCTTGGTTATCAGCCTCTTTGGGATCTATCTGGATTACAGCCCCTAAAGCCTGAAGTGATAGGGCATAGTCACGGAGGGACTCACCGGACTTCTGTTTCTTGCCAAAAAAGTGCATCTTTATCTCTGAGGCAGTCCTAGTTTCAAAAGTGGCTCTGAGGCGGGTGAATATCTGCTCTAGAGTACTCCGCTCAGCAGCAGGCCAGGATAACACTTCTCTACGGGCAGCTCCCTCCAGTTGTGCCAGCAGGATTTCCATTTGCTGGTCGGCATTTATAGGGTACAATCGGAATAGTGCCAGCAACTTTTCTTTAAAGTCCCTTAGGGTATGGGTCTCTCCCCTGTAGCGAGGGAACCATGGGGCCCCGAAATAGTAAGGCATGGTAAAGGGCATCATGCTGGGGGCTGTAGGATGATTAGGAGCCGCAAGCTCTCCCGGGGCCGGCTGCTCAGGCACTCCTGGCTCTGACATGGTAGTCTATTTAGAGGTGGCCGCTGGCGATTAAAGGGGCCGGTACACTCCCCTTCCCTCCGGTTACAAGTGCTTACCGGTATCGCCGGGCTTGCGCAGGCCAAGTCTCGCGAGATCCCGGACGTTCTGAGCACCCGATGACGCAGAAGAAGCAGGGCCGCGGCGGTGCGATGATGAAGAGGGGCGGGACTCTCTGTGTCTTTGCAGGGATCCGCCCACGAAGGTCCTCAGCGGCGCGGGAAACTTTACTCCAGGCAGCTGGTGGCCATCTTTAGCAAAACGCTGTCTATTCACTGACAGCAAGCAGGAATGTAAAAAGTCCACAAAACCACACTCCAATGTGGCGATTTTCTTCCTCTTGGTAGCGCAACACTGCACAGCGCTTTTTAGAAGTTTTGGGTACACTTTGGGTACGATTTTCAGTCCACAAAGTCCACTTTCAATAAACAGGTAATTTGTCACTTTGGTCACAGGGCAACTGTATAAGGCACAAAGTTCACGCTTCTTGCACTAGAAAGCGTGCGCATCCTGTTCGTGACGCCAAAAGAGAGGTGCAGCGTACTCAAGTTGTGTGTAATAGAGTTTCTGGGTGTAGTAGTGCAATGACACTAACCTGAGACGGCTGACTCTCTGCATAGGCAGGTGATGATAGAAATTGTTCGTGACGCCAGTGCCAATTAAACGGTGGCACGCCGTTTGCGGATAGCAGGAATAAATTGAGGAACACGTGGTATTAAAACAGAACTCCAACTTTAGTAGTTTTCATGCAGAGACAATATTGGAATCGCAGTTCCTTGGCATACAGTCGATTTTGCAATACGGTTGATGCAGGCAATTACAGATTTAGCAAGGTGATTACAGAGTGTTGTACACAGGACTTGCAGCAAAGGAGCTTGCACTCTATTTCTGTCTGATCCTGGAATATAGCAATTCTTCACCAAGGCCCAATAACCTAGTTCTGGCTTTATATCCTTGGCTATAGCTTTAGAAAGTACCTCCTCTGTTATTTTTAGTACCTCTTGCTTCTCTGCACTTTGCCTCTGTCTCTCTCTGCTTCCTGAGGCTCTAGAAACTTCTGAGCTCTCCACTAGACTGACCTTTGCTTCCCTGTCTGGGCCTTATATAAACTAGGGCTCTCTAGCTCCCTCTAGCGACTAGAAGCTGGAATGACACCCCTGCAGGCCTGTACATGCAAGTTTCACAGCAACAGGGAAATACATGACATTACATTACATGACAATTTATAAAACTGACATATACCAACTTCTCCATAACTAAGGAGGGACGACAGCACACCAAGTGACACTTTGGTAGTGACGGGTATTACAGTCCCCGTACACTACACATGTTCACAGCGGGGTGGCACCCAAAGCAGCTCGGGCCCATCACTGGTGCGTGGCTGGGGGGAAACACAGGACGATGACGATATGCCTCCCACAGAGGACAGCTTGTCCTTACCTCTGGGCAGCCTGGCACACATGAGTGACTACATGCTGCAGTGCCTGCGCAACGACAGCAGAGTTGCCAACATTTTAACGTGTGCGGACTACTGGGTTGCCACCCTGCTGGATCCCCGGTACAAAGACAATGTGCCCACCTTACTTCCTACACTGGAGCGTGATAGGAAGATGCGCGAGTACAAGCGCTTGTTGGTAGACGCGCTACTGAGAGCATTCCCAAATGTCACAGGGGAACCAGTGGAAGCCCAAGGCGAAGGCAGAGGAGGAGCAAGAGGTCGCCAACGCAGCTGTGTCACGGCCAGCTCCTCTGAGGGCAGGGTTAGCATGGCAGAGATGTGGAAAAGTTTTGTCACCACGCCACAGCTAACTGCACCACCACCTGATACGGAACGTGTTAGTTGGAGATAACATTTCACTAACATGGTGGAACAGTACCTGTGCACACCCCTCCACGTACTGACTGATGGTTCTGCCCCATTCAACTTCTGGGTCTCCAAATTGTCCACGTGGCCAGAGCTAGCCTTTTATGCCTTGGAGGTGCTGGCCTGCCCGGCGGCCAGCGTTTTGTCTAAACGTGTATTCAGCACGGCAGGGGGTGTCATTACAGACAAACGCAGCCGCCTGTCTACAGCCAATGTGGACAAGCTGACGTTCATAAAAATGAACCAGGCATGGATCCCACAGGACCTGTCCATCCCTTGTGCAGATTAGATATTAACTACCTCCCCTTAACAATATATTATTGTACTCCAGGGCACTTCCTCATTCAATACTATTTTTATTTTCATTTTACCATTATATTGCGGGGCAACCCAAAGTTGAATGAACCTCTCCTCTGCCTGGGTGCCGGGGCCTAAATGTGTGACAGTGGCCTGTTCCAGTGGTGGGTGACGTGAAGCCTGATTCTCTGCTATGACATGAAGACAGATTCTGTGCTGTAATAAGGCCAGATTCTCTGTTACGGGACCTCTCTCCTCTGCCTGGGTGCCGGGGCCTAAATGTGTGACAGTGGCCTGTTCCAGTGGGTGGGTGACGTGAAGCCTGATTCTCTGCTATGACATGAAGACTGATTCTGCGCTGACATAAGGCCATATTCTCTGTTACGGGACCTCTCTCCACTGTCTGGGTGCCGGGGCCTAAATATGTGACAGTGGCCTGTTCCAGTGGTGGGTGACGTGAAGCCTGATTCTCTGCTATGACATGAAGACTGATTCTGCGCTGACATAAGGCCAGATTCTCTGTTACGGGACCTCTCTCCTCTGTCTGGGTGCCGGGGCCTAAATATGTGACAGTGGCCTGTTCCAGTGGTGGGTGACGTGAAGCCTGATTCTCTGCTATGACATGAAGACAGATTCTGTGCTGACATAAGGCCAGATTCTCTGTTACAGGACCTCTCTCCTCTGTCTGGGTGCCGGGGCCTAAATATGTGACAGTGGCCTGTTCCAGTGGTGGGTGACGTGAAGCCTGATTCTCTGCTATGACATGAAGACTGATTCTGCGCTGACATGAAGCCAGATTCTCTGCTATGGCATGAATAGACTGATTCTCTGCTGACGTGAAGCCAGATTCTCTGCTATGGGACCTCTGTCCAATTGATATTGGTTAATTTTTATTTTTTTAATTTTTATTTTAATTCATTTCCCTATCCACATTTGTTTGCAGGGGATTTACCTACATGTTGCTGCCTTTTGCAGCCCTCTAGCTCTTTCCTGGGCTGTTTTACAGCCTTTTTAGTGCCCAAAAGTTCGGGTCCCCATTAACTTCAATGGGGTTCGGGTTCGGGACGAAGTTCGGGTCGGGTTCGGATCCCGAACCCGAACATTTCCGGGAAGTTCGGCCGAACTTCTCGAACCCGAACATCCAGGTGTTCGCTCAACTCTACCCCTGAGCAAAACATCTGCGTAGACGAGTCCCTAATACATTTTACCGGGCGCCTTGGCTTCAAACAATACATCCCAAGCAAGCGTGCCCGGCATGGGGTCAAATTGTATAATCTCTGTGAAAGGGCCACAGGCTATACCCACAAATTTCGAATCTATGAGGGAAAAGATCAGACCCTGGAGCCGGTCGGTTGCCCTGACTACCTGGGGAGCAGTTGGAAGACAGTCTGGGACTTGGAGTCACCCTTATTTGGCAAGGGGTACCATCTTTATGTGGACAATTTTTACACAAGTGTGCCCCTCTTCAGGCATTTGTTCCTAGAACAGATTGGCTGCTGTGGCACCGCGCGACCTAGTCGCGTGGGCTTCCCCCAACGGCTCGTTACCACCCGTCTTGCAAGGGGGGAGAGGGCTGCCTTGTGTAACGAAGAACTGCTCGCGGTGAAATGGAGAGACAAGCGTGACGTTTACATGCTCTCCTCCATTCACGCAGACACGACAATCCGACACGACAATAAAAGGAAAAAAAAAAAAAAAAATCACAGGTAAGCAAAAAAGTTAACGTTCAGTTCAAAACGTTAAAAAAAAGTTTATATGTTCTGTTCAAAAGTTATTATAAAGTTAATAAATTTATTGCGTTGCGGCCTGGTTTTTTCTTTTTTGTTTTGTTTTTTTTACCTTCCAGGTGGACCAACCGATCGACTAGCTGCAGCACTGATGTGCATTCTGACAAAAGCATTGCGCTGCTGTCAGATTACACACAAGTCGGTGTATGCGGCGCTGCAAGACGAGATTTCTCCTCTGCAGTAAAAGATACGTTTGCCGAGGCATATGAGCTGAGGAGGTGGCGGTGTTCATAAACTTTGGCAAACACTTTGTATATATATATAAAAAAAAAAATCCCGGCAATGATTTATTCATTCACATCGATTGATGTGAATGGAGAAATCTGGTTTGCCAGGGCATACGGGCTAAGTGGGTATGGATGTTGGGCGGAGCTCCTATGTCCTGGCAGACGCCTTTCCCCTCCTTTTTTTTTTTTTGGCAGAGATTTTTTCATCCACATTGATCGATGCGAATGAAGAAATCTGTGCCGTTCATTTTTTCTTTCAGCCCAGAGGCTGAACGGAAAAAAAAAAATCTCATTACCGGTATGCTCAATATAAGGAGAATTGCAGAAACTCTTAATGCTGGCCATACATGTAATGATTGCGGAGACCCTCAAATGCCAGGGCAGTACAAACACCCCACAAATGACCCAATTTTGGAAAAAAGACACCCCAAGGTATTCACTGAGGGGCATATTGAGTCCATGAAAGATTGAAATTTTTGTCCCAAGTTAGCGGAAAGGGAGACTTTGTGAGAGAAAAAAACAAAAAATCAATTTCCGCTAACTTGTGGCAAAAAAAAAAATTTCTATGAACTCGCCATGCCTCTCATTGAATACCTTGGGGTGTCTTCTTTCCAAAATGGGGTCACATGTGGGGTATTCATACTGCCCTGGCTTTTTAGGGGCCCTAAAGCGTGAGAAGAAGTCTGGGATCCAAATGTCTAAAAATGCCCCCCTAAAATGAATGTGGGCCCCTCTAGGCTGCAAAAAAGTGTGACACATGTGGTATCGCCGTACTCAGGAGAAGTTCGGGAATGTGTTTTGGGGTGTAATTTTACATATACCCATGCTGGGTGAGAGAAATATCTTGGTCAAATGCCAACTTTGTATAAAAAAATGGGAAAAGTTGTCCTTTGCCAAGATATTTCTCTCACCCCGCATGGGTATATGTAAAATGACACCCCAAAACACATTGCCCAACTTCTCCTGAGTACGGAGATACCACATGTGTGACACTTTTTTGCAGCCTAGGTGGGCAAAGGGGCCCACATTCCAAAGAGCACCTTTCGGATTTCACCGGCCATTTTTTACAGATTTTGATTTCAAACTACTTACCACACATTTGGGCCCCTAGAATGCCAGGGCAGTATAACTGCCCCACAAGTGACCCCATTTTGGAAAGAAGACACCCCAAGGTATTCGCTAATGGGCATAGTGAGTTCATGGAAGTTTTTATTTTTTGTCACAAGTTAGTGGAATATGAGACTTTGTAAGAAAAAAAAAAAATCATCATTTTCCGCTAACTTGTGACAAAAAATAAAACATTATAGGAACTCGCCATGCCCCTCACGGAATACCTTGGGGTGTCTTCTTTCCAAAATGGGGTCACTTGTGGGGTAGTTATACTGCCCTGGCATTCTAGGGGCCCAAATGTGTAGTAAGTAGTTTGAAATCAAAATCTGTAAAAAATGGCCGGTGAAATACGAAAGGTGCTCTTTTAATGTGGGCCCCTTTGCCCACCTAGGCTGCAAAAAAGTGTCACACATGTGGTATCTCCGTACTCAGGAGAAGTTGGGCAATGTGTTTTGGGGTGTCATTTTACATATACCCATGCTGGGTGAGAGAAATATCTTGGTCAAATGCCAACTTTGTATAAAAAAATGGGAAAAGTTGTCTTTTGCCAAGATATTTCTCTCACCCAGCATGGGTATATGTAAAATGACACCCCAAAACACATTGCCCAACTTCTCCTGAGTACGGAGATACCACATGTGTGACACTTTTTTGCAGCCTAGGTGGGCAAAGGGGCCCACATTCCAAAGAGCACCTTTCGGATTTCACCGGCCATTTTTTACAGATTTTGATTTCAAACTACTTACCACACATTTGGGCCCCTATAATGCCAGGGCAGTATAACTACCCCACAAGTGACCCCATTTTGGAAAGAAGACACCCCAAGGTATTCGCTGATGGGCATAGTGAGTTCATAGATCTTTTTATTTTTTGTCACAAGTTAGTGGAATATGAGACTTTGTAAGAAAAAAAAAAAATCATCATTTTCCGCTAACTTGTGACAAAAAATAAAAAGTTCTATGAACTCACTATGCCCATCAGCGAATACCTTAGGGTGTCTACTTTTCAAAATGGGGTCATTTGTGGGGTGTTTGTACTGTCTGGCCATTGTAGAACCTCAGGAAACATGACAGGTGCTCAGAAAGTCAGAGCTGCTTCAAAAAGCGGAAATTCAAATTTTTGTACCATAGTTTGTAAACGCTATAACTTTTACCCAAACCATTTTTTTTTTTACCCAAACATTTTTTTTTTTATCAAAGACATGTAGAACAATAAATTTAGAGAAAAATTTCTATATGGATGTCGTTTTTTTTGCAACATTTTACAACTGAAAGTGAAAAATGTCATTTTTTTGCAAAAAAATCGTTAAATTTCGATTAATAACAAAAAAAGTAAAATTGTCAGCAGCAATGAAATACCACCAAATGAAAGCTCTATTAGTGAGAAGAAGGAGGTAAAATTCATTTGGGTGGTAAGTTGCATGACCGAGCAATAAACGGTGAAAGTACTGTAGGTCAGAAGTGTAAAAAGTGGCCTAGTCATTAAGGGTGTTTAAGCTATGGGGGCTGAAGTGGTTAAAACATATAACTGCACCGCTGACCGGCAAATGTATATATTTTTTTTCCGTTAATACACGCCACAAAAAGCTTTAAAACATATAACTGCACCGCTGATCGGCAAATACATTTTTCTTTTTCCACTAATACACGCCACAAAAGGCTTCAGAACAGATAACTGCACCGCTGAACGGCAAATATATTTTACTTTTGCCACTAATACACGACAAAAAGGGCTGTAATTTTAGCACTTCACCACACAACAGCTAATATGCCTTTTTTTTTCACACGAATACAGTACAAGTCAAAAAATGCTTTAGAACAAATAACTGCACCGCACAAGGGCAAATTAGACGTAGAAATATTTTCTTGTAATAGACCCTGTTAATGGCTGTTTCACTCAGCACTTGCACCCTAATAAGAACGGGAATTACAGAGCTGTATAATGACAATTTGGATCCCCAGTCAGTGCAGCAAGGTGTAATAGGATTGTTCCTATTATCCAGGCTGTAACCTCCCCTACTGAACCCTGTTCTACATAAACGCTGTGGAATGATTCCTCCCTATTAGTGTTGTGCGAGCATGCTCGGCCGAACAGTTTTTTACTCGAGCATTGCGATGCTCGGCACATCGCGGTGTTCGGCGTTGTTGAAACTTAGCTTAGGTGTGGCAGGGTATAAGGGACCAGACTGAGCTGTGGTTCTCGCCACTCAACCTACAACCATGCATGGTTGTGTCTGATAATGGCCATAACTTGGTGGCGACTTTGGAGCTCGGCAAGCTCACACACATGCCATGCCTAGCCCACGTGTTCAACCTAGTGGTTTAGCGGTTTCTAAAACCTACCCAAATTTGCCTGAGCTACTGGTGAAGGTGCACTGCATGTGTGCCCATTTCCAAAAGTCATCTACAGCTGCAGCTGGTCTGGCAACACTGTAGCAGCACTTGCAATTGCCAGCTCACCGACTCTTGTGCGACGTGAGCACGCGCTGGAACTCCACGTTCCACATGTTGGCCAGGCTTTGTGAGCAGCAGAGGGCAGTAGTGGAATACCAGCTGCAACATGGTCGTCGCCTTTCCAGTCAGCTTCCGCTCTTCACAAGCGATGAGTGGCATTGATGTCTGACCTCTGTGAGGTTTTACGAAACTTTGAGGAATCAACACAGATGGTGAGCGGCGATAACGCTATTATCAGCGTAACAATCTCACTTTTGTGTCTACTGAAACGCTTGCTGCTCGCAATGAAGGCGGGCGCTTTGCATGTGGAAGAGGTGGAAATGGGGGAAGACAGTACACAGGGTGATAGCCAGACTACACTCCATTTGTCTTCTTAGCGCAAATTGGATGATGAAGAGGAGGAGGAGCAGGAGACGGTTCCCTCTGTTACAGAGGGTAGTACCCATAGCAGGTTAATTCCATCTGTTCAGCGTGGATGGGCCGGAGAGGAGGAAAAGGATGAGGAGATTGAGAGTCATCCTCCTGATGAGGACAGCAAAGTCTTGTCTGTTGGGACTCTGGCACACATGGCTGACTTCATGTTAGGCTGCCTTTCCCTTGACCCTCGCGTTATACGCATTTTGGCCAACACCAATTGCTGGTTGTTCACCCTTCTCGACCCCAGCTACAAAGAGAACTTCTCAGCTCTCATTCCTGTGGTGGAGAGGACTAGCAAAATGGTGCAATACCAGAAGGTCCTTGTGAAAAAATTGCTCCAAAAATTTCCTGCTGACAACGCTGGCGGCAGAGTACATAGTTCCTTGGGCAACCGAGGAGGGGAGACGAAGGGAACACACAGCAGTTCCAACAGAGGCAGGGCAACACTCTCCAAGGCCTAGGATAGTTTCATGACACCCCGCCAGCACCCTCACCCTGATGCGCAGCCTAGTGTCACAAGGAGAGAAATGAAAATTGTGAAGGAGTACGTAGCAGACAGTGTTAGTGTCCTCAATGATCCCTCTGTGCCAGAGGAAAGTGGCTAAACATAAAGGCACTTTATGTTGAGAGAATAATCTTTGTAAAGATGATCAGCCAGGATTTCCACTTGCCAGTGCCTGATGCATCAGACTAGATCATTCTAGGTGCCACACCAAAACATTGTGATAAAAGATCAGTTTCTTCTGGCCACCTGCTTCAGCCACTATTCTGATGCTGCCACTACTTGGTGCAATACACCTACTGCCTCTGCTGCCATCTTCTTCTACTTTTACCCACCATATTTTGCTGTTACTGCCTCTGCTGTTGCCCCCACCTCCCCAGTCAGTGGCGTACATACCAGGGTCGCAGTTGCGACCAGGCCCGACACTCCAGGGGGCCCGGACGCCTGTGGACCCCCCCCCCAGGCCGCTGGCAGGGGCCCCTCTGTACTCACATGGAATGGAGCGCTCTGATGGGGCTTGGCATGAAGTACAGTGGCAATTTTCGGGCCCCATCAGAGCGCTCCATGCCTCCATTATATGTATAATATGGGGGTGGGGGGGCGAGGGTCAAGGAAGAGGGGGGGAGCGCGCACTCACTCACACCCGGCCAGGCAGTTACGTTTCCATAGTGAAGCAGGGAAACCTCTCTGCTCCCTGCTTCACTGATCTTCAGAGCTCAGGAGCTCCCCCTGCTGGCTCCAGATCGTGCTGCTGGCTCTGGGAGGAGAGCTGAAAGCCCGGGAATCTGCCTCCTGTCATCAGGGAAGAAGGTAAGTGTGTGTATTTTTTTTCCTAATGCTGCAGACTGGGGGCAGGGGGGGGGGGGGTGTTTGATGGGCACAACTAGAGTGAGGGGGCACAAAAGTTGGCATCTCTACTAAGGGGCACCTAATCTGCCATAACTAATATGAGGGGGCACCTAATCTGCCATAACTCATTTGAGGGGGCACCTAATCTGCCATAACTAATGTGAGGGGGGCACATATAAAGGCATAACTATGAGGGGGCACATATGAAGGCATAACTACTGTGACGGGGCATGTAATCTGGCATAACCACTGTGAGGGGCACATATGCGGGCATATCTAATGTGAGGGGCACATAATCTGGCATAACCACTCTGAGGGGGCACATATCTGGGCATATTTACTTTGAGAGGGCACATAACCGGGCATAAATACTGTGAAGGGGCACATAATCTGGCATTACTACTGTGAGGGGACACATAATCTGGCATAACCACTCTGAGGGGGCACATATCTGGGCATATCTTCTTTGAGGGGGCACATAACTGGGCATAAATACTGTGAAGGGGCACATAATCTGCCATAACAACTGTGAGAGGCACATAATCTGGCATTACTACTGTGAGGGGACACATAATCTGGCATTACTACTATGAGGGGGACACAGAATCTGGCTTTACTACTGTGAGGGGACACATAATCTGGCATAACCACTCTGAGGGGTCACATATCTGGACATAACTACTGTAAGGGGACACATATTTGGCATAACTACTATGAGGAGGCACATATCTGGGCATAACTACTGTGACAGGAACAAAGGTGGGCATAACTACTGTGAGGGGCCACAAGGTGGGCATTAGTACTGTGTGGTTGCACTTAGGGGAAATGTCCTAGATTACCCTGCTATACATTGGCATGGCTCAGTCTTACAGGCCAGCACAGCGCCCCCTGCTGGTGATTTCACAGGGGCAGTCACCATCCCTTCCTTATGTGATTATTCTTTTTTTCTCACCACAGGTACTTGGTCTGTATCCAGCGGACATCACGCCAATGCCAGCGACACCCTGGATGAGATAGGACCAGATTTTATTAGGACTGGGTGAGTGTATCCATGCATTGGGCTTAGGGCTCTTTAACACGAGCGGATCCCGCGCGGGTAATCCACTGCGTGAAAGACAGCCAAGCCCCGTTCCGGACAGCAGAGACACGGAGCAGTAACATGATTGGTAATGCTCTGTGATCTTTTTACTACAAAATCACAGAGAGATAAAGTTGTCACCGTGATTTTGTAGTAAAAAGATCACAGTCAATCATGTTACTGCTCCGTGTCTCTGCTGTCCAGAATGGGGCTTGGCACTCCGTGACGCAGCGGATTAGCCGCACGGAAAGAGCCCTTAGTAAGAAAATCTGCCGGTTCTTTGTAAAAATGTTTGCACTGTGGCCCATAACACTATAGTTACAACACTAGTAGGGGAGGTAGTGGGGGGGGCTTGGAGGCAGGTTGGGGGGGGGCGATGGGGAGGGGGTCCCATAGATCAGTTTCGCACCGTGGCCCCATGGATTGTGTGTACGCCACTGTCCCCAGTCTGTGACTATGCCCCACTATGTTGACTCCTCATGTAGTTGCCACCCAACCCACTCTGTGACTGGGCCACTAGTATCCCTGTTTGACTTTGTTGACATCGATATTTATTTTACCCTTCTTCTGATCTGTCAGAAGGACGGAAAAATGAAAAACACAAAGGATCCTCTCTTTGGAGCATCTGTAAGGCCTCTATCACACAGTCCTTATTTTGCATCAGGATATGCTCTTGATTTGGAAGCCAAAAGAAGGAGTGGGTCCAAAACACAGAAGACTCCCGTGTTGTTTTTTTTTTTTGACCTTAGCAATACTGACCGTGTGAAGGCAGATGCTCAAAAGACAGGATACATTTTTTGGGGTTGTTCTTGAGACTGATCAGAAAAAGGGAATAATAATCAGTGAAATCAACACAAACTTACTGCTGACACCATCTCCACCCTGTTATGGGGGCACTATGTGGAATCAGCTGAGTGCGTTCTTTCACTCTACAGTACAATCTTGGGCCACTGCACAGTTCTTTATACCTGACGATAACATTGACCTATAGGGATGAGTTCACATTTGAGTTATTTGGTCAGTTTTGGCCCCGTAACTGTCCAAATAAGTGAAGTGTGCAGGGATTCTAAGATCGACGCCTGTCATCTGCCAGTGATACAGATGCAAAGTAACTGTTTCACTACCACAGCGGACTCCCGATGTATGTTCTACACCAATAAACAGGCTCTCTGCAGCCAGGAAATAGCTGATTTTTAACGCGCTTCATCGCAAATAAATTCGGATTGAATCAACATTTTTGGGAATAGTCAGCAAAGCGTTCGAACCAAATTTTTGAAAACTTCGCTCATCTCTATTTGTAGCACTTATCAGCGAGCGCTGTGGAATATATGTGTGGTACATACAGTATGCTAGAAAAATACCTGTAAATAAAAATGCTCAACATTGGTGGGAGTCAGATGTGGGGTACATCTCCTCCTGTTTGTCCTACTCTTAGCACGAAGAAGAGACTTAAAGGGCCTGATGTTTCATGTTCCGTTTGTCCATTTTTGCCAAAAATCTTAAAAATGGTGGCATTTCCAGTTTGAAAAAAAATGGGCGTGGTAGGGGCAGGATAGGGTTGGGAGGGGGTTATGCCATGGAAGCCTAGCATTTTTACTGTAATTTAATTTTCACCACAAAAGAGGTATAAATTAAGGCTAAATTGCATGCCAGCTCGGAATTTGTGTAGATTTTAGAGTCTCTGAATACATTTGGTGCATGTTGAACAAGTGACCCTGATTAATAAAACACACATACAAAATGTTTTTTGTTGTAAATCGAGGCCCAGGTGTTAAAGGGGTTGTCCAAGTTATATTTATTGATGACCTATCCTCAGGATAGGTCATCAATATCAGATCGGCTGGGGGCCTCCTCTTGACTGTTTCACTATTCGCCGTTGCATCTGCAGCGGTGAGCAGGTATAATTACACCCAAGCCGTCCTATACAAGTGTATGGGAACGATCCGTCCCATTGAGATGAATGGGACGGTTAGGTGTAATTACACCTGCTCACCGCTGCAGATGCAACGGCGAGAAGGTAAGCAGTGAAGTGGAGGAAGCGCTGGCACGGCGCGCGCCTTCTCTTCAAACAGTTGACCTGAGGATAGGTCATCAATAAATATAACTTGGACAACCCCTTTAAGTCTTAGGACTCTTTCACACGGGCGATATTTCCGCGCAGGTGTAATGCGTGAGGTGACCCATTCGGACCCATTCATTTCTATGGGGCTGTGCACATGAGCAGTGATTTTCACGCATCACTTGTGCGTTGCGTGAAAAACGCACAATATAGAGCATGCTGAGATTTTCATGCAACGCAGGCCCCATAGAAGTGAATGGGGCTGCGGGAAAATCGCAAGCATCCGCAAGCAAGTGTGGATGTGGTGCGATTTTCACGCATGGTTGCTAGGAGATAATCGGGATGGGGACCGGATCTTTATTATTTTCTGTTATAAGGGAAAATAATTGCATTCTTAATACAGAATGCTTAGTAAAAGTAAAAGGACCTGTGGTGACATCATTGCGCTCATCACATGGTCCGTCACATGATCTATCACCATGGTGATGGACCATGTGATGGACCATGTGATGAGTGCAGTGACGTCACCACAGGTGCTTTTCCTCAAAGAAGAAGAAAGAATAAAAGCCGGGCTGTGTGAACAAGTGGATTAAGGTGAGTTTATTTTTTAATTTTTAGTTTTTTAACCCCTCCATCTCTATTTTGCTATGCATTCTGTATTCAGAATGCTATTATTTTCCTTTATAACCATGTTATAAGGGAAAATAATAAAAGCTACACAACACCTATCCCAAACCCGAATTTCTGTGAAGAAGTTCTGCCGATTTTTCTCACGCGCGTGCAAAACGCATTAAAATGTTTTGCACGCGCGCGGAAAAATCGTGCATTTTCCCGCGACACACCCGCATCTTATCCGGCCCAAATCTATGATGCCCGTGTCAAAGAGGCCTAACTGTTTTGCTTGCTTTGTGTCATCTCATTTGCCTTTTTGTTTGTTTTTGCAAGCTCTGTACTCTTATACTAAACTTGAATAAGTTTGGTTATTGGATGCTTTAACCCTTTCCCAACCAGCGCCATACTAGTAGGGCACTGGCTGGGTTTTTAAATATATATTTCATACAGCAGACTCCAGCGGCTAATGTCTGCAACCGGCGGTAATCCCAGTGGCGGACATTTTACACTTCAGTGAGCGCTTCCAGTAATGCTCTAGCTCCCCCGTGTGGTGATCGGAGGAGCCGGAGCTTGTGTGCAGCAGCCCCTGTCTTAGTGAATGACAGGAAGCTGCTGCACAGTGTTTCCTATGGAGCCCTTGTCTGTAGCAGGGCTCCATAGGAAACTAGCAATTTTCTCATTGTCGCTAAAGCTAATGCATTGGACTCTATAAGAATAGCAATCTAATGATTGCTTGTTATAGTTCTCTATGGGAACTATAAAAAAAAATTAAAAATAAATAAAGTTTAAAAAAATATATATTTATTTAAATCACTTTCCTTTCTTTAAAATAAAAATAAAAGAATTTAAAAAAATACACATCGTGGGTATGACCATGTGTGAAAACGCCCATACTATAAAAATATCTTCACCATAGGGTAAACGGCTAAACAAAAAAGCGTCAAAATAGCTGATTCGCTGTTTTTGGTTGCTTCATTTCCCACAAAATTTTTTAAATCAAATACACAGTCCAGAATGGTATGAATGAAAAGTACAGATTGCCCTGCAAAAAATGAGCCCCAAAACAACTCCGTACACAAAATTACTAAAAAGTCATAGGGGTCAAAATATGGGGATGAAAAAAATAAAACTAATATTTTCCAAGTTTTTTATTATTTTATCAGTATCAAAATGCAAGAAAAACTATACATATAAAGGTATTTCCAGATTTGCACTGACCTGTAGAATGAAAGTAACCGGTCAGTTTTATCACATATCGAACACCGCAAATAAGAAAATCCGTAAAACTGTGATGGAATCCCATTTGGATTTTTTTCCCGCTTCTCACTACATCAAATGCAATATTAAATGGTGGTGTTGGAAAGTACAATTTGTCCAGCAAAAAGCATCACTCTGGGATAGGTTAAAGAATCAATCGACTTTCTTAATGTTTTAATCCTTTGACTGCTAGAGATCAGTGTACATTATCTGAAAATGGTATTTATAGACAGAGAATTTGGTAGGTGATGGCCACAGATGAGTAAAAATAGATTTACCGCTCACAATTTCACCCACATCATGTGCTAAGAAGGTGTGCATTCTGATTTAAGCTTGAGTGAATCGAGCTTCGGATCATGGAAGTTGCCTTTGGTACCGAGGTGAAGGTTAAACATCCCGGTACTCCCACCAATCTGTTGCCAATTCTGTTCCCTGCAGCTTACGGCACCAGAACTGGTGGCTTTAATGGAACAGGAAGGAAGCACAGCTCTGTTCGAAGTGTAGTGGCCATACTGAGTTACTGCAGCTAAGCTCTCACTGAAGTGAACGAGAGCTGAGATACAGTAACTTGGCTGTGTTTCCTGTTCCATTCAAACTTCTAGTTCCATTGCTTGAGGCTTCAGTAAGCAGCCACTCAATAGGGGAGCCAAGATGTCAGATTCTCACCAATCGGATAATAATGAGCATAGGTCATCAATATCAGGAGCCAGGAAAACCCCTTTAAGAGGCTGAGAGAGTTACATCACCTGAACTAGTAACAGATGCTGTATTTATGCCATCTTAGTAGACTCTGCTGGGTCTATTTTAGGGTGGTGCACCCAGGTTGACATATGTAAGCTAGTGATTGAACTCATAAAAGTTATTGAAAAAACTGTAGAAACTAGACTGCATAATACAATGGTGAACAGACACAAGATGTTTTGGTAGGAACTTTTTTAATTGAGTTTTTACATGATGATATGTTTACCAAGAAGGTTCTTCCTGGAGTTTACTTCAGGATGAAACAAAATAATATAGCATTTTGGAAGAAAGAAGCAACAGAGTATGGCCCAACTGGAAGACATGATAGCAAAGACCTCCATGGCCACAGTGTATTTACCACTAGTACTTAGTGAAGCTGGAATGAAGGACACCCATACAGTGAGGAACGCCAACATGCTGAAAGTGATATACTTGGCCTCATTGAACCTATCAGGAAGTTCTCGTGCCAAGAAAGCAACAAGACAACTAATAAGGGCCAAGAAACTCATATATCCTAAAGTAAACCAAAATGCTGTGGAATAACCTTCATTACATTCATAAACCAGGACTTCAGTCTTAGCTTTGATGTTAAATTCAGGGAAGGGAGGAGAAATAATAAGCCATATTGTACAGATCAGGAACTGAATGACAGTGCCCATAGATATGACTAGATAGGACACATGAGGTCTGGCCCACCTTCGTAAATCACTGTTTGGTTTTGTAGCTCTAAAGGCAATCATTACCAAGATAGTCTTTGCCAAAATACATGAAATACAGAATGCAAAAACCAGGGCAAAGGCCACTTGACGTAGGAGGCACTTCTCTTTTCCAGGATAGCCGATGAATGCCAGGGAAGACAAAAAACAAAGGGACAAGCAGATGAGAAGAAGACAACTGATGGTGTAATTGTTGGCACGGACAATGGGGGTGGTCTTGTAACAAATGAGTAGCCCTAGGATAGCTATAGGTACAAATGATGAAGTAACACTGATGGATGCTAACGTGATGCCCAATGTTTCTTCATACGAGAGGTATTCAATTGGTTTTAGTAGACATCTGTCCTTTTCTTCACTTGGCCATTTATTCCAAGGACAAGTAGAACAATTACTTGCATCTAAAAGATATAATTTTTTTTTAAATTCAGACACCAATATAATTATACTATTATAATTCTATAACTAACTCACCTGTTTTATTGGAAAACTCTCCTTGTGAACAAGGAACACATTGATAGCAACAGTTTGGTTCTCCTTGGATGGAAGCTTTTCGAGAACCTGGTTGACAACTTTTACTGCATATAGATATTGGAACCTAGAAATCATAATGGATAATTTTTATTAATTATATTCCTGTTTTAGAGATTTGCTAAATTTTGGAAATTTGATTAGGTGATATTTAGACAAATTTGACAGATTTCCTACATGATCCTTGATGTAATAGTATGGTATCAGAGCGCGTACTATAACAGTACAAAGCGAGAGCCAACATTCAACCAACAGGAACAGAAATATCTCCAATTCTGGATGATTTAACTCTTTAGGTGTTGTCTTAGTACTCATCAGAGCAAAATGGTTGGCATGGCAGACATGAGCTTAACTGAGGCCCCCCAAGTCTTCAATGCATGGGAACCTATTAGAACCTGCAGGACCCGTTAGTGCCAACAAAGTCAGCATGTAAATTAAAGGGTTATGTCATGAAAAGTGTTCCTATAGCATTATTGAATTATATACGCAGTAAAAATATTGTTTTGCTCTTTTATGTACATTTCCTTCTCCTCTCTGGCAGCCCTCCCCCCCTACTCCCCACTGTTTAGCAGTTTTTGGTCAACTTTCCTGCTCTCTTCCTCCCCTCAGTGCTGATGAACGGATCTCATAGTAAAGCAAAAATTATTTATTTTGTTAATTTTATGTACCCAAAAATAGAGCCACTTAAAATGAAAACTCGTCTTTCCCCGGAAAACAATTAGCCCCCTTTCACACGGGCGAGTATTCCGCACGGATGCGATGCGGGAGGTGAACGCATTGCACCCGCACTGAATACCGACCCATTCATTTCTATGGGGCTGTTCACATGAGCGGTGATTTTCACGCATCACTTGTGCGTTGCGTGAAAATCGCAGCATGTTCTATATTCTGCGTTTTTCACGCAACGCAGGCCCTATAGAAGTGAATGGGACTGCGTGAAAATCGCAAGCATCCGCAAGCAAGTGCGGATGCGGTGCGATTTTCAAGCACGGTTGCTAGGGGACGATCGGGATGGAGACCCGATCATTATTATTTTCCCTTATAACATGGTTATAAGGGAAAATAATAGCATTCTGAATACAGAATGCATAGTACAATAGGGCTGGAGGGGTTAAAAAAAAAAAAAAAAAATTTAACTCACCTTAGTCTACTTGATCGCGGCCCGGCATCTCCTTCTGTCTCCTTTGCTGAACAGGACCTGTGGTGAGCATTAATTACAGGTAAAGGACCTTTGGTGACGTCACTCCGGTCATCACATGATCCATCACATGATCTTTTACCATGGTGATGGATCATGTGATGACCGGAGAGACGTCAGCAAAGGTCCTTTACCTGTAATTAATGCTCACCACAGGTCCTGTTCAACAAAGGAGACAGAAGGAGATGCCGGGCCGCGATCAAGTGGACTAAGGTGAGTTAAATAATATTTTTTTTTTTTTAACCCCTCCAGCGCTAGTTTACTATGCATTCTGTATTCAGAATGCTATTATTTTCCCTTATAACTATGTTATAAGGGGAAATAATACAATCTACAGAACACCGATCCCAAGCCCGAACTTCTGTGAAGAAGTTCGGGATTGGGTACCAAAAATGCGCAATTTTTCTCACGCGAGTGCAAAACGCATTACAATGTTTTGCACTCACGCGGAAAAATCGCGGGTGTTCCCCCAACGCACCCGCACATTTTCCCGCAACGCCCGTGTGAACCCAGCCTTAGACCTTTTAGAGCTAAAAAGCTGTTAGAAAGCTTTGTAGAAAAAAAAAAATAGAATGTAGTGGGAAATGAAAAAAAAATGGTGCTCTCTGAAGGTGATATCCAGGAATGGATAATGATGAACTATCTTCTAGACCCCCAGGGATCTGGTGTTTCAGGGAGCCGCCGCCCTCACCGGAGCTCTGGTGAGTGCAGCCGGCTCCCAGCATCTCTCCAAGCACAGCGCCGTTTATTGTATTGCGGCTGTGCTTGCAGCTCATCTCCATTCACTTCAATGGAGCTGAGCTGCAACTAAGCCTTTCGATCATGTCCCATGGACTTCTAGCAGCTGATCAGCAGTGGTCCCGGGTGTTAAGTATCTAATATTAATTACCTATTCAGAGGATAGGTCATCAACATTAAAGGGAGTCTATCACCTAAAATCACCATTATAGAACACTAACATCAGGATCTCCATTAGAATGCTACCTTCCATATGGCTGTCCATCGCCGATTTTCTCATAAAAACACTTTTATTCAATATGTTAATTAGCTTCGGAAGGTGCCCAGGGGTGGCGTTCATGTGGCCGTTGCCCAGGCCCCTCGTCGCTTTTCATTCGAAACTCCTCCCCTTTCACCCCTCTGGCCCACCCTAGGTTCTTCTGATTATGTCCTCCTCTATATGAGAAGTCCAGCGCCAGCGCCGTTCAACAGATTTGCCGCTCCTGCGCACTTCATTCCCCATTATGGGCAGAGGCACAAGGACGGCTAGATCGGGATGTACAGGGTGGCACATGCGCATTTAACGCTCTTGTGCCTCTACTCATAATGGGGAATGAAGTGCGCAGGCGCGGCGAATCTGTTGAACGGCACTGGCGCTAGATTTCTCACTAAGAGGAGGACATAATCAGAAGAACCTAGGGCGGGCCAGAGGGGTGAAAGGGGAGGAGTTTCGAATGAAAAGCGACGAGGGGCCTGGGCAATGGGTAGTGTGATAGAAATGACTGTTTCTCTGCTGTCCATACATACAGGCTACAGACATAGTGCTGTGATGTCACAACAATACTTAGTGCACCAATCAGTAATATCTACTCAGACCTGATAAGGCTACTTTCACACTTGCGGCAGGACGGATCCGACATGCTGTTCACCATGTCGGATCCGTCCTGCGGCTATTTCGCCGTGCCGCCGGACCGCCGCTCCGTCCCCATTGACTATAATGGGGACGGGGGCGGAGCTCCGGCGCAGCACGGCGGTGCACGGCAAAAGCCGCCGGACTAAAAAGCCTGACATGCAGTAATTTTAGTCCGGCGGCCTTTCGCCGTGCACCGCCGTGCTGCGCTGGAGCTCCGCCCCGTCCCCATTATAGTCAATGGGGACGGAGCGGCGGTCCAGCGGCACGGCAAAATAGCCGCAGGACGGATCCGACATGGTGAACAGCATGTCGGATCCATCCTGCCGCAAGTGTGAAAGTACCCTAAAATGTGAAGTTGCATGTATTGCACAATAAATATGCGCATCATTAGTGCCAATTTGCGCAATCACAAAAATAATGACTGGAGATCACGAATTCTAGAATTATTGTGAATATTAAGCGAAAAATTCACGAAATATCGCAAAAACAAATATTGCCTATGCCGCTCATCACTGCACAGAATATCAACAAAAACTATATTAGTAATTGCCATATCATCTTATCCACACATTAGTCAAAAGTAGCCAGAAAGTGGCCAACCCCTTTAACTAATTAACACAGACATGTATGACATTATGCAAAGGGTCTATAAGGAACAGGCTGCTGCGCTGAAACTGTACTGTACATGGTGGGTGCCATCTGTATAATATAGCCGGAAAATGCCAGCAAAATGTGGTTAAGAGCATGGCAAGTGCTCTGCAAACAAAAGTGGATAGGGAAATGACTTTAACACCTTAAGGACTCAGGGCGTACCGGTACGTCCTAAGTTTAAATCGCAATTGCGGCACCGCGGGGGTTAATCCGAACAGGATGTCCGCTGAAATCATTCAGCGGGCATCCTGTCACAACACCCGGGGGGGTCATGTGACCCCCCCGTGTCGGCGATCGCCGCAAACCGTAGGTCAATTCAGACCTGCGGTTTGCGGCTTTACCTGCGGTTGCGGCGGCTGTGCAGCGGCGCCATCGGGTCCCCATGCGGCTGTGGGGGGAACCTGATGGCATGGAAGGCAGCGCGATGTCTAAGGAAGGCATCGCGCTGCCTTCCGGTGAAGAGCCTGTGAGATGCAGCCCCCTGGATCTCACAGGCAGGAAGCTGTATGAGTAATACACACAGTATTACTCATACAGCCAATGCATTCCAATACAGAAGTATTAGAATGCATTGTAAAGGATTAGACCCCCCAAAGTGGGACAAAAAATAAAGTGAAAAATAAATAGAAAAAATAAAGTTTCCCCCCCCAAAAAAAATTAAAGTTTCAAGTAAAAATAAACAAAAACGTAATTTTCTCCAAATAAAGTTTAAAAAAAATTGGTAAAAAATAGGGGGAAAAAAAAAGTATACATATTAGGTATCGCCGCATCCGGCTCTATAAACATATCACATGACCTAACCCCTCAGATGAACACCGTAAAAAAGAAAAACTGTGCTAAATAAACCATTTTTTTGTTACCTTACATCACAAAAAGTACAACAGCAAGCGATCAAAAAGGCGTTTGCCCACCAAAATAGTACCAATCTAACCTTCACATCATCCCACAAAAAATGAGCCCCTACCTGAGACAATCGCCCAAAAAAGAAAAAAGAAAACTATGGCTCAGAATATGGAGACACTAAAACATCATTTTTTTTGTTTGAAAAAAACTGTTACAGTGTAAAACTTACATAAATAAAAAAAGTATACATATTTGGTATCGCCGCGTTCGTATCGACCGGCTCTATAAAAATATCACATGACCTAACCCCTCAGATGAACACCGTAAAAAAAAAAAAAAAAAACTGTGCTAAATAAACAATTTTTTGTCACCTTACATCACAAAAAGTGTAATAGCAAGCGATCAAGAAGTCATATGCAACCCAAAATAGTGCCAATAAAACAGTCATCTCATCCCGCAAAAAATTAGACCCTACCTAAGATAATCGCCCAAAAACTGAAAAAACTATGGCTCTCAGAATATGGAGACACTAAAACATAATATTTTTTTTTTGTTTCAAAAATTATATTATTGTATAAAACTTACATAAATAAAAAAAAAGTATACATATTAGGTATCGCCACGTCCGTATCGACCGGCTCTATAAAAATGACCTAACCCCTCAGATGAATGTTGTAAATAACAAAAAATAAAAATTGTGCCAAAACAGCTATTTCTTGTAATCTTGCCTCACAAAAAGTATAAAATAGAGCAAGCAAAAATCATATGTACCCTAAACTAGTACCAACAATACTGCCAATCTATCCCGTAGTTTCTAAAATGGGGCCACTTTTTTGGAGTTTCTACTCTAGGGGTGCATCAGGGGGGCTTCAAATGGGACATGGTGTAAAAAAAAAACAGTCCAGCAAAATCTGCCTTCCAAAAACCGTATGGCATTCCTTTCCTTCTGCGCCCTGCCGTGTGCCCGTACAGCTGTTTACGACCACATATGGGGTGTTTCTGTAAACTACAGAATCAGGGCCGTAAATATTGAGTTTGGTTTGGCTGTTAACCCTTGCTTTGTAACCGGAAAAAAATTCTTAAAATTTGCCCAAAAATTGAAATTCTGAAATTTCATCTCCAACACCTAAAGGGTTAACGACGTTTGTAAAATCTGTTTTGAATACCTTGAGGGGTGTAGTTTCTTAGATGGGGTCACTTTTATGGAGTTTCTACTCTAGGGGTGCATCAGGGGGGCTTCAAATGGGACATGGGTGTAAAATAAAACAGTCCAGCAAAATCTGCCTTCCAAAAACCGTATGGCATTCCTTTCCTTCTGCGCCCTGCCGTGTGCCCGTACAGCGGTTTACGACCACATATGGGGTGTTTCTGTAAACTACAGAATCAGGGCCATAAATATTGAGTTTGGTTTGGCTGTTAACCCTTGCTTTGTAACTGGAAAAAAATTATTAAAATGGAAAATCTGCCAAAAAAGTGAAATTTTAAATTGTATCTCTATTTTCCATTAATTCTTGTGGAACACCTAAAGGGTTAACAAAGTTTGTAAAATTAGTTTTGAATACCTTGAGGGGTGTATTTTATAGAATGGGGTCATTTTTGGGTGCTTTCTATTATGTAAGACTCGCAAAGTGACTTCAGACCTGAACTGGTCCCTAAAAATTGGGTTTTTGAAAATTTCTGAAAAATTTCAAGATTTGCTTCTAAACTTCTAAGCCTTGTAACATCCCCAAAAAATAAAATATCATTCCCAAAATGATCCAAACATGAAGTAGACATATGGGGAATGTAAAGTAATAACTATTTTTGGAGGTATTAATATGTATTATAGAAGTAGAGAAATTGAAACTTGGAAATTTGCAATTTTTTACAAATCTTTGGTAAATTTGGTATTTTTTTATAAATAAAAATGATTTTTTTTTTTACTTAATTTTACCAGTTTCATGAAGTACAATATGTGACGAAAAAATAATCTCAGAATGGCGTGTATAAGTCAAAGCGTTTTAAAGTTATCAGCACTTTAAGTGACACTGGTCAGATTTGCAAAAAATTGCCAAGTCCTTAAGGTGAAATAGGGCTGAGTCCTTAGGGGGTTAAATAACATAAAATACGTAAAAATAAAAAATAATAATCGTGATCTAGGAGGACGAGGTCTATATGGGGTAGGAGGTTAAAGAGGCGGTGGATGTGGCGGTGTAGGGGGAAGCGGCGGTGGAGTAGGTAGCCTACACATTTTTTTGGTTTTAAATCTTTTTTTTTTTTTTTTTAAATCAGGGTACACCCCAAAACATTGGGAAATATAACCTGTGATAACCCCCTGCAGTCGTGCTAAACACACGTTCAGACAATACACCGGCTGCAGGGCAGGCCAGCTGTCACGGCTGAGGATCGGGAAAACCCTCAGCCGTGTGATGCCAAAAGACCGACAAATTAGTGATTTTTTTTAACCTGTCTAATAGGTATAGCAGTGGTACATCACACCCAAAAATTGGTGAATTTCACCCGAAAAAGTAACAGACTAATTTGTGAATATTTTTTAACCTGTCTAATAGGTATAGCAGTGGTATATCACATCCAAAAATTGGTGAATCTCACCCGAAAATGTAACAGACAAAGTAGTGAAATGACATAAAATAAAATGCGTACAAATAAAAAAAAAAAGTGATTTATGAGGCGGAGGTCCATATGGAGTAGGAGTTTGAGAAGGTGGTGAACGTAGAGGTGTTGGTGGAAGCAGAGTTGGATGAGGACGAGGTAGCCAACACTGGTTTTTGGTTTTAATATTTTTTTTTTATTAGGTTACACTCCAAAAGAGTGTGAAATATCCAAAATACAAGAATGAGCAATTGCGCTGTAGTATAACAATGGCTGCTTAGTGCCGGTATACATGTCTATTCTGCACAAGGTACGGACAAGTCCTGTGGGATCCATTCCTGGTTCATTTTAATGAACGTGAGCTTGTCCACATTGGCTGTGGACAGACGGCTGCGCTTGTCTGTGATGACGCCCCCTGCCGTGCTAAACACATGCTAAAAACACGTTCAGATAATACACTGGCTGCAAGACATCAAGCACCTCCAAGGCGTAAAGGGCAAGCTCATGCCCTATGCCCAATTTGGAGACCCAGAAGTTGAAGGGGGCAGACCTGTCATTCAGTACATGTAGGTGTGTGCACACATACTGCTCCAACATGTTGGTGAAATACTGCCTCCTACTAAGACGTTCCATATCAGCTGGTGGCGCTGGTTGTTGTGGCGTGCTGACAAAGCTTTTCCACATTTTGGCCATGCTAACCCTGCCTTCTGAGGTGCTGGCGGTGCCCCAGCTGCGTTGGCGACCTCTTCCTCTACCTTCGCCTTGGTCTTCCACTGTGCCCCCTCTGTCAGGTGGGAATGCCACAGCTGTCCTCTGTAGGAGGTGAATAGTCTGTGTCCTTTGTATCCCCCCAGCCATGCACCAGTGATGGTCATGAGCTGGTCTGGGTGCCACCCTGCTGTGAACAAGGTTCCTCCTCCTCCATCTCCTCCTCCTCATCCTCCACATCGTCATCCTCCAGAACTGTGCCTTGGCTGGACAATTGTGTACCTGGGGTTTGTGGGTGCAAGAACCCACCCTCAGAGCCACTTGTGAATGACTGGCCGGAAAACCTGCGAAATGATCCCTCTTCCTCCTCCTCCTCCTGTGCCACATCCTCTTCCATCATCGCCAGCAGCATTTTTTCAAGGAGGCATAGAAGTGGGATAGTAACGCTGAGAACGGCGTTATCGGCACTGGCCATGTTGGTTGAGTACTCGAAACAGCACAACAAGGAACACAGGTCTCGCATGGAGGCCCAGTAATTGGTGGTGCAGTGGTGCTGTTCCGCAGAGCGACTCACCCGTGCGTGCTGAAGCTGAAACTCCACTATTGCCTGCTGCTGCTCGCACAGTCTAGCCAGCATGTGCAAGGTGGAGTTCCACCTGGTGGGAACGTCGCATATGAGGTGGTGAGTGGGAAGGCCGAAATTACGCTGCAGCGCTGACAGGCGAGCAGCAGCAGGTTGAGAACGCCGAAAGCACGCACAGACGGCCGGCACTTTATGCAGCAGCTCTGACATGTCGGGGTAATTTTTAAGGAATCTCTGGACCACCAAATTCAGCACATGCGCCAGGCAAGGGATGTGCGGCAAACCGGCTAGTGCCAGAGCTGCTACGAGATTTCGCACATTACCAAGCCGGGCTTGAGGCTCACTAGCACCAAGCACTCAACTTTCTGTTGTTCAAGGCCCGTCCACAGCTCCTGCGCGGTGTGGGGTTTGTCCCCCAAACAGATACGTTTTAAAACTGCCTGCTGTCGTTTACCCCTGGCTGTGCTGAAGTTGGTGGTGAAGGTATTATGCTGATCGGATGAGGAGTCGGTAGAGGATGAGGAAGCGGAGTAGGAGGAGGAAGCAACAGGAGGCAAACTTAAGCACCCTGGTGGAAGGACATGCGCCAAACTGCTATCCGCCTCAGTCCCAGCCGCCCCTGCATTTACCCAGTGTGCTGTTATGGAGATATAACGTCCCTGACCGTGCTTACTGGTCCACGTATCCGTAGTGAGGTGCACTTTGCCACAGATGGCGTTGCGCAGTGCACCCCTGATTTTGTCCCCCAATTGGTTGTGCAGGGAAGGGATGGCTCGCCTGGAAAAGTAGTGGCGGCTGGACACGACGTACTGTGGGACAGCCACCGCCAAAAGGCCTTTAAAACTCTCCGTCTCCACCAGACGGAATGACAGCATTTCAAAGGCCAGTAATTTAGAAATGCTGGCATTTAGGGCTAGGGATCGCGAGTGGGTAGGGGGTTACTTCCTCTTCCTCTCCAGTGTTTGTGAGATGGAGAGCAGAACGCTTTCGTGGGACATTGTGGAGATGCTTGGTGACTCAGGTGGCGGTGTTGCTGGCAGATCCTCTATTTGCGGGGTGGCAGGTGGCACTGTCACTCCAGAGGTGGGTGAAGAGGCCGAGACTGCAGCAGAACAAGAAGCAGGAGGAGCCAGAGACCTTTCTTGGTTTTTGAGGTGGCTACTCCACTGCAGCTCATGCTTTGCACTTAGATGCCTGGTCATGCAGGTTGTGCTCAGGTTGAGAATGTTTATGCCTCGTTTCAGGCTCTGATTGCACAATGTGCAAACCACTTGTGTCTTGTCGTCAGCACATTGTCTGAAGAACTGCCATGCCAGGGAACTCCTTGGAGCTGGCTTTGGTGTGCTTGGTCCCTTGCTGCGGTGGGCAGTAGCAGGCGTACTGTCTAGGGGACGGCCGCTACGCTTTTGCACCCTGCTCCCTCTTCTTCTGTGCTGGTGGCTCTGTGCGACCACCGCCTCTTCCTCCGAACTACATATGTCATTCGCATGACCTTGATTCCATGTGGGGTCGAGGACTTCATCGTCCTCCACATCATCATCCATCCAGTCTTCACCCCTGCCCTCCTTGTCAGTCTGCACACTTTCAAAAGCCCCAGCAGTTGGCACCTGTGTTTCGTCATCATCCGAGACATGCTGCGATGGTCTTCCCATGTACTCATCTTGAAACATAAGTGGTTGGACATCGGTGCACTCAATATCTTCCACTTCTGGGGCAGGGAAAGGTGGATGGCCCTGGGAATCCCTGCTAACAGAGTCATCAAAAAGCAGAAGAGACTGCTGCATGACTTGGGGCTCAGACTGCTTGGCTGATTTGCAAGGGGGTGAGGTGAAATACTGATGGACATGGGCTGCAGGTGCCAACTGTGGTCTTTCAGCAGGAGACTTGGTGGGAGACAATGTGAAGGAACTGGAGGCACTGTCAGCAACCCAATATACTATCGCCTGTACTTGTTCTGGCCTCACCATTCGTAGAGCCGCATTAGGCCCGACCAAATAACGCTGCAGGTTGTGTCGCCTACTCGCACCTGAGGAAGGGGTTTAATTTGTGTGTGTAGCTGGCACAGATCAACCACGTCCTCTCCCTGCAACAGGAGCTCCACCAGCAGCACCACTACCTGGGCCACGTCCCTTATTTGACGCTCTCCTCATATGTCTCAAATTTAGGATCTTGCCCTAAATGGGTGTTTAATTAATAGCAGAATAGAACGACAGTATATAAAGGTTGTATCTCACACGTACAGATGCAGATTAGGCCGCAATTAAAGTTTTTTGCCCAAAATGGGTGTTTTTTTAATAACTGAATAGAACCACAGTATCTAAAGGGTGTATCTTACACGTCCTGATCCAGACTAGGCCGCAATTAAAGTTTTTTGCCCAAAATGGGTGTTTGGTTAATAACTGAATATGACGGCAGTATATAACTCTTGAATTTCACACGTGCTGATGCAGCAAGGGCTGAAAAATTGGGTATTTTGCCCAAAAAGGCTGTTTTATAAATAGAAGAATATAACCACAGTATCTAAAGTGTGTATGTCACACATACAGATACAGACTAGGCCGCAATTTAAGTTTTTTTCCCAAAATGGTTGTTTTTCAAATATCTGAATAGAACAGTATCTATAGTGTGTATCTCACAATGACATAAGCAGCAAAGGCTGCAAAATTATTTTTTTTGCCCAAAATGGGTGTTTGTTTAATAACTGAATATGACAGCAGTACTGTATATAACCCTTGAATTTCACACGTGCTGATGCAGCAAGGGCTGTAAAATTGTGTATTTTGCTCAAAAAGTGTGTTTTATTAATAGAAGAATAGAACCACAGTATCTAAAGTGTGTATCTCACACCGACTGATCCAGACTAGGCCGCAATTAAAGTTTTTTGCCAAAAATGGTTGTCTTTTAAATAAATGAATTGAACCACAGTATCTAAAGGATGTATCTCACATGTACTGATCCAGACTATTCCAGAATTAAAGATTTTTGCAAAAAATGGCTGTTTTTGAAATAACTGAATAGAACCACAGTATATAAAGTGTGTATCTTATATATATAGCAAAGGCTGCAAAATTAACTTTTTTGCCCAAAACGGGTGTTTGTTTAATAACTAAATATGACAGCAGTATATAACCCTTGAATTTCACACGTGCTGATGCTGCAAGGGCTGTAAAATTGTGTATTTTGCCAAAAAAGTGTATTTTAAAAACCCAGAAAATTATGACTGTATTTCTTTTTTTTATATATATATATATTTTTTTTATTTAATCCAATAAAGTACAAAAAGAACAATAGTAGTACATTTAACAGTTACATAATAAAAAACAAAACAAAAAAACATCAGGCATCAACCAAGAGGAAGTAAGCGTGCTTAATACAATTGCACCGATAAAATGTAGTAGGGTATTCGTTCCCCTGCCACTAAAACATCCCCTACATGGAGATACTTGACCTATCCAATACATTACAGTAAATGCACACCACTTATATTACCTTTAAACCTTATTTCCCCCCTCCCCTACCATCCCGCCCCTCCCAAACCCATATCCCCCCACCCTATATCCACCGGGAAGATTGTGGGGGGGGGACAAAAAACAAATAAGTAAAAAAAAAAATAATAATATATATATATATATATAATATATCCATATCTATTTGTTTATATGTTTTGACCACTGAGCCCAAATTTTCTCATGTCTATAACCTATGTTGCTCTTAATATATCCTACTCTTTCTATTATACAATTGGAGTTCATCAGATTTTCCCATTCTTTTATTGTTGGTACCTCAGGGCGCATCCATCTTCTTGCTATCAGTAAGCGAGCTATAAAACATGATTTGTATAACATAATTTCATTCTCCTTTGATAGCTCATGGGAAGTTTCACCCAAAATACATACAGAAGCCGTCCATTGGATTAATTCAATCAGACTGCACCAGAATGGTTGAATCTTTGGGCACCTCCACCACATATGGATAATGTCCGCTTTATCATTCATACATCTAGGACATAATCCGGGCGTTTTAGCTGAAACTTTCTTGAGCCATTTTGGTGTTATATATAAACGATGTAATATCATAAACTGAGTTACCCTGTGAGAGGGGTTCCTCAGATATGGTTTAAAACACCAAAATTTTCCCCACTGATCATCTGTTATTATCCCTATATTATTCTCCCATTTTAATTTACTATTACAAATAAATCCCTCACTTCTAGTTTCTCGTATTTTTTTATACAAGCTTGACACCAATTTGTGCTTACCTTTCCAGCCTAATATATAATTCATGACCTCGTGTGATTTTATCACTATATCTTCCTTTTTTATAACCGTTTTAACAATAAAATGGCTGTATTTCTAGCTCAAATTGCACACTGACTAATCCAGATGTTGGATATTGCCAAAAAAGTGTGTTTTTTTTGTAACAGAATATGAAAGCTGTATATAACCCTTGAATTCCACTCGTGCAGATCTGTAAAATAGTGTATATAGCAAGAAAAGGGTGTTTGTAAAAACCCAGAAAATTATAGCTATATTTCTAGCTTAAATTGCACACTGACTAATCCTGCAAATGCACCAGATGTTGAATATTGCCCAAAAAATTGGATTTTTTAAAACCAGATTATTATTGCAGTATTTCAAGCTTGGATTTGAATGTCACAAAAGCACATACCGTATTTTTCGCCCCATAAGACACACTTTTTCTCCCCCAAAATGGGGGGGAAAATGCCCCTGCGTCTTATGGGGCGAATGCTTGCAGTTTTACATCGCAAGCTGCGATGTACGAGCGAGCGGGGACTCGGGGAGGGACTGGGAGGAGGAGCTGGGGGCCGGCAATAGCGGCGGGGCGGTGCAGTCAGTGTAGTATAGCCCCGCCGCTCCGGTATACTAATATAAGATGTCTTATTCAATTAATAGTTATTAAACATGCCCCCCAACTCCTAATAGTACCTTACATCCTAACAGCTTCTGTAGAATGCAGGCAGGCCGGGCGGGCGGCAGCGTAACTCCCTGATGTCACGTGCCTGCGCCGCCTACTTTATGAATGAAGCAGGCGGCGCAGGCAAGTGACGTCAGTGAGGGACGCGCCGGCCGCCCGGCCTGCCTGCCGGCATTGTACAGAAGCGGTTAGTATGTAAGGTACTATTAGGAGTTGGGGGGGCATGTTTAATAACTATTAATTGAATAAGACATCTTATATTAGTATACCGGGAGGGGATCTGTGGATGGCACAGTTATGGGCTGGGGGGGGTCTGTGGATGGCACAGTTATGGGCTGGGGGGGTCTGTGGATGGCACTGTTATGGGGTGGGGGGGGTCTGTGGATGGCACATATATAACAGTGCCACCCACAGATCCCCCTGTAACAGTGCCATCCACAGATCCCCCCTGTAACAGTGCCATCCACAGATCCCCCCTGTAACAGTGCCATCCACAGATCCCCCTGTAACAGTGCAAGCCACAGATCCCCCCCATAACAGTGTCCGTCATCCACAGATCCCCCCCATAATAGTGTCCGTCATCCACAGAACCCCCCATAACAGTGTCCATCATCCACAGATCCCCCCATAACAGTGTCCGTCATCCACAGATCCCCCCATAACAGTGTCCGTCATCCACAGATCCCCCCATAACAGTGTCCGTCATCCACAGATCCCCTCATAACAGTGTCCGTCATCCACAGATCCCCCCATAACAGTGTCCGTCATCCACAGATCTCCAGTAATAGTGCCATCCACAGACCACCATTAGTTCCAAACCCACCAAACACACAGCACACCTTTTGGTTAAAAATATTTTTTTTCTTATTTTCCTCCCCAAAAACCTAGGTGCGCCTTATGGGCCGGTGCGTCTTATAGAGCGAAAAATACGGTATGCTGTGCTGGTGCACTGAGCTTGCATAAAATGGCCGCTGCCGCCCACCCACCTACCTAACTAACTGACAGATAAAAGTTGTTTTTTTTCTGTCACTGGGCTCGAGGCAGGGTAAAAAGATTGTGCACTGCATCCACACAACTAAATGTATGTAGATCGCTGAGTTATATTGGAGTTCTGATGACAGATTCTGTCCTATTCTCTCTCTGAAATAACCAGCAGCATCCTCTCCCTACACTAAGCACATAGAGTGACGTGCAGCGCTACGTGTCTCCAGCTTATATAGAGGCTGGGTCACATGCTGCACTGGCCAATCACAGCCATGACATTAGTAGGCAAGGCTGTGATGGCTTCTAGGGGCAAGTAGTATGACGCTTGTTGATTGGCTGCTCTGCAGCCTTTCAAAAAGCGCTGAGAAATCGCCGAACAACGAACCCGAACTTTTACTGAAATGTTCAGGTTCCCTTAACCCTAGCCATAACAGAAAACATAATATCTTGTGATTCACCAATTTTTGGTCACCTTGTCCCCCCTAAAACATAGAATAATGGTTATCAAAAAGTGGTTCCAATAAAAACAGTTCATCTCAGAAAAAAGAAGCCCTCATGCAGCTCTGTAGATGGAAAAATAAAAAGTTATGGCCGTCAGGAAATGGTTATGCAAAGAAAATTTTAAATTATTATTTTTTTTTTAAAGTAGTAAAACAAAATTACAACTATAATATTTGTTCTTGCTGTAATCATATTGATCCACAGAATAGGAACGTCATGTCATTTTTAACACATTAATATTAAAACTCCCAAAAATCTTGTCGGAATTGTGGTTTTTTTCAATTTCACAGAATAAAGAATTTTCTCCCATTTTGCAATCCAAGACATGCTAAGGGTGGGTTCACATCTGCGTTCTGGATTCCGTTATGACTTTCCGTTATAACATGGTTATAACGGAAAATAACGGAATCCATAAGACGGAAGTCAAAACGGGTGCCTTTAGAGGCATTCCGTTTTGATCCGTCTGGGTCCCATTATGCAAGACGGAAAACAAAGTCCTGTCAACAGGACTTTTTTCTCCATTCTGCATAACGGAAACCAGACGGATCTGTTATGCTTCCCCATTAAGACGGAAAGCAAAACGGAATGCTTTTTAAAGGCTCCCGTTTTGCATTCCGTCATAATACATAAGTCAATGGGCAGCATAACGGATCCGTCCTTCCGTCTTATAGATTGCGTTATTTTCCGCTATAACCATTTTATAACGGAAAGCCATAACGGAATACAGAACGCAGATGTGAACCCACCCTAAATTAAATAGTGGCTTTATAAAATGCATCTTGTGCCGCAAGAAATAAGTCCTCATGTGACTATGTGAACGAAAAATGTAGAAAGTTATGGCTTTTGGAATGTTACCTTTTCATCACCAAATGGCCACTGGACAGAACTGGTGTTAACATAAAGGGTTCCTTTGTAAGTGGCTGTGCTGGTAAAATTTCCCACTTTAACCTGTTTGATGGAACCTCCCAGGTCCATTTGCCAGTTGACAATATCGTATGTTGGAGGGGGGTCTCCATTCTCATCAAAAAATAAATCCTTTCCACTGCTTAACTTTATTCGGGCCTTCTTCATGTAATGGAGAACCTATGATGAGAATTTGGTTAATTATTTAAAGGGCTCAACATAATTTTTATATTGATGCTTAGTATAGGTCTTCAGTATCAGACCGACTCCTTGCACTCCCACTGATTAGCTGAGGAATTGGAGTGGTAGTGGCCCTGAAGAAGTGTGTGTCATAGTATGCTCCCTCAGGTCGTTGCTCCCTGGGGATCGAGGCAATGTAAATGCAGTTTATAGTAAGCATAAAAGTGGATTTCAAGTGCAATTTTCTCTGGAACCAGTAAAAATTGAGGCAGGCTGGTTGGCTGCAATTCGGCGCTTACCATAGGTTGTACTGGTCTAGTGACAATCTGGGTGATGGGTAGTCCCTCACCTTTCATCAGTGTATTTAATGCTGGTTGTGGCAGTTTACTCTGTAATTTTGCATCTCAAGACTTTACTTGAGGCTTGGAGTAAGTTCATCTCTCTGGAGAATCAGTAACAGGAGCAGGATCTCTGCAGTCAGATTCCACTACCCTCTGTAGCTACACAGGAGCTGCCCCTCCTGGTAGGAAGCAGGACCAGTTCACTTCTACCAAGAGGGGAGGAACAGGGTGGTTAGCCCTGTTTCTTGCCAACCGTTTGCCAACCATTCCTAGCTGGATTAAACAGCCAGAAGCATACAATAAAACACATAACATTATAATATAAAAATAGTTACAATATTGCAGTACCCCCAGGTCTGGGGTACTAAACATGTTTTGTGATGAAGCAGTAATTGTGCCATCTCTGACACACCATTACCAACCCATAGACCATGTCTCCTTGCAGAGAGAAATATGCACTTGGAATATCGCCTGTAATCAGTATATGTTGCATGAAGATGTTGCCTTTGAATTAATGCAGCTAGAACCCTTGGTAATAATCCAGGTAGCAAATGTTAGATCACACGTCCCTATAGTTGTATGAATGACAGCGCAAACACATGACAACTGATCTTCATATCTCCTCCTTAACGTGGACGTGCTGAGGAGAAACAGAAGACTAGGCAATGGTGCCAAGTGATCTAGAAAGCATAAACCGTCCTGTGGATAGGTTAGGAATAAAAATTGGCCGGCATATTAGATATAGACATTTCTGTAGTTCCTTATCTCTACTGCAGATTTCTTACTTGCCATGGCTTAATGTTCAAAATATCTGAGCAGCTTCCATTTAGAAAAGGACCTTCTCCAACTCTACATAAACTCAGGTCATGCATAGCTTTAGCAATAACATAGATTGCATTGTAGAGGTTATATGACATTCCGAAGTGAGATACATTATTCAGGCTTATCTGAAAGTTCTCCAATCTGTCATCCACAGTGCAATTCCTATTTGGCCTTTCACGGTTGAATATTATGTTTTTGACATCCAAAAAAGTACAACCGATATTATTTTCCCAAAACATCCTATCCCAGGGCTCTTCTAACACTTTGGAGAAATTAAAATTCTTAGTATAGTCCTGGAACCCTGGAATTTGTCCAACGGAAAAATAGAAGCCCAGGGTTCCTGTAAGAAGCTTGGAATATTTTTCAAAAACTAGCAAGCTGGAGTTTGCCCAGCCGTCACTGGCCACCCAAAGCTTCACAGTGATATTATGACGTAGACATCCATCAAACAGCAGAATGAGGTCAGCTTCAGATGCAAAGATAATTATTATCTTGGCTCTAGACTTTTTGATGGTCTGGATGATACGTGGAATGTTGTGATCTGGACTACTGCTCTGAATATACTCCAAGAATTCCACACAAGCTCCAGATTTGATGAATTCTTGTCTCACTCCCTGTATGCCCTGGTATCCATAATCATTAGAATCAGCGATCATCCCCACCCAGGTCCATTGGAAATGCAACAACAGTTGGGCCAGTCCTTTGGATTGGAAAGCATCACTTGGAGCAGTACGAAGAAAAGATGGGAACTGGGTCTTGTCACTTAGACGGGAGCTGGTCGAAACATGGCTGATCTACAATGTGAAAATTTTATTTAAAAAATGGGGAAAAAAAACACATTTTTAAATACTTTAATTATACAACAACTTTAATTCTATTTTTTTGATTTTTTTCAAATATCCTTTAAGGACTAAATAATTTCTTTATTCTGTTCATTTAGGCCAATGATCACCAAAATGTATAAATGTACTTCTCTGTTTCTGTCCCGTGCAAGCTGTAATGTAATGTAAACAGGACTTTCACTCTGTCCCCCTCTGATACACATCTTGTGCAATCAACATTTTTCTCACGCCTATAACTAGAAATAACTAGTCTTGTATGCAATACAGACACACTGAACAAAAGACTAAATTTGTTTCAAAGATTTGTGTGTCATGTTACAAGATCTAAAGAACCTGCTTCAGAGATATTGGGAGACAATAGTGGGGTCGTCACATATAGTGGGGGCATCAGAGATAGTGGGGTCATCAAAGATAGTGGGAGTCACCGGAGATAGTGGGGTCATCACAAATAGTGGGGGCACTAGAGATAGTGGGAGTCACCAGAGATACCAGGGGTCATCACAAATAGTGGGGACACAAGAGATACTGGGGCACCAGAGATAGTGGGTTCATCAAAGATAGTGGGAGTCACCAGAGATACCAGGGGCACCAGAGATAGCGGGGTCATCACAAATAGTGGGGACACCAGAGATACTAGGGCACCAGAGATAGTGGGGTCATCAAAGATAGTGGGAGTCACCAGAGATACCAGAGGCACCAGAGATAGTGGGGTCATCACAAATAGTGGGGACACCAGAGATACTGGGGCACCAGAGATAGTGGGGTCATCAAAGATAGTCGGAGTCACCAGAGATACCAGGGGCACCAGAGATAGTGGGGTCATCACAAATAGTGGGGAGACCAGAGATACTTGGGCACCAGAGATAGTGGGGTCATCACAAAAAGTGGGGACACCAGAGATACTGTGGACACTAGTTTGGTGACTTCGTGGTTCACTGCTAAACGGTTAATATTATAATATGCTATGGTTCACTTCTAAAGTTTTTTAAAACATTCACCCAGAGGTTAACTATGCACTATGTATTCAAAAAGGTTGTGTATGGAAGCAAAATAGTTAACTGGCATGTCTTAGTAATATTTTCCAGGGGGCAGGCTGGCCCCACTTTCCCCTGGCTTGAGAATTGTTCTTGGCAAGTCAACCAAGAGAGAGGATGTATATGCTACAGCACGAGAAAGAAATTCTTCTACAGGGAGATAATGGTGGTACCAGAGATAGAGAGGACACCAGGTCTCCAAAGGCCCTATTACACAGGGTGACCAAGCAGGCAATCAGGGCCGGTTCTATGTGAAATGGGGCCCTGGGGCGAAAAACAATAAGGCCCCCCCCACACGACACTTGCTGACTTTAACGCCCCCCCCCCCATCACTACAGAAATACAGCGCCCCATACCTCTTACATCCAGTGACGTCTCCTTTGATGTAGATGTTCTCTGTCCTCGTCTTCTCCTTTCAGATCTTCAGACCAGACCACCATTTTGTCACCATTTTCCGATTCTGCAGTTTGACAACAACAAAAAAATCTTGGTTTACTACTTTTCCATCATCCTCCCATCTTCTGGACAAATCATCCTACTACCCTCAATACTGTGCCGCTGTGCTCCCCAATACTATACTGCAGAAACAGATAATACCCCTGATAATACTAGTACCACACAGAGCCCCCCCCATATAAAATACCCCTTCTTTGTGGCCTCAGTAGAAGCCCCCATAGTGCCCCATAATAATGTGCCAGTAACAAGTGCCTCTCCATGCCCTCCATGTGCCAGTAACAAGTGCCAAACCCCCCATGTGCCAGTAACAAGTGCCTCTTTTCCCCCTATGTGCCAGTATCAAGTGCCTCCCTCTATGTGCCAGTATCAAGTGCCAACCCCCATGTGCCAGTATCAAGTGCCAAACCCCCCATGTGCCAGTATCAAGAGCCAAACCCCCATGTGCCAGGATCAAGTGCCAACACCCCCCTTGTGCCAGTATCATGTGCCAACCCCCCCGTGTGCCAGTATAAAGTGCCAACCCCCCATATGCCAGTATCAAGTGCCTCCCGCTCCCCCCATGTAGCAGTAAAAGTCCGGTATTAAAAAAAAACAAAAAAACACTTATACTTACACAGCGATGAGATGCAGGCCTCTTCTGGCCTCTGCCCCGCGCTGTATGGCTCAGGCGGCGCAATTACGTCATCGCGCCACCTGCAGTGGCCTCTGAAAGGCTGCGGGCCTTGTGTCGGCAGCCTATCAGAGGAACAGGGAAGGGAGACGCCTCTCCCTCCTCTGCCCTACAGCACAGGCATCTGTATCGCTGTCCTGAGGATGGCGATACAGATGACTATGGAGATGAATGCTTCCACAATGGAAGTGTTCATCTTCCTGTGACCTACCGCCGCGGGCCCCCTTCCCGGAGCCAGAGCGAGGCCCCCACCAGCGTGAGGCCTCACAAATAAATAAAAAAAACTCTCGGGACCAGCCGGTGTCAGGCCTATATGGAAGCACCAGCCCTGCAGGCAATTATAATATATGTGTGCGTGCTCCTTCAGAAAGTCTGGTATATTGTTCCTGATGAAGAGACCTCAGGAAAGCTGCTCTGTACTGTAACATTATTTATTTTATTTCCATTACCCATTATAAGGTATCTTGCTTGCAAGATTCTGATTGTTTCTCTTAGTGAGGGCGACATAAATGTTGTGCCACTTATGATAACAGATGAGAACTGATACTGTGGAGACACCATAGAATAACTCTTTAATAGTAATTATTAGAGTTGAGGAAAGCTGTCAAAACTTTGATTTGGCTGCTTCCCTGAATAACACAAAGAAATTTGCTTTGTGACGAATTACTTCTTTGTGAGTAGCGGCTGCAATGACAGGGAACAGCGATGGTGCCACCCCGTCATTGAACTCTTCAGATGCCACATTCATCGCTGATCGTGACACCTGAGATGACCATTAAGGGGTTGTCAGTGGCTAATCTGTTATAGAAAAAATAATAATAATGCCCTTATCTATTTGATCGTAAAGAGTCCGCCGTGGCCATCTTGAATGAAGATCCAGTGAGAAATCTTGCACGGTGCATGATGACGTCATATGTCCCCCCCCCAAAAAAAAAAAAACACTGTCTTTTGAGCATCCGCCTTCACACAGTCAGTATTTGGTCAGTAATTGATCAGTATTGGTAGGGCAAAACAGGAGTAGGTCCAAAACTGAGATGTCACGTGATGGGAATATTTGCATGTCTTCAGTATTTTGTAATCAATCCTGCTTTTGGCTTCCAAATCATGATGTAATCCTGATGCAAAATACTGACCGTGTGATAGAGGCCCTTATGCTCAATTTCCATCTGATACCGGCTTTATTCAGATGGAAAAAAAGTCCTGCATGCAATCTCTATCACACGGTCAGTATTTGGTTAGTTTTTTGCATCAGTATTTGATCAGTATTGATAAGGCAAAAACAGGAGTGGTACCAAAACAGAGATGACACATGATGGAAATATTTGCATGACTTCTGTGTTTTGGACCCACTCCTGCTTTTGGCTTCCAAATCATGATGAAATCCTGATGCAAAATACTGATTGTGTGATAGAGGCCTTATGGATGCTCCAAAGACAGGATTCGTTGTGTTTTTTCATTTTTAGGTCTCCTCTGAGGGTGAGGATGGCAACAGAGAGAGGAGTCAAGATAGTGGCAAAGTCACACAGTGGTGAGGAGTAGAGTTGAGCGAACCTGAACTGTAAAGTTCGGGTTCGTACCGAACTTTAGGGTTTTCCGCACCCGAACCCGAACATTTACGTAAAAGTTCAGGTTCGGTGTTCGGCGATTTTTATGGCGCTTTTTGAAAGGCTGCAAAGCAGCCAATCAACAAGCGTCATACTACTTGCCCCAAAAGGCCATCACAGCCATGCATACTATTGGCATGGCTGTGATTGGCCAACTGCCTCTATTTAAGCTGGAGTCACGTAGTGCCTACGGATTAGTGTAGGGAGAGGCTGCAGCTGCTGTGAGGGAGAGATCAGGGAGAAATCTGATCAAGAACTGGTTTATGTACTCGGCGATCTACAGAAAAAGTGTTTTGTAGGTGCAGTCCACAATTTTTATAAGCCTGCCCTGAGACAACTACTGCTGAAAACAAACTTTTTTTTCTTCAGTTAGTCAATAACAATACATGATCGGCAGCCATTTTATGCAACGATAGTGCACCAGCACAGGATATCTGCATGTCTGCTAGTCCAGAAATACAGCTTTGGCATACTGGGGTGAAAAAAGCCTCTGATATACTGCATATCTGGGATTAGACAAGCATAAGTGACTGTCACATTTAGGACAGAAATACAGCTTTTTGGTTAGGGTGAAAAAACCCTCTAATATACTGCACATCTGGGATTACACATGCATAAGTGACTGTCACATTTAGGCCAGAAATACGGCTGTTTGGTTACTGGGGTGAAAAAAGCCTCTGATATACTGCACATCTGGGGTAAGACGTGCATAAGTGACTGTCACATTTAGGCCAGAAATACGGCTTTGGCATACTGGGGTGAAAAAAAACCTCTAATATACTGCACATCTGGGATTAGACATGCATAAGTGACTGTCACATTTAGGCCAGAAATACGGCTTTTTGGTTACTGGGGTGAAAAAACCCTCTGATATACTGCACATCTGGGATTAGACGTGCATAAGTGAGTGTCACATTTAGGCCACAAATACCGCTGTAATATAGAGTTTTAAAAAAAAAAAAATTAGTGCAAGACCCTACATCAGGGTTTATATTGGCAGTTAATTATTTTTAACATACCTAACAACTTTTTACTTTGCTTTGTGAACGCTTACTATGAGGCAAACATCTAATAAGGGACGCGGTCATGGTTGTGGAGGTGGTGTTGGTGGAGCCTCTGGTGCAGGGAGAGGACGTGGCCGTTCTGCCACAGATACACGTCCTACTGAACCTACTACCTCAGGTCCCAGTAGCCGCCAGAATCTACAGCAGTATTTGGTCGGGCCTAATGCCGTTCTAAGGATGGTAAGGCCTGAGCAAGTACAGGCGCTAGTCAATTGGGTGGCCGACAGTGGATCCAGCACGTTCACATTATCTCCCACCCAGTCTTCTGCAGAAAGCGCACAGGTGGCACCTGAAACCCATGCCCATCAGTCTGTCACATCACTCCAGTGCATATCGGGGAACCTGTCTGAGCCTCAAGTCATGCAGTAGTCTCTTATGCTGTTTGAAGACTCTGCTTTCCCAAGGGCATCCACTTAGCCCTTCCCCAGGGGTGGAAGACATAGAATGCACTAACGCACAACCACTTATGTTTCCTGATGAGGACATGGGAAAACCACCTCAGCACGTCTCTGATAAATGACAAAACACAGGTGCCAACTGCTGCGTCTTTCTGCATTGTGCAGACCGAAAATGAGGTCAGGGAGGAAGACTGGGTGGAAGACGATGCAGGGGATGATGAGGTCCTAGACCCCACATGGAATGAAGGTCGTGCCACTCACTTTCAGAGTCCGGAGGAAGAGGCAGTGGTGAGACCGAGCCAACAGCGTAGCAAAAGCGGGAGCAGGATGCAAAAGCAGAGCAGCCGTCGCCAAAACAGTTCGCCTGCTACTGGCCACCGTCACCAGGGACCGAGCGCACTAAAGGCAGCTTCACGGAGTTCCCTGGCATTGCACATTTTCACACAATGTGCGAGTGGTTTTCACGCTGTGCCATCAGAGCCTGAAGCGAGGCATTAACGTTCTGAACCTTAGCACAACCTGCATGACCAGGCATCTACATGCGAGACACGGGCTACAGTGGAGTAAGCACCTTCAAAACCAAGAAAGGGCTCAGGCCCCTCCTGCTCCCTCTTCTGCTGCTGCCTCGGCCTCTTCCTCCGCCTCTGGAGGAACGTTGGCACCTGCTGCCCAGCAAACAGAGGATGTGCCACCAACAACACCACCTGCGTCACCAAGCATCTCCACCATGTCACACGGAAGCGTTCAGCTCTCCATCTCACAAACCTTTGAGAGAAAGCGTAAATTCCCACCTAGCCACCCTCGATCCCTGGCCCTGAATGCCAGCATTTCTAAACTGCTGGCCTTTGAAATGCTGTCATTCAGGCTGGTGGAGACGGACAGCTTCAAACAGCTCATGTCGCTTGCTGTCCCACAGTACGTCGTTCCCAGCCGCCACTACTTCTCCAGGAGAGCCGTGGCCTCCCTGCACAACCAAGTATCGGATAAAATCAAGTGTGCACTGTGCAACGCCATCTGTGGTAAGGTCCACCTAACCAGAGATACGTGGAGCAGTAAGCATGGCCAGGGACGCTATATCTCCCTAACTGCACACTGGGTAAATGTAGTGGTGGCTGGGCCCCAGAATGAGAGCTGTTTAGCGCACGTCCTTCCACCGCCAAGTATCGTAGGGCATCATTCTTTGCCTCCTGTTGCCTCCTCCTCCTACTCGGCTTCCTCCTCCTCTTCTACCACCTCCTCATCGGGTCAGCGACAGACCTTCACCACAAACTTCAGCACAGCCAGGGGTAAACGTCAGCAGGCCAATCTGAAACTGATGTGTTTGGGGGACAGGCCCCACACCGCGCAGGAGTTGTGGCGGGGTATAGAACAACAGACCGACGAGTGGTTGCTGCCAGTGGGCCTCAAGCCTGGCCTGGTGGTGTGCGATAATGGGCAAAATCTCGTTGCAGCTCTGGGACTAGCCGGTTTGACGCACATCTCTTGCCTGGCGCATGTGCTGAATTTGGTTGTGCAGAAATTCATTCACAACTACCCCGACATGTCAGAGCTGCTGCATAAAGTGCAGGCCGTATGTGCGCGCTTCCGGCGTTCTCATCCTGCCGCCGCTCGGCTGTCTGCTCTACAGCGTAGCTTCGGCCTTCCCGCTCACCGCCTCATATGCGACGTGCCCACCAGGTGGAACTCCACCTTGCACATGCTGGAGAGACTGTGCGAGCAGCAGCAGGCCATAGTGGAGTTTCAGCTGCAGCACGCACGGGTGAGTCGCACTGCGGAACAGCACCACTTCACCACCAATGACTGGGCCTCCATGCGAGACCTGTGTGCCCTGTTGCGCTGTTTCGAGTACTCAACCAACATGGCCATTGGCGATGACGCCGTTATCAGCGTTACAATACCACTTCTATGTCTCCTTGAGAAAACACTCAGGGCGATGATGGAAGAGGAGGTGGCCCAGGAGGAGGAGGAGGAGGAAGAGGGGTCATTTTTAGCACTTTCAGGGCAGTCTCTTAGAAGTGGCTCAGAAAGAGGATTTTTGCAACAGCAGAGGCCAGGTACAAACTTGGCCAGCCAGGACCCACTACTGGAGGAGGAGGAGGAGGATGAGGAGGAGGAGGAGGAGGAGGATGGGGATGAAGCATGTTCACAGCGGGGTGGTATCCAACGCAGCTTGGGCCCATCACTGGTGCGTGGCTGGGGGGATACGGAGGACGCAGACGATACGCCTCCCACAGAGGACAGCTTGTCCTTACCTCTGGTCAGCCTGGCACACATGAGCGACTGCAGAGTTGCTCAACGACTGCAGAGTTGCCCACATTATTTTTTATTTTTTTTAAAGCTTTATTGAAAAATAAATATCTGCTACATTTGTAACAATTCAATGAAGAAGGAGGGGGTAAACTCCAGTTATAAAAATAGTTGCTTTGGTAACAAATAGTAATCAGAAAATGACATAACAACAATAAGGATGTATATTATGTAGATTTTTGTTCTATAGATTTCTTATCCGGTCTCTGGAAAGAGGATTATAGGTATTAACTAGAGTTGAGCGAACACCTGGATGTTCGGGTTCGAGAAGTTCGGCCGAACTTCCCGGAAATGTTCGGGTTCGGGATCCGAACCCGACCCGAACTTCGTCCCGAGCCCGAACCCCATTGAAGTCAATGGGGACCCGAACTTTTGGGCACTAAAAAAGGCTGTAAAACAGCCCAGGAAAGAGCTAGAGGGCTGCAAAAGGCAGCAACATGTAGGTAAATCCCCTGCAAACAAATGTGGATAGGGAAATGAATTAAAATTAAAATAAAAAAAATAAAAATGAACCAATATCAATTGGACAGAGGTCCCATAGCAGAGAATCTAGCTTCACGTCAGCAGAGAATCAGTCTTCATGTCATAGCAGAGAATCAGGCTTCATGTCAGCAGAGAATCAGTCTCTTCATGCCATAGCAGAGAATCTGGCTTCATGTCAGCGCAGAATCAGTCTTCATGTCATAGCAGAGAATCAGGCTTCACATCACCCACCACTGGAACAGGCCACTGTCACACATTTAGGCCCCGGCACCCAGACAGAGGAGAGCGGTCCCGTAACAGAGAATCTGGCCTTATGTCAGCGCAGAATCTGTCTTCATGTCATAGCAGAGAATCAAGCTTCACGTCACCCACCACTGGAACAGGCCACTGTCACACATTTAGGCCCCGGCACCCAGACAGAGGAGAGAGGTCCTGTAACAGAGAATCTGGCCTTATGTCAGCACAGAATCTGTCTTCATGTCATAGCAGAGAATCAGGCATCACGTCACCCACCACTGGAACAGGCCACTGTCACACATTTAGGCCCAGGCACCCAGGCAGAGGAGAGAGGTCCCGTAACAGAGAATCTGGCCTTATGTCAGCGCAGAATCTGTCTTCATGTCATAGCAGAGAATCAGGCATCACGTCACCCACCACTGGAACAGGCCACTGTCACACATTTAGGCCCAGGCACCCAGGCAGAGGAGAGAGGTCCCGTAACAGAGAATCTGGCCTTATGTCAGCGCAGAATCAGTCTTCATGTCATAGCAGAGAATCAAGCTTCACGTCACCCACCACTGGAACAGGCCACTGTCACACATTTAGGCCCCGGCACCCAGACAGAGGAGAGAGGTCCTGTAACAGAGAATCTGGCCTTATGTCAGCACAGAATCTGTCTTCATGTCATAGCAGAGAATCAGGCATCACGTCACCCACCACTGGAACAGGCCACTGTCACACATTTAGGCCCAGGCACCCAGGCAGAGGAGAGAGGTCCCGTAACAGAGAATCTGGCCTTATGTCAGCGCAGAATCTGTCTTCATGTCATAGCAGAGAATCAGGCATCACGTCACCCACCACTGGAACAGGCCACTGTCACACATTTAGGCCCAGGCACCCAGGCAGAGGAGAGAGGTCCCGTAACAGAGAATCTGGCCTTATGTCAGCGCAGAATCAGTCTTCATGTCATAGCAGAGAATCAAGCTTCACGTCACCCACCACTGGAACAGGCCACTGTCACACATTTAGGCCCCGGCACCCAGACAGAGGAGAGAGGTCCTGTAACAGAGAATCTGGCCTTATGTCAGCACAGAATCTGTCTTCATGTCATAGCAGAGAATCATGCATCACGTCACCCACCACTGGAACAGGCCACTGTCACACATTTAGGCCCCGGCACCCAGACAGAGGAGAGCGGTCCCGTAACAGAGAATCTGGCCTTATGTCAGCGCAGAATCTGTCTTCATGTCATAGCAGAGAATCAGGCTTCACGTCAGCCACCACTGGAACAGGCCACTGTCACACATTTAGGCCCAGGCACCCAGGCAGAGGAGAGAGGTCCCGTAACAGAGAATCTGGCCTTATGTCAGCGCAGAATCTGTATTCATGTCATAGCAGAGAATCAGGCTTCACGTCACCCACCACTGGAACAGGCCACTGTCACACATTTAGGCCCCGGCACCCAGACAGAGGAGAGCGGTCCCGTAACAGAGAATCTGGCCTTATGTCAGCGCAGAATCTGTCTTCATGTCATAGCAGAGAATCAAGCTTCACGTCACCCACCACTGGAACAGGCCACTGTCACACATTTAGGCCCCGGCACCCAGACAGAGGAGAGAGGTCCTGTAACAGAGAATCTGGCCTTATGTCAGCACAGAATCTGTCTTCATGTCATAGCAGAGAATCAGGCATCACGTCACCCACCACTGGAACAGGCCACTGTCACACATTTAGGCCCAGGCACCCAGGCAGAGGAGAGAGGTCCCGTAACAGAGAATCTGGCCTTATGTCAGCACAGAATCTGTCTTAATGTCATAGCAGAGAATCAGGCTTCAAGTCACCCACCACTGGAACAGGCCACTGTCACATATTTAGGCCCCGGCACCCAGACAGAGGAGAGGTTCATTCAACTTTGGGTTGCCCCACAATATAATGGTAAAATGAAATTAAAAATAGTATTGAATGAGGAAGTGCCCTGGAGTACAATAATATATTGTTAAGGGGAGGTAGTTAATATCTAATCTGCACAAGGGATGGACAGGTCCTGTGGGATCCATGCCTGGTTCATTTTTATGAACGTCAGCTTGTCCACATTGGCTGTAGACAGGCGGCTGCGTTTGTCTGTAATGACGCCCCCTGCCGTGCTGAATACACGTTCAGACAAAACGCTGGCCGCCGGGCAGGCCAGCACCTCCAAGGCATAAAAGGCTAGCTCTGGCCACGTGGACAATTTTAAGACCCAGAAGTCGAATGGGGCCGAACCATCAGTCAGTACGTGGAGGGGTGTGCACAGGTACTGTTCCACCATGTTAGTGAAATGTTGCCTCCTGCTAACACGTTCCGTATCAGGAGGTGGTGCAGTTAGCTGTGGCGTGGTGACAAAACTTTTCCACATCTCTGCCATGCTAACCCTGCCCTTAGAGGAGCTGGCCGTGACACAGCTGCATTGGCGACCTCTTGCTCCTCCTCTGCCTTCGCCTTGGGCTTCCACAGGTTCCCCTGTGACATTTGGGAATGCTCTCAGTAGCGTGTCTACCAACGTGCGCTTGTACTCGCGCATCTTCCTATCACGCTCCAGTATAGGAAGTAAGGTGGGCACATTGTCTTTGTACCGGGGATCCAGCAGGGTGGCAACCCAGTAGTCTGCACACGTTAAAATGTGGGCAACTCTGCTGTCGTTGCGCAGGCACTGCAGCATGTAGTCGCTCATGTGTGCCAGGCTGCCCAGAGGTAAGGACAAGCTGTCCTCTGTGGGAGGCGTATCGTCATCGTCCTGTGTTTCCCCCCAGCCACGCACCAGTGATGGGCCCGAGCTGCTTTGGGTGCCACCCCGCTGTGAACATGCTTCATCCTCATCCTCCTCCACCTCCTCCTCATCCTCGTCCTCCTCGTCCTCAAGTAGTGGGCCCTGTCTGGCCACATTTGTACCTGGCCTCTGGTGTTGCAAAAAACCTCCCTCTGAGTCACTTTGAAGAGACTGGCCTGAAAGTGCTAAAAATGACCCCTCTTCCTCCTCTTCCTCCTGGGCCACCTCCTCTTCCATCATCGCCCTAAGTGTTTTCTCAAGGAGACATAGAAGTGGTATTGTAACGCTGATAACGGCGTCATCGCCACTGGCCATGTTGGTGGAGTACTCGAAACAGCGCAACAGGGCACACAGGTCTCGCATGGAGGCCCAGTCATTGGTGGTGAAGTGGGTCTGATCCGCAGTGCGACTGACCCGTGCGTGCTGCAGCTGAAACTCCACTATAGCCTGCTGCTGCTCGCACAGTCTGTCCAGCATATGCAAGGTGGAGTTCCACCTGGTGGGCACGTCGCATATGAGGCGGGGAGCGGGAAGGCCGAAGTTACGCTGTAGCGCAGACAGGCGAGCAGCGGCAGGGTGTGAACGCCGGAAGCGCGAACAGACGGCCCGCACTTTATGCAGCAGCTCTGACATGTCGGGGTAGTTGCGAATGAACTTCTGCACCACCAAATTCAGCACATGCGCCAGGCAAGGGATGTGCGTCAAACCGGCTAGTCCCAGAGCTGCAACGAGATTTCGCCCATTATCGCACACCACCAGGCCGGGCTTGAGGCTCACCGGCAGCAACCACTCGTCGGTCTGTTGTTCTATACCCCGCCACAACTCCTGTGCGGTGTGGGGCCTGTCCCCCAAACATATGAGTTTCAGAATGGCCTGTTGACGTTTACCCCGGGCTGTGCTGAAGTTGGTGGTGAAGGTGTGTGGCTGACTGGATGAGCAGGTGGAAGAAGAGGAGGAGGAAGCTGAGTAGGAGGAGGAGTAGACAGGAGGCAAAGAATGTTGCTCTGCGATCCTTGGCGGCGGAAGGACGTGCGCCAAACAGCTCTCCGCCTGGGGCCCAGCCACCACTACATTTACCCAGTGTGCAGTTAGGGAGATATAGCGTCCCTGGCCGTGCTTACTGGTCCACGTATCTGTGGTTAGGTGGACCTTGCCACAGATGGCGTTGCGCAGTGCACACTTGATTTTATCGGACACTTGTTTGTGCGGGGAAGGCACGGCTCTCTTAGAGAAGTAGTGGCGGCTGGGAACAACATACTGTGGGACAGCAAGCGACATGAGCTGTTTGAAGCTGTGTGTGTCCACCAGCCTAAATGACAGCATTTCATAGGCCAGTAGTTTAGAAATGCTGGCATTCAGGGCCAGGGATCGAGGGTGGCTAGGTGGGAATTTACGCTTTCTCTCAAATGTTTGTGAGATGGAGAGCTGAACGCTGCCGTGTGACATGGTTGAGATGCTTGGTGACGCAGGTGGTGGTGTTGGTGGTACATCCCATGTTTGCTGGGCGGCAGGTGCCAACGTTCCTCCAGAGGCGGAGGAAGAGGCCGAGGCGGCGGCAGCAGCAGCAGAAGAGGCCGAGGCGGCGGCAGCAGCAGAAGAGGCCGAGGCGGCAGCAGCAGAAGAGGTAGCAGGGGGAGCCTGAGTGACTTCCTTGTTTTTAAGGTGTTTACTCCACTGCAGTTCATGCTTTGCATGCAGGTGCCTGGTCATGCAGGTTGTGCTAAGGTTCAGAACGTTAATGCCTCGCTTCAGGCTCTGATGGCACAGCGTGCAAACCACTCGGGTCTTGTCGTCAGCACATTGTTTGAAGAAGTGCCATGCCAGGGAACTCCTTGAAGCTGCCTTTGGGGTGCTCGGTCCCAGATGGCGGCGGTCAGTAGCAGGCGGAGTCTCTTGGCGGCGGGTGTTCTGATTTTTCCCACTGCTCCCTCTTTTGCTACGCTGTTGGCTCGGTCTCACCACTGCCTCTTCCTCCGAACTGTGAAAGTCAGTGGCACGACCTTCATTCCATGTGGGGTCTAGGACCTCATCGTCCCCTGCATCGTCTTCCACCCAGTCTTGATCCCTGACCTCCTGTTCAGTCTGCACACTGCAGAAAGACGCAGCAGTTGGCACCTGTGTTTCGTCATCATCAGAGACGTGCTGAGGTGGTATTCCCATGTCCTCATCATCAGGAAACATAAGTGGTTGTGCGTTAGTGCATTCTATCTGCCCTTGGGAAACCCTGGCAGCAGAGTCTTCAAACAGCATAAGAGACTGCTGCATAACTTGAGGCTCTGACAGTTTCCCTGATATGCATGGGGGTGATGTGACAGACTGATGGGCTTGGTTTTCATGCGCCATCTGTGCGCTTTCTGCAGAAGACTGGGTGGGAGATAATGTGAACGTGCTGGATCCACTGTCGGCCACCCAATTGACTATTGCCTGTACCTGCTCAGGCCTTACCATCCTTAGAACGGCATTGGGCCCCACCAAATATCGCTGTAAATTCTGCTGGCTACTGGGACCTGAGGTAGTTGGTTCACTAGGACGTGTGGCTGTGGCAGAACGGCCACGTCCTCTCCCAGCACCAGAGGGTCTACTAACACCACCACGACCATATCCACGTCCGCGTCCCTTATTAGATGTTTTCCTCATTGTTCCCGTTCACCACAATTTTGAGAGAGGCAAATTTGGGAATGCTTTTTCAACCCAGAACAAAAAGTGTGCTTTTACGGTCACTACAAATAACTTGACCAGCTAAAACTGTGCAGATTTGGTTGAATAGAGATGTGAGACCTGTTTTTTTTTGCGCTGTGTGACAGTTATAGCTTTAATCACAGAATGACACTTCTATCAGCACGCTAGCGTGTGTCTTAGGTTTTTCTGAACGATACTATCAATAACTTCAATGTAAGATTTTCTTTTCGGGATAGATTTCAAGTAGGCCTGAAATACCACAAACTAGTTATTTTCAGAATGGCAAATTTGGGAATGCTTTTTCAACCCAGAACAAAAAGTCTGCTTTGACGGTCACTACAAATAACTTGACCAGCTAAAACTGTGCAGATTTGGTTGAATAGAAATGTCAGGTCTATTTTTTAGGCGCTGGGTGACAGGCTCAACTTGCCCCTGATGTAATATATGGCCAAAAAATAACCAGACTGTTGATGGTTAAATGCACTTCGGTGACACGGGCTCAGCCTGCAGCTGATGTAGTATATGGCCAAAAAATAATCAGACTGTCGATGGTTAAATGCACTTGGGTGACACAGGCTCAGCCTGCAGCTGATGTAGTATATGGCCAAAAAATAACCAGACTGTTGATGGTTAAATGCACTTGAGTGAAACAGGCTCAGCCTGCAGCTGATGTAGGATATAGCACAAAATAACCACACTATCGATGGTTAAATGCACTTCGGTGACACAGGCTCAGCCTGCAGCTGATGTAGTATATGGCCAAAAAATAACCAGACTGTTGATGGTTAAATGCACTTCGGTGACACAGGCTCAGCCTGCAGCTGATGTAGGATATAGCACAAAATAACCACACTATCGATGGTTAAATACACTTGGTGATAGCTCGTGCTGGCGCACCACAAGTCACAAAATGGCCGCCGATCACGCCAGAAAAAAAGTGATCTAAAAACGCTCTGGGCAGCCTCAAAAAAGTGAGCAAGTCGATAATAGCACTTCAATGATCCACAGCTGCAGATCGATCACAGAATGAAGTCTTTTGGAGGAGTTAATCTGCCTAATCTCGCCCTAACGTCGCAGCTGCAACCTCTCCCTATACTGATCATAGCAGAGTGACGTGCAGCGCTACGTGACTCCAGCTTAAATAGAGGCTGGGTCACATGCTTCACTGGCCAATCACAGCCATGCCAATAGTAGGCAAGGCTGTGATGGCCTCTTGGGGCAAGTAGTATGACGCTTGTTGATTGGCTGCTTTGCAGCCTTTCAAAAAGCGCCAAGAAAGCGCCGAACACTGAACCCGAACCCGGACTTTTACGAAAATGTTCGGGTTTGGGTCCGTGTCACGGACACCCCAAAAAAAAAAACTATACAGTTTGGGTTCGCTCATCCCTAGTATTAACATAACTGTATAGCAGGACAGCATGGATGACTTTGTTAGTGGTAGCCTCTAAAGGATCTCCAATTTTCCCAAAGAGTCCTAAATCTGTGGTGGGATCTGTTTTCCCAAGCCGCTATTTCCTCAAATCTATAGATAGAGTCAATCCTATTAAACCAGTGGTCTAAGGAAGGGAGATCTGATGACAACCAATATGTTGGGATTAGGAGTCGGGCGGTTAAAATTAGGTTCCTGAAGAGGGGAGGGAGTTTTTGTTTTGTGGTCGTGGGACAAACCCAAGAGAGCCATCAATGGTGAGGGGGTGATATTTGAATTGCAGATTTCATTGCATTTTTTATAGATGTTATCCCACCATTTAAGGATAATAGGGCAGGCCCACCAAATATGAAACATTGTTCCACGACCCTCACCACATCTCCAGCAGACGTCGGAACCATTACTATTATAATGGTATGTAATATCTGGTGTCTTATACCATCTTGTTAGCACTTTATATCCATTTTACTGGATTCTGATACATCTTGAAGATGTGTGGGGTGTTTTAAAAAGTAAGAGTTGGTCCTCATGTGAGAAATTGGTACCCAAATCTTTTTCCCATTGGCTTATAAAGGAAGGTTTGGGAGGTGAAATGGTCGTACTGAGATATCTGTATAGTGAGGATATAGGTTTCCTCTGGGGAGAGAGGTTATAGATAAGGCTTTCAAACCAGGTGAGAGGTCTGAGAAGAGAGCTTAGGGGAATATTTTTATTGATATAAGTAGACAAAAAAGAGAGCATGTGAGGCTGGGACTTGATCTCAGGAAGGGAGGAGGTGAGAGAGTCCTGATCCAATGTTTCTTTCCCGCTCTTTATTAATATAGTAAGGATAGGTACTTCAAAGGAACGTAGACTTTTGGGAACACTTTGTCTGAGTTCTAGAGGGGCTAAACTTATTACATCTCTGATCTGGATCAGGGGGGAAGGAGAGGGGAAACCCCACTTTGAGCTTTAGAACCATCTCCAGGCCCCAAGAGTAGCTGACAACAAAGGGTTATGTTTAAGGGTTAGAAAGATGTTATGGTTAGGATCCACTAATAGGGCTCTAAGGGTCGAGAGATAGTTTGCAGACATTAAGTAACAATGGCAGGAGGAAGGAGTTAAAGGAGCGGTAATAAAGAGTCGGGAACCCATCCGGGCCAGGGGCCTTACCTTTAGGGAGTTGTTTGATGGCTAGGAGAAGTTCATCACTAGTGAATAAAGAGCTTAGGGCCTTTATATGGGCTTCGTTAATTTGGGGAATTTTATATAGATTGGAGGAAAAGGTTTATCGAATCTTGGTGTGCGGAACACAAGGTGTCTTCTTTCTGGAGAGGTAGTTTATATAGGGAGCGATAGAATGTCAAGAACCTTTGGGATATGTCATGTGTGTTAGTGAGCATATTACCTTCATCACTGCGAATTTTGAAAATAAAGTTTTGGGTCTTTCTTTTTTTGATTCTAGACAGCATAAATTTGGACACCTTATCTCCGTGGGCGAAGTATTTATATTGTGCGTGGAGGAAGTATTTAGCAGGTTTAGGTCAGCTCTAAGAAGCGCTAATTCTGTTAAATGGGAGTTAAGGAGGGATCTTTTATAAAGGGTCTCAATATCCCTAATATCTTTCAGGAGGGAGTCAATGCGGGCTAGTCTTATTTTTTTGGTATAAGAGCCTAAGCTTATAAGTTGACCCCGGAGATAAGCCTTATGGGTGTCCCAAAGGGTGTAGGGGTGGATATCAGGGGTGTTGTTGGATGAGAAAAAAATCTCTCAGCCATTTAAGGACCTTTTCTTTATTTTCTGGGGTTGGATCAATTGTTCGTTAAGTTTCCAGTTAAACATTTTCATAGGTCTGTTGGGAGTGAGAATATGGACCCATACAGGGGCATGGTCAGATAGGCTGATAGAGCCAATTTGGGCCTTGGAGCATAACTGAATGTGTTCGGAGGAAACCAATAGATAGTCCTAGCGCTGGTATGAACCATTTGGATTGGAATAAAATGTATAGTCCTTAGTGTTAGGATTTAAGGTCCTCCAGACGTCAACCAAGCACCGATCATGGAGAGATTTTCTCAATTTGCTCAGAGCCTTATTTGAGATAGCAGACTTTTGGGAAGAGGAGTCCACTGGAGGGATCAATGTAAGGTTGAAGTCGCCTCCCATTACAGTCACTCCTTCTCTAAAGTGGTCAAATGTCTGGAGAGTTTTATGGAGCCATGAAGCTTGGTTGACGTTTGGAGCGTATACATTAATAAACGTGTATATTTGGCTCGCCATGTTACCTTTTAAAACTATGAACCTGCCCTCCGGGTCTTGAATATGATCCAAGTAAATGAATGGGGTGCTTTTACTGAAGCCCACGCTGACCCCTCTAGAAGCGGATGAGTTAGTTCCGCAATGATATCAGGTGGGGAAATAGGAGTGGGAGAGGTTTGGATAATGATTAAATCTAAAATGTGTCTCCTGAAGGAGAACGACGGAGCAGCCCTCTTTTTTTAATTTGGAGAAAATTTGGCAACATTTGGAAGGGGCATTAAAGCCTTTTACATTATAAGAGGTAATTCGTAAATCAGCCATGAAGTGTCATGGAGTGAATGGTGCTATTCCATTGCCTCTCACCTCAAGAGGCACTGATTCGTCACCCTCTACACAGTACGGATAGACATATAATGTTTTTTCCCTCTGGGGGAGATGAAGGTTCTTCAGATCAATATACATCCTAAAAAATAAGGAATAGCAATATAACTGGTAAAGAACAGCAATAACATTAGAGTAGGCATGGTAGCGCCTAAAATGGAATTGGGGGAGAGAAAAGAACGTTAGTAATCACCAGATGGCTAAAGATCTGGCGTACATGAGAGATCATGTAAGGATATATTCAGTTGTCCATAGGGAGTCTTCTAGGTGTTGTTCTTCTAGGATTCCTAGGGCTCTTTTGACGCTTGGGAGTGCGTTGACGTTCCCAGATGCCTGGATGTGGTACTTCAGGGAGGTTGGACAAGTCCTGAATGGGGTCCCAATTTTCAATCTTGAGGGGCTCTATCTGGAGATGGTCGTAAATAGGGATGAGCGAACCCGAACTGTATAGTTCGGGTTCGTACCGAATTTTGGGGTGTCCGTGACACGGACCCGAACCCGAACATTTTCGTAAAAGTCCGGGTTCGGGTTCGGTGTTCGGCGCTTTCTTGGCGGTTTTTGAAAGGCTGCAAAGCAGCCAATCAACAAGCGTCATACTACTTGCCCCAAGAGGCCATCACAGCCTTGCCTACTATTGGCATGGCTGTGATTGGCCAGTGCAGCATGTGACCCAGCCTCTATATAAGCTTGGGTCACGTAGCGCTGCACGTCACTCTGCTGATTCAAGCATAGGGAGAGGTTGCTGCTGCGACGTTAGGGCGAGATTAGGCAGATTAACTCCTCCAAAAGACTTCATTCTGTGATCGATCTGCAGCTGTGGATCATTGAAGTGTTAATATCGACTTGCTCACTTTTTTGAGGCTGCCCAGAGCGTTTTTAGATCACTTTTTTCTGGGGTGATCGGCGGCCATTTTGTGGCTTGTGGTGCGCCAGCACAAGCTATCACCAAGTGTATTTAACCATCAATAGTGTGGTTATTTTTTGCTATATCCTACATCAGCTGCAGGCTGAGCCTGTGTCACCGAAGTGCATTTAACCATCAACAGTCTGGTTATTTTTTGGCCATACTACATCAGCTGCAGGCCGAGCCTGTGTCACCGAAGTGCATTTAACCATCAACAGTCTGGTTATTTTTTGGCCATATACTACATCTGGTGCAAGATGAGCCTGTGTCACCCAAGTGCATTTAACCATCAATAGTGTGGTTATTTTTTGGCCATATACTACATCAGGGGCAAGTTGAGCCTGTCACCCAGCGCCTAAAAAATAGACCTGACATTTCTATTCAACCAAATCTGTACTGTTTTAGCTGGTCAAGTTATTTGTAGTGACCGTAAAAGCACAGTTTTTGTTCTGGGTTGAAAAACTATTCCCGAATTTGCCATTCTCAAAATAACTAGTTTCTGCTATATGAGGCCTACTTGAAATCTATCCCAAAAAGGATATCTTACATTGAAGGTGCTGATAGAGTCATTTAGAAAAACCTAACACACACGCTACCGTGCAGATACAAGTCTAATTCTGTGATTAAACCTATACCTGTCACACAGCTCAAAAAAAAACAGGCCTCACATTTCTATTCAACCAAATCTGTACTGTTTTAGCTGGTCAAGTTATTTGTAGTGACCGTAAAAGCACATTTTTTGTTCTGGGTTGAAAAACTATTCCCAAATTTGCCATTCTCAAAATTGTGGTGAACGGGAACAATGAGGAAAACATCTAATAAGGGACGCGGAAGCGGACGTGGACATGGTCGTGGTGGTGTTAGTGGACCCTCTGGTGCTGGGAGAGGACGTGGCCGTTCTGCCACAGCCACACGTCCTAGTGAACCAACTACCTCAGGTCCCAGTAGCCAGCAGAATTTACAGCGATATTTGGTGGGGCCCAATGCCGTTCTAAGGATGGTAAGGCCTGAGCAGGTACAGGCATTAGTCAATTGGGTGGCCGACAGTGGATCCAGCACGTTCACATTATCTCCCACCCAGTCTTCTGCAGAAAGCGCACAGATGGCGCATGAAAACCAAGCCTATCGGTCTGTCACATCACCCCCATGCATATCAGGGAAACTGTCTGAGCCTCAAGTTATGCAGCAGTCTCTTATGCTGTTTGAAGACTCTGCTGCCAGGGTTTCCCAAGGGCATCCACCTAGCCCTTCCCCAGGGGTGGAAGAGATAGAATGCACTAACGCACAACCACTTATTTTTCCTGATGATGAGGACATGGGAATACCACCTCAGCACGTCTCTGATGATGACGAAACACAGGTGCCAACTGCTGCGTCTTTCTGCAGTGTGCAGACTGAACAGGAGGTCAGGGATCAAGACTGGGTGGAAGACGATGCAGGGGACGATGAGGTCCTAGACCCCACATGGAATGAAGGTCGTGCCACTGACTTTCAGAGCTCGGAGGAAGAGGCAGTGGTGAGACCGAGCCAACAGCGAAGCAAAAGAGGGAGCAGTGGGCAAAAGCAGAACACCCGCCGCCAAGAGACTCCGCCTGCTACTGACCGCCGCCATCTGGGACCGAGCACCCCAAAGGCAGCTTCAAGGAGTTCCCTGGCATGGCACTTCTTCAAACAATGTGCTGACGACAAGACCCGAGTGGTTTGCAAGCTGTGCCATCAGAGCCTGAAGCGAGCCATTAATGTTCTGAACCTTAGCACAACCTGCATGACCAGGCACCTGCATGCAAAGCATGAACTGCAGTGGAGTAAACACCTTAAAAACAAGGAACTCACTCAGGCTCCCCCTGCTACCTCTTCTGCTGCTGCCGCCGCCTCAGCCTCTTCAGCTGCTGCCGCCGCCTCGGCCCCTTCCTCCGCCTCTGGAGGAACGTTGGCACCTGCCGCCCAGCAAACATGGGCTGTACCACCAACACCACCAACTGCGTCACTAAGCATCTCAACCATGTCACACGGCAGCGTTCAGCTCTCCATCTCACAAACATTTGAGAGAAAGCGTAAATTCCCACCTAGCCACCCTCGATCCCTGGCCCTGAATGCCAGCATTTCTAAACTACTGGCCTATGAAATGCTGTCATTTAGGCTGGTGGACACACACAGCTTCAAACAGCTCATGTCGCTTGCTGTCCCACAGTATGTTGTTCCCAGCCGACACTACTTCTCCAAGAGAGCCGTGCCTTCCCCGCACAAACAAGTGTCCGATAAAATCAAGTGTGCACTGCGCAACGCCATCTGTGGCAAGGTCCACCTAACCACAGATACGTGGACCAGTAAGCACGGCCAGGGACGCTATATCTCCCTAACTGCACACTGGGTAAATGTAGTGGCGGCTGGGCCCCAGGCGGAGAGCTGTTTGGCGCACGTCCTTCCGCCGCCAAGGATCGCAGGGCAACATTCTTTGCCTCCTGTCTCCTCCTCCTCCTACTCAGCTTCCTCCTCCTCTTCTTCCACCTGCTCATCCAGTCAGCCACACACCTTCACCACCAACTTCAGCACAGCCCGGGGTAAACGTCAGCAGGCCATTCTGAAACTCATATGTTTGGGGGACAGGCCCCACACCGCACAGGAGTTGTGGCGGGGTATAGAACAACAGACCGACGAGTGGTTGCTTCCGGTGAGCCTCAAGCCCGGCCTGGTGGTGTGCGATAATGGGCGAAATCTCGTTGCAACTCTGGGACTAGCCAGTTTGACGCACATCCCTTGCCTGGCGCATGTGCTGAATTTGGTGGTGCAGAAGTTCATTCGCAACTACCCCGACATGTCAGAGCTGCTGCATAAAGTGCGGGCCGTCTGTTCGCGCTTCCGGCGTTCACACCCTGCCGCTGCTCGCCTGTCTGCGCTACAGCGTAACTTCGGCCTTCCCGCTCACCGCCTCATATGCGACGTGCCCACCAGGTCGAACTCCACCTTGCATATGCTGGACAGACTGTGCGAGCAGCAGCAGGCCATAGTGGAGTTTCAGCTGCAGCACGCACGGGTCAGTCGCACTGCGGATCAGACCCACTTCACCACCAATGACTGGGCCTCCATGCGAGACCTGTGTGCCCTGTTGCGCTGTTTCGAGTACTCCACCAACATGGCCAGTGGCGATGACGCCATTATCAGCGTTACAATACCACTTCTAAGTCTCCTTGAGAAAACACTTAGGGCGATGATGGAAGAGGAGGTGGCCCAGGAGGAAGAGGACGAAGAGGGGTCATTAGCACTTTCAGGCCAGTCTCTTCGAAGTGACTCAGAGGGAGGTTTTTTGCAACACCAGAGGCCAGGTACAAATGTGGCCAGACAGGGCCCACTACTAGAGGACGAGGAGGACGAGGATGAGGAAGAGGTGGAGGAGGATGAGGATGAAGCATGTTCACAGCGGGGTGGCACCCAAAGCAGCTCAGGCCCATCACTGGTGCGTGGCTGGGGGGAAACAAAGGACGATGACGATACGCCTCCCACAGAGGACAGCTTGTCCTTACCTCTGTGCAGCCTGGCACACATGAGCGACTACATGCTGCAGTGCCTGCGCAACGACAGCAGAGTTGCCCACATTTTAACGTGTGCGGACTACTGGGTTGCCACCCTGCTGGATCCCCGGTACAAAGACAATGTGACCACCTTACTTCCTACACTGGAGCGTGATAGGAAGATGCGCGAGTACAAGCGCACGTTGGTAGACGCGCTACTGAGATCATTCCCAAATGTCACAGGGGAACCAGTGGAAGCCCAAGGCGAAGGCAGAGGAGGAGCAAGAGGTCGCCAACGCAGCTGTGTCACGGCCAGCTCCTCTGAGGGCAGGGTTAGCATGGCAGAGATGTGGAAAAGTTTTGTCACCACGCCACAGCTAACTGCACCACCACCTGATACGGAACGTGTTAGCAGGAGGCAACATTTCACTAACATGGTGGAACAGTACCTGTGCACACCCCTCCACGTACTGACTTATGGTTCGGGGCCATTCAACTTCTGGGTCTCCAAATTGTCCACGTGGCCAGAGCTAGCCTTTTATACCTTGGAGGTGCTGGCCTGCCCGGCGGCCAGCGTTTTGTCTGAACGTGTATTCAGCAAGGCAGGGGGCGTCATTACAGACAACGCAGCCGCCTGTCTACAGCCAATGTGGACAAGCTGACGTTCATAAAAATGAACCAGGCATGGATCCCACAGGACCTGTCCATCCCTTGTGCAGATTAGATATTAACTACCTCCCCTTAACAATATATTATTCTACTCCAGGGCACTTCCTCATTCAATACTATTTTTATTTTCATTTTACCATTATATTGCGGGGCAACCCAAAGTTGAATAAACCTCTCCTCTGTCTGGGTGCCGGGGCCTAAATGTGTGACAGTGGCCTGTTCCAGTGGTGGGTGACGTGAAGCCTGATTCTCTGCTATGACATGAAGACAGATTCTGTGCTGACATAAGGCCAGATTCTCTGTTACGGGACCTCTCTCCTCTGCCTGGGCCTAAATGTGTGACAGTGGCCTGTTCCAGTGGTGGGTGACGTGAAGCCTGATTCTCTGCTATGACATGAAGACAGATTCTGTGCTGACATAAGGCCAGATTCTCTGTTACGGGACCTCTCTCCTCTGCCTGGGTGCCTAGGCCTAAATATGTGACAGTGGCCTGTTCCAGTGGTGGGTGACGTGAAGCCTGATTCTCTGCTATGACATGAAGACAGATTCTGTGCTGGCATAAGGCCAGATTCTCTGTTACGGGACCTCTCTCCTCTGTCTGGGTGCCGGGGCCTAAATATGTGACAGTGGCCTGTTCCAGTGGTGGGTGACGTGAAGCCTGATTCTCTGCTATGACATGAAGACTGATTCTGCGCTGACATAAGGCCAGATTCTCTTTTACTGGACCTCTCTCTTCTGTCTGGGTGCCGGGGCCTAAATATGTGACAGTGGACTGTTCAAGTGGTGGGTGACGTAAAGCCTGATTCTCTGCTATGACATGAAGAGACTGATTCTCTGCTGACATGAAGCCAGATTCTTTGCTATGGCATGAAGAGACTGATTCTCTGCTGACGTGAAGCCAAATTCTCTGCTATGGGACCTCTGTCCAATTGATATTGGTTAATTTTTATTTTTTTAATTTTTATTTTAATTCATTTCCCTATCCACATTTGTTTGCAGGGGATTTACTTACATGTTGCTGCCTTTTGCAGCCCTCTAGTTCTTTCCTGGGCTGTTTTACAGCCTTTTTAGTGCCGAAAAGTTCGGGTCCCCATTGACTTCAATGGGGTTCGGGTTCGGGACGAAGTTCGGGTCGGGTTCGGATCCCGAACCCGAACATTTCCGGGAAGTTCGGCCGAACTTCTCGAACCCGAACACCCAGGTGTTCGCTCAACTCTAGTCGTAAATTGAGTCCAGATCAGCATAATTGGATAAGGAGAGTCATACATAAATGATAAGCCAAATAGGAAAGACCATCTGTAAGGGATCCTGTGATCTCTGAGCCAGCTTGTCAGTGGTCTCAGGGCCCTTCTTTTGTCCAGGGTGGATTGGGCTAAATCTTGGTAGATTTAGATGTCGTGCCCGTCCCAGGACACTTTGCCCGATTGTCGGGCTTTGAAAATGACAGCCTCTTTGACTGGGAAGCTGAGGAATTTGCATATAATGTTCCTTGGTGGGGCTAAGGCAGCGGGCTTAGGCCTTAGAGCTCGGTGTGCTCTTTCTAATATAACCTCATGGGCTGTTTCTGGGCCTAGAAGGGACATGCATATTTGCACCACAGTGCTTGGGATATCTCCTGTGTCCACGGATTCGGGGACACCGCGGAATCGCAAGTTATTGCGCCTACCTCTATTTTCCTGATCCTCCAGGGAATTGTAGAGGCAGTTCATCTTGTGTTGAATGTCCTAGAAACGCTGGGACACTTCTGTTTGGTGCCGTATGATGGCTTCCTGTGTGTTTTTGAATGTTTCCACTCTGCCTCCCACTTGTGATATTTCCTGCTTAATAGCAGCTAGGTCAGAGCTTAAAGTTTCCAGGGCAGAAGCCAGGGAGGAGCATAGTATCTCTTTCAGGAAGGTACATGAGATAGGGAGGCTATCTGTGTCTTCTCCCCCAGCGACAGCTTGATCCAGTAGCTCTGAGTGTTTAGTCGGGGTCGGCGCCATCTTAGGTTCCCTGGATACATGTAGCGCCGCTGCTTTCTTGATAAATTTATCCATCTCCCCGGTGGTGGGAGCTCCCCTGTCTTGTGTGGCTTGGTCTCCGGTTCTGGGACCTCCGATTTTCACCATGATCGATGTGCCAGCTTATGATAAAGGGCTTCGGTGGTGATATCAGTCACGGAGCTGCAGCCTCAAGCGTCCATGCTGTGCAGGTGCTAGCTCCGCCCCCCCCCCCCCCCCCCGAGTTGCCCACATTTTAACGTGTGCTGACTACTGGGTGGCCACCCTGCTGGATCCCCGTTACAAAGACAATGTGCCGTCCTTAATTCCCTCACTGGAGCGTGATCGGAAGATGCGCGACTACAGGCACATGCTGGTAGGCGCGCTCCTGAGAGCATTCCCGACTGACGCCGGGGGACAAGTGGAAGCACAAGGCGAAGGCAGGGGAGGAGGAAGAAGTCGCCAACGCAGCTGTGTCAGCGCCAGCACCTCAGAAGGCAGGGTTAGAATGGCCGACATGTGGAAAAGCTTTGTCACCTCGACGCAACAACCGGCCCCAACTGCTGATATGGAGCGTGTTAGCAGCATTTGAACAACATGGTGGAACAGTACCTGTGCACACGATTACACGTACTGACTGATGGTTCTGCCCCATTCAACTTCTGGGTCTCCAAATTGTCCACATGGCCAGAGCTTGCCCTGTATGCCTTGGAGGTGCTGGCCTGCCCTGCAGCCAGTGTACTCTCTAAACGTGTATTTAGCACGGCAGGAGGCGTCATTACAGACAGACGCAGCCGCCTGTCCACAGCCAACGTGGACAAGCTCACATTCATTAAAATGAACCAGGCTTGGATCCCACAAGACTTGTCTGTACCTTGTGCAGAATAGACATTTATACCACCATCAAACATACATTCTTGTACTCAAGTCAAGTGCAATGATTCTTTGTTTTTTGATTTGTCCCAATATTTTGGGGGCTACCTTAATAATTTGTAATTTTTAGTTATTTTATTTCCCTATCCACATTTGTTTGCAGAGCAGTTGCCATGCTCTTAAGCACATTTTACTGCCTTTTACATCCCTCTAGCCTTTTCAATGACTATTTTAGAGCCATTTTAATGCAAAAAAAATCATTTTTTAGTGCCCTAAATTGAAAAAAATCTTATTTTCAATTGTTGGGTGACATTTTACCATTTTTGGCATATGCAAACCCCTGCTGTGCCTGTGTGACATGGGCCTCGTTCTCTCAAAATCCTCTGTTCTATTGCTGGGTGACATGAACCCCCTTTTGCCGTGAATGAACCCCTGCTGTGCCTGGGTGACAGGGGCCTAAATCTCTCAAAATCCTCTGTTCTATTGCTGGGTGACATGAACCCCCTTTTGCCGTGAATGAACCCCTGCTGTGCCTGGGTGAAAGGGGCCTAAATCTCTCAAAATCCAAATCAAAGAGGGAGACGAATGGAAGACTGCGTTCAATACTCCGGCTGGACATTGTGAATATCAGGTTATGCCTTTTGGACTCAGCAATGCCCCAGCTGTGTTCCAAAACTTTATGAACGATATTCTTAGGGAGTTCTTAGGTAAATTTGTCATTGTCTATCTTGATGACATTTAGATTTTTTCTCCTGATTTCAAATCTCGTGTGTCTCATGTTAGACAAGTATTGGAGGTGTTGAGGGAGAATCCGTTATCGGCTAAACAAGAGAAATGTGTCTTTGGTGTACAGGAGATACTGTTTCTAGGGCATGTACTGACTCCTCACGCCTTCAAAATGGATCCTGGTAAGGTACTAGCAATTAAGGAATGGGTAAGGCCTTCATCCTTAAAGGCCTTACAACGGTTCTTTACCAACTACTACCGTAAATTTATTAAGAATTTTTCAGTAATTGCTAAACCAGTGACCGACCTCACTAAGAAAGGGGCGGATTTGGAGAATTGGTCTACCGAGGCCATTTCTTCATTTGAAACCCTAAAGAAGGCATTCAGTAGCGCTCCCATTCTGATCCAGCCAGATCAGGAGAGACCTTTTATTGTGGAGGTGGATGCGTCCGAGGACGGCACAGGTGCAGTCCTTTCACAGGGTCCTGCTAGTCTTACTAATCTGAGACCTTGTGCCTTCTTTTCCAGAAAATTTTCTTCCACCGAGAGAAATGATGACATAGGGAATCGGGAGTTGCTGGCCATTAAATAGGCATTTGAGGAGTGGAGGCATTTTCTGGAAGGGGCAAGGCATGTAACTGTTGTCACTGACCATAAGAACCTAATGTTTCTCGTGTCTGCTAAGAGGTTGAATCCACGGCACACCGTATGTTCTGCTTAAAATAGTGTTTTTAATACATAGTAGTTTCTACATCATTTTTGTTCCATCCAGAGCAAGCAATAAAGCAATATAATTGGCCTAGCAGTACAACCCCAACAAAGGGTTGTACTGCTAGGCCAATTATATTGCTTTATTACTTGCTCTGGATGGAACAAAAATGATGTAGAAACTACTATGTATTAAAAACACTATTTGATGCAGAACATACGGTGTGCCGTGGATTTTTTTTCTAGGAATCAATTGACGCATGTCCTCTACGAGCACCCACCACTTAGGGTGTGCAGATCTCATACCTCTCTTTTTGCTAAGAGGTTGAATCCCCGTCAGGCCAGATGGGCACAGTTTTTTACTCGTTTTGATTTCTTCATTACTTTCAGGCCTGGAAGTAAAAACGTGAAGGCTGACGCATTATCTCGGAGCTTCCATGCTTACAGAGGCACCACCTGAATACATCCTACCAGCAAATATCTTCGTAGCAGCCTTAACCCAGGATATCTCGGCTCTTATTAAAACTGAACAACATCTGGCACCGGCATCCACCCGAACAGATAAGTTGTTTGTCCCCATACAATTTCGTCTCCAGCTGTTGGGTGAGTGTCATGATTCTGCCTTTTGTGGTCATCCGGCTTTGAGGGTACTAAGGAGCTGGTTTCTAGATATTGGTGGCCCACTCTAACTGTCAAGTCCTACGTGTCAGCCTGTGAGGTTTGTGCTCGGTCTAAGACACCTAGGACTCGCCCTGCTGGTGACCTACGACCCCTACCCATTCCCAGTAGACCTTGGTCCCATATCTCGATGGACTTTATACCTGACCTGCCGCCGGCGGAGGGTAAGACTGTGGTTTGGGTAGTGGTCGATAGATTTAGCAAGATGGTTCATTTTATTCCCCTGTCTAAACTCCCAAATGCCAAAACCCTGGCGTCTATTTTTGTGAAAGAGATTGTACGGTTACATGGTATCCCGGAAAATATTGTATCTGACAGGGGTGTGCAGTTTGTGTCCAAATTTTGGAGGGCTTTCTGTCAAAAATGTCAGATTTTGTTGTATTTTTCCTCCGCCTACCATCCTGAGAGTAATGGGCAGAATGAATGCCTTATTCAGTCTGTGGAACAATTTCTGAGGTGGTATGTTGCTGATGACCAGCAATTATGGGTTAAATACCTTCCGTTGGCTGAATTTGCTTTGAATAACCGTGTTAATTCTTCTGCTGGGGTTTCACCTTTCTTTTGTAACCATGGTTTCCATCCCCGTTTTCATTCTGGGTCATCCATCTCCTCCTCTAACCCTGAGCCATATAAGCTTTCCTCTGAACTGTGCACAGTTTGGGCCCGGGCTCAATCCAACCTAAAAAAGGCTCAAAGTACTCAGAAACTCAAGGCCGATTGGAAACGTTCCAAGGGGGTGAACTTTCAGGTTGGGGATAAGGTGTGGTTGTCCTCCAAGAATCTCTCTCTCAAGGTAGCTTCTAGAAAATTTGCTCCTCGTTTTATTGGACCGTATAAGATCACAGAGGTGATTAATCCGGTATTGTTTAGATTGGAGCTGCCTGAGTCGTTCCACATTCATAATATGTTTCATAAATCTCTACTTAAAAAATATTTTTAACCGGTAGTACCATCAAAAGCCTCGCCTCCGCTCTTTCTTGTTAATGACGCTGTCGAGTATGTGGTGTCTAAGATAGTGGATGTCAGGAGAGTGCGTAATTCCTTACAGTACCTGATTTACTGGAAGGGGTTTGGACCCGAAGAGAGATCTTGGATACCTGCTAGGCAGGTTAATGCTCCTAGACTAGTTCGAAAATTTAATTTAGAACATCCTGAAAGGCCGTTGCCTGAAGTCTTGGGTCCGGTGGCCCCGCATAAGAGGAGGGGTACTGTCACGGGACGCCGAGGCGATCGCTCTCCTCAGTGCCGTCGGTGTCCCGTTTCTTTGCAGGAGCTGTGCACGTCCTTGTCTCTTAGGTGATAGGGGGCAGGACGGACCGGCCGCGCACATCTCCTCCGCGCGGCCGGCGTCCTCAGTTCCCCCAGCAACCAGGGGAGGTCTGAGCACCGAGTTTGGCACTCGGTGCTCAGCTGTATTCCCTAGTGTGGGTCATGTGACACTGGCCACGTCATATGACCCCAGCTAGCCAGTATTTAACAGGCAGCCTGCTAGCCACAGGTTGCCTGTTAATTAGGTTCCTGGCGATTTTTGGTTTCCTAGTATACACACCTGATCCTGTGTTCCCTGACAATCCCCTGCCTGCTCCCCCTGTACTGCGCTACTCTCCTGGTATTCTGACCCCGGCTTCCACCTGACGATTCTTTGCGGACTCCTGTTGTACTTCATTACTCTCCTGGTATTTGACCTCGGCTTCTCCTGACTATTCTCTGTTTATCCCTTGGTACTGCGTAGCTCTATAGGTATTGACCCGGTCCATTCACGATCCGTTATTTGTCCGTCCTCCATGCACGTGTCCTAAGTTAGGGACTGCCATCCAGTTGTCCCCTGTCATCAGGACTCGCGAGGCAAGTAGGCAGGGCCAGAGGTGAGGGTGGAGTGCAGTGATCACTATCCTCCCCCCTGTGTGTATGTGTACGTGACCGTTACATTAATGCTGTTGCCAAACCTTTTTGATGGGGTTTCCATAAATTTCTAACCTTTTTTTATGAACCAGACACCCTCTTCTCTTCCCAGCCGGGGGTGCCTGGTTGTCTCCCATTGACTTCCATTGTATTAAATTGTATTCGAGCACACAAATTATTCGGCCGAGCACTCGGATCTGCTGAGTATAGCGATGCTCGAGCCGAACGGCAGTTCGGCCGTGCATGCTCGCTCATCACTAGTAATTATGCCACTTTGATGCAACAATACTGGCCGGGCAGGAAAGCTTTTCCAGGGCAAACTCGACGAGTTCCGGCCACAATTCATGTTTAGCTACCATGGGGTCCAGGGGATATTGGATCTGGGGTGACAGGGTGTAGTCCAAGTATGCAACCACCTTCTGGTTCAGGTTCTGCTCCATGTCCTGCTGCTGCTCTGTGGTTTCTTCAGTTGGTGGGTGAAGAAACATGCTCATCAGAGACTCAAGACTAAAGTTACTACTGACGGGGCTAGTGCTGCTCCTACAGTAATGGCAGCAGTCATGTCAGTAGAGCGTGGGCGCAGATGGTCCACCCGATCAGACCTCTGTGAGGATGGCAGTGACCAACCGACTACATAGGATGTCTTGATAGTAGTTGAGTTTATCATCCCTCTCAGCAGGTGTTAAAAAGGCCCCCATTTTGGCCCAGTAGTGAGGGTCTAACATGGTGGAGAGCCAGTAGTCATCCCTCTGCTGAATGGTGAAAATGCGTCTGTCACTATGCAAGCAACTCAGCATTTGTGCAAGTGAATTGGAGGGACTCCCTGCCTCTATCGCCACTGCATACTGCCACGTTCTGTCAGGGTCATTTGCCTGATCTTCCTCATCACACTCCAGCTCCTCATTTTCTTCCGGCTCCTCTACTGTGGCTTGTGCAGACAAACCACCAATTTCTGTATACATTTCCTGTGACTTAATGTCCTCCTCCATCCTCCTCCACCAGTTCAGCCCCCTCAGGGCTCAGGTGGCCGTGAGACGTAGATGCTAAGAGGGTCATTTATAAAACTGGTCTAAAGTAGAACTGGTTTAGTTGCCCATAGCAACCAATCAGATTCCACCTTTCATTTTAGACAGCTCGTTTGGAAAGTGAAAGGAGGAATTTCCTGCTATGGGCAACTAAGCTAGTTCTGCTTTAGACCAGTTTGATAAATGATCCCCTAAGTCTCCTTTCCCCTGGGCAGCCAGATTTATCAGCATCTGCTCCAGGATGTAAATTAGTGGAATTACATTATTAATCCTGTAGTCCTGGCGACTAACAAATAAAGTGGCATTCTGAAAGGGTCTGAGCAAGGTGTCAAGCAAGCTGCCACTGGCTAACAGATGTCAAGCAAGTTGCCACTGGCTAACATCGAAGTTACACAACTGTCTGCCTGCATCATCAAGAAATTGTTCACGGTCTTCCTCTGCTCATATACTGTAGTTGGTACAACATGTGGAGGGTGGAGTTCCAACGTGTGAAAACATTGCATATGAGGCGATGTAGGGGAACACTATTCTGCCTTTGCAGCTCAGAGAGGGCTTGTTTTGCACGTAAGAGGTAAGAGTGGTAAGAGTGGCTGAAGTGCATGCAGTTTCCTGGCCATTTTTAAGATGTCTTGCAGCTGGGTGGAAGACTTCAGGAACCGGATGACAACCAGATTAAACATGTTCACCATGCAGTGTGCATGGGTCAGCCCTCCTTGAATCAGTGTCTTCAGAATGTTCTTCCCTTTATTGGTGACCACCATCATTCCAATCTTCAGTTGGCGAGGAAATAGCCAGGATTCGATTTCTTTTTGAAGAATGCTGAGCAATTCCTCCCCTATGTAACTCTGTTCGCCAAGGCAGGCCAGGTGCAAAACAACGTGACACCGCTGTGCTCTGCATAGGTGGTATGCTGCTGGACCACTCCGAATTGTGCCTACAGTGGAAGCTGAGGACAAGGTTGAGGATGAGGAGGCAGAGGAGGACATTGGCACAGGAATCACAGCTTGAGAACATGCAGGTGGCATTGCTGTCACCTGGCCACGTTGCTGGGCAGGAAACACATTTACCCAGTGAGCCGTAAAGGATAGACATTGTCCTTGAACATAATTACTGCACCACACGTCAGCACTGCCGTATACTGTACCAGACAATGAGGGGCTCAAGGACAGGCCCACCTTCTGCTCAACATACGTGTGCAGCTTTTTGGAGTAATGACGGCTTGGGAATCTCCACCTTGGCTCGGCACAAGCAATCAGCTCTGTGAAAGGTGTAGAGTCCACCACATAGAAATAGAAGGACTGTAGTATCAGCAACTTAGCCAGGAACAAGTTCAGCTTCTGCGCCGTTGGACGAGTGCACGCATACTGTTGTTTTTTTTTGCAATTGTCTCGGTGATCGATTGCTGGCAAAATGCGTGATGAGGAGTAGGAGGAGGAGCATCAAGACTTGTAGACATAGGAAGGGTCTTCCTTCTGCTGAGGTGGCAGAGCCCTGACTGCTTAAGAAGGTGTGGGGTCCAGTGGGAGATGCGTCACGCTGTACCACTACATTAGTGCCACTGTTTTCTAAGGCCACTTTATGGTGACACTCGATGTGTTGATGCAAGGCCATGGTGCCAACATTGGCACCCTGGCCGTGCTCCACCTTCTGCCTAAAGATCCTACATACAGCCATGCTGACGTCCTCCAGCGACTTGATAAAAAATTCCCACACCAGCGAGTGTGGCATTTTACCCTCAGCAGTGCTTCATGACTGCCTGCCACTGTCTCTATGAAGCCATGTATCACTAGTTATTTCTGGAGCGGTAGGCTCCTGATTAGCAGACAGTCTACCCCGGGCACATGTGGCTACAGATATCACACTGCTGCCACCTTGCTGGCTCACCGTCATGCTTGCACCCTGCTGGCTCAGCTGCATGTTGCCACTCTGCTGCTGTCTCACTGGCAAGCTGCTACCATCACCCCCTGATGATGATGATGATGAAGCCCCCTCTTCACCCTGCTCCCACGTGCGATGGGCTACATGTCTGCACATCACTTATGTCACCCTCACCAGTCTCATGGCCGCGTCCCTGACCGCTCGCAATACCTGCTCCCACGCAACTCTCATTATTGCTACTTGCATACCTAAAGGAGCAAGCAGTTGACCTCTCTTACAAATCTGGGCAGGGAGGTAGCTGCTGACTGTCCTCAATAATATCTTCCTTACTAAAAAGCGGAGCAGAGCTGGCAACATACATAATTAACCAAGTGAGTGGCTTATTACGCTTTGGCCAAAATGTACACCAATGTCTCATCCAGCATGGAGGGCAGAATGTTGGATGCAGAGTGCGATCACATTTGCATTTTCCGTTTGTATATGTATTTCGCCATAGTGATGTGCACCTACATACAGGTTGTGCTGACTCTATCCCCCACATTTTTTCTTTGTAGTATATATTGGAGGCGTGGCGATCTCCTTTGAGTCATGCACACCTGACCAGTCAATCTGTCCTGGAGGCTGGTTTTAAAGTCAGTATAAAACTGAGTCTGCTTATATAGAACCTACCAGTAGCCATTTGGCTCCAGGAGAAGTATATGGTGGGCTCAGTGTGCAGTTGGTACTTGCATCCCTGGATCCGATGAAAGCTGTAATGGCACCGGACGGGGTTAAAAGCAGAGTGCGTTTGGCGTGCACGCTGACCTGCATTCCCTGAACTTTGTGTGGTTGTCATGGCCCATAAACAGGTAGGAACTAGTGTTAGGGACCACTCAAATGAGGCGACCTTGACGTGGTGAGTGGCTTATTACGCTTTGGCCAAAATGTACACCAATGTCTCATCCAGCATGGAGGCAGGGCAGAATGTTGGATGCAGAGTGCGATCACATTTGCATTTTCCGTTTGTAAACATACATAATTTGCCTGGCAAAAGGAGCAGAAAAGTAAAGAGGCAGGTTCAGGACAGGTGAGGGCAAAGAGCTTGTTTCTGGGCCATGCCAACTAAGTGTGGTGTCTGAGGAACCCACAGACTCTTGGCTGTGGATGTCTGATGTCAGTTAAGATGGTGTTGAAGACCGGGTCAACTATTCCAGGAGATCGGGATTGGTCCTCAAAAGACGACCGTGACAGTGGCACCTCTGGCCTGTTTCTGCGTCTTCTGCTAACACTCCCCACCCCTATCCTTCTTCTGCTTTTTTCTGCCAGCTAAAGCAAAATTTGTCCCACTGCCCATTCCTTTGGAGGGCCCTGGCACCTCTTTATTGGACATACAGGAACAGGAACTGTATATGTAAAGTAAGTTATTCAATGTCAATGTGGATACCCCAATACCAGTAGTATTAGACAGCTAATTCACCCCAATTTGAGAATTAAAGCATAATAGAATTGCTAACTATGAAACAAGGTGGACACCCAACAACAGTAGTATTAGACAGCTTATTCACACCAATTTAAGAATCAAGGGGTAATACAAATTTTAATCTATTAAACAAGGTAGACACCCCAATAACAGTAAAAATAGACCAGCTTATTCACCCTAAATTGAGAATCAAGGCATAATAGAATTATTTATCTATTAAACAAGGTTGACACTGTTAAATTAGATAGCTCTGTGTCCTATACAGGGATTGATGCAAAGTTGGCTGTGTCCTATGGATCCCTTCAGATTCAGATTACAGTCCCTGCAGTCTCCCTATGCTCACCCTACGGTGTGTAAAAACTGTCCCTACAATATCCCTACACTCCCCCTTCACTGTCCCTGCAGTCTCTCTATCCAATATCCCACAATTAAAGGCTTTGTGAACACTGTCCCTAGCACTTGTCATGTGTCTCCCTATGCTTAAATCACAGTGAAATGAAGACCGGGTGGGATTAGGCTGTGACATCACAGGGGATAGCCATCTGCTATTTGGATGACTGCATAGCATTATGGTTCATATTGGGGACATCCTAAAACATTTAATGTGAAAATGGCTTAATGTGCCTAAACCTATCCTGGAAGTTTCATGGATTTTGGTTACCCACAAGGCAAATGAGTGACATTAAGCTTTTTTTTTGGGTAGCTTAATGTGGCTTAACGTACAAAAAACAACTCAGATGTTAACCAATTTCCCCCAAACTTCCCATCCTACTAGACTCTCTCTATGCCAACATATTCTGAAGATTTGGGGTAATTTGATAAAACATACCAAAAGTTATTCACATTAAACTATTTTATTCATTTTTGAAAACATTTAGCTTAATGTAAAAATAGCTTAATGTACCATAATTTGCCTAAACCTCAATCAATTGCCTTGAAACTTTGCACAACCTAAGATCTCAGCTTCCCAACTGTATCCTGGAAGTTTCATGGATTTTGGTTACCCACAAGGCAAATGAGTGACATTAAGCTTGTTTTCTGGGGAGCTTAATGTGGCTTAACGTACAAAAAACAACTCAGATATATAGGAGCACAGGCTGACACTGGTTATTAGAGCAACAGCTGAATAGTGATAGGCATGAGATCTTCAGTAGGAGAAACACCAGACTTGCTCCTTAGGTCCATTTCAGTACCATGTACCTTCGGTAGACATCCAGGTTCTCTGGTCCTCCTCCTCAATCAGCATGTGAGGCCTCCTGTAGGCTTCAGTCCTAGTCAAACTTTTCCTACACTTGAGCATTCCCACCCTCAGACCAAATCTGGAGAGAGACTGAACTAAGACCTGGAAAAAGATGGTAACCGCATAAATTTATAACCAGCCTTGGTAGCAGGGTGCACATGGGAAGGCTTACAACAATAGAAAACACAAAAAATCCCCAGCACACCTGCCAGCTGACCTACAACAAAACAAATTACCCTGTCTAACAGTATACAGTAAAAGCTGAGGTTTTAGTTGCACAAACCTTTGGCCAAAAATATGTAGAAGCCACACTGCCACCAACAAGGCACCTCTGTAAAGTGTGGTCCTAGCTCTATTTATATGAGGCTCCAAATGAGAGCATATTGATTCAGTCGATAAATTAAATGCAGGTGTACCTGGAGGTAGCCTCCTCCTCCTCACAAGGTGCAGGGACTCATTGGAGGCCCAGCAACCACAGAGGAATGCTGGGATCCCCAATGTGTCACCATATCCAAGATAGACTAAGACCTGAGCCGGAGCTATGGCTGATCCTGCGGCTAGCTTTGTGAATAATCCTTTACATTTCTAATAGCCACTGCACAAAAGGTAGTAGGGGCTCGGCGAGCCTAACGTCACTCAATAAGAGAGCTTAGGTTGTGCTAATTTTGAAGGCAATTAATTGAGGTCTATGCACATTATGGTACATTAAGCTCTTTTTACATTAAGCTGTTCACATAAAATGTTTTAGGATGGGAATAAAATAGTTTAATGTGAATAACTTTTGGTATGTTTTCTTAAATGACCCAAAATCTTCAGAATATGTATAGGAAGTTTGGGGGAAATCAGTTAAAGGATTTCTGTCACCTGAAAAATGGGTATTAAGCTGGCTGACATTAGTGATTTTCTAATGTTAGCTAAACATAACTATATTAGTGCCATCTCACTGCCTAAAACCTTTATTGAGAAAAACGAACTGTTATAATATGCTAATTAGCCTCTAGGAGCAGGGGGGGGGGGGCGTTGCAACTGCTCCTAGAGGCTCAGTTTGCCCACCTCTTCTAATGCCTTTCTTCTCTTGATTGACAGGGCCAGAGCAGCGCTGCTCTCCTCCCGCCGGCCGTGTCTACTAAGAAAATCTCCTGCCTGCGCCGTCCCGTTCAACGCCCCCCCCCCCCCAGCTCCTAGAGGCTAATTAGCACATTATAAAAGTTTGTTTTTCACAATAAGCTTAATACCCATTTTTCAGGTGACAGAAACCCTTTAACATCTAAGTTGTTTTTGTACATTAAGCCACATTAAGCTCCCAAAAAAACAAGCTTAATGTCACTCATTTGCCTTGTGGGCAGCCAAAATCCATGACACTTCCAGGATAGGTTTGGGAAGATGAGATCTTAGGTTGTGCAAAGTTTCAAGGCAATTGATTGAGGTTTAGGCACATTATGGCACATTAAGCTACAGTAAGCCATTTTCACATTAAATGTTTTAGGATGTCCCTTCATATTACGTTCCCAAGATTCTCATTTTCACTTTGTAAAATGTGTAGCTGCCATTTTAGTAAAAAAATAAAAATAGATATTTGTTACCACAAAGCAAGAGGAAAATCTGATTTGTTGTGAATTGAATTTTTCCTAAATTTCGGATCAAATTCCACTTTTGGATGTTTCAATTCACTCAAAACTAGTAAAGGCACTAACACAAGGCATCATACAGCATCATCCAACTTCAGGCTAGGCTAGATGTTGACAGTCATGAATGTATCTGGAGTCAAATACAGTATAATTAAGGAATATTCTTTTTAAAAACATTTAAGCTCCACTTACTTGTGGATACCTGATAACGCCCAGAATGTGAGCCATGAGCATTGAGAATGTTGATGTACTGTATCCAATGAAAGCAGCCAGTCGATTCCTCTTTTGGCACTGGTAATTTAGTATAGCTCTGTTCTGGCCTGTTATCATCCATAAGGTGCCTTCAAGTTCCTTCTGGAGAACTCGACAAGAATCATAGATCTGGAAGCCCATAGTGTTGTTGGGGAGAATGTTGGGATCGTTGTTGATCTCCTTCATTGCATACCTTATGATCTGTAAGAGAAGATATCGTTCCAGGGGAAATCTGCAAGAATGAACATTTAGAGAACTGGGATTACTGTAAGTAATACCAGATATTGGCCAAAAATTAGTAGACTCTGACATTCTATAGAAATGCTGGAGATAAGCCCTTTACTCAACTATCTTCTGCAGTTCCGTAGACTTTGAATGGAGTGGCAGCAAGCATGTTTGACCTTAACTTAATTCAAACAGGGGACATCAATCCAAAGAAAGTGGGTCCCAGACACATAGGTGATACGTTTCAATCATGGGCCAATCCCATCAATCTTTAAACTGCAGTCAGAATGTGGCTGTGTATTACAGACACACTCCACACCAGTGAGTACATGAGCCCACTACAATGTCCATACAGCTCTCTTTCTTGATGTTCTATATAAGTCACTGTGTTTAAAGGGGTTATCCCATGTTGGATGTAAATAATGAGACTCAAACATCATATAGTATAGACTCTTTCTAACAAAGCTAGAACCCGCTTGGTACCTCTTGTAGATCGAAATCCCATCCCCTTTCAATTGCTTTACTAGATTTATTTCAAGCTGACAGCACAGGTGGCGAGTCCTTTCTCAGGGGGCATTTCTTTTTTACTGAAGTTCTTTCTCTCCCACCTCAGGAGAGGTGTTCTTTCTTAGGGGTTATAACTAGAGATGAGCAAATTTCTCAAAAATTTGATTCGGTTGGTTCGCAGAATTTTCCGAAAAGATTTGATTCGATCCAAATTTATTCGTGGTGAATCGCATAAAAAAACAGCTATTTCCTGGCTGCAGAGAGCCTGTATAGTGGTGTAGAACACTGTGCTTTGCAGTAACAAGCATAAGGAGTCAGCTGTGCTAGTGAAACAATACTACGAGCCAGTATGACATGCAGATGACAGATGTCACTCATAGAATCACTGCACACTTCACTTATTTGGGCAGTTACGGGACCAAAACTGACCAATTAACTTAAGTGTGAACTCAGCTTTACAGGTCAATGTTAGCATCAGGTATAAAGAACCGTGAAGAGGCCCAAGATCCTACTATAGCTGATTCCACATTGATTTTTTTTACAGAATCTTTTCTATTAAATACTTATACCAGTAGAGCCCCCCTGACAGAGTGGAGAGGGTGTCAGCAGTAAGTTTGTGTTGATGTCACTGTTTAATTTGCCCTTTCTCTGATCCGTCAGAACAATAACCCCCAAAAATCGGAACCTGTCTGTTGAGCATCCGCCTTTATTCGGTGAGCATTTGGTCAGTAATCCATCACTATTATATAGTGTTGGGGTGGCAGTAGCATGAGGAGACCACAGCGTGGCCCAGTGACATAGTGGTGAGGTGGCATCACAATGAGGAGACCACAGCGTGGCCCAGTGACATAGTGTTGAGGTAGCAGCAGCATGAGGAGACCACAGAGTGGTGATGTAGCAGAAGCATGAGGAGACCTCAGAGTGGTAATTTGGCAGTAGCATGAAGAGACCACAGAGTGGTAAAGTGGCAGCAGCATGAGGATACCACAGAGTGGCACAATAACAGAGTGTGGAGGTGGCAGCAGCAGCATGATGAGGCCACAGAGGGGCACAATGACAGAGTGTGGAGGTGGCATCAGCCGCATGAGGAAGCCAAAGAGTGGCACAATGACAAAGTGTGAAGGAGGCAGCCTCAGCATGAGGAGACCACAGAGTGGCAAGGTGACATAGTGTGGAAGTGGCAGCAGCACGAAGAGACCACAGGGTGGCACAATGGCCGTAGTGTGGATGTGGCAGCAGCAGTAGCATGAGAAGGCCACAGAGTGGCTCAAAGACACAGTTGTGAGTTGGCAGCAGCATGAGGAGACCACAGAGTGGCCAGTGACATAATGGTGAGTAGTGTTGAGCCCGAATATTCGAATCGCAAATTTAAATCACGAATATCGCCACTTCGAGAATTTGCGAATATTTAGAATATACTGCTATATATTCGTATTCACGAATATTCTAATCGCAAATTTTTATCGTGAATATATTACATTGCCGATTTTCGCAATCAAAAAAATAATGAATGGAGATCACAAATTTTCTAATTTGTGAATTTATGGCGAATATTCGGCCCAAAATTTGTGAAATATTGCAAATTCGAATATTGCCTATGCAATTTGCTGGTGTGGCTGGGCAGGAACCATATTTACCCAGTGGGCTGTAAAGGACATGTATTGTCCCTGACCGTAGTTACAGCTCCACACGTCGGCGCTGCCGTGCACTTTGGCAGAAACCGACAGCCTCAAGGACTGGCCCACCTTCTGTTCTACATATTTGTGCAGGGCTGGTACTGCCTTTTTCACAAAGAAATGTCGGCTTGGGTCTCTCCACTTTGGCTCGGCACAAGCCATCAGTTCTCTGAAAGGTGCAGAGTCCACCACTTAGAAAGGGAGGGACTGCAGTACCAGTTACTTGGCCAGGAGCACATTCAGCTTCTGTGCCATAAGATGACCACATGCGTATTGCTGTCTCTTGGCAATCGCTTCAGTGATTGACTGCTGACGAAATGAGTGACAAGGAGTAGGAGGACGAGGAGCAAGAGCATCAGGACCGGTAGATGATGGGAAGGACAGACAGCTCCCTTCGGCTGAGGTGGTGGAGACTTGACTGCCTGAAATCGGGTGCGTGCCATTGGGTGATGCAGTGGTTGCTGAGGCAGGCTGGACCACCACATTGGAGCCACTGTTCTCCCAGGCCACTTTATAGAGACACTGCATATGTTGATGCAGGGCCGTGGTGCCTACATTGGCAACCTGGCCACGCTTCACCTTCTGCCCACAGATTCTACATATGTTCACCTCCTCCAGCGGCTTAACGAAAAACTGCCACACCTCCGAGTAGGTGATTTTACCCTCAACACTCCGCACTGACTGACTGCTATGGCTGCTGCCTCCGAGAACCCCTGCACCACTACTTTCCGGGCAGGTAGGCTCCTGTGAAGTGGATAGTCTACCTCGGGCACGTTTGGCTCCCGACCTCCCACTGCTGCCACCATGCTGACTCCTGGCCATGCTACCGACTTGCTGGCTCTGCCGCTGCCTCACGAACAAGCTGCCACCCTCTCCTCCCGATGATGATGAAGCCCCTTCGTCACCCGGCTCCCAATTGCGATCGGCTACATCATCATCGAGTACTGTCTGCACGTCACTGATGTCCTCCTAAATGGTCTCTGAGCAAGGAGCATGACCGCTCGCAATACCAGCGGGGGATGTCTCCTCAAGATCTTGGCTGGCAGTAGCTGTTGATTGTCCTCTAGTAGCTCGTCCTCACTGTATAGTGGAGCTGATCCCACAGCATATAATACTTGTCTGGCTGAGGGAACAGAAAAGTACAGAGGCAGTTTGAGGACAGGTGAGGGCACAGAGCCTGCTCTCGGGCTATGCCAACTAAGGGTTGTGTCTGACGAACCCACCAACTCTTGGCTGGGGGTGTCTGATGTCACTTGGGACGAAGTTGAAGACCGAGTCAACCATTCAACCACTGCTGGGTTGCTGGTCAAGACAAGACCGCTAGATGACACCGGGAGCTCAGGCCTCTCGAAGTGACTCCTGCTGCCATGCCCCTTTACTCTGCTGCGACCTGTGCCCACGCCAGAAACATTGAGGACTCTGCCCCTCCCCTGGGAAGGGCCTGGCACTTCTCTGTCTGACATACTGTTAGATCAAATAACACCTTTCTTTCACTAATACACCCCAAAAAAGGCTGTAATTTTGTCACTTCACCGCACAACGGCAAATGAGCCTTTTTCCCCACTAATACACCACAAAAAAGGATTTAGAACATAAAACTGCACTGCTGAACAGCAAATAAGACATACAAATATTTCATAGTAATACAGCCTGTTATTGGCTGTATCGCACAGCACTTGCACTCCAATAACAAGCAAGATTTTCTGGTATTACAGAGGTATCATCTATTGCAAAAATGAAAGCAGCAGTATAATGGCAATTTGGATCCCCAGTCAGTGCAGCAAGGTGTAATAGGATTGTTCCTATTACCCAGGCTGTACACTCTTCTATTGGACCCTGTTCTCCTTTCATAGTGTGAAATAATTCCTCCCTATCCTTTCCCTACACTTCTAATGATCTTTCCCTGAACTTCTATTCAGCCAAAAAAAAAGTTTTAAAGTATTTTCTACCACTTTCCCTAGCGCCTGCTTATGTCTCTCCCTGCACTAAGTACACTGGAAAATGGCAGAATCCAAGATGTCTGAGGCTATTTATAGGGCTGTGACATCACAGGGCTGGCTGCTGATTGGCTGAATGCATGGCATTATGGGTGATCCCTCGTTCCCAGAGTTCTTTGCTCCATGTCCTAACACGTGCAGCAGCCATTTTAGGAAAAAATGTGATTCATTACCACGAAGCATGAGGAAATTCGGATTCGGTGCAAATCAAATTTTTTCTGAATTTCGGATCGAATTCCACTTCGTCAACTTCGATTCGCTCATCTCTATTTATAACCTTTCTGTAGCAGCTATCTTTCTGTACCTATGACAGCTTCTAACAGTAGATCCTGGTGACAGTTGAATGATGGAACTGAACATGTGTGACCACCTCAGCAAGGTTACAGAGGTGGACAAAGAAATGAGGAAAAGAACAAACTGCAGGTATCACTATAAAGATACATTTTAGTTATTAACCACATTAAGTGATTCTATACTACATTTTTAACTACATGCAAATTACAAAAGTAATCAGATCCAGGTGCTGGTCTGAAAAATCTAGAAAGTTTTTCTTGGGACAACCCCTTTAAAGGGGCCAAAAATTTTTATTTATTTTTTAAATAATATATATATTTTTTAAAGATCGCCAATTTCTTACTTTCTACAGATGAATTCTGGCGGCTTCTCTTGGTACGTTATCTTATTATTTACTTTGTCTACATGTAGAGGTAATACTACTCCAACCATGATGTCTCCACTCCATAATATGCTCGTCTGGTCCGCAGCATTCAGAGTACAGCTCTGTCCATTGGAATGTAAGGACGCTGCAAAGTAATGCTGAGCGAGGTGCCATAATATCTTGTAGAAAAACATCTCCAGCCTGTTAGAAATAAAATACCTAAAATATAATGAACAAAATTATCGTTATTAGCAACTCATATACATAAGAATCTAAGAACATAAATTACTAAAAATTATATAATAATCATAAAATAATACAGATTATTAATAAGAAAAATGAGAGAAAAAAACTATTATTGTTTTTATTTAATATTAGATAGATACATAATAATTTATTTTAAATAATACATGGAAAGCCATAACAAACACATTAAGATATCACCATGAATAATTAACAGACTACATGGATGTCCAAATAAATCTTTGTTTTGATGCAGTTCTCAAAGCCAATTTTCGGGTTTATCATAAATGGACGGGTAGTATTGTTTTGTGTTTTTTATTACACACCCACATTAGTTTTGGCTTCAAATGTCTGTGTAATTAGGGAGCCATACTCCCTCAGGGACTCAACTGTTGTCATTGAGTGACTTCCCAGTCTTCATCTTGCTTATTTTGCACTGGACTATCCAGGGTCAACTGCATATCTCACACCAGGAGCTTTCTTTGCTTGATTCACTTCACACATGAATCTCTGCAGGGAACATGAGGTCCCTACCACCCATCCGCATTGCAGCAGGTAGTATGTGGACACTTTAGGTTTATCACCTGTATGCTGGCTCACCTGTCCTCTCACTGCAATGCACAGCAAAGGGTTATGGAACCATAACCACAGGGCCTGCGGAAGGAGATTTTGCCTGGACCAGAAGTAGGCTGACTGTGTAGTTCATGCATGTGTAATGTGTCTGATAGTCAGCAGGACTTTGATGTTGAAATAAGAGATGGAGACAGAGGCACGAGGTGAGGTGCAGACGAAGTTTAACTTTTCTTAGTACTCAGGCAGATGAGTTTGGTGGTTGCAGATCTGCACACTGTTTGATGAGAGCACACACTTAGTTCCAACAGAAGCAAGATGGTGATGTATAATGGCAGTTACTCATAGTCTCTCACTCAATGCTGCTCGGGACTCTCTCTTTGTCCCATACTGGGAGACCCTCTTCCATCACACTTTGTGTGTTACAGTCACCTGCACTCTGTACTCAGGAGGACTGAGCAGGACACGCTTGGAGGTTGGTTGTCCCTGACTAGGTTTGCAGACTCACATCCCACTCCCGAATACACTGACTGGCCTTTTCAGGCCAGGGTGAAGCAGCTTTCGCCTCATTCTCAATCTTTTATACTTTCTATAGTATATATATATATATATATATATATATATATATATATACAGGGAGTGCAGAATTATTAGGCAAGTTGTATTTTTGAGGATTAATTTTATTATTGAACAACAACCATGTTCTCAATGAACCCAAAAAACTCATTAATATCAAAGCTGAATATTTTTGGAAGTAGTTTTTAGTTTGTTTTTAGTTTTAGCTATTTTAGGGGGATATCTGTGTGTGCAGGTGACTATTACTGTGCATAATTATTAGGCAACTTAACAAAAAACTAATATATACCCATTTCAATTATTTATTTTTACCAGTGAAACCAATATAACATCTCAACATTCACAAATATACATTTCTGACATTCAAAAACAAAACAAAAACAAATCAGTGACCAATATAGCCACCTTTCTTTGCAAGGACACTCAAAAGCCTGCCATCCATGGATTCTGTCAGTGTTTTGATCTGTTCACCATCAACATTGCGTGCAGCAGCAACCACAGCCTCCCAGACACTGTTCAGAGAGGTGTACTGTTTTCCCTCCTTGTAAATCTCACATTTGATGATGGACCACAGGTTCTCAATGGGGTTCAGATCAGGTGAACAAGGAGGCCATGTCATTAGATTTTCTTCTTTTATACCCTTTCTTGCCAGCCACGCTGTGGAGTACTTGGACGCGTGTGATGGAGCATTGTCCTGCATGAAAATCATGTTTTTCTTGAAGGATGCAGACTTCTTCCTGTACCACTGCTTGAAGAAGGTGTCTTCCAGAAACTGGCAGTAGGACTGGGAGTTGAGCTTGACTCCATCCTCAACCCGAAAAGGCCCCACAAGCTCATCTTTGATGATACCAGCCCAAACCAGTACTCCACCTCCACCTTGCTGGCGTCTGAGTCGGACTGGAGCTCTCTGCCCTTTACCAATCCAGCCACGGGCCCATCCATCTGGCCCATCAAGACTCACTCTCATTTCATCAGTCCATAAAACCTTTGAAAAATCAGTCTTGAGATATTTCTTGGCCCAGTCTTGATGTTTCAGCTTGTGTGTCTTGTTCAGTGGTGGTCGTCTTTCAGCCTTTCTTACCTTGGCCATGTCTCTGAGTATTGCACACCTTGTGCTTTTGGGCACTCCAGTGATGTTGCAGCTCTGAAATATGGCCAAACTGGTGGCAAGTGGCATCTTGGCAGCTGCACGCTTGACTTTTCTCAGTTCATGGGCAGTTATTTTGCGCCTTGGTTTTTCCACACGCTTCTTGCGACCCTGTTGACTATTTTGAATGAAACGCTTGATTGTTCGATGATCACGCTTCAGAAGCTTTGCAATTTTAAGAGTGCTGCATCCCTCTGCAAGATATCTCACTATTTTTGACTTTTCTGAGCCTGTCAAGTCCTTCTTTTGACCCATTTTGCCAAAGGAAAGGAAGTTGCCTAATAATTATGCACACCTGATATAGGGTGTTGATGTCATTAGACCACACCCCTTCTCATTACAGAGATGCACATCACCTAATATGCTTAATTGGTAGTAGGCTTTCGAGCCTATACAGCTTGGAGTAAGACAACATGCATAGTTGGATGATGAGGATGATGTGGTCAAAATACTCATTTGCCTAATAATTCTGCACGCAGTGTATATATAGAAAAGAAAAAGAAATTTGGCGGCACCAGTAAACGGGCTCAGGTACAAGGTCCAAGGGAATTAGCTTCTCACTCTTAATATACGTATGAAATCGGACAGCACTCCAAGACTTGAAAAGACGTGATGTATTTATTCACCCATGTGGAACAATTCTTGTTCCACATGGGTGAATAAATACATCACGTCTTTTCAAGTCTTGGAGTGCTGTCCGATTTCATATGTATATATATATACTTATAGTATGTATGATGCTGTCATTGGTATGCTGGTAGGAGGCCACAGCCTATTTATCCAGCAAAATTGGCCTGAATTCTGGAATTCAGACCCCTGCCGATTGGACATTGATGACCTATTTGAAGGATAGGTTATCAACATTGTATGTCTAGAAAACCCTATTAATAGTATTTTTCACATAGGCTCTTCTTGGCTCCTACATAGAGTGAAAAGGACACCTGGTGGATAGAAAGACTAATTGCAAAGGGGGTGGTAAGGGAACTGACTTTCTGGATTAGTATCATGGACTACTGTTTGGGACTGTTTCAAGTATTTTTCTTGACTAGACCAAGAATTTGCTGTGTTAAGGAGTCTGTCTTAGATATATAAAGCCGGGGAGAAAACCTCTTGCCTATGGAGGCTGATAAACTTCACTTGCTCAGATTATCCAGATGAAAGAAGATTTAATTCACACCATTGTCTGTTCCTCATCCATCCTCCTGCACATTACTTCACTGTCCTCAATATGCAGCCCCTCCTTGACCTTGCAGAAGTGGAGAAACTGACTCGCAGACCTTACAATTCCACGGCAGTGTTGCAAACCTTTTTTCCTTTCTTTTTTTTTTCTTTGGAATAAATTATCCAAAAATCACAGTGGATATATTTTATAGACATCTTAGAAAACCAAAATAAATAATGAAGCAACGTTGGGATCCTAGGTTCAAATCCAACCGAGGGCAACATCTGTACGGGTTTGCTTGCATATTCTCCCTGTGTCTGCGTGAGCTTCTATTCGGTACTCTGGTTTCCACCCAAACTTTAAAAAAAAACACCCTGAATCTGTCAATTTTCATTTTAGATTTTGGCCCCAATGAGATTAGAGACTAATGTAATAATCTGCAAAATCTGCTCCTCGATCTTCAAAGAAAAACAGGGTCACAGCAATTTTGTTTTTAATGAACACTAAAAAAGTGACCTTTTTAAGGACTGTCCAGTACTTTATTGACTGTTGTCACATCTGTGCTGGGGCTACCTGGAACAGCTCACCCACTCCCCTGTAGCCGAACATAGGTAGTGGAGGTAGGGGAACCCTATGAGGCCCCCTGCATTCACGTCACTTATAGTGAGCAAAAAAAGATCTAGGTTTGAGCCACTTTCGAAGACTCACATGTACTCTCCAACAGTCCATGTACTCGTTGGCATAGATACACCTGCTTAGCCCATAGTATCACACAGGATAGGGTTAAATACTTCAGTTCAGAAGATGCTATCACACATAATATGCATTAATTCACTGGCTCAACTGGCAGTATCACACATCTTAGTCTTAGAAACACTGGATAAGCAGTGGACTGAAAGAGCTGGGTGTACATTGCACTCACCTCATACTTCTCTTCGACATTATTCTCTTATTGCCGAAGCTCCTCTTTTATATGGAAAGCTCTAGGCCGTCCTGAGAATTATATTGATAATTACACAAGGGGTCATTTCTACGGCTCATTCCCAGCACAGATAGTATCCTCTTTGGATTTAAAGAATAAATACATAATTATATGATATAATGAGACGATCTCCTGTGTGAGCCAAGGGACCTGTTACTATAGGAGAGCAATCTCTGTTATGGTCCAGGATTTACGAAGTGTACATATACACTTTTCACCACTGATCTTCTCACTATAAAAAACATTACCTGACTGTCACTAAAAAACTACTATGCCCCACATTTTCTAATCCTATCTAATAATCCTCAACACCAATTAGAGTGTTTTAATATATGATAAGAGCTTGTTTTTTAATTATACGTGAGTAGAATAAATCTGTTTTGGAAAGGAGTCTACACTATTTTCTTCTACATCCTATATCTAGACGATGATGATTGGGAGTTGAGATTTCTCTTATTGAGATTACAATTAGTGTTGAACGAATCAAAGTTGACAAAGTGGAATTTGATCCGAATTTCAGAAAATATTTGATTAGTCACAAATCCGAATTTCCTCGCACTTTTTTGGTAACAAATCATTTTTTTTTCTAAAATGGCAGTTACACATGTCAAAAAGTGAAAGTAAGAAGCCCGGGAATGAGGGATCACCCATAATACCGTGCAGCCAGCCAATCAGCAGATAGCCAGGCCCTGTGATGTCACAGCCCTATAAAAAGTCTCATCCTGCCCGGTCTCCACCATTTTCTGTGAAGTTAGTGCAGGAAAAGATGTGACAGGCACTAAGGACAGTGATTAAATAAGCCGTATTTTGTAATTTTTTTTAGTTTGGAACAGTTCATGGACAGCTTAGTGATTGTGTAGGGATATAATAGGAAGATCATAGGGAGACTTTATCCACACTATAGGGAGAGCATAGGGCGCCAATAAAACAGTGTCCACCTTGGTTAATAGATAAGCAATTCTATTACATCTTGATGCACTAATTGAAGTGAAAAAGCTGTCTAATACTATTGCTACTGTGGTGTCCACATTGTTTTATACATTCGTAATTCTATAAAGCGTTGATTTTGTAATTGGGTTGAAATAGCGCTCTAAATATTTTGTCAGGTCTTTGTTTTTAAACCATGTGTTATAGATAAGGAACTTCATTAGGCCATGATTCTGTAATTGGAGTGAAATAGTGCTCTATTTTTTCACGTATTTGGTTTTACACCTTGTAAATTCCATTAGGCCTTGTTTCTGTGATTGGGGTAAAGTATCTCTAATACTACTGATTTTAGGGTGTTCATATTGTCGTATACATAGATAATTCCATTCTATAATTGAGGTGAAATAGTGCTCTCATACTACAGATTTTGGGGTGTTCACATGATTTTATACAAAAGTAATTCCATTAGGCCTTGATTATGCAATTGGGGCGAAATAGCGTTCTAATACTACTGATTTTGGGGTGATCACATGGTTTTATACATAAGTAATTCCATTAGGCATTGTTTCTGCAATTGGGGTGAGATGGTGTTCTAATACTACTGATTAGGGTTGAGCAGACACCTGGATGTTCGGGTTCGACGGGTTCGGGCCGAACTTCACAAAAAAGTTTGAGTTTGGGACCCGAACTTGCTCCCGAACCCAAACCCCATTGAAGTCAATGGGGACCTGAACTTTGGAGCACCAAAATGCCTCTAAAAAAGTTATGGAAAGGGCTAGAGGGCTGCAAAAGGCAGCAAAATGTGGTTAAGAGCATGGCAACTGTTCTGCAAACAAATGTGGATAGGGAAATTACTTCAAATAACATAAAATACGTAAATATAAAAAATTATAATCTTGATCTAGGAGGAGGAGGTCCATATAGAGTAGAAGGTTGATGAGGCGGTGGATGTGGCGGTGTAGGTGAAAGCGGCGGTGGAGGAGGAGGAGGTAGACAACACAGTTTTTTTTTTTTTTTGCTTGTTTTTTAAATTTGGGTAGACCCCAAAACATTGTGAAATATAAAAAATAAAACAAAGAGAAAGTGCGCTGGAGTACAACAATTGCTGGGTGAGGATGGTATACATGTCTATTCTGCACAAGGTACGGACAAGTCCTGTGGGATCCATGCCTGGTTCATTTTAATGAACGTGTCCACATTGGCTGTGGACAGGCGACTGCGCTTCTCTTTGATAACCCCCTCCTGCCATGCTAAACAAACATTCATACAATACACTGGCTGCAAAGCAGGCCAGCACCTCCAAGGCGTAAAGGGCAAGCTCAGGCCATAAGCCCAATTTGGAGAGCCAGAAGTTGAAGGGGGCAGACTTATCATTCAGTATGTGTAGGTGTGTGCACACATACTGTCCTACCATGTCGCACGTCCCCGTGACGGCCACGATCCAATTGGATATCTTCTCTATCAACTTTCGATGTTCTTTTAAGCGCCTACCATGGTGATCACGGGTAACGGGGAATCAGGGTTCCACGCCGGAGAGGGAGCGTGAAAAATGGATAGATACCACATCCAAGGGAGGTCAATAGCTGAAATGTGATTGAGCGAAAATGTGGGACAAGTTGTTAAAGCGGAAGGATCGAATGAAAAAAGGAGGCGCGCGTCAATTAAAGACGAATTTTAGAAATGTAAGTCCCTGTCACCTATGCAGAGAAGGGGTTTTTCATCGGCAAAAATGGGTTAATGTCACTCACCAACTGAACAGACGATTTTTAAAAATGTCGGTCCCTGTCAACTATGCAGAGCAGGGGTTTATTCACGGCAAAACTGGGTTCATATCACCCACCAACAGATGATTTTACAAAAATTTGTTTCCTGTCACCTATGCAGATCAGGGGTTTGCATACGGAAAAAAATTGTAAAATGTCACCCAAGAATGTAACAGACGCTTTTGTACCCTGCTCTCTCTTTTGCTGTGCTGGTGCCTCTGTGCGACCACCGCCTCTTCCTCCAAACTGCACACGTCACTCGCATGATCTTGATTCCATGTGGGGTCGAGGACCTCATCATCCTCCACATCATCTTCCACCCAGTCTTCACCCCTGCCCTCCTTGTTGGTCTGCACACTGCAGAAAGCCACAGCAGTTGGCACCTATGTTTCGTCATCATCCGAGACATTCTGCGGTGGTCCTCCCATGTACTCATTCTGAAACATAAATGATTGGGCATCAGGGCGCTCAATATCTTCCACTTCTGGGGCAGGGCTAGGTGGATGGCCCTGGGAAACCCTGCTAACAGAGTCATCAAAAAGCAGAAAAGACTGCTGCATGACTTGGGGCTCAGACTGCTTGGCTGATTTGCAAGGGGGTGAGATGAAAGACTGATGGACATTGGCTGCAGGTGCCAACTCTGATCTTTCAGCAGGAGACTGGGTGGGAGACAATGTGAAGGAACTGCAGGCATTGTCAGCCCCTTAATCTTCTATCGCCTGTACTTGTTCTGGCCTCACCATTCGTAGAGCCGCCTTCGGCCCTACCAAATAACGCTGAAGGTTCTGTCGCCTACTCGCACCTGACCAAGGTGTTTCACTTGTGCGTGTAGCTGGCACAGATCGACCACGTCCTCTCCCTGCAACAGGAGCTCCACCAGCAGCACCACGACCTAGGCCACGTCCCTTATTTTGACGCTCTCCTCATTCTTTGCGTTCACCCACTAAACTAACAGATGGTTTATGTCAGGCGACAATGTAACCGCCAATAGTCAACAATTAAGTTCACTGACAGTAAGGCAGTGTCGGTATCATAAAGACATAAAGAGGAAAAATTTCTTGAGGTCACACAACAGTGTGACAAGCAAATTTTATACAATTACTTCACGGTCACAAAAAAATGTTAATTTGTCAACCAACAATGTAACAGCAGTATTGATTGGTTGTATTGGACTGTCAGAAATGCATCAAAGGCCGCAAATGTAGTATCTTGCACAAAATGGGTGTTTTTTTTAAAACCAGAATATAACAGCGATATTTAATGCTTTTATTGGACTGTTAGAAATGCAGCGAGGCTGGGTCACATGCTGCACTGGCCAATTACAGCCATTCCATTAGTAGGCATGGCTGTGATGGCTTCTAAGGGCACAAGAGTTAAACGCTTGTTGATTGACTGCTCTGCAGCCTTTCAAAAAGCGCCATTAAATCGCCGAACACCGAAATCGAACCCGAACCTTTACTGAAAAGTTCGGGTTCGGGGTCAAAAATCCAAAAATTCGGTACGAACCGTTCAACCCTACTACTGATTTTGGGGTATTTACATTGTTTTATACAAAAGTAACTCCATTAGTCCCTGATTTTGTGAATATGGTGAAATAGCATTCTAATACTACTGATTTTGGGGTGTTCATATTGTTTTGTAATTACTAGTGATGATCGAGCATGCTCGGCCGAACACCTGTTCAGCTCGAGCATCTCGATGCTCGGACATGGCGGTACTCGAGCGCCTTGCTCAATTTTCCTCCCCGCACGTTTATTGGCTGCTACACAGCCAATAAACGTGCAGGAAAGTACTGCCCTCACTGTAATGCCAGTAGCCATAATGAATATTTTTTTGTACAAAAATGTTTCAGAGACCCCAAAGTCCTTACACTATATGTTTGTAGCGCAACCTGCACTAAATTGCTCAGTGTTAGGGAGAGCTGGGCATAGGAAGGGACAGTGTAGGGAGTGTAGTAGGAAGATTTTTATACCAAAAACTTTTCAGAGACCCAAAAGTCCTTTTAAGGACTATTGTGTGTGACAGCAGCAATATATGTTATTAGCTCATCATGCGCTAAATACCGTGTAATAGGCTGCTGTGGACAGTTAAATTATCCGCGCCACATCTCCTGTTTGAAGTGTGCGCATCTAAAAAATATCAGTGACATACAGTGTATTTTTTCCGTAGATGGTGTCCGCTGCGGACAGTGACAATAGGTGCGACAAATCTCCTGTGTAAATTGTGCACATCTAAAAAATAGCAGTGACATCCAGTGTACTTTTTCCGTAGACGGGGTCCGCTGCGGACAGTGACATTAGCTGCTCCAAATCTTATGTGTAAATTGTGCGCATCTAAAAAATATCAGTGACATACGGTGTATTTTTTCCGTAGATGGTGTCCGCTGCGGACAGTGACATTAGATGCGAAAAATATCCTGTGTAAATTGTGCGCATCTAAAAAATATCAGTGACATCCAGTGTACTTTTTACATAGACACTGCGAACAGTGACATTACCTGTGGTACCTGTCCTGTATAACGTTTCCTCATCGCAAATACCTTTTTACAGTTTTTTGCGCATACTCTTACAAATCCTACGCTACTGTACGTGTGACATACTTTCACATTTAAAATGAAGAAGGCCAGCAGTAAGGGGCGGGGAAGGGGCTGTGATGCTGATGGTGCACGCAGAGGCCGTGGTCCTGGGCGCGTAGAAACTGTGCCTGCTGCCAGAGCACAAAAAAAACAATCATCCACGATACCTAGCTTCATGTCCCAGTTTGCAGGGCGGCGCAGAACAACGCTCGCGAAGTCAGCCCAGTGCCCTGATTCCCAGTGCCCTGATTCCCAACCTCTTGAGCATCAACAGTCACAAAAACATGACGGTGGGGAATGGCAATTAGTGTTTAATGAGGTGGATGACTATGAGACACAGTTACCAATGAGTCAACCACAATTACTGTCTCAAGAGGTAGCTGAAGAGGATGAGACACAGTTGTCAATCACTGAGGTTTATGGTTAGGTCAACAAATCAGGAGGATGATCAGAGTGAGGAAGTGAAAGAAGAGGTGGTGGACGATGAGGTCACTGACCCAACCTGGGAAGGTGGAAAGCTGAGCGAGGACAACAGTATAGAGTGGGAGGGATCTGCAGCACCCCAACAGGCTGGAAGAGGCGGGCCACACCAAACAGGCCCGCAACTGATCCATGGAGCACCCCCTTGAGGAAGAAATCTCCTTTGCCAAGGGGTAGATGTTCCGCAGTCTGGCGTTTTTTTAGGAAAGTGCAGACTACAAAAGAATAATAGTTTGCAACCTGTAACATACGAAAATGAGCTGGGGTGATGAACGCCTGGGTCCACAATCTGTGTCTGCGGGTCACACCACTGCCTCCTCTTTCCCTGTGTTACGTGCTGGCCAATCCCCTGTCGAAAGCGCAGGCATGCCTCCTGCACTCCACTTGGACCTTCGCAAGCATCATCAGCGACCACATCCACTTCCGTGTCCCAGCGCAGCATTCAAATGTCCTTACCCCAGGCCTTTGAATGCAAGCGCAAATACCCTGCCACCCACCCACAGGCCATAGCACTAAATGCTCAGCTTTCCAAATTACTGGCCCTGGAAATGTTGCCATTTAGGCCTGTGGACACTGAGGCCTTCCGCAGCCTGATGTCGGTAGCCATCCATCATTACGCAGTCCCCAGCCGCCACTATTTTTCATGGTGTGCCGTGCCCACCTTACGCAAAAATGTGTCCCGAAACATCACACGTGCCCTGACCAACGCAGTTACTGGGAAGGTCCACTTAACCATGGACACATGGACAAGTGCATTTGGCCAAGAACGCTACATTTTCCCGGCGGCACACTGGTTGAATGTTGTGGAGTCCGGGAGTGAGTCATACCTACGTTAGTGGCTCCAAACCCCACTTCTCCTCCTCTGCCTCCAGCTCCACCTCCGAATTATCTGTGTCCAATCAGCCATCAGCCGGTAGCTGGAAGCAGTGTAGCACTGCAGTGGGGAAGCGTCAACAGGCCCAGCTGAAGCTGATATGCTTAGAGGACAAATAGCACACCGCCCCTGAGCTGTGGCAGTGTCACTACCAGAGCTTTGAGACGTTCTCACAGCTCTGTTTCTCCACCCCTGTGATGATGTCACTACTAGAGCTTGGAGGAGTTCTCACTGCTCAGTTTCTCCGCCCCTGTGATGAGGTCTTTACTTTCTGTTTCCTTCCTCCCAGCTGTTCCTCCTGTGTTTGATTTCTCTGCCTTTAAATCACCCCTCCTCCTTTGTAGGGAGCGGATTATATTTCTCATTTGAGTTGTATCTCTTGCTTGAGTATCTTCACTTGTGTGCTATCATTTCACTGGACCTGTGTTCTGCTGCAGCAAGTACTCCGGATATTGCCAGCTGTCTTTGGATCTGTCTTCACTGCGGCTGCAGCTCCTTCAGCTAAGTGTGCAGACATTGTAGTGTTTCTGTTTGTTTTCTGACTGGATCCGAGGCGACCCCGGGGCCGTCCATATACTGAGCAGGGCACCGGTGGCCGTGCCCCTTCCACTATTGTAGGGGTTACAGTGGTCATCAGTCTTAGGTACGCGGGCATGCCTCGTTCCACCATTTGGATCCGGGCATGTGCTTAGCAGCATAGGGAGAGCTTTGAGGGTCTGACAGGGGTCACCATTTATTCTCCCTAGTTTGGGTCCGGTCAGTAGCTCTATTCACTGTGTATGCTCTTGTTGCTCACATACAGCCGTGACAGGCAGGGAATAAGAGACCAGACTGAGCTGTGGCTCTTGCCACTCAACCTACAACCGGGCATGGCTGTGTCTGATAATAGCCGTAACTTGGTGGTGGCTTTGGAGATTGGAAAGCTCACACACATTCTATGCCTAGCCCGCGTCTTCAACTTAGTGGTTCAGCGGTTTCTCAAAACCTACCCCAATTTGCCTGAGCTACTGGTAAAGGTGCACCGCGTGTGTTCACATTTCCGCAAGTCATTGTCAGCTTCAGCCAGTCTGTCAACGCTGTAGCAGCGCTTGAAATTGCCAGGTCACCGGCTGTTGTGCGACGTGATCACGCGCTGGAACTCCACGTTACACATGTTGGCCAGGCTTTGTGAGCAGCAGAGGGCTGTAGTGGAATACCAGCTGCAACATGGTCGTCGTCTTTGCAGTCAGCTTCCGTTATTCAAAAGCGAGGAGTGGGCATGGATGTTTGACCTCTGTGACGTTTTAAGAAACTTTGAGGAAACAACATAGTGTCACGACTGTGACTGATCCAGACAGGTCTGGGAGGAGAAGGTCGCAGCGACTTGCTACTCGCGATAGCTTGTGAGTTCGCTCCGTGGTTCAGGGTATGTAATCTGGGTTTTGCCTTGTGAACCTTTTTGTCCTGACTGGGAGTTTGTAGGCATCCTTCTCAGGTGAGTCCTGTCTGCCACTCCCAGCTACTATATTAGTTTCACTTTCACTTGCAGTCATTGCCAAATATAGTCCTTACTTCCAGTTCTATTCTGACCTTTGAAGGAGATCGTTTGATGGTGTTGCTGTGGAGCTCTTGTCCGGCGTGGACTGTCGTGATTGGGATCGCCTTCTCTGCTCGTGACTGGATAAGTCTATCTCTGATATAGTTTGTTTGTTGCTGTCTTCCCCTGCTGTTCTCCTAGACATGAGTGATGGTGACTAGTGCTCCCATCGGCCTTTCCCCACTCTAGGCTTTAGGGTGACTGAGGGTTTAGGCATCCTGCTCGCCGCACGGGTTCACGCCCCGTCTAGGGTATCAGGGCAGACAGGTGCCAGCTTAGGGTTAGTCAGGGGTGGCCATACTATTCCTATCCGTAGATAAGGGTCCCCCTTCCCCTCCGTCTGGTGCGACACGACTGCTGCTGGGGTAGCGGTCGTGACACATAGATGGTGAGTGGCGATAACGCTTTTATCAGCGTAAACATCCCATATCTGTGTCTACTCAAATGCTCTCTGCTCACAATGAAGGCGGACGCTTTGCATGTCAAAGAGGTGGAAATGGGGGAACACATTACACAGGGTGATAGCCAGACCAACCTGAGTTCGTCTTCTCAGTGCGAATTGGACGATGAAGAGGAGGAGGAGCAGGAAACGGTTGCCTCCGCTACAGAGGGTAGTACCCATGGAAGTTTAATTCCATATGTTCAGCGTGGGTGGGTAGAAGAGGAGAAAGAGGATGAGGAGATTGAGAGTGACCCTCCTCATGACGACAGCAATTGCCTGTTGGTACTGTGGCACACATGGCTGACTTCATGTTAGGCTGCCTTTCCCGCGACCCGCTCGTTATACGCATTTTAGACAACACGGATTACTGGGTGTTCACCCTTCTCGAGCCCCGCTACAAAGAGAACTTCTCATCTCTCATTCCTCTGGTGAAGAGGACGAGCAAAATGGTTCAATACCAGAAGATCCTTGTTGAAAAATTGGTCTAAAAATTTCCATCTGCCAATGCTGGCAACAGAGTTCATATTTCCTTGGCCAACCAAGGAGGGGAGACAAGGGGAACACACAGCAGTTCCAACAGAGGCAGGGCAACACTCTCCAAAGCCTGGGATAGTTTCATGACACCCTGCCAGCACCCTCAACCTGATGCGCAGCCTAGTGTCACAAGGAGAGAAAAGTTTTGGAAGATGGTAAAGGAGTCCGTAACAGACCGTGTCAGCGTCCTCAATGATCCCTCAGTGCCTTACAACTACTGGGTGTCCAAGCTGGACACATGGCATGAACTGGCACTCTACGCCTTGGAGGTGCTGGCCTGCCCTGCCGCCAGCGTTTTGTCTGAGCGGGTATTTAGTGCTGTTCGTGGCATTATAACAGATAAGCGTATCTGCCTGTCAACTAAAAATGCTGACAGGTTGACTCTCATAAAAATGAACAAGGCCTGGATTGCCCCAGACTTCTCGACTCCACCAGAGGAAAGCTGATGAACATAAAGGCACTTTAAATGTGTTGTTTATAATGTACTGAATACACAGTATTCCGACGCACCCCTTCCACTACAAACAAGGGTATATAGTTAAATCTTTCTTTTCTCATCCTCCTCATCTTCCATCATATCAACACATTCTTATTTGTTGCATATAATGCCCTCTCATATATGCCCTTCGTATATAATGTTTTAAATGGTCAGCTCAGCTGCAGGCCCTCGTATATAATTTTTTTAGAGGGTCAGCTCACCAGCAGGCCCTCACCTACAATATTTTGCAGGGTCAGCTCACCAGTAGGCCCTCGCATATAATTTTTTAATGGGTCAGCTCACTAGCAGGCCCTCACCTACAATGTTTTACAGGGTCAGCTCACCAGTAGGCCCTCACATATAATGTTTTACAGGGTCTGCTCAGCTACAGGCCCTTGTATATAATCTTTTAGAGGGTCAGCTCACCAGCAGGCCCTCACCTACAATGTTTTACAGGGTCAGCTCACCAGCAGGCCATCGCATATAATTTTTTAAAGGGTCAGCTCACCAGTGGGCCCTCACCTACAATGTTTTACAGGGTCAGCTCACCAGCAGGCCCTCATCTACAATGTTTTACAGGGTCAGCTCACCAGCAGGCCATCGCATATAATTTTTTAAAGGGTCAGCTCACCAGTGGGCCCTCACCTACAATGTTTTACAGGGTCAGCTCACCAGCAGGCCCTCATCTACAATGTTTTACAGGGTCAGCTCACCAGCAGGCCATCGCATATAATTTTTTAAAGGGTCAGCTCACCAGTGGGCCCTCACCTACAATGTTTTACCAGGTCAGCTCACCAGCAGTCCCTCATCTACAATGTTTTACAGGGTCAGCTCACCAGCAGGCCATCGCATATAATTTTTTGCAGGGTCAGCTCACCAGTAGGCCCTCGCATATAATTTTTAATGGGTCAGCTCACTAGCAGGCCCTCACCTACAATGTTTTACAGGGTCAGCTCACCAGTAGGCCCTCACATATAATGTTTTACAGGGTCTGCTCAGCTACAGGCCCTTGTATATAATCTTTTAGAGGGTCAGCTCACCAGCAGGCCCTCACCTACAATGTTTTACAGGGTCAGCTCACCAGCAGGCCATCGCATATAATTTTTTAAAGGGTCAGCTCACCAGTGGGCCCTCACCTACAATGTTTTACAGGGTCAGCTCACCAGCAGGCCCTCATCTACAATGTTTTACAGGGTCAGCTCACCAGCAGGCCATCGCATATAATTTTTTAAAGGGTCAGCTCACCAGTGGGCCCTCACCTACAATGTTTTACAGGGTCAGCTCACCAGCAGGCCCTCATCTACAATGTTTTACAGGGTCAGCTCACCAGCAGGCCATCGCATATAATTTTTTAAAGGGTCAGCTCACCAGTGGGCCCTCACCTACAATGTTTTACCAGGTCAGCTCACCAGCAGTCCCTCATCTACAATGTTTTACAGGGTCAGCTCACCAGCAGGCCATCGCATATAATTTTTTGCAGGGTCAGCTCACCAGTAGGCCCTCGCATATAATTTTTAATGGGTCAGCTCACTAGCAGGCCCTCACCTACAATGTTTTACAGGGTCAGCTCACCAGTAGGCCCTCACATATAATGTTTTACAGGGTCTGCTCAGCTACAGGCCCTTGTATATAATTTTTTAGAGGGTCAGCTCACCAGCAGGCCCTCACCTACAATGTTTTACAGGGTCAGCTCACCAGCAGGCCATCGCATATAATTTTTTAAAGGCTCAGCTCGCCAGTGGGCACTCACCTACAATGTTTTACAGGGTCAGCTCACCAGCAGGCCCTCATCTACAATGTTTTACAGGGTCAGCTCACCAGCAGGCCATCGCATATAATTTTTTAAAGGGTCAGCTCACCAGTGGGCCCTCACCTACAATGTTTTACAGGGTCAGCTCACCAGCAGTCCCTCATCTACAATGTTTTACAGGGTCAGCTCACCAGCAGGCCATCGCATATAATTTTTTGCAGGGTCAGCTCACCAGTAGGCCCTCGCATATAATTTTTTACAGGGTCAGCTCACCAGTAGGCCCTCACATATAATGTTTTACAGGGTCTGCTCAACAGCAGGCCTTGACCTACAATCTTTTACAGAGTCAGCTCACCTGAAGGCCCTTGCATATAATGTTTTAAAGTGTCAGCTCACCTGCCGCCCCTTAACTACAACCTTTTAGAGGGTCAACTCACCAGCAGGCCTTCTCCTATGATCTTTTACAGGGTCAGCTCATTTGCAGGCCCTCACCTAATTATACCTAATTGGTAATTTGCTCCTTGCTTGGATGTGGTAGCCGTAGAAAGGAGGGCCTCATTAACATGGTGCTACAATTTTCCAGGTAGTGGGACTCCTACACTCATAAAGCCTATGCACTAAGTGAAAGGGCTGCCAAAAATTACAAGGAACTGGTACTACAATGCACCTTATATTACACATAAAGGAGGGCATCATACACACCCTTTAAAAATTATCATTGAGGGCCTGCTGATCAAAACACCTAAGAAGTTAATTGACACAGTCAGCACAGGCTACCAAGAAAGAATGACCAATTTCTAATTGTAATGTTCCTTTGGGTTCCAGAGAACGTCACATAGCAGAGTTAGCACAGGGAATGGCGGTCAGCATTTGTTGCCTCTTTACATTATGGAACTGTATCACAATTACAAGCTGCTATCTGACTATCTTGGAATTCTATTGTCTACCCCAAAAAAAAATCTAGGGAAAGTGGCACATACAATGAAAAAAAAGAATACAATTGTAATTCCTCCAGGCCCCAAATGTGAAAGGGTCTAATATCTCCTGAAAAGGCATCTGCAAAGGAGAGAGGAGAAAATGGAGTCAAGCCTGACATTTTTTTTTTTAAAAAACATTGACATTTTTACCCCGTGCCACTATATAAAAACCAGAATCCTGTAAAAAACAAATGGATGAAAGATTCACCACTGAAGGAAACCAAATTATGTTTCCTTCCAAGTCTGAAACATAGAAAATAATATACCATGTCAGCTGACACCCCTAAAAATTGTAGGTGAGGGCCTACAGGTGAGCAGACTGTATGAAACATTGGAGGTGAGGGCTTACAACTGAGCAGACCGTATGAAACATTGGTGGTGAGGGCCTGAAGGTGAGCAAACCCCATAAAACATTGTAGTGAGGGCCTACAGCTGAGCAGACTGTATGAAACATTGGAGGTGAGGGCTTACAGCTGAACAGACTGTATGAAACATTGGAGGTGAGGCTTGAAGGTGAGTGAACCCCATAAAACATTGTAGTGAGGGCCTACAGCTGAGCAGACTGTATGAAACATTTGAGGTGAGGGCCTACAGGTGAGAAAACCCCATAAAACATTGGAGGTGGGGGCCTACAGCTGAGCAGACGTATGAAACATTGGAGGTGAGGGCCTACAGCTGAGCAGGCATATGAAACATTGGAGGTGAGGGCCTACAGCTGAGCAGATCGTATGAAACATTGGAGTGAGGGCCTACAGGTGAGCGAACCCCATAAAACATTATAGTGAGGGCATACTGCTGAGCAGACGTATGAAAGATTGGAGGTGAGGGCCTACAGCTGAGCAGACGTATGAAACATTGGAGGTGAGGGCCAACAGCTGAGCAGACCGTATGAAACATTGGAGGTGAGGGCCTACAGCTGAGCAGATCGTATGAAACATTGGAGTGAGGGCCTACAGGTGAGCAGATCGTATGAAACATTGGAGTGAGGGCCTACAGGTGAGCGAACCCCATAAAACATTATAGTGAGGGCATACTGCTGAGCAGACGTATGAAAGATTGGAGGTGAGGGCCTACAGGTGAGCAGACCGTATGAAACATTGGAGTGAGGGCCTGAAGGTGAGCAAACCACATTAAACATTGTATTGAGGGCCTACAGCTGAGCAGACATATGAAACATTGGAGGTGAGGGCCTACAGCTGAGCAGACATATAAAACATTGGAGGTGAGGGCCTACAGCTGAGCAGACGTATGAAACATTGGAGGTGAGAGCATACAGCTGTGCAGACCGTATGAAACATTGGACGTGAGGGCCTACAGCTGAGTAGACGTATGAAACATTGGAGGTGAGGGCCTACAGGTGAGCAAACCCCATAAAACATTGTAGTGAGGGCTTACAGCTGAGCAGACTGTATGAAACATTGGAGGTGAGGGCCTGAAGGTGGGCAAACCCCATAAAACATTGTATTGAGGTCCTACAGCTGAGCAGACGTATGAAACATTGGAGGTGAGGGCCTACAGCTGAGCAGACGTATGGAACATTGGAGGTGAGGGCCTACAGCTGAGCAGACCGTATGAAACATTGGAGGTGAGGGCCTACAGCTGAGCAGATCGTATGAAACATTGGAGTGAGGGCCTACAGGTGAGCAGACCGTATGAAACATTGAAATGAGGGCCTACAGGTGAGCAGACCGTATGAAACATTGTACTAAGGGCATATATACTGTATAGAACAGGAGGAGGATGAGTAAACAAGATTCAAACATATACCCTTTTTTGGAGGTGAAAAGAGTGCATCTGAATCTTGTGGATTGAGTACATTGTAAAGCATACATTTCAATTGCGTGTTTGTTCCTCATTAGCTCAGCGTTCCTCTGGTGGAGTGGAGAAGTCAGGGGCATGTTCGGTCCGCCCCCTATACATCATCATTGAGCAAACTTTGACCCTGTACCTCACAGTCAGCAGACACATTCCAGCCAATCAGCATACCCTCCCTCCCAGACCCTCCCACCTCCTATCAAAAAGCAAGGACAGCATCCATCTTAGATTCATTCTGAAGCTGCAGTGTCACAAATTTGACTAAGTTGTAATCGCAATGCGATTAATACAGGTTATATTAATCGCATTGCGAATTTAACTTAGAGCTGGGTTCCTAATGGTTGTATTGCTAGAATATAACGAAGATTGAGAATATAGTGCTATATTCGTTATATTCGTCAATACAACCATTAGGAACTTAGCTCTAAGTTGAATTCGCAATGCGATTAATGCAGGTTATACTAATCGCATTGCGAATTCAACTTACCACACTCTGCGTCAACTACGTAATTTTCCATGGGAGTTTTGCCATGGATGCCCCTCCAGCATGCCACAGTCCAGGTGTTAGTCCCCTTAAAACAACTTTTCCATCACTATTGTGGCCATAAAGAGTCCATGTGGGTTTTAAAATTCGCCTGTCTATTGAACTCTATGGCTGTTCGCCCGTTCGCAATCATTTGCGGAAGTTCGCGTTTGCCGTTCGCAAATGGAAAATTTTATGTTTGCGACATCTCTAGCCACCAACAGCACTAAATACACGCTCAGACAAAACACTGGCGGCAGGGCAGGCCAACACCTCCAAGGCGTAGAGCGCAAGTTTGTGCCACGTGTCCAGCTTGGACACCCAATTTTCGTAAGGCACTGAGGGATCATTTAGGACGCTGACATGGTCTGCTATGTATTCCTTCACCATTTTCCAAAACTTTTCCCTCCTTGTACCACTAGGCCGCGCTTCAGGGTGAGGATGCTGGCGGGGTGTCATGAAAGTGTCCCATGCCTTGGAGAGTGTTGCCCTGCCTTTGTTGGAACTGCTGTGTGTTCTCATTGTCTCCCTTCCCCGATTGCCTAAGGAAGTACGGACTCTGCCTTCATCGTTGTCAGATGGAAAATTCTGGAGCAATCTCTCAACAAGTACCTTCTGGTATTGCACCATTTTACTCTCCCTCTCCACCACAGGAATGAGAGATGAGAAGTGTTCTTTGTAGCGGGGGTCAAGAAGGGTGAACCCAGTAATCTGTTATCTAAAATCTAAATTGCGTATAATGCGAGTGTGGCTGGTAAGGCAGCCTAACATGAATTCAGCCATGTGTGCCAGAGTACCAACAGGCAAGATGTCGATATCAGGATGACTCTCCATCTCCTCTTCCTCCTCCTCCTCCTCCTCCTCTTCGGCCCATCCACGCTGAACAGATGGAATTAAAGTTCCATGGGTACTAGCCTCAGTAGCAGAGGCAACAGTCTCCATCTCCTCCTCCTCTTCACGGTCCAATTCGTGCTGAGAAGACAAACTGCGGGTGGTCTGGGTATCACCCTGTGAGATGTCCTCCCCCAGTTCTTCGTCTGCCACATTCATAGTGTTGTCCTTAATTGTGAGCATCGATCGTTTGAGTAGACAGCAGTGGGATGGTTATGCTGATAATAGCGTTATCGCCACTAACCATCTGTGTGGATTCTTCAAAGTTTTTTAAAATCTCACATAGGTCTGACATCAATGCCCACTCCTCGCTTGTGAATAGTGGCAGTTGACTTGAAAGGTGATGATCATGTTGCATCTGGTATTCCACAACTGCCCTCTGCTGCTCACAAAGCCTAGCCAACATATAGAACGTAGAGTTCCAGCGCGTGCTCACGTCGCACAAGAGTCGGTGAGCTGAAAGCCGCAAGCGCTGCTGCAGCGTTGACAGGCCGGCTGAAGCTGTGGACAACTTGCGGAAATGGGCACACACGCGGCGCCCCTACACTAGTAGCTCTGGAAAATTGGGGTATGTATTGATAAACCGCTGAACCACTAAGTTTAAGACTTGGGCTAGGCATGGGATGTGTGTCAGGTTGCCAAGCTCCAAAGCCGCCGCCAAGTTACGGCCATTGTCATGGCTGGTTGTAGGTTGAGTGGAGAGAGCCACAGCTTGGTCTGGTCGCTTATACCGTTCCAAATCTCTGCGGCGGTGTGCTGTTTGTCCCCTAAGCAGATCAGCTTCAGCAAGGCCTGTTGACGCTTACCGACAGCAGCGCTACACTGCTTCCAGCTAGCGACTGATGGCTGATGGCTGCTGGAGGTGGAAGTGGAGGAGGATGAGGCAGAAGAAGTGGGGGTTGGAGCCAGTAACATAGCTGCTTGCGGAGACCCTGATGGACGTAGGGCACGCAATCCTGAGCGTGGGTAGCACCTGTGCCATCCCAGGGTACGACTCACTCCTGGCCTCCACCACAATCACCCAGTGTGCGGTCAGGGAAATGTAGCATCCCTGGCCACCAGCACTTGTCCATGTGTCCGTGGTTAAGTGGACCTTCCCAGTAACTGCGTTGGTCAGGGCACGGGTGATGTTCTGGGACACATTCTGGTGTAAAACGGGCACGGCACACCGTGAAAAATAGTGGCGGCTGGGGACTGCGTACCGAGGGACTGCGGCCGACATCAGGCTGCGGAAGGCCTCAGTGTCCACAAGCCAATATGGCAACATTTCAAGAGCCAGTAATATTGAAAGTTGGTAATTAAGTGCTAAGGCCTGTGGGCGGGTGGGTGGCAATTTGCGCTTGTGTTTAAATTACTGTGGTATGGACATTTGGATGCTGCACTGGGACAGGGAAGTGGATGTTGTTGCTGCTTTCGAAGGTCCAGGTGTAGAGCGAGAGTCATCCGGGCCTGCGTCTTGGACAGGGGATTGGACAGCACGTAACACAGGGGAAGAGGAGGCAGTGGTGTGACCCGCAGACCCAGATTGTGGACCCAGGCGTTCGGCCCACTTAGTAGGGTGCTTGGATGCCATGTGGCGGATCATGCTGGTGGTGGTGAAGTTGCTAGTGTTCATGCCTCGGCTCATTTTGGTACCGCACAGGTTGCAAACTACCACTCTTTTGTCCTCTGCACTTTCTTCAAAAAAGCACCATACTGCGGAACACCTACCCCTTGCTAAGGTTGATTTACGCATGGGGTGAACGGTGTAACGGTTGCAGGCCAATTTGGTGTGGGCCGACTTCTCCCTTTTGCAGCTCCACTGCCTCTTCCAGCCTGTTGCGGTGCTGTGGATCCCTCCCCCTCTGTACTGCTGTCCTCGCTCGACTTTTCACCTTGCCATGTTGGGTCAATGACCTCATCGTCCAACACCTCCTCTTCCACTTCCTCACTCTGATCATCCTCCTGTCTTGACCTAACCACAACGTCAGTGATTGACGTTCACCACAGTCCTTTTCTTGAAACTGTGAAGGCTCAAGAGGTTGTGAATCAGGGCACAATATTTTAGGTCCCTCTTCAAGCATGCTGGCCGCGAGGGCCAAATCTAATAGTGGAGCTAAAAAGAGCTCCTGGGAATATCCGAATGTGGGATCACTCATTTGGCAGGCCTCTCCATGGTGGGAGGAAGGATGATCTGAGCGAGGAGTTGGCTGACCAGACTCTTGGCTACAGAGACTGGAGAGAGGGTGGTGCTTAGCTGACTGGAAGTATTATCGTCAGCAATAGGGTTGAGTGAACCCGAACTGTAAAGTTCAGGTTCGTACCGAACTTTAGGATTTTTGGGCCCCGAACCCGAACATTTCTGTAAAAGTTCGGGTTGGAGTTCGGTGTTCGGCGATTTCTTAGCGCTTTTTGAAAGGCTGCAGAGCAGCCAATCAACAAGCGTTTAACTATGTGACCTTAGAAGACATCACAGCCATGCCTACTAATGGCATGGCTGTGATTGGACAGTGCAGCATGTGACCCAGCCTCTATATAAGCTGGAGTCCCGTAGCGCTGCACGTCACTCTGCTGTGCCCAGTGTAGGGAGAGGATGATGCTGCTGCTGTGAGGAAGAGAATAGGACAGAATCTGTTATCAGAACTCCAATTGAACTCAGCGATTTACATAGATTTAGTTGTGTGGGTGCAGTGCACAATCTTTTTGCCCTGCCCTGAGCCCAGTGCTAGAGAAAAACAACTTTTATCTGTCTGTTAGTTAGGTGGGCAGCGGCGGCCATTTTATGTAAGCTCAGTGCACCAGCACTGCATCTGTGCTTTTGTGAAATTCAAATCCAAGCTTGAAATACTGCAATAATAATCTGGCTTTGAAAAAACACACATTTTTGGCAATATCCTACATCTGGGGCCTTTGCAGGATTAGTCAGTGTGCAATTTAAGCTAGAAAAACAGCTATAATTTTCTAGGTTTTTAAAAACACCCTTTTTGGGCAAAATACACTATTTTACAGCCCTTGCTGCATCTGCACGTGTGAAATTCAAGCGTTATATTCTGCTGTCATATTCTGTAAGTAAAAAAAACACCCTTTTTTTGCAAAATATTTAATATTGCAGCCTTTGCTGCATCTGTGATTGTTAAAAACAAGTTTTAAAAACTTTAATAATTTTCTGGCTTTGAAAAAACACCAATTTTTGGCAATAACCTGCATTTTGGGGCTCTGCCGTATTAGTCAGTGTGCAATTTAAGCTAGACATACAACTATAATTTTCTTGGTTTTTAAAAACACCCTTTTTGGGCAAAATACACAATTATACAGCCCTTGCTGCATTTGCACGTGTGAAATTCAAGGGTTATATACTGCTGTCATATTCTGTTATTAAACAAACACCCATTTTGGGCAAATAACTTAATTTTGCAGCCTTTGCTGCATATGTCGTTGTGAGATACACACTTTAGATACTGTAGTTCTATTCTGTTATTTGAAAAAAAAACTATTTTGGGGAAAAAACTTAAAAAGCGACCTAGTCTGGATCTGTAAGTAAGAGGTATACACTTTAGATACTGTGGTTATATTCTGCTATTAATAAAACACCCTTTTTGGGCAAAATACACAATTTTACAGCCCTTGCTGCATCTGCACGTGTGAAATTCAAGGGTTATATACTGCTGTCATATTCTGTCATTAAGCAAACACCCATTTTGGGCAAAAAATTAATTTTGCAGCCTTTGCTGCATATGTCCTTGTGAGATACACACTTTAGATACTGTGGTTCTATTCAGTTATTTAGAAAACAGCTATTTTGGGCAAAAAACTTAAATTGCGGCCTAGTCTGGATCTGTACGTGTGAGATACACCCTTTAGATACTGTGGTTCTATTCTGCTATTAATAAAACACCCAATTTTTGGCAAGAGCAAATGTGGAAAAGCTTTTTCAGCACGCCACAACAACCAGCACCACCAGCTGATATGGAACGTCTTAGCAGGAGGCAGCATTTCAGCAACATGGTGGAGCAGTATGTGTGCACACGCCTACACATACTGAATTAAGGGTCTGCCCCCTTCAACTTCTGGGTCTCAAAATTGGGCACATGGCCTGAGCTTGCCCTTTACACAAGCTTGCCCTGCTGGCCTGCCCTGCACGTGTATTATCTGAACGTATGTTTAGCATGGCAGGGGGCGTTATCACAGACAAGCGCAGCCTCCTGTCCACAGCCAATGTGGACAAGCTCACGTTCATTAAAATGAACCAGGCATGGATCCCACAGGACTTGTCCGTACCTTGTGCAGAATAGACATGTATACCGGCCTTAACCAGCCATTGTTATACTACAGCGCAATTGCTTCTTCTTGTATTTTGGATATTTTACACTCTTTTGGAGTGTACCCTAATTAAAAAAAAATAATTAAAACTAAAAACCAGTGTTGGCTACCTCGTCCTCCTCCACCGCCGCTTCCACCTATACCGCTACATCCACCGCCTCCTCAAACTCCTTCTCCATATGGATCTCCACCTCATAATCCAAGTTTTTTTGTACTTATTTTATTTTATGTTATGTAATTTCACTAATTTGTCTGTTACATTTTCGGGTGAAATTCACCAATTTTTGGGTGTGATATACCACTGCTATACCTAGTAGACAGGCAAAAAACTTAAATAGCGGCCTAGTCTGGATCTGTACGTGTGAGATACACCCTTTAGATACTGTGGTTCTATTCTGCTATTAATAAAAAAAAAACATTTTTGGCAAGATCCTAAATTTGAGAAATATGAGGAGAGCTTAAAATATGGGACGTGGCCCAGGTCGTGGTGCTGCTGGTGGAGCTCCTGTTGCAGGGAGAGGACGTGGTCGATCTGTGCCAGCTACACGCACAAGTGAAACCCCTTCCTCAGGTGCGAGTAGGCGACAGAACCTGCAGCGGTATTTGGTCGGGCCTAATGCGGCTCTACGAATGTTGAGGCAAGAACAAGTACAGGCGATAGTAGATTGGGTTGCTGACAGTTGTAGCGGTCAGAGGAGGGAGAGACCGCAAAGCAGGATTCAAGTACAGTACAGCGGACAAGGAGACTGAAGCAAAAGCCGGCTTTATTAAAGAACCAGATGTAACTGCCGGAAAATCGGATTAACGGTATAAACAGGTTTACACAGATTACATGAACACGAGTTAGAATAAATGCGTACCACAGTATACACATCAGAGTCCAGGCTACACTTAGCTAGTATACTCCTATCTAGCCCTGCTACCCAGGGGACGCTTCTGCAGCGCACTGACTAAGTCCCTGACTCTATAACCTATCACAGATCAGCACCGGTGCCACTCACAGTTCTGCAGATTCTCTTGGATTCCATAAGATGCAGTCTGGCTCCAGGTCCGGTTGCTTGCTTGTCTGTCTTTCTCTCTCTGGTTACAGCAGATGCAGCCCACTCCTCTGTAACACACTGTGCAGTCTCTTTCTCTGGGTCACAGCTGCAGCACTTCAGTTCAGAATCTATCTTGGACTGTCTCCAGCACAGCCAGCTTCTCAGGACTCCATCAGTCAGGCTCCATGTCCCATCACTAGCCTTTACTTGGCTCCTAACATGGCAGCCATCCTCTCACAGCTCTTAGGACACTCTCAACTCCAGTCATGACTCAAACCCCGGGAACTTCTGGCTTCTCCTACCTCTTAGGCATCTCAGCAACAGTTCAGCTTCCTCATTCTCAGAGCCACAGTGCCCTCTAGTGGCTGAAATAAGTAATCACAGTCTATGTAACACCATATTGTAAGATATCTGTGCAAAGAACAGTATTCTAGGGGCTGACCCTTACACAGTGCCACCAAGTCTCCTGCTGAAAGATCAGAGTTGGCACCTGCAGCCCTTGTCCATCAGTCTTTCACCTCACCCCCTTGCAAATCAGCCAAGCCCCAAGCTTGCAGCAGTCTCTTCTGCATTTTGATGACTCTGTTAGCAGGGTTGATCAGAACCATTCCCTTATCCCTGCCCTAGAAGTGGAAGAGATTAAGTGCACCGATGCCCAACCACTTGTGTTTCAAGATAAGTACATGGGACGATCATCGCAGCACGTCTCAGATGACGACGAAACACAGGTGCCAACAGCTGGGGCTTTTAAAAGTGTGCAGACCGACAAGGAGGGCAGGAGTGAAGACTGGGTGGAAGATGATGTGAAGGACAATGAGGTCCTCGACCCCACATGTAATCAAGGTCATGCGAGTGACCTGTGTAGTTCGGAGGAAGAGGCGGTGGTCGCACAGAGCCACCAGCACAGCAGAAGAGGGAGCAGGGTGCAAAAGCGTAGCGGCCATCCCCTAGACAGTACGCCTGCTACTGCCCACTGCAGCAAGGGACCGAGCACACCAAAGCCAGCTCCAAGGAGTTCCCTGGTGTGGCAGTTCTTCAGACAATGTGCTGATGAATAAGACATGAGTGGTTTGCACGCTGTGCAATCAGAGCCAGAAGCGAGGCAAAAAATGTTCTCGACCTGAGCACAATCTGCATGACCAGGCATCTAAGTGCAAAGCACGAGCTGCAGTGGAGTAGACACCTCAAAAACCAAGAAAGGTCTCTGGCTCCTCCTGCTTCCTTTTCTGCTGCAGTCTCAGCCTCTTCATCCACCTCTGGATTGACAGTGCCACTTGCCACCCCGCAAACAGAGGATCTGCCAGCAACAGCACCACCTGGGTCACCAAGCATCTCAGATACTGGTGTTCGATTCTGTTATTAAAAAAAAACACCCATTTTGGGCAAAATATTTAATTTTGCAGCCTATTCTGCTTTTGTTAGTGTGACATACAAGCTAGAAATACTGCAATAATATCCTGGGTTAAAAAAAAACACCCATGTTTGGCAATCCCCTACATCTGGGGTCTATGCTGCATTTGTTAGTGTGACATACAAGCTTGAAATACTGCAATAATATTCTGGGATTAATAAAACACCCATTTTTGGCAATACCCTACATCAGGGGCCTATGCTTCATCTGTCAGTGTGAGATTCACGCATTAGATACTGGTATTCTATTCTGTTATTTTTAAAAAACACACATTTTGGGCAAAAATCTAAATTTGCAGCCTTTGCTGCATCTGTCAGTAAAAGATACACGCGTTAGATACTGGTGTTCTATTCTGTTATTAAAAAAAACACCAATTTTGGGCAAAATAATAAATCTGCGGCCTTTGCTGCATCTGTCAATGTGAGATAAACGCGTTAGATACTGGTGTTCTATTCTGTTATTTAAAAAACAAAATTTTTTGGGCAAAATACTTAATTTTGCAGCCTATGCTGCATCTGTCAGTGTGAGATACAAGCTTGAAATACTGCAATAATATGCTGGGTTTAATAAAACACCAATTTTTGGCAATACCCTACATGGGGCCTATGCTACATCTGTCAGTGTCAGATATATACGCGTTAGATACTGGTGTTTTATTCTGTTATTAAAAAAACACCCATTTTGGGCAAGATCCTAAATTTGAGAAATATGAGGAGAGCATCAAATAAGGGACGTGGCCCCGATCGTGGTGCTGCTGGTGGAGCTCCTGTTGCAGGGAGAGGACGTGGTCGATCTGTGCCAGCTACATGCACAAGTGAATCACCTTCCTCAGGTGCGAGTAGGCGACAGAACCTTCAGCGTTATTTGGTCTGGCTTAATGTGGCTCTGTGAATTGTGAGGCCTGAACAAGTACAGGCGATAGTAGATTGGGTTGCTGACAGTGCCTCCAGTTCCTTCACATTGTCTTCCACCCAGTCTCTTGCTGAAAGATCAGAGTTGGCACCTGCAGCCGATGTCCATCACCTCAGCTCCTTGCAAATCAGCCAAGCAGTCTAAGCCCCAAGTCATGCAGCAGTCTCTTCTGCTTCAAGGAGTTCCCTGGCACGGCAGTTCTTCAGACAATGTGTTGACGAAAATACACGTGTGGTTTGCACGCTGTGCAATCAGAGCCAGAAGCGAGGCATAAACATTCTCAAACTGAGCACAACCTGCATGACCAGGAATCTAAGTGCAAAGCACGAGCTGCAGTGGAGTAGACACTTCAAAAACAAAGAAAGGTCTCTGGCTCCTCCTGCTTCCTCTTCTGCTGCAGTCTTCATCCACCTCTGGAGTGACAGTGGCACCTGCCACCCCGAAAACAGAGGATCTGCCAGCAACACCACCACCTGGGTCACCAAGCATCTCCACAATGTCCCACAGAAGCGTTCAGCTCTCCTTCTCCCAAACACTGGAGCGGAAGAGGAAGTACCCCCCTAGGCACCTGCAATCCCTGGCCCTGAATGCCATTTCAAAATAACTGGCCTTTGAAATGCTGTCATTCCGTCTGGTGGAGACGGAGAGTTTTAAAAGCCTTATGGCGGTGGCTGTCCCATAGTACGTTGTGCCCAGCCGCCACAACTTTTCCAAGCGTGCCATCCCTTCTCTGCACAACCAAGTTGTGGACAAAATCAGGTGTGCACTGCGCAACGCCATCTCTGGCAAGGTCCACCTAACTACGGATACGTGGACCAGTAAGCACGGTCAGGGACATTATATCTTCCTAACAGCACACTGGGTAAATGCAGTGGTGGCTGGGCCTGAGGCGGATAGCAGTTTGGCGCATGTCAATCCACCACCGAGGATTGCAGGGCGCTTCAGTTTGCCTCCTGTTGCTTTCTCCTCCTACTCCGCTTCCTCATCCTCTACCAGCTCCTTATCCGGTCAGTGTAACACCTTCTCCACCAACTTCAGCACAGCCAGGGGTAAACGATAGCAGGCAGTTTTAAAACTTATCTGTTTGGAGGACAAACCCCATGCCGCGCAGGAGCTGTGGACGGGCATGGAACAACAGACCGATGAGTGGTTGGTTGCAGTGAGCCTCAAGCCCGGCCTGGTGGTGTGCGATAATGGGCGAAATCTCATAACAACTCTGGGACTAGCCGCTTTGACGCACATCCCTTGCCTGGTGCATGTGCTGAATTTGGTGGTGCAGAGGTTCCTTAAAAATTACCCCGATAAGTCAGAGCTGCTGCAGTGCGGGCCGTCTGTGCACGCTTTTGGCGTACTCACCCTGCTGCTGCTCGCCTGTCAGCGCTGCAGCGTAACTTCGGCCTTCCATCTCACCGCCTCATATGAGACGTGCCCACAATGTGGAACTCCACCTTGCACATGCTGGCCAGACTGTGCGAGCAGCAGCAGGCGATAGTGGAGTTTCAGCTGCAGCACGCACGGCTGGGTCGCTCTGTGGAACAGCACCACTTCACCACCAATGACTGGGCCTCCATGCGATACCTGTGTTTCTTGTTGCGATGTTTTGAGTACTCTACCAACATGGCCAGTGCCGATAACACCGTTCTCAGTGTTACTATCCCACTTCTATGCCTCCTTGAAAAAACGCTTCTGGTGATGATAGAAGAGGATGTGGCACAGGAGGAGGAGGAGGAAGAGGGATCATTTCATAGGGTTTGCAGCCAGTCATTCACAAGTGGCTCCGAGGGTGGGTTCCTGCACCCACAAATGCCAGTTACACAATTGTCCAGCCAGGGCACAATTCTGGAGGATGACGAGGTGGAGATGAGGAGGAGGAGATGGAGGAGAAGGAACAGTGTTTAAGCAGGGTGGCACCCAAACCAGCTCATGGTCATCACTGGGGCGTGGCTGGGGGGATACAGAGGACACAGACGATAGACCTCCCACAGAGGACAGCTTATCGTTGCCTCTGGGCAGCCTGGCACACATGAGCGATTACATGCTGCAGTGTCTCCGCAACGACCGCCGAGTTGCCCACATTCTAACTTGTTCTGATTACTGGGTGGTCACGCTACTGGATTCCCATTACAAGGACAACGTAACGTCCTTAATTCCGTCACTGTAGCGCAATCGTAAGATGCGCGAGTGCAAGCACACGCTTGTAGACGCGCTGCTGGTGGCATTCCCACCTGACAGCGGGGGCACAGTGGAAGCACAAGGCGAAGGCAGAGGACGAGGAAGAGGTCGCCAATCACAGCTGGGGGACCACCAGCACCTCAGAACGCAGGGTTAACATGGCCGAAATGTGGAAAAGCTTTGTCAGCACGCCACAACACCAGCACCACCAGCTGATATGGAACATCTTAGCAGGAGGCAGCATTTCACCAACATGGTGGAGCAGTATGTGTGCACACGAACATGGTGGAGCAGTATGTGTGCACACGCCTACACATACTGAATGACGGGTCTGCCCCCTTCAACTTCTGTGTCTCCAAATTGGGCACATGGCCTGAGCGTGCCCTTTATGCCTTGGAGGTGCTGGCCTGCCCTGCAGCCAGTGTATTGTCTAAACGTGTGTTTAGCACGGCTGGGGGCATTATCACAGACAAGCGCAGCCGCCTGTCCACAGCCAATATGGACAAGCTCACATTCATTAAAATGAACCAGGCATGGATCCCACAGGACTTGTCCATACCTTGTGCAGAATAGACATGTATACCGGCACTAAGCAGCCATTGTTATACTGCAGCGCAATTGCTCATTGTTGTATTTTGGATATTTCACACTCTTTTGGAGTGTAACCTAATTAAAAAAAATATAATTAAAACTAAAAACCAGTGTTGGCTACCTTGTCCTCCACCGCCGCTTCCACCTATAACGCTACGTCCACCACCTCCTTATACTCCTACTCCATATGGACCTCCAACTTTATAAATCAAGTTTATTTATTTTTTATTTGTACCTTTTTTATTTTACTTTATGTCTTTTCACTAATTTGTCTTTTTACATTTTCGGGTGAAATTCACCAATCTTTGGGTGTGATATACCACTGCTATACCTAGTAGACAGGTAAAAAAAAACACTATTTTGTCTGTTACATAGTCAGGTGAAAATTACCAATTTTTGGGTGTGATATACCACTGCTATACCTAGTAGACAGGTAAAAAAAAATCACTAATTTGTTTGTTACATTTTCGGGTAATATTCACCAATTTTTGGGTGTGATATACCACTGCTATACCTAGTCGACAAGTAAAAAAAATTTACTAATTTGTCTGTTACATTTTCGGGTGAAATTCACCAATTTTTGGGTGTGATATACTACTGCTATACCTAGTAGACATGTAAAAAAAAATCACTAATTTGTCATACATTTTCGGGTGAAATTCACCAATTTTTGGCTGTGATATACCCCTGCTCTACCTAGTTGACAGCTTAATAAATTTCAAATAAATTTTGGTTACATTTTCGGGTGACATTCAACAATTTTTGGCTGTGATTAGGGATGAGCGAACCCGAACTGTATAGTTCGGGTTCGTACCGAATTTTGGGGTGTCCGTGACACGGACCCGAACCCGAACATTTTCGTAAAAGTCCGGGTTTGGGTTCGGTGTTCGGTGCTTTCTTGGCGCTTTTTGAAAGGCTGCAAAGCAGCCAATCAACAAGCGTCATACTACTTGCCCCAAGAGGCCATCACAGCCTTGCCTACTATTGGCATGGCTGTGATTGGCCAGTGCAGCATGTGACCCAGCCTCTATATAACCTTGGGTAACGTAGCGCTGCACGTCACTCTGCTGATACAAGCATAGGGAGAGGTTGCTGCTGCGACGTTAGGGCTAGATTAGGCAGATTAACTCCTCCAAAAGACTTCATTCAGTGATCGATCTCCAGCTGTGGATCATTGAAGTGCTGATATTCAATTGCTCACTTTTTTGAGGCTGCCCAGAGCGTTTTTATATCACTTTTTTCTGGGGTGATCGGCGGCCATTTTGTGGCTTGTGGTGCGCCAGCACAAGCTATCACAAAGTGCATTTAACCATCAATAGTGTGGTTATTTTGTGCTATATCCTACATCAGGTGCAGGCTGAGCCTGTGTCACCCAAGTGCATTTAACCATCAACAGTGTGGATATTTTTTGGCCATATACTACATCAGGTGCAGGCTGAGCCTGTGTCACCCAAGTGCATTTAACCATCAATAGTGTGGTTATTTTTTGGCCATATACTACATCAGGTGCAGGCTGAGCCTGTGTCACCCAAGTGCATTTAACCATAAACAGTCTGATTATTTTTTGGCCATATACTACATCAAGTGCAGGCTGAGCCTGTGTCACCCAAGTGCATTTAACCATCAATAGTGTGGTTATTTTTTGGCCATATACTACATCGGGGCAAGTTGAGCCTGTCACCCAGCGCCTAAAAAATAGGCCTGACATTTATATTCAACCAAATCTGTACTGTTTTAGCTGGTCAAATTATTTGTAGTGACCGTAAAAGCACAGTTTTTGTTCTGGGTTGAAAAACTATTCCCAAATTTGCCATTCTCATAAATAAGTAGTTTCTGCTATATCAGGCCTACTTTAAATCTATACCAAAAAGGATATCTTAGATTCAAGGTGCTGATAGTGTCATTCTGAAAAACTTAACACACACGCTACCGTGCAGATACAAGTCTAATTCTGTGATTAAGGGCTCATTCAGACGGCCGTATGCTGTCCGCAAAAATACTGAATGCTATCCGTTTTTTTGCGGATCCGCAAAAAAACGGATCTGCAAAAAAACGGATAGCATTCAGTATTTTTGCAGACCCATAGACTTCAATAGGGCCATGTCCTGATTTTCACGGACAAGTATAGGACATGTTTCATTTTTTTTGCGGATCCGCAAAAAAACGGATAGCATTCAGTATTTTTGCGGACAGCATACGGCCGTCTGAATGAGCCCTAATAGTGATGAGCGGGAGGTGCCATATTCGATTTCGCGATATTTCGCGAATATTCGAATGAATATTCGTATTATTTTCGTCAAAATCGAATATTCGGAATTATTTTATTTTTCGCAAATAATATGCGATTAAATTAATCGTACGATTATTTTATTATTAATTTTTTTCCTGTATAAGGCAACGTTCCTATGACTATGGCTAGGCTAATATGTGCTTTTTACGAAATTTCTTAATATTGCTCTAATTTCGTCTTTTAGAATATTCGTAATATTGCTCTAACTCCGTCTTTTAGAATATTACGAATATTCTAAAAGACGAAGTTAGAGCAATATTAAGAAATTTCGTAAAATACACATATTAGCCTAGCCATAATCATAGGAACTTTGCCTTATACAGGGAAAAAAATAAAAATAAAATCGTACGATTAATTTAATCATCCGATTATTAGCCTAGCCATAGTCATAGGAACGTTGCCTTATACAAGAAATTAATCGTACGATTTTTTATTTTTTTTAAAAAAAATACGAATATTCGATTTCGCGAATATTTGGAACTATATTCAAAATTTTCGCGAAATCTCGAAATTGCGATATTCGAGAAAAAAAATCGAAATTCGAATATTCGCGCTCAACACTAGTGATTAAAGGTATATCTGTCACACAGCGAGTAAAAAATAGGCCTCACATTTATATTCAACCAAATCTGTACTGTTTTAGATGGTCAAGTTATATTTAGTGACCGTAAAAGCACAGTTTTTGTTCTGGGTTGAAAAACTATTTCCAAATTTGCCATTCTCATAAATAAGTAGTTTCTGCTATATCAGGCCTACTTTAAATCTATCCCAAAAAGGATATCTTAGATTGAAGGTGTTGATAGTGTCATTCTGAAAAACTTAACACACACGCTACCGTGCAGATACAAGTCTAGTTCTGTGATTAAAGGTATATCTGTCACACAGCGCGTAAAAAAAAGGCCTGACATTTCTATTCAACCAAATCTGTACTGTTTTAGCTGGTCAAGTTATTTGTAGTGACCGTAAAAGCACAGTTTTTGTTCTGGGTTGAAAAACTATTCCCAAATTTGCCATTCTCATAAATAAGTAGTTTCTGCTATATCAGGCCTACTTTAAATCTATCCCAAAAAGGATATCTTAGATTCAAGGTGCTGATAGTGTCATTCTGAAAAACTTAACACACACGCTACAGTGCAGATACAAGTCTAATTCTGTGATTAAAGGTATATCTGTCACACAGCGCGTAAAAAATAGGCCTCACATTTATATTCAACCAAATCTGTCATTACTTGTGTGCCTGTATTAGTGTAATACGGTACCTAAATAGATAGCCAGACAGTGTTAGGTGTCTGTAAAAAAAGGCCTGAATTTTAATTCAATACATTGGCCCGAATAATATTTTTCTTATTGTGGTGAACGGTAACAATGAGGAAAACAACTAGTAAGGGACGCAGACGTGGACATGGTCGTGGTGGTGTTAGTGGACCCTCTGGTGCTGGGAGAGGACGTGGCCGTTCTGCTACAGCCACACGTCCTAGTGTACCAACTACCTCAGGTCCCAGTAGCCGCCAGAATTTACAGCCATATTTGGTGGGGCCCAATGCCGTTCTAAGGATGGTAAGGCCTGAGCAGGTACAGGCATTAGTCAATTGGGTGGCCGACAGTGCATCCAGCACGTTCACATTATCTCCCACCCAGTCTTCTGCAGAAAGCGCAGAGATGGCGCATGAAAACCAAGCCCATCAGTCTGTCACATCACCCCCATGCATATCAGGGAAACTGTCTGAGCCTCAAGTTATGCAGCAGTCTCTTATGCTGTTTGAAGACTCTGTTGCCAGGGTTTCCCAAGGGCATCCACCTAGCCCTTCCGCAGGGGTGGAAGAGATAGAATGCACTAACGCACAATCACTTATGTTTCCTGATGATGAGGACATGGGAATACCACCTCAGCACGTCTCTGATGATGACGAAACACAGGTGCCAACTGCTGCGTCTTTCTGCAGTGTGCAGACTGAACAGGAGGTCAGGGATCAAGACTGGGTGGAAGACGATGCAGGGGACGATGAGGTCCTAGACCCCACATGGAATGAAGGTCGTGCCACTGACTTTCACAGTTCGGAGGAAGAGGCAGTGGTGAGACAGAGCCAACAGCGTAGCAAAAGAGGGAGCAGTGGGCAAAATCAGAACACCCGCTGCCAAGAGACTCCGCCTGCTACTGACCGCCGCCATCTGGGACAGAGCACCCCAAAGGCAGCTTCAAGGAGTTCCCTGGCATGGCACTTCTTTAAACAATGTGCTGACGACAAGACCCGAGTGGTTTGCACGCTGTGCCATCAGAGCCTGAAGCGAGGCATTAAAGTTCTGAACCTTAGCACAACCTGCATGACCAGGCACCTGCATGCAAAGCATGAACTGCAGTGGAGTAAACACCTTAAAAACAAGGAAGTCACTCAGGCTCCCCCTGCTACCTCTTCTGCTGCTGCCGCCTCGGCCTCTTCTGCTGCTGCCGCCGCCTCGGCCTCTTCCTCCGCCTCTGGAGGAACGTTGGCACCTGCCGCCCAGCAAACATGGGATGTACCACCAACACCACCACCTGCGTCACCAAGCATCTCAACCATGTCATACGGCAGCGTTCAGCTCTCCATCTCACAAACATTTGAGAGAAAGCGTAAATTCCCACCTAGCCACCCTCGATCCCTGGCCCTGAATGCCAGCATTTCTAAACTACTGGCCTATGAAATGCTGTCATTTAGGCTGGTGGACACACACAGCTTCAAACAGCTCATGTCGCTTGCTGTCCCACAGTATGTTGTTCCCAGCCGGCACTACTTCTCCAAGAGAGCCGTGCCTTCCCTGCACAACCAAGTGTCCGATAAAATCAAGTGTGCACTGCGCAACGCCATCTGTGGCAAGGTCCACCTAAACACAGATACGTGGACCAGTAAGCACGGCCAGGGACGCTATATCTCCCTAACTGCACACTGGGTAAATGTAGTGGCGGCTGGGCCCCAGGCGGAGAGCTGTTTTGCGCACGTCCTTCCGCCGCCAAGGATCGCAGGGCAACATTCTTTGCCTCCTGTCTCCTCCTCCTCCTACTCAGCTTCCTCCTCCTCTTCTTCCACCTGCTCATCCAGTCAGCCACACACCTTCACCACCAACTTCAGCACAGCCCGGGGTAAACGTCAGCAGGCCGTTCTGAAACTCATATGTTTGGGGGACAGGCCCCACACCGCACAGGAGTTGTGGCGGGGTATAGAACAACAGACCGACGAGTGGTTGCTCCCGGTGAGCCTCAAGCCCGGCCTGGTGGTGTGCGATAATGGGCGAAATCTCGTTGCAGCTCTGGGACTAGCCGGTTTGACGCACATACCTTGCCTGGCGCATGTGCTGAATTTGGTGGTGCAGAAGTTCATTCGCAACTACCCCGACATGTCAGAGCTGCTGCATAAAGTGCGGGCCGTCTGTTCGCGCTTCCGGCGTTTACACCCTGCCGCTGCTCGCCTGTCTGCGCTACAGCGTAACTTCGGCCTTCCCGCTCACCGTCTCATATGCGACGTGCCCACCAGGTGGAACTCCACCTTGCATATGCTGTACAGACTGTGCGAGCAGCAGCAGGCCATAGTGGAGTTTCAGCTGCAGCACGCACGGGTCAGTCGCACTGCGGATCAGCCCCACTTCACCACCAAAGACTGGGCCTCCATGCGAGACCTGTGTGCCCTGTTGCGCTGTTTCGAGTACTGCACCAACATGGCCAGTGGCGATGACGCCGTTATCAGCGTTACAATACCACTTCTATGTCTCCTTGAGAAAACACTTAGGGCGATGATGGAAGAGGAGGTGGCCCAGGAGGAAGAGGAGGAAGAGGGGTCATTTTTAGCACTTTCAGGCCAGTCTCTTCGAAGTGACTCAGAGGGAGGTTTTTTGCAACAGCAGAGGCCAGGTACAAATGTGGCCAGACAGGGCCCACTACTGGAGGACGAGGAGGACGAGGATGAGGAGGAGGTGGAGGAGGATGAGGATGAAGCATGTTCACAGCGGGGTGGCACCCAAAGCAGCTCGGGCCCATCACTGGTGCGTGGCTGGGGGGAAACACAGGACGATGACGATACGCCTCCCACAGAGGACAGCTTGTCCTTACCTCTGGGCAGCCTGGCACACATGAGCGACTACATGCTGCAGTGCCTGCGCAACGACAGCAGAGTTGCCCACATTTTAACGTGTGCGGACTACTGGGTTGCCACCCTGCTGGATCCCCGGTACAAAGACAATGTGCCCACCTTACTTCCTACACTGGAGCGTGATAGGAAGATGCGCGAGTACAAGCGCACGTTGGTAGACGCGCTACTGAGAGCATTCCCAAATGTCACAGGGGAACCAGTGGAAGCCCAAGGCGAAGGCAGAGGAGGAGCAAGAAGTCGCCAACGCAGCTGTGTCACGGCCAGCTCCTCTGAGGGCAGGGTTAGCATGGCAGAGATGTGGAAAAGTTTTGTCACCACGCCACAGCTAACTGCACCACCACCTTATACGGAACGTGTTAGCAGGAGGCAGCATTTCACTAACATGGTGGAACAGTACCTGTGCACAAACCTGTACGTACTGACTGATGGTTCCGCCCCATTCAACTTCTGGGTCTCCAAATTGTCCACGTGGCCAGAGCTAGCCTTTTATGCCTTGGAGGTGCTGGCCTGCCCGGCGGCCAGCGTTTTGTCTGAACGTGTATTCAGCACGGCAGGGGGCGTCATTACAGACAAACGCAGCCGCCTGTCTACAGCCAATGTGGACAAGCTGACGTTCATAAAAATGAACCAGGCATGGATCCCACAGGACCTGTCCATCCCTTGTGCAGATTAGATATTAACTACCTCCCCTTAACAATATATTATTCTACTCCAGGGCACTTCCTCATTCAATCCTATTTTTATTTTCATTTTACCATTATATTGCGGGGCAACCCAAAGTTGAATGAACCTCTTCTCTGTCTGGGTGCCGGGGCCTAAATATGTGACAGTGGCCTGTTCCAGTGGTGGGTGACGTGAAGCCTTATTCTCTGCTATGACATGAAGACTGATTCTGTGCTGACATAAGGCCAGATTCTCTGTTTTACGGGACCTCTCTCCTCTGTCTGGGTGCCGGGGCCTAAATGTGTGAAAGTGGCCTGTTCCAGTGGTGGGTGACGTGAAGCCTGATTCTCTGCTATGACATGAAGACTGATTCTGCGCTGACATAAGGCCAGATTCTCTGTTACGGGACCTCTCTCCTCTGTCTGGGTGCCGGGGCCTAAATGTGTGACAGTGGCCTGTTCCAGTGGTGGGTGACGTGAAGCCTGATTCTCTGCTATGACATGAAGACTGATTCTGTGCTATGGCATGAAGAGACTGATTCTCTGCTGACATGAAGCCAGATTCTTTGCTATGGCATGAAGAGACTGATTCTCTGCTAACGTGAAGCCAGATTCTCTGCTAAGGGACCTCTGTCCAATTGATATTGGTTAATTTTAATTTTTTTAATTTTTATTTTAATTCATTTCCCTATCCACATTTGTTTGCAGGGGATTTACCTACATGTTGCTGCCTTTTGCAGCCCTCTAGCTCTTTCCTGGGCTGTTTTACAGCCTTTTTAGTGCCCAAAAGTTCGGGTCCCCATTGACTTCAATGGGGTTCAGGTTCGGGACGAAGTTCGGGTCGGGTTCGGATCCCGAACCCGAACATTTCCGGGAAGTTCGGCCGAACGTCTCGAACCCGAACATCCAGGTGTTCGCTCAACTCTAGCTGTGATAGAGCCCTGCTCTACCTAGTAGACAGGTTAATAAATTTAACTAATTTTTCTGTTACATTCTTGGTTGACATTTTACAATTTTTGCCGTGAATAAACCCCTGCTCTGCATAGGTGACAGGGACCGAAATTTTTAAAAAATAATTTGATCCATTGGTGGGTGACATTTACCCATTTCTGGCGATGAAAAACCACTGCTCTGCAAAGGTGACAGGGACTTAAATTTAAAAAAATTCGTCTTTAATTGGCTCTTTCAGTCGATCCTTCTGCTTTAATAACTTGTCCCACATTTCCGCTCCATCCCTTTGCAGCCATTGACCTCACTTGGATGAGGTCTCCCTTTTTTTTCACGCTCCCTCTCTGGCGTGGAACCCTGAATCGCCAATAACCGTGATCAACATGGTAGGCTCAGAATATAACATCGAAAGTTGATAGGGAAGATATCCAAATGGATCGTAGACGTCACAGAGATGTGCGATCAGGCAGAAGTTATTTAGAGTCAACAAAGCGGCAGCAGGGCCTCTCCTGGCTATCGTTTCCAAATACAAAATACCCCAGTGACATTCCATATAATTTTTTTTATTAATCATTCCAAAAACAGGGCATCTTAAGTATCCTGTATTGTTAGTTATCGCCACTACCTTAACGAGTCGGGAGCGGGTAATTGCCGCGCGCCCCCTCCTTTCCTTCAATTCTTCCGTTTTAATAGCTTCTTCTACATTTCCGCTCAATCACAATTAAATTTCATCCATTGATCTCCCTTGGATGTTGTCTCTTTTTCTCACGCTCCCTCTCCGACGTGGAACCCTGATTCGCCGCTAACCGTGTTTACCATGTAAACATCACGGGGACGTGCGTCATGGTGGGGCAGTATGTTTGCACACGCCTACACTAACTGACTGATGGGTTTTCCCCCTGCAACTTCTGGGTCTTCAAATTGGGCACATGGCCTGGGTGTGCCCTTAACGCCTTGGAGGTGCTGGCCTGCCCTGCAGCCAGTGTATTGTCTGAACATGTGTTTAGAACGACTGGAGGGGGTTATCACAGGTTATATTCCCCAATGTTTTGGGGTGTACACTAATTTAAACAAAAAATACATAAATTAAATAAATTAAAACCAAAAAACTGCGTTGGCTACCTCCTCCTCCTCCGCTTCCACCTACACTGCCACATTCACTGCCTCCTCAACCTCCTACTCCATATGGACCTCGTCCTCCTAGATCAAGACTATTATTTTTTATTTTTATGGATTTTATGTTATTTAAAGTCATTTCCCTATACACATTTGTTTGCAGAGCACTTGCCATGCTCTTAACCACATTTTGATGCCATTTGCAGCCCTCTAGCCCTTTGCATGACATTTTTAGAGCCATTTTATTGCTCAAAAGTTCGGGTCCCCATTGACTTGAATGGGGTTGGGGTTCGGGGTCAAATTCGGGTCAAGTTCAGTTTCCGAACTAGAACTTTTTTGTGAAGTTCGTCCGAACCAGTCGAACCCGAACATACAGGTGTCCGCTAAACTCTAATTATGAATACTTACGTTGTCTAAGTAATTAAAAAATGAAGCCAAGGCAGGCAGTGTGACCAAATAACAAACAAACCAAGGCTCATCCAGTTAGGACCTCTACTCCAGTGCTCTGTACTTTTCACTATTTACTTACCCGTACCAATGATGCACACGTGATAGTTGCAGCCAATCACTGGCCTTTGTGGACTATAGTCATAGACTGCTGAGGCCAGTAACTGGATGCAGCAGTCACCTGTGCATCATTGCTACAGGAATATGATCAATAACTGGTGTGCACTGGAGTGGCAGGGGTTCTGACAATTTTAGTTTTTTCTTATTTTATCACATTGCCTGCCTTTGCCCATTTTAATAAACTTGGACAACTCCTTAAAAAGGGTTAGCTGAGGCTGTAAATGGGCCCCCATACGACTGGGCCCCTCACACTGATTCTACTTACCTGGCTCCCCGTGTCGCTCCTGGTTCCCACACTGCCGCAGCTGCTTCTCCCCATGGCCGTATGAAAACATCCGGTGTCAGGGGGAGAAGCCAATGGCAGGCGGGTGACAGGTATGAGCCTCACGAGCATCACCCACGATGCTAGGGAGGCTCATCCCAGTCAACTCCTGTTTTCATCCTGTTGTGCATTTTCATACGTATACAATATTATCCAATGACATTATAACCAAAATGAATGACCATTGCCTTTAAGAGGAAATCAGCCTGAACCAAAGTTCTATTATGTGGCTGAGGAAGCCAAGATGAGTTCATGGCAAGTTCATTTTATATAAAAATAATTGTGAACATGAACGGACATTGTATTTAAAAGTTAGTGCTAAAGATATGGGTTTATCTAGCTAGCTTCCTCCGACATGTCTGTCTGAAGGGAACAAGGTTGTTTCATGGATAAGCCATGACGTGATAAGGATTTATAACCTTGAGGCACACCTGCTGTATGAGGTTTAATTTATATATTCATAATTATATTATATATATCTCTGTATGGTATATTTAGTTTACAACATATTTTAACCAATAATTTATATAATGTGTTATCTATGTTTAACAATGTATCGATTTATATATATATGTTATACAATGTATTTATCATTTAGAATGTATTGTGGAAGGTACAGAAACATTGAAGTAAGTTTATGTTAATTCGATTTCTGAGAAGAGTAAATGTTATTTCAAAACAATATTTTTTTATGGATGTAGATAAGTGAAATGTACAAGTTCCGGTGCCAAGCATCAAAGCCGTTATATAAAATTTTTAGCAAGTTAACATATATTTCAAAAAGATAAGAGAAGACAGCCAACTCCAAAAAGTCCAGGATACAGGTAATTAAAAGTGTCAGGAAAAGACCTTTATCAATGATGTATATTAAAAAGGGCAAGAAGGTCATGTGAATGGTTAATTAGATATTTAGTTTTAAATGCTTAAAAGTTGCGATGTTCATCTGCAGTACCACAGTGCCATCTGGAGGCAGATGGACAAGATTATATTATTTTATCATTTGTTTTATGCCATATTAGGAGTTAATATGACATCACAATGTTATTAGCATGCAAATACACCCACCTTACCTGATTGGAAATCACTAATCTAAAGGGGATGGATTCTTAGATAAGGGGGGGGATAATTACTCGTATGCGGAGCAGCAAGGGAGATCCATAGATCCATTAATTCATCCATCCATCCATTCAATCAAAAAGAAAACTTTACCAGAAGAACCTTGGATTATTTTTTTGATTACTAGGAAAGTTCTTGAGAACTGGTCTACCTTTGACCCGGTAACGTATATTTGTGTTTACTGCTCGTGATATTAATAAGATATTTCTCTCGGTATATAGCCAAGAGTTCCCATACTGTGGGAATATATAGTGTTAGGCGCCTCCATAATGCTGATTGTTCTCTTAGCAAAGATGCATATTGTTAATGGAAGATCTGACATTATTTGAAAAGAGGACTAAAGCCCTTGGAAAGAAATTTTCCATAGTCTGATTGTCCAAGCTGAATATTTTATCATATTAATATCATATATTTTTGATTGGTCATAGGAAAACAGAGTCAAGGGATAACAGTTATTTTCCTGTATATCCGTGTTTTATTGTTATAGCCTGTTTGATAAACAGAAGATCCTAAGTTTCTCTTGGTATATGAGACTGTTTGTTAAAAGTATGACACTGGTTGCCATAAATCACTGTCACACTGTGCTGATCAGATAGGGGTGTGTTAGCACCACCGTGTGGTACATTTTGGATATTATTTTGTAACTTCATCATCTGTTTTGCAATTGTATTGATTTTATATCCTTTGTTTTTATAATAAACGATTATATATTTTTGCATATACAATTGTCCCTTTGCTTCACTGCTTGCACAAATCAAATTAAGATACTCGATAAAAAGAACTTAGAGGTGAAGGATAATATAATATTTATGTTTTTTTATCCTCTCTTTTATTTGAAGATTTTTTTCATATTGAAGATACAGTTGCAATAAAAAGTATGTGAACCCTTTGGAATGATATGGATTTCTGCACAAATTGTTCATAAAATGTGATCTGATCTTCATATAAGTCACAACAATAGACAATCACAGTCTGCTTAACCTAATAACACTCAAATAATTAAATGTTACCATGTTTTTATTGAACACACCATGTAAACATTCACAGTGCAGGTGGAAAAAGTATGTGAAACCCTAGACTAATGACATCTCCAAGAGGTAATTGGAGTGAGGTGTCAGCCAAGCGAAGTCCAATCAATGAGATGAGATTGGAGGTATTGGTTACAGTTCTGGGTTTGCTTTTCACAAGATGCATTGTCTGATGTGAATGATGCCTTAACACAAAAGAGCTCTCAGAAGACATATGATTAGGAATTGTTGACTTGCATAAAGTTGGAAAGGGTTATAAAAGTATCTCCAAAAGCCTTGCAGTTTATCAGTCCACGGTAAGACAAATTGTCTATAAATGGAGAAAGTTCAGCACTGCTGCTACTCTCCCTAGGAGTGGACGTCCTGTAAAGATGACTGCAAGAGCACAGCACAGACTGCTCAATGAGGTGAAGAAGAATCCTAGAGTGTCAGCTAAAGACTTACAAAAGTCTCTGGCATATGCTAACATCCCTGTTAGCGAATCTACAATATGTAAAACACTAATCAAGAATGGATTTCATGGGAGGATACCACAGAGGAAGCCACTGCTGTCCAAAAAAAAACATTACTGCACGTTTACAGTTTGCACAAGAGCACCTGGATGTTCCACAGCAGTACTGGCAAAATATTCTGTAGACAGATGAAACCAAAGTTGAGTTTGGAAGAAACACACAACACTATGTGTGGAGAAAAAGAGGCACAACACACCAACATAGAAAACCTCATCCCAACTGTGAAGTATGGTGGTGTGGGCATCATGGTTTGGGGCTGCTTTGCTGCGTCAGGACCTGGACGGATTGCTATCATCGAAGGAAAAATGAATTCCCAAGTTTATCAAGACATTTTGCAGAAGAACTTAAGGCCACCTGTCCACCAGCTGAAGCTCAACAGAAGATTGGTGTTGCAACAGAACAACGACCCAAAGCATAGAAGTATATCAACAACATAATGGCTTAAACAGAAGAAAATACACCTTCTGGAGTAGCCCAGTCAGAGTCCTGACCTCATCCCGATTGAGATGCTGTGGACCTCAAGAAAGTGATTCACACTAGACATCCCAAGAATATTGCTGAACTGAAACAGTTCTGTAAAGAGGAATGGTCAAGAATTACTCCTGACCGTTGTGCCCGTCTGATCTGCAACTACAGAAAATGTTTGGTTGAAGTTATTGCTGCCAAAGGCGGATCGACCAGTTATTAAATCCAGGGGTTCGCATACTTTTTCCACCTGCACTGTGAATGTTTACATGGTGTGTTCAATAAAACATGGTAACATTTAATTCTTTGTGTGTTATTAGTTTAAGCAGACTGTGATTGTCTATTGGTGTGACTTAGATGAAGATCAGATCACATATTATGACAAATTTATGCAGAGATCCATATCATTCCAAAAGGTTCACATACTTTTTCTTGCAACTGTATATGACAATCCACGCATGGGGAGAAGCAGCTGTGGCAGTGAGGGGACCAGGGCCGGGAGTGGGGAGCCAGGTAAGTAGAATCAGTGTGAGGGGCCTGGGCATATGGGGGCCATTTCCAGCCTCAAATAACCCCTTTAACTACTAACTACTAACTGATTGTATGATCCTGTTTTAACATAAGATATGAAACTTGCTTTTGGAAAATACAAGCACAACATTTTGTGAAAAAAACTTTTTTAATTAGGTTTTTACATGATGATTTGTTTTCCAAAAAGGCTTTTCTTGGAGTTTACATGAGGATGAAACAAAATAATATAGCATTTTGGAAAAAACAAGCAACAGAGTATGGCCCAACTGGAGGACATTATAGCAAAGACCTCCATGGCCACAGTGTATTTACCACTAGTACTTAGTGAAGCTGGAATGAAGGACACCCATACAGTGAGGAACGCCAACATGCTGAAAGTGATATACTTGGCCTCATTGAAGTTATCAGGAAGTTCTCTTGCCAAGAAAGCAACAAGACAACTAATAAGGGCCAAGAAACTCAGATATCCTAAAGTAAACCAAAATGCCGTGGAGGAACCTTCATTACATTCATAAACAAGAACTCCAGTCCTAGCTTTGACGTTATATTCAGGGAAGGGAGGAGAAATAATAAGCCATATTGTACAGATCAGGAACTGAATGACAGTGCCCATACAAATGACCACATAGGACACTTGAGGATTTGCCCATCTTCGTAAATCACTGTTGGGCTTAGAAGCTTTAAAAGCAATCATTACCAATACAGTTTTGGCCAAAATACATGACACGCATAATGCAAAAACCATGGCAAAGGCCACTTGACGTAGGAGGCACTTCTCTTTTCCAGGATAGCCGATGAATGCCAGGGAACACAAAAAACAAAGGGACAAGCAAATGAGAAGAAGACAACTGATGGTGTAATTGTTGGCACGGACAATGGGGGTGGTCTTATAGCAAATGAGTAGCCCTAGGATAGCTATAGGTACAAAGGATGAAGTAACACTGGTGGATACCAATGTGATGCCCAATGTTTCTTCATACGAGAGGTATTCAATTGTTTTTAGTAGACATCTGTCCTTTTCTTCACTTGGCCACTTATTCCAATGACATTTAGAACAATTATTTGCATCTAAAAAGAGATTACACATAATTAGAAAAAAAATAATATTTGATCACTTTATAAGAAAAATTTCATAACTATCTCACCAGTTTCATTAGAAATCTCTCCTTGTGAGCAAGGGACACATTTGTAGCAACAACTTGGTTCTCCTTGAACTGAAGCTTTTTGAGAACCTGGTGAACAACTGTCACTGCATACAGAGACTGGAACCTAAAATGATTAAATGGATAATTAATGTGTAATGTTACATATCTGACACAAAAATTATTATTTTTTAAATTTGATTTGGCAAAATTTTAAAGATTTGACAGTTTAGTCAAATTGCAGATTACAAATTCATATTGACAGCAAGGTTAAATTGACTGTAATGTATACTACAAAAATACAAGCCTTCATACAGAATATGGAAGCACAATTTTATGACATGTCACGGTAAATACTGTAAAAAAAAAAAAAAGCGAATAAATAGTTGAAGGTAAAATATTTTACATTATTTGTAACTTAAAATGATGTCATTAAACATACAACTTGTTTGTCAAAAAATAAATAAATATATATAGTCTCGTTGATGGAAAAAAACTGTTGTGGCTCTCGGAAGGCGGGGGTGAAAAAGGAAAAAAGATGCTGCATCCTGAACACCCAAATAGTCACATTATTAAAGGGGTTGCCAAGGATTTTGCTATTGATGTCTTATCAGCTGTTTTGGAGTAATTTTTGTGCCGTAGGTCAGTGCTAGAAGTACACAGCTTCACCCATTCTCTAGTTGACAGACCTGGTAATTGTAGCACTTCCAGCCCTAGAGCTACAAGTAACATCAGCTGATTGGCAGAGTTGTGGGTTGTCAGACCAATATCAAAATCCTGGAATTCGCCTTTAAGGTTTTAAAGCATTCTTTAAGGTGCTGTAACCTATTTTGGCCTCATATGTAAGACCATTTCCACATCTAATCACACCATGGTTTACTGAGTTTCTTACCGTTTCATTACCAAAGGGCCATTGGACAGAACTGGTATTAATATAAAGGGATCCTCTGTAAGTGGCTATGCCTGTAAAATGTCCCACTTTAATCTGTTTGATGGAACCTCCCAGGTCCATTTGCCAGTTGACAATATCATATGTTGGAGGGGGGTCTCCATTCTCATCAAAAAACAATTCCTTTCCACTTCTTAACTTTATTCGGGTCTTCCTCATGTAATGGAGAACCTATGATGAGAATTTGGTGAATTCTTAGGTCCATATAGACTATAACGCTATACTATGCCTACCAACTTTTAGGTGATTTAAAAACCTAAATACAAAAACTATATGACTGTCACCAGAGCTCGAGTACTTAACAAACTTTTTTAAGATTGAGTAGTTTTTGAAAAAATGTATGTGGTGGCCAGTGATGCTATCTGGGACTGAAGGAGTAGTGTTTTAGTTATAAAGGGTGTGGAGGTAGTACTTGTACCTGGGTTCTGGTGCCTGAACAGTCCTAGAGCTCTCATAGTTTAAAAAATACTTGAAATCTGTTACAAGATGGGGGGTCCTACAGCAGATTTTGCATTGGGGCAAAAACAGAGTGAAAACAATTATTGTAATTCAAAAACTCAGGCTGACAAAGCCTTTGTGTACTATCAGGAGTAGGTAATGGTGGGACTGAAAGCAAGCCTTTCTTGCCACCGTTTCAAGGCAGTATAGGTCATAGTTGTAAAAAAAAAACAACTGTTATCACTGTAAAATTATAGCAAAAATTGTATAATTTGCTCCAGTGCAACAATGGTTCCACTCTACATACCATATCATTACCATCCCATGTGAATTCATCCAAAGAGGGAGGTGCTCATGCCGCTCTACAGAGCACTAGTGAGACCTCATTTGGAGTATTGTGTGCAGTACTGGAGACCATATCTCCAGAAGGATATTGATACTTTGGAGAGAGTTCAGAGAAGAGCTACTAAACTAGTACATGGATTGCAGGATAAAACTTACCAGGGAAGATTAAAGGACCTTAACATGTATAGCTTGGAAGAAAGAGGAGACAGAGGGGATATGATAGAAACTTCTAAATACATAAAGGGAATCAACAAGGTAAAAGAGGAGAGAATATTTAAAAGAAGAAAAACTGCTGCAAGAGGACAAAGTTTTAAATTAGAGGGGCAAAGGTTTAAAAGTAATATCAGGAAGTATTACTTTACTGAGAGAGTAGTGGATGCATGGAATAGCCTTCCTGCAGAAGTGGTAGCTGCAAATACAGTGAAGGAGTTTAAGCATGCATGGGATAGGCATAAGGCCATCCTTCATATAAGATAGGGCCGGGGGCTATCCATAGTACTCAGTATATTGGGCGGACTAGATGGGCCAAATGGTTCTTATCTGCCGACACATTCTATGTTTCTATGTTCTCTTGCAGTGAAAAACATCCTCTGAGGACACAGCCTAGTATCCACATATGTTACACAAAGATTTTGTCTTACAATTTTATGCAGCTTGAACTTCATTCACATGTATTATATGGTACCTTATCCTTGAGTTTTATTATGGAATCCTTGCTGGGATAAAATAATCCAATAGACAAAGGATAAATGCTAGATCAGTGTTTTAATCACTTCTCTGTAGTTTGTATGAGCAACAGCACATATGCTTGACCAATGCACTATACCACTTTCCCTCACTATGGATTTGTGTTGTGCTGGTGGCCCACGCCTGTCTCTCTTCCACTTCCCTATGCAGCCAGCTTGCTCTTTTCTAGCACGGCCCCCAGTATCTCATGTGCTTCTTTGAAGCCAACATGTCTGTTAGGCCAGTTGTCCTCAACTCCAGTCCTCAGGGCCCATCTCCTGGTCATGTTTTCAGGATTTCCTTAGTATTGGGCAGCTGATATAATTAGTGTCTATCCATCAGGATTTACCACAGGTATTCATTCTGTGGGATACTCCTAAATCCTGACCGGCAAGTGGGCCCTGAGAACTGGAGTTGGGGAACCCTGTGTTAGGCCACACTCTCAAAACCCATATGTTGCTCGTCCGACACCTCAGCGTCTCTGAAAGGGCCAGCGGAGGGTATTTCAATCTTTACCAGCCAACAGCTGGCAACTTGAAGGTATTTCAGGTACCTTCCCCAGGAGGAGAGTGATTAAGCATTAGGTTTTCTGTTTGTTAGTGACCAGTTTAGGTGGGCTTTTCTGTTTGTCTGCCCATGAACTGACCTCTACCTGTTTTATTACTTTGACCCTCCGCTGCCTGTTCTGACCAATGTCTATTGACCGTATAAACCCTTTTCTGCCTGTCCTGACTTCAGACTTGTTTTGTGGATTTGCTTGTACTCTGCTTGCCCTGACCTTGGCCTGTTCTGACAAGTACAGCCTGACCCTTCGTTGCTTCACCACAGTGCCTCTGACCCCTGTGGGTGAGCTGCCAATCACACAGGGACTATTACAACAGGTATCAGCCAGACATCTCCTCTGCTCCAAAGTCTAGATCTCTGTATAGGGGTTACAGGATGAATAACGGGCGACTGACATATAATGCCCTTAGTTCTTGCCCAAAAGCAAACTGGTTGGTTGGCGCAGTGGTTCCACACCCACTGTTCATATCAATGTGCTTCTGAGAAGGAACAACTGACTTAGAGGTGGGACCCTAGTGATCTAAAATAAAAGCGTATGAGTAGGTGATCAACGTAATACAATAGGTTTATCAATCTCTTTGGTATGTTAGATATTGGTATTTCTGTAATTCCTTATCTCAAGTGCAGATTTCTTACTTGCCATGGCTTAATGTTAAAAACATCTGAGCAGCCTTCATTTAGAAAAGGACCTTCTCCAACTTTACATAAACTCAAGTCATGCATAGCTTTAGCAATTACATAGATAGCCTTATACAGGTTATACACCATTCCAAAGTTGGATATATTATTCAGGCTTATATGAAAGTTCTCCAATCTTTTTTCCACTGAACAATTTCTGTTTGGCCTTTCCCAGTAAAAGGTCATGTTTTTGAAGTCCAAAAGTTTACAGCCAACAGTATCCTCCCAAAACATACCATCCCAGGGCTCATTTGACGTTTTGGAGAAATCAAATGTCTCAGTATAGTTGTCAAACCCTGGGATGTGTTCAATAGAGTAAGAAAAACCTATTGTTCCATAAAGGAGCTCACTATATTTTTCATAAGACAGCAAATTTGAGGTTGCCCAGCCTTCACTGGCCACCCAAAGCTTCCCAGTGATATTATGACGTAGAAATTCCTCAAACAACAAAATAATATCAACATCAGATGCAAAGATAACCACAGTCTTGGCTCTGGACTTTTTGATGGTCTGGATGATATGTGGAATGTTGTGATCTGGACGACTGCTCTGGACATACTCCAAAAATTCCACACAAGCTCCAGATTTGATGAATTCTTGTCTCACTCCCTGTATGCCCTGGTATCCATAATCATTAGAATCAGCGATCATCCCCACCCAGGTCCATTGGAAATGCAACAACAGTTGGGCCAGTCCTTTGGATTGGAAAGCATCACTTGGAGCAGTGCGAAGAAAGAATGGGAACTGAGCCCTGTTACTTAGAATGGAGCTGGTGGAAACATGGCTGATCTATAATGAGAAAAACAATAAAATTTTATTTCATTGTTGTACTTTTTATAAAAAAAATGTTTTCTTGGACATAAAAATGTTCTAATTTTTGATTTTTGAAATGATTAGCTTACTGATGATTAAATGATTTCTTCAGTGTCTTAAGTTTTACATGTGATCACCGATAATGTACACATTTTTACATGTATTTACCATTTTAAGACTTTTCAAAGGGTTTTTAGAGCCTTGTATGTGGTGAGAACTGCAGCTGTCTGTGGGTGGGTCAGTTGTTTTTTTGTCTGTTTCTAACCCTATTCTAGTGGCAATGTAAGCGTGAATGCCAAAGTCAGTGTTCGTAGTTTAAATAAAGCTTGTTGAAAGACTGAAGATCAGCCAATCAACAAGCATTTAAGCTGTAGGCACTTGGAAGCTATCACCGTCATGCCTACTATTGGCATGGTTGTGATTGGCCGTCACACCATGTGACCCTGCATATAAATGCTGGGTCACATGGTGTGCCGCCATTCTGCTCTGACTAGTGTAGGGACAGGACGCTGCTGCAGGCAGGGAGAGTGTTAGGCCTTTATTATTTGCAAAAAGTGTACGGGTGACCTGTAGGCTTTATTGATCAGTGCAATACAGCTCCTTTGTACCAGTGGAACAGAAATACCATACTTAGTCTATTTTCACACTTGTGGTAGCCTGTTCCGGTGGGGTAACAGCCTGCTGACTCCGTGCTACCGCTAGCCCACCGTGCCACCGGAAGTCCGCTCCGGCCCCAAACCGGCCGCAGCACGGCAAGCATGTCTCAAGGTGGCAGGACAAAAAACACAGCGTGCTGTAGTTTTTGTCCGGCCGCCTCTCGGCATGTCTGCCGTGCTACGGCTGGACCTCCGGCACACCCCTATTATAGCTAATGGGTCGGAGCGGAGGCTAGCGGTAGTATAGATCTGGCAGGCTGTTCCCCCTCCGGAACAGCCTGCCAGAACATGCTACCACAAGTGTGAAAGTATCCTTAATCGTGCTGTTCAGACCCCGATGAGGACGACAAGCATGCAGATGAACTTCCCTGAGACGGTTTCTGACAGTTTGTGCAGAAATTTCTTCGGTTATGCAAACTAATTGTTGCTGCAGCTGTCCGGGTGGCTGGTCTCAGACGATCATGGAGGTGAACATGCTGGATGTGGAGGTCCTGGGCTGGTGTAGTTACACGTGGTCTGCGGTTGTGAGGCCGGTTTTATGTACTGTCAAATTCTCTGAAACGCCTTTGGAGATGGCTTTTGGTAAAGAAATGAACATTCATTGCATGGGCAACAGCTCTGGTAGACATTCTTGCAGTCAGCATGCCAATTGCACGTTGCTTTAAATGTTGCCACATCTGAGGCATTGTGCTGTGTGATCAAACTGCACATTTCAGAGTGGCCAGTTATTGTGGGCAGTCTAAGGCACACCTGTGCAATATTCATGCTGTCTAATCAGCACCTTGATATGTCACACCTGTCAGGTGGGATGGATTATCTCAGCAAAGGAGAAGTGCTCACTGACACAGATTTAGACAGATTTGTGAACAATATTTGAGAGTAATGGGTCTTTTGTATATGTAGAAAATGTTTCAGATCTTTGAGTTCAGCTCATGCAGAATGGGAGAAAAACCGAAAGCGTTGCATTTATATTTATGGTCAGTGTATATTAGTTAATCAGTCTGTTAATTGTGTGTGTGAGACATACCTATATTTGGTGAAAAAAACTTTACTTGCCACTGTCACAGGGAAATATAATAGTTAATCACTCTGTTAATTGTGTCGGTGAGACATACCAATTGATTTTTGTTTGAAAAAAACGTGACTTGCCACGTCACAGGAAAATATAATAGTTAATTGCTCGGTTAATTGGGTTGGTGAGACCAAACAATATTTGGCGGTGAAAAAAAAGTTACTTGCCACCGTTTCAGGAATATATTATAGTTAATCGCACTATTAATTGGGTCAGTGAGACAAAACTTTTTTTTGCAGTGAAAAAAACTTTACTTGCCACTAGAGATGAGCAAATCGAAGTTGACGAAGTGGAATTCGATCCGAATTTCAGGAAAAATTTGATTCACACTGAAGCCAAATTTCATCGTGCTTCATGGTAACGAATCACATTTTTTCCTAAAATGGCTGCTGCACGTGTGAGGACATGGAGAAAGGAACTCTGGGAAGGCGTAAACACCTATAATGCCATGCATTCAGCAGCCAGCCAGCCCTGTGGTGTCACAGCCCTATAAATAGCATCAGCCATCTTAGTGTCGGCATTCGAACCCGTGACCAGCCACATCCCAGGCGGTAGCCCTGCTTACTTACTAGGCTACCGTCCTCTCTGGACATTCCTCCCTGAAGCCTATTAGTTAACCTCAGTCTTGCCAAGCCTTGCTTATTACCCTTGATTCCCCACACCTGGTACTTCCCTATATAAGTCCAGCCCCTTGCACTCCAGTTTGCTGATTATTGAGCTCCTGAGCTTTGATCAAGCTTCTCCTCATCTGCTGCTCTTGCTACTGCTGGAAGTCCACTGCTGACCAGGAATTGCCTACCGACTACTCTTCTGCTTTGTCCCTACCTACTGAACTGCTACCACCGTTGCCATCCGGATTGTCTGACCACGCTTACTGCCGCCTGCCCTGACCCACCGCCTGCCTGCTGACTACTCTTCTGCTTTGTCCCTACCTACTGAACTGCCTCCACCGTTGCCATCCAGATTGTCTGACCACGCTTACTGCCACTTGCCCTGACCCACCGCCTGCCTACCGACTACGCCTCTGCCAGACTTCCTGCACCTACTACCTGCCTGCGGTCCTTGCCACTGGGCTCCACTCCTACCTCCAGCAAGTGGTCCTCTGACTCAGGTGAGCCTGTAGGACTGTTACAGAATAATCAGCCACACTATGGAGTCCGCAATGGCCACTCTGCGTAAGCAGGTCTCCGAACTTTAAGAATTTGGTACTACATATCAGGAGAAATTTGCCCAGCTCCAAGGCGTAGTCCAAAGCCAGCAAAGGGAGATTATTGAACTACAGAGGCAACACCTGGACGTCCGCGGCGCGGCCGCAGACACCCGCATGCCACTCCCATCAAGATTCGGCGGCGACAGACGCCAGTATCGGGGGTTTCTAAACCAATGCCGCATCTATTTTCAGATGTACCCGGCCCCTTCACCACCGAGAAAAAGAAGGTGCTATTCATGGTCAATCTCCTGACGGAAGAAGCATTAGCATGGGCATCACCTTACGTGGAGACTAACAGTCAGCTCCTGGACAACCTAAACAACTTCATCACCGCCATGAGCCAAGTCTTCGACGACCCCAACCGCTGTGCGACAGCTGAGGCGCAACTACATGGTCTGCGGCAAGGGAGACGCTCTGTCGCCGAATACACCGCCGAGTTTCGCCGTTGGGTCACGGACACCACCTGGAACCCAGCGGCACAGAGGAGCCAATTCCGGCGAGGCCTGTCAGAATTAATAAAGGACGAACTCGCCAGAGTTGAGGCCCCGGACGATCTGGATGACTTCATTCAGTTATGCATCCGGATAGATCAAAGACTCTCCGAGAGGAAGAAAGAAAGACTCTGGTCCTCAGACCACAGACCCACTTACTCCTTCTCTTCCAATGCCCAGCGCGACCCCCAATCAGCAACTGAACCTATGCAGGTCGACGCTCTACGTAGGTCTCTATTTACAGCTGAGAAGGAGAGACGGCTGGCCGAAAAACCTCTGCCTCTACTGTGGGGAACCGGGTCATTTTGCCATCAAATGGCCTCATAAGATCCGAAAGACTATTGCCGTCACGGAACTAAAGGAGCAACCACAGACTCCAACCCCGCCAGCAGCCCCGGAAAATAACAACACGGCAGCTCATGGATCCCACTTCATCGTTCCCATCCTCATCGACATTGAGGGGCGACAACTCCCCTGTTCAGCGATGTTAGACTCTGGGGCGGGAGGCAACTTCATGGACCTAACCTTCGCCCGCGAAAAGAACATTCCACTAACAATCAAGGCAGCCCCCGTTGACCTGGAAACCGTCGACGGATCCCCACTCTCCTCGGGGCCGGCCACTCACGAGACCACCGAACTACAACTCCTCATAGAACTCGATCACCGCGAAAAGATCCACTTCTCGCTGATCGCTTCCCCGAAGTTCCCGGTGATCTTGGGCATCCCTTGGTTGGCCACCCACAACCCCTCGTTGACTGGGAAACCCGCTGCATACGATTCCCGTCTGAGTTCTGCTCGCTAAATTGCTCCCACAAACTCGTCCTTCCACCCGAAGACACCACCATCTCAAAACTATCCGTCAAGGATCTGCTACCCCCTCAATACAGCGAGTTCCAGGATGTCTGCGACAAGAAAAACGCAGACAAGCTGCCACCACACCGACCCTACGACTGCCCTATAGAACTGTTGCCCGGGGCCGAAATACCCTTTGGCAGTATCTACCCCCTCTCAGAGCCTGAACTCAAGGCTCTGAAAGAGTACCTGGACGAGGACCTGAGGAAGGGGTTCATCCGGCCCTCTACCTCCCCAGCGGGAGCCCCCTTTTTCTTCGTAGAGAAAAAAGACTCCTCCCTGCATCCCTGCATAGACTACAGAAAGCTTAACAACATAACCGTAAAAAAAACGGTACCCGCTCCCACTAATTTCAGAACTTCTCGAGAGACTCTGGGCAGCGAAGATCTTCACTAAACTCGACCTTCGAGGGGCCTACAACCTCGTCCGGATCCGCCCTGGGGACGAATGGAAGACCGCCTTCCGGACACGTTATGGTCATTTCGAGTACCTGGTCATGCCTTTCGGACTCTGCAATGCTCCCGCCACCTTCCAGCACTTCATTAACGACGTCCTCCATTAGCTGCAAGTACTACCTTCAAGTACTACATTAAGTACAGTGAAGAGATATTGCAGGAGATAGTCAGGAGGTAGGCTGGAAGGTGGAAACAATACAAAAAAAGGTAAGATTTGTTTGATTTAAATTTACTAATTTTTTATTTATTTTTTATTTATTTTTTCCTCCTCTTTGAAAATGGCAGACTTGGTTCAGTGCAGGAATTGTTGTGCATTTATTTCATGTTCCACTCTTTGGAGATTCGGATGCTGTCAGATCTGTAGACAGTTCTCCTTACTGCAGCAGGAAATTGCATTTTTGAAATCTGAGATATTTAAATTATCTGTTAAACAAACTCCAGCTAGGACTGCTGCAATGCCACTGCCACAGAGGACCCCCAGAAATGGCAGATGGGTTACTGTAGGTTCTGGAAGACTTAGAGTGGTGGATAGAAGACATGTCCCACAGTCGGTGGTTCTCCATAATTCATTTGCAGCACTCTCAGAATGTAAGGACAACATGGATATGGACTCAAGCACAGAGGGTGAGAAACCATCGACTCCTATGTCTAATGTATGCAAGACTGCAGCCAAGGACAAAAAAGATAAAGTGAAGTCTCAAAGGAAGCAGCTGTTGCTGGGTGATTCAATCATAAGAAGTGTGGAGCTTAAAGAAAATGGTTTTGTGAGATGTCTCCCTGGGGCTACTGCTAGAAGAGATAGAAGACGTATTATTAATATTGTTAAGCAAGCAAAGCAGGAAGGGGACGTGGATGTTCTTGTCCATCTAGGGACAAATGACCTGGCTTGCAATGAAGTGTCAGAGGTGAAAAAATCTTTTATCACACTTGGTAATGACGTATAGGATTTTGCATCCACCATTTCATTTTCTGAAGTTCTGCCTGTGCATAATGTTCAGAATGATAGGCAGAGGCGCATAAAGGAGTTCAACATATGGCTTGGTAAATGGTGTCAAGAGCAAGGATATGGCTTTGTTTCTCATGATAGCTCTACTTGGAATAGAAAGGAACTGTACAAAAAATATGGTTTGCATCTTTCTCTCAAAGGAACAAATGTACTTAGTGAACAACTCCAAGAATTTGCGAAAGAGTATTTAAACTAGGAAGGGGGGGGCAAAAGAGTGAAAATAAAAGAGTCCAATTGCCCCCCGAAACAATGCCAGAACAGGTCAGAAGCACAGAGGTTAAGAAATGATAAGCTCAGAGTCCTGTCTACAAATGCTCGCAGTTTAGGTAAAAAAATCAATGAACTTGTAGAATGTAGAATTAGTGGCTGTTACGGAGACATGGTTTAATGAAAGAAATGACTGGGACATAACCATACCAGGGTACTCTTTATACAGAAGAGACAGAGAAGGCAAGAAAGGAGGAGGAGTGGCCCTGTATGTGAAAGATAGCATTAAATCTAACCTAATACAAGTTGGTGAGGCCAACATAGAGTCAGTTTGGGTTACGTTGCAGTTTGCTAATCATGCAGTAACTCGTGTAGGTGTGATATATAGACCACCTGGTCAAGTTAAAGAACTAGATGATCTACTAGTTGAAGAAATAGCTAAAATGACAATGAAAGGAGAAGTTATCATTATGGGGGATTTCAATCTTCCAGATATAAACTGGAAAACCAAAATAGCAAGTTCTACCAGGAGTACAGATATTCTAAATTCCCTACTGGGGTTATCTCTACAACAAGTGGTAGAAGAGCCAACCCGGAGGGAGGCCATTTTGGATTTGGTATTCACAAATAGGGATTCGGTATATGATGTCATTGTAGGCGAAACCTTGGGATCTAGTGATCACCAGTCAGTGTGGTTTAATATAAGAACTGTGAAAGAGTCCCACCACACAAAAACAAAAGTTTTAGATTTTAGAAAAACAGACTTTTCAAAAATGAAATTAGTCATAAATGAGTCCTTATCAGACTGGAACGGATTACATGGAGTCCAGGAGAAATGGGACTACTTAAAAGGTGCATTATTGAAGGCAACAGAAAATTGCATTAGACTTGTCAGTAAAAGCAAAAAAAGGAAGAGACCACTGTGGTACTCAGCAGAAGTGGCCCAAATCATTAAAAATAAAAAGCTAGCATTTTGTAATTAAAAAATAAAACCCCGAGCAATGAAGATAAGGAAATCTACAAGATTAGGCAGAAAGAGGCCAAGCAAGTTATAAGAACTTCTAAAGCGCAGGCAGAAGAAAAACTAGCTCAGTCTATGAAAAAAGGGGATAAGACATTCTTCAGATATATAAATGAAAAAAGGAAATTAAAACAAGGAATAACTAAATTAAAAACAAAGGACGGAAGGTATGTAGAAGAGAATAAAGGGCTAGCCGACTGCCTTAATGAATACTTCTGTTCAGTTTTTACAAAAGAAAAAGAAGGAGAAGGACCTCCACTAGAAAGGATGACTAATAAATCGTTTGATGCATGTGTCTTTACAGAGGAAGATGTTCTAAGTTTGCTGTCTAAAGTGAAGACAAATAAGTCACAGGGGCCTGATGAGATACACCCAAAATTATTAAAAGAGCTTAGTGGTGAGCTGGCAAAACCGTTAACAGATTTATTTAACCAATCATTAGTATCAGGAGTCGTCCCGGAAGATTGGATATTGGCAAATGTCGTGCCCATTCACAAGAAAGGTAGTAGGGAGGAATCGAGCAACTATAGACCAGTGAGTCTGACATCAATAGTAGGCAAATTAATGGAAACCCTATTAAAGGATAGGATTGTGGAACATCTAAAATCCCATGGATTGCAAGATGAAAAACAACATGGGTTTACTTCAGGGAGATCATGTCAAACAAATCTTATAGATTTTTTTGACTGGGTGACTAAAATAATATTCGGTGGAGGTGCAGTAGACATCGCATATCTAGATTTTAGTAAGGCTTTTGACACTGTCCCACATAGAAGACTTATCAATAAACTGCAGTCATTGAGCATGGACTCCCATATTGTTGAGTGGATTAGGCAGTGGCTGAGTGACAGACAACAAAGGGTTGTAGTCAATGGAGAACATTCAAAACAAGGTCATGTTACCAGTGGGGTTCCACAGGGATCTGTACTGGGACCAATTTTGTTTAATATCTTCATAAGTGATATTGCAAAAGGCCTCGATGGTAAGGTTTGTCTTTTTGCTGATGACACAAAGATATGTAACAGGGTTGATGTTCCTGGATTGAAACGCCAAATGGAAAAGGATTTAGGAAAACTAGAAGAATTCTCAGAACTCTGGCAACTGAAATTTAATGTGGATAAGTGCAAGATAATGCACCTGGGGCGTAAAAACCCAAGGGCAGAATATAGAATATTTGACACAGTCCTGACCTCAGTATCTGAGGAAAGGGATTTAGGAGTAATTATTTCAGAAGACTTAAAGGTGGGAAGACAATGTAATAGAGCAGCACGAAATGCCAGCAGAATGCTTGGATGTATAGGGAGAGGTATAAGCAGTAGAAAGAGTGAAGTGCTTATGCCGCTGTACAGAACACTGGTGAGACCTCACTTGGAGTATTGTGCGCAGTACTGGAGGCCATATCTCCAGAAGGATATAGATACTCTAGAGAGAGTTCAGAGAAGAGCTACTAAACTAGTACATGGATTGCAGGATAAAACTTACCAGGAAAGGTTAAAGGACCTTAATATGTATAGCTTGGAAGAAAGAAGAGACAGAGGGGATATGATAGAAACTTTTAAATACATAAAGGGAATCAACTCGGTAAAGGAGGAGAGCATATTTAAAAGAAGAAAAACTACCACAAGAGTGCACAGTTTTAAATTAGAGGGGCAAAGGTTTAAAAGTAATATAAGGAAGTATTACTTTACTGAGAGAGTAGTGGATGCATGGAATAGCCTTCCTGCAGAAGTGGTAGCTGCAAATACAGTGAAGGAGTTTAAGCATGCATGGGATAGGCATAAGGCTATCCTTCATATAAGATAGGGCCAGGGACTATTAATAGGATTCAGATATATTGGGCAGACTAGATGGGCCAAATGGTTCTTATCTGCCGACACATTCTATCTTTCTATGTTTCTATGTTTCTATGGCATGAGCCACCACTTTAGATCTTGATGAGTGGCTGGAGAAATGAGTAGAGCCTTCTCCAGAGTGTTTTGTGACTGTTGTACCAACAGTCCAGAGTGTTTTGTGTCCCATACTGACAGTATATTGTTTTGTAGGGACCTGATATGAGCTTTGGCCCAAGGAACAGCATCTATTGATGAGGTCAAGAGACCGAAAACTCTCATGGCATTCCTGACAGACATCTTTGGATGAGCAATGAGAAGATACATTTCCTGGATAATCTTTTGTATCCTTGGTGTGGACAATATGATGTTCATTTTGCAAGAATCTATCACAAAACCCAAAAAAGTTATTGTTTTTGTAGGATCCAGGTGAGACTTTTTGTGATTTATCAGCAACCCGTGTTGCTGTATCAAAGAAGTGGTTTCTTGCAGGTCTTTCATCAGCTGGATGCTCGTATCAGTCAGTCGTCTAAATATGGTATTACTGAGATTCCCCTCAGTCTGAGGGCTGCTGACAGGATCACTGTAATCTTTGTAAACATATGAGCTTAATATGTATAGCTTGGAAGAAAGAAGAGACAGAGGGGATATGATAGAAACTTTTAAATACATAAAGGGAATCAACTCGGTAAAGGAGGAGAGCATATTTAAAAGAAGAAAAACTACCACAAGAGGACACAGTTTTAAATTAGAGGGGCAAAGGTTTAAAAGTAATATAAGGAAGAATTACTTTACTGAGAGAGTAGTGGATGCATGGAATAGCCTTCCTGCAGAAGTGGTAGCTGCAAATACAGTGAAGGAGTTTAAGCATGCATGGGATAGGCATAAGGCTATCCTTCATATAAGATAGGGCCAGGGACTATTCATAGGATTCAGATATATTGGGCAGACTAGATGGGCCAAATGGTTCTTATCTGCCGACACATTCTATGTTTCTATGTCCTCAGGGACATGCTGGATCTGTTTGTAGTCGTTTACCTGGACGACATCTTGATCTTCTCTGAAGACCTCGAGCAGCACCACGAACACGTCCGCAGGGTACTGCAGAGACTCCAACAGAACTCTCTCTATATCAAGCTAGAGAAATGCGAGTTTGAGCGAACCACCACTCAGTTCCTCGGATACATTATCTCCCCTGAGGGCCTAAGTATGGATCCGGGGAAGGTCCAAGCTGTGATGAACTGGCCCGTTCCGAGAAACGAGAAGGAGATACAAAGATTCATTGGCTTCGCCAACTTCTATCGGAAGTTTATCCGGAACTTCTCCAAGGTCATAGCACCAATCACCCAACTCACCAAGAAGGCAGTCCCCTTCTCTTGGACACTCAAGGCCCAGGAGGCCTTCACCAAGTTGAAACTCCTCTTCACTTCTGCTCCAATCCTAATCCACCCGAACCCCGAGCTGCCATTTACAGTCGAAGTGGATGCATCAGACTCCGCGGTGGGGGCAGTTTTGTCACAACGGACAGGGGAGAGGATGCTATTACACCCGTGCGCATATTTCTCCCGCCAGATGTCCCCCTCCGAGAAGAACTATGACATCGGGAACAAAGAACTACTGGCGATCAAGGATGCCTTCTCCGAGTGGAGACACCTGCTGGAGGGAGCCACCAACCCCATAATTGTACTAACTGACCACAAGAACCTCGAGTTCATCCGCAGCGCTAAGAGGCTCTCAGCCAGACAGGCCAGATGGATCCTATTCTTTTCCCGCTTCAACTTTCTCATCACCTATCGCCCCGGATCAAAAAACGGCAAGGCTGACGCCCTCTCCAGAATGTTTTCCGAGCCCTCACAGAGTAACAAGGGCCAAAATAACATCCTACCGAGAGAAAGGTCGTAGGGGCCACCTACTCTAAAGAACTCCTGGGCACAATCAAAGAAGGATATGAAAATGACCCCTTCCTCTCCCACCCCACAGGGAATGTCAGCCTTACGTTTAAGAGCGGTCATTGGTTTCATCAGGACCTACAACTATATGTACCAGAAATCGCACGGCTCGAAGTGCTCAAACTCAACCATGACTCCAAGGTGGCCGGCCATTTTGGCACAAGAAAGACCCAGGAGCTTCTCTCCCACTCCTTCTGGTGGCCAACATACAAGGAGGACATCAAGAGGTACATCTCCTCGTGCACGGTCTGTGTCCGCAATAAGACTCCTCGTTCCTCTCCCGTGGGTCTGTTACAACCCCTCCCGATTCCCTCCCGCCCCTAGGGCTCGATCTCCATGGACTTTGTGGTAGACCTTCCTCCTTCAAAAGGGATGAACACCATCCTGGTCGTGGTCGACCCTCTCACCAAGATGGCCCATTTCATCCCCTACAAAGGCCTACCCACAGCCAAACAGACGGCCGATCTTATTCTCAGAGAGGTCTTCAGGCTGCATGGGATCCCGGACGACGTGGTCTCCGACCGAGGCGTACAATTTGCCTCAAAGTTCTGGAAGAACTTCTGCCTGGCGCTCGGGGTTAAAGTGAACCTGTCCTCTGCTTTCCACCCTCAGTCAAACGGGCAGACCCTAGAGCAATACCTACGCTGTTTCAGCTCCCACCTGCAGGATGACTGGCTTGATCATCTCCCCACAGCCGAGTTCGCCTACAACAATGTTGAGCACAGCTCAACCAAGCACAGCCCCTTCTTTGCTAACACAGGCTCGCACCCGGTGTTCATTCCCCACCTACCCGTTGCCTCCACCCTCCCAGCAGTGGCCGAACGCCTAACAACCCTACAGGAGGCACAAAAGAACATTATAGACAACCTCCAGCTTGCCCAGAGGCGCTTTAAACAGGGAGCAGACAGACGTCGCAAACCCACCCCGGGCTTCCATGTGGGAGAAGAGGTGTGGCTGTCCACCAGGAACCTCAGATTGAAGGTCCCCTCCAAAAAATTTGCCCAAAGATACATGGGTCCGTACCGGATCACCGTGGTCACGTTCCGGCTCGACCTTCCGGACTCCATTAGGGTGCACCCTGTCTTCCATTGCTCTCTCCTCAAGCCATACGTGGAGAACACCTTCACAGGCCGCCACTCGCCCCCTCCACCACCCGTGAGGGTACAGGGTGAAGAAGAATACGTTGTCGCAAAGATTCTCGACTCCAGGATCCACCGGGGAAGACTACAATACCTAATTGGGTGGGAGGATTACCCTCCCGAGGATAACTCCTGGGAGCGAGAAGAAAATGTCCACGCCCCCAGACTGGTAAAAGAGTTCCACCAACGGCACCCCGGTAAGCCTGCCCCTGCAGTGCCTGGAGGTCACCTTGGAAGGGGGGGGAGTACTGTCGGGATTCTAACCCGTGACCAGCCACATCCCAGGCGGTAGCCCTGCTTACTAGGCTACCGTCCTCTCTGGACATTCCTCCCTGAAGCCTATTAGTTAACCTCAGTCTTGCCAAGCCTTGCTCATTACCCTTGATTCCCCACACCTGGTACTTCCCTATATAAGTCCAGCCCCTTGCACTCCAGTTTGATGATTATTGAGCTCCTGAGCCTTGATCAAGCTTCTCCTCATCTGCTGCTCTTGCTACTGCTGGAAGTCCACTGCTGACCAGGAATTGCCTACCGACTACTCTTCTGCTTTGTCCCTACCTACTGAACTGCTACCACCGTTGCTATCCGGATTGTCTGACCACGCTTACTGCCGCCTGACCTGACCCACCGCTTGCCTGCTGACTACTCTTCTGCTTTGTCCCTACCTACTGAACTGCCTCCACCGTTGCCATCCGGATTGTCTGACCACGCTTACTGCCGCCTGCCCTGACCCACCGCCTGCCTACCGACTACGCCTCTGCCAGACTTCCTGCACCTACTACCTGCCTGCGGTCCTTGCCACTGGGCTCCACTCCTACCTCCAGCAAGCGGTCCTCTGACTCAGGTGAGCCTGTAGGACTGTTACACTTAGATTCTGCCATTTACCAGTGTACTTAGTGCAGGGAGAGACGTCAGCAGGCGCTAGGGACAGGGTATAGAAACGCTATTGTGCTGAAAAAGCGATTTACAAGTTCAGGAAAAGATTATTCAAGGTGTAGGGAAAGGATAGGGAGGAATCATTCCACAGCATTTATGTAGAACAGGGTTCAGTTGGAGGAGGTTACAGCCTGGGTAATAAGAACAATCCTAGTACACCTTGCTGCACTGACTGGGGATCCAAATTGCCATTATACAGCTCTGTAATTCCAGCAAACCGTCTTTTTATTGGGGTGAAAGTGCTGTTTGATACAGTCATTAACAGGGTTACAAGGAAATATTTCTACATCTAATTTGCCCTGGTGCGGTGCAGTTATATGTTCTAAATCTAAAGCATTCTTTGGCTTGTATTAGTGGGAAAAAATGGCTTATTAGCCGTTGTGTGGTGAAGTGCTAAAATTAAAGTCCTTTTTGTCGTGTATTAGTGGCAAAAGTAAAATATATATGCAAGTCAGCATTGCAGTTATCTGTTCTAAAGCCATTTGTGGCGTGTATTAGCGGAAAAAGAAAAATATATTTGTCGTTCAGCGATTTAGTTATATGTTCTAAAGCCATTTTTGAGGTGTATGAGTGTGCAAAACAAAAATATATTTGCCGTTTAGCGGTGCAGTTATATGTTTTAAAGCCTTTTGTGGTGTGTATTAGCGGAAAAAGAAAATATATATTTTCCGGTTAGCGATGCAGTTATATGTTTTAAAGCCATTTTTGCCATGTATTAGCGGCAAAACAAAATTATATTTGCTGTTCAGTGGTGCAGTTATATGTTTTAAAGCCTTTTGTGGCGTGTATTAGCGGGAAAAGGAAAAATATATTTGCCGGTCAGCGGTGCAGTTATATGTTTTAAAGCCATTTTTGCCATGTATTAGCGGCAAAGCAAAATTATATATGCCTTTCAGTGGTGTGGTTATATGTTCTAAAGGCATTTTTGCCGTGTATCAGTAGCAAAACAAAAATATATTTGCCGTTGAGAGGTGTTGTTAAATGTTCTAAAGCCATTTTTGCCGTGTATTAGTAGCAAAACAAAAATATATTTGCCATTCAGCGGTGCAGTTATGTGTTCTAAAGCCATTTTTGCCGTGTATTAGTGGAAAAAGAAAAAATATATTTGCTGGTCAGCGGTGCAGTTATATGTTTTAAAGCCATTTTTGCCATGTATTAGTGGCAAAACAAAAATATATTTGCCTTTCAGTGGTGTAGTTCTATGTTCTAAAGCCATTTTTGCCGTGTATTAGTGGCAAAACAAAAAAATATTTGCCGTTCAGCGGTGCAGTTATGTTTTAAAGCCTTTTGTGGCGTGTATTAGCGGAAAAAGAAAAAATATATTTGCCGTTCAGCGGTGCAGTTATGTATTAAAGCCTTTTGTGGCGTGTATTAGCAGAAAAGGAAAAAATATATTTGCCGTTCAGCGGTGTAGTTATACACTCACCTAAAGAATTATTAGGAACACCTGTTCTATTTCTCATTAATGCAATTATCTAGTCAACCAATCACATGGCAGCTTCTTCAATGCATTTAGGGGTGTTGTCCTGGTCAAGAGAATCTCCTGAACTCCAAACTGAATGTCAGAATGGGAAAGAAAGGTGATTTAAGCAATTTTGAGCGTGGCATGGTTGATGGTGCCAGACGGGCCGGTCTGAGTATTTCACAATCTGCTCAGTTACTAGGATTTTCACGCACAACCATTTCTAGGGTTTACAAAGAATGGTGTGAAAAGGGAAAAACATCCAGTATGCGGCAGTCCTGTGGGCAAAAATGCCTTGTGGATGCTAAAGGTCAGAGGAGAATGGGCCGACTGATTCAAGCTGATAGAAGAGCAACGTTGACTGAAATAACCACTCGTTACAACCGAGGTATGCAGCAAAGCATTTGTGAAGCTACAACACGCACAACCTTGAGGCGGATGGGCTACAACAGCAAAAGACCCCACCGGGTACCACTCATCTCCACTACAAATAGGAAAAAGAGGCTACAATTTGCACGAGCTCACCAAAATTGGACTGTTGAAGACTGGAAAAATGTTGCCTGGTCTGATGAGTCTCGATTTCTGTTGAGACATTCAAATGGTAGAGTCCGAATTTGGCGTAAACAGAATGAGAACATGTATCCATCCTCTGATGGGTACTTCCAGCAGGATAATGCACCATGTCACAAAGCTCGAATCATTTCAAATTGGTTTCTTGAACATGACAATGAGTTCACTGTACTGAAATGGCCCCCACAGTCACCAGGTCTCAACCCAATAGAGCATCTTTGGGATGTGGTGGAACGGGAGCTTCGTGCCCTGGATGTGCATCGCTCAAATCTCCATCAACTGCAAGATGCTATCCTATCAATATGGGCCAACATTTCTAAAGAATGCTTTCAGCACCTTGTTGAATCAATGCAATGTAGAATTAAGGCAGTTCTGAAGGCAAAAGGGGGTCCAACACCGTATTAGTATGGTGTTCCTAATAATTCTTTAGGTGAGTGTATGTTCTAAAGCCATTTTTGCCATGTATTAGTGGCAAAACAAAATTTGCCATTCAGCAGTGCAGTTACACATTCTAAAGCCCTTTTTTGTGTGTATTAGTGGCACAAAAAAAGTAATTGCCGTTGTGTGATAAAGTGAGAAAATTACAGCCCTTTTTGGCATGTATTAGTGGAAAAAAAAGGGCTTATTAGCAGTTGTGTGGTAAAGTGTGAAAATTACAGACTTTTTTGGGGTGTTTTAGTTTCCTTTTTATTTATTTGATCTAACAGTATGTCAGACAGGTGAGTGGCAGAGGCCTAAATGTTTTTGGCGCTGGCACAGGTCGCAGCAGAGTAAGGGGGTGTGGCAGCAGGAGTCGCAGCGAGAGGCCTAAGGTCCCGGTGTCATCTAGCGGTCGTGTCTTGACCAGCAACCCAGCGGTTCTTGAATGGTTGACTCGGTCATCCACTTCGTCCTTAGTGACATCAGACACCCCCAGCCAACAGTCGGTGGGTTTGTCAGACATAACCCTTAGTTGGCATGGCCTGGGAGCAGGCCCTGTGCCCTCACCTGTCCTCAACCTGCCTCTGTCCATATCTGTTCCCTCAGCCAGAGAAGTATTATATGATGTGGGGTAGACCACCCGCTTCACAGGAGCCTACCTGCCAGGAAAGTAGTGGTGCACAGGTTCACGGAAGCAGTGGCAGTAGCAGTCAGTCAGTGCATAGTGTTGGGGATAAAATCACCTACTCGGCGGTGTGGCAGTTTTTTGTTAAGCTCTATGTCGAATCTGTGGGCAGAAGGTGAAGCGTGGCCAGGGTGCCAATGTTGGCACCATGGCCCTGCGTCAACATATGCAGCATCGCCATAATGTGGCCTGGGAGAACCGTGGCTCCGATGTGATGGTCCAGCCTGCCGCAGCAACCGCTGCATCACCCAGAGGCACGCACCCGGTTTCAGGCAGTCAAGGCTACGCCACCTCAGCCGAAGCGAGCTGTCTGTCCTTCCCATCATCTGCTGGTCCTGATGCTCCTGCTCCTCCTACTTCTCGTCAGTCATTCCGTCAGCAATCGATCACCGAAGCGATTGCCAAGAGACAACAGTAGCTGAAAGTACTCCTGTCCAAGTTTCCACTGCTGTAGTCCCTCCCTTTCCAAGTGGTGGACTCTGCACCTTTCAGAGAACTGATAGCTTTTGCCGAGCCGAGGTGGAGAGTCCCAAGCCGTCATTTCTTTGACAAAAAGGCACTACCAGCCCTGCACACACATGTAGAACAGGAGGTGGGCCAGTCCTTGAGCCTGCCGGTATGTACCAAAGTGCACAACAGCGCCGATGTGTGGAGCTGTAGGGACAATACATCTCCTTTATGGCCCACTGGGTGAATGTGGTTCCTGCACAGCTACACCAGAAACTTGGCCAGGTGACGCTGCTTCCGCCTCCACATTGTCACGCCGTTGGTCCTGCAACAATGTCCGCCTCTGCCTCCTCATCCGCCACGGTGTCCTCAGCCTCCACTGCAGGGACAATTCACAGTGCCGCTCCAGAAAATCACATGTGCAGGGCACGGTGGTGTCACTCTATTCTGCACCTCATTTACCTGGGCAAACGGAGTCACATAGGGGAGGAACTGCTCCGTGTCCATCATCAAGAAATCGAATCCTGGTTTTCTCCTAGACAACTCAAAATCAGAACCATAGTGACCGACAACGGGAAGAACATGGTGTCAGCGCTGCATCAGGTAGGGATGAGCCATGTGCCCTGCATGGCTCACGTGTTCAATCTGGTTGTCAAGTGGTTCCTGAAGTCTTCCACCCATCTGCAAGACATCCTAAAAATGGGCAGGAAGCTTTGCATGCACTTCAGCCACTCATACACCGCAAAGCACACCCTCCTTGAGCTGCAGCGGCAGAACGGCATCCCCCAACATAGGCTGAAATGCGACATGTCATTAAGGTTGGGTGAGTGATGTGTGCAGTTCGGAGGAGGAGGTGGGGGTCAGAGCCAACCACACAGAAAAAGAGGGAGCAGGGTGCAAAAGCAGAGTGGCTGTCCCCCTGCCAGTACGCCTGCTACTGCCCAATGCGCCAAGAGACATAGCCCACCAAAGCCAGTGCAATGGAGTTCCCTGGCGTGGCAGTTCTTCAGGCAGTGTGCTGACGACAGTACATGGGTGGTTTGCACGCTGTGCAATAAGAGCCTGAAGCGAGGCATACATTTTCTAAACCTGAGCTTAACCTGCATGATCCGGCATCTAACCGCAAAGCACATGCTGCAGGGGAGTAGACACCTCAAGAACCACGAAAGATCAGATGCTCCTCCTTCTCACTTTTCTGCTGCAGTCACGGCCTCTTCTTCCCCCTCTGGAGCAACAGGGCTACCTGCCACCCCGTGAACAGAGGATGTGGCAGCAACACCACCTTCTCCACCACCGTCACCGAGCATCTTTACACTGTCCCATGGAAGCGTTCAGCTGTCCATACCTCAAACACTGAAGATAAAGAGGAAGTACTCCCCTACCCACCCACAAGCCCAAGCCCTGAATGCCAGCATTTCAAAATTGCTGGCCTTTGAAATGCTGCCATACCATCTGGTGGAGATGGATAGTTTTAAAAATGTCATGATGGCAGCTGTCCCACGGTACGTGTTTCCCATCTGCCACTACTGTTCCAGGCGGGCCATCCCTGCCTTGCATGAACAAATAGCAGAAAAAATCAGGTGTGCGCCATCAGTGGGAACATCCATATAACCACTGACACGTGGACCAGTAAGTACGGGCAGAGATGTTAAATCTCCCTAACTGCCCACTGGGTAAACGTAGTGGTAGTCTGGGCCTGAGGTGGACAGCGGTTTGGCGCATGTTCTACCACCACTGAGGATTGCTAGACGTTTCTCTGTGCCTCCTGTTGCTTCCGCCCCTCCTACTCCGCTTCCTCCTCTGGTTCCTCCTCTACCGCCTCCTCATCAAGTCAGCGCAACACCTGCACCACTAACTTCAGCACAGCCAGGGGTAAACAACAGCAGGCTGTTCTGAAACTCATATGTTTGGGGGAGATACCCCACACCGCGCAGGACAGGCATCGAAGAACAGATCGATGAGTGGTTGGTGCCGCTGAGCCTCAAGCCCGGCCTGGTGGTGTGCGACGACGTGCAAAATCTCCTAGCAGCTCTGGGCCTAGCCGGTTTGATGCACATCTCTTGCTTGGAGCATGTACTGAACTTGGTGGTGCAGAGGTTCCTGAGAAATTACCCCGATATGTCAGAGCTGCTGCAGAAAGTGAGGGCCGCCTGTGCATGCTTTCGGCGTTCTCACCCTGCTGCTACTCGCCCGTCTGCGCTGCAGTGTAACTTCAGCCTTCCCGCTCACCGCCTCATATGAAATGTGCCCACAAGGTGGAACTCCACCTTGCACATGCTGGAGAGATTGTGTGAGCAGCAGCAGGCTATAGTGGAGTTTCAGCTGCAGCATGCACGGGTGAGTCGCTCTGCGGAACAGCACCACTTCACCACCAATGACTGGGCCTCCATGCGAGACCTGTGTGCCCTGTTGCGCTGTTTCGAGTACTGGACCAACATGGCCAGCGGTGATGACTCCGTCATCAGCATTACTATCCCACTTCTATGTCTCCTTGAAAAAACACTTCAGGTGCTGATGGATGAGGATGTGGTACAGATAGAAGAAGAGGAGGAAGAGGGATAATTCCCACGGTTATCGGGCCAGTCGTCCACAAGTGGCTCAAAGGGTGGGTTCATGCACCAACAGCAGCCAGGTACACAGTTTTGGAGGATGAGGAGGATGATGAGAAGGATGATCCGCTTTCACAGCAGGATGGCATCCAAATCAGCTCACGGGCATCACTGGAGCGTGGCTGGGGGGATACAGAGGAAACAGACGATACACCTCCCACCGAGGACAGCTTGTCGTTGCCTCTGGGCAGCCTAGCACACATGAGTGACTACATGCCGTCCTAAATTCCGTCACTGGAGCATGATCAGAAGATGCGCGAGTACAAATGCATGCTGATAGAGGCGCTACTGATGGCATTCCCTCCTGACAGCGGGGGCTCAGTGGAAGCACGAGGTGGAGTCGAAGGAGGAGGAGGAGGAAGTCGCCAATGCAGCAGGGGCACCGTCAGCACCCGAGTAGGGAGGGTTAGCATGGCCGAAATGTGGAAAAGAATTGTCAGCACGCCACAATATCCAGCACCACCATCTGATATGGACCGTCTTAGCAGGAGCCAGCATTTCAGTAACATGGTGGAAGAGATTGTGTCCACGTGCCTGTACGTACTGATTGATGGGTCTGCCCCATTTAACTTCTGGGTCTCCAAATTGGGCACAGCCAACGTGGACAAGCTCAAATTTAATAAAATGAGCCATGCATTGATCCCACGGGACTTGTCTGTACCTTGGGCAGAGTAGAGAAGTTTACTGGCCGCACCTAGCCATTGTTATACTCCAGCGCAATTTGTGAATTCTCTTTGATATGTTTTGGGGCCTCCACGTCCGCCTCCTCCGCCTCTTCCACCAGCACCACCATGTCTGCTTGCACTGCCACGTTCGCCTTCTCCGCCTGTACCACCACGTCCACCTCCTCCTCCACTTGGACCTCCGCCTCCTGGCTCAAGATCATTGTCTTTTATTGGCAGAGTACAGAAATATACCAGTGCACCTAGCCATTGTCATACTTCAGCGCAGTTTTTGCGTTCTCTTTGCCATTTCCCAATGTTTTGGGGCCTCCACAAACCAAAAAAATATATATATATAAAGTTGGTGACCACCTCAGCCTCTTCCTCCTGCAACACCACATCTGCCTCCTTTTCCGCCAGTACTGCTAGGTCTGCTTACACCGCCACGTCCGCTGCCTCCGCCTGTAGCACCATGTCCGCCTCCTCCGCCTGAATCAACATGTACGCCTCCTTTTCCACTGGCACCTCCGCCTCCAGGCTCAAGATTATTGTGTCTTAGATTGGCCGAGTAGAGAAGTATACTGGCCACACCCAGCCATTGTTATTCTCCAGCACACACCCTTCATCTGTCTAACTGTTGTAGGAGAGGAAATTTATTTAGTATATTTTCCCCAAATGGGGGACGTAGGAGATATAAAAATTAGAAGAAAAGATACTACACGTGATCTCAGCAATTTTACTATCTGCAGCTGTCCCACTTGACCCATCCAGAGAGGCAGGAGAAAGAAGCAAGACTTGGCCTTGCCCGAAGATCCATTTGCAGTCTTCAGAGTCCTACGAAAACAGTATCAAACAACAATGATCTCCAGCAGAATAGGTGTGTGGAGTGGAGAGAGCAAGCTGTCTTTTACTCTCCTTGTTCTAAAAATCCATTAGATATATGGTCTCCAGATAGGAGAGGTAGGAGACATTAAACTGAGAAGGAAAGATACTACAGGTGATTACACCGTAAAAGCCAAGCTTTCTCACGGTCACACCATCCCCCTGGGCGATTCGACCCATAGGGTTTCCAGGGCCTTTGTCGTCCATCATCATCATCGCCACGCCTAGGACCTGTCACGGAACCATGAACCAGACGTACAACAAGAGATAAGTGAAAATGAGAAGGCTTTATTGAAAATAAAGCTGTAAAGCAAAAGTCCAAACGGATGGTGAAACCGAGCAGAGTCTTTGCGAAGCCAGAGGTCAGGAACCAGAAGGGTAGTCAGACGAAGCCAGGATCAGGAACCAGCAGGGTAGTCAGACGAAGCCAGGATCAGGAACCAGCAGGGTAGTCAGACGAAGCCAGGATCAGGAACCAGCAGGGTAGTCAGACGAAGCCAGGATCAGGAACCAGAAGGGTAGTCAGACGAAGCCAGGATCAGGAACCAGAAGCAGCAGCAGTCTTAGAAGCATGTGAACACAAGAGGACCAAGCAAGGAACTGAAGCCACAGACCTCCTATATATATGAGCTAGGCATCCAGCTCCTCCCAGGGGAAGGAGGAGCCGCAGGGTGGAAGGCTACAAGAAACCCAGAAACCAAGATGGCCGCCAGCACATGTCAAATGAAGGAGAGCAGCAAGCAGGTAAGACCATGACAGTACCTCCCCCTCAAGGGCCCCTCCTCCGCGGAGCACAAAACGGTTTCTGAGGGAAGCGTGCGTGGAAGGCTCGGAGCAAGGCAGGAGCATGGACATCTGCGGAGGGAAACCAGGAACGCTCCTCTGGACCATAACCACGCCAATGGACCAAAAACTGCAACCGACCGCGGACCAGGCGTGAGTCCAGGATATTGCTCACCTCATATTCCTCACGATTGCCCACTTGGACCGGACGAGGCCGAGGAACCGAGGAAGTGAAACGATTACACACCAGTGGCTTCAACAGGGAGACATGAAACACGTTGGAGATCCGCATGCCAGGAGGAAGCGCAAGGGCATAGGCTACCGGGTTTACCCTGCGAAGCACTCGGAAGGGACCAACAAAGCGAGGCGCCAGCTTGGGAGTGGGCACTCGAAGGTTGAGGTTGCGGGTGGACAACCATACACGGTCTCCGACCTGGTAGGAAGGAGCAGGCGCTCGTCTGCGATCAGCCTGGAGTCTCTGGCGCTGCGCAGAGACCTCAAGGGACTTCTGGATCTGTACCCAAGAAGCACGTAGGACGGAAAGGTGATCCTCCACAGCCGGAATATCCTGGGGAGAGAATACCTCCGGTAACACGGCAGGTTGGAACCCATAATTGGCCATGAAGGGAGACGTCCCAGAGGAAGAGTTCACCGCCGTGTTCCTGGCAAACTCAGCCCAAGGCAGGAGGTCAACCCAATTGTCTTGGTGATCGGAGACATAGCAACGAAGGAATTGCTCCAAGGCCTGATTGGATCGTTCTGCGGCCCCATTGGACTGAGGGTGGTAGGCCGAGGAGAAGGAGAGATGAATCCCCAACTGGGAGCAAAAGGCGCGCCAGAACCTGGACACAAACTGACTCCCCCGATCCGACACAATCTCCTTAGGCAAACCGTGCAACCGGAAGACCTCCCTGGCAAAAATCGTGGCCAACTCTTGTGCAGAGGGTAACTTCTTGAGAGGAACACAGTGGCACATTTTGGAAAACCGATCCACAATCATGAGAATGACCGTATGGCCTCGGGATGCAGGGAGGTCCACAATGAAATCCATCCCCAGGTGTGACCATGGACGCTCCCCGGTGGCTATGGGTTGCAGAAGGCCCAACGGAAGGTGCCGAGGGGACTTACTCTGGGCACAAACGGAGCATGCCGCTACATAGGCGGCGATGTCGGAACGTAGGGAAGGCCACCAGAACAGACGTGAAACAGTCCAGGACAGCTGATTCTTTCCAGGATGCCCCGCGGTCTTGGAGTTATGGTAGGTTCGCAACAACCGAGTGCGCAACTCCTCAGTCACAAAACATCTGCCGTTGGGTCTCCCAGAGGGAGCACCAGATTGAGCCGCCAAAATCTGCTCACCCAGGGGAGAGGTCAGGCTGGTGCGAATGGCGGCCAGGATCTGATTCGGAGGTATGACCGAAGTCGGAATCGACTCCTCCCTGGACAGCTCGGAGTACTGCCGTGATAAGGCATCCGCCCTGATGTTCTTGGAACCGGGTAGGTAGGAGACCACGTAATTAAAACGTGACAAGAACAGAGCCCATCTGGCCTGACGTGGTGTCAATCTCTTGGCCTCAGAAAGGTAGGTCAGATTCTTGTGGTCCGTCAGGATGAGAACCGGAACCACCGAACCCTCGAGCAAGTGCCTCCATTCTTTAAGGGCCTGCACGATGGCCAATAACTCCCTGTCACCAATCTGATAGTTGCACTCCGCGGAAGACAGTTTCCGGGAGTAAAACCCACAAGGAAGCAGAGGACCCTCTGGTGTTCTACGCTGAGACAGAAGGGCGCCTACTCCCGTCTCAGACGCGTCCACCTCGAGGACAAAGGGCAACCCAGGGTTGGGATGCGACAGAATCGGAGCCGACACAAAGGCGGACTTTAGGGCCTCAGAAGCTCGGATGGCCTCGAGCGGCCAGACCTGGGAATTACTGCCCTTCCTGGTCAGATCCGTGAGAGGCTTGGCCAGCATGGAAAAGTCCCTGATGAACTTCCGATAATAATTGGCGAAGCCCAAAAAGCGCTGCAGGGAACGAAGACCACTGGGCTGGGGCCACTGTAAGACAGCCGAAACCTTCTCAGGATCCATGGAGAACCCCTCAGCGGAAATGATGTAACCTAAGAAGGTTACCTGGGATCGGTGAAATTCGCATTTCTCAAGCTTACCGAACAGCTTGTTCTCTCGTAACCGTTGCAACACTCGTCTGACATCCAGAATGTGGGCCTCCATGGATTCAGAATATACCAAGATGTCATCCAAATAGACTACCACACACTGCTGCAACAGGTCACGGAAAACATCGTTGATGAATTCCTGAAAGACTGCGGGTGCATTGCACAACCCAAAGGGCATAACCAAGGATTCGTAATGACCGGTCCTGGTGTTAAACGCGGTCTTCCACTCATCGCCCGCCTTGATCCTTACCAGGTTATATGCCGCCCTCAGGTCGAGTTTGGTAAAGACCGTGGCCCCTTTAAGGCGATCGAACAGCTCGGAAATCAAGGGTATCGGGTAAGCGTTCTTGATCGTGATGCGATTGAGACCCCTGTAATCGATGCAAGGCCTCAACTCACCGCCCTTCTTTTTCACAAAGAAAAATCCAGCCCCTGCCGGGGACGAAGATTTGCGAATGTGTCCGCGTGAAAGCGCCTCCCTCACGTACTCCTCCATGGCCTCATTCTCCGCTACCGACAGTGGATAGACTTTGCCACGAGGAGGAACGGCACCAGATTGTAACTCTATGGCACAATCATATGGGCGGTGCGGAGGTAGGGCAACCGCGCGCACCTTATCGAATACATCCCGGTACTCCTCATATTCAGGAGGCAACAGAGAGTCCGAGGAAGTACACAGCAACTTGACAGACCCATGGATGCAACTAGCCCCACACTGCGGTGACCACGAGAGGATCTCGACCGATCTCTAATCGAAAGTCGGATTATGCTTCTGGAGCCAGGGGTACCCCAAGACCACCGAGTGTTGTCGAGACGAAATAACCTGGAGGCAGACCGACTCTCTGTGAACGGCACCAATGGCTATCCCCACTGGAAGGGTCTCATGAGTCACGTGTGGCAGCAGAAGGGGTCTGCCGTCTATCGCCTCAAGAGCCAGTGGGGAACCTCGAGCCTGCAGAGGAATGGAATTGGCGGCAGCGAACACACTATCAATGAACAAACCACCAGCACCAGAGTCCACCAACGCCTGGGTCGTCACCGAGCCCCCGACCCAGGAGAGGACAACAGTGATCAGTGGTTTGTCAACACGGGAAACCGGGGACGAGGAGACTCCACCCAAGATCTGCCCCCGACAGGATCTCAGGGTACGAGCGTTTCCCGGACAGTTCGGACATGCCAACCGAAAATGCCCACCGAGACCACAGTACATGCATCGGCCCTCACGTCTCCGGAGTGCCCTCTCCCCCTCGGACAGGCGAGCAAACCCCAGCTGCATGGGTTCACCCCCAGACAAGTCATCCCCAGGAGGCGTGGGAGGAGAGGGAGGCATGGGTGGGACAGCAAACGTAGGCACCAATCTGTTAGAAGACCTCCGCAGGTTCTCCTTAAAGGAAGGTCTCTCCCTGAGTCTGGTGTCAATCAAAATCAGGAAAGAAATAAGAGACTCGAGCTCAACTGGTAGGTCCTTAGCTGCAACCTCATCCTTCAAGGCATCCGAGAGACCATGAGAGAAAGCAGCGACCAGAGCCTCATTATTCCAGCCCACCTCTGCTGCCAGGGTACGAAACTCAATGGCGTATTCAGCTACGGATCGTGAACCCTGTCTGATGGACATAAGGAGCTTCGCAGCAGAGGCAGCACGAGCCGGCACATCGAATACCTTCCGAAGAGAAGCAACAAAACCGGAGAACTCGGCAACCACCGGATTGTTGTTCTCCCATAAAGGGCTGGCCCAGGCCAAGGCCTTGTCCGAGAGCAGCGAGATCAAGAAGCCCACCTTTGATCTCTCAGTAGGAAAGGCATGTGGTAGCAACTCGAAATAAATGCCCACCTGGTTAAGGAAACCTCGGCACTGAGTTGGCTCTCCCCCAAAGCGCTGTGGAAGAGGGGCAGAACCGGTCATACCACGAAACACCGCAGGCGCAACAACAGGTGTCGGGGTAGACTCTGGCGCAACAACAGGAGCGGCAGTAGGAGCGAGCCCAGGAGCGACAACCGACCCATCGGCAACGGGAGCGAAATGAGCCGTGCGTTCAAGCAGGGTTTGCAACGCCACAGCGAACCGACCCAACAGGTGATCCTGCTGATCAAGTCTGGCAACCAGTGTGGGTAGCGAGGATGGCCCTGTACCGTCAGAATTCATGGCTTGGTCCTAATGTCACGGAACCATGAACCAGACGTACAACAAGAGATAAGTGAAAATGAGAAGGCTTTATTGAAAATAAAGCTGTAAAGCAAAAGTCCAAACGGATGGTGAAACCGAGCAGAGTCTTTGCGAAGCCAGAGGTCAGGAACCAGAAGGGTAGTCAGACGAAGCCAGGATCAGGAACCAGCAGGGTAGTCAGACGAAGCCAGGATCAGGAACCAGCAGGGTAGTCAGACGAAGCCAGGATCAGGAACCAGCAGGGTAGTCAGACGAAGCCAGGATCAGGAACCAGAAGGGTAGTCAGACGAAGCCAGAATCAGGAACCAGAAGCAGCAGCAGTCTTAGAAGCATGTGAACACAAGAGGACCAAGCAAGGAACTGAAGCCACAGACCTCCTATATATATGAGCTAGGCATCCAGCTCCTCCCAGGGGAAGGAGGAGCCGCAGGGTGGAAGGCTACAAGAAACCCAGAAACCAAGATGGCCGCCAGCACATGTCAAATGAAGGAGAGCAGCAAGCAGGTAAGACCATGACAGGACCCCTGACCTAATACTAATCTTTCCCGGAACCTCTATCATCCTCACCACTTCTCCATGAAGTACGGTCTTCGTCCAATCCTCTAAGTGGTGTCCGATCATCATCTAAGCCTCTTCTGGGACCACGTTCATCGTCAAAGCTCATTCTGGGGCCACGTTCATCATCCAAGCCACTTCTAGGGACATGATCATCAGCAAAGCCCCTTCTAGGGACACGTTCGTCCTCAAAGCACCTTCTGGGGCCACGTTCATCATAAAAACCTCTCTGGTACCATGTTCATCGTCAAAACCCCTTCTGGGGCCACATTAACCTCTCTGGGACCATGTTTATCATCAAAACCTCTCTAGGGCCATGTTCCTCATCAAAGCCCCTTCTAGAGACACGTTCATCATCACAGCCCCTTCTGGGGACACGTTCATACTCCAAACCTCTCTGGGGTCCCTCCTCAAAGACGTGCCTGGGACCCCTGTCCTTTTCAAGGCCACACCTGGGACCTCTGTCTTAAATCTCTCCTGAAACCTCTATCATCCTCACCCCTTCTCCATGAAGTATGGTCTTTGTCCAAACCTCTAAGTGGTGTCCGATCATCATTAAAACCTCTTCTGGGACCACGTTCATCGTCAAAGCCCTTTCTAGGGCCACGTTTATCCTAAAAGTTCCTTCTAGTGCCACATTCATCCTCCAAACCTCTCTGGGGTCCCTCCTCAAAGCCACACCTTGGACCCCTGTCCTTGTCAAAGCCACGGCTTGGACTCTTGTCCTTGTCAAAGGCACACCTGGGACCCCTGTCCTGGTAAAAAGCCACAGGTGGGACCCCTGTCCTTGTCAAAGCCATGCCTGGGTCTCCATCTGAGCCTGCTTTGCTGCGCCATGGCCTGTTGTTGTTGCACCATGGCCTGTTGTTGCTGTGCATTGGCCTGCACTAACTGCTTCATAGTTTCCTCCATTGCACTCGATAAGCTTTGCATAGCAGCTGCAGTTTTTACCCAGGACATATAAGCACCAAACTGTCACGTCGTGGCCATGAGCAACCTGACACAGAATTGACGGACACATGGAAAAAAACTAACAGAAACAGTGTTGGCTTCCTCCCCCACCTCCACCTCCACTAGGACCTCCACCTCCTGGCTCAAGATTATTATGTTTTAGATTGGTGGAGTAGAGAAGTATACCGGCAGCACCCCAAAAAATGGCTAAAAGTTCACACACAGAATTGACAGAGATATTTAAAAAACAAAAACAAAACAGTAACAGTGTTGGCTTCTTCCTCCACCTCGTCTGCCTCTTTCACCTACACTGCCATGTCCACAGCCTCCTCAACTTCCTATTCCAGTTGGACCTCCGCCTCCTGGTTCAAGATTGTTATTTTTTATTTTTATGTATTTTTATATTGTTATTTTAAGTCATTTCCCTATCCATAATTGTTTGCAGGGCAATTGTACTGCTGCTACGCCCACTTTGGAGTCTTTTGCAGCCCTCTAGCCCTTTCTATAGCTTTTTTTACAGCCATTTTTCAGCCCCAAAGTTCAGGTCCCTATTGACTTCAAAGGTGTTCTTTGTTCAGGGTCAAGATCGGCTCAAGTTCGGAATCCGAACCAAACTTTGAAACGAAGTCCGTTCGAACCCTGACATCAACTGGTCTGCTCATCACTAATTGCAATCACTATGTAAACTTTGTTGCTCAGGACACATCATCAATAAGGTCTAATAGGTTCTTTGTGGGTCAAGACAAATAACAAAATAACGTGGTCATAAAAGGCAAAAAAATGCTAAAAACCCAATATGCTGTTGTGCATATATAATCGGGGTAGCAAATCTTGCACATGTGATCCATTGCTAACAGGAATCCCCAGCAAAAATGCATATAATGGAAGATGCCGGCAGGGAACCACATGGACCACAGAAGCATCCTACACGGGGAAACCAAATGTGTGGATGTAATTGGCTATAAAAAGCAAACATTTACAAATTAAAAATGGTGCACTACAATGGAAAATGCAATTGACAATATATGGCTAAACCCCACACTGATATTAAAATTAGACTTTCGCCAATATATTCTTTTATCAAGAACATACTGGAGCCCGTGTACCCTGTCAAGGTCTCTCAAAGTGGCGCGGGACCTTACGCTAACCTATCTATGCCATGTGAGCAATTACGGATAGAGGTATAGAGGCCGACACACAGCCAACAACTCCCAGTTGCCTCGAGCGTGAAATCACACATACAATGGGAGGAGGCTGTGAGTCCCACCTATCACTGGTTCATGTGACGCAGGCCACAAGGTGCACCTGAATGTTACCATTAAATCAAAATCAAGGCACATCCAAACCTGAAGTTGCCACACCTCCAGGAATGCATGTACAGATAAAATAACAAAATAATGTGGTCATGAAAGGCAGAAGATGCTTAAAACCCCATATGCTGTTGCGCATATATAATCGGGGGTGCAAATCCTGCACATGTGATCCGTTGCTAACAGCAATCCCCAGCAAAAATGCGGTGGAGGATGCCGGCAGCGGACCACATGTACCACAGAAACATCCTACACGGGGAGACCAAATGTGTGGATGTAATTGGCTATAAAAAGCAAACATTTATTTTGTGGGTCAACCCATAAAATACAGCTATTAATACTTTATGGGTCTGAAGTCAGCTTTAATCTGCCATCATGAACAACAATAGGCATACTGCTTAGTATGGTTGATCATGATGAGAACACTGACCCCTCTCTTGCTGCAATTGGATATTCCATTATAGAGAAATTATCGTAGATCTGCTGGCATCAGATAGCCTTAGGCCCCTTTTCACATGGGGCGAGTATTCCGCGCGGATGCGATGCGTGAGCGTGAACGCATTGCACCCGCACTGAATACCGACCCATTCATTTCTATTGGGCTGTTCACATGAGCGGTGATTTTCACGCATCACTTATGCGTTGCGTGAAAATCGCAGCATGCTCTATATTCAGCGTTTTTCACGCAACGCAGGCCCCATAGAAGTGAATGGGGTTGCGTGAAAATCGCAAGCATCCGCAAGCAAGTGCGGATGCAGTGCGATTTTCATGCACGGTTGCTAGGAGACGATCGGGATGGAGACCCGATCATTATTATTTTCCCTTATAACATGGTTATAAGGGTAAATAATAGCATTCTGAATACAGAATGCATAGTAAAATAGGGCTGGAGAGGTTAAAATAAATAAATAAATAATTTAACTCACCTTAGTCCTCTTGCTTTCGTAGCTCGGCATCTCCTTGTGTCTCCTTTGTTGAATAGGACCTGTGGTGAGCATTAAATACAGTTACAGGACCTTTGATGACGTTACTCCGGTCATCACATGGTACGTCACATGATCTTTTACAATGGTGATGGATCATGTGATGACCGGAGTGACGTCATCAAAGGTCCTTTACCCAGGTCCTAAAGAAAGAATACAGAAGGAGATGCCGGCTGCGCTATCAAGTGGACTGAGGTGAGTTCAAAAAAATTTTTTAACCCCTCCAGCGCTATTTTACTTTACATTCTGTATTCAGAATGCTATTATTTTCCCTTATAACCCTGTTATAAGGGAAAATAATGCAATCTACAGAACATCGATCCCAAGCCCGAACTTCTGTGAAGAAGTTCGGGTTTGGGTACCAAACATGCGTGATTTTTCTCATGCGAGTGCAAAACGCATTACAGTGTTTTGCACTCGCGCGGGAAAATTGTTCCCGCAATGTTCCCGCAGCGCACCCGCACATTTTCCCACAACGCCCGTGTGAAAGAGGCCTTAGTGTTCTTTTATCTTTTTTTTTTTAAAGAAAAGCTAATTTAAATATTTTTTCCAGAAACCCAAAGGTATGCAAATTAGCTTTGTTTCCATAAAGAAATTTAGGCTAATCCTATCAGATGCAAGCAAATGTAAAATACTAAAATTTGCATATATTTTTTCCCAGAAAGGCAGAGCAGCATTGTCTGGACTACAATACTCCTCATTCATATTTGTTTGTCTCCATAATGAGAAAGAGCAATCCCCAGAGTATCCTTGAAGGCCAGGCAGCAACAAGACATTTGGGGAGATTTGGGGTGAATTCTTAGATGGTAGAATTAATTTGCCCATCTTTATTGTGAATGCACCTGTGGTCGGTTAAAACAAATCATGCTGCTATAATATTGCTAGTGCATTATTATTATTATATGTAAAAAATATAGTAGAGTGCTATTTCCATTTTGCCTTTAGAAAGGAAATAAAGAAAAAAATTACTGCACAGGTGTCAATTGCCTTTAAATGATAAAGTGCTAAAGAGGGTGCTACAGATGCTCAACAATGAGACTTACTTTAATTCTTAATAAGAGTGGTCTAGCTGTTCGATATATATAAAAAAAATGCTTCCCATTGTTCAATGTATTGAAGTAAATCAATCTCTCCTTATTGCCTCAACACTCCTTTTCCGATGCTTTGTAGTCTTCTGCTGGTCTCTGTTTCTGGTCCCCTTTCACATGTATGAAATGTCCACTCAGGCTCTGGCTGTGGCTGGTCTTCGCTGACGCCAGTGACTGAATTAGCAAGCATTGCACATGTGTAGAGAGGGAGCAGGAAACAGACACCGGCTCTGGAACTGTAAAATGGTAAATAGTGACTTATATTTTCTTTTTACACCATAGGGAGCATTTTAAAAAAAATGAAAAAGCTGGACAAGCCCTGTAATAGTAATTGTATTATTTAATATTAATTTATTGTTTAGAAATTGTGTAGGACTGTAATTAGAATTTTACATATGGAGCTGTTATGCCATTGTATGGTGGTATTTGAGCACTGTGTGGCACTGTGTCACCGCCAGTTCTGTGAGAAGGTCTGTTAGACGTTCTTCTCTACCTCTTGCATGAGGTTCTTTGTTTTGGTTTCACTTTGTCATCTCCTTTCCTTCTCCAGCTGTCACCTATTTACACTAATTGTCTCCATTTATATTATAATGTCACGGATGGTGTTGCAGAAAGCTGGAACTTATAAATAAACATCCGACTGGGTTGATCACAAACTAAGGAGCCCTATAAAACCCCTAGAGCTCTCCCTGACTGCTATGCAAAGGTCTTTATGATAGACGATTGCATGCCCAAGTACCTTATACTGTGTGACACCTGAAAACCCTATAATAGTGAGGGGACACGACCACCGGCTCCCTGCACTTAATACGGACGGAGTCAGGGTCACCTAGAATCAAGGAAAAGGACTTATCTGAGGAATCAGCAGTAGCAGCCTCCAGCAGTGAACAATTCATCCAGGAAGAAGTATAAACCGCAAAGTGAGGCTGTATGGGAGGGAATATAAAGGGAGACAATTAGTGTAAATAGGTGACAGCTGGGAGAAGGAAAGGAGATGACAAAGTGAAACCAAAACAAAGAACCTCATGTAAGAGGTAGAGAAGAACGTCTAACAGACCTTCTCACAGAACTGGCGGTGACACACTGATACTTAGGCAATGTACAGTAAATTGTTTTGTATCTTTGGCGGTAACAGCATTTTATAAAAAAAATATACTCTAGGCAGCCAGTGGTAATGGTACACACTGTTATGGCCGGGGGCACCAACAGAAGGTACAGCATAGGATATCGTTAAACATAAGGCATGGCCAAATGTTGGCAGGCAAACATTTTAAACAAATATTGTTTTTATAAAAAGTTTAATCTCAACCTACATGTGGATACCTGATAACACCCAAAATATGAGATAAGAGACTTGAGAACGTGGATGTACTGTAGCCAATGAAAGCAGCCAGTCGATTCCTCTTTTGGCACTGGTAGTTGGGTATAGCTCTGTTCTGGCCTGTTATCATCCATAAGGTGCCTTCAAGTTCCTTCTGGAGAACTCGACAAGAATCATATATCTGGAAGCCCAAAGTGATGTTGGGGAGAATGTCAGGATTATTGTTGATCTCATTCATTGCATACCTTATGGTCTGTAACTGAAGATATTTATCCAGTTGGAGTCTGTAATAATAAACATTCAGAGAACTGGAAATAAGTGATACTAGAAATGGGTTAAATATGAATAGACAACGTCAAAGAATGTGTCTTCAGGAAACAGCCTATTGTTTAACCCTAGTTTTTTATGTTTAATATCTTTATAAACATTTCTAATTTATTTTTAAATTTCCAATCTTATTATCAATCTTAAAAAATTTACTGGAAACTTTGCAGTTTTCGCTTTGGCCATTGAACCTCATAATAAGTGTTCAGCGAATAGAAGCATCTGAAGTTTAGGAAAAATTCAATTGTCCATGAAGTGATCACCAGATGATCAGGCAGGGAGTTACACTGTTCTGTCACTGAAGTCCAAGAGAGTGTTCCTTGCCAAATAATGGATGAAATGAGAGGACAGTCTTCATTACCTTCTGCAAGACACTGTAGTTTTGAAAAAGTGTTGCATGAATAAATGTATCATCTGTGCCATGCATGTGTTATTTCCCTCAGGTTCAGTGCATCCACAATGTTGCAGCCATTGTTGCTGACCATCTTGCCCAGTTGGACTTGGCGAGACAGCCAGTGGAATGTTTGCTGCTTGATGCACTTTAGCAACTGATTGGCTTTGTGGCTACTCTCACCTAGGTTCAACAGTAGAGATGAGCGAATTTCTTGAAAGTTCAATTCAGCTGATTCGACAAAATTTCACCAAAAAAATTTGCACGAGGAAATTCAGCTTCTAGATGAATCAAATTTATCTGGAACTTCGGATCGAATTCCACTTTGTGGGATTCCATTCGCTCATCTCTATTCATCATTTTTGACACTGCATGGCAATGCTCCATTTTACGCAAATGATTGGAAGGAGGGGAAAAGAAGCCAATGTTCTGCCCTGCTTCTATTAGGGATAAGAGGATGCCCATTGATGAGGATATGGAGATGGTGGATTAAGCTCTGGTGTGGGAACAAACTGACACAAAGCGTGGAGGTGTCAATTGGACCTGGCCTTCTCGCTGTAGTGCTGCATCACCACTGCCACAAAAAACATTGACCCGATGAACCATGAAAAAACATGTACTGTACTGCCAATAACAGCTGCTTTGGGTGTCCCCCCCTGGCATGCAATTTGCTGGATGGCACAAATTGCAGAGAAGGGCCCGACTTTCTCCTCCACGAGACATTACATAGCAGGGATTGCATTTTAGAGAAATAATGGTGACTAGGTATCTTCCAGTGAGGCTGAATGCATCAGTTCTTAAAGGCAGCAGAACCCAATAAGAGGTCCTTAAATAGGCAGCTGGGCTCAGAAGCCAGGTCTCTCTGTTAGGATCTGGGAGCCTTGTGTCTGGATGATGGCTTGCTACCTTTTTGGCATGAAAACAGGTTGGTGCTGCTATCAGCAAGGACTCATTGAGGCAGGAATTGCCGCATGGTGTGAATTAACACCAAACACCACAAGTTGAAGTATGGTGGTGGCAGCTGAACAGCTGAACTTTATTTGGGGTTAATCAGAGTCACTTTACATGATGGCCGGTGTATGCTGACTCCTATTTAACATGATTTTGAATGTGATTGCTTAATTCTGAACACAGCTACATCCCCAGTTATAAGAGGGTGTGCACACTTATGTAACCATATTAATTTATTTTTATATTTTTTCTTCCCTCCACCTAAAAGATTTCAGTTTGTTTTTCAATTGAGAGGTACAGTTTATAGATCACATTAAGGTGGAAAAAAGTTCTGAAATGATTAATTATGTTTTTTTTACAGCACAGAAGCCTGACATTTTAACAGGGGTGTTGTAAAGTTTTCATATAGACTATACCGTGTGGATACTGAATATATATAAACAGAAGATGGAGGCGTAATGCTCAATTTAACTTAATACACACAGGTAGATTGTTGCCACACCTTGGGTATTGCTGCAGTAATCACGTGTATATACACTCACCTAAAGAAATTATTAGTGCCCCCATACTAAATACGGTGTTGGACCCCCTTTTGCCTTGCAGAACTGCCTTAATTTTAAGTGGCATTGATTCAACAAGGTGCTGATAGCATTCTTTAGAATGTTGGCCCATATTGATAGGATAGCATCTTGCAGTTGATTGAGAATTTGAGGGATGCACATCCAGGGCACGAAGCTCCCGTTCCACCACATCCCAAAGATGCTCTATTGGGTTGAGATCTGGTGACTGTGGGGCCATTTTAGTACAGTGAACTCATTCTCATGTTCAAGAACAATTTGAATGATTCGAGCTTTGTGACATGGTGCATTATCCTGCTGGAAGTAGCCATCAGAGGATGGATACATGTTCTCATTCTGTTACGCCAAATTCAGACTCTACCATTTGAATGTCTCAACAGAAAATCGAGACTCATCAGACCAGCAACATTTTTCCAGTCTTCAACCAGTCCAATTTTGGTGAGCTCGTGCAAATTGTAGCTCTTTTTCCTATTTGTAGTGGAGATGAGTGGTACCGGTGGGGTCTTCTGCTGTTGTAGCCCATCGCCTCAAGGTTGTGCGTGTTGTGGCTTCACAAATGCTTTGCTGCATACTCGGTTGTAAAGAGTGGTTATTTCAGTCAACGTTGTCTTCTATAGCTTGAATTAGTCGGCCATTCTCCTCTGACCTCCAGCTTCCACAAGGCATTTTTGCCCACAGGACTGCCGCATACTGGATGTTTTTCCTTTTCACACCATTCTTTGTAAACCCTAGAAATGGTTGTGCGTGAAAATCCCAGTAACTGAGCAGATTGTGAAATACTCAGACCGGCCCGTCTGGCACCAACAACCATGCCACGCTCAAAATTGCTTAAATCACCTTTCTTTCCCATTCTGACATTCAGTTTGGAGTTCAGGAGATTGTCTTGACCAGGGACCGCCCCCCCTAAATACATTGAAGCAACTGCCATGTGATTGGTTGACTAGATAATTGCATTAATGAGAAATAGAACAGGTTTTCCTAATAATTCTTTAGGTGAGTGTATATATACACTGCTCAAAAAAATAAAGGGAACACAAAAATAACACATCCTAGATCTGAATTAATTAAATATTCTTCTGAAATACTTTGTTCTTTACATAGTTGAATGTGCTGACAACAAAATCACACAAAAAATTTAAAAATGGAAATCAAATTTTTCAGCCCATGGAGAAAAAACGCAACAGGCTGATCCAAACTTTGATGTAATGTCCTTAAAAACAAGTCAAAATGAGGCTCAGTAGTGTGCTGTGGCCTCCACGTGCCTGTATGACCTCGATACAACGCCTGTGCATGCTCCTGATGAGGTGGCGGATGGTCTCCTGAGGGATCTTCCTCCCAGACTGGACTAAAGCATCTGCCAACTCTGGACAGTCTGTGGTGCAATGTGACGTTGGTGGATAGAGCGAGACATGATGTCCCAGATGTGCTCAATTGGATTCAGGTCTGGGAAACGGGCCAGGCCAGTTCATAGCATCAATGCTTCGTCTTGCAGGAACTGCTGACACACTCCAGCCACATGAGTTCTAGCATTGTCTTGCATTAGGAGGAACCCAAGGCCAACCGCAACAGCATATGGTCTCACAAGGGGTCTGAGGATCTCATCTCGGTACCTAATGGCAGTCAGGTACCTCTGGCGAGCATGGAGGGCTGTGCGGCCCTCCAAAGAAATGCCACCCCACACCATTACTGACCCATTGCCAAAACGGTCATGCTGGGGATGTTGCAGGCAGCAGAACGTTCTCCACGGCGTCTCAAGACTCTGTCACGTCTGTCACATGTGCTCAGTGTGAACCTGCTTTCATCTGTGAAGAGCACAGGGCGCCAGTGGCGAATTTGCCAATATGGTGTTCTCTGGAAAATACCAAACGTCCTGCACGGTGTTGGGCTGTAAGCACAACCCCCATCTGTGGCGTTGGGCCCTCATATCACCCTCATGGAGTCTGTTTTGACCGTTTGAGAGACCATGCACATTTGTGGCCTGCTGGAGGTCATTTTGCAGGACTCTGGCATGTTCCTCCTGCTCCTCCTTGCATAAAGGCGGAGGTAGCGGTCTGCTGTGGGTTGTTGCCCTCCTACGGCCTCCTCCATGTCTCCTGATGTACTGGCCTGTCTCCTGCTAGCGCCTCCATGCTCTGGGACACTACGCTGACAGACACAGCAAACCTTCTTGCCACAGCTCGCATTGATGTGCCATCTGGATAAGCTGCACTACCTGAGCCCACTTGTGTGGGTTGTAGACTCCGTCTGATGCTACCACTATAGTGAAAGCACCGCCAGTATTCAAAAGTGACCAAAACATCAGCAGGAAGCAAGGAACTGAGAAGTGATCTGTGGTCACCACCTGCAGAACCACTCCTTTATTGGGGGGTTGTCTTGCTAATTGCCTATAATTTCCACCTGTTGTATATCCCATTTGCACCTTACAGCATGTGAAATTGATTGTCACTCAGTGCTGCTTCTAATTGGACAGTTTGATTTCACAAGAAGTGTGATTGACTTGGAGTTACATTGTGTTGTTTAAGTGTTCCCTTTATTTTTTTGAGCAGTGTATATATATATTCTGCTTAACTAAACTGAACCCCACAAAAAATAATTTCTGATAAAAAGGAAAAATAAATAAAAGTATTTGCTTGCAGGTAGCTGCTTTGAGGTCTGCACTGCAGCACCTTCACTTCTGATAGCAGGACAGCCACAGCTCCTATCTTCCCCCTCCCATTCTATTATCTGCCCTGCTTCTACACACACAATTCTTCAATCACACGATGCAATGCACGCTCCAGAAAGAAGGCGTAAGGTACGATTGTCACTGATGGTGCCCTGGCTGCGACTGACCAGTTTGGCGATCTCATCAAATGGCCGCAGAAGTCTGTCCTGCGCAGAGCTCGTACAGGTTGTTAACGGCCGTTTCTGCTGGAGCAGCCTATCAAGCATATACAAGGTGGAGTTCCAGCGCATAGGGCAGTCACAAATCAGACGTCTGATGGGCAGGTGGTGTCGCCGCTGAACGTCCAAAAGGCGAAGCCATGGCCATGTAAGATCTTCTAAAATGGCCAGAGATTTTCCTAGCCTGCGGCAAGACGTCCTGGACCCGGGGGAATTGGCAACAAATCGCTGCACGACTAAGTTCAGGACGTGTGCCATGCACGGCATGTGTGTCATCTAGCCCTGTTTCAGCCCGCTCAGCAGATTGGCACCGTTGTCGCACACACTTGTCAAATTGAGCGGGGTTAGCCACTGACTGGCTGTGATCGCAGAGCGGAAAGCAGTGCAGGGACCCCGTGTGACTCTTGGCTTCCAGGCAGAAACAGCCGCAGCACGCATGGCAACGTCTAACCTGGCACGTCCCAAATAGGTTCTGGGGATATGGGGGTGCAGCAGAAGAGGCGGGTAGCAGTGGAAAAGGAGGAGTCAGCGAGGAGGAGACGGAGGATGGAGTAGGGGGAGGATGCAATCCGTGGCGGTAACACCAAATCCACATGGGTGCCACGGGTTGCATGCTTCACAGCCATCAGAAGGTTCACCCAGTGGGCAGTAAAAGTTATGTACCTTCCCTGCCCGTGTTTGCTAGACCACGTGTCTGTGGTCAGATGAATCTTGGCACGAACACTGTGTGCCAGAGATACATTCACTTGCCACTGAACGTGGCCATATAGCTCTGGGATGCCCTTCTGGGAGAATATTTCTTCGGGGACCTTCCATTGCGGTGTGCCATGGCCACAAATTTTCTAAAGGCCTCGGGTCCACCAGTTTATATGGCAGTGGTTGGGGGCTAGCAGTTCCGAAAAGCGGCGGTCAGCGTTGGGCAAGAGTGTTATCCAGGCATCATCAACTTTTTACGTTCGAACATTTGGGCCACGGAAGCTGCCTTTTGCCAGATGAACGCAAGACGGCACGGTGGAAGATGGAAGTGGAGGACAAATGGGAGGAGAAGAGGTAGGAAATGGAGCACCAGGCGTGTGGCTTTGTGGGTTCTGATGGCGTTGCTCCACTGGGCTCGGGGGATGAGAGGCCAGGTGCCTTCTTAAGTCAGTCGTCCCTAGGTGAGTGTTGGGCTTACCGCGACTTATGCGTTGACAGCACAGGATGCAGATGGCAACACTTTTGTCAACAGCTGACACGTTAAATAAAGCCCACACTGCGGAGCCATGAGCCGGTGTCCTGGGAGCGCAAGATGTGAACGTGCATGGTGGATGGCTCGTTCCAGATACATTAGCAGTCTGATTTTTGCCTCCTGTGCACTGCGAGCTCTGCCTGCTTCTCCTCCTTCTCCTCCCTATCTGCTGCTCCGTTTCTCCCTCTGAACTCCTCTCCTTTTCCTCTCTTGTGGGCATCCACGTGACGTCCATCGGCACGTCATCATAGTCACCTTCATTAACCACAGCTAAGCCCACGAGATTTGATCTGCCCTCGCACCGTCGCGGACAATTACGTGTATGGACATGCGCAGTTACTCGACAGGCACGCCGAGGTCTGCACAGCCGCCATTATAGGAAGCTCATACAGGTGAGCTAGAGGGGTATATACATTAAGTTAAATAGGCACTGCAGTGCGATCCTTTCATTATTGGCTCTGATTAGATTTGCTTTATTAGTCCTGTTCTTTGATTGGGTGAATAACTTTGTGGGAGTGCATGTTTTTAACTATTTATATGTGGGCATTATCACTTGTATTGTATGCTTGACAAAGGCTAGATGTAGCCGAAACGTTGTATGTTTTTGTACACCGTGCCATGGAATTCTGAATAAAGAGGTAATTTGTTTGGAGATGCTGCTGAAGCCTACGTTTTCTATTGCCTTCATTTACCACTGACATTAGAGATCTCGGAGTAGGCAGCAACAGCGGGGACCACCCTCCTTGGGCTGATCTGGGTACTGTCGTCAGACCGCTGGGTGGCGGCCGTTGCTAACTCCTCTTCCTGATCCTATGCCAAGAATGTCTGCGCATCGGTAAGGTCTGGTAATGGAAGGGAAAATAATTCCTCTGACTCGGGTGGAGGGGCTATGGTGGTGGTGGTAGTTTCTTTGGGGGTGCACACAGCAGAGAGTGAGGAGGGTGCAGATACAGAGGATGAGCAGGGTGCAGAAGCGGAAGGCTGAGTGAGCCACTGAACCAACTCTGGTGCGTCCTTTGACGTAATCGCACTCACCTTCTCCAACTTCCCACTTAGGCTCTGGCCTGGTGCACATGCCCGACCCCGACCACCCCTGCGGATTGGCCTGCCTCTTCCTCTGTCTTTCATTTTTAAAATGACCCTGTGACAAAATCCCTATAGAAGAGCAGTATTTGTGGAAGCAGGTATACAAAACACCTTAATGAGTATTTGCTGGAAGCAGGTATATCAAACCCCTTAATCAGTTAATTTTGGGGAAACAGCTATATCTCCCCCGCTGCAATTAGTTGTTCCAATAGCGTTTGCCCCTCTGTATAGCTGCGGTATCGCAGCAGAACCGCACACACAACTGCTGCACAATACAAATGCACTATATATTAGAAAGTATATTATATTGCACCCCTCTGTGTATCACACCTATTGATAGCACACCTATACCAGTCCGTTAAAAGGACTTTTGTGGCCCTATTAGCTAGTGTTTGGTGTCCCTAACAGTCTGTCCCTGCTCCGCACAGCAACCTCTCCCTACACTGGCAAAAGACTGAATGTAAAATGGCGGCCAGGTTTATTTATAAGGTAGGGGGTATTTCCATGTTCTGAAACGTCTCAATTGGCTGTCCTGTACCACCTGATGGATGTGTCATGGGTCAAAGTTCGGCTCTATGCAAAAAAAATATGGCGCCTGCGAATTTCTCCATATGTTCGCATGTTCGGCGAATCGCGAACGAGCAAAGTTCGCCGCGAAACGAAGATCTAAGCTAGTCAGCCCAAAGACTATCACTGGCAATGGTGTCTTGTCAGGAGATTATTTAAACTGAGCGCCAAGCCCCTTGATCAGAACCTGATAGGTCCATTGCCTCAGCACTCCATTGGTCAGAAACACAAGCTACACAGTAATAGAGCAGCTGAGCTGTCAATCAGCCCACTGCTAATCGCCCCCATCACACGCCCGCTGCGAGGAGAATCAGGGCGTTGCATCCTATTGTGGCTCAGCAGTGGGACACGGACAGGCAATGTCAATGTAATCACACCTGGTCCTGTCAGAGTGTAGAGGGCGTGACAGTTGCAGAGAGAACTGAGCCTCTAGGTGTAACGGCAACGCCCCTGTTGCTCCTAGAGGCTCATTTGCATATATTTAAAGTTCATTTTTGTGCAGACACGACCACCACTGATGGATTGCAGGGTGGTCAGAACCATGGAAACGAGCAGTGATAATGTGATGAAAAAATGAATCAGCAGCAAAGGAAAGCAATATGAACAATCACCGCACATTAGTAAGTGCCTTGTATTAACTATCGCTACATGATAAGTGATATTTGCTGAAGTGAGACAAACCCCTTTAATGGAAGACAGTTATTTATTATTTGAGAGTATGTCTTTGGAGGGAAACCAAGACTTAGTGTGCTCCATTATTCTCCTACCCCCAAGGAAGCAGAAGAGGCTCCTGTTTATGGTAAGTCTTCTTGAGTTATTTTGTCTTTTCTAGGTAAAGGGGAATTAATGTGTGGGGGCAGTGTGGTGGAAATTACTGTGTGAGGCAAATTACTATATGGGGCAGTGTGAAATTACTTTGTGGTGGGCAAATTTCTATGGGGGATTACTATGTGGTGGCAGTGTGGGTTCAATTACTATATGGGGCATCGTGTTGCTATTGGGGAGGCACTGTAGGGGCAATTCAATTTTTTTAGGACACTATACAGGGATTATTACATGTAGCACAATACGATACGTAAAACACTAAACAAGAATGGATTTAATGGGAGGGAACCACAGAGGAAGCCACTGCTGTCCAAAAAAAACATTGCTGCACGTTTACAGTTTGCACAAGAGCACCTGGATGTTCCACAGCAGTACTGGCAAAATATTCTGTGGACAGATGAATCCAAAGTTGAGTTGTTTGGAAGAAACACACAACACTATGTGTGGAGAAAAAGAGGCACAGCACACCAACATCAAAACCTCATCCCAACTGTGAAGTATGGTGGTGGGGGCATCATGGTTTGGGGCTGCTTTTCTGCGTCAGGGCCTGGACGGATTGCTATCATCGAAGGAAAAATGAATTCCCAAGTTTATCAAGACATTTTGCAGGAGAACTTAAGGCCATCTGTCCACCAGCTGAAGCTCAACAGAAGATAGGTGTTACAACAGGACAACGACCCAAAGCATAGAAGTAAATCAACAACAGAATGGCTTAAACAGAAGAAAATACGCCTTCTGGAGTGGCCCAGTCAGAGTCCTGACCTCAACCCGATTGAGATGCTGTGACATGACCTCAAGAAAGCGATTCACACCAGACATCCCAAGAATATTGCTGAACTGAAACAGTTCTGTAAAGAGGAATGGTCAAGAATTACTCCTGACCATTGTGCACGTCTGATCTGCAACTACAGGAAACGTTTGGTTGAAGTTATTGCTGCCAAAGGAGGTTCAACCAGTTATTAAATCCATGGGTTCACATACTTTTTCCACCTGCACTGTGAATGTTTACATGGTGTGTTCAATAAAAACATGGTTACATTTAATTCTTTGTGTGTTATTAGTTTAAGCCGACTGTGATTGTCTATTGTTGTGACTTAGATGGAGATCAGATCACATTTTATGACCAATTTGTGCAGAAATCCATATCATTCCAAAGGGTTCACATACTTTTCTTGCAACTGTAGTAATCCCCAATAATAATCTGCCCCACACAAGTAATACAGCCAGCCCCAATATTATAATAATTCCCCCCTCAGATGTACTGTCTCTTCACACGTCCCCCAAAGTTGGCACATAAAATAAAAAGAAAACAAAAATAAAATAAAATAAAAAGCTAAATACTCACCTACGTCCAGGCAGACACGTCACTGTGATGCATCCCGGCAAAGGCACGCAATGACGTCATCGCGCCCACCTGCGCTGGGATTTTACTACCGCTTAGGCCTCAGGCCTACTAGGCCTGAAGCCTATGGCGGTGATCGGCGGCGGGGCAGGGAGCTATACATCCCTATTGTAATCCGCCATTGCTGCCAAGCCTTAGCTCCTGGAAACACTTGACTAAGAGGGGTACGTAGACTATGGCGACTCCTTGCCAGAGCAAAGGATATACAGTAGAATTGAGGCCTTGAAGCATGCAACATCACCCCTGGATAAGGGAGGTCCCCCTTGGGTCGGAATGTGTATGTCATGTACACACAATCCAGAATGTAACAAAGGAGCAATTGCAAGGGGTTAATCTATCACTCAGTATTGTATACACCCATCACGCAGGCTGCAAGCTTAGCACAACACAGTCTATGCTCCCCCAAAACATGCTGCAACCACCTACCCAATTTTTGCTCCAGTAGAAAACTTGCAGCGACAACTGCTGCTTCATTCACCTGTCTCAGATTTCTGTATTCCTGTGGACCCGTCTCCTGCTCTTCACACAGGTTTCAGCCTACTTGTCGGTTAGGCCTATGTTCCTGTGCCCATAATGTGCCCACTCCGGCTCTTAATGTGCCTGCATGCTCACACCCTAATCTGCTCTGTTCTGTGACTGGCTACTTTGGGGTTCTTAAGGTACCTTCCCTCAGTGGAGAGTCCCTGAGCAAAAGGGTTTGCTAGCATGTTATTATCCTGCAAAGATGTCTGTTCAGTTATCTGCCCATGCACTGACTTCCTGCTTGTTTTCTGGATTGTGACCATCTGCTGCCTGACCTCTGTATTTAACCTTTGCTGCCTACTCTGACCTCAGAAATTTTCCGTGCTGATTCTACTCTCTCTGCCCTCACCTCAGTCTGCCCCTGACTATGATTTTGCTTCACCCCTCCGTGCGACCCATGCCGGTCAACTATCAATCATACAGAGTGTACTCCAGGAGGGAGTGGCCTGGTTTACCCAGGCAGCGAACTCTAGGTCAATAAACAAAGTTTTAAGGGTGAAAACCAGGGGTCTTTTGGGACAATGACCCTAGGATTAGCCCAAAGTCAAATTTGTTGGTTGACACAGTGGTTCCACATTCATTGCCGTAGCAGCAGTGGTGAATTATAATTGGGGCGTTTGGGTTGGCAGCCCCGGGCCCGGCATTGCTGGGGGGCCCAATGCTGACCTAAACACCCACAAACTACGGAGGGGCATGGGAGCGCATAGTTCCCTGCCCCGCCGCCAATCACCGCCATAGGCTTCAAGCCTAGTAGGCCTGAGGCCTATGTGGTGGTAGAAGCCCGGCGCGCCGTACGTTATGATGTCATCGCGCGGCGTGCGTGATGGCGTCATCGCGCGCCTATATAGATGTGCGCGCAGAGCTCTGACGTACGCGCGCATGCCTCACCATTCCGGACACAGGAAAGTATTAGCTTTTTTTTTTGTGTGTGTTTGTGCCAACTTTGGGTGGCAGAGGAGGACACATTACTACAGGGACAGTGGAGGCAAATGTTTCCATGGGGGCAAATTACTTAATGGGGGGCAGTGTGGGGGCAAATTACTTAATAGGGGGCAGTGTGGGGGCAAATTACTTAATGGGGGCAGTGTAGGGGCACATTACTTAATGAAGGGCAGTGTGAGTGCAAATTACTTAATTGGGGCAGTGTGGGGGAAAATTACTTAATTGGGGCTGTGTGGGGGGAAATTACTTAATGAAGGGCAGTGTGGGGGAAAATTACTTAATGAAGGGCAGTGTGGGGGGCAAATTACTTAATGAAGGGAAGTGTAGGGGCAAATTACTTAATGAAGGGCAGTGTGGGGGAAATTACTTGATGGAGGAGTGTGGGGGGCTAATTACTTTGTGGGGCCAAACTACTACATGGGGAACAGTGTGGGGGGAATTACTACATGGGAGGCAGTGTTGAAGAAATTACTGTATGGAGCAGTGTGGGGGAAATTACTGTATGGGGCAATGTGGGGGAAATTACTGTATGGGGCAGTGTGGGGGAAATTACTATATGGGGAAGTGTGGGGGAAATTACTGTATGGAGCAGTGTGGGGGAAATTACTATATGGGGCAGTGTGGGGGAAATTACTATATGGGGCAGTGTGGGGGAAATTACTATATGGAGTATTGTGGGGGAAATGACTATATGGGGGCATTGTGGGAGAAATGACTATATGGGGCAGTGTGGGGGAAATTAGTATATGGAGCAGTGTGGGGGAAATTAGTATATGGAGCAGTGTGGGAGAAATTACTATATGGGGCAGTGTGTGGGAAATTATTATATGGAGCATTGTGGGGGCAATTACTATATGGGGGCAGTGTGGGGGAAATTACTATATGGAGCAGTGTGGGGGAAATTACTGTATGGGGTAGTTTGGGGAAAATTACTATATCGAGCAGTGTGGGGGAAATTACTATATGGGGCAGTGTGGGGGAAATTACTATATGGGGCAGTGTGGGGGGAATTACTATATGGAGCAGTGTGGGGGAAATTACTATATGGAGCAGTGTGGGGGAAATTACTATATGGGGGCAGTGTGGGGGAAATTACTATATGGGGCAGTGTGGGGGAAATTACTATATGGAACATTGTGGGGGAAATTACTATATGGGGGCAGTGTGGGAGAAATTACTATATGGGGCAGTGTGGGGGAAATTACTATATGGGGCAGTGTGGGGGAAATTACTATATGGGGCAGTGTGGGGGAAATTACTATATGAGCAGTGTGGGGGAAATTACTATATGGGGGCAGTGTGGGGGAAATTACTATATGGAGTAGTGTGGGGGAAATTACTATATGGGGGCAGTGTGAGGGAAATTACTATATGGGGGCAGTGTGGGGGAAATTACTATATGGGGCAGTGTGGGGGAAATTACTATATGGGGCAGTGTGGGGGAAATTACTATATGGGGCAGTGTGGGGGAAATTACTATATGGGGGCAGTGTGGGGTAAATTACTATATGGGGCAGTGTGGGGTAAATTACTATATGGGGGCAGTGTGGGGGAAATTACTATATGGGGCAGTGTGGGGGAAATTACTATATGGAGCTGTGTGTGGGAAATTACTATATGGAGGCAGTGTGGGGGAAATTATTATACGGGGGCAGTGCGGGGGAAATTACTATATGGAGGCAGTGTGGGGGAAATTACTATATGGGGGCAGTGTGGGGGAAATTACTATATGGGGGCAGTGTGGGGAAAAGTACTATATGGGGCAGTGTGGGGGAAATTACTATATGGAGGCAGTGTGGGGGAAATTACTGTATGGGGAAGTGTGGGGGAAATTACTGTATGGGGAAGTGTGGGGGAAATTACTGTATGGAGCAGTGTGGGAGAAATGACTATATGGGGCAGTGTGGGGGAAATTAGTATATGGAGCAGTGTGGGAGAAATTACTATATGGGGCAGTGTGGGAGAAATTACTATATGGGGCAGTGTGGGGGAAATTACTATATGGAGCAGTGTGGGGGAAATTACTGTATGGGGTAGTTTGGGGGAAATTACTATATCGAGCAGTGTGGGGGAAATTACTATATGGGGCAGTGTGGGGGAAATTACTATATGGAGCAGTGTGGGGGAAATTACTATATGGAGCAGTGTGGGGGAAATTACTGTATGGAGCAGTGTGGGGGAAATTACTATATGGGGCAGTGTGGGAGAAATTACTATATGGGGCAGTGTGGGGGAAATTACTATATGGAGCAGTGTGGGGGAAATTACTGTATGGGGTAGTTTGGGGGAAATTACTATATCGAGCAGTGTGGGGGAAATTACTATATGGGGCAGTGTGGGGGAAATTACTATATGGAGCAGTGTGGGGGAAATTACTATATGGGGCAGTGTGGGGGAAATTACTGTATGGGGCAGTGTGGGGGAAATTACTATATGGAGCAGTGTGGGGGAAATTACTATATGGGGCAGTGTGGGGGAAATTACTATATGGAGCAGTGTGGGGGAAATTACTATATGGAGCAGTGTGGGGGAAATTACTATATGGGGCAGTGTGGGGGAAATTACTATATGGGGCAGTGTGGGGGAAATTACTATATGGGGCAGTGTGGGGGAAATTACTATATGGGGCAGTGTGGGGGAAATTACTATATGGGGCAGTGTGGGGGAAATTACTATATGGAGCAGTGTGGGGGAAATTACTATATGGGGGCAGTGTGGGGGAAATTACTATATGGAGTAGTGTGGGAGAAATTACTATATGGGGGCAGTGTGGGAGAAATGACTATATGGGGCAGTGTGGGGGAAATTACTATATGGAGCAGTGTGGGGGAAATTAGTATATGGAGCAGTGTGGGAGAAATTACTATATGGGGCAGTGTGTGGGAAATTATTATATGGAGCATTGTGGGGGCAATTACTATATGGGGGCAGTGTGGGGGAAATTACTATATGGAGCAGTGTGGGGGAAATTACTGTATGGGGTATTTTGGGGAAAATTACTATATCGAGCAGTGTGGGGGAAATTACTATATGGAGCAGTGTGGGGGAAATTACTATATGGAGCAGTGTGGGGGAAATTACTATATGGAGCAGTGTGGGGGAAATTACTATATGGAGGCAGTGTGGGGGAAATTACTGTATGGAGCAGTGTGGGGGAAATTACTATATGGGGCAGTGTGGGGGAAATTACTATATGGGGCAGTGTGGGGGAAATTACTATATGGGGCAGTGTGGGGGAAATTACTATATGGAGTATTGTGGGGGAAATGACTATATGGGGGCATTGTGGGAGAAATGACTATACAGGGAGTGCAGAATTATTAGGCAAGTTGTATTTTTGAGGATTAATTTTATTATTGAACAACAACCATGTTCTCAATGAACCCATAAAACTCATTAATATCAAAGCTGAATATTTTTGGAAGTAGTTTTTAGTTTGTTTTTAGTTTTAGCTATTTTAGGGGGATATCTGTGTGTGCAGGTGACTATTACTGTGCATAATTATTAGGCAACTTAACAAAAAACAAATATATACCCATTTCAATTATTTATTTTTACCAGTGAAACCAATATAACATCTCAACATTCACAAATATACATTTCTGACATTCAAAAACAAAACAAAAACAAATCAGTGACCAATATAGCCACCTTTCTTTGCAAGGACACTCAAAAGCCTGCCATCCATGGATTCTGTCAGTGTTTTGATCTGTTCACCATCAACATTGCGTGCAGCAGCAACCACAGCCTCCCAGACACTGTTCAGAGAGGTGTACTGTTTTCCCTCCTTGTAAATCTCACATTTGATGATGGACCACAGGTTCTCAATGGGGTTCAAATCAGGTGAACAAGGAGGCCATGTCATTAGATTTTCTTCTTTTATACCCTTTCTTGCCAGCCACGCTGTGGAGTACTTGGACGCGTGTGATGGAGCATTGTCCTGCATGAAAATCATGTTTTCTTGAAGGATGCAGACTTCTTCCTGTACCACTGCTTGAAGAAGGTGTCTTCCAGAAACTGGCAGTAGGACTGGGAGTTGAGCTTGACTCCATCCTCAACCCGAAAAGGCCCCACAAGCTCATCTTTGATGATACCAGCCCAAACCAGTACTCCACCTCCACCTTGCTGGCGTCTGAGTCGGACTGGAGCTCTCTGCCCTTTACCAATCCAGCCACGGGCCCATCCATCTGGCCCATCAAGACTCACTCTCATTTCATCAGTCCATAAAACCTTAGAAAAATCAGTCTTGAGATATTTCTTGGCCCAGTCTTGACGTTTCAGCTTGTGTGTCTTGTTCAGTGGTGGTCGTCTTTCAGCCTTTCTTACCTTGGCCATGTCTCTGAGTATTGCACACCTTGTGCTTTTGGGCACTCCAGTGATGTTGCAGCTCTGAAATATGGCCAAACTGGTGGCAAGTGGCATCTTGGCAGCTGCACGCTTGACTTTTCTCAGTTCATGGGCAGTTATTTTGCGCCTTGGTTTTTCCACACGCTTCTTGCGACCCTGTTGACTATTTTGAATGAAACGCTTGATTGTTCGATGATCACGCTTCAGAAGCTTTGCAATTTTAAGCGTGCTGCATCCCTCTGCAAGATATCTCACTATTTTTTACTTTTCTGAGCCTGTCAAGTCCTTCTTTTGACCCATTTTGCCAAAGGAAAGGAAGTTGCCTAATAATTATGCACACCTGATATAGGGTGTTGATGTCATTAGACCACACCCCTTCTCATTACAGAGATGCACATCACCTAATATGCTTAATTGGTAGTAGGCTTTCGAGCCTATACAGCTTGGAGTAAGACAACATGTATAAAGAGGATGATGTGGTCAAAATACTCATTTGCCTAATAATTCTGCACGCAGTGTATGGGGCAGTGTGGGGGAAATTACTATATAGAGCAGTGTGGGGGAAATTAGTATATGGAGCAGTGTGGGAGAAATTACTATATGGGGCAGTGTGTGGGAAATTATTATATGGAGCATTGTGGGGGCAATTACTATATGGGGGCAGTGTGGGGGAAATTACTATATGGAGCAGTGTGGGGGAAATTACTGTATGGGGTAGTTTGGGGGAAATTACTATATCGAGCAGTGTGGGGGAAATTACTATATGGGGCAGTGTGGGGGAAATTACTATATGGAGCAGTGTGGGGGAAATTACTATATGGAGCAGTGTGGGGGAAATTACTATATGGGGGCAGTGTGGGGAAATTACTATATGAGCAGTGTGGGGGAAATTACTATATGGGGGCAGTGTGGGGGAAATTACTATATGGGGCAGTGTGGGGGAAATTACTATATGGGGGCAGTGTGGGGTAAATTACTATATGGGGCAGTGTGGGGGAAATTACTATATGGGGCAGTGTGGGGGAAATTACTATATGGAACATTGTGGGGGAAATTACTATATGGGGGCAGTGTGGGAGAAATTACTATATGGGGCAGTGTGGGGGAAATTACTATATGGGGGCAGTGTGAGGGAAATTACTATATGGGGGCAGTGTGGGGGAAATTACTATATGGGGCAGTGTGGGGGAAATTACTATATGGGGCAGTGTGGGGGAAATTACTATATGGGGGCAGTGTGGGGTAAATTACTATATGGGGCAGTGTGGGGTAAATTACTATATGGGGGCAGTGTGGGGGAAATTACTATATGGGGCAGTGTGGGGGAATTACTATATGGGACTGTGTGGGGAAATACTATATGGAGGCAGTGTGGGGTAAATTATTATACGGGGGCAGTGCGTGGGGAAATTACTAATATGGGGGGCAGTGTGGGGGAAATTTCTATATGGGGGCAGTGTTTGGGAAATTACTATATAGGGGCAGTGTGGGGAAAAGTACTATATGGGACAGTGTGGGGGAAATTACTACATGGGGCAGTGTGGGGGAAATTAGTATATGAGGCAGTGTGGGAGAAATTACTATAATGGGGCAGAGTGGGGAAAATTACTATAAGGGGCAGTGTGGGGGAAATTACTATATGGGAGCAGTGTGGGGGCAATTTACTGTATGGGGTAGTTTTGGGGGAAATTCCTATATCGAGCAGTGTGGGGGAATTATTACTATATGGAGCAGTGTGGGGGAAATACTCTGTATGGGTCAGTGTGGGAAATTACTATATGGAGCAGTGTGGGGGAAATTACTATATGCAGTGTGGGGGAAATTACTATATGGGGCAGTGTGGGGGAAATTACTATATGGAGCAGTGTGGGGGAAATTACTATATGGAGCAGTTGTGGGGGAAATTACTATAATGGGCAGTGTGGGGGAAATTACTATATGGGGCAGTGTGGGGGAAATTACTATATGGGGCAGTGTGGGGGAAATTACTATATGGGGCAGTGTGGGGGAAATTACTATATGGAGGCAGTGTGGGGGAAATTACTATAAGGGGCAGGTGTGGGGGAAATACTATATGGAGTAGTGTGGGAGAAATTACTATATGGGGGCAGTGTGGGAGAAATGACTATATGGGGCAGTGTGGGAAATTACTATATGGGGCAGTGTGGGGGAAATTACTATATGGGGCAGTGTGGGGGAAATTACTATATGGAGCAGTGTGGGGGAAATTACTATTATGGGGGCAGTGTGGGGGAAATTACTATATGGGGCAAGTGTGTGGGAAATTATTATATGGAGCATTGTGGGGGCGAATTACTATATGGGGCAAGTGTGGGGGAAATTACTATATGGAGCAGTGTGGGGGAAATTACTGTATGGGTAAGTTTTGGGGAAAATTACTATATCGAGCAGTGTGGGGGAAATTACAATTATGGGGCAGTGTGGGGGAAATTACTATATGGCGCAGTGTGGGGAAATTACTATATGGAGCAGTGTGGGGGAAATTACAATATGGAGGCAGTGTGGGGGAAATTACTGTATGGAGCAGTGTGGGGGAAATTACTATATGGGGCAGTGTGGGGGGAAATTACTATATGGGGCAGTGTGGGGGAAATTACTATATGGGGGCAGATGGTGGGGGAAATTACTATATGGAGTATTGTGGGGGAAATGACTATATGGGGGCATTGTGGGAGAAATGACTATATGGGGCAGTGTGGGGGAAATTACTATATGGAGCAGTGTGTGGGAAATTAGTATATGGAGCAGTGTGGGAGAAATTACTATATGGGCAGTGAGTGGGAAATATTATATGGAGCATTGAGGGGGCAATTACTATATGGGGGGCAGTGTGGGGGAAATTACTATATGGAGCAGCAGTGTGGGAGGAAATTACTAAATGGGGCAGTGTGGGGGAAATTACTATATGGGGCAGTGTGGGGGAAATTAATAATATGGAGCAGTGTGGGGGAAATTACTATATGGGGCTAGTGTGGGGGAAATTACTATATGGAGCTGTGTGGGGAAATTACTATAAGGAGCAGTGTGGGGGAAATTACTATATGGGGGCAGTGTGGGGGAAATTACTATATGGGGCAGTGTGGGGGGAAATTACTATATGGAACATTGTGGGGGAAATTACTATATGGGGGCAGTGTGGGAGAATTACTATATGGGGCTGTGTGGGGGAAATTACTATATGGGGCAGTGTGGGGGAAATTACTATATGAGCAGTGTGGGGGAAATTACTATATGGGGCAGTGTGGGGGAAATTACTATATGGAGTAGTGTGGGGGAAAATTACTATATGGAGTAGTGTGGGGGAAATTACTATATGGGGCAGTGTGGGGGAAAATACTATATGGGGCAAGTGTGGGGGAAATTACTATATGGAGCAGTGGGGGGAAATTACTATATGGGGGCAGTGTGGGGGAAATTACTATATGGAGTAGTGTGGGAGAAATTACTATATGGGGGCAGTGTGGGAGAAATGACTATATGGGGGCAGTGTGGGGGAAAATTACTATATGGAGCAGTGTGGGGGAAATTAGTATATGGAGCAGTGTGGGAGAAATTACTATATGGAGGCAGTGTGGGGGAAATTACTGTATGGAGCAGTGTGGGGGAAATTACTATATGGGGCAGTGTGGGGGAAATTACTATATGGGGCAGTGTGGGGGAAATTACTATATGGGGGCAGTGTGGGGGAAATTACTATATGGAGTATTGTGGGGGGAAATGACTATATGGGGGGCATTGTGGGAGAAATGACTATATGGGGCAGTGTGGGGGAAATTACTATATGGAGCAGTGTGTGGGAAATTAGTATATGGAGCAGTGTGGGAGAAATTACTATATGGGGCAGTGTGTGGGAAATTATTATATGGAGCATTGTGGGGGGCAATTACTATATGGGGCAGTGAGGGGGAAATTACTATATGGAGCAGTGTGGGAGAAATTACTATATGGGGCAGTTGTGGGGGAAATTACTATATGGGGCAGTGTGGGGGAAATTATATATATGGAGCAGTGTGGGGGAGGAAATTACTATATGGGGCCAGTGTGGGGGAAATTACTATATGGAGCAGTGTGGGGGAAATTTACTATATGGAGCAGTGTGGGGGAAATTACTATATGGGGGCAGTGTGGGGGAAATTACTATATGGGGCAGTGTGGGGGAAATTACTAATGGACCATTGTGGGGGAAATACTATATGGGGGCAGTGTGGGAGAAATTACTATATGGGGCAGTGTGGGGGGAAATTACTATATGGGGGGCAGTGTGGGGGAAATTACTATATGAGCAGTGTGGGGAAATTACTATATGGGGGCAGTGTGGGGGAAATTACTATATGGAGTAGTGTGGGGGAAATTACTATATGGAGTAGTGTGGGGGAAATTACTATATGGGGCAGTGTGGGGGAAATTACTATAAGGGGCAGTGTGGGGGAAATTACTATATGGAGCAGTGTGGGGGGGGAAATACTATATGGGGGGCAGTGTGGGGGAAATTACTATATGGGAGTAGTGTGGGAGAAATTACTATATGGGGGCAGTGTGGGAGAAATGACTATATGGGGCAGTAGTGGGGGGAAATTACTATATGGAGCAGTGTGGGGGAAATTACTATATGGAGCAGTGTGGGAGAAAATTACTATATGGGGCATGTGTGTGGGAAATTATTATATGGAGCAGTGTGGGGGAAATTACTGTATGGGGGAGTGGGGGGAAAATTACTATATGGAGCAGTGTGGGGGAAATTACTATATGGGGCAGTGTGGGGGAAATTACTATATGGAGCAGTGTGGGGGAAATTACTATATGGAGGCAGTGTGGGGGAAATTACTGTATGGAGCAGTGTGGGGGGAAATTACTGTATGGAGCAGTGTGGGGGGAAATTACTATATGGGGCAGTGTGGGGGAAATTACTATATGGGGCAGTGTGGGGGAAATTACTATATGGAGTATTGTGGGGAAATTACTATATGGGGGCATTATGGGAGAAATGACTATATGGGGCAGTGTTGGGGGAAATTACTATATGGAGCAGTGTGGGGGAAATTACTATATGGAGCAGAGTGGGAGAAATATACTATATGGGGCAGTGTGTGGGAAATTATTATATGGAGCAATTGTGGGGGCAATTACTATATGGGGGCAGTGTGGGGGAATTACTATATGGAGCAGTGTGGGGGAAATTACTGTATGGGGTAGTTTGGGGGAAATTACTATATCGAGCAGTGTGGGCGAAATTACTATATGGGGGCAGTGTGGGGGAAATTACTATATGGAGCAGTGTGGGGGAAATTACTATATGGAGCAGTGTGGGGGAAATTACTATATGGGGGAAGTGTGGGGGAAATTACTATATGGGGCAGTGTGGGGAAATTACTATATGGAACATTGTGGGGGAAATTACTATATGGGGCAGTGTGGGAGAAATTACTATATGGGGCAGTGTGGGGGAAATTACTATATGGGGCAGTGTGGGGGAAATTACTATATGGGGCAGTGTGGGGAAATTACTATATGAGCAGTGTGGGGGAAATTACTATATGGGGGCAGTGTGGGGGAAATTACTATATGGGGGCAGTGTGAGGGAAATTACTATATGGGGGCAGTGTGGGGGAAATTACTATATGGGGCAGTGTGGGGGAAATTACTATATGGGGCAGTGTGGGGGAAATTACTATATGGGGGCAGTGTGGGGTAAATTACTATATGGGGCAGTGTGGGGTAAATTACTATATGGGGGCAGTGTGGGGGAAATTACTATATGGGGCAGTGTGGGGGAAATTACTATATGGAGCTGTGTGGGGGAAATTACTATATGGAGGCAGTGTGGGGGAAATTATTATACGGGGGCAGTGCGGGGGAAATTACTATATGGAGGCAGTGTGGGGGAAATTACTATATGGGGGCAGTGTGGGGGAAATTACTATATGGGGGCAGTGTGGGAAAGTACTATATGGGGCAGTGTGGGGGAAATTACTATTATGGAGGCAGTGTGGGGGAAATTACTGTATGGGAAGTGTGGGGAAATTACTGTATGGAGCAGTGTGGGAGAAATGACTATATGGGGCAGTGTGGGGGAAATTAGTATATGTAGCAGTGTGGGAGAAATTACTATATGGGGCAGTGTGGGAGAAATTACTATATGGGGCAGTGTGGGGGGAAATTACTATATGGAGCAGTGTGGGGGGAAATTACTGTATGGGGTAGTTTGGGGGAAATTACTATATCGAGCAGTGTGGGGGAAATTACTATATGGGGCAGTGTGGGGGAAATTACTATATGGAGCAGTGTGGGGGAAATTACTATATGAGCAGTGTGGGGGAAATTACTGTATGGAGCAGTGTGGGGGAAATTACTGTATGGGGCAGTGTGGGGGAAATTACTATATGGAGCAGTGTGGGGGAACTTACTATATGGGGCAGTGTGGGGGAAATTACTATATGGAGCAGTGTGGGGAAATTACTATATGGAGCAGTGTGGGGGAAATTACTATATGGGGCAGTGTGGGGGAAATTACTATATGGGGCAGTGTGGGGGAAATTACTATATGGGGCAGTGTGGGGGAAATTACTATATGGGGGCAGTGTGGGGGAAATTACTATATGGGGCAGTGTGGGGAAATTACTATATGGGGCAGTGTGGGGTAAATTACTATATGGGGCAGTGTGGGGTAAATTACTATATGGGGGCAGTGTGGGGAAATTACTCTATGGGGCAGTGTGGGGGAAATTACTATATGGAGCTGTGTGGGGGGAAATTACTATATGGAGCAGTGTGGTGGAAATTATTATACGGGGGCAGTGCGGGGAAATTACTATATGGAGGCAGTGTGGGGGAAATTACTATATGGGGGCAGTGTGGGGGAAATTACTATATGGGGGCAGTGTGGGGGAAATTACTATATGGGGCAGTGTGGGAGAAATTACTATATGGGGCAGTGTGGGGGAAATTACTATATGGGGCAGTGTGGGGAAATTACTATATGGGGCAGTGTGGGGGAAATTACTATATGAGCAGTGTGGGGGAAATTACTATATGGGGGCAGTGTGGGGAAATTACTATATGGAGTAGTGTGGGGGAAATTACTATATGGGGGCAGTGTGAGGGAAATTACTATATGGGGGCAGTGTGGGGGAAATTACTATATGGGGCAGTGTGGGGGAAATTACTATATGGGGCAGTGTGGGGGAAATTACTATATGGGGGCAGTGTGGGGTAAATTACTATATGGGGCAGTGTGGGGTAAATTACTATATGGGGGCAGTGTGGGGGAAATTACTATATGGGGCAGTGTGGGGGAAATTACTATATGGAGCTGTGTGGGGGAAATTACTATATGGAGGCAGTGTGGGGGAAATTATTATACGGGGCAGTGCGGGGGAAATTACTATATGGAGGCAGTGTGGGGGAAATTACTATATGGGGGCAGTGTGGGGGAAATTACTATATGGGGGCAGTGTGGGGAAAAGTACTATATGGGGCAGTGTGGGGGAAATTACTATATGGAGGCAGTGTGGGGGAAATTACTGTATGGGGAAGTGTGGGGGAAATTACTGTATGGAGCAGTGTGGGAGAAATGACTATATGGGGCAGTGTGGGGGAAATTAGTATATGGAGCAGTGTGGGAGAAATTACTATATGGGGCAGTGTGGGAGAAATTACTATATGGGGCAGTGTGGGGGAAATTACTATATGGAGCAGTGTGGGGGAAATTACTGTATGGGGTAGTTTGGGGAAATTACTATATCGAGCAGTGTGGGGGAAATTACTATATGGGGCAGTGTGGGGGAAATTACTATATGGAGCAGTGTGGGGGAAATTACTATATGGAGCAGTGTGGGGGAAATTACTGTATGGAGCAGTGTGGGGGAAATTACTGTATGGGGCAGTGTGGGGGAAATTACTATATGGAGCAGTGTGGGGGAAATTACTATATGGGGCAGTGTGGGGGAAATTACTATATGGAGCAGTGTGGGGGAAATTACTATATGGAGCAGTGTGGGGGAAATTACTATATGGGGCAGTGTGGGGGAAATTACTATATGGGGCAGTGTGGGGGAAATTACTATATGGGGCAGTGTGGGGGAAATTACTATATGGGGCAGTGTGGGGGAAATTACTATATGGAGCAGTGTGGGGGAAATTACTATATGGGGCAGTGTGGGGGAAATTACTATATGGAGCAGTGTGGGAGAAATTACTATATGGGGGCAGTGTGAGGGAAATTACTATATGGGGGCAGTGTGGGGGAAATTACTATATGGGCAGTGTGGGGGAAATTACTATATGGGGGCAGTGTGGGGTAAATTACTATATGGGGCAGTGTGGGGTAAATTACTATATGGGGGCAGTGTGGGGGAAATTACTCTATGGGGCAGTGTGGGGGAAATTACTATATGGAGCTGTGTGGGGGAAATTACTATATGGAGGCAGTGTGGTGGAAATTATTATACGGGGGCAGTGCGGGGGAAATTACTATATGGAGGCAGTGTGGGGGAAATTACTATATGGGGGCAGTGTGGGGGAAATTACTATATGGGGGCAGTGTGGGGGAAATTACTATATGGGGCAGTGTGGGGAAAAGTACTATATGGGGCAGTGTGGGGAAATTACTATATGGAGGCAGTGTGGGGGAAATTACTATATGGAGTATTGTGGGGGAAATTACTATATGGGGCAGTGTGGGGGAAATTACTATATGGGGCAGTGTGGGGGAAATTACTATATGGAGGCAGTGTGGGGGAAAGTACTATATGGGGGCAGTGTGGGGGAAAGTACTATATGGGGCAGTGTGGGGCCGTTGCTATTAGGGAACATTATTTTTGGCGACACTATACAGGCATTTTTACCTGGAGCACAATATAGGGTGTTATTATTACTGGGGGCACTCTAGGGGACATTATAATTGCTGTAGACACTATAGGGACCTTTGGGGTAATTTATCAAACTGGTGTAAAGTAGAACTGGGTTAGTTTCCCATAGCAACAGATTCCACCTTTCATTTTTTACAGCTCCTTTGGAAAATGAAAGGTGGAATCTGATTGGTTGTTATGGGCACCTAAGCCAGTTCTGCTTTACACCAGTTTGATAAATGACCCCAAATATGAGAAATCTAACGTGTCTGTAACAAACTCTGTAGAGACGAGATGCGGCTGAAAGAATTTGTCATGGCGTTCTGGGTCAAACGGAGGAGAAGAGGAAAGAGAAGATCTACATGACAGGAGAAGTCACTGGAAGTAACAGGTATATGGTGCTGTATTCTCCTATATGTAGAGCGGGCTCACCACTGTGACCTGTGTCTCATCTTCTTCTCCAAGTCTTTTTTTATCATAATCGTATGTATTTTAAATTTGGCAACTAACATTTTAATTTGTCACCTGCAGTCCTATGTAACGGCCCAGATAACAGTGATAACTTTCTGTGTGCAGATAATGTAGTAGATGTTCCCTGCAGTCCTATGTAACGGCCCAGATAACAGTGATAACTTTCTGTGTGCAGATAATGTAGTTCACTGTGTTATGTGGGGTGTTACATAGGACTGCAGATAACATCTATGACATCTGTACTCAGAGAGTTATGAGATGGTGGGGGTCTGACTCCTGGCACCCCCCCCCCAATCAGCTGTTTGAGGAGACCGCGATATCCCAATGAGCGCCGCAGCCTCCTTGCTCCTTACCAAGCACAGCGCTGTCCATTTATTAGAACTGTGCTTTGTATTACAGATCAGCCCCAATCACTCAGATGGGACAGAGCTGCACCTAGACCATGTGAACGATGTCATATGGCCTAGGAAGAGACTGTGGCGCTTACGAAGCACTGCAGCCTCTTCATACAGAAAGAAAACTAAAACGGAGGGGGGGGGGCAGGTTGGGTAGACAGCTTATCATGCACTTAATCCACCACTGATAGGCAGCCATACAGTTAACAAATTAGTCGACTGTTTAGGTTAATGGGGAGATGGACTGAGTCTGCCCCCAGTTAGGTTGAGGAGTCTAGCCTAAGAAAAGCTACAGGAAGGAAGCTTGTGAGGCAGTTCTGCAGACCAGGCCAAAGATTGGTGGACCTCAGTCTCTGAGGCTTCAACTGCCAAAGAAGCAACTTCACTACCATAGTACCCCTGAGAGAATGGGACTGGACATCTTACAAGGTCTAGAACCTAACAGGTCATGCAAGCTTAGACAGCAAGGTATTCATTTATGGCATGATGTGGAAAGAATTATTGCTGATGTGGAAAGAATTATTGCCTGTAGCACCTACAAGACTTTAGGACGGACTGGCCATCTGTGTCTTAAATCTGCGCCCCTCAGTCCGGAAATTGCAGAAAGGGTTTAACAAGAACCTAATTGCATGCCTGTAGTTACTGACCTTAGAGAGACAGCAAAATGACCTTAGAGAGACAGCAAAATGACCTTAGAGAGATAGCCGGGCAGTACTACAACTACCATCACTGTTGCTGCATGTACACTGCTATTGGGAGAAGATTACCCTGTGATATATTTTTTGGAACTGTGTTTTTTATAGTCTTATGTACTACTGCACCCATATTCAGTTCAGTAAAGGCCTCATGCACACAACAGTTGTTTTTTGTATCTGCAAATTGTGCGTCCGCTAAAAAAAAAAGATGCGGCATCCGTTTTTTTGGGAGGATACGTTTTTTCCCACAGATCCCTTGTAATAAATGTGAAAAAAGTAGGACATGCACAATTTTTTTTGCTGAAGGGAAACACGGACAACGGATGCGGAACACAAACGGATGAACTATCAGCATTTTCTTTGCTGACCCATTGATATGAATGGGTCCCCATCCTATCGCAAAAAAAAACGAAACGGAGGCTGAGAAAAACAACCGTTGTGTGCATGAGGCCAAATAAAGATTTTATTTATTGAAACCTGGAGATCCGTCTGCGACATCTGCCCTCCAGCCTTGCACCGTGCCAAACTATCCAGCCTCAAGATGACCCCAACTATCAGGCGCCTCAAGGACAGAGTGTGCCATCCACTCACTGCACTGCCCTAGGGAGGGTTAGAGTGGGGATTACCGCCATGACTGTATTACTAAGGCCACAACCACCACTCCTTCCTCGCTGCGCCTCCCCTGGAGCTTTATGTACTTTAAGAATTCAATCAGTTTCACGTGTTTTTTTGGGGGAAATTACTTATTTTGACTTGTACTCGACATGTAAGTGCTGATGGTAGAGAACACAAAATCCCTTAGACTCAACTTTCTGGTTCAGCTATACACCAAATCCATATAAATCCCCTTCTGGACAGGAGGTTTTGTCAGGTCCCAGGCTGTTTCCATAGTGATACCAAGATGGTGGTCATAATAGTAAAAGTACTCCCTACTCTAGTGCATTAATGAGATTTGATTACGGCAGTTAAGGTACTACTGTTAATTCCAGAACTGTAATATTTGCACCCAGTATCTGATTGTAGGAGTTCAACTCCAAGGACCTCTGATGATCAGTTGAATGAGTGGCTCCTGTGAGTGCTATGTGCTACGTTCCATTCTTTGTTTACTAGGCACAGCATATTACATTTGGCTGTGGTTTTGTTGGGGTCCGGAACTTAGTCCCATGCACTTGAACAGGACCAAGCTGCAGTGACTTGCAGTACCAGGCACTGCCACAGCCAAATGAATGTAGCTGTTCCAGGCAAACAGTGAAGAGGATGCAGGGATCAATGAATCAGTTGGACCAGGAGCTGGATTCCACCGGCTGAATTCCACCGATCAGATGTTGATTGTCTAGGTCAGGCATAGACAACCTGCTGCTCTCCAGCCGTTGTAAAACTACAACTCCCACCATGCCCTGCTGTAGGCAGTCTGGGCATGCTGGGAGTTGTAGTTCTGCAACGGCAGGAGAGCAGCAGGTTGTCTATGCCTGACCTAGACAATCAATATAAAAACCCAAAGATATCATATTTCACACTATGGGAACACAACAGAAATTCTTTACCTCCTACAGATGACTGGTGGTGGCTTCTCTTGGTACGTTATCTTATTATTTACTTTGTCCACATGTAACGTTAATACTGCTCCAACCATGATGTCTCCTCTCCACAATATGCCCGTCTGTTCTGGAGCATTCAGATTACAGCTCTGTCCATTGGAATATGAGTCCGCTGTGAGGTAATAGTGAGCGAGGTTCCATAATATCTTATAGAAAAACATCTCCAGCCTGTTATTGTAAAGACAAAATACATAAAATACCCAACCTGACTATTCATTATTACTGCTATAAATTCAAATAAATAAAATATAAATTCTAAGCGAAATTATAATAAAATATAAAAATAAATTATATTAAAATAGGAATACTAACTAGAGATGAGTAAAGAATCTGTCAAAAAATTCAATTTGGGTACAAATAAATCTGTCCAGAATTAAAAGTGCTAGAAACTGAGGGTTCTCTCAGTCGTTGCTGGAGGTAGAGATGGACTTGTAATGGTAGGTCGCCATGCTGGTCGCTGGTAATACAAGCCCCATTCATAGTCTTGTTATTACTCATTTCTCCCCTGAAGAGTTCACTCACGGAATGAAACGTGACATGTCGGGAGTACCCACGTAGGGTTTATTAGGGATTCCGCCCCCACAGGGTCAGGTATCCGGATGGGGACGCCCCTTGCGGGGCAAGTTCCTCGTATAGATAAGTAGGGCGTAATAGCCCCTGTCCCTTACATAGGGTGTTCTAGGGCTTTGCCCTGTTACTCAGCAACATACAGGGGCGAATACGCTTGGCACCTTCCAGCATGGCGACCTACCATTACAAGTCCATCTCTACCTCCAGCAACGACTGAGAGAACCCTCTGGGTGAGAACGTTCCTGTATATTTTTTGGTACTGTTCACCATACTGTGCATGTCTAGTCTAGGCCCTCAGGGCTGTTTTATGTTTGTTTGTTACAGAGGTCCATCCTCTAGCGTCCATCTATTTTAGAAGTACCTACATTAAATTCTAAGTTTTACCCCTCTGTCCCCTAGGGGATTAGTACCTTTGCTAAAATTGTTTTGGGAGTAAATAGGCCTGGTCGTCGAACTTGGCCTTCATTGTTCTTTCTATTTGACTCTTACACTGAGCATGGCAGGCTTCCTTGCCACTGGCTTCAGTGCTGAGAATTGGCTGGTTGAGGCCAAGGAGATATTTTCTGATAAGGAATTTTCCCCAAAAAAGTACACCTCATCCTCTATTGCTAACAGGAGAGATATTGTGGGAGCCCAAACAGATCAGTCATCGACTGAGACTGACTGCTCCGACTCTGACAGTACGTCCAAGGGCTCTAGACCACCATCCCGGGGAGGCACCTAACCCTCGTTTTTTAGGGGGGGACTGGCCAATACCAGGGTCAACCCAACCCTCAGCAGACATACCCACTGCGCAATCGTATGCAACCACCTCTACCACCCCTAGGTCCACAGGTTGTTAACCTTTCATCTCGTTCCCCCCTGAGATAGAGGTTCTCCAACTTGGTCTCTCTTTTGTCCCTACTTCTTCCTTTAACCATTTTGACATTACCAAAGACTTAAACTTGTTTGTCCGTAAGCTCCGTTGGCACAAGTTCTACAAATTACAGGAGAAAAAACAGTGCCGTGATTTGGGTATTCCCCTGGACATCCTAGCGGATGTGCGTCTCCTGTACGGACTTGATAGAGAACTTGACAAGCAGGAAGGTCAGGGACCCTTTACCAACCTAAAGCTGAAAAGCAATAAAATGCCCCCCAACTTAGGTGAGCTATCGTGTGTGGATGTTTTCCTCAGCACTGTCTCGCAAGAGATTGAGAACCTACGTCCCTCACATTTCTCCAATATTGACCTGGTACGAGCCACTGCCATTACCAATTTGGAGAACGATCACTCTATAGTGATCAAGCCCTCGGACAAGGGGGGCAACACTGTGGTTATGGACCATGGTCGATATGCTGACATGTGCGAGGCTTTGCTGAGGGACTCATCCACATACGAGGTCCTATCACAGAACCCGTTGGACAAATTTAGAGCACAGCTTAAAACCACTTTAGACGAAGCAAAGACCTCGTTAATCATCACAGACGATGAATATAAATTCATGCTTCCAACCCATCCTCGCTTAGCAACATTTTATTGCTTGCCTAAGCTGCACAAGGGGACACATCCATTAAAGGGGCGTCCCATTGTGTCAGGGGTGGGTAATCTGTCCCAAAACGTGGGGATCTATGTGGACCGAGTTTTGGTACCATTTGTTGCTGCATTGCCTTCTTACACTCGGGACACCACACACCTGTTGAAACAGCTGGAGGGCATCCAAGTCGAAGACGAGAGCATGTTGGCCAGTATCGATGTGGAGGCCCTTTACTCCAATATTCCCCATACCCTTGGAATTAAGGCGGTGGAACATTTTTTGAGCACCCGTGGATGCCAGTACCGCGCCCACAGCCTCTTCGTCCTCTCCCTATTGGAATTCACTTTGATCAGCAACGTTTTTTCCTTCAATGGGAGACTCTACCACCAGCTAAGGGGCACTGCGATGGGGAGTTCTTGTGCCCCGTCGTATGCTAACATGTTCCTGAGCTGGTGGGAGGAGACCCTGGTTTTCAGGGAGGACCGCTCCATACTTATGGACCAAGTAGGCATGTGGGCGCGGTACATTGATGACATCTTCATCATATGGAACGGTAATGAGCCTTCGTTCCGATCCTTGGTGGGGATGCTCAATGTTAATAACATTGGCATGCATTTCACTTGTGAAGTTGGGGGCAGTAGGTTACCTTTCCTTGATGTCCTCATTTCTTCAACATCTACTGGCGAACTGGAGACGTCAGTTTACAGAAAACCTACGTCTACCAATACCCTGCTTAGGTGGGAGAGCAGTCATCCTCTCCCTCTTAAGCGGGGTATTCCCAAGGGACAGTATCTCAGGCTCAGGAGAAATTGTTCAACCAAACGGGAGTTCGTCAGACAAGCGGCTGACCTACGGGTTAGGTTCCGCCAGCGCGGATACCCTGATAGGGTTTTGAGGAGGGCGTTTGAGTTTGCACTGCATTCGGATAGAGCGTCTCTCCTTACTCCTAAACCTTGTTCAGTGCCGACTACAAACATCATCCGCCCCATCATGACCTATGACAGGGCCGCAGGTGATATCAGAGACATTCTCCAAAAAAATTGGGGCATTCTCGTACTGGACTCAGACCTGAGAGAGGTAGTGGGTGATTACCCACACCTCACCTATCATCGCGGCCGTAGCCTCCGCGACAGGCTGGTGTCCAGTGAATTTGTGCCCCCCACTTTGTCTGACTCCACTTGGCTTAAATCCAATGTGAAAGGATGTTACAGGTGCAGTGGCTGCATTGTCTGTCCCTATGTGAAATCTGGGAAAGTCTTTAGCAGCGCAGTCACGGGCAAGGAATACCGTATACATCACTTTATTAACTGCAGGACTCGCGGGGTCATATACCTCCTGTCCTGTGAGTGTGGCAGGGGGTATGTGGGTAAAACCATCTGTGAGTTCCGCAGACGTATTGGGGAGCATTTAAGTGACATAGCAAAGGCTAAAGACACTCCCGTAGCTAACCATGTCCATAACCACCACAATGGAAAAGCCCGCATCTCAGTGATGGGCATTGATCGGATCTTACCCCCAAAACGTGGGGGAGATTGGGATCGTGCCATCCTACAGCGGGAGACACGATGGATATACTACCTCAAAACCATGGCCCCCTTGGGCTTAAATGAGCAGTTACATTTTGGCTGTTTTATATAAACTTCTCACTTCCTTTCCCCCCAATTCCTTATCTCCATGCTCTCGCTTGGTACCTTGCCAGTCAGCTCCTCCCTGGGGCTGCCGTCTCCTAAAAGTTCGGTTTTGCTTTATTTATTATTTTGTTACCAGAGGACCCCTATAACTATGGGCCTTAATCGCTGCCTTGTTTGTCCACATTCACTTTCTGACAATACGGTCGCTTTGTGCCCAGTCCCGCCCCCTGTTGATACTCATAACCGCTCCCTCTCTGGCGCACTGGTGGTGGGCGTGGCCTACCGGCGGTGATTCGCTCCGCAGTCGGCTGCTTCCTGATCATGTGCTTTGTCACGTGATGTGTGACGTCACTGCTTGGCGCCGCGCACTCCGGATCGCATCGCCCTGGAACGCATGCTCACTTCCTTGCGTTCCACCGGACACGTGACTTCCTTCTACTGGAGTCACGTGACCGGAAGTGGTGCGGCACAGGGAAACTGGCGCAATCTCTGGCACATTTTAAAAGGCGCTGACAGGTGGGCAATCTCTGCTGACAGCCCATTTGGATCCTACGTATCCTGCGGTCATATTTTGACTCTGACAGATACCAACCACTGGTGTACCTGCACTCTAGCTAAGAGGTTTGCTGCGGTCATTCCCCGGTGTTTTGTCCGACTGACTATTCACCTATGACTATATTATATTGACTGACCTTTAGCAACCCTCCTTCTACCATCTTATTTGGTAATACAAGCCCCATCCATAGTCTTGTTATTATTCATTTCTCCCCTGAAGAGTTCACTCACGGAATGAAACGTGACACGTCGGGAGTACCCACATAGGGTTTATTAGGGATTCCGCCCCCACAGGGTCAGGTATCCGGATGGGGACGCCCCTTGCGGGGCAAGTTCCTCGTATAGATAGGTACGGCGTAATAGCCCCTGTCCCTTACATAGGGTGTTCTAGGGCTTTGCCCTGTTACTCAACAACATACAGGGGCGATTACACTTAGCACCTTCCAGCATGGCGACCTATCATTGCAAGTCCATCTCTACCTCCAGCAACGACTGAGAGAACCCTCGGTCTACTTCTACATCTGGGTGAGAACGTTCCTGTATATTTTTTGGTACTGTTCACCATACTGTGCATGTCTAGTCTAGGCCCTCAGGGCTGTTTTATGTTTGTTTGTTACAGAGGTCCATCCTCTAGCGTCCATCTATTTTAGAAGTACCTACATTAAATGCTAAGTTTTACCCCTCTGTCCCCTAGGGGATTAGTACCTTTGCTAAAATTGTTTTGGGAGTAAATAGGCCTGGTCGTCGAACTTGGCCTTCATTGTTCTTTCTATCAATGGGATCAGGTTAAGATGTACAGAATTTTCAACCTTGGGAGATATCGTCATACCCAAGTATTGAAAAGTATCGACCACATCTAGCTGGGTTATCAATGACTCCTTTTGGGACACCGGGTCTATTGGCATCAAAGTGGTCTTTGACCAGTTTATATCTAGGCCTGATACCTCACCAAATAGTTTAACCATACGGATAATTCTTGGGACAGTTATTTCTGTATTATCTACGAAGGAAAGGACATTGTCAGCGTATAGAGAAATGCGGTCTTCCACTCCAAATACTTTCATTTGAACATCCTGCCTAATAGCCAAAGCCAGGGGCTCAATATGAATATTAAATAGGCGTGGAGATAGTGGGCAGCCCTGGCGAGTACCTCTATTTAGGTTAATACTGGGAGTAATGCTCCCATTGAGACTCAGCTTAGCCGTAGGGGATCTATGCAGTGTTTTAATCATATTTATAAATCTCTCCCCAAAGCCCATCTTTGCCATAACCCTCCATAGGAATCGCCACTCCACTCTGTCAAAGGCCTTAGAGGCATCTAAAGACAGGATGGAGCGAGCAGACCCCCCAGGAGCCTGTATATTGGCAAAGAGCCGATGAAGATATGATGAGTACCTTTATTTGGAATAAAACCGTTCTGGTCCGGATGGACAACGGAGGAGATAACCCCAGAAAGTCTTGTGGCCAAGATCCTCGCCAGGAGCTTTACATCCGCGTTCAGCAATGAGATCAGTCTATAGGATCCCAAATCTATGGGGTCCTTACCTTTTTTTGGAATTAGTATTATTACCGCTTCCATCATTGAACCCGGCAGGTTCCCCTCCTCCACTGATTCAGCAAGGACCTCTAGCAATTTAGGAAAAACAACCTCCTTATATTTACCATAAAATTCATATGGGAGTCCGTCTGAACCGGGGGTGGAGTTCCCCGAGCAAAGTTTAATTGCCCCTTCGAGCTCCTGAATAGAGAGATCGGCCTCAAGTACCTTCTTTTGAGCCGGAGTAATAGTAGGAAAGAAAATACCATCAGGATAGGAGTCCATCATTTCATCCGTGATCCTGCAGTCGGCTTTATAAAGGTCTCTATGGAGTTTTGTCCCCTAACCATCCTCCCATTAGCCAATCGTATATTATCTATATTTTTTTTAGATTTCTGGCTCGAGATCACCCTAGATAGGAGTTTCCCCGGTCGCCCTGATTCAGTAAAATATTTTTGCCCCTTAAAGAATAGACTCTGTTGTGCCTTCTCCAGCAAGAAGTTGGAGTATGCCTGTGTAGTCTTCAGCATAGTTTCCCTACTTTCCTATGTCCTATTTATATAGAAAAGTTGTGTAGCTGAAGAGGCTTGTTCTTTTAAATTTTTCTCATTTTCCCCATACTCCTTTCTCAGGTTTGCAATGTGACTGACCATTATTAAAGAACTAGATGATCTACTAGTTGAAGAAATAGCTAAAATGACAATGAAAGGAGAAGTTATCATTATGGGAGATTTCAATCTTCCAGATATAAACTGGAAAACCAAAATAGCAAGTTCTACCAGGAGTACAGATATTCTAAATTCCCTACTGGGGTTATCTCTACATCAAGTGGTTGAGGAGCCAACCCGGAGGGAGGCCATTTTGGATTGGTATTCACAAATGGGGATTCGGTATATGATGTCATTGTAGGCGAAACCTTGGGATCTAGTGATCACCAGACAGTGTGGTTTAATATAAGAACTGTGAAAGAGTCCCACCACACAAAAACAAAAGTTTTAGATTTTAGAAAAACAGACTTTTCAAAAATGAAATTAGTCATAAATGAGTCCTTATCAGACTGGAACGGATTACATGGAGTCCAGGAGAAATGAGACTACTTAAAAGGTGCATTATTGAAGGCAACAGAAAATTGCATTAGACTTGTCAGTAAAAGCAAAAAAAAGGAAGAGACCACTGTGGTACTCAGCAGAAGTGGCCCAAATCATTAAAAATAAAAAGCTAGCATTTTGCAATTATAAAAAAACCCAGAGCAATGAAGATAAGGAAATCTACAAGATTAGGCAGAAAGAGGCCAAGCAAGTTATAAGAACTTCTAAAGCGCAGGCAGAAGAAAAACTAGCTCAGTCTATGAAAAAAGGGGATAAAACATTCTTCAGATATATAAATGAAAAAAGGAAATTATAACAAGGAATAACTAAATTAAAAACAAAGGACGGAAGGTATGTAGAAGAGAATAAAGGGCTAGCCGACTGCCTTAATGAATACTTCTGTTCAGTTTTTACAAAAGAAAAAGAAGGAGAAGGACCTCCACTAGAAAGAATGACTAATAAATCGTTTGATGCATGTGTCTTTACAGAGGAAGATGTTCTAAGTTTGCTGTCTAAAGTGAAGACAAATAAGTCACAGGGGCCTGATGAGATACACCCAAAATTATTAAAAGAGCTTAGTGGTGAGCTGGCAAAACCGTTAACAGATTTATTTAACCAATCATTAGTAACAGGAGTCGTCCCGGAAGATTGGAAATTGGCAAATGTCGTGCCCATTCACAAGAAAGGTAGTAGGGAGGAATCGAGCAACTATAGACCAGTGAGTCTGACATCAATAGTAGGCAAATTAATGGAAACCCTATTAAAGGATAGGATTGTGGAACATCTAAAATCCCATGGATTGCAAGATGAAAAACAACATGGGTTTACTTCAGGGAGATCATGTCAAACAAATCTTATAGATTTTTTTGACTGGGTGACTAAAATAATGGACGGTGGAGGTGCAGTAGACATCGCATATCTAGATTTTAGTAAGGCTTTTGACACTGTCCCACATAGAAGACTTATCAATAAACTGCAGTCATTGAGCATGGACTCCCATATTGTTGAGTGGATTAGGCAGTGGCTGAGTGACAGACAGCAGAGGGTTGTAGTCAATGGAGAACATTCAAAACAAGGTCATGTTACCAGTGGGGTTCCACAGGGATCTGTACTGGGACCAATTTTGTTTAATATCTTCATAAGTGATATTGCAAAAGGCCTCGCTGGTAAGGTTTGTCTTTTTGCTGATGACACAAAGATATGTAACAGGGTTGATGTTCCTGGAGGGAATCGCCAAATGGAAAAGGATTTAGGAAAACTAAAAGAATGGTCAGAACCCTGGCAACTGAAATTTAATGTGGATAAGTGCAAGATAATGCACCTGGGGCGTAAAAACCCAAGGGCAGAATATAGAATATTTGACACAGTCCTGACCTCAGTATCTGAGGAAAGGGATTTTGGAGTAATTATTTTAGAAGACTTAAAGGTGGGAAGACAATGTAATAGAGCAGCACGAAATGCCAGCAGAATGCTTGGATGTATAGGGAGATGTATAAGCAGTAGAAAGAGTGAAGTGCTTATGCCGCTGTACAGAACACTGGTGAGACCTCACTTGGAGTATTGTGCGCAGTACTGGAGGCCATATCTCCAGAAGGATATAGATACTCTAGAGAGAGTTCAGAGAAGAGCTACTAAACTAGTACATGGATTGCAGGATAAAACTTACCAGGAAAGGTTAAAGGACCTTAATATGTATAGCTTGGAAGAAAGAAGAGACAGAGGGGATATGATAGAAACTTTTAAATACATAAAGGGAATCAACTCGGTAAAGGAGGAGAGCATATTTAAAAGAAGAAAAACTACCACAAGAGGACACAGTTTTAAATTAGAGGGGCAAAGGTTTAAAAGTAATATAAGGAAGTATTACTTTACTGAGAGAGTAGTGGATGCATGGAATAGCCTTCCTGCAGAAGTGGTAGCTGCAAATACAGTGAAGGAGTTTAAGCATGCATGGGATAGGCATAAGGCTATCCTTCATACAAGATAGGGCCAGGGACTATTAATAGGATTCAGATATATTGGGCAGACTAGATGGGCCAAATGCTTCTTATCTGCCGACACATTCTATGTTTCTATGTTTCTATGTTATTCCTCTCATATAGGCCTTAAAGGTATCCCATACTATTTGGATTTTAGTTGACCTATAATTAGTAACCCAGAATTGATTAATTTCCTTATGTATTATTTCATGGTTCTTTATTAGTGATAGCCAATAAGGATTCAATATAAAAAGAGGCCTACCTATTTGTTTATCCTGGGCCAGGCAAAGTTCAAGGAGCAACGGTAGATGGTCCGAGAATGACCTAGTCTCATACTTCATTCGTTTTACATATCGCACATATTTTTTATTGATCAGAGCATGGTCTATTCTGGACATGGATCTACCTAATTTACTAATACATGAGAAGACCCTTCTCCCCTGACCCAAACCTCCCCAAACATCCTCAAACCCAGCCTCAGAACAAAAACCTGCCAGGGGGGACCCCTGAACAGAGGCGTCTCCCTCGACACCCATAGAGACCCTATCTACGGCCGGGTTAATAACACAATTAAAGTCACCAGTAATCAATTTGTCCATACATTTTAACAGAGAGTTAAGCACTGAGAAAGAGAATGGAGGTGGGATATAAACAAAGGCCAAAATGCACATCTTTCCCCCCAGCTTGCAGTATAGGAAGACAAATCTTCCCTGGTGGTCAACAGAGGATGCCTCGCAGAAAAATTCAATCGTTCTATGAATAAAAACAGTTACTCCCCTAGAGTGACTAGAGAAGGTCGAGTGGTAGGTATGCGCAGCCCATCCCCTGGTGACCACCCTGGAGGTCTCCCCAGTAAGGTGTGTTTCTATCAAGCATACAATTGCTAGGAGGTGTATACGCATCAAATCAAAAACCGCTTGTCTCTTTCTTCTGTCCACCAAGCCCCTAACATTCCAGGTAAGAATTCTAATAGACATTATAACCAGAAATTAATGGGAAAAAAAAAAAGAAAGAAGACGCATTCCAGTCCAATCCCAACCCCCCATACAAGTAATCCACCACATATTGCAGCAGATCTCTTGCCTATGACCATCCCTCCCCCACTCCCCCCCTGCTCTGCACCTCCCCGCTAGCTAAACAAAGAAAGTGGAAAATATAAACACCCTCTACTAATTGTTATTCCCAGCCAACCCTACAACAGTTAGGTCACATATTATTTTGTTCAAGCCAATCCGCGGCTTTATCCGGAGTGTCAAAGATACTCAAAGATTTTTTAGTAAATTATTTCATAAATTTCTCTCTCGCTTCTTTCAAGCTCATTAAAGAAAAAAGCAATAGAGAATAATGTCAGAGGGACATCTATAGCTATGGTTGACTGTTAGCAAACAGCCTGTTTAATAACACACTGGCTGCCGGACTTGTTATGCTTTTGAAAAAAAAATATTGGGGGCAGATGCCTGACAGTGTTAATACAGACACAAACGGTAGTAGCAGAAGAAACAGTGGCTTGTTCTGAACAAGCAGTTCCAAATTATGCTTAATTAGGGTCAGAGACCTGCCCCTTTTTATGCACGCATTGTAAAAGGCTTTTTGTACATTTGTTAATATTAATTAAGGACATTTTGCGACAGGTTTTTGGTATAAAAATAGGTGCAATTGCACGCCTGTTGCAAAAACATACACTGCGGGTGATGATGGAAAATAAGCTTGTACACTTAGTAAATGTCGAAAATTAGTTACAGGTTTTTGGAGAGAAAAAAAGGGGCAATTACACAGTGCAACTATGATGCTTAAAATATCATCAGCCATTAGATTTAGTTTTTTACATTAATTGAGCTGCTAGATCACTCCTGTGCATAAACATCGAGTAGTGTGTCTTTATATTCTGGTGTGCCAGCTCAAGACACATAACACTAACTCACCTTATCCTATCCTTGGTGCTAAGCCCTGTCTTTCTATCAAGTAATTAAATCTACATAACTGAATATACCTTCCCAATTGTTAACCCTGTGCCCAGATCCTAAACTGACTGTCTTGTGTGTCTAATTGCTGTATCTGTGACAGACACGTCCTATAAAACCCGTGGTTTACCTCAAAATGGCATCTGTGCTTGAGACCTTACATAGTGCCTAATACACATCAATATTGTCCCTCCTGATTGGCTGTGTGGCTGACTGCAAGGAACAATGGTCAAGTCCATCTGCCAGGCCCCTGCACAGGGTCATGTGATCCTCTATCTTCATCTTCCCTGCCCTGCTTCCCTCACTAGTGGACTGAATTTCATATGTAAAATGAATTCATCCAAATTAAATTGCCAAAACTTTGAGGGGTTCAATGATGGGATTTGAGCGCTTCAATGACAGGAAGCGGCACAATCGGCGTTCCTTGTCATTGCACCTGCTACATACACAGGAATGCGATTTGTGACTAAGTAATTCATCACAAATCAAATTACTTTGTGAAATTCAGTGAAGCAGCGAATCCAAATTTTCAGAACTTTGCCCATCACTAATTGCTATAAATAAATTAAATAAAATTAAAAAAATAACTAAATAACATAAAAAATAAGGATTTAAGTCTAGTACCTTAGGGCATGAACTAAAGATAATTACAGATCACAGGGGTAAATCTAAATATTTTTGTATTTTTTTTAACAATTGACAATTGTACCTGCGTCATATTTAGTCATTTTTATTTCACTTTATTTTATTATATATTATATAGGTTTTGATATGTGTTTTTTATGTGTTTGTGAGCATTCCTATCATTACACACAAAATATTAGTTTTTGATCATTTTTAGACTTCAGTAGTCAAGTGTCAGGTAAATTGTGGAGTAGGATAATAGTAATGATAGTGATAATAATTCCAGTAAATGACATACCTCATTGTGCTGAGACTCAGGCCTGTACGTTCACTGAGTAGGACAGCTACATTAGTATACACTGTATATATACCTTCATTACGCGGGCATTCTTCATCCCAGCTGAACATAGGATCACTAATTGACTTCCCCTCCGTGGGGATGTGTGAATTATTCTTCCATTTATAGAACAAGCAAGGTACGCTGTTTTTGGACATCTTATTATTTGCTGCCTGTGTTTATTGGTGGAGATTTCAGGTCCTCGGAGAGAAAGACCTGAGATAAACGAGGCTGATTCATGTTGTCGTAATTAAGCAATTTTGTTCACATTACACATGACTTATATTATAAGTGGAGACGAGCAAAGTATTGAAAAATTCGATTCGGCTGCTTCTCGGAATTGAAATATTTTTTTTGCTTTGTAAAGACTTACTTCGTCATGAAGCGCATTTCTTTGTAAGTAGTGGGAGCAATGAAGGGGAACGGCGATTGTGCCGCCCCCCCCCCCATTATTGTACCCCTCAGATGCCACATTCATAGCTGATCTCGACATCTTACTTTAATAAGACAGTGTAAAATAAAATAAATTAATAAAATCCTTCTTACCTCCTCCGTTTGATAACGAAGAGTTGGCCGCCGCAAAATCCTGCGCGGACCACGTCGGCTGGCGTAGTGAGGTCATACGTCATCATGCACAGATTTCACACGGGATCTTGAATCAAGATGGCGGCCCCCTCTTTAGCTCAAACAGATGAGGTTTTCGATTTGGACAAATTGATTTGTTACCACGACGCACAAGTAAATTCAGCTTCATGGCGGATCGAGTGTTCCCTGAAATTCGCTCAACACTAATAAGATGTAATTTACCAGCCATTTTCGCCCTGCCCTGGGCACAACACAGTGGATTCGTTTTTTCCTGGAGTCATTTTCCGACCCCTAAGGGCTCATGCACACGGCCGTATGTGTTTTGCAATTCGCAAAACACGGATCTGCAAAAAATATGGATGACGTCCGTGTGACATCTGTATTGCATCCGTTTTTTTGTCGGATCCATTGTAACAATGCCTATCCTTGTCCACAAAACAGACAAGAATAGGACATGTTCTATCTTTTTTGCAGGGCTACGGAACATACAGATACGGTATGCTCTCCGCATTCTTTGCAGACCCATTAAAATAAATAAGTCCGCATCCTATCTGCAAAAAAAAAATGGAACGGACACGGAAGCAAAATATGTTTGTGTGCATGAGCCCTAAAAGTTAGGTTGGAATGGTCCATCATTTTCAGTTGTACTTCCCCGTTCCATAAGACACAGTTCCACCCAGTGGCGGAACCAGAGCCTGGTCTCGGGAGGGGCACTTTCAGATTATTTTTGGTCCGCCGCCACAAAACAATGGTGCTTATAGAACAGACTACACAGTGTAGCGGTATACTGTATATTGTGTGGCACAGTGTAGGCTATATGTGTATAACAAACATATTTCACATGAAAACGTACAAATACTTGACTTGGCCCTTGGGGATCTCGGACGCCACTTCAACACTTTGGCCGGGGGCTCTGTGGAGCTGATGTGTTTTATCCTAATGAGAAAGATTTCATAATAAGGATTTGGAGAAGGGGCAGAGGGATAGCAGAGCAGGGAGAGGCTGGTGCTGCTACTAGGGGGTCATACCATGGGGGAGTAATAAAGTCCACCATAATGCCCCCCCAGTAGAAATAATTCTCCTTAGGCCTCATGCACACAACCGTTGTCCGTGATTTTCTGCGGACCCATTGACTTTCAATGGATCCGTTGAAAACTCGGAAATTGCACTGTTTGTCATCCGCCTCCGTGATCCGTGTATCCTGTCCGTCAAAAAAAATATGACCTGTCCTATTTTTTTGACGGACAACGGTTCACGGACCCATTCAAGTCAATGGGTCCGTGAAAAAACACGGATGCACACAAGATTGGCATCCGTGTCCGTGATCCGTGTCTGTAAGCTACTTTCATACAGACAGAGCCGAAGATCCGTCTGCATAAAAGCTTTTTCAGAGCTGAGTTTTCACTTCGTGAAAACTCAAATCGACAGTATATTCTAACACAGAGGCGTTCCCATAGTGATGGGGACGCTTCTAGTTAGAATATACTAAGAACTGTGTACATGACTGCCCCCTGCTGCCTGGCAGCATCCGATCTCTTACAGGGGGCTGTGATCCGCACAATTAACCCCTCAGGTGCCGCACCTGAAGGAATTAATTGTGCGTATCATAGCCCCCTGTAAGAGATCAGGGGCTGCCAGGTAGCAGGGGGCAGACCCCCCTCCCTCCCCAGTTTTAATTTCATTGGTGGCCAGTGCGGCCCCCCCCAGCCCCCCCTCCTTCTATTGTATTAATATCATTGGTGGCCAGTGCGGCCCCTCCCGGGCCCACCTCCCTCCCTTTATTGCATTATCATTGGTAGCCAGTGTGCGCCCCCCCGGCCCCCCCTCCCTCCCTTTATTGTATTATCATTGGTGGCCAGTGTGCGGCCCCCCTCCCTCCCTCTATTGTATTTTCATTGGTGGCCAGTGTGCGCCCCCCCGGCCCCCCCTCTATTGTATTAATATCATTGGTGGCCAGCGTGGCCAGTTCAAAAAATAAATAAATATGAGACTTCTGCTGTATTGGCATACTTACTAATCTTAAGTATTCCTATAAAACAGAAGTCTCATATTTTTTTAGCAATTGGCCATGCAGCTCTATAGTGTAGCGGTTAACATTCTTGGCTGGAATGTAGAAGGTTGTGAGTTTGAATCCCGTCAGAAATAGAGGCTAAATAAAATTTATATATTTTATATTTTTTTTAGTAATTCTAAAAAATGTGTAATTACAAAAAAAAAATTATATATATATATATATATATATATTTATATATAGATATAGAAAAATAAGGCAGCACAGAGGATTCAATCAATGGAAGGGTGCACGGTCCAAAGGATAAGCAGTCCTTTCAATACAAAAATATCAAAAATAGGCAGCACTCCAGGAAATAAATGAATAAACAATCACCTTTTATTCACCCATGTGGGCAGCGCAACATTTCGGCTCAGCACTAGAGCCTTTCTCAAGCAAAGTATAAGTCTGATATAAATGAATGCATAATATGTGGGAAACTACTACATTTTAGCCATAATATATTTACATATATTATAATATATTATATATTCTAAATATCTAATAATATATGTAAATATATTATGGCTAAAAACTTATATATATATGTTTAAATAAAATTTAGCCTCTATTTCTAAAGGGATTCGTACTCACAACCTTTGATATTCCAGCCCATAATGTTAGCCACTACACAATGGCCAATTACTTAAAAAATAAAATAAAATAAAATAAAAAAGTATTCCTATACAGCAGAAGTCATATATACATATATATATATATATATATATATATATATATACACTCACCTAAAGAATTATTAGGAACACCATACTAATACGGTGTTGAACCCCCTTTTGCCTTCAGAACTGCCTTAATTCTACGTGACATTGATTCAACAAGGTGCTGATAGCATTCTTTAGAAATGTTGGCCCATATTGATAGGATAGCATCTTGCAGTTGATGGAGATTTGAGGGATGCACATCCAGGGCACGAAGCTCCTGTTCCACCACATCCCAAAGATGCTCTCTGTGATTTATACTGTCCTGCATCCGAAAACAGTTTATTTAGGGCAAATTCCAATAATCTGGGCCTAATCTAGTGTCCATATTCTGTGGGTTTCTGTGACATATACTGTCCTGCATCCGAAAACGGTGTCTTCAGCGGACTGTAAAACAATCTGCACCACATCTGGTGACAAAACCATTAATATGAAGAAGGCGAGCACTAAGGGACGGGGAAGTAGGTGTGATGCTGATGGTGCACGCAAAGGCCGTGGCCCTGGGCCTGCTGCCAGGGAACCAGAAAAAAAAAAAAAACATCCACCGTACCAAGCTTCGTGTCCAACTTAGCTGGGCGGCGCAGGACAACACTGTCCAAGTCGCACCACTGTGAACAGTTGGTCGGTTGGATTGCTGAATATAATGCTTACAGTCAGTTAAGCACCGCCCTCTCTTCCACCAAGTCCAGTATCTGTAGCCAAGAGTCCCGTCAACCGAATCCTCTCTCTGATCATCCTTCCTCCCACCACGGAGAGACTGGCCAAACGAGTGATCCCACACTCGGATATTCCGAGGAGCTCTTTCCAGCACCACTATTACATTTGGCCCTCGCGGCCAGCAGGCTTGAAGGGTGACCTGAGATATTGTGTCTTGATTCACAACCTCTTGAGTCTTCACATTCTCAAGAAGATGACGGTGAATGGAGGATAAGAAGTCAGGAGGATAAGAAGAGTGAGGAAGTGGAAGAGGAGGTGGTTGACGATGAGGTCACTGACCCAACATGTCAAGGTGAAAAGCCAAGTGAGGACAGCAGTACAGAGGGGGAGGGATCCGCAGCACCGCAACAGGCTGGAAGAGGCAGTGGGGTTGCAAAAGTCGGCCCACACCAAACAGGCCTGCAACCATTACACCGTTACACCATGCGTACATCTACCTTGCCAAGGGGTAGGTGTTCAGCAGTATGGCACTTTTTTGAGGAAAGTGCGGATGACAAAAGAGTGGTAGTTTGAGAACTGTACCGTACCAAAATGAGCCGGGGTATGAACACTAGCAACCTCACCACCACCAGCATGATCCACCACATGGCATCCAAGCACGCTAACAAGTGGGCCGAATGCCTGGGTCCACAGTATGGGTCTGCGGGTCACATCACTGCCTCCTCTTCCCCTGTGTTACGCACTGCTGGCCAATCCCCTGTCGAAGGCGCAGGGCCGGATGCCCCTCGCCATGCACCTGGACCTTCGCATGAACCATTAGCAACAACATCCACTTCCCTGTCCCAGCGCAGCGTCCAAATGTCCATAACACAGTCATTTGAACGCAAGCGCAAATACCCACCCACCCACAGGCCATAGCACTAAATGCACAATTTTCGAAATTACTGGCCCTTGAAATGTTGCCATTTAGGCTTGTGGACACTGAGGCCTTCCGCAGCCTGATATCGGTGGCCATCCCTCCGTACGCAGTCCCCAGCCGCCACTATTTTTCACGGTATGCCATGCCCGAGACACCAGCATGTGTCCCAGAACATCACCCGTGCCCTGACCAACGCAGGGAAGGGAAGGTCCACTTAACCACGGACACATTGACAAGTGCTGGTGGCCAGGGACGCTACATTTCCCTGACCGCACACTGGGTGAATGTTGTGGAGGCCTGGAGTGAGTCTCACCCTGGGATGGCACAGGTGCTACCCACGCCCAGGATTGCGGGCCCTACGTCCATCAGGGTCTCCACCAGCAGCTATATTACTGGCTCCAACCCCCACTTCTCCTCCTCCGCCGCCTCCTCCTCCACTTCCACCTCCAGCAGCAGTCAGCCATCATTCGCTAGCTGGAAGCAGTGTAGCACTGCTGTGGTTAAGCGTCAACAGGCCGTGCTGAAGTTGATCTGTTTTGGGGACAAACAGCACACCGCCGCAGAGCTGTGGCAGGGTATAAGGGACCAGACTGAGCTGTGGCTCTCGGCACTCAACCTACAACCAGGCATGGTTGTGTCTGACAATGGCTGTAACTTGGTGGCGGCTTCGGAGCTCGGCAATCTGACACACATTCCATGCCTTTCCCACGTCTTAAACTTAGTGGTACAGCGGTTTATCAAAACTTACCCCAATTTGCCAGAGCTACTAGTGAAGGCGCCGCGTATGTGCCCATTTCCGCAAGTCGTCCACAGCTTCAGCCGGTCTGTCAATGCTGCAGCAGCGCTTGCGGCTTCCAGCTCACTGACTGCGACGTGAGCATGTGTTGGAACTCTATGTTCCACATGTTGGCCAGGCTTTTTGAGCAGCAGAGGGCAGTTGTGGAATACCAGCTGCAACATGGTTGTTGCCTTTCGAGTAAACTGCCACTATTCACAAGCGAGGAGTGGGAATTGATGTCAGACCTCTGTGAGGTTTTAAAAAACTTTCATGAATCCACACAGATGGTTTGTGGTGATAAAGCTATTATAAGCGTAACCATCCCACTGCTGTGTCTACTCAAACAATCGCTGCTCACAATTAAGGACGACACTCTGAATGTGGCAGATGAGGAAATGGGGGAGGACATTACACAGGTTGATAGCCAGACCTCCCACAGTTTGTCTTCTCAGCGCGAATTAGACCATGAGAGGCGGAGGAGCTGGAGACAGTTGCCTCTGCTACAGGGTAGCACCCATGGAACTTTAATTCCATCTGTTCAGCGTGGATGGGCAGAAGAGGAGGAAGAGGATGAGGAGATGGAGAGTCATCCTGATGTCAACATCGAAGTCTTTCCTGTTTGTACTCTGGCACACATGGCTGACTTCATGTTAGGCTGCCTTTCCAGCGACCCTCGCGTTATACGCATTTAAGATAACACAGAATACTGGGTGTTCACCCTTCTCAACCCCTGCTACAAAGAGAACTTCTCATCTCTTATTCCTGTGGTGGAGAGGACGAGCAAAATGGTGCAATACCAAAAGATTCTTGTTGGAAAATTGCTCCAAAAATTTTAATCTGACAACGCTGGCGGCAGAGTCCGTACTTCCTTAGGCAACCAAGAAAAAGAGACAAGGGGAACACACAGCAGTTCCAACAGAGGCAGGGCAACACTCTCCAAGGTCTGGGACACTTTCATGACACCCCGACCAACAACCTCACCCTGAAGCGCGGCCTAGTGGTACAATGAGGGAGACGTTTTGGAAGATGGTGAAGGAATACATAGCAGACCGTGTCAGCATCCTAAATGATCCCTCAGTGCCTTACAACTACTGGGTGTCCAAGCTGGACATGTGGCACGAACTTGCGCTCTACGCCTTGGTGGTGCTGGCCTGCCCTTCCGCCAGCGTTTTGTCTGAGCGTGTATTTAGTGCTGCTGGTGGCATTATAACAGATAAGCGTATCCGCTTGTCCACTGGCAATGCTGACAGGTTGACTCAGATAAAAATGAACAAGGCCTGGATTGCCCCTGACTTCTCAACTCCACCAGAGGAGAGCTGAGCTGATGATGAACATAAAAGCAATTTCAATCTATCATTTATAATGTACTCAATCTACTGTAGTGTATTCCCATGCACCTTTCCCACCACAAAAAAGGGTATATGGTTGAATCTTATTTTCTCCTCCTCCTCCAGATTGTATATATTCCCTCCACTATAATTTTTTTTAATAGAGTCAGCTCAACTGCAGGCCCTCGCCCCTAATGTTTTAGAGGGTCAGCTCAGCAGCAGGCCCTCGCCCCTAATATTTTAGAGGGTCAGTTCAGCAGCAGGCCCTCACACCTAATGTTTTAGAGGGTCAGTTCAGCAGCAGGCCCTCACACCTAAAGTTTTAGAGGGTCAGTTCAGCAGCAGGCCCTCGCATATAATGTTTTAGAGCGTCAGCTCACCAGCAGGCCCTCGCCCCTAATGTTTTAGTGGGTCCACTTAGCAGTAGGCCCTCGCCCCTAATGTTTTAGAGGGTCAGCTCAGAAGCAGGCCATCTCATATAATGTTTTGCAGGGTCAGCTCACCAGCAGGCCCTCGCCCCTAATGTTTTAGAGGGTCAGCTCAGCAGCAGGCCCTCGAATATAATGTTTTACAGGGTCAGCTCACTAGCAGGCCTGCAACTCAAATCTTTTACAGGGTCAGCTCACCTACAGGCCCGCAACTCAATGTGAATGAGGCTCTCCTTTATGTGATATACAGGTTGTATCGGAACTTGCTTTGAAGTAGTAGCCGTAGCCGTTTATCAGGCTCCCTCTCCGAAATCGAAAAAGGATTCCCCGTTACCGGTGGTCACCATGTTAGGCGCATAAAAGAAAATCGAAAGTTGATAGGGAAGATATCCTAATGGATCGTGGACGTCACAGGGACGTGCGATCAGGCGGAAGTTATCTAGAGTTAACAAAGTGGCAGCACTTTGTTAACTCTAGATAACATTCCCTCTAGTGACATTCCCTGTAATTTTGTATTACTCATTCCAATAACAGGGCATCTTAAGAGTCCTGTATTGTTATTTATCGTCACTACCTCCCCGAGTCGGGAGTGGGTAATTGCCGCGCGCCTGCTGCCTTCCTTGCATGTTTCTGCTTTAATAACTTGACCAACCCTCTCCACCCAATCAGATTTCAGCCATTGACCTCTCTTGGATGTGGTATCCCTTTCTCAGGCTCCCTCTCCGGCATCGAGTTCTGATTCCCTGTTACCCGTGATCACCATGGTAGGCGCAGAGAAGAACATTGAAAGTTGATAGGGCAGACATCCGAATGGATCGTCGCCGTCACGGGGACGTGCAATCGCCCAGAAGTTATCTAGAGTCACCAATGCGGCAGCAGGCCCTCGCCTCTAAAGTTTTAGATGGTCAGATCAGCAGGCCCTTGCTCCAAATGTTTTTGAGGGTCACCAGCAGGCCATTAATCATAATTTTTCAAGAGTGTGTATGATGCCCTCCTTTTTGTGTAACAAAGGGTGTTTTGGAGTGCCGTTTCCTTGTAATTTTTGGCAGCCCTTTCACTTAGTGCATAGGCTTTATGAGTGTAGGAGTCCCACTACCTGAACAATTGTACCACAATGTGAATGAGGCCCTCCTTTATGTGATATACAGGCTGTTTCAGAGTGATTCTTGCTTGTAATTTTTTGCAGCACTTGCACTTTATATAAAATTAAATATACAGAAAAGAATGTTTCAAAACAATTTTTCCTGTAAAATTTATTTTTTGGGGGGTTTTGTGCATATTTTTGTCAGTCTGTAAAATTGGCGTACAACTCGGACAACATGGTTCCCAGACGCGATCTGTGAGTCAAAGATGCATCCAGACATCGTCCCCATGGTGTTCCTGATCCATTTCGGTGGTGTTTCTGTCACTTTCTGACCTTTTCCAATGGACCAGGCACCCTCCCCTCTTCAGAGCAGGGGGTGCCTGGTTGTCTCCCATTGACTTCCATTATACTCGGTTGCTCGTCCAAGCACACGAATATAGCAATGTGTTAGGGCCGAACACCCGAACACCTGAATACTTTGGTGCTTGATCATCACTAAGCATGAGGCCTCTATCACATAGTCAGTATTTTGTATCAGGATATGCTGATGATTTGGAAGCCAAAAGCAGGAGTGGGTACAAAACACAGAAAATATTCCCATCATGTGTCATCTCTGTTTTGGATCCACTCTTGTTTTCTTTTTTTTTTTTTTTGGCATTAGCAATACCGATCAATTACTGATGCTTAATGACAGGATCCGTTTTTTGATATTTGTTCTTGTGACGGATCATATGAAGGGAAAAGTAAACAGTGACGTCAACACAAACTTCCTGCTGACACCCTCTCCACTCTGTCACGGGGGCTCTACTTGTATAAGCGTTTAATAGAATAGGTTCTGTAGAAATCTATGTGGAATCAGCTGACGACGGTGTAAAAGGAGTGCACTCTTTCACTCTATAGTAGAATCTTGGGTCAATGCACGGTTCTTCATACCTGATGCTAACATTGACCTGGAAGGCTGAGTTCACACTCAGTTTTTAAACCTTCATTGACCAAATAAGTGAAGTGTGAACTGAGTCTAAGAGTGACGCCTGTCATCTGCCTGACATACTCAATAATTGTTTCACTACCACAGCTGTATATCTATGCATTTTTCTGCAATGCACAGTAATACATGCTCCCTGCAGCTGGGAAATAGCTGATTTGTAACTAATTAATTTAGATCAAATTAAATTTGGGGGAAAAATTTAGGGAAGCATCCAAAACAAATTTTTGAAAACTCATTTCTAATTACAATCCTCCATATCACCTCCGAGTGATAACATATGAAGCTCTGAGTCATATTATGAGAAACGCTGAGTCATTGAACTGCTGGATATTGTAGATACGAAGAGGAGTTAGAGGGATTGTCCACCTTTTAGATATTATTGACCTATTCTCCATGTAGGTCATCAATATTAATGTTGATCGAGCACCAAATTGCTTGTGTGCTCTGGCCGAACACATCGGTATGCTCGTGTGCTCTACCGAGCACCCGAGCACAATAGAAGTCAACGGGAGAACCCCATGTTAGAAATTGATGAAAACCCCATCAAAATGGTTTGGAAACAGCATTAAGAGGATGGCTGGATGCATATTGGACTCCTATTATCTATGACATACAATAGACAAGGTATGTTGAAGCCAACAATCTATTCATAAGACAGATAACAGTCAGCATACTTTACAATGGCAGCCTTGTGCACTATGAGACATTCCAAACCAGCTCTCATCTGACTGAAAGCCAGTAAACCTCAAAGTTGCTCCACATCTGTTGGATGGCTTGGGTGGACCTGCGCACCTAGATCAATATCATTAGGGTGACAAAAAGTTTTCTGATTGTCCTAACATAATGTTCAATAACCTTTCTATACAGTTTTGTAATGTAAAAAAACTAATTTGCATAAACATGGGCATATAGGAAAGACATGCAAATGAGCCGAATCTACTCATGAACGGCGCCATCTATAGTCTTGTCAGCACTCAGCCTGTAATAGCCTACGCTAACACTGAGGTGTATATCGGATTGCTGCTATCATTCACACATCTTCTAGCACTTTATCTGCGGTAATGTAAGCTTGCTAGGGTGTATCTGAGGACTATTGCCTTGCTTGTAATGACTCATGAACAGCGCCATCTATTGGTTTCATAGTCTTATGACAAGACTAATAGTCTTGTAATAAGACTCATTGTCTAATAGTCTTGTCACAAGACTATGAAACCAATAGATGGCGCTGTTCATGACTCACCTGTGCATCATTGCTACAGGCATTTAAAAATCAATGACTGGTGTGCACTGGAGTGGCAGGGGTTCTAACAGATTTTTTTTTCTCTTATTTTATCACATTGCCTGCCTTTGCCCATTTTTTATGAACTTGGACAACTCCTTTAAAGGGGTTATCCGAGGCTGGAAATGGCTCCCCATACGCCCGGCCCTCTCACACTGATTCTACTTACCTGGCTCCCTGTGCTGCTCCTGGTTACCGCACTGCTGCAGCTAGTTCTCCTCATGCACGGACGAAAACATCCGGTGTAGGCAAGGAGCAGACAGTGTCAGGGACGAGCCTCACGAGCGTCACCTACGATGCTAGGAAGGCTCGTCCCTGTCATCGCCTGCCATTGGCTTCTCCTCCCTGACACCAGATGTTTTCACCTGCGCATGGGGAAAAGCAGCTACGACAGTGCGGGCACTAGGAGCGGGACAGGGAGCCAGGTAAGTACAGTCAGTGTGAGGGGCCTGGGCATATGGGGGGCCATTTCCAGCCTCAGATAACCCCTTTAAATACTAACTATAGTTGATTGTATGATCCTGTTTTAACATAAGATATGAAACTTGCTTTTGGAAAATACATGCACAACATTTTGTGGAAAAAACTTTTTTAATTAGGTTTTTACATGATGATTTGTTTTCCAAGAAGGCTTTTCCTGGAGTTTATGTCAGGATAAAACAAAATAATATAGCATTTTGGAAAAAACAAGCAACAGAGTATGGCCAAACTGGAGGACATTATAGCAAAGACCTCCATGGCCACAGTGTATTTACCACTAGTACTTAGTGAAGCTGGAATGAAGGACACCCATACAGTGATGAACGCCAACATGCTGAAAGTGATATACTTGGCCTCATTGAAGTTATCAGGAAGTTCTCTTGCCAAGAAAGCAACAAGACAACTAATAAGGGCCAAGAAACTCAGATATCCTAAAGTAAACCAAAATGCCGTGGGGGAACCTTCATTACATTCATAAACTAGAACTCCAGTCTTAGCTTTGATGTTAAATTCAGGGAAGGGAGGAGAAATAATAAGCCATATTGTACAGATGAGGAACTGAATGACAGTGCCCATACAAATGACCACATAGGACACTTGAGGATTTGCCCATCTTCGTAAATCACTGTTGGGCTTAGAAGCTCTAAAAGCAATCATTACCAATACAGTTTTGGCCAAAATACATGACACGCATAATGCAAAAACCATGGCAAAGGCCACTTGACGTAGGAGGCACTTCTCATTTCCAGGATAGCCGATGAATGCCAGGGAACACAAAAAACAAAGGGACAAGCAGATGAGAAGAAGACAACTAATGGTGTAATTGTTGGCACGGACAATGGGGGTGGTCTTGTAGCAAATGAGTAGCCCTAGGATAGCTATAGGTACAAAGGATGAAGTAAAACTGGTGGATGCCAAGGTAATGCCCAATGTTTCTTCATACGAGAGATATTCAATTGTTTTTAGTAGACATCTGTCCTTTTCTTCACTTGGCCACTTATTCCAAGGACATTTAGAACAATTATTTGCATCTAAAAAGAGATTACACATAGTTAAAAAAAAAAGAACTATCTGAACACTTTATAACAAAAATGTCATAACTATCTCACCAGTTTCATTAGAAATCTCTCCTTGTGAGCAGGGGACACATTTGTAGCAACAGCTTGGTTCTCCTTGAACTGAAGCTTTTTGAGAACCTGGTGGACAACTTTCACTGCATACAGAGACTGGAACCTAAAATGATTAAATGGATAATTAATGTGTAATGTTACATATCTGACACAAATATAATATTTAGAAAATTCGATTTGGCAAAATTTTTAAGATTGCAGATTGCAAATTCATATTGACAGCAAGGCTAAAATGACTGTGTCCCAAAACCCCTCAAAAGATGCCATCCATTATTGCTTCCTGTTCTGTGCCATACATGTGTGTCACAGGGGGGAAGATGTGAAATGCCATATATGTGCAGGGCAGTGATGGCGAACACACAAAAGCTGAGCCAACAATGGTATCTGGTGTCTTCTGTACATTAAAAGGGTAGAAATAGAAATGTCAACTCATACTACAAAAATAGAAGCCTTCATACAGAATGTGGAAGCACAATTTTTTGACATGTCACGGTAAATGGCGTAAAAAAAAGCTAATTAAAAGTTGAAGGTAAAACATTTTACTTTATTTGTAACTTGAAATGGTGTTATTAAACATCAACTTGTACGTCAAAAAAATAAATAAATAAATATATATATACACTCACCTAAAGAATTATTAGGAACACCATACTAATACAGTGTTGGACCCCTTTTTGCCTTCAGAACTGCCTTAATTCTACGTGGCAAAAACACAGAAATATAGTGGCAATTCTGGAGGAGCTGCTCAGCCCCTAACACTGTAGCGTGTTTTTCATTGGGGGAGCAGCCCCACCGCATGTGGACCGCAGCGAACGACTATCCCCAGCAAAAAATGCATACGGTGGAGGATGTCGGCGCGGTCCACATGCACCACAAGGGCATCCTACACAAAACGGAGCATTGTGCGGATGTAAATACAATCATATAAATCACAGAAAAAATGCACCAAACGGATATGCCACTGACTATACTGGCTAGTCATAAATGCAGATATTTAAAGCTGAGACTTTCGTCAATATATTCCTGTCAGGAAAATATCGGAGCCCTTCATGCACCACGTCACGGTCACTCAGCATGGCAAAGGGTCCTACCACTACGCTAACTATGGTGTGAACAGGGTCTGAAGGTGATGTAATCCAGCTCACAGCCAGGCTTCCACACAGACGCCTAGCAGGACAACTAGTGCAATGTGAACAAAGTCAGGCTGCAAGCCACACCCATATCTGTGTTTTTGTCTTGCTTTATATGTAGTGTATGTGCCTTTTACCTGGCATTCAAACACTCTTTTGCACCTGGTGACCTCCATCACAGGGTCTGATATGGGTGTGGCTTGCAGCTTGACTTTGTTCACATTGCACTAGTTGTTCTGCTAGGCATTTGTGTGGAAGCCTGGCTGTGAGCTGGATTACATCACCTTCAGACCCTGTTCACACCATAGTTAGCGTAGTGGTAGGACCCTTTGCCATGCTGAGTGACCGTGACGTGGTGCATGAAGGGCTCCGATATTTTCCTGACAGGAATATATTGGCGAAAGTCTCAGCTTTTAATATCTGCATTTAAAACTAGCCAGTATAGTCAGTGGCATATCCGTTTGGTGCATTTTTTCTGTGATTTAATTCTACGTGGCATTGATTCAACAAGGTGCTGATAGCATTCTTTAGAAATGTTGGCCCATATTGATAGGATAGCATCTTGCAGTTGATGGAGATTTGAGGGATGCACATCCAGGGCACGAAGCTCCCGTTCCACCACATCCCAAAGATGCTCTATTGGGTTGAGATCTGGTGACTGTGGGGGCCATTTTAGTACAGTGAACTCATTGTCATGTTCAAGAAACCAATTTGAAATGATTCGAGCTTTGTGACATGGTGCATTATCCTGCTGGAAGTAGCCATCGGAGGACGGATACATGTTCTCATTCTGTTTACGCCAAATTCGGACTCTACCATTTGAATGTCTCAACAGAAATCGAGACTCATCAGACCAGGCAACATTTTTTCCAGTCTTCAACAGTCCAATTGTAGCCTCTTTTCCTATTTGTAGTGGAGATGAGTGGTACCCGGTGGGGTCTTCTGCTATTGTAGCCCATCCGCCTCAAGGTTGTGCGTGTTGTGGCTTCACAAATGCTTTGCTGCATACCTCGGTTGTAACGAGTGGTTATTTCAGCCAACGTTGCTCTTCTATCAGCTTGAATCAGTCGGCCCATTCTCCTCTGACCTCTAGCATCCACAAGGCATTTTTGCCCACAGGACTGCCTCATACTGGATGTTTTTCCCTTTTCACACCATTCTTTGTAAACCCTAGAAATGGTTGTGCGTGAAAATCCCAGTAACTGAGCAGATTGTGAAATACTCAGACCTGCCCGTCTGGCACCAACAACCATGCCACGCTCAAAATTGCTTAAATCACCTTTCTTTCCCATTCTGACATTCAGTTTGGAGTTCAGGAGATTGTCTTGACCAGGACCACCCCCCTAAATGCATTGAAGCAACTGCCATGTGATTGGTTGACTAGATAATTGCATTAATGAGAAATAGAACAGGTGTTCCTAATAATTCTTTAGGTGAGTGTATATATATATATATACCGTGCTTCCCATAATTATTCATACCCCTGGCAAATTTTGACTTAAAGTTACTTTTATTTAGCCAGCAAGTAATTTTTTGAAGGGAAATGACATAGGTGTCTCCCAAAAGATAATAAGACGATGTACAAGAGGCATTATTGTGGGAAAAAAAACATTTCTCAGCTTTTATTTACATTTAAGCCAAAAGTGTCCAGTCCAAAATTATGCATACCCTTATTAATAATCAATAGCAAGGCCTTTATTGGCTATTACAGCAATCAAATGCTTCCTATAATTGCAGACCAGCTTTTTGCAGGTCTCCACAGGTATTTTTGCCCATTCATCTTTAGCAATGAGCTCCAAATCTTTCAGGTTGGAGGGTCTTCTTGCCATCACCCTGATCTTTAGCTCCCTCCACAGATTCTCAATTGGATTCAAGTCTGGACTCTGGCTGGGCCACTCCAAAACTTTAATGTTGTTGTCTGCTAACCATTTCTTCACCACTTTTGCTGTGTGTTTTGGGTCATTGTCATGCTGAAATGTCCACTGGTACCCAAGGCCAAGTTTCTCCGCAGACTGCCTGATGTTGTCATTGAGAATCCTCATGTATTGCTCTTTTTTCATGGTGCCGTTTACTGTGATTAAGTTCCCTGGTCCATTGGCTGAAAAAAAAAAAAAAAGCATTAGGTTCTTTGACAGTGGGGATGGTGTTCTTTGGGTTGAAGGCTTCTCCTTTTTTATGCCAAATGAAGGAAACATCATTGCGACCAAACAATTTTTGTTTCATCTGACCATAACACAGAAGACCAGAAGTCTTCTTCTTTGTCCAGATGAGATTTTGCAAAGGCCAAGCAAGCTTTTGTGTGCCTGGTCTGCATCCGTGGAACCCAGCAGTGTGCAGTGTCCGTTGGATTGTCTGCCTTGAGACATTGCCACCAGCAGAGCCCAGATTCACCAGGATGGCCTTGGTGGTGATCCTTGGATTCTTTTTCACCTCTCTAACTATCCTCCTGGCCAGCACAGGTGTCACTTTTGGCTTCCGACCACGTCCTCTGAGATTTTCCACAGTGCGGAACATCTTGAATTTTTTGCTCAAATGTAAATAAAAGCTGAGAAATGTTTTTTTTTCCCCCCACAATAATGCCTCTTGTACATCGTCTTATTATCTTTTGGGAGACACCTATGTCATTTCACGTAAAAAAAATTACTTGCTGGTTGAATAAAAGTAACTTTAAGTTAAAATTTGCCTGGGGTATGAATAATTATGGGCAGCACTGTAGGTTCGTTGATGGAAAAAAAAAACTGTTGTGGCTCTCAGAAGGCAGGGTTGAAAAAGGAAAAAAGATGCTGCATCCTGAACACCCAAATAGCCACATTCTTAAAGGGGTTGCCAAGGATTTTGCTATTGATGTCTTATCAGCTGTTTTGGAGTAACTTTTGTGCCGTAAGTCAGTACTAGAAGTACACAGCTCCACCCATTCTCTAGTTGACAGAGCTGGTAATTGTAGCACTTCCAGCCCTAGAGCTACAAGTAACATCAGCTGATTGGCAGAGTTGTGGGTTGTCAGACCAATATCAAAATCCTGGAATTCGCCTTTAAGGTTTTAAAGCATTCTTTAAGGTGCTGTAACCTATTTTGGCCTCATATGTAAGACCATTGCCACATCTAATCACACCATGGTTTACTGAGTTTCTTACCGTTTCATTGCCGAAGGGCCATTGGACAGAACTGGTGTTAATATAAAGGGCTCCTCTGTAAGTGGCTATGCCTGTAAAATGTCCCACTTTAATCTGTTTGATGGAACCTCCCAGGTCCATTTGCCAGTTGACAATATCATATGTTGGAGGGGGGTCTCCATTCTTATCAAAAAACAAATCCTTTCCACTTCTTAACCTTATTCGGGTCTTCCTCATGTAATGGAGAACCTATGATGAGAATTTGGTGAATTCTTAGGTCCATATAGACTATAACTCTATACTATGCCTGCCAACTGTTAGGTGATTTAAAAACCTAAATACAAAACTATATAACTGTCACCAGAACTCGAGTACTTCACAAACTTTTTTAAGATTGAGTCGTTTTTGAAAAAATGTATGTGGTGGCCAGTGATGCTATCTGGGACTAAAGGAGTAGTGTTATAGTTATAAAGGGTGTGGAGGTATTACTTGTACCTGGGTTCTGAAGCCTGAACAGTCCTAGAGCTCTTAGTTTAAAAAATACTTGAAATCTGATACAAGATGAGGGGTCCTACAGCAGATTTTGCATTGGGGCAAAAACAGAGTGAAAACAATTATTCTAATTCAAAAACTCAGGCTGACAAAGCCTATGTGTACTATCAGGAGTTGGTAATGGTGGGACTGAAAGCAAGCCTTTCTTGCCACCATTTCAAGGCAGCATAGTTGTAAAAAACAAACAAACTGTGATCACTGTAAAATTATAGCAAAAATGTTATAATTTGCTCCAGTGCAACAATGGTTCCACTCTACATACCATACCATTACCAGCCCATGTGAATTCATCCAAAGAACATGTTCTCTTGCAGTGAAAAACTAGTATCCACATATGTTACAAAAATATTTAGTCTTACAATTTTATGCAGCTTGAACCTCATTCACATGTATTATATGGTACCTTTTAGTATGGAATCATTGCTGGGATAAAATAATCCAATAGACAAAGGATAAATGCTAGATCAGTGTTTAAATCACTTCTGCATAGTTTGTATGAGCAACAGCACATATGCTTGACCAATGCACTATACCACTTTCCCTCACCATGGATTTGTGTTGTGCTGGTGGCCCACGCCTGTCTCTCTTCCACTTCCCTATGCAACCAGCTTGCTCTTTTCTAGCACGACCGCCAGTATCTCATGTGCTTCTCTTAAGCCAACATGTCTGTTAGGCCAGTGCTCCTCAAATCCAGTCCTCAGGGCCCACCTGCTGGTCATGATTTCCGGATTTCCTTAGTATTGGGCAGCTGATATAATTAGTGTCCATCCATTAAGATTTACCACAGGTATTCATTCTGTGGGATACTCCTAAATCCTTACCGGCAAGTGGGCCCTGAGGACTGGAGTTGGGGAACCCTGTGTTAGGCCACACTCTCAAAACCCATATGTTGCACGTCCGACACCTCAAAGTCTCTGAAAGGGCCAGCGGAGGGCATTTCAATCTTTACTAGCCAACAGCTGGCAACTTTAGGGTATTTCAGGTACCTTCCCCAGGGGTAGAGTGATTAAGCATTAGATTTTCTGTTTGTTAGTGACCAGTTTAGGTGGGCTTTTCTGTTTGTCTGCCCATGAACTGACCTCTACCCGTTTTATTACTTTGACCCTCCGCTGCCTGTTCTGACCAATGTCTATTGACCGTATAAAACCTTTTCTGCCTGTCCTGACCTCAGACTTGTTTTGTGGATTTGCTTGTACTCTGCTTGCCCTGACTTTGGCCTGTTCTGACAAGTACAGCCTGACCCTTTGTTGCTTCACCACAGTGCCTCTGACCCCTGTGGGTGAGCTGCCAATCACACAGGGACTATTACAACAGGTAGCAGACAGACATCTCCTCTGCTCCAAAGTCTAGATCTCTGCATAGGGGTTACAGGATGAATACCAGACGACTGACATATAATGCCCTTAGTTCTAGCCCAAGAGCAAACTGGTTGGTTGGCGCGGTGGTTCCACACCCACTGTTCATATCAATGTGCTTCTGAGAAGGAACAACTGACTTAGAGGTGGGACCATAGTGATTCAAAATAAAAGCGTATGAGTAGGTGATCAACGTAATACAATAGGTTTATCAATCTCTTTGGTATGTTAGATATTGGTATTTCTGTAATTCCTTATCTCAAGTGCAGATTTCTTACTTGCCATGGCTTAATGTTAAAAACATCTGAGCAGCCTTCATTTAGAAAAGGACCTTCTCCAACTTTACATAAACTCAAGTCATGCATAGCTTTAGCAATTACATAGATAGCATTATACAGGTTATACACCATTCCAAAGTTGGATATATTATTCAGGCTTATATGAAAGTTCTCCAATCTTTTTTCCACTGAACAATCCCTGTTTGGCCTTTTCCAGTAAAAGGTCATGTATTTGAAGTCCAGAAGTTTACAGCCAACAGTATCCTCCCAAAACATACCATCCCAGGGCTCGTTTGACGTTTTGGAGAAATCAAATGTCTCAGTATAGTTGTCAAACCCTGGGATGTGTTCAATAGAGTAAGTAAAACCTATTGTTCCGTGAAGGAGCTCACTATATTTTTCATAAGACAGCAAATTTGAGGTTGCCCAGCCTTCACTGGCCACCCAAAGCTTCCCAGTGATATTATGACGTAGAAATTCCTCAAACAACAGAATAATATCAACATCAGTTGCAAAGATAACTACAGTCTTGGCTCTGGACTTTCTGATGGTCTGGATGATACGTGGAATGTTGTGATCTGGACGACTGCTCTGAATATACTCCAAAAATTCCACACAAGCTCCAGATTTGATGAATTCTTGTCTCACTCCCTGTATGCCCTGGTATCCATAATCATTAGAATCAGCGATCATCCCCACCCAGGTCCATTGGAAATGCAACAACAGTTGGGCCAGTCCTTTGGATTGGAAAGTATCACTTGGAGCAGTACGAAGAAAGAATGGGAACTGAGCCCTGTTACTTAGAATGGAGCTGGTGGAAACATGGCTGATCTATAATGAGAAACACAATCATTTTAATTTCATTTTTGTACTTTTATTCAAAAATGTTTTCTTGGACATAAAAATGTTCTAATTTTAGATTTTTTAAATGATTAGCTTACTGATGATTAAATGAGTTCCTCAGTGAAGTTTCACATGTGATCACTGATAATGTACACATTTTTTTTACATGTATTTACCATTTTAGGACTTTTCAGAGGGTTTTTAGAGCCTTGTATGTGGTGAGAACTGCAGCTGTCTGTGGGTGGGTCAGTTGTTTTTTTGTCTGTTTCTAATCCTGTTCTAGTGGCAATGTAAGCATGAACGCCAATCAACAAGTGTTTAAACTGTGGGCACTTGGAAGCTATCACCGTCATGCCTAGCATTGGCATGGCTGTGATTGGCTGGCACACCATGTGACCCTGCATGTATAAATGCTGGATCACATGGTGCGCCGCCATTCTGCTCTGACTAGTGTAGGGACAGGACGCTGCTGCAGGCAGGGAGAGTGTTAGGCATTTATTCTTTTCAAAAAGTGTGCTGGTGACCTGTAGGCTTTATTGATCGGTGCAATACAGCTCCTTTGCACCAGTGAAACAGAAATACCATACTTATGCTACTTTCACACCTGCAGTAGCCTGTTAGCGCGGGGGGAACAGCCTGCCGGGTCCGTAGTACTGCTACCCCACCGTGCCACCGGAAGTCCGCTCCGGCCCGAAACCGGCCGCAGCACGGCAAGCATGTCGAGAGGCATCCGGACAAAAACCAAAGCGTGCTGTAGTTTTTGTCCACCCGCGTCTAGGCATGTCTGCCGTGCTACAACTGGACCTCCGGCCCACCCCATTATAGTTAATGGGGCCGGAGCGGATTTCCGGCGGCATGGGGGGCTAGCGGTAGCACTTATACGGCAGGCTGTACCGGACGGGGAGCATGCTACCACAAGTGTGAAAGTAACCTTAATCATGCTGTTTAGTCTGAGGGTGACCTGTTGACATTTTTGTGTGGTGCAATCCTACACCTTTGCAACAGTGACAGGAAAATATAATAGTAATTCAGTCTGTTAATTGTGTGGATGAGACATACCTATATTTTTTTGGTGAAAAAACCTTTACTTAACACCGTCACAGAAAAATATAATAGTTAATTGCTCGTTTAATTGGGTCGGTGAGACCAAGCTATTTTTTGCGGTGAAAAAAACCTTACATGACACTAAAGATGAGCGACTCGAAGTTGACAAAGTGGAATTCAGTCCGAATTTCAGGAGAAATTTGATTCGCACCAAAGCCGAATTTCCTCGCGCCTTCTGGTAATGAATCGCATTTTTCCTAAAATGGCTGCTGCACGTGTGAGGACATGGAGAAAGGAACTCAGGGAAGGCGGGATCACCCATATTGCAGCCAATCAGCAGCCAGCCAGCCCTGTGGTGTCACAGCCCTATAAATAGTGTCAGACATCTTAGATTCTGCCATTTACCACTGTTCTTAGTGCAGGGAGAGACGTCAGCAGGCGCTAGGGACAGTGATAGAAAAAACTTCATTGTGCTGAAAAAGCGATTTACAAGTGCAGGGAAAGATTATTCAAGGTGTAGGGAAAGTATAGGGAGGAATCATTCCACAGCATTTATATAGAACAGGGTTCAGTTGGAGGAGGTTACAGCCTGGGTAATAGGAACAATCCTATTACACCTTGCAGCACTGACTGGGATCCAAATTGCCATTATACAGCTCTGTAATTCCAGCAAACCGTTCTTATTAGGGTGCAAGTGCAGTTTGATATATCCATTAATGGGGTTTATTACAAGGAAATATTTCTAGGTCTTATTTGCCTTGTATTATTGGGAAAAAAGGGCTTATTAGCCGTTGTGTGGTGAAGTGAGAAAATGACAGCCCTTTTTGCCATTCAGCGGTGCAGTTATATGTTTTAAAGCCTTCCGTGGCGTGTTTTAGCAGAAAAATAAAAAATATATTTGCCGGTCAGCGGTGCAGTTATATGTTCTAAAGCCTTTTGTGGCGTGTATTAGCGGAAAAAGAAAACAAAAATTGGCCGGTCAGCGGTGCAGTTATGTGTTTTAAAGACATTTCTGCTGTGTATTAGTGGGGGAAAAAAATTATTTGCCATTGTGTGATAAAGTGAGAAAATTACAGCCCTTTTTGGGGTTTATTAGTGGAATAAAAAAGGGCTTATTAACCGTTGTGTGGTGAAGTGAGAAAATTATAGACTTTTTTGGGGTGTTTTAATATCCTTTTTATTTAGTTATTTGATCTAACAGTATGTCAGACAGAGAAGTGTTAGGCCCTGCACAGGGGAGTGGCAGAGTACTAAATGTTTCTGGCACAGGTCGCAGCAGAGTAAGGGGGCGTGGCAGCAGGAGTCGCAGCGAGAGGCCTGTGCTCCCGGTGTCATCTAGCGGTCGTGTCTTGACCAGAAACCCAGCAGTTCTTGAATGGTTGACTCGGTCATCCACTTCGTCCCAAGTGACATTAGGCACTCCCAGCCAACAGTCGGTGGGTTCGTCAGACACAATGCTTAGTTGGCATGGCCCGGGAGAAGGCCCTGTGCCCTCACCTGTCCTCAACCTGCCTCTGTCCTTTTCTGTTCCCTCAGCCAGAGAAGTGTTATATGGTGTGGGCTCAACCCCACTATACAGCGAGGATGAGCTACTAGAGGACAGTCAGCAGCTACTGATCAGACAAGATGTGGAGGAGACATCCGACGCGTCCTCCGCAAGGCAGGCAAGTCGCTAGCGTCAGCAGGGTGGCAGCAATGGGAGGTAGGTAGCCAAACGTGCCAGAGGTAGACCACCCATTTCGCAGGATCCTGCCTGCCCGGAAAGTAGTGGTACACGGGTTCATGGAAGCAGCTGTGGTAGCAGTCAGTCATTGCGTAGTGTTGGGGGTAAAATCACCTACTAGGCGGTGTGGCAGTTTTTTGATAAGTCACTGGAGGAGGTGAACATGGCCATATGTAGAATCTGTGGGAAGATGAAGCGTGGCCAGGGTGCCTATGTTGGCACCAAGGCCTTGTGTCAACATATTCAGCGTCACCATAAAGTGGCCTAGTAGAACCGTGGCTCCGATGTGGTGGTCCAGCCTGCCGCAGCAACCGCTGCATCACCCAGAGGCACGCACCCGGTTGCAGGCAGTCAAGGCTCCACCACCTGAGCCGAAAGGAGCTGTCTGTCCTTCCCATATTCTGCCAGTCCTGATATGCTCCTGCTCGTCAGTCATTCAGTCGGCAATCGATCACCGAAGCGATTGCCGAGAGACAGCAGTATGCGTGCACTCATCCAACGGCGCAGAAGCTGAATGTGCTCCTGTCAAAGTTGCTGGTGTTGCAGTCCCTCCATTTCCAAGTGGTGGACTCTGCACCTTTCAGAGAACTGATGGCTTGTGCCGAGCCGAGGTGGAGAGTCCCAAGCCGTCATTTCTTTGCCAAAAAGGCCGTACTAGCCCTGCACAAATATGTAGAACAAAAGGTGAGCCAGTCCTAGAGCTTGTCAGTGTTTTCCAAAGTGCACAGCTGTGCAAACGTGTGGAGCTGTAACTATGGTCAGGGACAATACATGTCCTTTACGGCCCACTGGGTGAATTTGGTTCCTACACAGCCACACCAGCAACTTGACCAGGTGACGCCACTTTCGCCTCCACGTTCTCATGCCGTTGATCCTGTGACAATGTCCGCCTCTGCCTCCTCATCTTCAACCATGTCCTCAGCCTCCAATGCAGGGACAATTCCCAGTGTCCCTCCAGCATAGCACATGTACGGTCCCCCTCTGCCTCCTGGTTCAAGATTGTTATTTTTTATTTTCATGTATTTTTATGTTATTTTAAGTAATTTCCCTATCCACATTTGCTTGCAGGGCACTTGTACTGCTGTTACGCCCACTTTGGAGTCTTTTGCAGCCCTCTAGCCCTTTCTATGGCTTTTTTACAGCCATTTTTAAGCCCCAAAGTTCAGGTCCCCATTGACTTCCATGGGGTTTGTTGTTCGGGGTCAAGATCGGCTCAAATTCGGAACCAAAACCGAACTTTGAAACTAAATCCGTTCTAACCCCTCGAATCTGGACATCAACTGGTCCTCTCATCACTAATTGCAATCACTATGTAAACTTTGTTGCTCAGGACACATCATCAATAAGGTCTAATACTGTAGGTTCTTTGTGGGTCAACCCATAAAATACAGCTATTAATACTTTATCGGTCTGAAGTCAGCTTTAATCTGTCATCATGAACAACCCCATTAAACCAGGCACACTGCTTATTATGGTTGATCATGAGGAGAACTATGACCTCTCTCTTGCTGAAATTGGATAATCCATTGTAGAGAAATTATCGTAGATCTGCTGGCATCAGATAGCCTTAGTGTTCTTTTTTTTTAAAAAAGGTTAGTCCCAGATTACCACCCTTAAAACGTAGCCTTTAATAAAACATATTAAAACAAAAGACCCAAATAACCCAAATTATGATATAAAGACAAAATAAGTCAAAAAGATAAGTATAATATAGTAAGTGAGTAGGTACTCAGCACTAAGGGGCACAGGTAGGCAGGTGTTGGGTCTGATATATTACATGATGGGCTCTAACCCTGTATCTGACCCTATTTCTATCCTGCCCTGCCTATAAACGGAATGGCCACCCTGATAGGGGCGATCCCGTATCAGCAACCTCCTGAGCGCCCTAGGATGGCCCTGAGTGGGGATAACCTGCCAGCTGCTATATGCTGACCTACAAAACCGTGGTAAATAGCACAGTGTGATAACAAGAAAAAAACCAAAAGCAGACACAAAGAAAATAATAAAGAATATATGTACTGGTTCAGAAAAACGACTTCTATATATCAATCCTAATTGTGGATAGGTTTCAGGTTGGTCTCAAGGAAAGAGAACACCGTATTAGTTTATTACGTCATAATCCTGATTGACGCCATGTTAATTCATGATGTCATCGTCCAGATGCGTTTCACCCATATTATACTTGGGCTCATCAGGGGACATATTCAGTATGACCAGGATCAGATCAAAAATGCATTTAATCAAAGGAGTTTCAGCTTTGAAAAGCAAGAATTGATGTATTGGATGTCACCATCAGCTCATTGAGGTAATACGGTCTCCTTATGATAAGGAGACAACAAATAAATAATTGTCTACTTGCGTGTCACCGATGAAGGCATAGGCGATGTTATCATACAGGAGCCAATGACAATCAAAAGGTGAACAGTAGTAGACAGAGATCACGGATCACCTGTGGGATAATATACAGGGAGCCATCAGCCAAGATTAATTTATTTAAATCTCCCAGTCTGTAGCCCCAGTCGCCACTTTTAGTACCTATTTATCGATGAGGCGTTGTTCGCCATCAAAGCTAATAGATGCAGACCATTCGTTTGTTAGTGCATCAATTAGTTATAGCTGGCGTTTTCATGCCGGGGCCCAGTATATATGTTAGAACCGTATATGTGTGACACAGCTACCTATGCAGCGTGCAGAATATGAAAATAAATTTTTCGCATCTATAGATCAAAAAAGATGTCTCGAATTGGGACTGGAACCAAATGACCTACAGGAGGTAGACATTCTGGTACAACTATTAGATGAAGGGGATCGTCCTAAGGGACAAGGTCCCTTCACAACACTTAGGAATAAAAGTACTAAGATGCCCCCCAAAACCCTAAGCGAGGCCAATATTGATCTATTTCTGAAATCGTGATTAGAGATCTAGAACACATTCACCCTACCCAGACTATTAAGAACTACTCTCAGACAGACATGGAAGCCATAAAGCAACTAAGTAAGATTAGAGACATTGTGATTAAACCCGCAGACAAGGGGGGCAATGTCACTATTCTTACACTTCACATGTATAGGGAAATGTGTTATTTCCTTTTATTGGATAAACATAATTATGAGAGACTTAAAAGAGTCCCTACGGATAAGTATTCAGCTGAACTAACCCAAATACTGTGGGCGGCTTTTTAACAAAAAACTCATTGACCGTAATGAATTAGAATATCTTAGACCCTTTTTCTCCAGGATAGCCACATTCTATGCACTCCCAAAAATACAGTACATAAGGGCCTAAAGCCACTCAAAGGGCGACCAATTGTGTCTGGGATTCATTCTCTCACCCAGAATGTGGGCACATATATAGATCAGGTACTTTACCCTTTTGTTGTGGCCTTATCTCCCTCTACCTGAGGGACACTACTGATCTCCTCCAGCGACTCGAGAGAATCACTATTGAATCTAATGTATGTCTGGCCTCTATTGATGTAGAGGACTTATATACATCGATACCACACAAAAAGGGTTTGGCGGCTGCCAAATATTTCTTGGACTCAAGAACCAATGACCTCTCGGAACACAACCATTTTGTAATCCAACTATTAGACTTCATACTTACTCATAATTATTTTGTTTTTGAGGGACACTTCTACCACCAGCTCAGGGGTAAAGCGATGGGTAGCCCTTGTGCGCCCACGTGCGCTAATTTACTCCTGGGCTGGTGAGAGGATACCATTGTTTTTGCTGACCCATTAACCTACTGGACGAAACATATTTTGCTATGGTTCAGATTTATTGACGATATTTTTCGGGCATTTTATGGGCAGGTACGGAGGTGGACTTTAATCTCTTCATGAAAGATCTTAACTGCAAATCACATTGGTCCGTAGTTCACATCTGAGCTCCAACGTGATTGGATTACTTTCCTTGACATTCAGATTGAACGAGGGGTAAGCAATTCCATTAATACCACCTTATATTGTAAAAACACATCTACAAACAGTTTACTGAGATGGGATAATTTTCATCCTAACCCACTAAAAAGAGGCATACCAAAAGGGCAATTTCTGAGAATTCGAAGAAATTGCTCTGAGCAAGATGACTTCACCACGGAAGCACACAAATTGTATAACCACTTTAAATGTAGAGGTTATCCGGACTCGTGTCTATATGAGGCATGGTCTAATGCCCAATCAGTGGATCGGTTGACCTTGTTTCAATCTAAAAGAAAGGAAACACCACAAGAAACAATCAGGGTTATTGGCACATACGACACTGAATCAAAACAAATACGTGATATACTGAACAGATACTGGTCATTACTAAAAACAGACCCTGATCTAGATAAATTTCTGCCAGATAGTCCAGCAATCACTTTTAGATGGGGCCGAAGTATTGGGGACACACTTGTTCATAGTCATCTAGAGTCCCCTGAAGTCAATACTTGGCTTCAAAATAGGAATACAGGCACCTTTAGATGTGGGAAGTGCAAAGCATGTCCCTTTATCTCCGTGGGAAATACTTTCATGGATAGCTCGGAGATGAAGACTTATTCAACACGCAGTTTTGCGAACTGCAACACTATGGGAGTAGTCTATTTGGCGCAATGCGACTGTAGACTAATGTATGTAGGGAAAACGTGTAGACCTTGCGTCAGTGCCTTTTAAACACGGCGTCCGGTTGTCAAGACGACAACGACGCTCGCAAGTTACATACTCCTTATTAAAATAAATAGTTGCAAGTATGCAGAGTATACAATAGCATTATGCAAAGTTTCAAAACAACCTTAAATGAATACATTCAAATCATTTTTATCATTCAATCCTAGGGGACCGAGCGCGGCTGCCTTGATGATCCACCTTGCCTCCCTCCTCAGGAGTGCCCTGTGCCTGTCACCCCCGCAGGGCATGACCGGCTCCTGTTCAATACCCGAGAAAGTCAAGCAGCGTGGATCACCACCATGAGTATTACTGACGTGCTCGGACGTGAGCCTTGTGCAGCCTTTCCCGGTTCTCAGGGAATTTAGATGTTCCCTAAACCTCTCCAAAAAGGGGGCGTATCGTCTTTCCAGTGTCGAAGGCCCCACATTTACATTTAATCAAGTAGACCACGTATGTACTCCTACAGGTCATAAACTGGGTGGTGGGGTCTGAGACCCCTCCAAATGTTAGGTATTTAAGTTGGCTGTTGAAGCCGCAGAAAGAGCAGAAACGGCACCTATAGTTCCCAATAGATTTATTTCTGGTTAACCAATTGCATGCTGGTTTTGCCCGCATTCTTCTTCTGACTAATTTGTCCTTGATAGTATGACATTGTCTAAAGGCAACTATGGGTCTGCTCTTAGTGAGGCTCGACAGCCCAGCTTCATCCTTCAATATATCCCAGTTCTCATTAATGCTGCGTTTGATCAATTCGGCCGCAGGACAAAATTTGAATGTGAACACGAACCTGCCTTCATTTTTATGCGCATTGCGTTTTTGTCTATATAGAAGCTCCTCCTGCGAGAATGACCCTGCTTTCATCCTGGCATCCTCTATCTCTTCCTCCACATAGCCTCGACATAGCAGCCTATGTTTTAATTCATGTCATTGTTATACATAGCCTTCCTATGTGCTGTTGGTTCCTCTAGTGCCGATAAACTGGCCATACGGGACCAATTGTTTGACGTTTTTGTGATGGAAGCTACTAAAATGCAGCAAAGAGTTGGTGGCTGACGGTTTGCGATGGCAGGTAGTATGCAGGTTATCTCCATGTACGGATACCAAGACATCTAAAAATTCCAGAGAAGTATTCCCGAAATTTAAAGACAACTTCATATTCATGTTATTGCTATGTAAGTAAGCCACAAAATCTTTGCATTGATCTTCTGTACCAGACCAGATTATGAAAATGTCATCGACATATCTTAGGAAAAGTTGAATATACTGCGTAAAGGGAGAATACATATTTGTCCTCAAATACCGCCAAAAATAAATTGACATAGGTACATGATACAGGGGTACTCATCGCTTTACCCACTTTTTGCCTGTACTATTGTTCGCCAAATTTAAAGTTATTATTGTTGAGGACAATCGATGTGTGTGGCACTTTTGTCGGTCTTATTGAGTACTTTGCCTACAGCTTCTATACCAGCACAGTGAGTTATATGTATGTATAGGCTCTCCACATCTAAGGACACCAGGCTGAGCCCCTCCCGCCAGTGGAAACCTTTAATGGCGCGGAGGAAGTCACTGGTGTCGCCCAGATATGTGGGAGCACTAGAAAGTACTTTTGTATCCACATGTCCTCTACATGGGCACCCTAACTCCAAGAGGAGGCATCCGTGGTGAGAATCTTCTGTGCTTGAGTAATCAGACTCTTCCCACTGGTTAGGCGAGATGGCATGAGCCACCACTTTAGATCTTGATGAGTGGCTGGAGAAATGAGTAGAGCCTTGTCCAGAGTGTTTTGTGACTGTTGTACCAACAGCTTTGGCCCAAGGAACAGCATCTATTGATGAGGTCAAGAGACCGAAAACTCTCATGGCATTCCTGACAGACATCTTTGGATGAGCAATGAGAAGATACATTTCCTGGATAATCTTTTGTATCCTTGGTGTGGACAATATGATGTTCATTTTGCAAGAATCTATCACAAAACCCAAAAAAGTTATTGTTTTTGTTGGATCCAGGTGAGACTTTTTGTGATTTATCAGCAACCCGTGTTGCTGTATCAAAGAAGTTGTTTCTTGCAGGTCTTTCATCAGCTGGATGCTCTTATCAGCCAGTCGTCTAAATAAGGTATTACTGAGATTCCGCTCAGTCTGAGGGCTGCTGACAGGATCACTGTAATCTTTGTAAACATATGAGGTGCAGACGATATCCCAAAGGGGAGACATGCAAACTGAAGGTGTCTTGTCCCTTTGGGTGAAAGTAACACCACTCTCAAATACTTCCGATGTTTGGGGAGTATAGGTATATGTGGCAGGCACAGCACTATGAAGTGCCTTTTGCGCTGTGGCTTTAGAAGAATTTTGATATCTCTGACTTTTAGTCTAACCAGACTGTTACTCTGTAATTCCTCTAGCGCCGTTCTATGGAAACAGTAGGTTTAAAGAGCACACCAAATGCTTGAAATAACTTCTTTATTAACTTCAACTTTTCTTCATATAACACTGCCACCTCCACAGCAGATAGTCCATGTAACACGTGTTGAAAAGATATCACAAAATTGTGGTATGCATAAGATGGTGGTTCAACTGTTCAATCTTGTCATTCAACATAAAATGGTGGATATATTTCTCTCTTGAGTATCTGTACTCTCACTTTAAGTTATTTAAGCACTTTATGATCTCTCTGAGAGGTATATCTAAGGTCTTTGTTGGACCGCGCTGCTCCAGGAGAAACAGACTTTCCACACTTTAAAAACAGTTAGATGACTATGGATATAGGAAAGCAAACAGGCCAAAAACGAAGCCTTTCCTCCTTTCACCTTCCGGCTTCTATAGAAAACCAAGGATGCAGCAAATAGTGAAGTACCATCACATAGGTTGGAGTAGAAAGGATTTATTATACTCACAATTTAAAAGTAGATAGTAAGCACTGTACATAAAAGGCCAAACACCCGACCCAGGTTTCACTCAAAAAAGCTTTGTCAGGGGTATCTAATCCGCCTGGTCCGGGGCGGTCTTTTAACCCACAGGTGGGTATACTCCCACCTGTACACACGGTAATAGCCCAAAATAACATATTACAAATTACACCAATAAAAACATCCAACAATAAAATACATAAAATACATAATAATTAAACTTTTTCTTCTTACAAAAAATACACCAAATATACTCATCAGTTCACATCACCCACATAGCAATCCATAAAATTCCATCGTCCAATCCTAGACCACAAACACTATGATCACTCAGACTTCATTCAAACAATGCCCCTACGTCACTCCCCACATGATTTCATTTAACCTATCCTGACGCTTTCTCAGGTAATCACTCTAACCTATCATCGACTACACACACCATGACCCGCCCACTTTCATTCACGAGATCGCAACCACCTCCCACCTTACATGATCATATTAGGCCAATCCTGGCCCCTTCTCCTGGCTATTGATCTGTGTTACCATGTTACCTCTGCGCCAGTGAGGTTGTACTCGCTCCACCCCCGTAAATACTAAGCCACTCAGATTTTTCTGACGTGCCGTTTTAAAGTGCATCGAGACACTATGTGTCTCAAGGCCCTTTCTGATATTTTTTAAATGTTCTTGAATTCTCACTTTAAGTTTTCTCAATGGTCGACCCACATACTGGAGGCCGCACGGGCACTCCAGCATGTAGATGACCCCTACACTTTCACACGTAATGTAATTTTTTCAAATCTACATCTTTTTGATTGGAATGCACACATAGAGTGTCCCTTTTTGCCATCTTTCTTCCTATTTCTACATGGCAAACAAAATCCACACCAAATAAACTTGTTCACTTTTTCACCCTTATCCTGATGATTCGAACTATGGACTAATTTGGTACGGAGACAGGGTACCTTTTTAAAAATCACGTCAGGTTGTTGTGGAATTTCTTTACCTATCCCAGGATCGTTCTTCAGAGTAGCCCAATTTTTTCTTATTGCATGTTTAATCAGAACGGCTTGTGTATGAAACTAATTAAAGAAAGAAAAGCGAAAGTCTTTTTTTATTTTCACCCTTCCTCCTTTTTCCCCTTTCTCCTCCATTTCTTTACTACATTTAACCAGCTCCTCCTTCTGATAGCCCTTTTCCAAAAACCGCTCCTTAATGACCTCACTCTGTATCATGAAGTCCTCCACTTTTGAGCAGTTTCTAAAAACCCTTTTTATTTGCCCTTTAGGTATATTTTTAAGCCAGGGAGTGTAATGATAACTAGAGCTGTCTATGTAACCGTTTACATCTGTCTCCTTAAAAAAGGTCCTGGTCCTTAGCTGATTATCTTCGACAAATATTGTTAGATCTAGAAAATTAATAGAGCTGTCACTAACAGTACTGGTGAATGAGGTTTATTATTTCTAAAAGAAAAAACTAATTGCAAATGATTGCAACATTAACTTAAGCCTTATAAAGATCAGAAGGAGTATATGGTGTTATGTGAGAAATGTCAGAATGGTCTGATAAAAGTTGAAAAGGATGTTATTAATAAGAAACAAAATAAGTTTTTTTTAAAACTTGCAGTGATTATAAAAATAATAAAGTTTACAAGTGGAAGAGCAAAAAGGAGGAACAGAAAACCATTAAAATAGAACAAGAGGATAAGGATATGGGTTTACCAGTTCAGGGATATACCACAGGGAATCAAAGGAATTTGCCAGCAAAGAAGAACCATCATATTGGGTATAGAGAGATAGAGGAGAGGATTATGATTATGAACAGAGGAATAATTACGGTGCTTATAGGTTTAAACCTTGGGTGAGAGCACATCAGAATTACGAACATTATGGTCCCACCTATGGGCAATTCAGACCACAGAACTATAGGAACTACAATCAGAATAGAAGTTTCTATCCCCCACAAAAAGGAGGTTACTATCCCCCCCAGACAGAATAATTACCATAGTGGGAGGAATTATCCAAGTCCGTCATATCACAGGAATCATGAGAATTCCTAGAAGCTTCCACAGTCAACTGAGCAATTGAATTGAATTGAAAATAGGGAACTGTCGGAGATGCAGGGTAGTACCACTTCAGACAAACAAAATTTTCCCCACCAGGGAATAAAGGGCGTTCGAAGGACCGAGATAGGAAAACAGGGGACTCCGCAAAAAAGAAGCCACGTAGAGGAGAGCTAGGGGGAAAGAAACATAAGCCCAAACCCCCAAAAAAGCAGGGGGACGTAAAAGTGAGAATTCAAGAACATGTCAGGAATATCAGAAAGGGCCTTGAGACACATAGTGTCTCGATGCACTTTAAAACGGCACATCAGAAAAATCTGAGTGGCTTAGTATTTATGGGGGTGGAGCGAGTACAACCTCACTGGTGCGGAGGTAACATCGTAACGCAGATCAATAGGCGGGAGGTTGAGTGGGTTTATAGAATGGACACATTGCAACCAAGA